>NW_026521249.1:0-1342214 GCF_021234435.1 Artibeus jamaicensis | reverse complement strand
AATATTCTAAAAATGTATATTAAGCCCATCAGGTCTAATGTGTCATTTAAGGCCACTGTTTCCTTAATTTTCTGTTTGGATAATCCATCCATCATTGTCAACAGTATATTAAACTTCTCTACTGTTAATGTAATACTGTCAGTTTCTTCTTTTATGTCTGTTACTGTTTGCTTTATATATTTAGGTGCTCCTATATTGGGTAGATAGATTTTTACCAGAGTTATATCTTCTTATTGGATTGGTCTCTTTATCATTATATAATGCCCCTTTTTATCTCTTGTTACAGCCTTTGTTTAAAGTCTATTTTGTCTGATATGAGTATTGCGCCCCCCTGCTTTTCTTATTTTCATTTTCATGAAGTACCTTTTTCCATACTTTTACTTTCAGTCTAATTGTGTCTTTCAATCTGAAGTGGGTCTCTTATAGATAGCATATGTATAGGTCTTTTTTTTCCCATCCATTTAGAAACTCTGTGTCTTTTGATTGAATTATTTAGTCAATTACATTTAAAGTAATTTTTAAATGGATTTTATTTTGTTTATTTTTAGAGAAAGTGGAAAGGAAGGAGAAAGAAAGGAAAGAAACATGTGCAAAATCTATTGGTTGCCTCTTACACACTCCCAACTGGGGAACTGGCCCATCAGCCAGCCCTGTGCCCTGACCAGGAATCAAACCTGTGAACCTCCAGTTCACAGGCTGATGCTGAATCCACTGAGTGACACCAGTCAGGACTAAAGTAATTTTTGATAGGTATATAATTATTGCCATTTTATTAATTGTTTTCTGATTGTTTTGTAGTTCTCAGTTTTTTAGTCATTTGTTCTCCTGTATATTGATGACTTTTTTTAATGTTATGTTTTGATTTTTTTTCTCTTTATTTCTTGTAAGTCTCTCATAGATTTTTGGGTTTTGTGACCCTGTGCTTATATATATATATATAAGCACATATATATATATCAAGCTATGTTACAGTAGTCTATTTTAAGTTGATGGCTGCTTGAGCTTGGACACATTCTAAAATGACTCCAGTTTTTATTCACGCCCCCTTCTAGTTTATAATTTTGTCATCAACTTTTTACTTTGTGTGTTTGTGTGTATCCTTAAAATTATCATTGTAATTATATATGATCTTCCTAGTTTTGTTTTTGTACATTTGTACTACATTTAAAATTGGTTGATCCACTGCTTTTATTAATTGTTTGCCTTTCTCAGTGAGGTTCTTTTCCTTTTTTTCTACTAAAAGAACTCCCTTTAATATTTTTTGTAGTACTGGTATAGTGGTGTTGAACTCTTAGCTTTTATTTATCTGCAAAATTGCATACCTTTCCTTCAATTTAAGTGATAACCTTGCTGTTTAGAGTAATCTTGATTGTAGCATTTTGTCTTCATCTCTTTGTAGCATCTCTTCATCTCTTTTGATATCATGTTGTGATATTCTATCTGACCTGCAAGTTTCTGTTGAAAAATCAGGTGATAGTCTTATGGAAACTCCCTTGTATGTAACTATGTGCAATTTTTCTTGATACTTTTAAGGTTCTCTCTTTTTCTTTGGCTGTTGACATTTCAGTCATGATGTGTCTTGGTGTGAGCCTCTTTGGATTCATCTTATTTGGGTCTCTCTCACTTTCTGGACTTGTGTCTTTATTTCCTTTGCCAGTGTAGAGAAGTTTTCAGTCATATCTTTAAATGGGTTTTCATTCTTTTTCTGTCACTCCTCCTTCTGGGACCTTATGATGCAAATGTTTGTATGCTTGATGTTGTTGTTGCAGAGGCCCCTTAATCTATATTCATTAAAAATAATTTATTGAGACTTCAGGCCAAGATGGAGGCATAGGTAGACACACTGTGTCACCTCACACGACCAAAAGAAGGAAAACAAACATTTAGAAACAAAAAAAATAACCAGTACTGACAGAAAATTGAACTGTATGGAAATCCGACATCCAAGGAGTTAAAGTAGACACATTCACCCAGACCAGTAGGAGGAGCAGAATCCAGTGGCCGGGCGGAGAAGGGTTGTGGCAAAGCGGTGGCTGGCAGATTCCGGTCTCCCGAGATTGGCAGCTGGCAGACCCAGCAAGGCAGTGGATTGTGGAGGGGCATGGTGTATAAGGTGGCTGGAGGACTGGGCGGTCCCACATTCATGTGCAGATAAACCAAAACTGGGGAGTGAGACAGATACAGGGAAATAAAGCCTCAAACCACTGATCAAAAACACCTGTGGGGGTTGAGGTGCTGGGAGAAATTCCCAGCTTCACAGGAGAGTTCATTGGAGAGATCCACAGGGTCCCAGGACATACACAAACCCACCCACATGGGAATCAGCACTAGAAGGGTCCAATTTGCTTGTGGGAAGTGGGGGAAGTAACTGAAAGCTGGCAGAGAGTGGAGCAAGTGCCATTGGTCTCCCTCAGGCCCCTGCCCCACATACAGCATCACAATGTAGTGATGTGGGTTGCCCCACCCTGGTGAGCATGTAATGCTCCACCTCTCACTATATAACAGGTGCATCAAGACAAGAAAACAGTGGCCCAAATGAAAGAACAGATCAAAGCTCCAGAAAAAATACAACTAAGCGACGAAAAGATAGCCAACCTATCAGATGCACAGTTCAAAACACTGATGATCAGGATACTCACAGAATTGGTTGAATCTGGTAGCAAATTAGATGAAAAAAAAATGAAGGCCATGCTAAGTGAAATAAAGGAAAATGTGCAGGGAACCAGTAGTGGTGGGGAGGAAACTGGGACTCAAATCAATGGTGTGGACCAGAAGGAAGAAAGAAATATCCATCAGGAAAGAATAAAGAAACAAGAATTAAAAAAAAATAAGGAGTGGCTTAGGAACCTCCAGGACATTGTTAAACATTCCAACATTTGAATTAGAGGAGTACCAGAAAGAGAAGAGGAAGAGCATCAAGTGGAAAACTTATTTGAACAAATAATAAAGGAGAACATCCCCAATTTGGCAAAGGAAATAGACTTCTAGGAAGTCCAAGAAACTCAGAGAGTCCCAAAGAAGGTAAACCCAAGGAGGAACACACCAAAGCACATCATAATTATATAGACAAGATTAAAATGAAGGGGAGAATCCTAGAAGCAGCAAGAGATAGGGGGACAGTCACCTACAAAGGAGTGTCCATAAGACTGTCAGCTGATTTCTCAAAAGAGACTTTACAGGCAAGGAGGGGCTGGAAAGAAGTATTTGAAGTCATGAAAGGCAAGAACCCACATCCAACATTGCTCTATCCAGCAAAGCTTTCATTTAGAATAGAGTGCTTCTCATATAAGGTCAAGTTCAAGGAGTTCATCATCACCAAGCCCTTATTATATGAAGAAAGGGCTTATCTAAGAAAAAGAAGATAAAAAATATGAACAGTAAAATGACAGCAAACTCGCAATTATTAACAACCACACCTAAAACAAAAACAAAAGCAAACAACTAAGACAGAAACAGAACCACAGAAATGGAGAACACCTGGAGGGTTGTCAACAGGGAAGTGGGAGGAGGAGGTACAGAGAATAAGTAGCATAGATGGTAGGTAGAAAATAGGAAGGGGGAGGGCAAGAATAGTATGAGAAATGTAGAAGCCAAGAACTTACAAGTATGACACTTGGACATGAGCTAAAGTGGGGGAATATGGCTGGGAGAGGGTGTGCAGGGCAGAAGGGAATAAAGGGGGAAAAATGGGACAATTGTAATAGCATGACCAATAAAATATGTTTAAAAATAATTTATTTTTACTGTTCCAATTGGGTGTTTTCTGCTATCTTCTCTTTCAGATATCTGATTCAGTCTTCAGCTTCATCTACATAGTTTTTGATTCCTCCTAGAGTATTTTCATTTTGGTTATTGTGTTCTTTATTTGTAACTGGTTCATTTTTACGTTTTCAATCTTCTTTTTAATGTTTTTCTCTTTGTTGATGTTCTCACTGAACACATCTGTTTTCCTAAGTTCATTGTGCATTCTTAAAACTGGTGGTTTGAACTTTGTACGTGGTACATTGTTTGTTGCCATTTTTTTAGTTCCTTTTTTTGAGTTTTGTCCTGTTGTTTTACTTGGGACATGTTTTTTTTTTTAATCTCTTCGTTTTGGTTCCTTGCATTTGCTGCTGTGTATTAGGTAGATATATGTCTCCAAGTTTTGACAGAGTGGCCTTATGTAAGGTGTTTTGTGTGGCCCAGTAGCATAGTCTCCCTGGTCACCTTAGCCTGGTGCTCAAGGGGTGTCTCTATAAAAGGACCCTATTTTGTAGGTGGTCTTTGTGCTGGCATGTCAGTGGGTCAGGTTGACTTTCAGGGTGACTGGTTGTGACAACTTGCTTCCAAGTTTAGATGAGCTGTCTGGCAGGGGCTGACCCCACAGAGTGGCAGTCAGTTTAGTTGGGCTCTGGTGACCACTGAATCCATCCTTCAGATATGTCTGTTGTGGAGCTGGGTAGGTGGGGTTCTGGTGCAGTCTGAAGCTGTCCACTTGTTGTGTTTTGTGTGGGGCCTCTTAGAAGGAGCTGTGGTATAGTCTAAGGTCAGTTGTCACTTGTGTCAATCTTGGGACCACTTGATATGAACTACAGAGTGATCTGTGTTTGGTTGCTGCATGTACTGAGCTGAGGCACTTAGGAGAAGCTATGCTACAAACCATGGTTGGCTACCACCTGTGCCAGGTTTGGGAGACTTGGTGAGCACTAAAATGGGAGCTGAGGCCAGCTGCCACTTATACTGGGCTGTGGCATCTTAGTTGGAGCTACGTCCCAAACGAAGATTATGTGCTGCTTATGTTGTGCTTGGGACCACCTAATGGGAGTTAGACAACAGTGTGGTGATTACCAGGGGGAAAGGGTGGGGGGAGGTAGAATAGGGTAAAAGGCAGGATAAATGGTGATGGAAGGAGACTTGACTTGGGGTGATGAATACACAACACAATATGCAGATGATGTATTATAGAATTGTATGCCTGAAATATATATATAATTTTTATTAATCAATTCACCCCAATAAATTCAATAAAAACAAATTAAGTTGAGAATGATTCTTGCTTGTGCTGGTCTTGGGGCTGTTTAGCAAGAGCTACAAGGTATGTTGAGGCTGGTCACTGCTGGTTTGGGGTTTGTGGACCTTTGAGAGGTTCTGGGAAAGTCCACAGTGTTAACTGAGACAGGTCACTCCTGTTGTGGAGCTCCCAAAGAGGCTTGGTCTGGGTGAGCCTGTTGGGTGGGGTGGTCTCTCAGGGAATCACCAGGGCAAGGTGAGTGATATTAGCCAGGTTAATGGAGGGTACAAATTTGGCACCCACCTGCATTGGGCCGGCTGTGTAGAACATTAGGCTCCGCAAGGGAACAATGGCACATGTCAGTGCTTCTTTTCCTGGAGAGTTGCTTCATCCCCTGACCCTCCAGCCCTTGTCCTGAAGTGAGTCAAGTTAATCCCTCCCTCCATGCCTCTGATGCTTTTCAAGCTGTTGCCCCTGTTCTGGAGCTCAGAGGGAGTGAGGTAGTGAGCTACTGAGTTTGTGTGCCAGCTCTTTAAGAGCAGCTTGTCTCCATCTCCCATAGCCCTCTGTCTTTCTTAGACACAATCCTGTCTGGCTTTTACAGATGAAGCTGGGGGGGAGGACTCTTCTTCCCACACTGGTACCGCAGTTTGGGGAGCTTGGTGTGGGACTGCGATCCTTTCCTTCTTAGGGGGGCCTCTGCAGCTGAGATATCCCTTCCCATTTCTTAATCTCCACAGCTGAGGTGTGGGATTTATCCACTCTAGATCTCCACCCCTCCTACCAATCTTGGTATGGCTTCTTTATATCCTTAGTTACAGGACTTCTTTTCAGCTAGCCTTCAGGTAGTTCTTAGTGATGGTTGTTCTATAATTTAGTTGTAATTTTGGTGTGGTTGTGGGAGGAGGTGAGTTCAGAGTTTACCTATTCTGCCATCTTGACTAGAACTATATTTTGTTTGTACTTTTTAAGAAAGTAATAATATTTTGTAAAAATCTGAAAATGATGTGCAACTCATTTTAGTGTCCATAGGTAAAGTTTTACAGGAACACAGTTACAATAATTTGTTTATGGAGTGTCTGTGGCTACTTTCACACTATTGCCACAGAACTGTGTGGCTGCAACAGAGGCTATGTGGTTTATGAAGGCTAAAATATTTATTGCCTGGCCCTTTACAGAAAAGGTTTTGGGTCTTTTAAGTCATTACTGTGCCTGAAACTCTCTGAGGCACCTCAGAGGCCTCTGGGTAAAGCTCAGACTCCTTAACACAGCCCACCAAGGCCTCTGTGAGCCACCTTCTGCCCACATCTTCAGCCTCACTTCCTCCAGTTCCTGGATTGCCAACTTAACTATTACCAAGGGCCAGGCTGACAATGTTAGAAACAAACAAGCAACAAGTAAGGCTAAGATAAAGGAGTCACACTGAGGCCACTGGTGAACTGAAGCATGCATGTCCTGCTAAAACTATTCAATAAAAATAAAACTGGTGTAGCTCAGTGGATTAAGTGCAGGTCTGAGAACCAGAGGATCGTGGTTCAATTTCCAGTCAGGGCACATGCCTGGGTTGTAAGCCAGTTCCCTGCAGGCCAGTTCCCAGCAGGGGATGCACTAGAGGCAACCATACAGTGATGTTTCTCTCCCTCTCTCCTTCCCCTCTAAAGATAGATAGATAGATAGATAGATAGATAGATAGATAGATAGATAGATAGATAGAAAGAAAGTGCCTTCGGGCAAAAATAAATAAATAAATAAAACAATGTCAACCGCAGGGCATTGGTTTATTTGCACCATGACGCTTCTTGCCTCTGTTTTTGACCTTGCTGTCCGTCACTGGAAGAGCTGTTCTTTCCAAATTTACCTGTTTGACTCCTGTTCTTTCTCACAGTCGGTCATCTTGCATAGAAAGTTGTGTTAGGTGGCCCTCTGGCATCTGTGGCATGTCTACCACAGTGTGAATCCCATGGTCTACAGGTATTTATTTACTCATTGGTTTCCATCATGAGACCCTTGGCTCTGTAAGGCCAGGGTATTGTCTCATTCAACGATTATGTGTAATGTGAGTTTATAAAATGAATGAGTGAATATATGGACAAGGAAATAAATAAACTGAGTGACTCAAGCAATATCCTCTAATCCTCATATAAGAACAAAGTGATACAACTTATCCTCTTCATGTCTAAAATAATTATTTTTCATCCAGTTTAAGCTTTGTCAGCGTTTCTTTTGAATCAGTCCTGTTTGTTCTGTCTTTACAACACCGTGTAAGAAAAGGCTGGTGGGAAGAATTATCTCCATCTCCTAAATGAGAACATAGGGGTAGTGGAATATGCTTTGGGTGATGTCAGGGGAATCCAATAGCTAGAAGTTCATTCCATTTACACTGGGCCACATGGCCTTTTCAGTTCATTTCATCTCACCAAATACATATCAAGTACCTACTTAATATCATGCACTAATTATACTAGTCTCTGAAGACCCAAAAATGAACAAGTTATGGTCTTACACTCCAAGAGGTCATAGTTTTACTCAGGACACAAGCTTATCCATTCTTTGATGGCGGCAGGCCAAGGGTTCCTGACAGGAGAGATGAGAGGGACCTTGGTAAGCCTGAGAGTGTGAAGAAGAGTGGGGGAGAGGAAGAGAGAACGTGTCACTTAGGTGGGACATCTCTCTCCAACCCTCAGAAGCTTAGGATCAGACCCTCCCTGTGATGAAGGTGGCGGTCCAGCCCCTACCCATCCAGCAGTCCTGCCCAAGAGTTCCACCCTGGAAATAAGCTCTCCTGAATTTATCATCCTCATTGACTTATCAAAGAAGGGGTGGCTCCACATGAAGTGATTGTACTCAGCCCTGAGGGAAATTTTTGAGGAAGAAGAACATATTCGCTAATTGTGGATTGGAGAGGGTTTGGACAGGAAGAAAGTACAGCCTGTGTACTTCACATGGGTCTTGTCTCTCGGCTGGATTCTTGGGAGAGGTTAGGCCTAGTGTCCGCGCACTGTGCAGTGGCACCAGGAAAGGTAGCTCAGGAGCTCTCCTAAGTGCTGAGTGGTATTCCAGGGGGCGAGTGCCTCCATGCACCCTCTGTGAATGAAATGTCATTTATTTCCCACAACATCTCTGTAGGAGAAGTCCTATCAGTATCTCTGTTTTACAGAAGAGGAAACTGAGGCTGGGAGAGATGACGAGACGGGCAAGACGGCACAGCTGATGGCTGTCGGACTGTACTGAGAACACCCACGTGTGCGTCTGGTTTTCCCAGCTCCTAACTGAAGGAGAATAAAAATAATTTAGGGAGTTTTTTCAAATAAGTTTTTAGGATTCACTTTAAAAAACAAATCCATTTTAAGAGTTTTGAAATGTACTTTTTGGCATTAAAATATTCTTGTGTGGGGAGTCAGGGGACCAGTAGAATACACTATTGGTCCAAAGATGTGTGCTGTTGTTTTTTGAAAGTTTGCTCATGAAATTCCACGATTCAGGGTCCTCTCGCCTATTAAACAGCTGACGAGGTTACCTTCTTCATTTCTGCTTTGTGATGGTGGCCAGGAGAATTATACTCACATTGTGTACATACATACATACATACATGTATATTTATGTACACATGTCTGTGGAATGATGTGCAACATTAGTGCATTTTAAAGAATTAATTCTGGGCTCCTCTTGTGATTCTGCTTCAGCTTTGTTGAGAGGTAATCTACTTAAAACTGTGGTAGTAATGACTGTTTATTTTAGAGCCACTGTGAACTATCAAAACATCCTCAGGAAAAACAATCTCTGCTCAACTGTCCTCAGTTCACAGATAGTGTTGGAACTGAATTTTAATCAGACCAATTCAGATGCTTCCTCTTTCAAAGACTCTGTATATATTTGTTCCCTGGGGCCTGGACTGAGGTTGAGGACAAAGCTTCACCCTGATATGTCCCCATTTAGTTTCTGATGAAGCTGTGTATGCTCATAAAACTGCAGTTTAAAATGTGTAAACGTTTGCATTTCAGCCAAAAGAGAAAAATAGAAAACATTTTTATCAAACCTGAACACAAAACTCATACTCATTTCAAACAAACAAATAATTAAAGTTTCCCCTTTGTAAAGTGTCATGGGGAGCAAAGCATATCATGAAGAAAAACCATAGATAGATGTCTTTTATAATAGATGTCTTTTATAAAAGTAAACAGATGTTAATTTATATATCCCTGTATTTGTGTATACATGACACAAATTTTTCGCATGATACATTCAGTGAGCAGTTTGGTCTTTGTGATATCAAATTGTTGTGGTATTCTAATAAGTAGTTCCCAGCGTTATGAAAATGAAGACAAACTCAAAGATATACATGAAGTCATGAAATTTCTTTCTAGTTTATTGCTAGTAGTTGCAGGGTGTAGTAGGGGAATGGAGGAAGATTCCAAGAGCATGGCAACAAGAGAGGGATTCAGAAAGGAGAGAGTTGAGTGCGGTGTTAAATAAATAAGCACCTACACATATAAATGACTTCATTTTGCCTGAGGTCAACCTGGAACTCTCATTTTCTGAGTAGAGCAATATTGTTTGTTATCAGGAAAGCCTGCTGTGGATAGTGAGTGATTTGGATTTGAAACCATCTAAACATTAATCAAGTAACTGGTTAAATAAATTAGGGTACATTGGTCCAAGAGAATTGTATGTGGCCCTGACTGGAGTGGCTCAGTTGGTTGGGCATTGCTCTGCAAAGCAAAAGTCAGTGGGTTTGATTCCTGGTCAGGACACATGCCTGGGCTGTGGGTTTTGTTCCCATTTGGGGCACTTATGAGGGGCAATTTATCAGTGTTTCTCTCTCACATCAAAGTTTCTTTCCCTCTTTTTGACTCCTTTTCCCTCTCTATAAAAATAAATAAAGTCTTAAAAAAAGAGAATTGTATGTCAAAAGTATATACTGATGTAAAAATTTTTACAAGGTATGTTGTCAAATGAAAAATATTTTATAATCATATATGTACATAAAATAATCTTATTTCTATTAAGTAAATGAACATATTTATATGCAAATGATTGGCTCTTTTTGGAAGGACATACAAGGCATCAGTAGCAACTCTTAAGGACTGATTCATCCTAGGAATTTTTTTTTTACTTTTTGTCTTAGCCTCTTCTGTACAATTTGGAAAACAGTATTATCATAAGTATGCATTACTTTATGATAAATATTAGGGAAAAAACTGAAGACCTGGGCTTGAGTGTCATTTCTGAGACCACTGTGTGACACTAAATTTCTGAGCTTCAGTTTATTTTTCTGGGTTGATTAGAGGAACAAAGGTATGATGCACATAAAAGTTTTCTGCAGAGTCTCAAGTGGGATCCAGGTATTCATTTTTACCTCTTTTTTTTTCTTTTTAGTGTAGCCCAGGAGCCCCCCATTTGAGTGTGATGGAACCAGGTGCCAAAGTGACAGTTGTTGCTAACATTTTCTCCAGGATCTCACAGAGGGCCAGTATTTTCAGATGATACTTTCCCTCCTGCCTCTGACAACTGCCTGGACCCACAGTGCTCTCCCCTCCTTGCTGGAAACACATGGGCCTGTGTTCCCAGTGCACTGGGGATTGCCAACACTATCTGGGGAGGGCAGGAGACAGCAGCAGTTCCTTTGGCCACAGAATGGGGCAGCTGTCTTCTGTGACATGACTTCATGAAACCTCTGTTGGCACACACCCTGCCTCATCAGGAAGGGAAACCCAGCAATCCAAATATTTTATGAGGCCCTAGCTTAGCTCACACTGTTTATTTGGGCTCTCAGTTCAGTGCTGATCATCAGAATCTAAATAATGATTCATTGCCCCACTTGACATGCAGCCCTACTTTATCTTCCAAGCAGGTAGGAAGTTCCCCGCCAAGTGGGTCCTGGCTTTATTACTGCTTGTCTGCAGTCTGGGCCCAACAAAGCGGTGACACAGATTCAGAGAGGGAGAGGTACACTTACCAGAGAACCAAAATATGTGTCAGGTTTTGCATACATTCACTTACACATACAGGCACACACATGTGCACATATACACTCAAACTACTTCCACACGGCTACACACTCATGCACACTTCACACACTCACACATACTCAAATGCACACTCATGCACATGTACCACTCGCACAATAATTCACACACAGAACAAACACAATTTATATATAATTGCATGCATACTTTCACACATTTCCACACATATGCCACTCAAATCAAACACTCACAAGACTGATACACATCATACACATATGCCACTCACACGCATTATACACACTCACCCACTTATATACAGTACATGCTGTATTTACAATATATGTACACATTTGCCATGGCATATACAGCACACATTCACCATGGCATATACATTGTGAGCGAACTCTCAGAAATATAAGAAGATATTGAGAAAACTACTTATTAAAACACAAGAACCTTCTCCTTCTGCGAGTTAAAGGCTTGGCAAAAAGAACATTCTTTCCTCTAGAGGACCAACTGTGAACCAACTGTGAACAATAGTAATGCCTTAGGTGATGGTATTTCAAGGCACATGTCAACTCACTGAAAAGAGAGTTCACCAGTGACTCCTCGTTTAGAGTTGTTATTGTCCTTACGTTGGGTTTTGTGATTTACTGTAGTTGTTAGGATCATTTTCTGCCTTCCCCACCCAAGCCAACCACACCACTCTTTGCTGAAGGTGTTGAGAAGAGGATGCTCAGGATAGAGAAGGAGGACAGCTGCCTTGTCAGTCAGGTCCAGTTAAGCTGACACTCCCTGGGAGAATGTCCTGCAGTTGAGGGAGGTGAGGCAGGGCAAGGCTGAGGGATGGTCCACAAAGAAGGGAGGAAGAAAAAGGATCCATGGTGGGTCAGCTGTGGGGCAGGCAGAGCCCCAGTCCACTGCTGTTCTTCACTGTCTACAGCTACCTGGCCCAGTTGCTTTTAGGCATCAGAGAGAGAGAGACCTGATAACATTTCTTTCACTTGTGGAAATTACATCAGTTTGAGTTGTACATACATCAGTCTCTTCGTTTCCCTCAAGGCCTAATGTTTTTGCATCTTTTTTTCTCTTTGAGGGTGTCAATGCCTGGCACCATTAAGCAGTCAATAGGTACTTATTGAATGGAAGGATGGCAGTTTTCTTGAAGCAGCAGTCCAGATATTTCTGAACATGTAAAGGGGCTTTGGCCATCTGGTGGGCATGAAGAAGATTATAATGTGCCTGAACATTACCTCACTGTCTGAATATCTTTTTCTTCTTTATTTATGTGCACTTCCTTGGTGATCTCATTCAGGCTTTAAATAGTTATATACAGACAACTCCCAAATCTATATCTCCACCCTGAATATCTCCCCTGAATCTCAGGCTCATATATCCAATGGCCTGCTGGACATCTCCAATTAGATGCTTCACAGGCATCCAACCTTAACGTATTCAAAATGACTTCTTATATCCCCTTTCCACCTGCTTCTCCTGCAGAATTCCCTTTCTCAGAAAAGGCAGCCCCATCTTTCCAGATCCTCAGATAAAATCCTTGGATTTATTCTTGCCTTTTTATGCTCATATTCACTTCATCAGTGTGTCAGATCTACATTTAAAGAATACCTCAAATCTAGCACACCCTAACACTTCTACTGCTGCCCTTCAGGCCAGAGCCACCCCCCATATCACTCCCTGGATTACAAAAAACCTCCTATCTTGTATCGTGGTGCCCTTCCTTTCTGTTTGCATTTCATCTTGCTCTAAAAGCCTTAGTGTTTTTCCAGAAACGTAAACAGGATCATGCCAGCCTCTGCTCCAAAACCACTAGTGGGTTGGCACCTTGCTTCAAGTCCAAGCCAGAGTTCTCACTTTGTCTACAATGGCTACATGGTCTCTACTCTACAACCCCATCTCATTTCCCCTACTCTTCCTCTCATTTCCTTTTCCAAGTCATGCTGGCTTCTTGCTGTTACCCAATATCAAGTGTATTATCATCTCAGTGCCGATGGTCCCCCAATCCCTTTGCCTGGATCATTTGTCCCTAAATATTTTTAAAATTATTTAATTATTGTTCAAGTACAGTTTTCTGTCTTTTACTCCCATCCCAGCCACCCCCAGTGGTCCCCACCTCCCTCCTATTTCCACCCCTGTTAGTTTTTGTCCATGTGTCCTTTATACTTGTTCCTGTGAATCCTTCCCCTTTTCTCCTAAAATTCCCTCCCCTCTCCCCTCTGGTCCCTTTCAGCCTGTTCTCTATTTCTGTGTCTTTGGTTTTATTTTGCTTGCTTGTTTGTTTTGTTGTTTAGGTTCCTGTTAAAAGTGAGATCATATGGTATTTGTGGTTCATCTCAAATGAGAGCTTATTTCACTCAGCATAATGCTTTCCAGTTCCATCCTTTGTCTTGGCAAAGGGTAGAAACTCCTTCTTTCTTTCTGCTGCATAGAATTCCATTGTGTAAATGTACCATAGTTTTTTGATCCATTCATTTACTGATGGGCACCTAGGTTGCTTCCAATTCTTGGCTATTGTAAATTGTGCTGCTGTGAACATTGGGGCGCATAGGTTCTTTTGGATTGGTGTTTCCAGGTTCTTAGGATATAATCCTAGCAGTGGAATTGCTGAGTCAAAAGGCAGGTCCATTTTTATTTTTCTGAGGAAATTCCATACTGTTTTCCATAGTGGTTGTACCAGTCTTCAATCCCACCAACAGTGAACTAGGGTCCCCTTTTCCTCACAACCTCTCCAACACTTGTTTGTTGCTTTGTTTATGATGGCCATTCTGACCGGTGTAAAGTGGTATCTCATTGTGGTTTTAATTTGCATCTCTCTGATGGCTAGCGTGATATTGAACATCTTTTCATGTGTCTCTGAATCCTCTGTATGTCCTCCATGGAGAAGTGTCTGTTCAAGTTCTTTACTCACTTTTTAATTGGGTTGCTTGTCTTCTCAGAGTGGAGTCGTGTAAGTTCTTTGTATATTTTGGAGATTAAACCTTTGTCTGAGGTATCACTGGCAAATATATTTTTCCATATGGTTGGTTCTCTTTTTATTTTAATATTGTTTTCTTTAGCTGTGCAGAAGCTTCTTATTTTGATGAGATCCTATTTGTTTATTCTTCCCTTTATGTCCCTTGTTCTAGGGGACATATCGGTAAAAATGTTGCTGCGTGAAATATCTATGATTTTCCTGCCAATGTTCTCCTCTAGGACTTTAATGGTGTCATGGCTTATATTAAGTCTTTTATACACCTTGAATTTATTTTGGTGTATTGTGTAAGTTGGTGCTAGAGTTTCATTTTTTTTGTACATAGCTGTCCAGTTCTCCCAACACCATTTGTTGAAGAGGCTATTATTAGCCCATTTTATATTGCTGTCCCCTTTGTCGAATATTAATTGGCTGTAGAAATTTGGGTTTATTTCTGGGCTCTTTGTTCTGTTCCATTGGTCTATGTGCCTGTTTTTATGCCAGTACCAGGCTGTTATGATTACAGTGGCCTTGTAATACAGTTTGATATCAGGTATTGTGATCCCTCCTACTTTGTTCTTCTTTCTCAAAATTGCAGTTGCTATTCGGGATCATTTATGGTTCCATATAAATTTTGAAGTGTTTGTTCTATGTCTGTGAAATATGTCATTGGTACTTTAATAGGTATTGCATTGAATCTGTAAATTGCTTTGGGTAATATGGACATTTTGATGATGTTAATTCTTCCAGTCCATGACCATGGTATATGTTTTTATTTGTTTGTGTCTTCCTTGATTTCTTTCTTCAGTGCTGTGTAGTTTTCTGCATACAGGTCTTTTATGTCTTTGGTTAGGTTTATTCCCAGATATTTTATTTTTGTTTTTACTATATCAAATGGGATTTTTTCCTTGATTTCTGCTTCTGCTGATTCATTGTTGGTATACAAAAATGCCTTTGATTTCTGGATATTGACTTTGTAACCCACTGTTTTGCAAAATTCATTTATTAGGATGAGCAGTTTTTGGGTGGGGTTATAGGATTTTCCATGTACTCTATCATGTCATCTGCAAACAGTGACAGTTTTGTTTCCTCCTTTCTGATTTGAATGCCTTTTATTTCCTTTTCTTGTCTGATTGCTGTGGTTAAAACTTCCAATATTATATTGAATAGAAGTGGTGAAAGTGGACAACCTTGTCTTGTTCCTGATCTTAGTGGAAGAGATTTTAGTTTTTGCCTGTTGAGTATGATGTTGGCTGTAGGTCTCTCATATATGGCCTTTATTATATTGAGGAATACTCCCTCTATTCCCACTTTGCTGAGTGTCTTTATCAAAAATGGGTGTTGTACCTTATCAAAGCTTTTTCCACATCTATTGATATGATCATGTGGTTTTTGTCTTTGGTTTTGTTTATGTGATGTATTACATTTAATGATTTGTGAATATTGAACCATCCTTGCATCCCTGGGATGATTCACACTTGGTCATGGTGTATGATCTTTTTAATGTATTGTTGGATGCAGTTTACCAATATTTTGTTGAGGATTTTGGTGTCTGTGTTCATGAGGGATATTGGCCTGAAGTTTGCTGTCTTTCTTGTATCTTTATCTGGTTTTGGAATTAGAATGATGCTGGCTTTATAAAAAGAGTTTGGGATTCTTCCATCATTTTGGATTTTTTGGAATAGTCTTTGAAGAATAGGGGTTAGCTCTTCCTTAAAAGCTTTGTAGAATTCTCCTGTGAAACCATCTGGTCCAGGGCTTTTGTGCTTCGAGAGATTTTTGATTACTGCTTCAATTTCTTTTGCTGTTATTGGTCTGTTCAGGCTTTCTGCTTCTTCTTCATTGAGTTTTGGAAGATAATATTTTTCTAGAATTTTTTCCATTTCACCTAGGTTTGCAAATTTCTTGGCATACAGTTCTTCATAGTAATTTCTTACAATCCTTTGTATTTCTGTGGGGTCAGTTGTAATCTCTCTTCTTTCATTTCTGATTGTGTTTATTGGGGTCCTCTTTCTTCATTTGTCCCTAAATATTCTTATAGTTTGCTTCTTTACTTCTTTCAAGTCTGCTCCAGTGCCCCTGTGTTATATGTTACCTGGCCAACCACAGTACCTCCATTCTGCCATTCCAAGTTACTGTCCGTAATACTTATCCCTACTTTGCATTTTTTTGGGGTAATCTTTATTGCCCAATGACTCCTCCTAGAATGCAAGCTCTCTGAGAGCAGGGAATTTATGGATTTTGTTTTCATTTTTACCTCTAGTTCCTAGAACAGTACCTGGTTTTCAGTTCATTCTCAATAAATTTCTGATGAAAGGAAGGAAGGAAGGAAGGAAGGAAGGAAGGAAGGAAGGAAGGAGGGAAGGAGGGATAGAAGGGAGGGAGAAAGGGAGAAGGGAGTCATGAGTTCAATTAGGTAAGAACCCTCAAGCACATCAGACTATGGGACTTTTCATTATAGCAGTATTTCTTAAATTCTTTCGATTATGGACATTCAATAAGTAATGCATTTTACATTATGACACAGTTGATGTAGGTCTAGATGCATTTACTATATGGCATGCCTTTTATTTTCTATTTATTTTAACATTTTGTATTTTACTTTCATAATGAAATACTGGCTTGGACTCACTAAACTGATATAACCACAAAAGGGTTATAAATCATGGTTTGAAAAGTACTGTGTTGTACTAGAGAAACTGGAAAGTCTTGCTGGGGAATAAAGGTTAAAGTGCAGATGAAATGATCTATCTGTACACAGTCCTGAAAATTTGTGAAATCAGGCTGCTTTCCTTATAAAATGTTGGCATTTTGGTTAGACTCAGGGAGGAGAAGGCGGTTGTCTGGAATGGATGCTTTGAGGAGCGGGAGGTGTGATGACATGAAGGGCGGATGTGGAAGAGGGAGAGGGAGGAAAGTCAGTTAGGGCCGAACTCTTTCCCTACATTGTCCACCTTTCATACTGGGGCAAACCCAGTTTTGAACTCTGTGCATCTCTCCTCTGCCACCCTGGGGACTTTTCCCATCCTACCCTTCAGGTGAAGACTCTGTACAAAATTTCCCCACACTTCCATCATCCACATCAGTGCCTCTCCCAAGATGACGTAATTAGTTCTAGATCCTTCCATTCCAATGTTCTCTGCCAAAGTGAGAGATGACCAAGTCAGGCTGTCTTCTCAGAAGCAGACTTAAGACATTTCAGTTTGTCACACGATGATTATTATCTGAAACTGTGCCTTCGTTATGTGCTAGGCATTGCTCTAGGTAATTTACATGAACTCTATGAAATAGTGGTACCATTTAGTCTCTAAATGTTGCAGATATGAGCATTTTTAAGTCAGTTACCCAAGATTACCTTGCTAGTAGTGGCAGAGCTGAGATTTGAACCCAAGCACTCTGACTGTTGAGTGCTTATTCTTGCAATCTCTTTGTTCTTGAAAAATATGATGGCTGATATTGTAGTAAGATTGGTGCCAGCTCGTTGCTTCATGAAGGGAAATGAACACTTGAGAGGCATGGATGGTAGCCTGATAGATCAGGGCTAGGGCACACCTTTTCACCCTATATTTATCTTAATTCCAGTTTTGCTAGAAGTACAATTAGTTAAAGCTAAGAGACTGATTGTCTGATTCGAAGATGTGAAACTGGATTCAGACCTTTTCTGTTTGGTGCACTAAGTATAAAAACTGCAGATCTTAATACCTTTTGCTGGCCTTGTGCGTTCCAGTTCATCATAGTTCCCCAATTCCCTATTGAATTTTCACTTTGTTCTTCTTACGTTCTCTGCTTAGTTCCTGAAGGGAGTTTGCGTGCACATGTGTGATAATCACTGTCTTAAAACAGGATCAAGTGCCAACTGGCTTTAGATCTCTTACCATGATGATGTAGCCATCATCTGCTCATACCACCACTTGGAGGATTAAAAGAAGGCAAACAGGATGTAGGCTAGATAGTATTCTTCTCATAATGGTTCACATCTCAGTGAAAGTTTATGGTTCCCATTTGTTGGAGGAGAGCCCATTGGGAGCACCAGACCTGGAGGAATAATCTATTACCTCTTTTCTTGAAATTGACATGATGATATGTCATCCGATAATAGGTGAGTGTGAGTGTTGAGGAAAGAAGTCAAAGTGATGGTAAATTGCTCATGTATAGCATCAGGTCTGAAGAGGGAGTGAGGGCAAGGAGATAAGCCCCCCAGCTAACAACACAGAGGTTCAGGAACTGGCCAGGAATTGGAAGCAGAAGGGAAGGAAGTGATTGAGAATTCAAGGAAAGTATTATTGTCCTGCCAGTCATGCAGCACTTGCTGGATGTTTCTGAAACACAGGCATTTAGATCCCTAGAGAATGTTTGACTTTAGTTGGTCATTAATATGTAAGTATTTAATGTGGCCCTACTAAGGATCTGAGTTAATTGTAACAGAATGAGCTTTTACTATTAAAAACATCAGTTCTTAATGAACTACATGCTAAAGATATTGAGGAGAAAATGCCAGATCTGCTCATTATCTGTAATATCTACTCACATTTAAGCCAGGCTCTTATGCAGCCAACAGTGCTTGTTCCCACTTTAAAAAAATGATCATTGCCATGCCAAGATATTGTTTGTGCCAAAACACATGAACTTGGTGCCAGGGTAAGAAATGGAAGGAACTGGAGGAACCTTTTTTTCTCTAGAAATATTTCAGAATGAAGAAATTCAGAGCACATACTTTGTACCCTTAACAGTTGGTTTGCATTTTGACTTTGATACTTTCCACCTGTGTGTACAGGGCAGATACTTAAACCCTCAGAATTCAGTTTCCTCATTTGTAAAGTAAGGTGAATAGTGCTTATAATACATGGAGTTGTCATAAAAATGATTAAATCAAATAACATGTAAAATGATTAGCACATACCTAATACATATTATGCATTCAATAATTCTAATTTTTATTATCACTGCTACTTGAAATACTTGGAGGAAATAAATCTATATAGAAGTTGTCTGTGACCTGTGACTAAGATATTTTGTAAGATTCTCACACTAGAACAGCAAACAAAGGTCAGAAACCTGGCTTGCATTCCTCACTCAGCCACGTGGTGTCACACCACGTAAGCTCTCAGAAGGGTGGACAGTAGACTGTGCACAACATGGGCTTTGCCTCAGACAAGCACGCCCTCGATCTGAATTTACTCAGTGATTTTGGATAGTCTGGCTGGTGCTTGTGGACTTCTGTTTCCTCATCTGTAAAATAGGATAATACTTTTCTCACGCTATTATAATGAAACACTGTGACAATTCCTAATATGTCAGTGGTTTCTATTCAGGCATTTTCAATGCATATCTCTGTGTGTTCTCATGGACATGTGTATTGTGAATATATTGTGTGTAGACCCATCAATTAAAAAAAATGGAAACTTATTCTTTATAAAATCTTATATCCTGCCATTTTCACTTTATTTTGTAATATTATTTAATAACTTGTGCTCAAGAATGTATTTATAAATGGCTGCATTATAATCCATTTTATGGAAGAACTACTGTTTATTTAACCATACATTATTGAAATGTAGGTTGTTCCTTTTTTCATTTTTAAAAATACTATTACAGAGAAATTTCTTATATATTAATCATTTATACCACCTCTGGACAACTTACTGTGATCAATTCCAAGAAGTGTAATTACTAAGGTAAATGATATGCCAAGTTGCTTCCCAGAAAGGCTCTGCCAGTTTACAACTGCTGTTAGCATTGTATGAAAACACCAATTTACCATGGCCTCATTAACAATGGGCCTAATACCAAATTCTGTTCCGCAAGATGAGTTACTCTATGAAAATCTTCTAGTAGGTAACTGTGGACATCTTGATCAAATAACAGTATCTCTCTATTTCATCCTTTTACCTGGGGGAGGCCGAGTAAGGCTTACAGAAGTGTCTTACAATTTCAGATTTCATACGAGGTTGACTGGACCAGGAGACTGGAAATATGGCATTCACTATCACCGGAGGTGAATACGGAGCTATTTCTATGTTGTCTTAACTGAGAGACCATTGGCAACATAGGTTTCTATCATCTGTAAAATGAGGACATTTATGTCTATCTCTTGGAGGGATTTTGGGTAGAATGGAATGGTGTGTTGATATATCTGGATGTCTTCAGAGCTTCACATATTACACCAAATCACCAGCTAATTACTACTGTGTGTATGGAGGTGCATAATTGTAGGGGAGCAGGGAAGAAGCTGGTAAGAACATTTTTTAGGAGACAGTAGTAGTGGCATGGATTAGATCTAGCTGAAGTGTGAGTGGATTGTGGTGGAGACCATGCAGGAAAGTCCCTCCAGAGCAGCCCCCACACTCCTTCAGTTAGATCATATCAGGCCCCAACTTCACCCAGAATGGCAGTTCTCAAACTTTTTGTGCATCCGAATCAACTGGGGGCCTGATCCGAACCATTGTAGGGTCCTGCCCACAGAGTTTCTGATTCAGTAAGTGGGGCTGGGCCTGAGTCTCTGCATTTCTAAAAGGCCCTCAGGTGATGCTGATGTGACACTGATGTTGTGGTTCAGCAACCACACTTTAAAAACCAAAGGTCTCCATAGGATCCCATTGTAGCAGCTTAGTTATCGTTAAATGAAACTACAGCCTGCTATGGATTTGTGTTTTTATTTAATGGGAGGCTACTGGTGTTTGCACATTAACTGCGTTAAGCTTCACCAACCAAAAAACGGTCTTAATTATTTGACTTGGACATGGTATTGTCTTATTGGAAAATGTAAACACACCAAGTATATCTTTCCTCGATCCATATCTTCACCTGATAAATATACGTGGCCAAATGTATATATCATGGGCATGTTCAGTATTGAAGAAAGGAATATTTTCTAGCCAGTGTTAGAATCAGTACTTGCTTTTCTGAACAGAGTTGTCAAATTTAACAGTTACTTACAGTGAAAAGTAAAATTTTAGTCCCATGTCAGACAAATGGAGTATCTTCTATTTTTCAAGGGCATATTTGTGATAACTCCAGGTTTAAGTGGCCTAGGAAAGATAAGGGGACATTGCATAATGTCAGAGGGGGTCTCAGTGATGGTCAGTGAGCAGACGGCTATGTTTGGTTCAGCCTCATTCCAGGAAAATGGCTCCAATCTAAACATATGAGCAAGCCAGAAAGCAGGATTATTTAATCACCTGGAAGCTCAGCCTGCTACTGCTGCTATTAGAGGAACCTGTCACTGTTGGTTTGCCAAGGACCCAGGGCCAGATGGCTGCCCTGGGAGAATGTACTCCCTAATTGATATCTGGGCCTTGGAGCAGCCAATGAGATCCACCAAGCAGGAAAGAGAAGCCTAAATGAGCCAGTGTGTTCCAGTTAAAAGGGCTTACTCTCCACAGGAAGAATCCTGCACAATAGGAAGCAGCAAGGAAAGAGGTACTGATGTCCAATTAGATAGCTATCTCCAGCCATGACTTGCAAGCATGTAGCAGTTTGATGCTATCCACCAGGAGCCCAGATGCATCTGAGACATTTCCTTCCCGAGTTTATATTTTTAATGTTTTAAACTAATATTGAAGAGAGGGAAACAAATGTCCTCATTCAGTACAGATTTATTTTAGCAGCAGTGGAGGATTAACTTGTGATGAGGTTTTTCCGTGTGAAACAGTTCTGAAAAAGAGTGTTAGGACTAATATAGATATTCAATTCTTCTTGACTGAAATCATATAAGAAGGGTGGGCAATAGGAAAGGGAAAGAGGAAGAAGGTTGGAAGAAAAGGGGAGAAATAGTTTGTCAGTTGAGCTTTTTAATAACTGATTGCAAACACTATTAAATTTGGAGTTATTTTTCCCAAAACTGTGTGTGTGTATGAGAGAGAGACAGAGAGAGAGGGAGGGAGGGAGAAACTTTATAGTAAATATGCATTCTGGATGGGTTATATATTCATATATTTGGCCCTATGCCTGAGACATGGTTTGACAAAAGTAACAACTAATATTTTTGATGGTGTGATTGTGTATTCAGGGTGTCAGGATGGATGTATTGCATGCAAAACCAAAGTGCATACAGTGTTTCCTTACTTCCGAGGACCTGCACACTGAGTGTTCTAAGGTACCAAGAGGTGACTAAAGCTTGTGGGGAAATGCTTAATCTGTTTTGGGAACAAACCATGCTATTTGTTCCAAGTGAGTAAGATGCTTCCCTGAGCTTTCAAGAGACATCTAGCATTAGACACCATGATTTATGCCACACCATAACTCCATTATGCTGGCTGAGGTAGAGGCAGCATTCCCCCCAAGTTGTTAAAGCTGTTCATTTCTCCTTTGCACCTCATGGTGCACAGTGTTTCCAAAGTAAAGGAGAAAATAGTGTTTTCCCTTCTATGCCTAAAGCCTGGGGTTCAATTTTCTACATCCATCTGAAAAATACACAGGGCTCAGAGAAATAGAAGTTTAGGAATTTAGATCCTGCTTGACCAAAGACTAGGAGTATGAATAATTTGCAGTGAAGGAATTTTTAATTTTTAATTTATCTTTATCTACTTTCTTCTGCAGAGGTGCAGGAGGTAGAATGTGGTTTACAAATTCATCTCCAAGAAGCATCAATGATCTAGTTATACCCTCTTAGCAGTAACTCATGGGTGCGCAAACAGTTCACAAGGGGAAGCCAGGAGAGTATGGCCCCCTGAGTGTCAGAGAAGGAGTCCATGTTTTGCCCTGTGTCCTTTCCCTGATATGTTGGCAGTGGGCTCACCGGCTTGTCTAGCTTCTCTACAGCTCCACAGTTGGATAAAAGGAAAAGAAAACAATTTCATTTCAATTTTTTGTGCTGGTGTGTACAGAAGCCAAAAATACTTCTGGTGTTCTTTATCCTATTTGCTGGGAATTAAAGGAATTATGTTTCAAGAATGAAACCATAATGGCGGGAGAGAGAAAGGTACATATGTGACACAGGGACATTGACATGGAGGTTTGGAGTTGAACCTGGGTATATCTCAATTTGACACAAAGGATTTCCTTGTCTAGGGAAGAGGGAACATTGTCAAAATGTTGACGTAGCTTACTGATGATGTAGGGTGATATTTATTGCTATGGGTGGGATTAAGGCTTTAATCTTATCATTTGTTTCTCTTTACATCATATATGGTGGCAGTTTGGTGGAGACTTTGGAGCCAGTTGCTTAATTATGATTGCATCTCTGCCCACTCGACAACTTTGAGAAAGTTACTCAACCTATTTGTGCCTCAGTTTCCTCACTGTAGAGCGAAGATCATAGAAGGGCCAAATTTTCACAACTGTCCTGAAGCTTAACTGAGCTTAGACATTTAAAGTGCTGTGAAAGGCTTTTGGCACATACTAAGTGTTATATGAGTGTTTATTGTCATTTCAGTTACTGTCATTATTACTTGACCCTCTGTACCTTATTTAATTATTGAAGCTGCAGCTCTGCTCTGTTTTCAGATTATGTTCTGGGTTGCCTCTGTACTGGAGCGTAACCTGTGGCTCCCCAGATTGCAATTTCTTACCCCGACTCAGTGTCCTAGTTACCTCAGAAAAGCAGATTTTACTGAGGACTCTGGAGAAACCATACTTTTGTTTCCCTTTTGTACTTAAAGTTCTCAAGGTCTGTGGTTATGACCACAGTTCTGCAGGTTGGGTTCTCTAGAAGCAGAAACTGTACAGTCTGTACATTGATTGGGGTAGGGTATCGTGAGTACTGACTGGGGAGAGATACCTGCAGAGGGGAGAAGGTGAACTGTGGGCAGCACACAGGGAGAAGGAGAACAGAGCCTCAGCCACCCCTACAGGCTGCTGGGGAGTCCACATGACCTATTGGAGTGATTCAAATCAACTCAGAATTTCCTGGCCTTTATGTTACTACATGGATATGCACCACTTGGGAAAGGATGAGCACTGGGTGTGGCAAATCTTACAGGCGCTGGCAGCCTCAGGCTCCAGGCTGCTTGAGGAGAGATCTGCACGGTGCAAGTCTGTGTCCCCCACAGGTCAAGTTTCAGACTAAAAGAGGAGGTCATAAAGGTACATTATTACATCTCTTTGTAAAGTCTTCACCATTTGTCCAATTTTTTTTTACAGGGATGGGTGGGGGAAGGCAAGGAAGTTACTGAAGGAGGGAAGGATAGCAGGGAAAATGGAAACAAAGGAATGGAACAGAGGTTTAGGTTACTGAGGTCAACAGGAAGTAGAGGAAGCCAAGCAGAATTTTCATATGAGCGGGGCCCTTGGAAACAATCTGAGGGTGTTAGAGGACTTTTATAGAAACACACTGAAGGAAAGAATATACAAATGGGACCTCATCAAATTAAAAGGCTTCTGCACGGCTAAAGAAAACAGCATTAAAATGAAAAGGGAACCAACTGTATGGGAAAACATATTTGTCAAAGATACCTCAGACAAGAGTTTCCTCTCCTAAATACGTAACGAACTCCCATGACTCCACTCCATGGAGAAAACAACCCAGTTGAAAAATGGGGAATAGACTTAAACACTTTTCCAAGAAGGACATACAGAGGGCCCAAACACATATGAGAAGATGCGCAGCCTCACCAGGCATCAGATAGATGCAAATTAAAACTACAGTGAGAATGGCCATCATAAACAAATCAACAAGTGTTGAAGAGGATGTGGAGAAAAGGGAACCCTAGTGCACTGTTGGTGGGAATGCAGACTGGTACAGCCACTGTTGAAATCAGTATGGAATTTCCTCAGAAAACTAAAGTTGAAACTGCCTTTTGACCCAGCAATTCCACTGCTTGGATTATATCCTAAGAACCCTGAAACACCAATCCAAAAAAACCTATGCACCCCATTGTTCATAGCAGCACAATTTCTATTAGCCAAGTGCTGGAAGCAACCTAAGTGCCCATCAGTAAATGAGTGGATCAAAAAACTATGGTACATTTACATAACGGAATACTATGCAGCAGAAAGAAAAAAGGAGCTCCCACCCTTTGTGACAGCATAGATGGAACTGGAGAGCATTATGCTAAGTGAAATAAGCCAGGTGGTGAGGGACAAATACCATATGATCTCACCTTTAACTGGAACCCAATTAACAAAAGAAGAAAAAGCAAGCAAAATATAACCAGAGACATTGAAATTAAGAACAATCTGACAGTAACCAGAGGGGAGGTGGGAGGGGAACATGGGGGAAAGGTTTTTAGAAACAATTATAAAGGACACATGGACAAAACCAAGGTGGGGGGTGAGAACAAGGGAGGGAGGTGGGTTTGGCTGGGGTGTTGGGGACTGGTAGGGGGTAAATGCAGATATCTGTAATTGAACAACAATAAAATAATTTAAAAAAAGAAACACTGATTTTTTGTGGCTTTGCAAAGTTCTAACAGAAATTGAGGTGTATTTGCCTGGACTGAGGGGTTTCCCAGAATGCTTGACTTTTAGTGCTAAACCTGAGCACTAGGTGGGTTGATGCAAAGCCTCTTCCAAGCCACCTTCTGGAATCACAGCCAAAGTCAAGGAATAAGGGGTGGGTGGAGTGTCGGGAAACAGTGGGCAGATGTCTTTCTGTGTAGTTAAGAGCGATAGAGAACAGAGATGTTCTTGATAGTTCCTTCAGTGCTCCACATGTATGTGGCAGATAATATATATAGATCAAAAGGAAATTGAACATGAGGACAGTGAATTAGAAGGGAAAGTTATTTGGGACAAATTGCTGAGGACAGATG
Source organism: Artibeus jamaicensis (assembly GCF_021234435.1). Classification (NCBI taxonomy): domain Eukaryota; kingdom Metazoa; phylum Chordata; class Mammalia; order Chiroptera; family Phyllostomidae; genus Artibeus; species Artibeus jamaicensis. Next base: position 1,316,600 of record NW_026521249.1, on the reverse strand, counting down.
AAGAATGGTAAAATAGGCAATAAATCTAGGATGCAAACCAGGGCTAAATGCCATAATGTACTGAATACCTAATATGCCACAGGGATCAGGTCAGGTTCTGAGCCAGTGTCTTCAGTCCAGACTGGGATGCTCCTGCAACTCACGTGCCCTACAGAATAATCCTAGAGTCTTCTTTCTGCACATGCCCTTGCCTTATTGATTCTGGCCCATCCTTTCCTTCCTTTCCTCTCACCGGAGGGATGATAAGTGATTCAAAGAGAATCACATTTTCACCCAGAACTGTCCCCTGGCATACACCCTGTCCCCTTCTAGAGTGAACGAGTCTCTCTGGGGACTGGACATCATTCAGTGTCTGGTCTGGAAGTTTGGTGTGGGGGTGGGGAGGCTACCTGCTTTGGGGAGTGCATTGCTAGGGGTTGTGTAATCCAAGTCAAAGCTAAAGGGCTCGGTGGAAACTGGCCTTGTCTCTACATTGAAATGAGGGTAAGATCTGTTTATTTTGTTTTTAAAATATGGGATGTATTATGGGAAAGGCTCTGACCACATGATGTATGTTTCTCTAACTGTGACCACTGGACTTTCTGACCTCATAGCAACCATAGTTCACACTCAGTCAGCAGTTACATTTCCATTGATAAACTGGGCTCCCTGCTAATAATTGAATTCTTTTTATGCAAGAAGCTTGTGCATAAAATGAGATGCACTTGATTGTCAGGCTACCTTAATTTTTCTGCCCTGACATACAATCTCATTTGCCACCTCTCACCCATAGACTAATAGCCCCTATGCTTTTACTTTATTTTTATCAGGGGTGAAAACATATTTTGCAATGTATTTTTCCATTGTATTTCCCAATTAGTAGATACCCACAGAATATCCTGTGAGTATTCATAGCAGCTCAGATTCTAAAATATGCATAGAGTCTGGAATATAGAAGGTGCTCAATGAAAATTTGTTATGTAAGTTGTAAATTCCCCCTGTATGTTGCTTGGTGGGTGACTCAGGGAATGCCTGATGAAAATCAGCAATAAAAAGATAATGATTTAAAAGATTAATGCATTGTTGTAACCCTCACATTCACATAACATTTGTTAGACAGTAATATGTTATTTTCTCTGGATCCCCAACATACCTTTCACCATTTTTAAGTGATGCTGATTGCATCTTGGAGGAGTAGGCAGGTATGATAGTCTGTATCTGACATACGCTTGGAAGAGGGGAAGCTGGATAAAGAAAGGATAGGAGAAAAAAGAAGAAAGACAGCCAAGTTTCCTTATCTTAGGCCCTGATGTCTTGCCTCTCCTCTCCCTACTGCCCATTCAAGTCTGTGACTGGCATCCCCAGTTGGATCAGATCCACCTGTTCTTCCTCAAATTTTAGGCCTCCTGGGACTTTATTTATCCTTGTCAATTGGAATAAATCCCTATTTAGTTAAACAGCTTGTATATGCCCAGCACCATGTTGGCCCAGAGGAATTACCGAAGTATAGAATATGGTCTCTGTGTCAAGATGACTAGAGTCTGCTTGGGAGGTAAGAGTTACCTGTATATGAACACACAAGTTTTTGTTGTATATGATTAAGTGGTAAAGTGGGTGGTTCAGTAGGTATGGGTCAAAAGGGCTCAGAAGAGAGGGGTCATTAAGGGATAAAGTAGACAGGGAAAGAATGATGTCATTTAGTTCAATTCGTCTAGTCCTGCCTATGGCTGTATGTCCTTTCTCTGTTCTTTTTGGCAGGTGGGAGGGGGGTGGAGCTGGCAATAGAGGACCTCACCGTTGACACCACCCCTAAACTATTTTATGCAATCGAATTCTACCTAAGACTTCATTTCAAAAGTATTCTGTTGCTAAAGTAACATTCCAAAGCCTCCCTACTATACTAACTACATTTTTCTTGGTATAAAACAAAGAATTTATCATTTTTATGTATCTTCAAAAGGTATTAGCCAGGCATATCACTAAGTGATTTCTAAGTTAACAATAGCATCTCTTGAGCTTGACCAATGGAACTCACCTTATTATAATCAGTCAAAATAATAAATTATAACTAGTAAATTGAATTGTGGTTCTTTTTAAAGTCTTTTTAATTGATGTTCCAGTACAGTTGTCTCAAATTTCCCCCCACCACTCTCCCCTACCTCAGCCCTCCCCACCTCCCACCCTCAATACTAACCCCCCTTTGGTGTTGTCCATGTGTTCTTTATACCTGTTCCTTGATTACCCTTCCCCTTCCCTCTGCCCCCATTATCTCCTCCCACCCTCCTCTGGTTACTGTTAGTGTGTTCTTAATTTCAAGGTCTCTGGTTATATTTTGCTTGTTTGTTTGTTTTATTGATTACATTCTACTTATAGGTGAGAACCTATGCACCCCAGTGTTCAGAGCAGCACAATTCACAATAGCCAAGTACTGGAAGCAACCTAAGTGCCCATCAGTAAATGAATGGATAAAAAAACTATGGTACATTTACACAATGGAATGCTATGCAGCAGAAGGAAAGAAGGAGCTCCAATCCTTTGTGACAGCATGGATGGAACTGGAGAGCATTATGCTAAATAAAACAAGCCAGGTGGTGAAAGACAAATATCATACAAATTGTGGTTCTTCTTTATTAATAGAAAAGGTATCCATTAAAATAATTTCACCACCAGCAGAATTTTAGGTTTAGCTAAATACAAGGCCTGTGCAGAAGTTATCCAGCCATGTGATATGAAAAAAAAAAGACATTTATTGAAGAAGATACAAGAAAATTGAACTCAGGACAGTGATGCCTCAGTCCCTTTCAGAGTAGGCACCTTGGGACCTCACAGAGTTCTCCCAATCGCCATCAGTTGCCCTACTATATTTTCCCGAATCTCATCAATGGTCCGAAATCTCTTCCCTTTCAGTGGTGATTTTAGTTTTGAGAAAAGCCAGAAGTTGCAGGACACCAGATCTGGACTGTAGGGTAACTGAATCACCTGGGTGATTTGATGTTTTGCCAAAAATCTCTACATGAGACGTGATGCATGAGTGGGCGTATTGTTGTGATGAAGCTGGCAGTCATCAGTTGCCCATAGCTTAGGCCTTCTGAATCATCCAAATAGTTTCCACAGAGGAATGTTCAAACTTAATGCAAGATTTGATGGAGACTTGTTGCTGTAATCACTCAGTCATTTTGAATGCAATGGCTACATAGTGTACATGCTCATTCAACAGCGTCTACCATCCCCACTGACTAGTAAGTACAGTTAAGTTATCATTGTTCACATATGCGCATTCCAGTCCACTGGCCTTGGCTGCCAGGTTACACTGATGTCACACAAATTGTTCTTGTTACATTAATAATGTCTGGACTTTTTCTGGACAGATCTCATAGATTATTATACCTGGAAGAGGCTTAATCTGTCTTCAAGCAATTTTCCTAGATTTATTTAAAGCATAAAATTTAAGATTGCAGTGACAGTAGAACTGAGGGGCTCCTTTACCTTCAAAGATCCAGTAGTCCACAGTTGAGTGCTTCAGCTGTTCTGAGTCCTCAGGGGAATCACAGAGATTTCTCACCAGGGTTTTCTGGACCAAGGGCCATGTCTCCGCACCATAGTGAGCTCTGCCTGGCAATGTGAGGAAGGCATGTGCTCCTCCTTTCCTGGGAGGAAGGCTAACTGTGCGTCACCCATGCTGGCATGGTTACCACAAGAGAAGACCCTGGGGTCAAAGCCCAAGCAGCTAGACTCCTGGAGCCTCCGCCTTGTTTCCATAGGTGCTCCTTGCACCTGAGCCACAGCTCTCACACTGCTTACCCCTCTATTTCTGCCACTTCTGTTGACTTCCCTCTCTCGGGTCTGTAAGGAAGCCTTTTCTATAGGGCCCTTGAGGTCTGTTTGCCACAGACAAAAGTAAGGTGTTTCTGTAAAGGCAATCAGAGGAAAAGAATCTCATTGTGTATGTGTATTGTGTTATATGCATGTGCATTTACAAAGGGTGAAAAGCAATTTCAACAGACCTCTGATTTGCCTTCCCTCAGCATCCCCACTTTTGCCTTTTTAGACTTAAGAATTTTGTTAGTATAAAAAGGGGGATTGCTGGTGCTGCCTGAGTACACCAAGGCAGCCCAGGGCTATGCTGGCCATTTGGCCAAATGCAGGCAGGCGTTCCAGAAGGGAGGAATCTGTCCCTTGGGGACCCAGCCCTGCTGCTCCGCTCACTCCTCCACCCACCTCCACCCTGCACCCTACCAGTGTTATCAGCTTTTTTTTTCCTGTTGCATCCTAGGGGTGTTGTCTGGGCAGGTGTGAGGCAGCTGGGGGCAGGGCCTATTAAGTGCTGGAGCCCCAGTGTGCTTTGGGAACTCCAGAGAGCTGACTGTCATGCCATTTAGGGCAGGCTTCACTGAAGGCCCTAATCACAGGACAATCTGGGTCTCACGCACTGGGAAAGTCAGTGGCTGTCCCAATCTCCTTCCTCCCCTTAGTGCTATCACTGATTTTAATGGCCTCTCAGTATCTGGTGGAAATCGAACTCAGGGTCTTTTTATTTAGACAATCATTACAGGCCACAAACTGAGTTGCTTTCTCAGTTTACAGACAGCCCAGTCCCTTGAGACCTCCCTCAGGCTCTGGTTTCAGGACTGTGTTCTCAGGTTAAAAGGAATGCAACTTGCATCTTGTTTAATGAATTTACATAAATCTCTGAAGTAGCATTGTTGGACCCAGCTTGAAAACTGGACCTTAATGCTGTGCATTGGAGTTGTGTAAAATCAAAGTTGGGGGAAGACTATGGCTCCCCCACCCCTCCCCTTTTCCCACCTCCTCTTGCCCAGCCCTTTTTATTTGGGGCAAGCAAAGTAGTTAAAAATGTCAAACTCACAGTATGCACTGTCAACAACACAATGAAGAGGCTGAAATAAAATCCTCCAGCTTCACGGTGATACTTTATACTTACATAGGGCCTTTCATCCAAAGCCTTCCACTGCCTTAGGAACATTAACCCTTGCCGTACCACTCTGGGCTGGGCCTGGAACCTGAGCTGGTTGAGAAAGCAAACATATGGGGACATAGTACTCGGTTTCTGAGACAGGTCCCAGAGAAACAGTAATCGGTAGAATTTACATCTCTTCTTTCACCTCTTTAAACACACATCTACCATATCAGCCCCTGCCACTAAGGTTCCTGATGTCTCGAAGGTGTCAGCAGCTCAGTGGGTAGACTGCATGTATGTTGAGAGCACCAGCAAGCAACGCTTGCTTCCCAGCTGAGAAAAAAGCATGTGTCAGCTTGACATTTGATATATCATGACATGCATCAAAGCAGTCATTATGGGAGCAATGTGAACTTTGTTGGAGTTCACACTTTATGCTTTACACTTGTTTTTGTTTGATTTATGTGTGAGACTACTGTAACATCTGCAGTGATGAATGTCTATTAATGTCTTTATCCAGCTATATGTTTGGGACCATCAGCATGGCACCCATGTTACCTTTCCAAGTTGTGCTTTGTGTACCAACTTTGTGTCAAATGTGATCTATTATAGGTAATGATTACCAGGAACTTTCTATTGATCACAGTGTTCTTTCCTTAAGGAACCTGGACAAAGCTACACGATCTTTATTAATGTCTGATTGCAGACAAGAGTGTCATCTATTCACCTAACTTGTTATAACCAGTATGTCTTCAAATATGTCTGCATACCATCTGCATGAGAAGGTTGTGGGCCACTTTCCCAACATGCAGTTCCAGGGCCCCCAGAAACCCCACCCCGAAAGCCAGGCAAACTGGTTTGAGAAATGCTGAGATGTTCCTGGGTTACCCCTAACATCTCTTCTGTTTCCTATTTTTGATCATATTAACTCTTACAGGGCAGACTGCCTGGCAACATGTCTCTTTAGCCCTAGTAGAACCATTAGCTCCACAAGAGCAAATAGATACCAGAGGAAGAGAATGCAAGTCACTGAAGTTCTCCATGTAAAGGGAAACAGGTGGTAACACTTTTAAATGCCCGCTCTCCAATATTTTCTCCTTCCACTATTGAATCTTGCCTATCTCCAAGGGCATGGAGTACTTACTCCACACTGATGCTCTGAGACTAATACTTGTGAAGCTGATTCTCATGGTCTTTGTACCTGTCTTTGAAGCCTACAGAACATCCCCCCTAAGAGCTAAGCAGAGGGGCCACATTATAGAAAGGAGAAGTCACACTGGTTTGAGATTGAAGTCCGAAGGTCTGTTGAATGCCCCCTGCTACAAATGGTATATAGGAATCAGAAGTTAGTACTGAAAGATGGATATGTTTCTAATTGCAACCTGCCTTTCTTTATATTTACAATCCTCAGAGGGATTTAAGTCTTCCCAGGACACTGGAAGGTCAGGCAGAATTGAAATGGTAGATCTACCTCTTACCTGTATGATCATAGTGAAATTACTGAAGGAACATAGCTCTCTGGACCTCAATTTCCTCAGCAGTACAAGGGATGTGAAAATAGTATCTAACTCACTGGGTCATTTTAAAGGTACATTAGATCACATATTTAAAGCAAATGACACATATAAGAGCTTAACAAATGGAGTGGTTATACGTGTTTATCAAGATAAGGCGGGGGGGTAGAGAGGAAATCAGGCACCGGGGGTAGGACCTGTCCCAGTGACAACAGGTCCCTCAGTAGATCCAGCGATCCAGCAAGCACCTGCAGGAAAGACATTTTGGCTGAGTTTCACACCTTGCAGACCTGGTCTCTGACTTTAGGGATTTTCCAGTTTAAAACAGAAAACACTTCAACACGAAGAATACAACATAGGACATTAAAAGAAAATGAACAGGTATAGAGACATATATATGCATGTTGTAACTCGGTCTGGCAGTCCTCCCGTGGTGAAGCCGGCCACGTGGGGAGAGGAGACTGCTGGAACCAAGGAGTAGAAGGCTCTGAACGAGGTGGGACAAGCATCTCCACAAGTGGGGGTGGTTTGGGCTGTAGCATTAACGACCACCTGGTAGAGGTGGGCAAGACACCCCCCCCACCGCTACCTAACCTTTCCCTTATTTATTTTCATATGAAGTTGCAAGTCAAGTTAAATACATGTATTTCACTCTAACTTGGCAAATTGTGACTTTATGCCACCCAAGGGGTGTCAAATGTGCATTTAAAAAGAATCTGGCCTCAGGTTCCTATGGTATGTGGATCATAGCAATATAAAAACATGCAGGAATTACTACAGACATGAGATATCTTCTCACTAGGAAGTAAGATGGGACCCCAGCGTGTTTTCTCTAGAGGACTGAAATAGTACTTTGAAAACCCTATTTTACCTTTGTGGATATTTTCTCTCTTTTTCTTGGACTTTTTATTTCCCTGAAGAAAAATGTGTCTTATGCACAGCTTATGACTGTGAATTTCCACTGGTAGGGTAACAGTATGTAGGTGTGTAGGGGAGACTGACCATGGTTTTGTGCCATCATTCCAGGCTACTGACTTTCAAAGCCTCAGTGCCTCCTAAATAAGTCTCTGAAGACTCTTTGTGGATTGGAGGTCCCTCCCCTCCCCGAGAGAGTTCCTTAATGTTAGACCAGCCATGACAGGGAGCTGACTTCCCGTCCAGTGCTTGCTAGCAACCAGAGAACTGAACCTTAAAACTCCACTTATTAAACAGCAATTGCACAAAGGAAAGGTCAGTGGTTTATGTTCTGAGTGTTTAACTTTAATCATTTCCTAAGGTGGACAGAGTCTATGAGGTTTTCAAATCAGTTCTCAAATGTAATGAATGGCAAGGGGTTGAGTGGGTCATTCAGTCAGAAATGAAAATCCAGTGCCTGGTTCTCCCTCTTTATCCCATCCCATTCCCATGCACTGCTGTATCCTAGTAGAAACTCCACAGACAGTCATTCAGTCAGTAGATCTCTACTGAGCACCTTCTATATGTCAGACATTTGTTGAAGGAATAGCTAGGATTCACCTTGTAGGTTATTATGAAAATTGTACAATCATATACTTTTACCATTATTTTTAATAAAAATGTCAAACTACACAGAAACATACAGAATTGAATGTTTCTTTATCCCACTCCCCAAGGATAACCATTTTTAATAATTTGTTAATTCCTCTCATCATGTGCTATGTTCTGTACTGCAATTTACTTTTTTCATTCAACAAGCAACTACCTATTTCTGTGTCAGTATACGCACAGTTACCTCAACTTCCTCAACTCCTTCTAAGTGTTGTACAATATACATGGATCACAGTCTGTGTATTGTACCTTTTCTCATATTGATGAATATTTAAGTTGTCTCTATTCTATTGGTTTAGAAGTAATGCTGCAAATAACATTCTTGAGTTGATATCCTTGGACTCTTCTGTGAATCTATTTGTGGGATCACTCTGGATTAGCGGAATATCTGGGTCTAAGGGTTGGTACTTATAAAATATTTAAGTACTTCTAATTTGCTTTTCATAAATATTGTATTGATTTAAGACCCATTAGTGACCCAAGACATGCACTGTTAACTGATTCCTCCATAAAAGTGGCAGATGCATGGGTCTTGATACTCTTCCAAATTAATAATCAATCACTGCTCATGAGAAAATAATTTTGGGATATGCAGTGACTCTCCACTGTACTAAGATGTGAGGTCACTGTTTTCCAAAGGCAGAGAAAGTGTTTAATCTAAATACACACCTCATTCCGTGGAGTCTGCCAACCTTGTTCCCGTCTCTGCCCTCTGGGCTCTTCTCTCCATGTTTGCTGTTTAAGATTCACCATGGCAGGCAGTGTGGGTATAAACAAATAGCACGACACAATATTTGCCCTCAAAGACCCTTCAAATTGAGTTGGGAGACAGACACAGATGGCTAAAAAACAGGCTAAAAATACAAGTCATATAAAAAGCAGCAAATATAAATAGTCAGCATCACTGTAGAAGTTCAGAGGAAAGGAGGAAAGCAGTGACTACAGTGTTGGAGCCTCGGGCAGAGACAGCATAGAGTTTGTGGGTTTCTCTAGGTGGGAGTTGGAGGTGCATGGGAGATAACTATAAAATGCAAGTAAGAATCCTGGCCAGTGTGGCTTAGTGGGTTGGGCATCATCCCCCAAATCAAAAGGTCTCAGGTTCAGTTCCCAGTCAGGGCTCATGCCTAGATTGCAGGTTTGGTGCCAGTGCATATGAAAGGCAGAGAATTGATGTTTCTCTCTCACATCAATGTTTCTCTCCCTCTCTTTCCTTTTCCTTCCCCTCTCTCTTAAATCAATAAGCATGTCCTCCAGTGAGGGTTAAAAAAACGCAAAGTCATCTGATGGAGGAAGAGAGATTCCATGAGAGAGTGGAAAATAGGGGTGAAAGTGCCCACTTATAACTTGCTAGTTGGATGTGGTTGAGTTTACAGTAGCCCTTGAGATTATTAGATATTTGGTAGGGCTGGGGTTTTTGGTTTTGTTTTTTTTTTGGGGGGGGAGGGCAGGGGATAGATAAGCCACTAAAATGGCTTAGCCATTAAAATGTTGAGAATCTGAAGAAAGCTTCCAGCATTTTTATCAGGAAACTACCTGTCTGCTTGTACATACACAAAAATTTTATGTGTAATTTCAAGGGGCCCTTCTTTCTACCCCAATGCAAACTTCAGAGTATATCTAAACATAACTGTAACCCAGGACGATCCACCTAAAAAAAATGTGAGGCAGGTATGCAGATCCCAGTAAAAGTTGTTTGGCAACATAATATTCTGGTGTGAGTGAATCATCAAACTCTGAAGCCGACTGGAAACAGGTGGGTAAACAACGTGATAGGGCTGTGCTGGTGTTTCAGACTTTCCCTCCCTGTCTTGCTGTCTTCGGTTTATCCAGTGTAAGTTACGGGAGGAGATTCTTGGTTTTGTTCAGGAGAGAGGGTCTAACCTGAGAGAAACCAAGCTCTTGAAAACTTGAATCAATGGGATTACTAATGAATGAATGTATAACTGGAATCCACTCCAAGATGCCGCTTTTTGCTGCAGAAAAGATACTCTTGCTCCCCACCCCCTCCTTTTTTTTTTTGACAGTCAGTTAATAAAGACTCAACAATAAGCAGCTGCCAGTGATGTCATTTGGGACTTTGTCCACGGAGCTTGTATTTACAAGCTGGGAGCAACCACAGAGCCGCAGCGGAGGGAGCAAGTCTCCGCAAACTTGCTGTGAATTCTCCACAGGACTTTGCTGCTGCTTTGGATATTCAGGAAAACTGAGTGTGTCTTTTTAGCGCAGCCTTTTAATGCTTCAAAAATAAACAGAGGATGAACTCGGGGAAAAAAGTTTTAGCTGGAGAGAGAGAATTGTTGCAGTTCCTGTGTCTGTCTCCAGGACTGTGATATGTGTTGACTGAAGCGCTAACTGCAAGTAAGACTGTTGGAATTTTTTTAAAACTCTTGTAACAGTTTTTCTTATTTATACAGCTTGCTTTCCTTTTAAAGTGAGATAATGATGTTTACGCATTTCTACAGGCTCTCTGGGCTGCCACCACAAGTATGCATTTGCTCCGAGTAATTATAGTGCGCTGAAGCTGCCTCTTGGGTGTGGAGGACTCCTTGTCTCTGAGAAGAGGCACTGGGACAGAGATGATAACAAGATAATGCTGAGTTCCTAATTACTTTCCTCTGTAGGAATTTTTTTTTTTTTTGGTAAATAAGAAGCAACCAACCATACAAAAGCCAATTAGGTTGACCTAAGAATTTTAATAGAAAACTATAAAGACTAATTTTTAATTAACTGATGTGCTGGAGGGGAAACCCACTTTTTGTCTCTGATCCTTTCTTTGTTTTATAGATTTCTGTAATGTGTGATTCTTGTTTACAGTATCTTGTTTCCTCCTGCCTACACCCTTTCCCCTGATGGCACCAGCCCTCCCCAAAAGCTCATTCATTCTTGGGGAATTTATAGGATAGAAAAATGTTTTGAAATTGAAACCATTTCTATATGGATTTTTTTGAGTATCTGGAGAAATATTCGCTGTTCTGACATGTCTTCTGAGTTAGAAACCTGAAATAACGTACTCCTGAAGAAGTCAAGTTTTTACACACAGCGAGGTCAGAATTCAAGATCCACATCCTCTCTTTCACTTTCCTTCTGATTCTTTAAATCTATTCTGATATTCTCTGGGGTGTAGGAAGAGTGTGTTCCATGTGTGCCGGCCTGGACATGAGCTCCCTCTTATCACAGCTGTGGTGGGCCACCTAGCCACTTAGAAGCTGTGCTCAGGAGTTCTGTGAGTTTGTCTCTCTATTGCCAGCTTGAAGATACTGTGCTTGCCCTTCAGTGCCTGCGGTTCAGCCCCTTGCAGCCAATAGCAAATTGGGGCTGAGTCCTGCCTTCTAGAACTGTCAGCTGCACTGTGCAGATTGGCAAGAAATGACTGTTAGCCTGTTACCTCCTGCATGCAAACCCCATAAGTCATTCCTGGAGACCTGGCCTGCTCCCCAATTTAGCTGCTCTGTCACTAGCCCAGGAGAGCAGTGACAGCCTTCACTGCCTTTCTCTTCTCTAGTCTCAGAGAGTTGTGACCAGTACCAGAAAGATCCCAAAATATTCGACTGTTTTCCATGGGGTACTAAATTTTGCAGCTTCCTGTGTGGTGGTCAGCTCCGAATTTTTCCATCAGCACACACTGTGCTTGTGTATGTTTCATGGATTAAAGCTCAGTGCTTTCTGTAAATTTTCATTTAAAATAAGGGATTTGCTGCTAAAGCAGTTTTCAAAATATTACTCAAAGCTTATCCTTTTATAGAAGAAAACCTCAGGCACAAGGAGGACAAATAATTTGTCCAAAGTCACCCAGTGAGATGGTGATGGTGCTACAGCTAGAAAGTAAATCCTTCTGCTCATGCCACTTGCATTCCGTGTTCTGCTTCTCATGCATCATAAAAGAAACAGGACCCACGCGTGGTTAACTGGCCTTGTAGGAGCAGGGTGGTGTGAAGGTGTGTAGACGAAAATGGTCTGGCAAAGAGAGAACATTTCTGTTTTGTCTTTGGCTCTGAGCGTGCTTTTTAAATGTCTCTCTTGCTCATCATTTTCACTAGAGAACCGAAGAGAACTGCCATTATTTTACATTTGGTGGATGAAAGGCAAGCGAGGTGATTTAGGAAGTTGAAAAGTACAGAAGGCATTTTGTTCCAGATACAGGTGGATAGACCTCATGTTGTTCCCTGCTGTGACATTTTCTGCTTCGGCTTTACTTTTGTCTCAAACTTTTTATTGACCTCCCTTCATTTTTTGGACTCCTCTTTGGGGCCCCTCTTGTAGGTATAACCTTCTTTCCACTTTCTCCTTGATTCCTCTACCCCCTTCATTCTCTCACTACAGCTGTAGACCTCAGATTCCAACAGTCAACTGAGTTCCACTCACACCCTACATTCCTTTTCTCTCTGGGACCTGCATTGCTCCTGGTATCCATGCATGTGGGGTGCCTCTTGGGATTCTCCAGATCGCAGTGAGGATTTCTTTCACTGGACCCTCATGGCATCTTACACTGACTTTTGCTGTGGGGTCTGGAGCTTTTTGCCTTATAGTCCAATATCTCTTTCCATTGAAAACAAGGGCTAGGTTTTAATAACTCCATATATTCATGGCACATGGTATGGAGTAGTAGTTCAATATATATAATACTAAATAAATGAATGAGTCAATTGTTAATCTTAAATATGCCTTTGCTTGCATCAAACACCCAGCCCTCTGCACTTTGCTGACAAAAATATCACATAAGTGTGCTGAGTGGCTTTAAATTCTTCACTCTGGTTGAAGGCCATCAATGCCAGACTCCTCAGCATGCAAACAAGGCTACGTACGATGTGATGCCTGCCAGCCGAGCCTGGCTCACCTCTCCCCACTCTCCCGATTGTCCTCATACATCAGTTCTGGAGTTGCCTGGTCTGACAGCTCAATGGAGTCCTCCATGGAGGGTCGCAGGGCAGCATGGAATTGTGATTGAGGGTTTGGGCTGGGACCAGACAGTGTTGGCTCAAGTCCTGCCTCCGCTCCTTGCTGGCTTTATGGTCTTGGTTAATTCCCATATCTGTTTCAAGTTTTCATTTTTAAAATGTAGATAATAAGAGTGCCCATCTTATGGGGACCCCTTGGAGGATTAAATAAGTTATTACAGCTAAAACACTTAGCATAATACCAGGCATACATTAGTGCTAATAAGTATTAGTTATTGTCATAAATATTTACCTTGCAGATGCATGTCCCAACCCAGACTTAATGAATTAGCACCTACATGGTGAGATTCAGGAATAGCTAAAAAATTCCTCAGCTGATTTTGGTGGGAATTACTGGTTTAGCTACTAGAGATGTTTTCTGTAATCTGAACATGCTGGGCTGTTCTTTAGCACTTCTGTACCTTTATACTCCTGCCTGTGGCACATCTATCCACCCAATTTATCCTGCAGGCCCTTCCCCAATTTGTAGTTTTATGCATGGCTCAGCACCTGGCACAGAATGAGTTCTTAGGAGGTGATGAAAAAAAAAGTATGAATGCATGCTTGATAGGCACTGTATAAAGAAAATTTAAACTGTTTTCTCCCCCTTAATCACTATTGAAGGGTTGCTGTGTATGAGGCACACTCCTAAGTTCTTTGCATATGGTATCCCGTGATACTATTTCTCAGGCAGAGATCCTGAGGTTCAACAGGGTGAAGTCATGTTCAAAGGTCACTTAGCTGATAAGAGGGAGAGGCAAGATTTGAACCCTGAGCCCATACTCTGTACCTTTCATGGTACTGCTCTCTGGGTGTAGGAGGCAATTTTTCTGGTGAGCTATGCCTATGATGGAACTTTGATTTTTCTTGTCTTCCCCTGAATGGATTATACTGTCAGAGCAGCAAATCAGATGAACACTTCCAGGTGCCACCCCGTTGAACTGGTGATTCACATTTTCTAGTCTTTCAGAATTGTCTAAAGCCCATGCCCAGTTCTTTGGTATTTCTGTTTTTCCTTTTATCTCAGCTATGAGTCCCCTTGCAGACTAGCCCAAGTTTATGGCTGAACATCAAGATTATTTTCATTCTCAGTTTGGGTGTTGGTAGGCTGAGTTCAGTTTGATTAGGAGCTTAATCCAGGGGATTTAGGTTAAAAAAAAAAGAGGGGGTGGGGAGTGGTTGGCTATTTGATTGGTCCCCGGAGAAATTTACCAAGAAAAAATGGTAGTATTTTGTGATAGTGGATTTAAATAGGATAGTTGAGGCTGAACAGTGGCAAGTTATAGAACCATTTAAATACAAGGTATCCTACAGCCTTATTTTTCTCTACTTCTCTAATTCTACAAAGTTTAAAGCCTTTGGAATTTTGGATTCCCAGTTGTGCTTTCTGTATAGATGAAATAATAAATCTCTTGGATACACAGAACATTACCTCCAACATTTGCTATGCCTCAGTGCACTCTTGTCTAATGAAGTGGGTCATGTTGGCTTGGGGGTCTCAATTATACAGGGCACTTCCCAGTAGTTACATAAATTAATCCTGGTCTTTTCAGGACAAGAAAACAGATCACTTCTCTTAGACATACACTTTCTGGATTAGTGATGCTTTTGAGTAGAATTTTGATGCACTATGGAAACCCAATGGACTGGGTTCAAGAGGAAAGTCCCAAGCCTATTCTGGAAAATAAGCTCAAACATTAATATGGCAGATAAATATTATGGTGTGGAAAGAAGAACTGTTAGGTCTGAAATGTGGGAACAAGTGTTACTGTCAAGACACATGGCCGACAAGCTGCTCCATTAAAGCTTAGTGCTTTAATTGGATTCCAAATTGAATTTTAATTCAATTCCAGGTGAATCTGGAAACAGCACTGATCCATGTCAGTCCAAAAGGTATGTTCCAAATGGTTTCCATTGTCAGTGCCGGCTTGTTTTTAAAAACTTTAAAAAAAATCCAACAATACATGCTCCTGGTTTAGAAAACTAAGCAGTAATAAAATGTTTATGTAAATATATAACTCTGTATATCTTAAATGAATACACACATATATAATTTAGTATTCAAACTGAATGATAGCATTAAATTTTTATATACATATATTGATATTGCATATATATCTCGCAGTCCAAGTCCCCCGAGTTGCTCCTTCCCATTTCCCAGTCCTGCTCCTCAGGTGTTTTACTACTCTTTCAGCTTTGTTTCCGTGATATTTCTAAATAATATTTTATATCTACATATAATATCAATTTATTTGTTTTTTTCCTATTATGGTGGATTACAATATATAAATTTCTCAAACCTCCCATACCTTCCTTGTTTTCCAATGAATAATATTACCACTGTTGGTTAAATGTATATTTAGTGTTTATTTTTTTAATGATTAGAAATGTTTACTGTTTAGTTAAATCATTTATTATTGATTATATTTTTATCCTGTTAAAAATATTTTTCCTAAAAGTATTACTTGCCTCATTTAAAAATTTTACTTAGTGTTTTAGGAAAGTGTACTTAAAATTTCCCAGTCATTTCAGCAGTGCTTGACAAATGTGTCAATGATAACGTATTTTTAAAATATTCTTCTTGTAATTAAATTCTCAAGTCACTATAGACTGTTTTATTGTCAGTTGTGAAGTGGAAGAAGCTAATTATTAGTTGTCACATACCAGAAGCAGTTTAAAAGGCCTACCTTCAATATTTCTTTTATTCTGACTATAGTCAATTACTTATATGTGGATAATGAGACAGACATGATATGGTTTATTGTAGTTGGTAAATAACATTCATAATTGGGTTTTATGGTTCCATGAATACTTGATGTATTTTAATGTAAGAAATATTCTTTGTTCCTGAGTACCTTTGACATCTAGAATAACTTAGAGGAAACCAAGTGATACTTTGTAAAATGTTGTTTTATAAATAGGTAAATAAATACCCCATGCAAACTGAGTCCTTATATCTTTACTTTCTAATTTTCTTCTCACTCATTCTTTCAGCCCAGATTTGTAAAATCTGTAATGCGATATTTTGTATGATTACAAGTAGTGAAAATAGTTTATTTAATTTGAAAGAGACTGTATTTTTAGAGATTGCCAGTAGAGGGCCTTATTAAACTGAATAAACACATACAGACTGCAACAGTTAAGAAGCCATTGTTTGTAAGATACCTGATTAATAGCCACAAAACTACGAAAGTAATTTTTAAAGTGCATCGTATTTCTTTCTAGCTGGAGAAATTAGAAGTCTTAGCTTTTCATTTTTATTGTTTTCTTAGGGGGAAATTGGAGAATTCAGATAAATCATTAGTAGCCTATCAACCAAACCAGGACTTTGAATACCAAGCCATAAAATCTATACATGACATTTCTTTTGAAGTTGGAGACTGTCTCAGCCTTCTGGGGAAGTAGCATTGGCTGCTGAATATGTGAAGGGAAAAAATGATGTTTCCCCTCTCCTAGGAACAGTTTATACTTGCTTCCTACTTTTGAGTGAGCCCCACTCTCACCAAAACAGGTTTTCTGTTCTCTGCGCCTGGACTAGAATCTTCTCAGTCTGTAGGGTGCCATAGATTCAGAACCAACACACTCATTGTCCAGTAAAGGAAAGAGTCACGGGCAGTTGAGCTGGCTTTTCTAAACCCATTCAGTGGCTTAGTGCGGAGCTATTCTCTTCCTACTCACTAGCCTGTTTTCAGTTCCTCCTACTCACCAAAAATCTCTGTTTCTTAGGAAGCATCCCCTCCCTATCTCTCCATCCTCTTGAACAACTCCTGCTCGGCTTAAATGATCCTTCCATGGGAAAACTTTCCCTACTTGTTATATATCATGTTAGCTTCAGGTACTTGTTTTATAGCACTTATCATTAGTGTAATTAAATATATGGTCATGTGTTTGATCAAAAACATCTTCCCCATCTAGGCTATGAGTTCTGTGAAGGCAGGGCCTGTGTCTATCTCATTTAATATTGTAGCCTCGGCACCTAGAACACTGGCCGGCAAATGGTGGGTTCCCAGAAGATATTTGGTAAATGGATAGATACAAGCAAGTTTTCAGACTGTCACTTTATACTTTTCTCCTCACCATTTTTACACGTATAAAAGCATTCCTTTTTAAGGACACATGGACAAAGGGAGGGGTGGAAGCAAGGGAGGGAGGTGGCTTTGGCTGGGATGAGGGGAGTGGTGGGGGGTAAATGTGGACAACTGTAATTGAACAATAAAATAATTCTAAAAATTTATTTTTATAACTCAACCAATGACATGCAAATCTTAGAGCATTCAGAATGTCCGTGGACTCGGCATAAAGGCATGACATTGTTTTTTACCTAACTTTCAAGGAGTGAGTGTGTGCCTATTTATTTCTAGTCATGTATGCATCAGTATTTATGGCGTTTGTTAAATGAGGGCTCTGAAGTATTGAGAATAAATGAAGAAGAGAATGGAGAAAGATTTTTCTTCTCTTGTTGATAAGGACAAGGGAGTGGAAACAAAATATTCTGCTAATGTGCCCTTTTATGTTTCCCAGATTGGGCTGGAGATTTTCTGGACACCCTTTTCCTGAGAGGCTGCATTATGCACTAGGATGACCCGAACCTTTGGATTCAGTTAACACAGACAGAGGAACAGAAACCAAATAGCCACAGTTTGTGCCCACATGGCCTTTACTGTTGGATATTCTTGGGTTCCCATATCTGTTCTGATATCCACTGATTTGGGTTATGTAACTTCATTAAGCTTGTTTTTCTTGTCCATAAAATGTAGTAGCATCAACAATTTCACCTACTGTTTATGAAGTGCTTACAATGTATTTGGCCCTGTCGTGCTTTCTATATTGTTTCATTTAATTCTTAACATAACTCTCTGTGATAGGTAGTACTATTAATCTCATTTTGTAGATGAGAAAACAAAGGTACCAAGAGGTTAATTTGTTCCAGATTGCACAGTAAGACTTTGAACCAGATTTTTAGATTATGTTACCTCTTTATAGAATCTTTGTGAGGATTAAATGAGATAAAGTGCTTAGAGAGCCAGTGCAACAGTAGACCCCCATTACATGGTGACCATTGCAACCATTATTGGCTCCTTATCCTTGAAGGCATAATGGGCCCTTGTAAGTAGGTGATTTCTGAACGGAGTTGAGAGGGCTGATGACAGCACAATGTGTCCTGGTCACTGGGATTTGTTTAATCCCCATGCCACATGTCAGGAGCCCTATTTGTTCAGTATTTTGGCATATACCAGTGTTTGTAGCCAAGGGACTACCAAGGGAACTGCCCATATCTAACCCCCTCTTGGACTGTGAATTCATTTTTTATGTTCTCACCATATGTGCACATTTTTCATTGCTCA
This sequence comes from Artibeus jamaicensis, assembly GCF_021234435.1. Lineage (NCBI taxonomy): Eukaryota > Metazoa > Chordata > Mammalia > Chiroptera > Phyllostomidae > Artibeus > Artibeus jamaicensis. The sequence continues at coordinate 1,298,344 of NW_026521249.1, read as the reverse complement.
ACATATTGCATCTGTTCATGTGATGCCCTGGCTTTATCTTCTCCGCATTTTGTTTGGCAAAACTGCAAAATCCTGTGGTCTTTGGTGTGTGTGGAACTGCTTATTTGAAGTACTGTGGAAGCAGGTTATGGAGTAGGGTGAGTATAATGGAGTGTCCACATCCTTTTGATGGGGTCTTAACTTAATGTACTTTTTCTGCATCCTTGAACCACGTTCCTTAAGTCCTCCCGCTCACTTCCTCTTCCCCATCTCTCCTTTTCTCCCACCATATTTCTCTTTCCTTATATTTCTCCACCTTCTTTCTTTCCATCTCTCCCTCTATTTTCTTATATCTTATGCTCTTCTCCTTCTTTACCTTCATTTACCTCCATTTACCTCTCCCCCCTCATCTTCCTTCCCAGAAAGGAGAGTATAATGATGGTCAGTATTTCTCAGTGGGCAGGAGGATAAAAAAGAAAGGAATCATTTCAGTTTTTCCACCTTTTCATAAATTTATAATGCTTATTCTATTAAATACACATCTAAATTATAAGACAAAGTAAGAGAGAATCCAAAGGACCAAGCCGCATGGCAGAGTGTAATCTGGACAGAGAATTGAAAGACCCTGCTTGTTAAGTCATGCCACAAGCCAGCTGTAGGACGTGGGATCAAGTGGCCCCATCTGCAAAACGGAGGGGGAAATCAGATAATCCCAAGGCCATTTCTGGCCCATGATCCTGTTATTCCTTAATGCTGAGTGCCTGCAGTCTGATGGACAACAGAAAGCACCAAGGAGCACTTTCCTCCCCCAGGACAGTGGGTGCAGGTCTGGGCTGCATGCATGGGGACTTCCACAGTGTCTGTGATCTCCAGGAGTCCCATTTTTCCAAGGTGCTGAAGCGATTCATCACTGTGCAATGCTGGGTGTCCTCACAACAGATGTTAAAGAAGTACCCTTGAAAGGGTATTTCTCCAAAGCATTTAATTATAACCCCCATGGAAGATTAACAGATGTTATAATTGTCTTTACTCTTTGATTAAATACTTTCTGCATGAGTAGCTTTCTTAGATTTTCCTTTTCTGTTTTGCATGATCTTTATAAAGAACTGACACGTGTCTTCCATTTTTTAGAAATAGTTCCTCAGTGGACTTGGTAAGCATCTTTGCAGATTTATAATTTTATTCTCTATCTTTCCTTTCTATCTATCTCCATATGTCTATCCCTATCCCTATATAAATATTTCTCTATATGTGTATATAAATAAATAAGTAAATAAATACACACATATACATACATGCAAACACACACACAAACCTGGGGTGGGATGGGCTGTGCTTGTAAAGGCCAAAAACATTGGTTGCAAAGGTGGTGGGTGACAGGAATATGAATGTGGCCCAGAAGCTGGTCTCTGTTTTTACTCTTTGTTCATTGAAGTGACTGATGCCCATGAATATTCTCTGGGGGAAAAGCTGTGTAAAGTGGGAAAGGAAAATGTAGCAAACTTTGTGCAGAAACCAAACATGTCAGATACCAAGTGTGCAAGTGAATGTGCAAAGCAGAGAGAAAAATAACATTAATTTTTCCTGCAGTATTTGCTCTGGAAAGATAAATGATCAGCCAGAAGCCTTATCAACATCAAAAGCATTATTTTCATTCCATTATTTAGAATGCAGAATTCTTTCTTTTCATTAGAGATGTGGTTTGTATTCTATTACTCATGGATCTCATCTTCTATTTAACCCATCAGTAAGTTTGATGCCCCTAACTCTGCATGAATAAGAATGCTTCTTTCTCATTGTCTCATCGTCCACATTAGTATGTTTCTTCCTTGAAAGAATTGTAAGAAAGGAGTTTAAACATTTGGTCAATTTATGAATGATGAAGACAAGAGGAACAGAAATACGGAATACTGAATCAGATTGTTTAGAGGAGTTTGCTTGATAAAAGTCTCCACCTCTCCATATGGAGGCATCTGAAAAGGGTCCATACATTAGGGCAAAGGGCAGTCTTTAGATCAGCTTGAGATTACAAGAGGAAAAGAAAATTCGTTTTCACCAGATAAATTAGCATTAAACATTTAATTAAAAAATAAAAAAGGAATACAATACTTGGGATGATTTATCAAAGAAGCCTCAGGTAAATTTGATCTTTGCCTGCACTCACTGAGGAAGACGAGGGAAGAAGAATATTTCTGAGTGTACTATGGACACTGGATATATGGGCTTCTGGAGGATCAAAAGGAAAAATACTTGTGTTTATGGGGCTCACAACATGTGAGAGGAAAGGGCCCACATGGATATTTAAAAATACTGTGAACCAATCAATATGATTAATTTCCAAATGAATGGCTAGAGCTCTGCCACATCTAAAAGTTTGTAAGTAGATCTTGAACATTCTAGAACCTATATCTATGAGAAGTGGCAGAAGAAATTGTATTTATTCAGCCTGTTTAGAGGAGGAAGAGGATTTAAAAACTTTTTTGAAGTATAATACAACTAAGTACACAAAAGTATACAGTTTGATAAAGCTGTACATGCCGGTCAGGCCCATATCACCAGCTCCCAGTCTACAGAACATTGGCGGCACCTCAGACGCCCTTCTCAAGGGCCTTTCAGTCACACCGCCAAGGTAATCAGTATGCTGGCTTCTAGAAGCACAGATTAGTTTTGCCTGGTTTTGTGCTTCATAAAAATGGAAACACATAATATGTATAAGTATCTATCAATCATTCAAATTTTATGTATCTGATTCATCCACAATTCTGTGTTTAGTTGTAGAGTTTTCATGGAATGTATCTTAGTATATTCTTTCTATTGTTGATAGGCATTTGGATGTTTCCAGTTTGGGACCATTACAAATAGTGCTTCTACAAATGTTCTAGTCCATGACTCTTGATGAACAAACATACACATACCTGTGGATTGTGAGTATGTGTATGTATGTGACTGATGCATCACAGGGTACCTAGGAAATACTGCCAAATGGTTTTCCAAAGTGGTTGTACCAATTTGTATTCCCATTAACAGTATGTGAAGGTAAGGTGATGTTTTAGTTTACTCTGGAGAACACTACTTAACTTCCACTACTTCTTAAGGATGAATGTTAAAAAAAAAAGTAGTGACCTATTATTAGGCAGAACTTTTATCATTTGGGAATTCTCAGAAAGAAGCTGGGACCCTATGACGTAGTCCTTGTCCTTGAAAGTAGTCAGACAGTGATGATCTTCATTGATAAGAGAGGTGAGCTGAAGGATTTCAAGGCCTCTTCCAAGTACAGGCTTTGTAAATTTAAATTAATCTCTGTAGAAACTGAAAATGAAAGAGGATGAAAGAGGTTGTCGCTGTGGACCGGATGGTCAGATGTTATGAGACAAGACATGAGTAAACAGGAGTGATTCCACAGGCAATGCTGTCTCTGTGAGGGCAGAGGCTATTCAAGAAAGGAACACAGCTACCTGAGCCCAAAAAGGAAGTGGTACAGTTGAATGTGGTCATACAAAGAGGTAATACATTAGAAGATGGAACAAAGAAGAGTTAATTTGCATGCAACCACAAGTTTATTTTAGAGTGCAAGTGGAACAGGGGTTGACCTAGTTCATTCTACTGAATGCTTAGAATCAATTATGAAAACCATAAAGCAAAGCAGAGGCATTTGATCTGCACTGTCAAGAGATCAAGTGATGGCCATAAGATGCCCAGGAGGGTAGCTGCTCCACTGGGAGATGGCCAGATAACACTCAACAGTAAGACAACATTTCGACAAGACTTTGGAGGCTCTACAGTGCTTGAACTTCTGCTTCTGTCTTTTCCACACATTTGATCCCTCTGATTCCTAACTTTAGTTTGTGTTTGCATTCAGTATTCTCACTTTCCCTGGAGTAACTCATGGTGTCTCTTCCTGGTTAATATCTCTTGTGGGTGCCCTAGTACCAGTTGATGGTACCCAATACTGATCAAGCACCCACCTGAACACTGTTCCTGTCATTGTCAATTCCCCATGGAATGGGTGTGGGGATGACAGCAAACATGTCCCCTACTTGACAAAGAGTTATTTGGGATCAAATTTCACCAAACTCTTATTTCTTTTACTTTATAATGATGCTGTATCATTTTATGATTCCTTTGTAAAGACATGAAAAATATCTTGCATAGGTTAGTACTAGGAACTGATCAGAGAGTACTAAGAACTCTGATCATGTTTCCTTTTTACTTCAACTGCCAGGAAGCCCAGAGCCAAGTTTACATGCTTAATTTATGGTTGGTTCATGTATCAGGCTTATTGACAATTAAAAAGATCAATTACAGTTAACATTCAATATTATTGTATATTAGTTAAGGTATGCAGCATAGTAGTTAGACCCTTATATAATTTATCAAGTGTTTCCCCAATAAATCTAGTACCCACCTGGCATTGTGATAACTATTATCACATTATTATTGACTATATTTTTCCTATGCTGTAGTTTACATCTCCATGACATCTCCATCTGTGACTAACAATTTTTTGTTCTTAATTCCTTCACATTTTTCACCCAGCCTCATCTGGCAGCCATCAGTTTGTTCTCTGGATATGAGTCCGTTTCTGTTTTTTGTTGTTGTTATTGTCCTTGTTGTTCACGTATTTTGTTCTTTAGATTCCATATAAATGAAATCCTATGGTATTTGTCTTTCTCTGTCTGACTTTTTTCATCTAGCATATAATACCCTTTAGCTTTATCTGTATTGTCACAGAGTAAAATTTCATGATTTTTTATGGCCAAGTAATATTTCATTGTATATATGTAACACCTGTTCTTTATCTAATTGTCTGTTGATGGGTTGGGTGGGTATGGGTTAGGTTGCTTCCATATCTTGGCTATTGTAAATAATGCTGCAGTAAACATAGGGGTGTATTTATTTTTTTAAAAATAGTGTCTTGCATTACTTTGGGTAAGTACCCAGAAGTGGAATTGCTGGGTCATAAGACAGTTCTATTTTTATTATTGTCAGGAACTTCTATACTGTTTTCCACAGTGGGTGTACCAATTTGCATTTTCAACAACAGTGCAAATGGGTTCTGATTTTTTTTAGATTTTATTTATTTATCTTTAAAGAGGAAGGGAAGGAGAGAGGGAGAGAAATATCAATGTATGGTTGCCTCTCGTGAGTCCCCTGCTGGGAATTGGCCTGCAACCCAGGCATGTGCCCTGACTGGGAATCAAACCGCAATTGTGTGGTTCGTAGGCATGCCCTCAATCCACTGAGCTACACCAGCCAGGGTGGGTTCTGATTTTTTTCATATCCTCATCATACTCATTTGTTGACTTATTGATGATAGCCATTCTGTCAGGTGTGAAGTGGTATCTCATTGTGATGTTAATTTGCATTTCTTTAATAATTAGTGACATGGAAAAATTTTTCATCTCTTGGATATCAGTATGTCCTCCTTGGTGAAATGTCTATTCAGGTTCTCTGCCCACTTTTCATTTGGATTATTTGATGTTTTTGGTGTTAAGATATATAAGTTCTTTGTAAATTTTGAATATTAATCCCTAATCAGAAGCATCATTGGCAAATATCTTCTTTCATTCAGTAGGTTGTCTTTCATATTGTTGATGGTTTCCTTTGTTGTGAAAAACTTTTTAGTTTGATTTAGTCCCATTTGTTAATTTTTTTCTTATATTTCCCTTGCCCGAAGAGGTGTGTCAGAAAAAAACATTGCTATGAGAAACGTCCAAGATTTTACTGCTTACATTTTCTTCTAGTAGTTTTATGGTTTGAGTCTTACTTTTAAGTTCTTAATCCATTTTAAATTTATTCTCATATATGATGTAAGAAGGTGGTCTAATTTCATTTTATTTTGCTTGCATGTGTCCAGTTTTCTCACCATCATTTATTGAATACACTGTCTTTACTCCATTGTATATTCTTGTCTTCTATGTTGTAGACTAATAAACCCATATAGGTATGGGTTTATTTCTGGGTTCTCTGTTTTATTCCATTGATCTATGTGTCTGTTTTTATGCCAGTACTATGCTGTTTTTTTATTACTGTAGCCTTGTAATATAGTTTGATATCAGTGTGATATTTCCAACTTTGTTCTTTCTCAGAGTTGCTTTGGCTACTCATGGTCTTTTGTGGTTCCATATAAATTCTAGAATTGTTCTTTAGTTTTGGGAAAATGCCATTGCTGTTTTCATAGAGATTGTATTTTATCTACAAATTACTTTTGATAGTATAGAGTATGGGCATTTTAATGAAGTTAATTTTTTCTATCCATGAACATACTATATGGTTTCATTTATTTGTATCTTCTATTTCTTTATTCAATGTCTTGTAATTTTATGAGGGCAGGTCTTTTACTTTTACCTTCTTTTTTTTTTTTTAAATTTTTTAATTTTATTTAGTTATTTTTCAAGTACAGATTTTTGTCTATTTTTCCCATCCCAGCCTCCCCTGCCCCTTGCTCCCCACCTCCCTCCCATTTCCTCCCCCCCCTTAGTTCTCGTCCCTGTGTCCTTCCTATTTGTTCCTCCAAATCCCTCCCCCCTTTTTCCCCTTAACTTCCCTTCCTTCTCCCCTCTGGTCACTATCCCCTTGTTCTCTATTTCAGTGTATTTGTTTTTTGGGTTTTTTTTTTTTCTGCTTACTTGTTTGTTTTGTTGTTTAGCTTCCTGTTAAAGGTGAGATCATATGGTATGGGAAAACATATTTGCCAATGATACCTCAGACAAAGGTTTAATCTCTAAAATATACAAAGAACTTACACGACTCCACTCTAAGAAGACACCCAACCCAATTAGAAAATGGGAAAAGGACTTGAACAAATACTTTTACCTTCTTTAAATTTATTCCTAGGTATTTTATTTTATTTATTTTTGCTGCAGTTGTAAATAGGGTTGTTTTATTAATTTCTCTTTCTGATAGTTCTGCATTGGTGTATAAAATTCAACTGATATTCTGAATATTAATTTTCTAACTACTACTGAATTCATTTATTAGTTCTCATAGTTCTTTGGTGGGATCTTTAGGATTCTTTCTATGTAGTATTATATCATCTGTAAATAATTACAGTTTGTCTTCTTCCTTTCCAATTTGAATGGCTTTCATTTTATTTTTTTTCTTGTCTGATTGTTGTGGCTAGGATTTTCAATACTATGTTGAATAAAAGTGGTAAAAGTGGATATCCTTGTCTTGTTTCTGATCTTGAAGAAAAAGCTGAAAGCTTTTTGTCATTGAGTATGATGTTAGCTGTGGGTTTGTCATATATGGCCTTTATTATGTTGAGGTATGTTCCCTTTATTTCTACTTTGCTAGAAGTTTTTATAATAAATAGATGCTGGATTTTGTCAAATGCTGTTTTTTGCATCTACTAATATGATCATATGATTTTCATCTTTCATTTTGTTCATGTAGTATATCACATTAATTGATTTGCAGATATTGTATCAACATTTCATCTCAGGAATAAATCTACTTGATCATGGTATAGGATCTTTTTAATATATTGCTGAATTTGGTTTGCTGATATTTTATTGAGAATTTTTACATCAATGTTCATCATGGATATTGGCCTATAATTTTTTGTTTAGTTGTGTGTGTGTGTGTGTGTGTGTGTGTGCGCTTTCTGGTTTAGGAATCAAGGGAATGCTGGCATTTTAAAATGAGCCTGGGAGCCTTCGAACCTCTTGAAATTTTTTGGAATAGTTTCAGAAGGATAGTTGTTAGTTCTTTGAATGTTTGGTAAAATTCACCTGTGAATCTGTTCAGTACAGAACTATTGTTTGTTTGGGAGTTATTTGATTACTGAATCAATTTCATTGGTAGTAATCTGTTCAGATTTTCCGTTTCTTCTTGATTCTTGAGTCTTGAGTCTTGGAAGAGTGTATGTTTCTAGGAATTTATCCATTTCTTCCAGATTATTGAATTTGTTGGCATATAATTGTACTATTTTCTTATAATTCTTTGTATTTTTGCATCATAATTTATCACTTCTCTTTCATTTTTGATTTTATTTATTTGGGTCTTGTCCTTTTTTTTTTTTCCTTGATGTGTTTGCTTAAAGGTTTTTTATCTTTTCAAAGCACCAGCACTTGGTTTCATTGATTTTTTTCCTTATTTTTTTAGAGTCTGTTTTATCTATTTCTACTGTGATCTTTGTCATTTCCTCTGTTCTACTCATTTTGAACTGTGTTTGTTGTTTTTTTCTAGTTCCTTTATGTGTAAAGTTAGTAAATTGTGTACTTGAGATTTTTCTCGTTGCTCGAGGTAGGCCTTTAAGTCTATGGATTTTCCTGTTAAGACCACTTCTACTGTGTCTCATATATTCTGGGTCATTGTGTTTTTATTTTCATTTATCTCAAGGTAGCTTTTGATTTCTTCTTTGATCTCATTGTTAACTCATTCATTGTATAGTAGCATGTTATTTAGACTCTATGTGTTTTTTATTTGTTTCCTTGTAATTGATTTCCAGTTTTATATCATTGTGGTTGAAGAAAATGCTTCATGTGATTTTAATCCTCTTAAATTTATTGAGTCTTGTTTCATGCACTAACATGTAGTCTACCTTGGAAATGTTCCATGTGTACTTGAAAAGATGTATACTCAATTGCTTTGGGATGAAATGCTGTGAAAATATCAATTAAATCAATCTGGTCTAGTGTGTAATTTAAGGCTCCTGCTTTCTTGTTGATTTTCTGTCTGGAAGATCTATCCATTAATGTCAGTGGGTTGTTAAAGTCCACTCTTATTGCTATATTACTGTCAGTCTTTCTTTTTATGTCTGTCAGTATTTGGTTTATATATTTAGGTGCTCCTGAGTTGGATGCGTAAATGTTTACAAGGCATATATCCTTTTGTTGTATTGATGTCTTTATCAAATATGCTTTTTTCTCTTACTATAAGTTTTACTTTAAAGTAATTTTGTCTAAGTATTGTTACCTAGCTCTTAAAATTTTTTTGTTTGCATGAAATATCTTTTCTACCTGTGTGAATGTGCCTTTTGATCTGAAATGTGTCTCTTGTAGACAGCATATGTATGAGTCTTGTTTTCTTATTCATTCACCTACCTTACATCTTTTGGTTAAAGTATTTAATCCATTTACATTTAAAATTATTATTGATAGGAACAATGTTATTGGTATTTCATTATTCATATTTATGTGATTTTATCTTCTTAAACAAATTCCCTTAACATTTCTTGTAATACTGGTTTGGTGATGATGAACTCCTTTAGCTTTTACTTGTCTGAGAAGCTCTTTATTTTTTTACAATTTTAAATGATAGCCCTGCTGGATAGATTAGTCTCTGTTGTAGATTCTTGCTTTTCATCATGGAATATTTCATGCCAATTTCTTCTGGTTTGGAGAGTTTCTGTTGAGAGATTAGCTAACAGTCTTATCATAGCTCCCTGACAGGTAATTAATTACCTTTCTCTTGCTGCTTTTAAGATTATCTCTGTCTTTAGCCTTTGCCATTTTAATTAGATGTGTCTTGGTGTGGACCTGTTTGGATTCATCTTGTTTAAGAGTGTTTGTGCTGTCTGGACTTTTATTTCTATGTCCTTTGACAGTTAGGGAAGTTTTCTTTTTTTTTGTTTTGTTTCTTCAAATAGTTCTCAATCCCTTGCTCTCTCTCTTCTTCTTCTGGTATCCCTATGATGCAAATGCTGATACACTTGATGATGTTTCAGAGGTCCCTTAACTACCCTTATTTTTCTCTTTTTTTTCTTTTTGCTGTTCCAATTGGTTGTTTTCTTCTACTTGTCTTCCAAATTGCTGATTCAGTCCTGTGCTTCATCTAATCTGATATTGATTCCTTCTAGAGTATTCTTTATTTCAGTTATTTTATTTATTTTTTACTGTTTTTTTTTATGGTTCCTATGTTTCATTTTATGCTTACTGTCTCTTTGTTAGAGTTCTTACTAAGTTTGGTGAGCACTCACAACAAATGTTTTGAACTCTTTCTGGTAGATTGCTTGCCTCTGTTTCATTTAGCTCTTTTTCTGGAGTTCTGTTTTATTAATTTATTTGGGACATGCTTCCTTGTCTCCTCATTTTGGCTGCATCTCTATGACTTTTTATGTACTAGGTATGTCTGCTTTGTCTCCTAGTCTTAGCAGGGTGGGCTTATATAGTAGGTGTTTTGTGGCACCCTATGGTACAGTCACCCTGATCACCTGAACCAGGTGATTCAGGAGTGTTTGTTTTGGGGGTTGTGTGTGTCCTCCTGTTGTAGTTAAGTCTTGATTACTGTTGGCATATTAGTGGGTGAGATTAAATCTTTTGTTGAATGGCTGTGTGGATTGGCCATGATCACAGTGTACAAGGTGTATACCTTGTGTACAAGGTGTATACCTTGTGTACAAGGTGTACAAAGTGTAAAAGGTGCTGTGTGGAGACTGATCCCTTGGAACAAGACTTGCCCAGTGGTCTCTGGTGCTTGCTGATACCACCTTTGTGTGTTTGTTCATAGAGCTAATCAGGTGGTGCTCTGTGTGGTCTGAAGCTGGTCACTAGGCTGATTGGTTCTGGGATGTCTTTGGAAGGGCTCCAGTGCAGGCAAAGTTCAGCAACTGTCTGTAACTGGCCTGTGAATATCTGGTAGGAGCTACAAAGCAAACAATGGTTGGTACCTATCTGTGCTGAAACTGGAGGTGTGTAGGAAAGGCCCCTCTGTGAACTGAAGCCTGTTGCCAATAGTACTGAACCTGGGGACAAATGCACAGGGCACCTCAAGGCCCGCCTCTGCTTTCCAGCTGCTTGTAATGCCCAGCTTCTGAAAGAAACTCGGGCAGTATGAAAGTTGGGTGAGACACGGTCTCAGGGAGTCACTAAGGTGGGGATGAGTGGTGTTCACCAGGTTAATGCACATTCAGATACGGCACCCGTGCTGAATCCATGCTGAAAGGCACAGGGCACATTTAGGCAAGCAGCCACCTGTCTGGGGCCTGTGGACTTACAGAGGTTTTTAACAAAGGCTACAACAGGGGCCAAGGCTGGCTTCCTGTCTCCAAAATAGCCTCTGGCGGTGCAAGAGTTAGGTAGGGCTGGAACTCAGGGAGTCATCAGGGTGGAGCAAATGAAGTTTATCAGGCTAAGGCAGGTTCAGATTGGACTGCGAGGGAGGAGGACTCAACACAGGGACAGTGGCAGCTGTCCCTGCAGTCCTCATCTTGAAGCCACACAACTCAGTTTCTCTCTGTATGTTTCTGGAGCCTCCAGAGCCACCTTTTTCCCACTGAGTTGAAGGTGAGTAACCTTGATGTTGTGGGGGCTTCTCTTCCCAGCACTGGTGCCCCAGGTTGGGAAGCCTGGTGTGGGGTTGGGACCCCTCGCTGCTCAAAGGGGAATGTCTGAAGCTGATATCCCTCCTGATCTTCTGCCACCACATGTGGGTGTAGGCCATCCCTTTTCATGTGTCCACCTCTCCTGCCAGTCTTGACTTGTCTTCTTTATATCCTTAGTTTTAGGACTTTTGTTGAGCGACTCTTCAGGTTGTTTTCCAGGTGGATTGTTCTTTATTTCAGTGTAAATTTTGAAGTGGTCATGGAAGAGGCTCACACAGTATTTACCCACTCTGCTTTCTTGACGGGAACTGCTTATTTACAATTTTTCATCCTTTTATCTTTGCACTTTGTGATAGACAGGATTCTGTAATGGATTTCAAGATCTCAGCCCACTGCTGTATATGCACCTGGTATATAATTTCCTCCTTTTTGAATATGGTTAGGGCCTGAGAGGATGATGGATGCCTCTCTTGTGATTGGATAATATATAACAAAAGGGGAGTTTTACTAATGTGATTATGGTCCCTAATCGGTTGACTTTGAGTTAATTAAAAAAGGAGATTTTCTTGTGTGGCCCTGACTTTATCAGGCAAATATCTTAAAGAGAGTTTAGAGGTCAGAGAATTGAAGCCTCTGCAGAGATTCTCTTGGTGACCTTGTAAAGACAACTCACTACAAGTTCTACAGATGCAAGGAAATTTATACCCCCAATGACCTCAGAAGGAGACACCATGATTTCAGCCTTAGGAGGCTTGAGCAGAGGTCCCAGCTAAGCTGTTATCAGATTTCTGCCTCAAGACAGCTGTGAGATAATAAATGTGGATTACTTTACTCTACTCTTGTACTAATTTGTTATACAGCAGTAGATAACTTGTACATACATGTCCACTCATTTCAATTTCAGTTTCATACTTTGGTTATTACATATGTACTCTTTCTTTTTTGTGATTTAATTAAAATGAAATGGATTAAAGAATAAGTTAAATAGTGTCATAAGGCCCCATACATCCACTCCAGAGTGACTAGGGACAGTGCAATTCCCTCCGTGGCATTAGTCTGCCTCCTACCCCTGTGTTTTGGCTTGTGCCCTCACCTCCCATTGGAATGTCCTTTGTCCTCATCTCCAGCTATCAAAACTCCATCTAAACTTGAGGGCTAGCTTGAGTTTCACATCCTTCATAATTCTAATAATCTGAGGTTTTTTTCCTCCCCATTTGTAAATCCTTATAGCTATGCTTTCCAGATTGAGGGCTGACATTATCACAATCCCTTCAGGAAGGTTTTTTTAAAAATTCATATTCCCATCATTCCCTTCCTCTCTGCCTCCCCCAGGAATTCTGGTTCATTACTGAATGTTTCAAAACCTTTTCAGGTGAAATCACTGGGCAGCTATGTTTGGCAATGATTACCCTCTCATTCTTACACAGATCAGTTCTGTGTATAGTGTTCGGTGCAATTTACTGCCTGTACTTAGGGCTCTCAAAACTTTAAGCCAAATTTGTAGATCACCTCTTGCCTGGACAGCATATTATACACTTCTTTATTTAATTTTAAACCTGGTTTTATTATTTTCCTAATTTTATCTTCCCTTTGGCTTTACTTCCTCAATTATTTTATCATTTTGTTTTTGTGTATATTTTTATAAGTAATCACAAATCCTTGGGGGAAATGAAGTTGGCAACAAATAAAGAAAAAAACAACATACTCTTTCCTAATACTTTAATGTACATGAATCTCATTTCCCTAGCAACAATAAAGCTTTCTAAACCATGGCTCTGAATTACACGTTGTTTCATTCCCTCATCATAGCTTATACAATTTGAGCATATAGGAGCAGTATTCAGAAAACTAAAGACTAATGATTGAATGGATAAGAAAAGGTTTTAGGTTTGTGCAGTGTTTCTTCCTCTCCTTCCCCTTTACACCCCTTATTTCCTTCCTGGTCTCCCTTGCCCATCTTTTGAAGCATTGAACAAAGAATTGCTCCCCACCCCAGACTCAAATATTAGAGGCTAGCACAATGCATAGTTAAGGCTTTAGAGCTATTAATAATTAAGATGACCAATTGCTTGATCACACAAGTTAATTAATAAATCTATACTTTTTTGAGGTAAAATAAATTAATAAGAATATACTTTGTGTCTTTCAGAGTGTTTTATTTGCCTGAAATGGCTTTTGACTGATGTGTATTTTTTTTAGCCTCCCAGTTCTGTGAACAGGTGCATTCTAGATGCAGGGCTGGAGGGGACCCCTAAATCATTAGGCACTGTCCTTTCCCCTTCCAAAGCCTATTGAGTGTGCTGTATTTAGGATGACAGTCATGCCCTTATGCCAAAGTACACATCTGTGATATCGCTTAAATCTTATAGTGCAGGCCGTACTTGGTAAATGGAATATAATTCAGTGGGGCAGTAGGTTCATCATACAGGGTTGAAGAATCCTCTAGGAAAGTTTTACAGAGGCAGTCATTGTGGAAAATCTGATAAATTGTACTCTTCTAAATATTCCATTAAGCCCGTACTACTGTTTTGAAATGATATGATCTGTTGGGCAACGATTAGTCCCCTGAGTCATTCTACTTGTCCTTTCTGCAAATTACTTTTCACTTAGATTCTTTTTAGTGCAGTATTCTTTTTTTTGCCCATTGGCTTTGTTTTGAATGTATTTGACTGCATCTAAAGATCAGGGGGCATGGTGATATGTGTGCTGTGTGTGTACACCCATATGCAGGGTGTGCACATATGTATATGGGTGTGTGCATTTGAGTTCCAGGGTTTCTGTTTGTACCATTTCAGTTAGACAAAAATAGATTGTTATTTTATGCACCCTCAGATTTACACATTAACTAATCAAACTTAGCACTGAATCAAGCCAAAGTAATTCCAGGGAATTTTAACTAGTGGTATAAATATTTTTTTACTGAAGCTAAAAGTAATTTTTGCCTGATTGAGAGTTTTCTGTGCCATTTTCTTCAATATCATTGGGGTTATGCTTAAGCAGTTATGAATCTTTTCAAAAGTAAGCACTTGAGCCATTGAAATCTACCTCTTCCTTTCCCATGACCCCATCCAAAGTTTTCATAGGCTATAAAATCTCACATATGACTTGAAAATGTTTTAGTTTGTTCTTTAGGGGTGGTATATGTTTACTTAGTGAATGTTATTGGAAGCACTTCACAATGTAGATTCTCAGAGCTGGCATCTGGCAGTCACAGGGGTCAGTGTGGTGACAGCTGACACCACTGGACTTGGAGGCTGCCCTTGTGGGACAGCAGAGCCTGCAGACAGCCATGCAGCCCATCAAACACTGCACGATGATGCTAATCAAGTGAAACAAGAATGTATATTTTTAGAGTTCATTTGTACCTCACAATTTCCATCACTGCCTTCACGTTTTGCCTTGGCCTCCACATTATCAAATCTGGGCTGAACAGGGTGGAAGGAAGTGGAGAACTCAGCTTCCTTGATAAAGAAGCTCTGGATGCAGAGCCCCGCCCGGGGAACCACCTTGCAAATTTGGCAACCCACTTCAACTATGTCTGCAGCTCCTGCCACACTGACTTCAGGTTTTGCCAAAAATAGCTAAAGCAAAAAGTTTAGTATTCTGCTACAGATAATGAAGGAAACAGGATGAAAAAAGAGTTGATTGTATCCTCAATTTCTCCATACCAGCTGCCTTTGATATTTGGTTCCATTCCTTTCTATTTCCTGTTGAGCGGACTCTTTCCCAAGGTCTGATCAAGACTTTTCCTGAGCCCCTGTTGCCCAGGGACCATAGGAGTTCTGCCTTCCTATGCATCCTTCATCAGACTGTCCAAACTTTGAGAATTACCCTAAAGTTGAGGTTGTGATTAGCAGATAGAACAAGGGCACAAAGTTCAAGGTTAATGACACAGAGTGACTTGAAAGCGAATTGTATAGGCAGGGGACACTTTAAGTGAGGTGTGAATTTGATTATGAAGGCTGGTCATTACAGTTCTGGGAACTTGTGGGCATCATCAGTTACTTACATTAATAGAGATGTGGATGTATTCAGAAGTAGAGGGGACCTTTAGCTATTTATCCTTAAAAACAGTTCATCTATGTGTGCACCAGAATGCACATTGTGGCATTGTTTGTAATAGTGATAACTACCTGCATCTAAATGTCCATCAATAGAGGAAGAGTGAAACAAATAATGCTCTGTTCACACTGTGGTACCCATGTAGCCATTAAAAGAACAAAGAAGAGGTATTTTTACTCTTACATGGAAAAACCTCTTTGATATTGGGTTGGTCAAAAAGTCTGTTTAGAATAAAAGACACATTTTTCATTTTTCACCAATAACTTTATTGATTTGGATATTTTGAGTATCTTGATTATCTCCTATGTGGTATAATGTTGATTTTTCTCAATTAATGTCTCAGTTTGATTACTATCAACTTCAACTGGTCTACCTGACCATGAAACATCATTCAGGAAGAAATCTGTAGCATGAAACTTCACAAAGCACTTTTGACACATTTGGTCAGTCATAGCACCTTGTCCATACACTGAACAAACCTTTTATTTTCATTTCAGTTGTATGTTTACCCTTCTTGAAAAAAATAAAGCATACTATGCCAAAAATGTTGGGTATTTTCTTTCATCTTCAATATTAAAATGTCAACACAAAAATTCACTAATTTTGATAATTTTTAAATGAATGTTGATATGACAGCTGTCACAATAAAATCTAACAAAATTGTTTTGAATGAAGTTAAATACATCTAAGTGCTACTTGGGTCATATTATGGAAAAAACAAATGAAGGTTTTGGCCAACCCAGTATGTTTTTAAGTGAAAAAATATCAAGTTGTCAAAAAGAACTCATGGACATGGACAATAGTGTGGTGATTGCTGGGGGCAAGGGAGGGTGGGGGAGATGGAGCGGAGGGTTTATGGGAGATAAATAGTGATGGATGGAGACTTGACTTGTGTTGATGAACACACAATAGAGTGACAGATGATGTGTTGTGAAATTGTGCACCTGAAACCTGTATAATTTTGTTGCCGGTGTCACCTCAATGAATTCAATAAAAAGAAAAAATATGTAGAATAGGACACCATTCATGTTTCAAAAACCTTATGTAGTTAAATATTTATGTATGTGTATAAATGGCCATAAAAAGTTCTAGAAATATGACCAATTATTAATAGTTTTTTCCTAGTTAGAAGGACATAATTGTAAGTGCGCAAAGAGGAATGTTTTGCTGTTTTCCATAAGGGTTTCTATATAATTTCAACTTTTTACTTTGAGAATATATTCACATATTACTTTTCAAAAAGATCTACATATGTGTATTTTTATATACATGTATAGTTACTTATGCATATTTTAATAAGGGGATATTCTGAAGGAATATTTCCTGGGATTATGAGAAAGGGATTTATTTTTTTCAAATAAGTAATCTGAGGCACCACAGATAACATAAAAGAGGACCAGTATCTCAGCTTTTCTCTGTGCGAGTTGCAGTTTCCAGTCATGGTAATGTTTAATCTGAGATACAACCAAAGCTATTCAAATACAAATCACTGGTAATTTCTAAGTAGATGTTAAGCAGCATAAGTTATTTGCAAAGAAATCCATTGCACAGGATTTTAATTTCATTTCAAATAAGCATAGCTTGTCACAAACACTCAGCCCCGGGCTTAGGGATGACTAGGTACGTGAACTGTGCCTTCTGTAGTTGAGGGTAAACAATCTAGTGGGAAGGACGGACAGGTAAAAACACCTGTCATCATTCACGAGTCCTCTGTACATTAGAAGACTGAATAAAGTACTTGCGAGATAACAAGTTGTGGATATGCAAAGGAAAAGAAACAAATACTGATCTTTTTAAGGATGGAGAAAATATCTTTTCACAAAGGACCAGAGGAGGCAGATATGGAAGTCTAGGATGAATGCAGGGGAAATGAAGGTGGGGAAGGGCTGATGGCCTGAGAGTGTAACAACGTTCAGAAGACTAGAGGTTTTGGTGTCCGTGAAAAGTTTATTTCTGGAAGTTAGTAGCGATAATATTGTATTGAAATAATATTCTTTGTGAAAATTCCAGGGAGCTATAAAAAAGGCCATTGTATATGGCTCATTTTAATTGTTAATGTGTGTTGAACTCTCACTATGTGCTTGGTGCTCTGCTAAGTAGTTCACTTGAGTTACTTAATCCTTATAGCCACCTTATAATGTAAAGAATATTGTGTTCCTATCTGTGGTATAGTAGTGTTGTGATTTACATTTTATAAATAAGAAAAGTTGATACTCAAAGAAGCTAACTTATGTAATGTTACAACTCCAAACCTAAATAGCTCCCAACCCCCTGATTTTAATTATTATTCCAATACCGGACATAAGTAGATGGCCTTGAGGTTTTGCTTTAGATATACCTGGTAGTTATAATTTTCAGAGGGTAAGCCCTTCCAGGAGATGACAAGAATGTAACAAATGGACTATAAAAATAGTGAGGAGATGAGAATCACAGTGTGAAACGTATCTGGGAAATATTTGTGAAGGCCAGCTCCACTGTTAGTCACAGCAGTGAACGTGGTGGAAGGGTGAACTGTGGGCTGGAGAACTGTGGGCTGGAGCTGGAGCTCCCAGACATGGCAGCATGTCTTGCAGCTTGTTCCCTGGAGACAGCAGTACACAGGTGGCACAACTGGGTGGTGCAGGACCAAAGGGGAGGGGCGGAGGGCATTTCACAGTATCTCAAAGTGACAACTTTACCTGAAGCCAGTGGTCATGGGTGTTCTCAAAGTTAAGCAAACATAATGAAAATTTGGAAACCACCTACATGTTCACTAGTAAAGAATGGCCCAAACACAATATAGAAAATGCAGTCAATGACGTGTTGTGCAGTCCTCAAAAATGATACAGTGGAAGAATCTTAAAGGCATTAAATTATGCTTAACTAAATAGCTGTAGGTGGAGAATTATGTAGTGTGTATTCCTATTTCTGTAAGTCGTATGTTGTTGTAGACATTTGTCATGTCTGTGCCTGCTTGTCATCTTATGAGCAGCTTTTCTATTTTGGGGGACATTCTTACATTATGACCACCTTCTCCCCAACACTGAAGCTAGAACTCAGATTTCCAGCCTACCCTGCAACTGGGATGCAGGCATACAACTTGAGCTCCACCAACTGGATGTTGCTGTGTGAGAGAATTTGTTCCTGGTGTGAGTAAAGTGTGCAGACAATTCCTGTTCAAAGCTTTCCATTTCATGGCGTGGGTGGTGGCAGGGATATTGAGCTTTTGTTAGGGGCTGCAGGGGAGAAGCTGGGTTTTGGAGGTGGCAGAATCAGTTTCCTCATCAGCTCAATTCAGTGTGGTTTTGGTGATTGTTTCTGACAGCTGAGCCCTGAGCCTAGTTTTCAGTCCTCCCAGTTGTTTCCTGAGCCACCCAGTACTTTTTATAAGTAATCTTCTTTACTTCTGAATCAGTCAGCATTGGTTACAACACGTGTTGACACTAGCCTTTTGTTACTGCTTTTTCTTGTTTTTTACAAATATATTTTCAATAGAAAATCGCCAATACCTATTGGTTGTTGAGTAGTGTTGTCTGGTACTAAAGGTAAAGATACTTATGATGCTTTCTTTATCTCTAGTCCACATATTATTTAGTTATAATGTTTAAATAATTTTGGCAAGGCTTTTTTTCAAGGCTGTGTGAGGATATTGAGAGTTTGAAGGATCATGACGTAATTAACATATCTTGCATAAAGTTTATTTAACATTTTTTATTATGTGCATCTTTGAATGAACTTATATTTCTAAGTTAGCCATTTTCTCTGGAACTATTCTAAGTTACTGTAGCTATTTTTCTGTAAGTGTTGCTCTCATATTTGTTGTCATTAAAAGCTGTAAAAAAAATTGTGAACTTTACTTCCAACACATCTTTCAGTAGTTTCTTAGTGAGTGTCTGGGGAAGGTAAACATTTGTTGATAAGTAAGAAAATGTTTAAATATTGTTCTCATTCTTCGGATGTATTGTAGCTTAGTTTGGAATTCTTGGTTCACAGTGACTTGGTTCAACATATTGAAAACATGTGCTCTTGTGCTCAGGCATTTATTTTTATGCTGGCACATTGCTATCTAATAGGCTCCATTCGTATGTCACTTGAAGACAGCTCTAATAAGGTTTAGAATTTTTCTCTTTAGCTTGATATTTCTGTAGTTTTAACATTATACATGTTGATATGGACTGACTTTTATTTATACTGTACTTTCATAAAACACATGTGTAGTTTTGAAAAATGTTAGGCATTATTTCTTAGGATATTTTTTCTATGTTTCTCTCCGTTTTGTGAATTTCTTAGATGCATTTTAGAGTTTTTTAGTTCATATTTCTTACCTCCATTTATTTCTGTGCTTTATTGACTAGTACAATTTTTAATCCACTAATTCTTTTTCTTTTGTCTAAATTTTATCTTGGTTATGGCGTTTTACTTCAGATCATGATTTTATTTTCTAGATTTATAATAGATCCTTTTTCACACCCACTTTTTGTGCTTCTTACTTCCTGTTCTTGGGGCAATTTTTCTCATCCTTTTATGAATGCTATTATATTTTCGATTTGATTTTTGCTTATTCTTCCCCCAGTTTTATTGAGGTGTACTTGGCAAATAAAAAATGGTATGTCTTTAAGGCATACAATGTGATGTTTTGATTTACATATACATTGTGAAATGAGTACCACAGTCAAGCTGATTAACAAATACATCTCCTTGTATTGTTATATTTGTGTGTGTGTGTGTGTGTGTGTGTGTGGTGAGAACACTTAAGATAAACTGTCTTAACAAGTATCAAGTACACAATAGAGTATTAACTATAGTCGCCATACTATATACATTAGATCTCTGAAATGTGTTCCTCTTTTAACTGAACTTTTATGGTCTCCAGCCAACATATCCCCATTGCCTTCACCTCCGGGCCCCTGGATGCCTCTATTCTATGTGCTGCTTCTGTGAGTTTCACTTTCTTAGATTCTGCATCTTAGTGAAATTATGAAATATTTGTCTTTTTGTGCTTGGCTAATTTCATTTGGCATAACTTTTCCTTCAGGGTTATGTCTTTTTTTTGAAACTGGTAGAATTTATTTATTTGTTAAAGGTTGAATAATATTCCTCTGTTTAGGTACACACACAACATTTTTGTTATCAATTTATTCATCAACATATATTTAGATTATTGTCATGTCTTGGCCATTGTGAATAATCCTGGATGAACATGAAAGTGCAGTTATTTCTTTGAGATAGTGAGTTTATTTCCTTTGTATATATATCTAGAAGTAGAATTGCTGGATCATATAGACCTATTTTTAATTTTTTAAGAAACATCCATACTATTTCTTAATGACTGTAAATTTTTTATATTCCCACCAACTCAGCATAAAGGTTCTCCCTTTCCCACAACCTTGTTAATGTGTTTGTTGTTTTGATGATAGCTATTGTAACAGTTGTGAGGTCATATTTCATTGTGGTGATTTGCATTTTTCTGGTGATTAACGTGTAGCACTTTTTCGCATAACTTTTGGCCATTTGTAGTTCTTATTTGATGTCATTTTGTTTGTTTCAGTGTTTTTATTTTTCACAGTAAATGCTCTTCATTTTTTATTTTGGGTCTTTTTTTGGTATTATTTTTCATGTGCTTTTACTTTTCCACTTCTTCTTGCATGAAGTTTTTTTTTTCCTTTCTCTCTTCACACTCTTCTTCATCTGGGGGATTTGTGGGTACCTCCAGCAAGCTTAGCAGACACCCAGTCCAGTGACTTGATGCATCTATCCTATGATATAAAACTGGGCACATCTCAGATGAAGCTGAGCTAGCCAATTACTTGGCTCATGTTCTGTCCTTAAGACTGTCTTTCCTTCTACCAAGCAGATTGGCATCCTATACAAGCTGTAACCTCAGGTTCAAATTCTGTCTCTGAGACTCCTTCTATGGAGCAGATCATCATCCTATATAAACTGTATTCTCAGGTTTAAATCCCGTCATGGACACTCATTCCTTCTAGCAAACAGATTAGCATTTTATACAAGCTGGAGCCTCAGGCAGCCATTAGTTTTCACCAACCTTTTTTCAAGATTGAGGGACCCCATTTCCTGACTATGTTCTCATGAAGAAAGCCTGCTGTCTTTTGTCTTCAAACACTCATGGAAAGCTTTTAATACCTAATACATATTAGGTTTCAAACTCCTTCCCAGTTTTGTATGTCTCTAAAGTCAGAACTGAGTAGGCCTTCAGCACAGAACTCAGCACAGCCTTCCTTCTCTGAGCTCAGTTTCTGCTTCGTGGAGATGTTTATTTTATAGATCCCAGGGAACATATGTGTGACAGTTATATATTATTTTCAACTATTATTTAAGAGGAAGTTCTTCCTTTGATGTCCATTTATCCATGAATGAACAGATTAATCATGGATCGTTAAAACTGTATAAAAAGGTATGTTAAATGTTTGTATTTTTTCAAGTTGTTGGGTATTTAACAGCTTCTGATCCTCAAAGTTTCCAAGACCCATTGACCTAATGTGACTCTTTCTATTTGAATGCATATTATACTTGCCAGGAAAAAAAAATATAGTAGTAAGAACTTATTTTATTTCCCTTTGAAGACATATAATTACATTTTATACCATCAACAACATTAGCATAATTTCTTAATTTTCTTTCTTTTTAAAAAATTTTATTCAGTTATTTTTCAAGTACAGTTTTTTGTCTATTTCTCCCATCCCAGCCCAACCCACCCACCCTGTGCTCCCCACCTCTCTCCCATTTC
Source organism: Artibeus jamaicensis (assembly GCF_021234435.1). Lineage (NCBI taxonomy): Eukaryota > Metazoa > Chordata > Mammalia > Chiroptera > Phyllostomidae > Artibeus > Artibeus jamaicensis. Next base: position 1,276,310 of record NW_026521249.1, on the reverse strand, counting down.
CACCCCTCTTAGTTATTGTCCCTGTGTCCTTTATACTTGTTCCTCTAAATCCCTCGCATTATTTCCCCTTAAATTCCCTCCCCTCTGGTCACTGTCCCCTTGTTCTCTATTTCAGTGTCTTTGCTTTTATTTTGCTTGCTTGTTTGTTTTGTTGGTTAGCTTCCTGTTAAAGGTGAGATCATATGGTATTTGTCTTTCAACACCTGGCTTATTTCACTCAGCCTAATGCCTTCCAGCTCCATCCATGTTGTTGCAAGGGGCAGTAGCTCCTTCTTTCTCTCTGCTGCATAGAATTCCATTGTGTATATGTATCACAATATTTTGATCCATTCATTTACTGACGGGCACCTAGGTTGCTTCCAACTCTTGGCTATTGTAAATTATGCTGCTATGAACATTGTGGTGCATAGGTTCTTTGAAATTGATGTTTTAGGGTTCTTAGGATATAATCCTAGCAGTGGAATTGATGGGTCAAAAGGCAGGTCAATTTTTATCTTTCTGAGAAAATTCCATACTGTTTTCCATAATGGTTGTACCAGTCTGCAATCCCACCAACAGTGAACTAAGGTCCTTTTTTCCCCACAACCTCTCCAACATTTGTTGTTTGCTGCTTTGTTTATGATGGCCATCCTGACTGGTGTAAAGTGGTATCTCATTGTGGTTTTAATTTGCAACTCTCTGATAGCTAATGATATTGAGCATCTCTTCATGTGTCTCTGGATCTTCTGTATGTCCTCCTTGGAGAAGTGTCTGTTCAAGTCCTTTTCCCATTTTTTGATTGGGTTAGTTGTCTTCTTAGAGTGAAGTCATATAAGTTCTTTGTATATTTTGGAGATTAAACCTTTGTCTGAGGTATCATTGGCAAATATGTTTTCCCATACAGTTGGTTGTCTTGCTAATTTAATACTGTTTTCTTTAGCCACACAGAAGCTTTTTATTTTGATGAGACCCTATTTGTTTATTCTTTCCTTTATATTCCTTGCTCTAGGGGACATATCAGTAAAAATGTTGTTGTGTGAAATACCTGAGATTTTCCTGCCAACCTTCTCTTCTAGGACTTGAATGGTTTCACGGCTTACATTTAAGTCTTTTATCCACCTTGAATTTATTTTGGTGTATGGTGTAAGTTGGTGCTCAAGTTTCATTTTTTTGCACGTAGCTGTCCAGTTCTCCCAACACCATTTGTTGAAGAGGCTATCTTTACTCCATTTTATGTTACTGCCCCCTTTGTCGAATATTAATTGACTTTAGAGAGTTGGGTTGATTTCTGGGCTCTCTGTTCTGTTCCATTGGTCTATGTGCCTGTTTTTATGCCAATACCAGGCTGTCTTGATCACAGTGGCCTTGTAATACAGTTTGATATCAGGTATTGTGATCCCTCCTACTTTGTTCTTCTTTCTCAAAAGTGCAACTGCTATTTGGGGTCATTTATGGTTTCATATAAATTTTTGAAGTGTTTGTTCTATGCCTATGAAATATGCCATTGGTACTTTAATAGGTATTGCATTGAATCTGTATATTGCTTTGGGTATTATGGACATTTTGATGATGTTAATTCTTCCAATCCATGAACAAGTATATGTTTCCATTTATTTGTGTCTTCCTTGATTTCTTTCTTCAGGGCTGTGTAGTTTTCTGCATGTAGGTCTTTCACCTCCTTGGTTAGGTTTATTCCTAGATATTTTATTTTTGTTTTTGCTCTATCGAATGGGATTTTTTCCTTGATTTCTGCTTCTACTGATTCATTGTTGGTATACAAAAATGCCCTTGATTTCTGGATATTGACTTTGTAACCTGCTGTTTTGCCAAATTCATTAATTAGTTCAAGCAGTTTTTGGGTAGAGTATACAGGATTTTCCATGTACACTATCATGTCATCTGCAAAGAGTGTCAGTTTTGCTTCCTCCTTTCCTATTTGGATGCCTTTTATTCCCTTTTCTTGCCTGATTGCTGTGGCTAAAACTCCAATACTATATTGAATAGAAGTGGCGAAAGTGGACATCCTTGTCTTGTTCCTGATCTTAGTGGAAAAGCTTTTAGTTTTTGCCCATTGAGTGTGATGTTGGCTGTAGGTCTCTCATATATGGCCTTTATTATTTTGAGGAATGCTCCCTCTATTCCCACTTTGCTGAGTGTTTTTATCATAAATGGGTGTTGTACCTTATCAAAGGCTTTTTCCGTGTCTATTGATAAGATCATGTGGTTTTTGTCTTTGCTTTTGTTTATGTGATGTATTACATATACTGATTTGTGAATATCGAACCATCCTTGCATCCCTGGGATGAATCCCACTTGGTTATGGTGTACGATCTTTTTGATGTATTTTTGGATGTGATTTGCCAATGTTTTGTTGAGGATTTTGGTGTCTATGTTCATCAGTGATATTGGCCTGAAGTTTTCTTTCTTTGTTGTGTCTCTGTCTGGTTTTAAAATTAGGATGATGCTGGCTTCATAAAAAGAATTTGGGAGTTTTCCATCCTTCTGGATTTTTTGGAATAGTCTGTGGAGAATAGGGGTTAGCTCTTCCTTAAATGCTTTGTAGAATTCTCCTGTGAAACCATGTGGTCCAGGGCTTTTGTGTGATGGGAGTTTTTTTTTATTACTGCTTCAATTTCTTTTGCTGTTATTGGTGTGTTCAGGTTTTCTGCTTTTTTTTTCATTGAGTTTTGGGAGATTATATTTTTCTAGAAATGTGTCCATTTCCCCTAGGTTCTCAAATTTCTTGGCATACAGTTCTTCATAGTAATTTCTTACAATCCCTTCTATTTCTGTGGTATCAGTTGTAATCTCTTCTCTTCATTTCTGATTGTGTTTATTTGTGTCCTCTCTCTTCTTTTCTTGATGAGCCTACTTAAAGGCTTGTCTGCTTTGTTTATCTTTTCAAATAACCAACTCCTGGATTCATTGATCCTTAAAATTGTGCTTTTAGTCTCTGTGTCATTTAGTTCTGCTCTGATCTTAGTTATTTCCTTCCTTCTGCTTGCTCTGGGCTGTCTTTGTTGTTGTTCCTCGAGTTCTTGCAGGCGTAGGGTTAGGTTGTTTGTTTGAAATGTTTCTATCTTCTTTAGGTAGGCCTGTATTGCTGTAAACTTCCCTCTCAGAACTGCCTTCACTGTGTCCCATAAGTTTTGGGTTGTTGTGAGTTCATTTTCATTTGCTTCCAGAAACGTTTTGATTTCTTCCCTAATTTCATTCTTGATCCATTCATTGTCTAATAGCATACCATTCAGTTTCCATGATTTTGTGTGTTTTGGGTTTTTTTTACTTTGGGGTTGGTTTCCAATTTCAGTCCCTTGTGGTCAGAGAAGATGATTGGTATGATTTCAATTTTCTTGAATTTTTTCAGGCTCGTTTTGTGTCCTATCATGTGGTCTATCTTTGAGAATGCTCTATGCACATTTGAAAAGAATATGTATTCAGCTTCTTTGGGATGAAGGGCTCTATATTATATCAGTTAAGTCCATTTCATCTAGGGTGTTGTTTAATGCCACACTATCTTTGTTGATATGTTGTTTGGAAGCTCTATTTTTGATAGTGGGATGTTAAAATCCCCTACTATAATTGTGTTGCTGTCAATATCTTTCTAGAAGTCCTCTAAGATTTACTTTATATATTTGGGTGCTCCTGTGTTGGGTGCATATATATTTATGATGTTAATGTCTTCTTGGTGGATTCTTCCCTTGAGTATTATGAAATGACCTTCTGGGTCTCTCTTTATGGCCATTTTTTTGAAGTCTATTTTGTCTGATGTGAGAATTGCTACCCCAGCTTTTTTTTTTTCTTGTCTGTTTGCTTGGAAAATTTGTTTCCAGCCTTTCACTTTTAGTTTGTGATGGTCTTTGGTCCTGAGGTGGGTCTCTTGTAGGCAGCATATGTGTGGGTCATGCTTTCTTATTCATTCAGCTATTCTGTGTCTTTTGATTAGAGCATTTAATCCATTTACATTTAAGGTTATTATTGATAGGTACTTATTCCTTGTCATTTTTGTACCTGTGTTTCTCTCTGTCTCCCTCTTTTCCTTCCTTTCCTTAAAGCAGTCCCTTTAGTATTTCTTGTAGAGCTGGTTTGGTGGAAGCGTATTCTTTTAGACTTCTTTTGTCTTGAAAGCTCTTTATTTGACCTTCTATCTTGATTGAAATCTCCTTCTATCTTGATTAAAAGCTTCTTTTGTCTTGGAAGGTCTTTATTTGGCCTTCTATCTTTATCCAGCCTTGCTGAGTAAAGTAGCCTTGGTTGTAGGCCTCTGGTTCTCATTACTTGGAATATTTCTTGCCATTCTCTTATTGCTTGGAGTGTTTCCATTGAGAAGTCAGTAGCAAACCTTATTGGGGTTCCCTTGTGTGTTACTTCTTTTTTCTCCCTTGCTGCCTTTAAGATTCTCTCTTTGTCTTGGAATTTTGCCATTTTAATGATGATGTGTCTTGAAGTGGGCCTCTTTGGGTTCCTTTTGATTGGGACTCTTTGTGATTCCTGGATTTGTGTGACTTTTTCTCTCATCAATTTAGGGAAATTTTCTTTCATTACTCTTTCATATAGGTTTTCTATCCCTTGTTCTTCTTCTCTTTCTGTTATTCCTATTATTCAGATATTATTCTGTTTCATATTATCTTGCATTTCTCTTAATCCCTGTTCATTCTTTCTGAGACTCTTTTCATTTTCTTGTTCTTTCTGTGAGATGTTGTCTACTTTGTCTGCCAACTCACTAATATGATCTTCTGCCTCATCAATTCTACTTTTGAAACTTTCTACTGTGTTCTTCAATTTGGAAATTGTATTCTTCATTTCCTCTTGTCCCTTGCTGATAGTGTCTATTTCCTTGTTCATGTTGATACAGTTTGCAGTGAGATCATCGTGGCTCCCCTGTAGTTTCTGGTAGCTCATTGTGAGCTCTTTGAGCTTCGTGATAACCAGTGCTTTGAATTCAATATCTGGTAGTTGATTAGCCTCCATTTCATCTAACATTCTTTCTGAAGTTTCTGCTTTTTCTTTCATTTGGGCATTGTTTCTTTGTCTTCCCATTGTTTGTGAGACTCTTCTTGTTAGCCTCAGCTTCTTAAATTAATCTGTTCTGGCTCCCCGGGTTTATGGTGTGAACTTCTGTGGTAGAATACCTGTGAAATTCAGTGGATCAGTCTCCTTCAGGTATCTTGATGTTCTCTGTTTCCACCTACTCCTTTTTTCATTTGTGTGTAATCAGTTGGAGGCAAAATGGTTTATGACAGCAGAAGAGTATTTTATGATATTTACAGTCACCGCTGGTAGAGAGGAGATAGGTGATCTTTAGGCTATATATAGTGTTAACCGTATTCTTCAACCCAACTTGCCACTTTTACGAAAGGATGGACAAAAGATAAGCCTCTTGTTGGGGAGGGAAGGCTTGTGAGTTGGAACTAGAAAGCAGTGAGGCTGCAGATGATCAGATTTTGAGGTAAGCTGAGTGTAAGGAACAGTAAATACGTGTAGTGTGTAACCAAGTAGAGTTAATTACTCCAGTAATAGAATTCAGGAACTTGTGAAGTGGGCTAAGTTCTGGTAGATTTGTTGTGAAGTATTTACAGTTATATAGAACAGCTATTATTTACAGTATTATTAGAGCAACAATCATATGACCGACTCTATGAGATCTGTCTGAATAGGGCGTGTAGAGCTTCGGGTAGTGTGCTAAAGGAAAACAAGAGGCGTGAGGTACAGAAAATTAGAAATACATTGTGGAGGAAAGAACAGAGAAAACTTGTCTAATAATACAACAAAACCAGCCAAGACTAAGGAGCCTATACAGAAGGAGGAGTAATACAAAGATACTATTAGAATATAAAAGAAGTGAGAATGATGAAAAAAATAATACAAGTATGCAGCAACTTGTGGCTTCTCCGCTGTAGCAAAGTGAGCTTTGTCTCTCTGTTTCTATTGTTGAGATGCCCCCTCCTTGGGTCCCAGGCTGGTCTTTTTGGAGTTCCCAGTTGTTTGTGTCTTTTGTGGGTGAAAGAAAACAAAGCAACAAACAAAAGAAAACAACACACACAAAAAAGGCAGGAGAAGGGAGGAGAAAGCGACAAGTTTTGGAAGAAGAGAAGAAGGAGTAAAACAGGAAAAAAAGAAGAGGATCAAAGTATTGAAAGAAAAGCAGTAGTAAAATTAAAAATCTGTAAGATTACTAAAAAAAAAAAAAAAACAAAAACCCAAGCAACCCCCCCAAAACAAAACAAAAAAAACTTCCCTTGTTGGTTTTAAACTGTCCAAACCAGTTTTTCTGGTTGCAGCAGGACCTCTCTATGGGCTGGGTTGCAAGCGGGCACCAGCCAGGCTACCAGACTGGCGTGTGGGGCCAGCACACCTGCCAGGCTGCCTGGGCCCCTCGGTCTCTTGCTCTGTATTTCCTCTCTGGCAGGCTGGGTGGGACTCAAGCCAAGCCATCCCAGGAGAGCACCTCAGTCCACTTTTAAAAACAAAACAAAACCCAACTCTCCTGACAGCCTGCCTCTCAACCCAGCCCAATCCCCAGCCAGACCGGTGACAACAATGCGCCTCTCTATTCTCCGGGGCTGATGACCAAAGAGTCTGAAGACGAACATGGCTCTTTGTTCCTGTTACTCTCTGTGTAAACTCAAGCAAACAGGCCTCTGCCTGGTGCTGCCCAGATGGGGAGGGAGAAAGCTGCTCACATGCGCTGGTAGCCTACCGCTGCTGAGTGGGCTCCTGTAGATGACTCCTCCGGTGCTGGTCCCAGGCCCGCTGCATGGGCAGCAGCACCAGGCTGCTGAGTCCGGGCTCCTGTGGATGACTCCTCTGGCACCGGTCCCAGGCCTGCCGCATCAGCGGCAGCACCAGAGCTCCCAGCCCCGGGCTCCGGCCCCACCGTGGCTCTGGCTCCTGTCTCCACTCAACTCCCCATAGTCACTGACCTGCCGCCGACTGGACCCTAAGCGTCCGTCGTAATTGCTGCTCTCCGAATTTCATAAATGCCGTGGATCTGTTAGTTGATTGCGCTATTTCTCAGTAGCTCTGCCAGGATTTTCACTCACATGTACAGGAGCTGGAATCCGCTCCATCCTACTTGATTGCCATCTTCCTTCCTTCCCCTACATTAGCATAATTTTAAGTCACTGCTACAGTGGCAGTTATGGAAGGGTTTGAGTGGAGTCCCTTTAAAGTAAAGTTGAAATTCAGGTTCCTGGTATAATTACTTCTTTTCTTTTGGCAGTCAAAGGAAATGCTGCTTTTAATGGAAAAAGAATGCAAATATTCAATCAGTGCAACAGGCTTGAAATGATGAGGGTATTTATTTATGTTTTAGTCTTTTAACTGGTTTTCTGAGGTTATGAGAGTTAAATGCAATTTGCTTATTAGATAGGGAGGGATGCATTTTCAACAAATGTGTGCTCCTGGTACAGTGCTAGTGTTGTGCATTCAGTGCATGTTCAACGAGTGTTAGTGAAAGGTGATGAAGTCTATTGCAGTTTATTCTCAGTGATTTAATTGACTAGGTCAGGCATCCAGCTTAACTTCAAATTTAAATGTACTGTATACAGCTCTTATGCATCTTTTCATGACTTAAGTAAAAATAAAATTTAAAACTAAAACAAAGATATATTACTTAGAACTAAAATAGAACACAATAAAATATACAGATGAAATATGGTAGAATTTTACAATGGAAACCTATATAATTTTTTAATGAATGTCACCCCAATAAAATCAATAAAAATTAAAAAGCAAATAAATAAAAGAACTAAAATAAAAATGAGTGCATAATTTAAAGCAAATTACAAAAATGTTAGGATGAGCGAAGTGTGAGTTTTTCATCTTGAAGCTTAAAAGACATACAATGCACTGAACCATCCAAAACTGTAATAAAAAAGACAACAATGGGGGAAGATATTTAGCAAATAAAATGCAAGACTTGTACACCAAGAGCTATGAAACATCGCTGAAAGATATTAAAGAAGATTTAAATAAATCAAAAGACATCCCATTTGTTGAATTGGAATACTTAGCAATGGTAGGTAGGAATACTCCCCAAACTGATATGTAGACTCAATGCAATCCCAGCTAGCTCTTTGTAGAAATTATAAGATGATCATAAAAGTCATATGGAAATAAAAGGTATTTCTATGTGGAAAGAGCCAAAACCATTTTGAAAGTGAGGAATGAAGTAAGACTCATACTCTCAATTTCAAAACTTACTACAAAACTGCTGTAATCAAGATAGTGTGGTACTGACATAAGACCATACATAAACATCAAATTAATAAAATTGAAAGTGAACAAAATAAACTCTCATATTATGATCAGTTGACAAGTGGCCCAAGACAAACTTACAGGGGGAAGAATAGACTTTTCAATAAATAGTACCAGGACAACCAGATATCCATGTTTAAAAGGAGAGAAACAGTCCCCTACCACACATCACATGTAAGAATTAACTCAAAATGAATCATAGACTTGACTGTAAGAGCTAAAATTATAAGATTCCTATGTAAGAATAAGTCTTCTTTACTTTGGAACAGGTGATTATTTCTTAGATTTGACACTAAAGGCATGATCTACAACAACAACAAAAATAAATAACTTGGACTTCAGTAAAATAAAAAAAAATATTTCTACATGAAAAAACACTATAGTGAAAATGCAGAGATAACCCACATAATGGTAGGAAATATTTGCAAATAGTAAATCTGGTAAAGGACTTGTGTTTAAGATATATAAAGAACTCTTACAACTGAACAGTGAAAAGACAAATCACCAAAAAAAGAGGGGGTGCATCTGAATAGATGTTTCTTTAAAGAAGATATATTAATAGCCAATAAGCACATAAAAAGATGTTCAGTATTTGCATTAAGGAAATTGAAATCAAAATTACAATGAAATATCACTTCATATTTGCTAGAGTGGCTATGATAACATAGATGGACAAAAACAGGTGTTGGTAAGGGTGTGGAAAAATTAGAATTCTAATACATTACTTGTGAGAATGTAAAATGGTGTAGCCACTTTGGAAAGCTGGCAGTTTCTCAAGCTGCTAAACTAAGAGTTTATATTTGACCCTGCAATTCCACTTCTTGGTATATACCTAAGAGAAATGAAAACACATCCTTATGAAAAATTGTGCATGGTTAGTGAAAGCAATCCAAATGTCTAATAAACTGATAAATAGATAAAATATGGTGTTTCATATAATGGAATATTATTCAACCATAAAAAGGAATGGAGTGTTAATAAATGCTGCAACATGGATGCTCCTTCAAAACATTTTGCTAAGTAAAAGAAGTCAGTCACAAAGACCACCCATCATTTTTCTGTTTATGTAAAATCTCCAGAATGAACAGTTTTATGGAGACAGACTATAGATTGCAGCTGGGTGGGGGCAGAGCTTGGGGAAGCACCACTAATGTATGTGGGGTTTATTTTTGGAGTGTTGAAAGTATTTTAAAAATTACTGTAGATTGTGGTGATAGTTGCAGAGTCCTGTGAATTCACTAAAATCCACTGAATGCTAAATGAGTCCATATTGATATGTGAAGTATATCTCAATAAAGCTGCAAATCATAAATGATAATTTAAAACCAAATGTTTTTTAATTCCTTTAACTTGTTTTGTAGTTCTGTAGATCATAATATTTTAGGGTAAATGGACCTTAGAGATCACTTAGTTCATTGTCTTTTATATGTGATGTGAGAAAATTGAAGACTAAAAAAATTCAATAACTTGTCTGAAGATATATAGATAGTTAGTAGCAGAACCAGATATACAAACCTTCCATTTTCAAAATGTATTGAGGTTTTCTAAGCCCACAGAAACCATCTACGTGGGTAAGTATGTGGTCATAATTCAGGTAATTTATTAGTGTGAGCTATCAAAATATCTACATGTGCCCTTAATTAGTTTTTGTGTGGATGAGACAGAAATACCAAAACTAACAAGGAAGTAAAAATGTAAAGACAACTGAAAGATTACAGAAGTATATCCTCACATTCCTTGGAGAATCTATTAAATTAAAGAAATACATAAAATTGTCTTTGAAGGAGAGACTTCTTTCTTTAATCTCTGTGCTGTCATAGCATATATGAATATCTAAAAAATATTTAGTAACCTGAGTAATATTTTCATTTTAACTAAGGAGAAATGCATTTATGCTTTCAGAATTTATTCTATAATTTACAATAATTGCTTTTATAGTTTGGATTCACATAAAAAAGAATAAATCATCTTTGAAAAGAAAGTTTAGAGCAGGGAGCAGGATAACAGGGGAAAGGGAAGGGTCATCAAGGAACATGTATAAAAGACCCATGGTCAAAGCCAAATGGGGGAAGGATTGAGGGTAGAAGGGGGAATGTTTTGGAGGGGAAGTGGTGGCAGGAAAATGGAGACAACTGCACTTAAACGACACTAAAAATTTTAAAAACAAAAAAGAATTAAGAAATTTCAAAAATTAAAAAAATAGTTTGGATTTGGATTTTCTCTATTTGCCTGGGCAGGTGATGAGATATTAAATCATCTCCTGCCATTGCTGTTCTTAGTTCTGAGGGTTAATATTTAAGACTGCAGTCATTTTGGAATTTTACATTAATTCAAAATTTTAAAAAATAATCATTAAATTTTAGGGATGGAGAAGGATTTGCAAGAACTCATGTAGTTAAAAATTTGCACATTTATAGCTGAAAGGTTGAATACTTCTCTGAGATTAATTTTATTTGGCTTTCAAAATGTATTTTTAAAATCAAATCTTTAAAAATTGAGAGATTTTGCATAACTATTGGGATTTCTCTGTTGTCTTGAAAAATGGAAGGGTTTGGTAAGATGAATCTTCCTTCTTGCATGGTGGTTGTGGCAGAAGTTGGTGCCAGCCACCCTTTTTGGACAGGATGTGTGCCTACAGGTAGACACTGTTCCTCCAGGTAGCTTTTCTTACTTACATCACCCTCCTGACTTCTCAGCCCTTTGGGTTTGTAACTGTTGACTTTGCTCATTTATATTTTTCCCGTACTTCCCACATAAGGCATTTCATCACATAAGTGTGCACCTAGTGAAATATTTCAGAACTCGTTATCACTATGGCCCCTTCTATTGGTTAAAAACCATGCTTACATAATAAACCATGCTGATTATGTAAGACTTTCAACGTGAATTTCCCAAAATAGAGAACTGAGAAACAAGAAAGTATTTTTTCATTTTTAAAATCTTTTAAATATATTTTATTGGTTATACTATTACAGTTATCCCATTTTTTCTCCCCTTTATTCTCCTTTGCCCTGTACCTGCCCCCACCATCATCATTCCCCCACTTTAGTTCATGTCCATGGGTACCACATATAAGTTCTTGGCTTCTCCATTTCCCACACTATTCTTAACCTCCCTCTGTTTATTTTGCTTCCATTTATGTACCACTTATGCTTCTTATTCCTTGTACCTTTCCCCCCATTCCTCTGAAAGTATTTTAAATCTTTAGATAGAAACGTTCACAGTTGGTTCTTGAGACAAAAAACTTAGAAATCACAATGGTTTGTGGTTCTACAAAAGACTGCAATACTTAAATAGATACATAGTATCTGTGGTATTAAAATTTCATGGGGTAAGTGAAGGAATTAGGAAAAGAAATTAAAGGGTGCTGAGGGGGTGATACAAAATTTTATAGAGTTGAAAAACACTGAAATGAAGGGATGACTAAGGAATTAAAAAGACTAATGCTTGACTCAGTATTTTCCTGTCACTTCTGTCTCCTTCTGGTGGGTAGAAAACCCTAAATGTGTGTGTGTGTGTGTGTGTGTGTGTGTGTGTGTGTGTGTGTGTGTGTGTAAAGAAAGTAGTGATCAAGTCAGAGTGGAGACACTGCCTTCAATCCAACTGTAGAAGATCCTTACTAATCCAACTGCAAAATTAGCCAAATGTTTATTGTATCACTGTCTTTATTGAGATACAATTGACATGCTGCATTGTGTAAGTTTAAGTTGTATGACATGATGATTTGGTACAATTTATTTTATGAAATTATTACCCCAGTATGGTTAACACCTCTATCACCTTACACAATTACTGTTTTGTGTTTGTGTGATGAGAACATTTAATATCTCCTTCTAACAAGTTTCAAGTATATGATGTTATTAACCACAATCATCGTACTGTATGTTAGATCCCCAGAATTTATTCATCTTATAACTGGAAGTTTCTACCCTTTGATTAACATATTCCCATTTCTCTCACCCCCCAGCCCTTGGCAACCACCATTCTACTCTCTGTATGAATTCAAGTGTTTTTAGATTTCACATATTACAAACCAGAGCTCAGAGAGTATTTGTCTTTCTCTGTTTGACTTATTTCACTTTGCAAAATTTCCTCAGGTTCATCCATGTTGTTTCAAATGGCAAAATTTCCTTCTTTTATATGGCTGAATAATATTGTATATCACCAGACAATGGGCACTTAGGTTGTTTCCATGCCTGGAATCATGCAGATTCATGCTGCAGTAAACATGGGAGCACAAATATCTCTCTGAGATAGTGACTTTATTTGTCTGGGTACGTACCCAGGAGTCACATGGTAGAAAAGCCAGGACAAGACAGAGATTTTAATATTGCTGACATAGATGTAAATTGCAAAAGTACAACAATTTTGGGAGAGCAGTTTGATATTGCCTGATAAATGGAATGTGTATAACCTATGGCCCAGCAAGATCTCTGTCTCAGAAACTTTTTTTGCCTTTGTTCAGAAAGATGCATGAGTAAGAATGTTCATAGCAGCATTGTTTGCAATGTGAGTGGCAAAACATCATGAGAAACAACCTAAATATCCATTTTTGGAGAATTGGGTAGATGAACTATCATAAATCTATTGAATTAGGAGTCTTAAAATATTTTAAATGAATGAGAACTTTTGTCAACATGGACAAATGTTAATGCTTAATGTCAAATGAGAAAAAAATGCCATATCAGAATACAGAAATTATGATACATATGTGAGCTAAAAATGCACATTAAACAATACTGTCTATTGTTTTTCATACATATATACATACATACATAGTTAAAGTATAATTCATCCGTAGCCAGGATGCTTCTACACTACATTACAGAACAGTGGCTAATGGGGTCATAACTGTATTTATAATGGTTATATCTTGGGAGGAAGGGAGGAAGGGGAGAGGGAGGAGAGATTAAAACGAGTATGACAAAAGATTAACTTTGTTAAATTTGGGTAGTGGGTACATGAATGTTTGTTACTTTATGTACTTTTTGGGATATTAAATTTTTAGATTGAAAAATTCAAAATAACACATTTTAAAGCACTTACAGAGGTCTAGGAATATGTAGACATTTCCTGGCAATTGGTAGCTAAAAAGAAACAAAATAACCGTATACTTACTGGTGAAAATATGCAAGTAATTCCACTAGAATAAGGAACAAAAGTTTCTACTATTGACTTGCTATCTTAGCCTATGTATTATGACTAGAGAAAGAAATAAGAATTGTAAATATTGGAAAGGAAAAGCAAAAGTGTTGCTATTTCTATCTAAAAAATCCAATAGAATAAAACAAGCATGTTTAAAACTAGCAAGAGTACTCAGGAAAATGGCTAAACAAAAGTTTGAAGTTTATTAATCAGCAGTTTTTTCTGCATTATATATAACCAGTTATAAAATGTAATTTGAAAAAAATGTATGTAATCTCAAAAGCATCAAAAACATAAAGAGCTAGGATTTAAAGAAGATATGCCCAAGTGCTAGTTAATGCAGGTTATAACACTTCACTACTGAAGGATATTATGAACAGTGGCCAAAATTAATGAAAGGATATTCTATTTAAATTATCTATTGTTGCATAACAAACCATTCTAATACTTGGTTACTTAAAACAACAATGACTTATTTTTTTTCTCTTGGGTTTTGAGTTGCCAATTTACATGGTTCTTCCTTTGGTCTCAGTTGAGATCACTTATACAGCTGTGGTCATTTGAGGGTTTGACTAGAGCTGAAAGTTTCAAGGTGGCCTCCCTCAGCTATCTGACAGTTTGTGTAGCTGTCAACAAGGGCACCTTAGTTCTTCTCCTTCAGTGAGCTACAATGGGCTTCTTCATAGCATGCTAGTCTCAGGGCTCCAAGAGAGAAGATAGAAGTCTCAAGAGCTCTTAAGGTTAACATCAGACCTCAGTATAATTTTGTCACATTCCACTGGTCAAAAGCATCATAATCCATTACAGATTCAAGGAGTGGAGAAAGAGACAGTACCCCTAGACTGGAAGAACATCAAAGACAAATTTCTAAAGGGAGAGAGGGCATCCTGGGATGGAAAAATTACAATTCACATCACTGAACAGGAAGATTCAAGATTATAATAATGTAAATTCTCTTCTAAATATCTATAAAGTTAATTCTAACCTGATAAAAATCTATATGGTATACTTTGTGGAACTTAATGAGTTGATCTAAAGTTCAACTGAAAGACAAAAGAAATCACAAATAGCCAAGAGAAATTCCAAACAGAAAAACAAGGGGAACTTGACCTGTAAGCTATTGAAATTAAAGCTTCATAATTAAAGCAGTGTGGTATTGGTGCAAAGGTAGGCAAATGGGTCAGTTTCCTTTTTATTTATAAGAAAGAGTCAAGGAAAAGAACCATAAATATGTTGAACTTTGTTATTATTAGGGAGTATTTCAAATCAGTGGAGGAAAATTTCAACCACAGAATTAATGAATATCCTTTAAAAAATCAAGTTAAATCTATGCTTTGCACAATGCACAAAGGTACGTTCAGATGGTACCATAAAATATTAAGAAAACAATGGAAGAAGTATAAAGGAAAAAGTATAAAAGTATAAAAGCGTAAAGGGAGCAGTGTAAAGTATAAAGGAAAAGGTTAATGGGTTTACTACAAATAGATTAAAACATTCTATAAAATGATGAACAAAATAAAGAACCAAGAGATTGTCTGGTAGAAAATACTTAAAACAACTTATAACAATGAATTAATATTTAAAATGTATTACCAGTTTCTAAGAAAACTAAAAATGGAACACCTTTTGATCCAGCAGTTCCACTTCTGGGATTATACCCTAAGAACCCTGAAACACCAATTCAAAAGAACCTATGCACCCCAATGTTCATAGCAGCACAATTTACAACAGCCAAGTGTTGGAAGCAGCCTAAGTGCCCATCAGTAAATGAGTGGATCAAAAAACTGTGGTACATTTACACAATGGAATATTATGCAGCAGAGAGAAAGAAGGAGCTCCTACCCTTCACGTCAGCATGGATGGATCTGCAGAACATTATACTAAGTGAAATAAGCCAGGTAGTAAACAACACATACCGTATGATCTCACCTATAAGTAGAACCTAATTAAGAAAACAAACAAGCAAGCCAAATATAACCAGAGACATCGAAATAAAGAACAAACTGATAGTAACCAGAAGGGAGGTGGGGGGGATAATGGGAGGAAAAGGGGGAATGTTCAAGTCAAGGAACATGTATAAAGGACACATGGACAGGGTGGGAGGTGGGGATGACTGGGGTGGGTGGGAGTAGTGGGTGGAAAATGGAGACAACTATACTTGAAGAACAATTAAAAAAGGAGAAAGACTATGATATTAAAAAATAAAAGTTTTTAGATTTAAAAAATAAAATAAAATGTATTAATTACTTCTATGTGGCAGTAAAAAAGAAGCAACTGGAAAATGGAGAAGTGATTTAAACAGACAGAGAAAAATAATTGAAATGAAGAACATACATACAAAGATGCCCAACCTCAATAACCATGAAATGTAAATTAAAACAATGAGATCTTCTTCTTTTCTTCTACCAATCAATTTGGAAAAGTTTTAATATTAATTCTATCCAGCAATTACTATGGAAAATAGGTAATCTTATACACTGCTAGTATACATTCTTAAATATTTTTGAAGATATTAGACAATTTCTTCAAAATTAAAAACAATTATGTTGTAATTGTACCTTTAGAAACCTATACTTCATGAGAAACTTACATGGGCAGAAAAGATGCACATGCAGAGTTCATGACACTGTTGCCTCGGGTCAGAAAACAGCAATGCCCATCTACAAATGAGCTTAATTTTTATCTGCAATTCGTTCTACATTATCACATGCAGCTGTACAAAAAATGGATTAAGCTCATCTGTACTGAGTATTGGTGAAAAAAATGTAGTCAGAGAACAATAGATGTTGATCCCATTTATATAGAAGGAAAAATAAGTATTTATATGTTTACATATTTCTGCAGGTGAATAAATTGAAAAACTATTCAAGTGATTACCTCTGGGGAAAGGAGTAATAAGGGGGAGAGTGAAAGTATGCAGTTTTGATACTATAATCTATATAAATTTTTACTGCTTATATATTTGACAAAGAGAAAAATTTATATATCTTAATGTATTTTTAAAAAGAATCAGAATAAAAAACATTATTATCTCATAGATTTTCAAAAAGTTCAAGAAAGCTTCTTAGACCATGACAAGGAAGGTGAAGACTGTGGAACCTTTCACACAAGAGAAAAATGTTAAGGTAACTTGGAATATTTTGCTAGAGAAAGAGAAAACTTACTTTGCTCCAGGGAACAGAGCTATGGCCAGTGGGTGAGAATTCAAGACAAATTCCAACTTTCTAATGATTCAAGACTGTCAAACATGAAATATGCTCCTGTATAAGGCAGGGTGAGCTTCTTTCACTGGTAGAATCGAGGGGAGACAGGGCTGCCCCTTGTTGGGTTTATTTTAGAGGCAATGACTATTGGTGAGTAGGGCAAGAGGAGTTCTACAAGAAACCATTTACACCTTCAGGATCTGGGCTTCCACATGTCCTGAGTAGAGGCTAACATAAGAATTGTTGTTGCACATGATCTGAACTGGAGTCCGTGAATTATCTTAGATTATATCAAGAATGAAGTCATCCTGACATCCAGCTAGATGAGGATAGCTTTATGAGAAAATTCTTAGAATTTCACTGTTACACGTAGCCTGAGAAGTTCTCTATTGTAGGTTTCAGATGCTTTCCTATTACAGTACAATCCACAGACCAGAAGCACCCACTTATACAGAACTTCATGTTTTATTGCAGACCTGCTAAGTCAGAATCTGCATTTTAATGAGATCCACAAATGATTCCTATTCATTTTTTTTGCTTAGCATAATATTTTCAAGGTCCATCCATGTTGTTGCAAATGGCAGTATTTCATCTTTTCTTACGGCTGAGTAGAATTCCATTATATAGTGGTGTATGAATCACATCATCTTTATCCAATCATTAATCAAAGGACACTTGGGTTGTTTCCATGCATTGGCCACTGTGATAATGCTACAATGCACATAGGATTACGTATATCTTTGCAAATAAATATTTTCAGGGTTTTTTTCATAGTTACCCAGAAGAGGGATTGCTAAGTCATATGGTAACTCTTTTAAATGATAGCTTTGATGAATAGAATAATTTTGGTTGTAGGTCCTTGCTTTTCTTAACCTTGAATATATTGTGCCAATCCTTTCTGGCCTGAAAACTTTCTGTCGAGAAATCAGTTAACAGTCTTTGGGAGCTCTCTTATAGGTAACTAACTGCCTTTCTCTTGCAGCTTTTAAGATTTCCTTTTTGTCTTTAGCCATTTTAATTATGACCTGTCTTGGTGTGGGCCTCTTTGGGTGCATCTTGTTTGGGATTTGCTCTCCTTCATGGAGTCATATATGTATTTCCTTTACCAGTTAGGGAAAGTTTTCATTTTTATTTTTTCAAATAGGGTTTCAATTTCTTGCTTTCTCTCTTTTCCTTCTAACTCCCCATGATGTGAATGTTGGTATGTTTAAAATTGTCCCAGAAGCTCCTTATGCTATCCTCATTTTTTTGGATTCTTTTTTTTTTTCTATTTTGATTGGGTGTTTTCTGTTTCTTTATATTCCAAATTACTGATTTGATTCTAGGCTTCATGTACTCTACTGTTGATTCCCTGTAAATTATTCTTCATTTAAGTTACTGTATCCTTCATTTTTGACTGATTCTTTTTTATGGTTTCATGTCATTTTTTATGATGTCAAGGTTCTCACTAACTTCCATGAGCATCCTTATAACCATAGTTTCAACTTCTGTATCTGGTACTTTGCTTGCCTTCATTTCATTTAGTTCTTTTTCCGGAGATTCCTCCTGTTATTTTATTTGAGACTTATTTCATTGTCTCCTCCTTTGGGCTGCTTCCCTGGGTTTGTTTCTGTGTATTAGGTAGAGGTGTTACATCTCCCAGTCTTGTGTAGCAGGTGTCCTTTACAGCCCAATGGTGCAGCCTCCCCATTCCCCTAAGCTGGCACTCAAGTTGCTACCCATTTGGGCTGTGTGCACTGTCCTGTTGTAGTTCAACCTTGATTGCTATTGGCACATCATGAGGATGGGTTGACCCCTGGCCAATTGGTTATGAAGACTGGCTGCCACTACAGCAGAGGAACGGCTGTGCAGGGCCCAACCCCACAGAACAGGACTCACTTTGGTGAGGCTTTAGGGCCCACCAAGATTGCCCCCTGAGTGTGTCACTCATGGATGTGGTAGGGTTGTGATCCAGTGTGTACAAAGCTGTTTACCAGATGCACTGGTTCTGGGGCCTCCTGGAAGGTGCAAGGTCAGCCACTGCTTGTGCCATGTACAGTGCCACTCAGCATGAGCTACAAAGCCATCTGCAGATGCCTGCTATTTGTTCTGGACTTGGAGGTGCTCAAGAAAGGACAAGCTGTCAACCAAGGCTGACTCCTGCAACTGCTGGGGCCTGTACTGCTTAGCAAAAAGTATGAGGTATGCAGAGGACAGATGCTGCTTGTTTGAGAGATTTTAGAAAAGTCTGAAACATGAGCTGAAGAGGCTGCTTGTATGGAAAGCCACTGGAAACAGCTTGGGTGGGCCTACAAGCTGGGTGGGGTGGGGTCTCAGGGAATCACCAGAGCATGGTGAACAATGCTGGCAGGGTTGATAGAGACTCAGATATTGGGTCCACCTGCTGGCTCTGTGGGCAGAGGGCTCAGCGAAGGAACAATGGCCTCTGCCATCAGTTTTGAGGCCAAACAATTCAGTTCTTCCCCTTAGGTCTCTGGCACCTTTAAAGCTCCCGCCCCAGTGCTGGAGCTGAAAGCAAATGAGTCCAAGTAAGTCTATGCCCAGATCCATTAAGAGGAACACCTGGGACTTAAGAAGCCCTCTGTCCCTCTCAGCCACTATCCTTGCTGGTTTTCACATCCAGAAATAATGGAGACTGTTCTTCCCAGCATTGGAACCCTGGGCTGGGGCTTCTGATGTGGGGCTGGGACCTGTCACCATCCCTCAGGAGGGACTTCTGCAGCTGAGATATCCCTCCTAATTTTTAACCACCGCACATGGGTGTGGCACCAGCCTGCTTCATGTCTCTGCCCTTCCTACCAGTCTTGATTTGGCTTCTTCTTTATAACCTTGGTTATAGGATTTCCATTTAGCTACATTTCAGGCTGTTGTGAATGATGGTTCTGTAGCTTAGTTGTAATTTTGATGTTTTGGGGAAGTATCGAGTACTGTATTTACCAACACCAACATCTTGGCTAGAACTCCTATTTTTACTTTGTTAAAAGATTTTAACTTACCTCTCTGCCCACAAGGGAATAGCACTTTCAATTTAATTAAACACCAAATAGAAATAACCTCTTAAAGACTTTTCTTGTATGTTTTATTTTGACAGCCGCTATTACATAGGACATGTTTAATGTCCTATTCTACATTTTATGGTTTATTAAGGAGTATGTTTATTGTTTCTATCATATTTTAATGGTGTCTTAAGGCTTAATCCCTTAATATTTATTTACTAGGCTTTTAGTATTTTGTTAAACATCGAAATTATTCGGAGTAGAAGGGTTGTGGAAGGAAGTGACCAAAAAGATGAGTGAATAACCTCTTAAAGTGAAAATAGCTTCCGGGTTACTGGAAATATTCTAATTATCAACTAAAGCCTTAGCAAAAATATATTGGCTTTGGATTTCTTTTACTATATTCATTTTCTGAATCCTTTTAGTGTTTTTACTGTGTGCAAAGGCATTTAATGGGAAATAATGAATTCAGCTATACATGGGGACATTGCAGGTAAGCCTTTTGCTGGATCTTTACAAAACATTGCTTTTCATAAACTGTTTTCTTAACAAGTCATGTTGCTTCTCAGTGGGATTTGTAGAGTTTAGAGCATACGCTACCCAACTGGCCCCAGATGGAAAATGCACTCTTGAAATTGGATGGTTTTTTAAGCGTAGCCCTCTACAGCTTTCTCAAAGGGAAAAAAAAAACAGATTGAACAGAATTCATTTAGTAGCATGGCCTATAATTCCCCCAGCATCTCACGTATTTAGATGTTTTTGCTTTTGGCAGTAGAATTTTTCTAATTTAATTAACTCATTAGCGTAAGCAGATGACACAGTGTGAAAATTCTTTTCCCTAGCCACTTATTTAACTGTTCTTTCAAACCACTGGGGTTATGTGCACAACTTATTTATTTTTAAAAGTTATTTATTTATCTGTTTCACTTCTATACTGACGTCCCTCAAGAGTTTATGGGCAACATGTAGACATTTCATGTAATGAACTAGGAACCTTTCTAAAGTGATAAATGGAGAAGAGGCAGAGAGGGGAACTAAACAGCAGGGAAAATCTTTACAAAGAAAAACTGGGAGAGAAAGAACAGATGGTTGGAGAAGAGCAGCTACCACTGAAATGCTTATCCTGGTCCAAACCCCTGCTCGCCTGCCTCTTAGTTTTTGGTTCATACAGTATAAAAATGTAGCAATAGTTTGTGCCTGGAAATCAGCTGAGAATACTTCACATGACAATAAAGGCAAATTTACAAGCATTATCCAAGTAGAAAGTGAATCTCCTTATGCTAAAATCATTCATTCATTTATTTACCTCTTTTTTACTATAAACATATAAATCATTACTTTCATTTACATTTTAAACTTTCTTGAAATTTGAGGATATATATTTCACATCTTTCTCTCATTCTTTGTTCCTCCTTTTTCTTTCTCTCCTCCTTCTTTTCTCCTCTTCCCTCCCCTCCCCTCTCCCCTACCCCTTCCCTTGTGCTTCTTTAGAGCCTAGCACTGGGTGTGGACCAGAATAAATATCGAATAAATACTACTGAATTCTGATGGAAAAGAATTCTGTTGTGTGACACCTAACAGTCATTGAGCATCTACTCCATTATTTTAAAGCAGGCATCATTTTAATCCTCAGAGCAATTTTGTTAAGGTGATTGCTGTCATTATTCTCTTAATTTTATCCACAAGGAAGCTTAAACCAAGATGTTAAATTGCTTAAGATCACTAAAATTGCTCAAATGTCACAGTGCTTTTCAGTGAAAGCATTTAACGTAGGGTGTCTAGGATGCTGCTACCCAAAATGATGGTGACGTGGGATAGTCAGGCTTGATGGAGCCCCAGCATTAGCAAGGGGGTGTCTTCGTGCCCGTGCTGAGAGAGAGACACGGCCCCCGGTTTCTGTAGCAAATAGTAAGTAAGCATGGGGTAGCAGAAAGGGCATGCACTGAGTTGTGCACTTTAAAAAGGTGAGTTTTGTAGTATGTGAATTATACCTCAATTTAAAAGAGATTTAAAAGATAAGGGTTTGAAATTACTGAATTTTGGACATTTTAGAGGTTCCAAGAGTTTTCCCTGTCCTCCACTGCTAAGGAACAGAGTTCAAACTGATACCAAATTTTTAACTGTTTCAGTTTACCAAAGCTGCATGTTGAACAATAGCCAAGATTTTCACACCCAGACTTTGCTGTATTCCCTGGTCCTCTGTATTGGAGGGGCCCTTTGTCTGGAAGGGGCCCTGGGGCAGTGATTTTAAGGGGTCTGACTAGCTTTTAAATCACCAACTGTAAGTTACTCAACAGCATGGTGGCTGAGAGGTTTAATAAACATGAGTCCATGAAACCATTTTTTAAAACCAGTTTTCATCATCAGGCAAAAATTTCTTCTACTTCAAAGAAAAGAGCTGCTGCCACATCTCAGAGAGTGTTTCCAGCCATGAATTTATCTGGCAAGGGTGGACACTGCATTTTGGGAGTTTGTAAGCATTCAGTCTTTTCAGTCAGTGTCAGGGTGTGGTTAGGGTTTAAATAGACACACTATGGTTGAAAATCACATAATTTGGTATTTTTTCATACTCGTGTCCAGAATGGAGATGGCAGTTTTTCTGTCAAGTCAGAATGCTTGCGCATACACACAGGCGTGCACTCACACACATACACTCATACACACGCACAGATACATGTGTATGTGCACATCTACACACACACCTTTACCTATTTACCTCATGAATGTGTGTATCAGTTGTAGGTTATTGAGCTGATGTATGTTCCAAAAGGAAACAGTTGTCTGTGTTAAAGTGTAAGGCAAGCCCTCTGCTGTCCCTTACGTAGGCTGAATAGATAGGGATGAAGAGATTATAATACAAGGCTGACAGGAATCTCAAATGTTCTGTTTGGTAGCTATAAGAAAATCTTATAAATTCATAATTTCTATTTTTACCCTCCTGCTATTGGCACGTTAAAATGAGAGCAAGGTGCTCACAATGAAGAACAGTGTGGAGGAAAGAGGGAGCAGGATTTTGAAGCTTTTGAGTCACAATTTTCTGCCCTTCTTGTCTTTGGTATCAGATGTTCTTTCCTTCATTCTCTAAGTTATGGCCTCGTTCTGAGTTTTTAAGATATCTGTACATTAATTCAGAATCTAGATTTGGTAGTTCTCTTATTCAACATTAGTTTCTGCACAAAGCGAAAGACCAGCAGGACTATTAGTGAGCCTGAGAGAATGGGGTGGGGGAAGGTGCCGGTCCAAATAGTTTATATCTAACACTTGTCTTCTTTGGACTCTGCAAATTAAGAACTGTTAATAGTGGCTAAAAAAGGTAGTTGCTGATGCCAACAGCTGCATTTTCCTCAGCCCTTAAGAAAGGGAAGGAGATGAAGAAAGGGGGCATACTTTCCCTTTGAACTGGTGCTGAGTAGGCTGCATGTTGGAGTCATTCTGGGATCTAAAGTAATAAGGACTCAGTCCCACTCCTAGTGATCCTGATTCCTTTGGGCGGTCTGGAGGTGGTCTCAGCGACTCTTTGGGTGACTCTAATATGCAACAGAGTTTGAGAACCATTGATCTAAGCAGTGGTTGCCAACCCTGGCTGCTGTTACCATGCTCTGGTGCCTGGGGCCCGTGTCCCTAGAGATCACTCCGTCTGCAATGGGACCTGCCTATTGGTGTATTATGCAAGCTTCCAAGTGATTCTGAGGAGCAGTCAGTGTGGATATCTGCTGAGCTGTCTTGTCAGGGACAGGAAACTTGCTGCCCTTTTGATTTGTCTTTGGCATGCTCAATTCTGAAGCTACTCTGTCGGGGTTGTAGGTGCCAGCATGGTGGGTGCTGCAGAGGACATGTCAGTGAGGCTGACAGAGTCTCTGTGCTCTGAATGCTACTGAGGCTGCACACAGTCATATTTTACATTGTTTCTTAATGAAGCTGACTGAAAAATATGTTGACTCTAGATGTGGAAGGGCTTTTTCATACATGATCTCATGGGAACCTCACAATAACCTGCTGGGAAATGATTAGAAAATGTTGACTCACAGAAGTTAGGGAACATGCTCAAATTTAAATTTATGTGGCAAAGAGGCCTGGGAGCCAAATCTTCCACTGTGTTCTGGCTCCACCATGTATCTCCATTTGCTCTGGTACTACTGTTAAAATTTCAAAGCTGGGGTGGCGAGCGGGAGAAGTGAAGAGGCAGAAATTGAGGTGGAACAAACTGTTCTCAGAGTATGTGTGTGAGTGTGAGAATGTGTGTTTGCATGTGTGCAACTATTTGCGTGTGAGGAAGTGTGCCTTTGAGATGTTACTGATAAGTGTTATTTGGTTATTGGAAATGATACAGTTTATTAACAAAGTCTAGCAAAAAATATTACTGACATCTCTAGAAGTATTGAAGAGTCTGCGTGCTGCTGAAAGGCCATTACTATCTGTGAGGAAAATTAAAGAGAATTTATTAAGACCAGCTCAGATTTCCACAGATACCAAGAAGTATTATTTTCATCAGCCAGAGGGAAATGTATGTGAGGGGAAGAGGAGATCAGTATCAATGACCATCAGTCAAAAATAGATGCTTAATATCCTGTCTTCCTTCAACTCTCTGACCATTTTCTTCCCATGCATGCACGTAGAGGCTTTCAACCCATCAGTCAGGGGCAGATGTGTGTTCTTTATAAATAGAATCATGAGACGCTACAGAAAAGACATGAACACAATGGGTTATAGTACTTTGTAAGTACAGGCAGGGCCTAAGGAATAATTTTTAGGTTGATAATAGTTTTAAAATAATGGTAAAATGTTTTCTTTGAGGCTTGGGTATGCCTGTATGTTTGACTAAAAAAATTAATTTCAGTGTAATAAGTGTGTATAGCGTTTCCTTGCTTTAGAAATATTTATTGCTGCCCTGTTCTTTACATGTTCACAAAGGCAGCTGCAAACATTCATTCATTCATTCATTCATTCACTCATACAAACAACAAGTGCTCATCCAGTGTGTGCCAGGTTGGTATGCATAAGGCATTATGCTATCTAGGAGATCATGGGACATACAATATTGTCCCTACTCTACAGGAATTTAGTCTTGGAGAACATTTAAGTCCATGCTGTTGTTTCAGAAAGCTCACAAGAAGGAAGCCAGGAGCTGTGCAAGGAAAGCTGGCTGCATGTCCAAAGGCATCTCCATATGTGGTGTACATCAATCTTGTCAAGTCTGGAAATGAGAAACTACCCTAGATAGTTCAAGCAGAGAGGGTTGTGGTGCATGGGAAATTTTGTGATGCTTTTAGAGGGTTGAGAGAGCAAAAGGCATAGGTGGTGGTACTCAAAGCCCAGGAAGCTGTGGCTTCCTATTCTTATGCTGAGCTGCTGCAGGTATCGGGGAAGTCACTGAAGCCTGCAGTCAACTGCTATTGAAGCTGGTCACCTGCAGCTGGAAGCAGAATGGCCTCTGCCTTCCTGTTGCTTTCTGGTCCCTCACTGCCTTGACCTGACCAGCTGACTAAGAAACCTTAATATGTAGTTTGCACCTGTTGACCTGAAATACAGAGAAGAGTATGGTGGGGGTTGGTGCGGTGAAATCCGACAGTGAAATAACCAGTGGAGAGGGATGGGCTCACGCCCAAAGCCACCCAGAGTTTTCTCTCAGTAGTTTACACACAGAAATTTGATTATTAACATGGTGGGCTGTGATCAGGCTTTGAAATTTGACCAAAATTAACTGTCTGGACTGAAATGGATCCCTTGAAAATTCATATGTTGAAGTGCTAGCCCACAATGTGACCAGATTTGGCAATCAGGACTTTTAGGACGTAATTAAGGTTAAATAAAGTTTAAGAGTGGGGCCCTCATTCAGCAGGACTGGTGTCCTTACAAGAAAAGGAAACTACACTAGAATTATGTGTGTGAAGGAAAAGGCCATGTGAGGACACAGAGAGAAAACAGCCAAATGCAAACAAAGAAGAGATGGCTCATCATAAACCAACCCTGCAGGCTCCTTGATCTTCAACTTCCAGCCTCCAGAAGTGTGAGAAAACAAATGTCTATGATGTAAGCCACCTAGTCTGTGGTATTCTGTTATGGCAGTACAAGCTGACTAATAAACTAAGCAAACATCTAACTAATGAGTATAAAGAGTCAGATGCCAAATTGCAAATTTGTACTAAAAATGTAAATTTCCAAAAGATTTTCTACTTGTATTTGCTGGTCAGCACATTCTTCTATAAGTAAACCTACCTAGGAATCAAATAAAATTAGAAGATTGCTTAATGGCCGTGTTCTTTGAACATGAGGGTTTGCTGGATGATACAAATGGCCAGCGTAATACCAAAGTGTCATTGGGATGTGACATACTCATTTCCACTCTAGACCAGCAGTCGTTGCTTGGTATGTGTGAGTAAGTGTGGCTATGCCTTTTCCCTGACAGGTGGAAGGCATCAGCCTGCCTGACTTCTCCTTTGTGGATCCCTCCCTTTATTGATACATCCTGGGGCCACTTTTTGTGGGGGAGGGAGGTGTTGCTTTGATCCTTTTGGATGAATTTGGGTGACTTTACTTTGATTTTTTCCATGATTGTCTTATGGTTGAATACACAAATTCTCAAGTTCTTGGGATGGGAGGTAGTGCACACTTAGGCTGAAGTTTGGCCAGGACACACTGCTACATTTATACTGCTTGTTGTCATGGACTGTGTCCTTTCGATTGGTCAGTACCTGTGCTGTGTCAGTGGATAAATGTTTTGAATGGCAATCTCTGTCTCTATAATTGGCATCATAAAGTATAAAAAGAAATTGACTGGGTTAAGCTATACAGTCAGCCTTCCAGAGAGCAGAGTAGGCTATTTGAGAACTGTCGAAAGGATCCCTGTTTCCCAAAGTGACAGCCTCATTAGCCTATTATGGAGTATAAAATCCAGTCACCAGAGTTGCTCCTTAATGAGTGTCATTGTATTTACCAGGAGGGATAACCAACATATCAAATGTTTAAACCTTACCTACTATGTGTTAGGCATTGCTCTTTAAATGGACCATCTCATTTATCACCATACCAATCTTACTATGAAGGTCTTACTACTGTCATTTTACAGCTGAATCAACTGAAGCTTAAATAGGTCAAATAATTTGTTCAATGTTTTCAGTTAGTGAGGAGTAAAGTAGAAAATCAAGCCCTAAGATTAAACATTGCATTTAGAACAAACGAGTTCTCTTGGCCTATGAGACCCTGTGTGCATAGTTGTTGCTTATACCCTGGGACTTTTTCCACATGTTCTCTTTCCAGCTTACTTTGTTCCTGAGGAACTGGTCCCCTATTCTGGGACACGCACAACTTTCCCAGATCTTTCTCAGAAGAAACACTGGTCTCCCTGCCTGGCATGCTCTTTACCCTTATTTTATCCACATGACTGGCTTCCACCATTACCATTCTATTTAAGATATTCTCCCCTTTCACATACTTGACACTGTTACACCACCTACTGGGGATTATTTCTTTCAGAGCAGGTACCTATCACCTCTTGGTGTTATTTGCTTGCTTATTTGTTTTCTATATCCTCCCAATAGAATTTCAGTTTCATGAAGACTCTCTTATACATGGCTGTGTCATTAACTTCTAAGTACTGAATCTTCTGTAATAATCACTGAGTAAATACATGCTAAATATCCAGAGATCATCTGTTGTAACTGATCAACCCTGATAATCTTTGGAATAAGACTTAGAAGGTATGTTTTTGATGGAGGAGGAAATCCGAGTGGCTGAGTAGTCCCTCTGGTTGGACTTAATATTATGGAGAGTATTCTTAGCTACCAGTACATCCAATCACTGAGATGAGGAGGGGCTGCAAAATAGGTGGAAATAGCTGAAAGTGGGAAAGATGAGCCCCCAGACAAACTTCAGTTGACTAGTAGTTTTGCCTATAGTAATAGTACAGAGCTAATTTAATTCTGGAAAATGCTTCTGAGAGTTTATTTTTAATGATTACTAAAAAGCAAGCATTAAGAATTTAACTATATTTAAAGAATGATTCTAGGTGATGATGGTGATTAATAAGTGAAGTCGCCAAGGACTCGTATGAAACTTGGGAGAGAAAGATGCCAAATGGAGTGACTAGGAAGGTATTGCGAAGGAGGTGGGACCTGAGCCAGGCACTGGATCAAGGGGTGGAATAGACCAGATGGAGGTGAGAGGTATGATCAAGAGTGTGGTCTCAGGAATGTGCCTAGGGTGTTTGGGATTATAAAAGACTAGTTGGCAGGAAGTAGACCTTGAGCATGATGATGGAAAATGTGGATTTTGTCCTGAATTCAGAATGGACTCCTAGGAGTTTCTGAGTGGATTAGTAATGAATTAAAATTAATGTTTCTGAAAACTGAGTGATGGACTGACTCAGATTGAGGGGGGGAACCTGTGGCTGGAAAAGGGGTCCATCAGTTTCCTGCAATTAACTATGATTTGGGCAGACTCTGTCTGGGCCACAGCTGTCTTAACTCTCTTCCTGGTGGAGGAAATCAAAAGGCCACATGCTGTGTGTGGGCTGTAAAGTAGAGTCTGTTGCATCCTCTTCAGAGATGGAGCAATTGAGGAAGTTGTGAAAAATATTTCTTTTCAGTTTTATTAAAAACTGATTGGTATAGAAGTCCAGCTCTTCTGTATTGGCAGTACATTGGCTATGTGTCTTGTGTGGAGTATGAGCATTTCTGTATCTCAGAGTGCCTCTGAATCATCGAAGACATTAAATTATGTCAACTAGTATTTAAGGTTAACTGGTCTGTAATGCGATCTGTGTGTAATTATAATGTACATACTTGTATGTTATAATTCACTGCCTTTAAACCATTTTTACATACATCATTTGATTGCTTTTGATTGCAGTTGGGAAACACAAATTTTAGAGAGGCTCAATGACTTCTTCAAGGTCACTGAGCTAATGATAAGGAAAGCCTGGACTCCAGCCTATTTCTTTTACTTTGAGCCTTTTACATCTTGGTGAAAACTAGGAGCTAGTGCTTAATACATATGATACATCCTTACTAACCAAAATACTTAATAATTTTAGAACAAGTCATCTTAGCAGAGTACAGGGATTAACTGTATCTCATATGAAAGAATGCAGTGGATGTTCAAATAATCATTGACAATAATGATGTCTATCTTCCACTGTTCTTTCTGAATTAACCTGTCTCAAGGGAAATGTATCCAGTAATGTTCCTCAAATATGTTTGAATCAAATATTTTTAAATTAAATATTGACAGTATTGTTTGTTTCAGTTTTCCTCATTGGGTTTTGGGCTCAACAATTCTTGGTTATGGAGCATGGGTCTGTCCGTTTGCTCTCATGGAATTTGCAGACAGCATCTATGTGCACAACTACAGAATGATTCTGGCGGGTAGAGCAAGTGTGGAGCAAGTGTGGCATGAAATGGACTGTTTGCTTTTTCCGCAGTCTGCTGATTCAACCTGCAAACCAATTTCCCAATACCATGAGCAAAACCTATAAAAACACAGGGGCCTCTGTAAAGATGACTGTGACATTTGCAACCTGGAGAGGTTTTTGGAATTGAGAGAGCCTAGTTCTATACTTATTATTTAGGCCTGGGTATTTTTGGCTTCAGCACTTGTCCCTGGTTATAAAGTTAAAAACAAGGGTCTAAACACTGTTCACTTGGATAGTGAAAAACATGTTCACTTTTTGCAGTGACCCTGAAAACAGAAGGGGAATTCTTATAAATCACAAAGGAAAATAAATACCTTCACCCATGGAGGGAAAGAGACAGCTTGAGAAAAGGGACTTTGGAAAAAGGCTGTCTCTAGACAGCAGTCTTGTGGTAAGTACTAAATATTCATTTACCACTCTATATGTTTTGGCTTAAAATGCATTATTCTTTGACTGTTATTTCCTGAACCCTGTGCTTTTCAAACCTCTATTCCAGTTACCCCATTAGCAGTATCCCCTGGGATTTTGTTTCATTTATTTTTTACAGAGTCAAAAGCCAGTAAATTATTGGAATGTTTGTATAGTGTCTTAATAGGCAAATGTCATAATCTGTCAACATTAAATATAATTACATTAATTCCAGCCAAAGTAGACTTTAACCTATACAAAAACACTACTATACAGCTGATGCCAGATGCCAAGCCTATATATAGTTGTTCCATCACCCATTTATCTTAACTTTCGGGATAAGTTGAACAAGAACTCAACACAACTTCAATTATTGAAGAGCAAAGAAACTATGAGATCTTCCTAGGTATGTAAATTAGTTTAATTGTCCATAAGCTTTCCTCTAAATGTCTTAATGCTGGTGAGCATCATTCTTAACCACTTGGTTTGGTTTACTTTTGTGTATGAGAATCTAGTTTGTCCAGACAAAATAGACTAAACCATTGATTTTTGAAGGTTGGTCACTCTTTCACAGTCATTGAGCTAAGAGGTGCAGGTCACCTCTTTGATTCTATAGTGCCTATGAACAGAGCAACAATCAAATCAAGCAAGTCACCCCTTTCTCTTTTGCTTATGTCCTGAAATAGAAATTAGCTTAGTTCCTTTGTTTGCATGTTGTGTACCCCCAGCACCTGGACTGGACTCTGGATCAGAGTAGGTGCCCAGTAATATTTTTGTTGACTTGATTTACCAGTTGCACTTTTCCAAATCTGCTGCTGTAGGTCCTACTCTGCCAATGTACATATTAGATATTTACCCCATAACTGCTGATGTTTCATATCACAAACTGTTCACAGGTACAAGAAAAGGATTGAGAAAAGAATTGTATTACACTTTTTGGTTTAGTTCTTTTTTTTGTTAGAAGAAACTTCTGTGTCTCTGTGGGTTACACACTGAGCAGCATTTCTTCAGAGACTAAGAACTTTAATAGTACTTTAAGTTCTCTTCTCAATGGTTATGTCCTTTTCTCATCTTTTATGTCTTTCTATTTCCAGGTAGAATGCGGTGAATATTTCTGTGTTTCTGTGTGTATGTGTTTATATTTATTCCTTTTGCAACTTCTGGGGAGTTAGTATAAAAAGATGATTTCTCAGCCTCTCCTTTGGCGAAGAAAGCCCCTCTTACATATCAACCTGCCATTGGGGTCTGTCTTATGCCCAGGCAGAGGACAGAGGTGCCCATACATCATAATATGAGCAACACGGGAAAAGTTCTCTTTATCCCCAAATTCCAGTCCCTAAAGCCCCAATTCTGCCTGCTATCCCAGAGAATATGCAAAGACCCCATCAAAGCAAGCATGCTAAGCTATTATCTTTCATAATACATAGTAGCACTCATTAATAAAAGATCTTGGATCACTCCCAAATGTTATCCAGATGAGTAGAGTTTTGTTGAGGAAATTGATAAACAGAAAGACACTGAATACAAAGTGCTGGGCTGGGTTGGGGCAAGTGGGGAAGGGGGAAGTGAATTAGTATGACGGCACTGGGTACCTGAAAATCAGAGAAGAGGAAACAGTCTAACTGAAGTCTTTGCCCACATTGATACTTAGTTTAGTAATATGTTTGTGAGCATAAATCATATCCTGTCATATTACCAGTGCTAGCTGGGAGCCCCAGACCAAGCTTGAGTTCCCACTGGCATATGGCGCTGCCCTGAGTCATGTGGGGGCTGTAATATGTGTCTTGATTACAGCAGAAAAGAACATTGTGAAACCGAGAGTTTGTTGCTTGGCACTACCTAAGAAACATAATCCTGTTAAATCTCCCTAAATGATGCTCAGGAGACTTTATACACTAGAGAAATATCTATCTTGTTTTCTAGAGGCAGTTAAGTGTTACATCTGCATGTGCATATTGGGAAAATCCTGAAAAATATATGCTCACCTATGACTATGTGGCCTAGTATATGGGGGTGGTTACATGCTATTCATTGGTGTACTATGAGGCTGGGAGATTATAATTGTTTCCTCTATTTCAGTATTACATTTTTTCCTCATATAAGTTACTGCTGCTGAGACAATGACACCAAGAGTACTCGTTTTGAGTTGGTTCTTTGACCATGAGAGCCATTGAAAGACCCATTGGAAGTTTGTTGTGACTGTCAGGAAAAAATGAAGGAGGAAGTGAGATCAAAGTTGACTGATCTGTAAAGGACTTGAACCTATAACTTGGCCCTCCTTTTGGCTCTGTGCTGAAATCATACAAATAACTAAGCAAGGAGGACATAAGGGTGGTGTAGAAAAGGGTTTCTGGGAAATACAAGAAAAAAAATAAGAGATATCCTGCATCATATCACTCACGCTTCATTCCCAAGGCATGCTTATGTTATTTTACCTTGTTCTAGTTTATATTATTTTTTTTAAATCACAGACTACTAAATTGGGAATGGTTTATTCAGTCCCCTCACTTTGCAGAAGTAGTTATAATACTCTGCGAAGTTAGATGCTTTTGCTGAGGTTGTATAACCAGGATACAGTCAAGAGTAGAACTGAGGCTTCCTACCTGTCACTTCAGTTCTTTGTCTCTCACTACATATATAATACCCCTGGAAGAGAAGATGTCCTTTTGGAAAACAGACTAGAGGAAAGAGAAACATTAAAAACTCGTCTTGAAATTCCAGTGCCGTAATCATTATGACCCGTGTTTTTGAGAGTGAGAATACCTAGAGGTAGTTTCCACTTTCAGATTTTACAGGAAATAATTTCTCATAATGGACTGTGAGAATAAGGTACTATTAACTTCATTACACTCTTTATTTTACATGAACAAATCATTAAATGTCTAGTAGGAATTTTGGCTTTCTCAGACCAGTTTTAAAATTTTTAGGCTGGAGGAATCACAGAATAAAAAAACTCATTTTCAGATACTAAAGAAAACTTCTGATTGGGGGATGTGAGTTTCTAGTTCTTTCTCACAATTTTGCGTTCAGGACATGACAGGGAGAGTTTGAGTGAGTGAGTGTGTGTACGTGTGTGCGTGTACGTGTGTGCACTGGTAACACTGAAGTATTCTTTGATGGTGATGTTTTTGTTGATAAGTCATCCTTTTTAAGAAGAAAGTGACAGGTAAGTGAAACTGAAATGAAAACTGTTTCAATGTGGGGGGTAAAGGCCCCGAGAGAAAGACAAATGACTGCCAGCGTGCCTCTGCCATTGGGAGTGTGCCCAGAATAGCTGCATATTGATGGCAAGTACAGTCTTCTCTCTGATAACAATAAAAATCACCCCAGAAATTGAGGCCTCTTCTTGACCTAAAGCTCTTCAGCTCACCCTAGGATGCTTTTTGATCAGTAAAAGTCAGCATTACACACTATGCTTTTTTTACATGCAAGAATTATTCCCAGGCTTCATGTACAGCTACTTGACATGTGTAGCTGTTTAACTGATGAGAAGTTTGGGGAGTGACTTATCTTTTTTACCAGCTCACATTCAGTTGAAAACATTCTCTTTTAATATGAGGGAAAATTACTTTTGGCTTTTAAGCACACATGTGAGTAGCAGTTTCTCTTATGAATGATGTATTCCTTTGTGGTGTTCCCATCCCTTTGTCCCCACCAAAAGAAAGACAACTGTTGGCCATGCTAGACCCTCAGCTATGATAGCTGTGCAGTTTTGATGGACTTGTAGGAGCAGGAAAGGCCTCACAAAGGTCCTTCAATTCATCCTTCATCCTCTTGATGGTTTACCTCCAAATCATTAGAGTAATTAGGCCTTCCATAGGCATGCACGAATTAAGCCAATCAACAAGCACTTTTGAAAATCTGCTTTATATTTAAGGTGTTTTAGTGGGTGTGGGATGTGTTATGTAGTTGCCACTTGCTCCTCTAGAACCATGCCATCGTTCAGTACCTTATGGTGCACCCCTGGAGGATGTAGCACACCAGTCTTGTCAGAAGGATCTCTGGTTTTCTGGCCTCTGGTTGGGTTTGACTAAAGAGAGGACCTAGCAGGGTATCAGAATTTGGAAGTTGAAAGAAGTCAAAGTCTTTGTTTCCCTGCTCTCTTCTTGCCTGGTCGTGGACTACAGTAACTGGGCTCCTCTGCCTATGGTCACAGCTTTTGCTGGGCAACCTTTCACACAACCCTCGCTGTAGTCATAACCACAGCTCTCGCTGTGCTCTGGCACTTCTGTGTCCCCAACGCCTCCTCCAGGCTTCTTGGTACCAGTGGCTGTTCAGTGTTGCCAGCCTGTCTCATGTATGTTTGCTTTAGATCTGCCCACAGTTTCTTAAGTAATTCCTTTACCTAGCTCTCCTCAGTTAGATGTTTTGAGTGGGCTATCTCTTTCCTGCATGGTACCTCAACTGATATGAGGAGATGCTCTCACAGTATTGATAGTTTATTTGTGTAAGCTGACCTAATATGCAGGCAGCATAATGTAACATGGAGGAGGTAGATGGTGTGATGCTGACAGTGATAAGAGCTGGGATTATTGTGGGAGATGGTAAGGAGGAACCACGAAGGAGCTGTAGTTAGAACTGTGTTTTTCTGAAGCAATAAAGAGAATTTCCTAGGTAAGGATTAGATGGAAGAGAAGAGAGATGTAACCCAAGAATGTTGTCTTTCTTATACCCCTGGTGATAACTTTTCATCACTGGACTATTTTTTTTCCCTGGGAAACTTCTTTCATATACCAAATTGTGATGGTTAGTTTTATAGGTCAGCTTGACTCTGTGGCCTAAGGCATGCCCAGGTAGCTGGCAGAATGTTACATCTGGGTGTGTCTGTGAGGGTGTTTCCAGAAGAGAGTAGAATTTGCATTGGTAGACTGAAGAATGAACATGGCCCTCACCTATGCCGGTGGGCATCATCTTATCTGTTGAGAGCCTGAATATAACAGAAAGGGAAAGGATGGGTGAATTTGCTGTCTGCATCAGCTGGCATATCCATCTCCTCCTGCCCTCACACAATGGTTCTCCGGGTTCTTGGGCCTTTGGACTTGGATGGGAACTTGCACCTTGTTCTTACATGGCTTTTGTGTTTGGACTAGAAATACAGCACTAACTTTCCTGGACCTTTAGCTCTCAGGCAAATTATGGAATTTCCCAGCCTCATAATCACATAGGCCAGCCTCAAAGAAGGGGTCATCAACATTATAAAAGGCCAAAGAATAAATATTTTAGGCTTTGAAGGTCAAATGAGTAGACACAACTACTCTGCTGTTGTAGTAGGAAAACAGCAACAGACAATTCATGAATAAATAGGTGTGACTTATGTTCCAATAAAACTTAATTTTCAAAGACAGGCAGCATGCTGGATTCTAACAGATATCTGCCCACCATAGAGTAATGGGAAACTTGAAAGTGCAGATTCACTTTTTCTGAGTGTTAACTTTCTGAGTAGTGACTTGTGTCTACTTTCAGGATATGCAATACACCCAGGCAGGCAAAGGAACAGGTTTAGGCTGTTAAGCAAAGATGCATGAACCCAACTGGCAAGAGGATGAGCATAGGGGAATAGTTTAGAAAGCTCAGAACTCACTGAGACTTTTTCTAAGCACAAAATAGGGGCATTGTGAGTGGCACTCGGTGCAACCAGTGGATTGTGAAAACTACGAAAAACTCTAAATCTTTCCATGCTTCAGGTATGCTTGTAGCCTCCTTTAATGTCTTGGTGCTGCATTTGCACTACCCCTCACTGCAGAGATATGGTACAGAGCACACCCTACCAGCTTGCTGGAGAAGGCTTCTAGCTATCAAATCCAAGCTGCCTTTGACCCCTTCTGCTATGTAAAGTTTGGTTTACTGTGTGCCTCTGACCACTGGGCAAAGGTCAACCTGTCTGGTGGATAGCCTGACCTTTGTTCTAGGGCACAGGTGGCAAACACAAGAACCAAGGGCTGAATCCAGCCCTCCATCTTGTTTTATCCAGCCCAGCACCTTGTTTCTACCTGGCAGCAGCACCAAGCTCTTGCTTTACTGTTAAAGACTAGTTATATTTATACAGTCCTAAAATTATATTTGGCTCTTTGAAGGCATCCACGAGGCTGATGTGGCCCCTGGTGAAAATGAGTTTGACACCCTGTTCTAGGTTATCAGTGTTGTTTAAGATTTCCCAAGTAAGCATCAAGAGGAGGAGGGTCAAGGAATGAGATGGAACTTTTCATTCCACAACTGCTTCTTTGCCCCTAACAGGGTTATCCCAACCATTTCTTGATATCCTGAAAAGAACAGAGACCATTATCTAGAGCCAGATGTTGGAAGGTTGGTGGTGTTTGAAGATTCAGTCAAGGCCCCTTTTGGAAAAAAAAAAACTGAAACAAGTGGAGAACACACCAGGTTTAGCCCAGGTTAGCATCCTTCCCAGAGTGACAGGCTGGATCTTTGACTATTCTTCTTTAAAAGTGGGAGAGTTAGAAAAATGTCATATTCCCAAGTGAATATTTACCTAGTGAATCTGTTCACCAGCCTCACTGAGCCCATTTTGGAAGATGAAGAACATGCTGGATCCACTCATTTACATAATGGAATACTATGCAGCAGAGAGAAAGATGGAGCTCTCACCCTTCATGACAGCATGGATGGAACTGGAGAGCATTATGCTAAGTGAAATAAGCCAGGCAGTGAGGGACAAATACCATATGATCTCACCTTTAACTGGAACATAATCAACAAAAGAAAAAAGCAAACAAAATACAACCAGAGACATTGAAATAAAAAACAATCTGACAATAACCAGAGGAGACAAGAGAGTGGACAGTGGGGGGAAGGGTTTTCAAGAACTATTATAAAGGACACATGGACAAAGCCAAGGGGGAGGAGGGTGGAAGCAAGGAAGAGAGGTGGGTTTGACTGGGGTGTGGGGGGAGTGGTGGGGGGATAATGCAGACAACTGTAATTGAACGACAATGAAATAATGAAAAAAAAAGCTGGAGAAATGTCCTATCCAGATGCCTACCCTCCAGCAGTACAGATCCCTGGGGACTGTGGGTAGATTTGGGGTAGATGGGCTGGGAGAAGGCAGGGGTGGCTTGGCCAGGTGGGCAGAACCCACAGTGCCTGGTTGCTAAGGGTCATAATGGGGCTCCATATAGGTAGGGTGAGATCAGAATCTGGCAAGAGCAGTGCTAGGAGGGAGCTTGGAAATTTGAGCAATACTACTGCTGAGGACAGAGTCTGGATGGAGGGCAGGACAGAGGAGCTGAAGCAGAATATGTGTAAGCTGTGAGGATGGAATATGTCAACAGTGGGGGCTGATATAGTTCAACATCAAAGCTGTTTTAGCAAACAGCTCAGCATATTGAGAATCAGGCATTAAGTTGAGGCAAGAATGGCTTTCTTCCCTTAGCAATAATAACTGAAATTTATTGAGGTTCACTCTGTAAAATTTTTTGAGGCACTCTGCTCAATGCTTTAGGTAGAAAATGTCATTTAATACTCATGACAACCCTTTAAAGTAGGGACTCTTCCTATTTTACAAATGAGAAATCTGAAGCTTAACAAGTTAATTAACTTCCTCAAGGCTATAGAATTGGTGAATGATAGAGTTGGAATTTCAACTCCGGTCCAGCTTCGACTATGCTGCCAATGCACAGCTAGCAGTTTGGAGGTAGGAGCCATTTCTATTCCAGTAATGGGGAGCTCCTTGCATGGGGCTTCCCAATCTTGGAAAGCTTCAGCCTCAACAAGGCTAGAGATTTACATGTGTATTAGCACAACTGCCATGGTTCTGCCTACTGATGAGAGAGGCCAGATCTGATTTCACAAACTAATTTCAAAGGAGGTAGGAGGGACAGATTTTACAAAGAGGAAAGAAGGTATTGGGTTGGCCAAAAAGTCCATATGTTTTTTTCCATAAAATAAAAGACACTTTTTTCATTTTCACCCATAAGTTTATTGATAAGTTTATGGACATTTTGAGTATGTTGTCTACCTCCTGCATAGTATAACATTGATTGTTCTCAATTAATGTTGCAATTTGATTGCTGTCAACTTCAGCTGGTCTACCTCAGACCAGTGGAGCATTGTCTAGTGAGAAATCTCCAGCAGGAAACTTTACAAACCACTTTGGACATGTTCAATCTGTCACAGCACAAATCTTTTTTCTTTTTAAATTTTAATTGCATTTTTACCTTTCTTGAAATAATAAAGCATAATGTTTCCAAAAATCTTGTGTATTAAGATAGCTACATAAAAATTCACTGATTTTAATTATTTTTTTAAATGCAAGCTGATAATGACAGCTGTCAAAATGCAATATAACAAAATTGCTTTTTAATGAAGTTAAAGACAAC
Source organism: Artibeus jamaicensis (assembly GCF_021234435.1). Classification (NCBI taxonomy): domain Eukaryota; kingdom Metazoa; phylum Chordata; class Mammalia; order Chiroptera; family Phyllostomidae; genus Artibeus; species Artibeus jamaicensis. The sequence continues at coordinate 1,238,578 of NW_026521249.1, read as the reverse complement.
TAAGCACTGCTAGAGCCATCTCATGGAAGAGACCAAACAAACTTTTTGAACAACCCAGTACATGTTGGAACTTGGTCTAGGCCTGAGACCTGGTCCTGTGTTTTTCTGATTAACCAGGTCTTGCGACCAACTTCTTTAGAGATTCAAGTTTATAATAGTAGCATATATGTAATGTTATGTATGTGATATCACATATTTATAACTTTATAGTTTTAGCAGCATAAGGGCTGATTATAGTGCATCTGTGTGTAAGGTGGCATTATTGATCAGAATAGGAGTAGAGAAAGGAAGAACTGACAAAGTTTGATGGGGCACATCCAAAGTATAGCAAGATGTCCCCTGGCATGCAATATAGTTTATAACTTGAGTGATGGTCCTACCAGATGGCTGCATGTTCTTTTGGCTGGGCCACTGACTGGTAGAGGTGGGTAAGGGGCCAACATCATTCCCCATGAGGAGATTCTCTCCAACTTGCTCTTTGTTTGCTCACTACTTGCAGCTAGTGCTGCATCCTCTCACATTGCCCAAAGTGTCTGCCTTCATTATGGTGATGGCTTACCCTGAACGACTCTTCCCTTCCCTTCTTATTTCCTCCCTCTCATCACTGATAACAAGGAATACTGCCCTCGTAACCATGTCTCCCAGAGTTCTAATTCACACACCCATTCCTGAGCCACCCTAATACTTCTGGTCTTTGTCACCACACTTACCACTTTGTCACATACCTGTCTACTCTAGAGCAGAGTTTATCAATCAAGGCACTATTGACATTCTGGGCCCTATATTTCTTTTTCTTTTTTTTTGTAGGGGGACTGTCCTGTATATTGTAGGATATTTAGCAGCATCCCTGGCCTCTCTCTACCTACAAGATGCTGATAGTGCTCTCCCCTACTTGTGACAGCCAACACTGTCCAGACATTGTCATGTGTCCCCTGGGAAGCAAAGTCAGCTCTGACTGAACTGAAATGTAAGTTTCTAAAGGACATGAGACATTTTATACTCACATTTGTGTCCCCGAAGTCTGATGCACAGAAACACTCCATTCATTCAGTGAAATGAATGGACCAGTGAGTTAACTTATGAGTGAGTGAACTTACCAGTGAGTTCGTGAGCTCAGTACATAGTAGCAGGTAATACTGGATAAGGAGTAAAGGGAAACTCTCTGGAGAAGGCACTGAAGGTGGGTTGGGGAGGTTGGAGAGGGTACATGACACCCTGCTTTTCAGTTTTGTCCAAAGATGATTCTAGTGTGTGTAAAGACTTTTGTTTTTCATCAGAAATTGTTAACATGATGTCTGGATCCCCTTAAGTCCCAAGGTGCTTGATAGGGCAAATTTATGAAAAAACCCTAGGAGTTTTAAATTCTCTGAAATACATTGTATTAGATTTTATGTGCATATGGGCATTTTCCTGGGGAGTGAGTCTATAGGTATAATCAGATTCTCAAATGTATCTATGGCCAAAGAACAGTTAGGTGGCCTTACCTGTCCTTAGTCTAGCAAGTGCAGCCCATAGCACCTGCACACAGATGGCGTTCCTTGCCCAGGTCACAGACCAGGATCTCAGCAGCACCTGCTCCAGTGATGGCTGTTGGCCTGCCTCAGATGTAGCTCTGTGCATGCACGGGGTCTCACTGAACCACAGCAGGAACTAGAAACATTCTGAAAGCTGTTTGCAAGTGTTCTTATTGATTGACAATGAAATAGTACTGCTTCTATAGCAAAAATAAGTACAAGTAGGCAGATATTTGTTCCGCATGTTCTGTTTTTTTCTTAGGGCTCAGGGATATGCTTGTCATTCTCCAGGTGTTTCACTATCTTTCAACAAAGGGACTCATCATATCACACAAGTTTCCATGGCAACTGAGTTTTTTTGCATCATCCTCTGGCAGTCTATGGCCATCCCATGGTGGACTCTCCAATGCTTTGTCTATAACAAGAGGTAGAGCTTTCATCAAGTCCGTAGAAGTTGCTCCTCACACCCCGTGGGCACCTGGGTGTTCTCACTGATAGGTGCCTGCTTTTCTTTCTAGAGTTCCTAATCGATTGGCACAGGTGTTGAGCGCCTACAAGGTTTAAAACCTTGTAAAGTGTTAGGAGTGAAGACCTAAGTGTGTGCTAAGAGATACAAAGCATGATTTCTGCCTTATAGAACTTTTAAAAATCCGTGGTTACATATTCACAAATCATAGTACTATAGTACCAGGAGGAACACAGTGGTGCAAACAGCAAGAATGATGGGATTTATAAAAAGGAGGCTGTTCTTCTGGCTGTACCGATCAGGAATGACTTCCCCAAGGAGGAGAGCTTTCATATCCTCCTCCAGGAAATTGGTACAGATTTAATCTGTGGTGTCCCTGAGTTCCCTGAAGCAGAAATTTAGTGAGAAAGCCATGGTGTCTTAAAAGAATAGTGTGTGGCTCCAAGGTGCCTGGCTTATATTTGAGGAATTGCTGAGACTCTAAGAAAGCTCCACTGTAATCCTGAATTAATTGCCTTAACTTTTCTCTTGTCCCTTGTAGCCACCCCTTCCCACCCTTCTGTTAATACTTTCTTTCCCATACTTCCTGGTGCATGGCAGAATTCATTGCATAGCTAAATCATTTTGATTTCTCTTTCTTTTCATTCATTTATCAGTGTATGTTATACCAACTATATATATTGGCTATATTTAAGTAGCCTAACTGTCTCACACTAATTTACCAGCCTGTGTTATAGTTCACCATTATCAATTAATATTTATTAACTATCCACAGGGTTCATGGCTGTGGATTAGGCAGTATTTTCATTACTTTTGGTCTAATTGCCATTTTAGGATGTTTCTGGCAGTTTCCTCTTCATGTGGCAGTCCTCATATTCATCCCAACTGCAGTTAATATTTCACGAGCAAATCCATGGGCCATTGTATTAAAGTGCTCCACTTAACACCAGATGCACTGCCTCCATTCCGTCACTTTCATGTGCTACTTCTGCACTTCTCTCCTAACACGCGATCCCTTGTCTTGGCTGCTCTGTACAAGACCAAACAGTGGTTCCTCCTGGTTTCTTCATATTCTAGGCAGTTCCAGATGTTCCTTTCTCATCAACTTCATACCCCTAAGTAGGCTTAATGGATCATAATTGTCCATTTCCGAAGATGCCTCTGAGGTTTGCCTGCCTTCTGTCTTTCAGCAACTTTCTGGTTCTTAGTTATAAGCAGTTGTCTTCAGCTTGGTAGGTTTCCTGATAGAATTAATTGATTGACTGCTCTCATGCACATGGATGTGCTAAGGAAATGAAATCATTTGGTCTGGTAATTCTGGACTCCATCTGTCAGAGCCAGCAGATAAGTAGACTCAGGGACTGTTGCTCTTTTTGAGAGGAGAAGCTGTTTTCAGAGGCTGCCATCCCTCCACATGGAGTCTGGACATAATCTAGGATGGATAGGTATAAGGCTGAGCAGGAAGCCCGTGAAGGCATCACCTGTATGTGACTGGGACCTGGCTTGTGCTGTCCTTCCCGCCTTCCCTGAGTGCAGTCCCAGCTGGATGGCTGTGGTGGGTGGCTGTTTGGAGATCTCCTGAACTAACTTTGGAGCTCTACCAGTAGGTCCCTGAGGCAGACTGTCAGACTTAATTCCTACTTGGTGAAGCATAGCCAGGAGGAAGTGAAGGTAGGAGAGAGCCAGATCTACTGTACTTAGCATGTCTTGCCCTCTAAGCAGGACCTGAGTAACTTGCCATAGTTTTGCCTACAAAAGCTACATCAGTAATATTGTTTCCTTACTTACTGCATTAGTCGAAGTCCTAGAAGGAAACAGATGGCAGACTCAAGCAGGTGATGGAGAAGAGCTTAACAAAAGGCCTCGTACAAAGGGGTGGCAGGATGTAAGGGACTCCAGGGAGTAGTGTAGCACCCTGAGGCTACAAACAGTGGGCTGTTGCCACTGCTATGCCTGAGGGCAAGGAGACCAAGTGGCCACAGAACCATGTGGCATTGGAGAGAGCCACTTGGCAGGAAATGTCCTTAGGTGGAGGGATGCAATTAATCAGTGTTGGTTCAGTGGAGAGGGAATAAGGGCATAAAATCTCCCACTGTACCTCCCTCCCACTCTCCAGGGCCCTGCTGGCTCCTCTCAGTGGCCAAACCCAATAGGAAGCCAGAGGGAAAGGAGCCCAGAGCAGGGAAGAGAAGGTTGGAGAGTGGATATGTGTGGGCCAGCAGACTGTATCCAGACCATTGGTTTTATATAATATACACTCTACTTAGACCCTCTTTCCTCACATTTCTAGAATGAGAGGAAAATACAACCCTAAAAAAGACAATTTTATTATGTATATATTATTAGAAATGGGTTGTATACATTGCTTTGTTTTGACCAGAATGATACACTGTGACACCTTTACAACACAAGTTCCATGTGACCAGTGACATGGTCTTCTCTCAAAGGTCTTGATGAAAACGTGTAGGGAGGGCTGTGTGTAGTGTGGTGGCTGGAGTATGCTATGGTGCTATGATCACTATTTCAACTCCAAGTGTGTAGATGTGAACTTGAGCTGAACCCTTTAATGCATCTATGGCCTTCCCTGAGTCTCTATGCCCTCAGTAGTGGGGTTGCCATGATGGTACAGTGAAATAAAGATCAGGAAGTTGTTTTAGATACCATAGGACTCTATGTAAAGCAAAGTTAACTGTTCTTATGGTAGCGAAGCAGCTCTACCTGCTAAGGTTCAACTTATCAGAAATATAAACACCAGTGGCAGCTCTAGGAAGACACATGTACTGAGGGCTCACTGTGTCCAGCGTGTTCCTTTTAAAGGCTTTAGTGGCGACGGATTCCATGGAACCTAGTGAAAAGGATATGGGCTGGCTGGAGAATCAGCGTGATCTGGATTTGAATCTCAGCAACCCAGTAATGCCTTGCCTGTGTGAACATGGCCATGTTACTTTACCTTCTCTGAGCCCCTTTGTTCTCATTGCCATGAAGAGGTGATAATGTCTTGCTCCAAGGGCTGTGAGGACAGTTAAGGGAAAGGATTCAATTAGCACACACAGCATCCTGCCTGGCATGCAGTCTCCTCCGCTGCACTGAAAATATGTGGAGCTGGCTGACGTGGCGACTCCAGATGGCCGTTTTCTTTGTCTGCAGATGGAAGAAGACATTTTAAAAAAAGGTGTTTTTTTAGTGTTTGGTTTGCAGATATTCATATATAATGTTTAAAAACTGAATGGCATATCATGATGTTATCAGCTAGAAATGTTCACCAGGTGTTAACTACAGGTTGTGTCTGACCAAACCTTTGGATTCCTTTCTTCTTAGTTCAGTTGCTCAGTAGTTGCCTATTAATGAGCTGTACCCCAGACCTTCTTATGTGGAGCATTACATTTTTCCGGAACTTTTGGCCTACTGCTCTTGCCCTTGAAGCCCAGCCAATGTCTATTTATAACAGGCAGTTTTATTCCAAAGGCTTCCAGAAGTGCCCCGGGCCTTCCAAGCAAGTGCACAATGACTCCCTGTGCACAGGGCTTGCTGGGTCTCTGCCCCAGGCCCTGCGCCCCTGATAGAATCAGGCTGGAGACTGGGCCGCAGAGCCCTCCTTTGTTTGTCTTATGCCTTCAATTACTTTGAGCTGTGCCAACTTGGAGCAATGGGAGATGAGATTTGGGGAAGGGGCTGGGAATCACTTCCCATGTGACTCCCTCTTTTTTCTTTAATGGGGGGAAACAGACTTAGAGGGGTCGAAGCAGGAAAGATTTTCCACTACATAAAGAGAACGAAAGAGGAAACAGGGTCCCAGTGGCCTCTTGCCAGCCCCCAGGAATGCGCCAACCCTGGGAATTGGCCCCTGGCCAGACTCCTCAGAGGCTGCTGACTTGGGAAAACTGGCTCTCTGGCTGTTGCCAAGAATACAGACAATGGTCTTTTGGGTATTTCACTTTTGAAAGTTAGTCTTTTGTTTTATTATCAGCAAAGGTAACATTTATTGGGTACCTATGTATGTATGCCAAGAGATAAAATGCATGATTAGAAGTTAGTGTAACTTAAACTGAGCAGAAACATAAGGGTCCTTATATAATATTTACAGCCTGCTTCTAATTAGGGCCTAATCCTTTGCTTGGGTAAGTTGCTACCTTAGATGTGAGCACAAGCGGTGCTGAACTTCTAGAATTAAAATTAGTTTGTAAGTGCTTAAGTGAGTTGTATTACGTCACGTGAAAGGGCTGGCATAAATGGAACTAGCTTATCTAGTTGTCATTTGTTTGAGGAAGGAGTTTGAGAGAATGAAGTACAGAACTGGTATTTTAAGAGGAAGGGAAGAGACCAAGATTTAGTCATTAGTTCAGGATGGAGTATCACTCATGTATATAAATAGTGAATTCTGGGATAGGTCATAGAGTATGAAATGATGACAGTGGTGCTATTGAATAGTCAGATGACCTTAAAATATTCTGTATGGTTTTCTTGTTTCCATTTGAATAAATGCTATTGATGATAATAATAGGGATTAACGTTATAGTGTATTTACTATATTCTTGGTGTTGGACTTAAATATTTTCTTTATATTAGCTCATTTAATCTTCACAACAGCTGTACAGGGAAGTACTATAGTATTACCATTATACAGATAAAGAAACTGAGGCTCAGAAATTAAATTATTTGTCCTGAATTGCAAGACAAGCAAACACTGAGGTCTGTGTTACCACAAAGCTCCTGCTGTTAATACTGGTGCCATCCCCATGCATCTTTAGCTCATTTCAGAGTTGAGAGGAGTGTGCCCCTCTGTGCTTCAATCAGTGCAGAGTTGCTGGCTTCTCTTTCCACTAAGAAGGGGTTGGCTACTCCCAGGATGCCATCTTCTGTGTAGTTCAGTGCTGTGGCTTCAATGGCCATTTTATAGTGGCTTTTCTCAAAGCAATTAGTTCCCCCTCAGCTTGGAGTCCTTTATTCCAATAACAGTCTAGCCTCCCTCACGCACAGAAACCTTCCCTGGCTTTGTGAGGAGAGGTCCTATAGGATTCTGAGCAGTTGGAGAATGGGGAAGGCCTCTCCAAAGTAGCCCCAGGAAGCAGTGTGGGCCCTCAGATGCCGCAGTTGATGCCTCTATGACTTGTTTTAAGAAAGTTCTATGTATGAATGCAGATTTATACAAAAGATGCATTGGGGGTTGCTTTCCTTCTTCCCAGAGAGATTCCTCACATAACAAGAGACTTAACAGAAAGATTTCTTTAAATAGACTTTAATGTATTTTAAATTGAATTGAATTTCAAAATTCAATTTGCAGTAGTAGTTTCTCATGGAGCTAAACATCCAATATCAGACCTTTTCCCCCCCGTGATGTAAAACAAATTGCAGATGATATTCTTTTCAGTTGAAGTACTTTCTGCAGGAGCAATGAAGGGCCTGAAGGGCCTGTCAGGGGCGTGGAGGGAGATTTCACTCAGGGGATGAAGATGAGAGCTATGACCAGGACTCCCAGGCCTCGTCTCCTCCCCGGAGGTGTTTGTCTTCCTTTCTTCACATTTTTTTTCAATTACAGTTGACACTCCATATTGTTTTATAATAGTTTCAGGTGTACAGCATAGTGGCTGGACAATTACACAATTTACAAAATGACTCTTCCATATATAGTTATTACAATTTTTCTTCACTCTCATGGCTCCAGTGAGGGTGATCAGTGGTGTGCTTTATAATAAAAAGAGGTGTATCCTACAGGTAATCCATAGTGACTCATACACTATAACCCTACCACACATCTTTGAAGGATTTTTTGGCATATAAACCTGTAAAAGTTCTCTCATTGCAAATTATGTCCATTTAACATTTATTTTTACATGTATGATGAGTCCAAGTCTTCTGATTAGATGAAAAAGAAAGCAGAAAAGGAGGTAATTTACTTAGATGCAGATTATTGGCCATTGGTGATATTTTAGGCACTATAAAGATTCATTATTCATATTCTAAATTATCCTTTATTCAACAAATATTTATTGTGCTTGGTTCTTCATAGAATTCTATGGTGAATAAGACAGATGATGTTTTTCTCTCATGAAGCTAAGATTCAAATAATTCTCCCAACAACCTGTGGTGCTTGTATAACAATTCCCATTTTAGAGATGTGGAAACTGAGGCTCAGAAGAGTTAAATAACTTGCTCCAAATCAAGAGACTTGACCATAAGTTAGTAAGAGATGGTACTGAGTTTCTGAATTAGAACAGCTTGACCAAAGGCCGGTTTCTTGGGCTTTCTATATGCATACTACTTGCCATGCTGAATTAACAATCAAATTTATATTTCTTTTATAATTGAACATTGTCTGGACATAAGGAAAAACCTGTCTTTAATGGGGAATTAACTAGAATGAGTCTTAGTATCCTAGGAGCAGGAAGACAGTTCATCCTTTTCCCTGTGTGGTTGCCAGATCCCGATGGAAAATTGGAAAACTAAGAACAGTGGTTATTTTGAAAGCACAGCCATACAAGTCACATATTTGTGCACTGCCACTGTTGATAAGCATGTTGCAGCGGGGCTCCATAGAAAGGAAAAATGAAACTGGTTGATAGAAATGATGCACACTTTTTAGTGTCGTAAAATATGTGAGACTCAGCTCTGCTGCTGACTAGCCATGTGTGCCCTCCTCAAATCCTTTAACCTTTTCTGAGCCTCCATTTTCTTCTGAACTTACATGAGGATCAAGTGACATGAGCAAAAAAAAGATGAGAAAATTAAAAAGTATCCCCCAGATACAATAAGAACTATGATAATGAGGGCAGTAGGATATGGAATAGAAGTTTCGACTTGTTCACTTTATACCTCAGTGACTGGTAGAGGGGGGCATTTAACCATGTTCTGTGAATGACTGGGTGAAATAAATACAATAAATGATAACACTCTATTGAAATAAAAATAATGAAAGAAGAAAATGAGTGATAAGAGTAATATTCTGAAGTAAAAACAGTGCTGTTGCTGGTGGCCCTGGCTTTGTTCCTTTTTTGCACCCTTCTACCACTAAGTAAACTTTATTCTAGTGAGTTATTCTGAGTGATCCACACACACTCTCTTTTTAAAAAATATTATTTTTATTGTTGAAGTACAGTTATCTGCCTTTTTCCCCCACCACTCTCCCCCACCCATCCCCACCTCCCTCCGGTGACTCTACCCACCTTGGTTTTGTCCATGTGTCCTTTATAGCTGTCCCTGAAAACCCTTTACCCTTTTCCTTCCATTAACCCCTCCCATCTCCTCTCTGGTTACTGTCTGTTTGTTCTTAATTTCAATATCTGGTTATATTTTGCTTGCTTGTTTGTTTTGTTGATTAGGTTCCACTTAAAGGTGAGATCATATAGTATTTGTCTTTTACCCCCTGGCTTATTTCACTTAGTGTAATGCTCTCTAGTTCCATCCATTCTGTCACAAAGGGTAGGAGCTCCTTCTTTCTTTTTGCTACATAGTATTCCATCTTGATTAAATAAAAGGTGGTTCTCTCTGAAGAGTCGGAATTGCTTCTGCCCACTCTCAGTTGTCCAGGAAGGAGGCTTACTCATCTGGATGGGATCTAAGAACATTCCTGGTGCCTGCCATTACATAGAGCAGGGGAAGTGACTGCCTTCATTTAAGGCCCCACCTCCACAGGGAAGCTTAGTATTTATTTATTGCATAATAAAATATCATTGAGTACCTTATGTTCAAGGCACTGTGCTCCTATTAAAATCTTTAAAAATATAGTTATTTTTTAAATTCAGTATTTTTCTTTGAATTTTTGCCATGCTTCCTTCAGTGTTCTGGTTACAGTTCTTGTGGGAAGCCACACAGATGCAAGTGAGAGAAGCTCAAAGCATGTGCTTGAAGAGCTGTGTTCATGAGTGAGTCCCTGTTTGGGCCATTGTGAATATCAAGAGCATAGTGTGGATATATGACATAAGGGAAGTGGGTAGAGAACCGAATCAGTCTTGAGATAGGCAGAGATTCTTTGGCCAAGGGAAAAAGACCAGAAAAATGATCAAACAACAATAACAGCAACACACACATATGACCTCATTCTAATAGATGGATTCAGTTCTTCTCTGCTCCCTGAGCCCTCAGAAATCAGCCAGCATTTATGTGATGTCCCAGAGTGAAAAAATGACCAATAGCCCATGTCTGTGTGGATGAAGTTTAGCAAAAGGCCACTGAAATGGCAGATTGCAACCCAAGCATTATATTTCCTGCCCATTTCCAAAACTGGATAAATCCAGTACATTTGGGAAAAGGCACATATGAGCCAGATGAAGTAGTACAAGTGGACCAGATGGAGCCATTGTAGAGTTTTGATTGTTGGGAAAACCAAAGGCACCAAAGCAGTAGATGATACCATTATCACAAGTATGTGAGGTGAATGGGCACTCAAAAATATAGGGTGGGTTGGTGCTTCCATGAAGCAAAAACTGTGTGTCAAGAATTGAATATTTATCCCACTTCCTATCAAATTTTATAGTTCTTATCACATTTTTCAGATGTTCCCAGTAGGACTGGGAAATGATAAGGTGCCACGTGGTGGTATTTCTCGAAACTAATTATCTGAGAGAATTCATAGAAAATTGAATGGACTGAGGTTCACACTTGAATTAGATTTACCAGCATCCATGACAATGTATAAATTGATCTGTTAGAAAAGTTAATACCCTAGTTATTGTTAATAGTAACCAGTTATATATGAACATCAGAACTGATCAAATCAGTATTTCTGTGTCCATATTCTTTGTACATATACCTAATAAATTGACTAAATAAATGAATAAATACAACTTTAATCCTTAGCATATAGTTAAAATGCTTGGGCTCTCTAAATTTATAAATGAAGAAAAATTTATTAATTAAGTTAAAATTAAATTTTCTGGAATCTCAGTTAAAAATATGTCTGTGGAATTTAAGTTCTAGTACTTATTTTTAGGTGAAATCTTCAATGTAAATAATTTTTATATCTCAATTATGAAGTTCCTTAGATTGAATCAACAAAAGTTAATTAAGAACTCAATTTTCTATAATTATACTTAAGTAGGTAGTCATTGTAACTACTAGTTTTTTTTTTCCGAGTCTGGCCAAGTAACTTTGATCTCAAGCTTCTATAGGAAAAAAATCCTTGTAGTCATCATTGTCATGTCCCTGAGTATAATGCAGTGCCCAGCACACAGTAGGACTCAATAAATGCTTGGGTACTGAGTGCTGTGGACTCCACGAATCTTGCCCCAGCTTTGTCACTAATGGGCTCAGTCACTCTGGACAAATTCTCCTTTCTCTGCTGAGCCTGAGCTTCATCCTTTTGCCTTGGTGATCAGAGGACAGGGCCTGATGATTCGACATGTTCCTGGGAGCACAGTGATTCTATGCTATCTAGTGCCTAGCAGAGGGTGAGGAATCCCAAATAAAGAAAAAAAAAAAGATTTCTGCTCTTAGTGTGCTCCCAGCAAAAGAGATGGAGTTTCAGGGACAGAAAAAGCATGGAAGAACTTGACTCTGTGCTGCATTTAAATAAGTGGTGAAAGTGGAAATATCTAATGTTAGAATTGCAGTGAGCAAGGAAGAGAAAGATTCTGTAGGGAAAGAAGTCTAGGTTATAGGTGTGTCACCATCATAAGAAGCCTCATATAATGATTGAATTCTGAGGAAAATTAATGTTAAATAATTTATAGTATCTGACAATGAGTCATTTGATTAGATTCCTTTCAAATGTCTCAAGATAGACATTTTAAAAGTCAGTTTGTAATCCCAGTTAAATGTTTGGACTTCCCACTTCATCCCCAGCTACCCTCCCTGCTTAACAATTAAGGATTCTGTTTTGCTTAGAGCACTGTTGCCTCATTCAAATGTGGCCATTTCAATAGACATTTTGATATTTGAGATGCATTGTTGCTGTGTCTGATTTTCAGACATCCAACTCAAATTATCTCTCAGAACTATTCCAAAATTCTGCTGCAGAAAGACATGCATCAGTGGGGCAGTCTCTGACCCAGCAAGGATGCGTGAGTTGTAAATGATAAGGAAAAGTCTCGTCAAAAGTCACAGACTTCAGAGGGGTTGAAGAAATGGTAAGACCTCACTGATTCCGGGGATTCGGAATAGACTATGTGACTGTATATTTTTTAAAGAACTGAAGCTCAAGTTTTCTTAGATTTATATTATACTTGAATTAGCACAAAATAGAATTTTTCTTCCGATTATTTTAAAAAATAAATCATCTATGATTAGTATTGCTTTACAGATATAAAATTAGACATCCAAGTTTTTTAAATCAGTGTGTGTTTCCTAAGATTCTGTGTTTTTATTGTGAGGTCAGTTAGACTCAGCAGATTTTAGATGGAATAATCAGATATTTTCAGGTGATCGAGTCCAAACTTACAAAGATTTACAATGTTCTAAAGTCCTGTGAACGATCAGAGAAACTATTCGAAAAATAGATTTGAGTCAGAAACAAGTTGGGATCCATTTTTTACCTCTGAAAATTAAGAAATCTGCAAAATAACAGTTGGGTTTTTGTGTCACTCTTAATTGTCAATAGTCATGGGCTGATTTTGTGATGTGCCCTCTGATGAAAGGCCAGAAGATGTGTCTACCTGGCATGTGTTTTATCACATTGCCTCTTGAAAATACATTTAAGAGATTTCATTTAGCTTTTGCATTTTTAGAACACAGGTAACTGAGACAAAGACTTGGGTGTTTCCTTCTCTTATAGTAATAGTTTAACTTGCAAATAAGTTTTACAAGTTAAACTATTAACCAGTTAAATATATATTTCACATCCAGATAATAGAAAACTTTTCTTCCTGACTGAAGGTTTATTCATTTTACCAATCTGATGCTGGGTCTTAAACCGAAAACAACTCATAGTCTTTTAGTATAAGTCCTTATGTGACTTTGGCCAATATGCAAAAGTTGCAAACAAAAATATAAAGTCCTTGACATCTGGCCACCCCAATACAGTAATTGGAACATTACTGATAACATTCCAGTTAGTCTTCCAGGGCAACCTCCTCCTCACACAAAGAAAACAGTCTTGGGTTTGCAACCTCTATTAGAGCTCAGATAATATTGTCAGCCAGCAAGCTACGTGAATCAAGAGGCTGCAAACCTGGACATGACTACTAGATTTTAGAAAGGACTGGGTTTTTCTTGGAGCCATAAAGCAGTTGAAGCTGTGAAAGCCGAGGTAATGAACTATCAAAGCTTGTGAGATAATCATGTTAAGCTTTGGTATATGAGTTGATTGCCTCAGAGGAAGAGTACAGACTCTCTTTAGGCTTCTTTACCTTCTCTAAACCTTCAGGTCAGCAGCTGCATAAAAGCGACACTGTGAAAATTACTTCTTTCTTCTCTTACAGAATGTCTTTGCAGCTTTTCCTTTTCTCTTTCTCTTTACTTGTTTTTAACCACCTCTTTCCTGTTTCCTCTATACCGACTGTCACACACATTCTGCCTAGTTTCATGTAAATATCCTGACAGAACCCATGAACTTGTGTGGATGGACCCCCCAATAAACCCCTGACTTAGGGCCTCATTTAGCAACTTGCTTGCCAAAAATCTGTCACTCTTACCTTACCTTCCAAAATATGAAACTTTGAAAACTACCACTTCCCGAAGAAGGCACAGCTCTCAAATGTTGAGTGATTACATTAACAACCCAAAATTTGTGACTTATGTTGCTTATGGACTTTTTTTCCTTGACAAAAACATAAAACACTAAAACCTGGAATGAAATTTCAAAGGCGTACTCCCTGTAAGAAGCTACAAGATCAGAGAAGTGGAGACTTTTAAAACTAGAAGGAGTCTTAGATATCTGAATAGAATTACACATAAGCACAGCTCTGCGGGTGGCATTTACTTATTTTGAACCTTTTGGTTTGTGTTACCTGAGGTTCTGGGTGTCTCTTTGAGGACTTAGAGATAAAACACCCTCTGGGTACTTCTCTGTTGTTTATCAGAGATAGAAGGCTGCCTCTGAGCATAGTTAGCTCCGCTCTGAACCTCTTGTTTGCCTCCTACGGGTTGGTCACAGTCATACGTAAAAATTGGAAACACCCAAATTGCCCAAGGAACAAACAAGTAAATCTTTTAGAAGGCTAAGCAAGCTTCCACATGGCTCCCCCCATGTTCAGGAAATGGCGCAGCCCTTTCCCTACAGGAGAAGTGACCTAGGCGACAAAGTGATTAGTGAGCACCACAGAAGGGGTGTCCAGAGGAGCGAAGACAGGCTGGGCCACTGTCAGCACTGTTACCTCCTCGTAAACTTCCTGCTGGATGCTCTGGCAGGGGCTTGGGGTGGGAAACCCTATTTGTGAGCACCTTGCTCAGCCCATTCATTGCTTCCTAATGTCTGAAACTTGGCATCTTGATCTCTCAGGCAGGAAGCCATGGCAACCCATTTAATTTCAATGTTCAAAACAGCCTCTTCGTAATTAAGGAGGTATTAAGAAAACAGAGCCTCTGCTTCATTTTGGCCTGAGCGCAAAGATAATAGGCTGTGTTGTAGTAGAGCTTTTTCTTTTCTCTTAAATCAAATTTTGACAGTGCTTTATCCTCAAATATAGATGAGGCACATCTGATATTTGGAAAATAAATGGGTTGTGTGGAATTTTCAATGCTAATCTTTTAAAATTGGCAATTGCCTTACTTCAGTTATATGTTCTATAACCCTATCAATCTGTATAGTGCTCAGTTTCCATGGGAATAAGCTTTGCACATTCATTCAGCACAGAATCTGATTTAATTCAGGAGGTTGCGGCTGCCCCGATACTCAGTACTAGGCAATTCTCCTGATGATTAGAAATATCATCTGTGCTGCTCTGATAAACAAACATCCCCATTTTTTGTTTTTTGTTTTGTTTGTTTTTCAGATGTCTAATATTGCTATGCTATTTTCTGTAAAAAGTAGTTGTTTACAAAGAAAATTGCATTTATTATCTTCTTTGAATCCATTACAAGAATGTTGATCTTTCCTTCTTCTTATAAACTGGTTCAATTTTTCCAAATATATGCAGACTTATAATTCTAATACAGTAAGGCTTCAACTTGATACTACATCAAAATCATTTGTGTGTTGTGACTATTAAAAGCCTGACAGGTTCATGGTATCCAGGCAGATGGAGGAATATTCACTCTTGTGAAAGGCATGTCATGTTGGGATGTCTGACATGCCCTTATTCACGGGCGGGCAAGCCATGCGTGCTGCAAGCTGCGTGTCTCCCTGCATGTCTCTGCATGGCACACATTGTGGCACCCAGCAGGGAGTCCCTACCTGCTTAAGTACTAGAGGTGAACAAAGCCGGCTTCCAGCCAGAATATTACATAACATCACATAATTCTTTGCATGTGAGCCTACTTCATGTTATGGGAGCGGTTTATCGGACCCAGTCTCAAGGCTACAAGAACGCTAGTTATCAGGCCCTTCTAAGGCTATGAGAACATTGCTTCCCTTATTTATCCAGAAACCTGGGTGAGGAAGCCAGCCTGCCTCCACTTACCTTACAGTGTGGAATGCTCATTAAAACACAGATTCCTGGTCTCATGCCTAGAGTTTCTGATTGAACAGGTCTGTGAGGGGCCATGATTTACATTTCTAACAATTCCCAGAAGGTGCTGATGCTGATGGGCCAGGGCCACACCTTAGAAAAACAAGCCTTGTCAATGTTAAATTGCCATAGAAGGGCCACAGAGTAGTTGCGATGTGCTTAATGACCACCGTCCTAAATTTTGTCAAATACGTTTCCTACTATCGCGATTCTGTGTAAGTTACAAGCAATGTCAAGAGGAATAGACAATGAGTCCAGTAATAAGTAAGGAAAGAGGGATGAACATAAGCTGGAGATCTCAAAGTGGACTTTGGAGAAGACTATGAAGCAGGCAGAAAAATGTGATTTTTACAAAGCAGTCAGAAATTAACAAGCAACCCAGACTTGGGCTCAAGAGATGCCCTCTGTGTCACCTGCAAGGTTAACTGTTTCCCAGGTGAGTGGGATTTCCATCTCTATGTGGCTTCCTCTTGCTGCAGTCAATCAGGGATTCAACTTAGATTTAACAAGGGCTGCTTTGTTAATCAAATAATGTCTGCTGGTCTATACAAAATGTCAAAAAATTGATCTTGTTAGCTAATATCATCTCCCAATGCATTTAGTTAGATATATTTGACTAAAACACTCGTTTAAAAATATTTTGTGGACTTGAATTTTGTGCATACTCCTGGTTTAAATAAACTTCTGAGTAAGCATATGATCTGTCAAAGCAAGTGTGTTAATTTAATTTAGTACTTGAGACATCTTGACATTATGTGAGGCAGGCATAAAAATTGCCTGAGAGTAACCAGCAAGGAAATATTTTACTGTTTGTTTATTCTAAATATAATTTTTAGCTGGAAATTCTACCCTGGTTTACTATTTTTAAATACCCAGATAAGTTAGTGTGTTTATTTCTAGGTGTGGCTAATTGAGCCCCCCACCTTCCTACCGCATCCATGCCCATGCGGAGGATTGAATCTTTCCACATCATCCTGTTATTCAGTGGCTAGGAGGTCTTTCTCTGCACAAGTAACTATAGCCCTTCAGAAACAGGCTGTCAGGAAACAGCAGGTGTAATAACTAAACAAGCTGTTTGTCATTGGATTTTATAAATCTTGGATGAATCTGAGCCATAATTGTTCTTTGCAGGTAACAGCTGGTTATCAGCTCATTCTGAATATGTACATCTGTGCATATCTTGCTTGGTCAAGTCCCCATGTCAACTGGACTAAGGGTTAGTGTGTTTTTGGTCTGCACATATCTGGTCCTCAATGGCTATAAGACTAAGCATCCTATGGCAGAACTCTGCCAAAGATTGTATTTTCAGTTTGTTCTTTCAAATATAGTAGTTGGATATTCATTCTTTCCTTCCCACAGAGCAGTACTCTTACCTGGGTACAGTAGGGCATATTTTATATCCCTTCAGCCTGCCAAGTGGTATTATCAGCAAATCTGATTTTTTAAAAATACTTAAGTGGCTACTTTCTGGTACCTGGTAAATCAACTAAATTATTAGCAGGAATGATGGAAGGACAGATCTGATAGACAGTGCTGAATCCATTCACCCATTTGGTTGCTCACCAGCAACCATAGTGAACATTAACTGTGTGTTGAGATGTATGCAGTGTGTGTCTCTATGTTTGTGTGTGTGTGTTCACAAAAATGAAATAGTCTTTAACCTCAGAGAGAGGTAAACAAACAAATAAATTTTAATTTAGTGTTATGGTTGCTACGGTACAAAGAGAAGGTGATAGGGAAACAGAGGTGTGTGCGTTGGAGGTCTGCCTGGTGGAATGAGGGAAACCTGCTAAAGGTTTAGCCTGGATTTAAATCTCCAGTAGGTTTAAAAAATGGAGAGGAGATTGGGAGGCAGATGACAGAATAAAGGACATTTTGTACAGCATTATGTAGGAAAAGACACAGTAGTTGGAGAACAAGAGTGCTTTAGGAATGGCAAGAGCGTGGGTAGAGTTGAGAGGCAGAGCATCACCAGAAGAGAGGTTGGATGTGAGGCTGGACAGGATGACAGGAGCCAGACCGTGAATGGTCTTATATTCTGTGCTAGCAATTGGTTTTTTAACACACTGGCATACAACCAGGCTTGCCTTTCAGAATCACATCTGAGTTGGAAGTATGGAAAATGGACTAAAGGGATACGTGACTTGAAGCACAGAGACTGGTTAGAAAATATTTGTTAGTTTAGGGAAAATGCAAGAAAATGTTGAGCTAAACCCAGGCAAAGAAGATGGCTATTATGAGAGACAGAATTGAGAAATTTTAGTGTGGAATAAGTGAGAATTAGGGAAAAACCTAAGGGCCCATGTTTTGAGCAAGGTGGATGGTAGGCCTTATTAAGAAATTTGTTGGCAAGCCTGTCTGCTTCTGGTCTGGTAAAGATGGATGGTTAATGTGCAAAGAAGAGTTAGTCTCAAGTTTCAGAGGCAAATGTATGTCCCTCTAAGGGCAAAAAGAAATAGAAAGAGTCCTTATATGGGTCTTTTAATCCCCACTCTGTTATGGTCTATAGCATTGTCTCTGAACAGGAAGTCTAGCCAAAGAGTGCATATAGAATCAGCTAAAGGACTCCCAACCTGTTCTCACAAACCCATCTTTTCCTGATGCTAGAATGAATTATTAGGTAAGTGAGAACAACTTAACCTCTATTTCCTTGTGGTATTGCTTCCCAGGAAGTGAGCAGTCTTCAGGTGATGGAGCACAGGAGAGTTAGCTGAGCTTAGGTCCTCTCTTCTATTGATTTTCTACTTGACCTTGGTCACAGCATCTGTTCATCCTACTCACTTTTTTTTATTTCATTGGCACTGCACATTTTAATTTATTTGTCTTCTTTGTATTGTAAGTAAATGGAAAAGTTAGCTATATAAAATAGTTCACGGAAAGTTTTTAAGTGTGCAGGAGGATAATGACTAAACACAAATTGTAACTACAATATAAAATGTCCCTGAATCCATTGTAAAATACTCTCATTCCTTAGTTATTTTTGGTTTAATAGTTACTGAGCACCTACTATGTGCCAGGTACCATTTTCAGTATTTGAGACCCATCTGTAAACAAAACAGATAAAATCCTTGCTCCCACAGCACCACCAACAGATTTGGTTTACAGAATATTTTAGTAGTGCCCATGCTGTCACTGGAATGCATAAGCTTGCGAAGTGGTGGTGAAGATAATATGATACTCTTGAATGAGAAAAGTCTGGAGGTATTTAGGCATTAGCTAATAGTAATTTTTACTTTCAGCTATGCTTTTTTTCCTATGACCAGTCTAATTTCTTCCTGCCCTACAGACCTGTGTTGGTATTCATGGCTCCCTCATTTTTTAACTGCTATACATCTGGATCTGCCCACAATATACACTGAGGTGTATCAGTAAAATATAAATTTCATCGCGGTCAGAGTATCATTTAGAATTGCAAAACATAGGCAGGAAAATCTCAGACATTCTACGCAGCAAGATTTTCACCAATATGTCCTCTAGAGCAAGGGACATAAAGGAAAGAATAAACAAATGGGACCTTATCAAGTTAAAAAGCTTCTGCATGGCTAAAGAAAACAGTATTAAAGGGAAAAGAGAACCAACCATATGGGAAATCATATTTCCCATGTTACCTCAGACAAGATACCTCAGACAAGAGTTTGATCTCCAGAGTATATAAAGAACTCACACAACTCCACTACAAGAAGACAAACAACCTAATTAAAAAATGGGCAAAAGACTTGAACAGACACTTCTCCAAGGGAGACATATCGGGGACCCAGAGGCACATGAAAAGATGCTCAGCATCACTAGCCATCAGAGAGATGCAAATTAAAACTACAATGAGATACCGCTTTATACCTGTCAGAATGGCCATCATAAACAAAGCAACAAACAACAAGTGCTGGAGAGGATGTGGAGAAAAGGGAACCCTACTGCACTGTTGGTGGGAATGCAGACTGGTGCAGCCACTATGGAAAACAGTATGGAATTTCCTCAGAAACCTAAAATTGAAACTGTGTTTTGACCTGGCAATTCCACTGCTCAGATTATACCCTAAGAACACTGAAATACCAGCTCGAAATAACCTATGTACCCCAATGTTCATAGCAGCACAATTTCTATTAGCCAAGTGCTGGAAGCAACCTAAGTGCCCATCAGTAAATGAATGGGTCAAAAAACTATAGTACATTTACACAATGGAATACTACACAGCAGAAAGAAAGAAGGAGCTTCTACCCTTCATGACAGCATGGATGGAACTGGAAAGCATTATGCTAAGTGAAATAAGCCAGGTAGTGAGGGACAGATATCATATGATCTCACCTTTAACTGGAACCCAATCAACAAAACAAACAAGCAAAATCTAACCAGAGACATTGAAATTAAGAACAAACTGACAGTAACCAGGGAGGAGGTGGGAGGGGATAATGGGGGCAAGGGGGAAGGGTTTTTAGGAACATCTATAAAGAACACATGAACAAAACCAAGGTGGGGTGGAAGCAAGGGAGGGAGGTGGGCATGGCTAGGGTGAGGAGGAGTTGTGGGGGATAAATGCATACACCTGTAATTGAACAACAATAATTGAACAACAAATAAAAAGAATTGTAAAACGTCACTCGACATATCTATTAGGGCAAAATGACCTTCCCTAGTACACATAACTGCACTGCCACTTGGTGAGATATTTATTATACCATCAGGTCACTGTCTTTCAGGTGAAGGAACTTAAGCAGAAATAAATACAAAGCAATTTGTCAGGTTGACCATTGCAGAGACATTAATGACCTTCCCCTGGAAACAGATTGGATTCTGATAGCCATAAGCTCAGTTACTTGTACCTCACACATTGTCCCCCCCCTTGTGACTTCTGTTCTGGGCAAGAACAAGACAGCTTCTGATCACTTCCTGATCTTTCAATCCAGGAATTAATGGGGTTTTAAAGAAATTATGGATTAATGTAACTGGACTTTATATTAAATTAGCAAGAGTTAAGAGTCACAGAATTAGACTTTTTAAAGCAGGAGCTGCTTTCTTATTTTCATGGATTATCTCACGGATTATATCTATGAAGTTGGCATGAGTTATTCCTATTTTATAGATGAGGAAATTGAGGCTTAGAGTAGTTCAGTGATTTTTGTTCTTGGTCATATAACTAATAAGGGACAGGGCCTGGAAAGGAATCTATTCCTAATCACCAAAATCCAGTGAGTGCATTTTGGAGCATGTTTTGCTACCTTCAAAGACCACTAATAGGGAACATAAGGTGCTATGGGCACTGTGGTGTAGAACTGAAAATCAAAGGTATGAACTCCTCTCCACAGGAACCCACAGACCTGCTGGCAGCGACTCCGAGCGCTCCTTTGCACTGTGCCCACTTTACAGCCGTACCATGAGGAGGGCTCTTGTGCTGCCATCCCATTTTACTGTGGAGGCGGAGAAACTAGTTTACAAAGAATGAGTGGATGTGGGCCTGGAATTAGAATTCACAGTTTTCCTGACACCAACACCCATTTTTCCCCTTGGGCCTCTCCAGTCGTGATGTGGACATATATGAGATTCCATATCCAGTGCTGGTGGGGCAGATGTCATTAGGAGCAGGAGAGTCAGAATGGAAGTTGGGTCAGAGAAAAGAGCACACATTCTGCCTGGAGTAGCTGGGAAGGCTTTACAGAAATCCTTCAGAAAATGGGAGTTCCCAGGGAAAATGACAATGAGAAGAAATGGAAAAAGAGCCCTTGGCAGTATGAACAGTAAAAGAAAAGCAGAAGACGACTTAACTGTATTTTGCCATGTACAATGCTTACCCACATTTTTAGCCCAATCTTTCAGGGAAAAATATTTTGTTTTAATTTTTTTAAAGATTTTATTTATTTATCTTTAGAGGGGAAGGGAAGGAGTGAGGGAGAGAAATATCAATGTATGGTTGCCTCTCATGTGTCCCCTGCTGGTAACTGGCCTGCAACCCAGGCATGTGCCCTGACTGGGAATCAAACTGTGGTTGTTTTGTTGACAGGCCCACACTCAATCCACTGAGCTACACCAGCCAGGGCTCATTTTAATTTTTTAATTCAATTATTTATTTATATTTAGAAAACTTGTTTTTTGTACTATAAAGGAATTTTAGCATTTAATTTTGAGCATATTATGGTACCAGAAATTTTACATAACAAATAATTACAAAACACAAGAACAGATACAAGGTATTTCAGGTACTACCCATATATAATGCACATCCTTATTTTTCTCTCCAAATTTTGGGCAAAATGTGCTCATTATGTATGGCAAAATATGGTAATCACACTTACAAAGAAACACATTAAACTTTCACATGCCCTTATGAATAGACAAAGAAATTGAGGACCCGTATGTGGCAAACAATTTGCTCAATTCCTTACCTAACAGGCCCTGCTGGGGAAGTGACTATGTTGTCTCTTGTTTCCACCTTAGCCCTGTCCATTTGGCTTTCGCCATTTCAGTCATCTGGAGGCCTTGAACTGTGCTACGATTGCAGAGCAAAGGCTCATTAATTCTTAGGCATTTTGGTAAAATTCTGTTCCTCACTTTATGGAGACTTCTGCTAAACTGCCACCTCCTAAATAGCCTTCCTGTATGTCTTATCTAAAATAGCTCATTCCAGGCTCCCAGGAACCCCAGTTCCTGCTACATTTTCATTCAGAGCACCTGACATTAACTACATCCTTATTTAGGTGTGTATTGTCCATCTCCCATGCCTGTTGGCAAACTCCTCAAGAACAGCTTTTTAAATTTATTTTTAATATATTTTATTGATTATGCCATCACAGTTGTCCCATTTATTTCTTCCCTTTATTCCCCTCTGCCCTGCAACCCCTGGCCCACCAGCATTACTGCCTTTAGTTCATGTCCATGGGTTGCACATATAAGTTCTCTGGCTTTCCATTTCTTATACTATTCTTAGCCTCCCCCTGTCTATTTTCTTTCATTTATGCTACTTATTCCCTGTACTTTTTCCCCTTTCTACACCACCCACTCCCCCACTGATAACCCTCCATGTGATCTCCATTTCTGTGATTCTATTCCTGTTCTAGTTGTTTCCTTAATTTGCTTTTTTTTTTTAGGTGTGGTTGTTAATAACTGTGAGTTTGCTGTCTTTTTACTATTCATATTTTTAATCTTCTTTTTCTTAGATAAGTCCCTTTACATTTCATATAAGAAGGGCTTGGTAATGATGAACTTCTTCAACTTGACCTTATCTGGGAAGCACTTTATCTACCCTTCTATTCTAAATGATAGCTTTGCTGCATAGAGTAATCTTGGATGTAGGTTCTTGCTTTTCATGACTTTGAATACTTCTTTCTGGCCCCTTCTTGCCTGCAAGGTTTCTTTTGAGAAATCAGCTGACAGTCTTATGGGAACTCCTTTGTAGCTAACTGTCTTCTTTTCTCTTGCTGCTTTTAAGATTCTCTCCTGATACTGAATTTTGGCTAATGTAATAATGATGTGCCTTGGTGTGTGCTTCCTTGGGTCCAACTTCTTTTGGACTCTCTGAGCCTGCTGGACTTCCTTAAACTCTATTTCCTTGGCCAGATTAGAGAAGTTCTCCTTCATTATTTTTTCAAATAAGTTTTCAATTTGTTGCTCTTCCTCTTCTTCTTCTGGCACCTTTATGATTTGGATGTTGGAATATTTAAGTTGTCCCAGAGGTTCCTAAGCCTCTCCTCATTGTTTTGAATTCTTGTTTCTTCATTCTGTTTTGATTGAATGTTTATTTCTTCCTTCTGCTCCAAAACATTGATTTGAGTCCTGGTTTCCTTCCTGTCACTGTTGGTTCACTGAATATTTCTCTTTATTTCACTTTCCATGGCCTTTATTTCTTCCTCTATTTTGTGACCACACTTAATCATTTTTGTGAGCATCCTGATTATCAGTGTTTTGAACTCTGCATCTGGTAGGTTGGCTATCTCTTCATCACTTAGTTATATTTTTTTCTGGAACTTTGGTCTGTTCTTTCATTTGGGCCATATTTTTTTTCTCAGTGTACCTGTTATGTAGTAAGGGGTGGAGCCTTAAGCATTTATTAGGGTGGGCCATCCGCATTGCTGAGTCGTAGGGCTATATGTTGGGGAGGGGTCCAAGAGGGAACAATGCTGCTTGTTCAGTTCTCAGCCAGCTTTCAGTCACTCCTGCTGCTATCCACATGCAAATTGGGCTCTTCTAGTGCTGATTCCCAGTGGGTAGTTTTGTGTGTGCTCTAGGACCCTGTGGATCTCTCCAACAAACTCTCCCATGAGGCTGGGAGTTTCTCCTACCACCTCAAGTCAGGGATTTTGAGGCTTTATTTTCCTCTGCTGGAACCCTGGGTTGCATGGTCTATCTAACTCCCCAGTTGTTCTTCCTGGTTTATGTGAATGCAAATGTGGGACTGTGTGGTCTGCTAGTAGCTGCCTCACTTGCTCTGCCAGCCAGTGCCTTGCCCCTCCCAGTCCTCTAGCTGCTGCCTTGTTGTGAGTCCTCTCTGCCTGGCTGCCCATCTCTGCCCCTCCTGTTGGTCTAGATGAATGTTTCTTCTTTAACTCCTTGGTTGTTGGACTTCCATACAGTTTGATTTTCTGGCAGTTCTGTTTGTTTTTTGTCATTAAATCTATTGTCCCTCATTTGGTTGTGCGAGGAGGCACAGTATGTGTACTGTACCTCCATCTTGGCCAGAAGTCCAAGAGGAGCCTTTTATTGCTATTTCTATGGTGCCAAAAACAGAGCCTGGCTTATCATAAATTTCCAATATTTGTTGAGTGAATGCATGCATAATGAGTATTGAATAATAAGGATAAGACATCTTAGGTGAAGGCGAGATGAATTTGAGAATTTTGCATGTTCTCTGTCAATATCAAATTCTATTCTTTTCCCATTTGCCCAGTTTAATGTTTCCCTGATTTCTTCTGGTTCTTTTGGAAAGCAAGCAGTCCTACTTTAGAGCTCTCTTTCAGGAACACTCATAGTTCCAAACAGAAACCATAAAACAAATGGTAAACTCAAAAAATACAAAGCAAACAGCCAGAACTCAAGTCCACAAAGCAGACTTGGCTGAAAAGGAACATTTCCTTGGAATCAAGCACCAAAAAACTTGTAGTCAACTGTGTCAGTTCTGTTTTCTTGGAGCTACCACCCTGAGCCTGACTGGTTTTGTTCAATGATATTAAAAATATTGGCTTAATGCTGTATGATGACACATAAGGTATCTCCTCCCAGTGTCCTCACTTGACTTTCCTTCTGAGCAAACCCTGGTGTCTTGGCTGCAGACCTTGTCTTCATTATGCTGACAGCGCAGAACATTCTCTGTACCATAGGAGGGGTGTTTTGCATTTTGTAAAAGATTTTTAATAAATTTATTTATTTTTAGACAGAGGAGAAGGGATGGAGAAAGGAAGAAAAACATCAATGTGTGGTTGCCTTTTGTGTGCCCCCCACCAGGGACCTGGCCCACAACCCAGGAATGTGCACTGACTGGGAATTAAACTGGAGATCCTTAGGTTTGCAGGCCAGCACTCTATCCACTGAGCCATACCAGCCAGGTTTGTTTTGAATTCTTGATAGGACCTTTTCCATTTGCTGTTCTTCCTGTTTCACACCTGGCTTCATTTACTCAGAGATGCTCTTAGATTGGATCATAACCTTGGTGATTCTCTTAGACTTCTCTGTACACACCACTGCTGCCGTGGGGTAGGTCATAACTGCTCATTGAGGAGGCCTGAGAAATCTAAAGATGGTGTTGATAAGGATTCACGTGTATTGCTTTCTAGTTCAGCTTTGGAACCACCCTCAGGGCTGTAGAGATACTAGCATCACCATAAACTACTCTTCATGCCCCATTCTTGGCCAGGCTGGTGACTGTGTCCTAGATAGACACCACTTGGGAAATGGGAGTCAGGGCCACTGAAGCATTTGGGCTAGACCTAGCACCAGGCAGAGAGAGCTTTGCCATGAGTACTCCTAATTTGGACATTAGGGAAATTGTTATGTCAAAAATGACAAGATTGCCAAGGGGAGCTCCTTGACTATAAGGCCCTATTGCTGAGATCACCTGGCTCCTATTCTGCTAGCATTCTGAGCCTATTTCTCCCATACTCTTCCACAACCACCTTTACCTAGAGCCCTGAAAATCTTGCCTTTAGAGCCTGGCTAGTTTTTAGTGTGATATCGAAACCATAGTTTAAAATTTGTTTTTTCTTTTTTTTATTGTTATGCAGTTATAGTTGTCTCCATCTTCCTCACAGCACTCTCCCCTCACTTCCACATTCAGTCCTCCACCTACCTGTTGTCTTTGTCCATGGGTCCTTTATACATGTTCCTTGATGACTGTTCTCCTTCTTTGTCCCATTATTTCCCTAACCCCTCCCCTCTGGTTACTGTCAGTTTAGTTTGTCGTTTATTTCCATGTCTCTGGTTATATTTTGCTTGCTTGTTTTGTTGATTAGGTTCCACTTATAGGTGACATCATATGGTGTTTTTCTTTCACTGCCTGGCTTTTTTTACTTAGCATAATACTCTCCAGTTCCATCCATGCTGTCATGAAGGATAGAAGTCCTTTCTTTCTCCTTTGTAGTATTCTATTGTGTAAATGTACCACAGTTTTTTTGATCCACTCTTTAATTATGGGCACTTTGGCTGTTTCCAGCCGTTGGTTATTGTAAATAATTCTGCTATGAACGTTGAAAACATAGCTTTAAACAGTTGATCAGTATAATTTTCTCCACTTAGATTGGGTTTCTGGGTGTTATGTTTTCTTGGTAGGTCTTTACACATACCTTTGCTGCCATGTCCATTTCAAATTGATGGCTCCAGTATCCTGGGCCTTGGACATTTGGACATATTTACTCAGTGCCCAGCCAAAAAAAAAAAATCAAAAGCCACATGTGCGTGGTTTCTTGGGGCTGAGATTTAGGTCATTTGGGATCTACTTTAAAATATAGACAAGTACTTGGGCAAATAAATGATTGTATAAGATCTCTTAATGTTTTAAAATTCTATGAATCAATTTTGCTATAAGAAAACATGTCAATGTACTTTAGAAGTAAAAATTACTAGAAAATATATTCTATCCTGCTTTCATATGGGAACTCTCATGAATTCTTCTGGCTGGAAGATTTTCTATTAGGCCAGGAAAGATCCCCTGTGTAACTCACTTGTAAGTATTATCTTCCTGAATATTAACTAGCTTCTAAGAGTGTTCTTCTCTCACTTAAAATGATTTGTTCTTTGGGTGCCTTTTCAGATTATGTAATCCCAGGTCTACAGGAAAGACTAACATGAAAGCTAGGATCCTCACTTCAGATAAGCACATATGCCTGTAGTCTCCAATTATTGTTGACTGATTTCTCAGCAAGGTTCAACCATATCAGAACCAGAGGAAATATTCTATCCTGTGAGATAGCCAAAGTGAAGATGTGATATGTACCTTTTCCTGATGAGGGTGAAGTGTAAGGGAAACATTTGACCTGTCTAGGCTCAATGTAAAAATTAGCATTTCTTGCCCTAGGGAACTCTAACTAAAATGGAGTCCCATTTTGAAATGTTTAGATAGACTCACTAAGTGGTGCACATTGAGGGCTTAAAGACTGCTTTTTGAAGTCTGAAGACAGAGCTTTAATGAATGTGTTATCAGTTGCTACTTTACTATTGCTTGATAGAATGAGTGCTTTTTTAAAAAATCAAAGCTGATAGGGTGATTCAGGAGGTCGAAGGACCTGGAGGACAAACAAACAAAAAATATTTGTCCATGCTAAGCAAGTAAAAAACTTCATGAAATAACAACAAATAACAGTATATAATGTATGAGTGCCTATTCTGTTTAGTATACTTTAATAATGACCTTTAATATGAATAATGGTATTTTTGTGTCCATTTTGGGGAATTAAGAAAAAAGCAACAATGATTGAAGATGAAAGAAATATTAAGACATTTTCAGAAGTAGTGAATCTGGTACTTAAAGAAGTTGAGAATGCAGGTTTGTCTGACTTGAGTACATGCACTCTTCACACAAATACTATCTGTTGTCTAGCCAGGGGCTCTGCATTCTGCCATGTTGACTTTGCAAACCTTGGAAAGGGACTTTCATGTGGGTGCCATAGAAGACAGGAGTGAATTTTGTGTTTGTGAATCTCTGAGAATTGGCTTTCTGAGTGCTGCTGCTATTGCGTGAGGGGTAAGAACAGCCCTCCTGGGTTCAGGGAAAGAGGTGCATGAAGCTGAGTATGATTTAGTTTGCCTCGTTCAAGCCACTTCGTGCCCTTCCATAGTGAACTGGAACTTCAATATTTGTAGGGCAAATCCAGTGTTCCTCTCAACTCATCTGTTGTTCAGCAGCCCACATTCTCTATAATTTCATGCAATGTAACATTGTCAGAATTAGAGGGGATTTTTAGAGACAGACTGGTTGTGTTTCCTCCACTCCCATCACATTTTATGGAAGAAGTCCAGAGAGGTTCAGGGGCGTGTCCAAGAAAGCATGGCTGATTAGCGTCAGAGTTAACAAAAACCTTACAGTGCCCTTTCTCACCCCCATATCACTTCTTAGAGGCAACCTTTTCAAATCCTGTCCTTTCTTTCTTGCTTCCTGCTTATTTTAAATTTCTCATTGTTTAAAAGTATCTCCTCCCTATTCTTTCTACTCCTCCTAAGTTTTCCTCATTTTTCCCTTCATTGTGTCTATGATTCTTCCTGTGCTATTTTTGAAGGCACATTGATGTTGAATAATGTCCATTACTATAGCTAATGCTAGTTTGAATTTTCTTTGTGGTGGGGAAGTATGAAAGAAATGTGGGCTATGAACAGCTGTTACTGAGTTCTCCAAACAGGAAAGTACTTGGGGCTATTTTTAAGCCATGCTTTCAAAGATTCAGGACTGGGCCCTGCCTTTCACCCTGCAGCATGCTGGGCTCTGTTTTCCAGGGTGCAGTTCAGAAAAGCTGTGGCTATTGTTTCTTCAAGGGCTTGTCTTCCCCAAAGAGGATCCAGCCAATGACTGCCCTTGTGAAAAAGTGTGGGAAGACTGAATTACAGGAAGCACAATGACTTACTGAATGGACTGGTGTCCATCAATGATTCTAGTGAATAAATTGCTAATAGTTCTTATTAGAACAAAAACTATAAGGAGCTTTTCATCATGCCTGACCCTATTTAGCAAGATTAAAGTCTTGGCTTTTTGAGTAATTTCTGAGAGGAAGCAATATTTTTAAATGTTCACTACTCAACCAGTTATAAAATCTAAATTTCTGGTAGCCTAATGAGGTCAGTTCAGCTCACTGAGCCTGAGTTCTGTTATTCATATGTGGTGAATGCTGGCCTATCTATAGTCTCTGTATTTGGCTTCAGACTATATATTCAGAAACCATTATACTTTAAATTTTAGGTAAACATATGAGGGATTGCCAATAATGTGCCTCAGATGCCCGACTGAACAAGGGTTTATCATCATCATTGTGTGGCCACCTTTATGTTGATGGTTTGAGTTTCCACCCCCCCAGAATAATAAAAATGATGATGGTGATGCTACTGCTGAGATTTTACAGTCACAATAATGAAAGATTTCAAATGAAATTAAACCAAGAACTAAGGGGTCTTGAATAAACATGTAAACATGACATGATATCTATTTACTTTGACCTCTGGTATAGTCACTAGCAACTCAGCTTTCTGAGAAAAAATGCAGGGATTTTTTTAGGATGATCAGATTAGCTATAGTCTCTTCTCTACTACATAACCAAGTCTGTGTATTCTCTCCCATGTAATCTATTGTTTTGGGACTGTTACTACCAGTGCTATATAGCAGCCCTTTGGTGTAGACACATTGGTGGTTTGTATGCACACATGTACATGCATGCATATGCCCACAAATGTTTGCATCTTTGCCAATTAGCTAGATGATTTAGAAGTTTTCCTTTTTCAGGTGGCCAGGTGATAATATATATCATCCCATCTGCTTCATAGGGTGTTTTGGCATATCACATATGGCAACTGACTTGAAGACATCCTAGAAAGTTACAATTGCTGCTCCACTATAAAGTAATAGTTTGTTAATGGAGTTTATTAACACCTAATAATCAGCAAACAGGGTATCACAGAAGATGTTTTCCATTGCTGGTTATAAATTTGAAAGCTATCCATATACTGTTGTGTTGGGGTTCCTTTATAATCAACTCATGCTTAAGAGAAGAGCGTGTTTATTTTTTGACCTTGACATACTTCTAAGTGAGGCTAATGGGCCTAAATTTATGTCTTTGATCTTTTCAGTAGTTCCTAGCCAAGTGATAATGCTGACACTTGGGCTGCATCTCTTTAGTCTCTAAAGTTTGGAGATCCTATTGGTTTTCTTGGAAGATATTTATATTCTTCTATAAGCAAATGTGGATCCTTCCTCATAAATATGATCATCCTTTAGCTGAAAAAATCTAAGAAGATTAATAAGTTTCATACTAATAGGTGAGTCAGTTCATTTGGAGAGTTATGGAACATACTAGCCATCTGCCTTTCTACAGTTCTGTGATTTAGAGGGCCAGGTGTGCTGTCCAGGGGAGGGAAGATTCCAGCCTAAATGTTTCCTTTAGATTAAGAAATTACAGGAAACCCTATGGCCTGTCCTTTTCCCCTCCACAATAATAATATCAATGTAACTATATATTAATGCTTGTTCATTATTTTTCTCTTTTCCTTATTTGTGGTTAGGGAACATGTTTGTCTTATTTTCTATCTTTATGCAGCATGTAACTCTTAAGTAGCACATTAAAGGCCTCCATGAGAAAGTAAATGAATGAGGGGATGATAGATATATACAACATCAACCTAGAAAAGGTTTGATTTCTTCAATTTGCAGAGGAAACGCTAAAACACCGAATATTAATGATTTTATACATTCTATTAGTGGCCATGTCAGGACTACTATCTAGATTTATTGACCCAGTCTACAGTTCTTATTATGGTATTGTGCCTTTAAGGATTATAATCCATCCTTTCACATTATTTTATCTGTAGCTTCTTGGTTCTAGGGAATAAGAAAGGCATGGAAAGAGACATTTTTTTCCTGCATTGGGGATCAGGACATGTCGACCTGGTATAGTACCAGTTGATTCCAAGGAAGAATTTACTCACTATCAGGATATTGAAAGACCAGCACTGAACTCTCCCTGCCTTGAATGTCTGAGAAGCAAAGCACAACCACATGAAAGCAGGGCCTAAGCCAGATGGACCAGGAGACCGGTCCATCTGACATGATCCTAGTGATTCAGCCAGGGTGCAGATATCGTCCCATCTTCCCCCAGAGATCCTTTTAGAGATCCCTTTTAGAGATCCATTTCTGGCAGATTAGCAGTTAGAACTACAGCAATAAAGGATCAGGGAACTGGTGGCCAAATCTGTCATTTGAAGTTCTCATTAAACTTTCTGTAGGACTCTTCCAAAATGCACGATTTGAACAAAATAATGACCAAATGATTCTCCATTCAGGCTTTTATTACAACATATAAATGCAAAGGAAATTGCTATAATAAAGTTCTAATCATAGGCCCTAAAATTTTAAGTTCTACAGTGACATTTATTGTTTAGACTCCAGACCTGAGCCATGGTTTTCAAAGTTGGCTGAATGTCAGAATAACCAGGGAAACATGGTCCTACCTGCCAGAGATTCTGCTTCAGTAGTTTGAGGGTGGGACTTGAAAATCTTCTTTTTCATTAATAGTATCATGGGTGAGTCTAGTGATAGATTATATTTGGAAGCTATCATTCTAGAAAATCTCCAGAAATGTTCAAAATGGCAAGTTCTATTTTTGACCTTATAGTTCAAAAGTAACCCCATTGTTCAAAAGCAGACCCTTTGTTCTGGATTCTATTTGAGGAGATAATGAGCCAATTTGTTTGTAAAGTGTTAGCAAAATTCTCAAAACTTATTTACCTCTAGTAAAATGCTGGATTTTTCTTAGCATTATTTTCTTTATAAACCTAACAGAGTATAAAACACACATACCCAGTGAGGGTGGGGGGAATCTGGTTCTTATTTGCAAATTTCTCATTAAGTAGATTTTTATGGTCTTGGCATTTGGTCAGCTAGACTTAGACTGCTCCTGTGTGGAGAGAATGTTGAGAGCCAAGGTGTTTCGCCTTTGTTTCAACAATTCTTTAGTTTGTGTAAAACATTAACTTATTAGATAGACTCAGACATCTGGAGGAATCATAATGGTAAAAGACACAACAGATTAAGAATTAACAAGCACCAGATGTATTATAATAATGTAGATTTTTAATTTGCATTTTTAGATGCAGACTTTAGAAAAATGGCCACTTTTTAAAGTTATACTTATGTATTTGGAGCCACTCAGCCATTCTAATGATAGATGATAGATAGGGAGAAAGATGAGTGATAGATAGATAGAGAGATGAAATAATGATAGATATACCTGGGTGTAAATATGATTCTGACACATTTATTTGACATGATAATGGAAAGCTGTATAATTTAGTGGATAAACAGTGTCTTGGGAAACAAAAACATGTAACTTTGAAACTTGCATCTGTTTTTCAATTCCTCACCCAGAGAAAGAGAAAACAATTTTTGTTTTCCTCAAAGGATTACTCAATCACAGGATTGATCCTTATGTGAGAAACGAACAAACAGAAAGGTAATGATTTCAGAGAGGTGGTAGATGAGTTAATAGAGAAGGTATAAAATCATATGGATTCTTCATCTTAGATGCCCAGACAGTTACCAAGGAAGTGCTAGATTTTAGTACTTCATCATGCCAGGTGTGGGCTTTTGCATAAACACCATGAATCACTGCCAGGTTACTGTGAAGCCCATCCATAATGTTAGTATTTTCAGAGTCATTTAATAATGCTGTCAATATTTCAGAATCTCTTGCCCACTAGACCAACAACCACACTGATCATCAGAAAGATATTTATGTTTGCATATGTGCAAAACTTCTGTTGTCCTATGGGTCCACTTGAAATAAAATTATAAAAGAGTTAGATTGGTAAGGAACGTAAATGGATTCTAGCTGATATAAGGGAAGCAAGGAAGGTTTTAGAATAGTAGAGGATAGATCAGCATCAGAGTAAAAGCTGAATAATCTTACCTTGGGAAAGTTGGGCAGAGGGCAGTTTGGAAATCTCAGCATGAGGAACTGTCTTAACTTGGGTTTGCCCCAAGGCAGATCGTAACACAGTGACTTGAAACAGACATTCATTTGGGAAGTAATTCCAGGGAGTAAGAGTAGAGGAAAAGCAAGAATGCATTAGAGAAGAAGGGAAATGCCATTTAAAGGTACATTATTGAAATGGTCACCACTGTGGGCAACTGGTGGTCAATCTGTCTGGTACCTCCTGAAGAGCAGAATTGTCTACCCATGGGATTGGCGGGACACCACCAGTTGTGAGGTTACTTCCTCTACCTCCACGTTCAGCATGTCTGAGTGAGCCCTTGTGCAGGTGTTCTAGCTGCAGCATTAGGAAAGCTCCAGGGCAGAGTAGGGGCAGGAGAGTTCCCCACAGGAAAGACAGCAAATGGGTGCTATTACCAAAAGATGGAGGAATGATCAAGCAAAACCAACAGATATATCTTAGGTGAATCTGAAGAGTGTTTGTTAGGGGTGGAGAGAGAGACAGAGAGAGAGAATGAAAACAAAAACCTTTATTAGGACCTAGCAGGTTTCTCATGTTCACCTAGGTTTTCATTCATTCTGTTCCTTCTGCTTCTCTGTTTGTCCAAATCCAACCCAAGGTCCACATCCTCTACTAAGGCTTTCACAGTAACATATTCCTCACCAGTGTGTTCCTTTCTCCAAAGTCTTATCACAGTGTCACTCCTACCCAGCTTAACCTTCAGTTACTCTGTAGGTCTTCAAAGTTTGATTCAGTTCCTTTCTGTGGTGGAGAAACGTGAGTTTTGACAACAGCCAAAATTGAATTAAAATTATAATTCCTCCATTTACTGGGTATGCCATGCTCTCTTGGAAAATCACTCCTTACTTACACTTTGATTACTTCATCAGTGAAATGTTTATAATAGTGAACACCTCATAAATTCATAAGGATTACACTCATGAATTTCAAAGTAACTGAATAAATGTTAGGCAGTTAGTAATTATTAGTCCTCTGCTTTGATACCAATTACTATGCCTTATACTTCTTTTGAATATTCCCCTAAAAACTCAGTTCAGAATGAGTTCTTACTATGGGGCACAGGAATGCTTGATTATTCATACAAACTCAGTGGTTGAAAACTGTGTCAGAGGTGGCAAACTCATTACTGTCAATGGAGCATATTTATCAATGATGTATTTGACTAGTACACATTTAAGAACTGAATTAAAGGCCAACAACTTAACAATCTAGGTATTAAACTTAAAAAGGTAAATTGCTACTTCTCTTGAAATGTTTGGCTCACCTTTCTTCACGGTACAATTAACTGTGCCTACTGCCAATGCCCTGCTGTAGAAGAGACATGGGTTCTCCAGTTTGCCACAGTCCACAGCCTGCCTTGAGAAGAGCTTGACCCAAGTCGTCTTTACACACTTCTTGTACCTCCCTGAACCTTATGCATTTGTTTTTAAGACTCTAGCTGCTTTATAAGGATAAGAAAGAGATAAAAACTTTTAAAAGTGTTTTAGTTGACTGTTGCAAAGATGGTAAAACCACTGTCCTGCCTGATTTATCTTCAATATTTGCTGGTTTATGTGTCAGCAGTATTTGTTGGGCCTAATTATAAGAGCATCTGTGTGAGCCTTGGCAGCTTACACAGTGCCCTAGCAGGTTATTCTTTGTATGATCTTTACCCGCAGTTCTGCCTATTAAGAGGGCAGGACAGGTGGCATGATTATCCTTATTTAATGATAAGAAATCAAGCCTGTGAGAGATTAATAGAAGGGCTTAAGGTCCCCATGCTAGTAAATGGTAAAGTAACTGATTCCAAATCTAGGCTAGTGCTTATGTCTTTTGAAGAAAATTTTTAAGAAAGCAAAGATTGTCACTTTTAAGGAGTTCATTAGCAAATACTTTTTTTAAAGAAAAATGCAAGGGAACCTGTCAGGAATATGTGTTTGGTATATAAGTAATAGTGCAAAAGTAGCTATTGGTATGAACAGAGTGCAGGGTGTTTGCTGGCATGATTGAAGCCAGGTGAGAGTCATGGTGATAGACTTGAAAAAGAAAGTTGAGCTTGAAGCCAGATTCTGAAGTTTTGGGATGTTTTTGCAGGGGTTCATATTTTCTCTATATTTTTAAAGGTGTAACGTGAAACTGAGTAACAGGAAAGTGCTGACGGAAAACACTGTCTTGTGAAAGTCCTGTAAAATTCAGTAAATATGTGGAAAACATGTAAAAGTCATGGACAAGGCACCAAAAGCATCTTAGTCTTCCTGGAGCAGATGGAACAGAATGCCAAAGCTGAAATAAATCAGCCAAGAAGACTTTAAAAGGGAGAAAGTATGGCTCTCCAATTGCTTGCTAAGGGCAATGGTCCTTGTCCATTGACTTTCAAACTATAGCTGGAGCAGCTGGCCAGTCAGACCACTAGGCTACAACACCAGACACAAGGCCAATGCTTCTCTCTCCTTTTTCTCTACTAAGAAAGTGAAATTAGGGTCATATTGCTCCATTGCTTTGGAAAAAGTGTTTAATTGCTGTCCAGGATAGTTCAGACTATCCTTAAGTTTTCTCCATAAGGGAGAAACAATGATTAAAAATGTACTTTGTGAAAGAGTATTGAAGTCGTCCAACAAAAGAGGAAGTGAAGGAAGGGCGGGTTGCACAAAGCAAGGCCAGGCAGATTCTGTTGTGGTGGCCTGGCAATTTCAGATGGGGGACCATGGCCTGAATTCTGGTCTGACCTCTAGCTCATGACAGGCAAGGGGTCAGAAAGTGGAGAGGTAATTATAACAGCATCATCAGCAACTATCTTATTGATTTAGGCACTACATATGGGAAGATCCGGGAAATCAGATGTACTTTTATAAAGAAAATATTAATTCATAATATAAAAATCAATGTGCTATATATAAGAGCATGAAGGGTATTCACTGTAAATGTGAAAAGGCAAGCTAAAGATGGATGGCTCTACTTAAACATTTTAAAATATAATTTTTACCTGTTAATTTCTTCTTTTAGACTGATTAATAATATTGAATCTAGGAGATGAATGTATGAAGAGTAAATTAAAAGTGTAGAGATTAGCTGATTAGCTCTTCTACCCAAATGTGAAGGTACAGGAGTAGTATATGGAGCTATCACTTGCTGCCTGATGACTTATCCACCATCGACAAGGGCTCTAAACTGAAGAAAGTTATCCGCGGAATCAAATTGGCAGCTTTAATTATGCTGGCATAAGCCTCTCCAGTGCAATGTTGCCCCAGTTAGAACTGATGGACCTTGGGTAATAAAAAGCTTTGCAGGTTATGAAGTTATATTTTATAAGTGAAGAAAATTGCCATTATCTTAAAGTGTCCCCCCCCCATGCTTTAATGCTTAGTAAAAGATAAAAGGGAAACCTGCAATGAGTTTTATTTATACTGAAAGAATCAATTGAAGGGCACCATTGACAGTACCTTTTTCTGATTAGAAAAGACCTTCCGGGCTTAAGAAACCTTCTGGGTAAGTATAATTTTAGCTTTATATTTGATAGCTTTAAAATCACAAATAGGCAAGGAGGCTGGACAACTCCAGGAGTAAAAGAAAGTCATGGATGGAAGATGAAGAAGAATTTTCTGGTTTGACTTCCTCTCTGTGAGGCACGGTACTGATTTTTTTTTCTTTTTGGATTAAATAGGTGGGAGACAGCTGGCTCTTGGATTGATGCATAAATCTTGCCATTTCTAAATGCCATGATTAATTGCATATGTGTGAAAGATTACCTGGAGTTATGATAAAGAAATACTCATGCCTTTAGTCATTGTCATCAATCACACCCATCATTTCCCTCTTGAAAGACAGGCCAAGATAATGCTGCTTGATCCAAATACTTCCAGTGTTTATGTTAGATTACTTGGATCAA
The DNA here is from genome assembly GCF_021234435.1 of Artibeus jamaicensis. Taxonomy (NCBI): domain Eukaryota; kingdom Metazoa; phylum Chordata; class Mammalia; order Chiroptera; family Phyllostomidae; genus Artibeus; species Artibeus jamaicensis. The sequence continues at coordinate 1,202,071 of NW_026521249.1, read as the reverse complement.
CATTTTTCTGTACATCTGTTGAAAGCATGACTGAAATCTGGATGTTTCATTGTGGGAAATCTACATGTCACTGAGGAAGTCCAAACAAAGTGCAGTTATGACCTGTTGGACAAAATACTGTTTGCCATGTCATAAAAGACGAGCTTACCTTCATTTGTTCATTCAGTTTATCTTCCTTCCTTCTCTCCTTCAACAAATGTTTGTTGTGTGCACTCCATTTAGAAATAAGAATAAAGGAATTATAAGACCTGGTTTTTGCTCTTGAGATTCTTTCTTTGTGGTGGGAGTAACACTTATGTTATTGAAATATGTGCTTTGATACAAATTTTAACAAAGTGCCATAGGAACAGAACAGGACTGCTAAACCTGTGTGTGTGTGTGTGGTTGGGGGCAGTGCATCAGAAAGGCTGTCCTGAGGAACGACACTGGGCTACATTAATGGGTCTTGGGCTAAATTTAGCCAGTATATGGTTTCATGGTTTGAAGTTTTTTAATCCATTACCAGTAGCTAAGAATCTGGAGATTTTGCGTAGAAATATGGAATTCTGACTTTTTTGGAAAAAAAATATCTAACAATTGGCAATAACTTCAGGAAGATAATAGATAGGGGCTTTGTAGAGTCTGCTTCTTTAAAAAGAACTCTATGTTGTCATTTTCTTGCCTTTTGCATTTTTACTGCTTACTTCATCTAGGTATGTATTTGAGTTTGTGACTTTGGACATGAGGGCTATTCCAGCAGCTGTATACCGAAAAAAGGGGCAATTCCAAAAGCAGAGAGGACCTGAGTATAGTTGGCAGTTTCACCATGGTAGGATAGTAGTTTTCATTGAACAAGTTCTACATGGTAAATCTGGAAGCATGAACCGAATCCATACTTTAAAGTGTGCAGAATTAGAAACTTAAATATTGTCTTATAAACTGGTGGTTTCAGTGTGGTTCTCAGAGGCTTAGCATCGACATCACCTGGGAACCTGTTAGAAATGCCAATTCTCTGGCCCCATCCCAGGCCCACTGAATCAGGGACTCTGGAGAAGGGAACCCCCAAATCTCTGGTTTAACAAGCCCTCCAGCTGATTCTGATGTATGCCATAAGAAATAATAATAATTTTAAAGACTAGTAAAATGTTTAATTGTAGTAGATTCAAGATACTGTTGCAGTAGTGAGAAATTGTTACCGTAGAAACCACTTAGCAGACAATTATCATCTAAGTAAAAGCTGATAAATACCTGGATCAAAGCAGTGAATATGTGGGAGCCAGTGAGAAAAGCAACCCAAGGTATGAGATTTCTGAGGCAGCACCAAGGAGGTATTACGATACTGGATATGGAAGAAATGGGGAGAAAATTGCTAGTTTGTTGTAGTCGCTAACCTAGAAGACTGAATGGATGGGGTGCCATTACCCGAGAAGGTCTGCCTGAAAGATAGGACAGTTTTTAGGAGGAATTAGTGATTCGTATTGGGAAAAATATTTGAAAATTCAATGGGGATTATGTGGTATTTTTTACTGGGTTAATAAATATAGGTCTGGGGTCATAGAGAATATTTTTGAAAGTGAGGCCTTGATTGTAGATGAGCTCACCTAGGGGAGAAGAGAAATGTGGAAAGAGGTTTATTCATGAAACTCAAGAGAACCTAAACTATTAAAGGGTGAATGGTGGAAGAGGAGATTATAAAAGGGATAGAGAAGGAACAATAATCAAACTTTATAGAATAACCAAAGTACTGAAAATCCATGTGTACAAAGATGTTCCTCACAGAATTTTTAAATGTGAAAAATAAAAAGCTACAGTCATGTTTGATAGTAATATTATTTATTTTAAAAATCTAAAGGAAAATTATACAGGTGTTAGAAATGATAGTTATAAACTGTATAATATAACATGGAAAATGCTTATGATATCATCATAAAAAGAAATGTAAAACTATGCATTATTTCAATTAGAATATGATCATGGGCATATGAAATGACATGTAAAAGGCTAGTTTGGTGCATTAAAATAGTGGACATAAGAGAGTTAAGATGGTGGAATTGTGGGTGACTTTATTTTTGCTCTCAGATTTTTTTATGTTGCTCTATTACATTTACTTCTAGAAGTTTGTTTACTCAATTAAATTTTTGCATCATAAACAGTAGGTTGAAGTAAATGGGGAACAGTAAGTAAAATTTTTATTTCATACTAAAGCATAATGTATGGTCTTGGAAGTTTGAGACTTGAGGCATAAATCTCAAGGGGCTGTAGGCTTGCACATCTCAGGGCATAACCGTGGGAGCCCTGATGAGCAGTTGGTTAGGGGAAAGGGAAGGGCAGGCCTATCTAATCAGTAGTACACTAGGTAACACGTTTACATTTGAGAAGTGTAAAAAGCATTAAAGAGAGCCACATTGTCTTTATAACTGAAACATCAGTGGTCCAGATAAAACACTGTTAGAAGTTCATCAGAGGTGGCGTCTTTCTGAACCCTTATCTCCTAATGAACAGAGTGAGTCTCCCCTGGCCTAGAAGCTTTGCCCCTCCATCCCAGGGTTTTACAACCCCTGATTTTAGAACTTGGTAATGGCTCTAGCACTAAGTTTCTTGCAATGGCAGATCAAATTTGAAATAACTGGATAACTAGAGAGAAATGCCATTTCTTCTTTCCAGGGATTGGCAAGATATAAGGCTGGTAAAGTAAGACAGGGGTATTTAATGGAAGGCTGTTTGCTATCTCATCCTTTTCAGGATGGGTACTACTGGCTAGTGAGAATGGAAAGGTTGGAGACCTTTAATAACTGGGACTGTCCTAATAGTACTTAAGAGTCCTTTGACAAAGAGTCCTTTGTCCTTTGACAAAGAAAACTGAAAGGCTGAGAATGTCATGCTATGAAAATAACTTTCTGTTGAAAATAAGGCATAAAATAAAAATATTAATACACATTATTGGTTAGAGGGAATTATATGGTTTTATAACTGGATTCTTAGGTAAAACTATGGTAAAATTGAATATCCCAAAAAGGAGATTCATCAAAAAAACACTTTGTGGTGTTTTGATCTTGATAACTTTTGGAGGAAGGGTTGGCAGATGTAATATAAATATGTCTATATATATAAGATAGAACTCCAAAACCAAGGTGATGATACAAGGGTAAGTCTTGATACACTGAAATGTGACTAGAAGATGGCACAGGAGGAGGTATTGAAGATACACTGAAATCTACAGGGAGGATAGCCCAGGTTGGGGTGGAGCTTTGCCTGGTGTTGCCGGCTGTCCAAGCAACATGGTGAGGAAGGAAGAGCCTGGGATGGGAGCCAGTGTCCCTGAGTCTATATTCTAGGTCAGTCTCCCACATCTTGTTTTTTCACCATTAAAATCGCCATCACAATGCCTGCCATTGTAGTAAACATGAAATGGAATATTGATGAAAAATAGTATGCAGAGGTTTATTCACATTTTTTACTTACCTACCTTGGATTTAACATTGGTACATTTTATATAGATTCTCTCAGAATATTGTTTTTGTATTCTTGCTCAGAATAAGCTGTTTTTTGAGTCTTGAGATATTCCCAGAAGACCAAGAGGTCTCCTATTAATTGCCTGGTGGGCAGACCAAAGCCTGGTGTGGCCCAGAGCCCATTGATAGGGCATTGGCAAATGCAGGCTCAACAGTGTGTTTGCAGTCACTCCACGTGATGATGCTGGACCGAAAACCTCATGTGTGATCCCATGGGATGCTCATTGAAATATATGGTTAACAGGAAGGAGAGATTGGATTATAAATCTTTGGAAGTAAGACTTCTGAGATAATATCTGATGCAGGAACCTCAAGGGAAACTAAATTCTTTAATCGATTGAAAACCTGCCTCACAAAAGCTTTTAAACATTTAAACACCATCATATAAATCACATTAGAAATGTCCCACCAAGGAATAAAAGAGTTCTTGCCATGTAAAATATTAATTTATCTTTTTAAGGCAGAACAAACACTCCATTGGAAAGGGCATGGGCAGGAGGTGCTGGAGAGAGTAGAAAATGAAGTAACTTTCTACCTTCATTTATGTGGAATAAACTCATTGTATTGATCTTCAATGCCCACTTAAATGTCTCAGGCTTTCGGGCTTTTTTTTCATGCTGAAAAGTGAGAGTTCCTCAATGCTGACACTTGGTTTCAGTATATTTTAGTTGAGTCATTTTCATGCCTTTGATTCCACCTCTCAGGGTAATTGTTTTCAACTACTTATTGGAAAATGATCTGCAATTGAACAATTGACTTCAGCCTGGAATTTAATAGACATGTTGGGTATGCCAAGGAATATTTGAAGTAACATTGAATTCTAAAATGCAGTTGTTCTGCAAAAATCAGGTATTAATGAATCGGAAAAGACCAAACATCTACCACATGGCCACTGCTTCATTTGCTACAATATAGATGCATCAGGAGTAACACTGAAGCCAGGCTGGAAGACTACCAGAAAGGAAACTATATGATTAGCAAAGCTAAAATCTGATTTGCATCTAAAAAATGTAGTGAGTGCTCGTTTATGTGCAAATGTAATGGAAAAAGGCTTTAGGTAAAGTGGCTAAAACCTAAACAAAATAAACACTTAATTTTCTTTTATTGTACCCTGTGACTATTAATAATATTATGGTACCAAGTCAAAAACATTAAGCCAAGCAGGGGAGCAATAAATGTTCCTAGGCCATGTACCACTGTTGATATTAGCAACTAATCGCTCCAGAGTTCTCATAAAATGCAGATGGAAGTACATAGAAGATATTCACTGGAATCAGCAGTGGCATCAAACTGTTCACAGGTGAAACCAGTAACTGGAGGGTGAACTCAGCAGGGGCAAGGCCTGGGGAAGATATCAAGAAAAGAGCTTTGTAAATCATTGCTTTTTAGCCAGGCTATACCTGTTGGCATATGGATGTTCTTAAGCTCAATTTCAACTGACAATGTTGTTTGATAATATGCAAAACTCCTATCATTTGATCATAATCATCATAACTCAGTGAGATGGGTGAGATGGCTGTTTTTCTTCCCATTTTATAGATGAAGAAGTCAGAGTGTGTTCACAAAACAGATAAGCCTCAGAATAAAACCCTGGGCCTGTAATCCCAGCTATGTAAAAATGGTATGCGAGACTTTCATCTGTGATGCTATCTTAAAATGGAAATTCTAAACAGTCTTTCCAATAATAAAATTAATCTGCTGGTTAAAATGTAAAACAAACAAAGTTCCATAGTTTTAAATATATTACAAAACCAGTACAAAAGAAAGGGATTTGCAGAGGTCAAAAATTAAGTAACAATAAGAATTTAGGAGGAAAGTGGGCACCAAGACACTTGAGGGTGTCTGCCAACCCATTACCTTCCACTCTTATGGCTTCGTGGTGTGATATGACCTGCAGAGAAAGCCCAGGGCCCAGCATGGTGAAACCCGAAAGGGCTGCTGTCTCAGAGCGTTGAAAGCTGGAGATAAGTGTACCGCCCAGAAGAGATCAACAAGAAGACTTACCTTTGAGGACTAACAAGAACTTAAACAAGTAATTCAGTTAAAAATTGTTTAGGATTGATAGGCCAAAGCAAATACATTTCTTTCCTGGAAGAAGGCAACTTCAACCTGGGCTTTAAAGACTTCTCACAAATAATTTCCCATAGAACATGAGCTTACAATCAAGATTACAAAACACAGGAGGAAATGTGGCATGATAAGTGAATGACTGAAGAAATAGCAGAATCAGATATGTAGAGATTTTGATGTTGGCTATATTGGACAAATTGTATTAAATCTTTGTTTCATGTGGTTGAGTTGGCTAGCTCTCCATAAAATTGATTTGCACCTTTTAAATTGATTTTTTTTTTAAAGATTTTATTTATCTTTAGAAGGGAAGGGAAGGAGAGAGGGAGAGAAACATCAATGTATGGTTGCCTTTTCATGCGTCCCCTGCTGGGAACTGGCCTGCAGGGAACTGGTCTGCAACCCAGGCATGTGCCCTGACTGGGAATCGAACCGTGATTGTCTGGTTCGCAGGCTCCTGCTCAATCCACTGAGCTACACCAGCCAGGGCTTAAATTGATTTTTGAGAGAATTTGTTTTCCACCTGTTCATGCATTCATTGGTCGATTCTTCTTTGTGCCCTAACTAGGGATTGAACCCATAACCCTGGTGCATTGGGAGGACACTCCAACAAACAGAACTACTAGGTCAGGGCATGTTTTCCTGTTCCTTCTGCAATCAGGCTTGGTCATACCAGTAGATTCTCACAAAGAGAATATGGACAGAAATGATGTGTATTATTGCCCCTTCTCGGCCTTCACATTTGGTGGGAGACCAGATTGGTGACAACCCAGCTTTAATCATGTACAGTTGTCAGTGTCCTAGGAAATGGAGCAGCAATGGCTTGCATAGGACCTGGGTGTCTGGCTGGGCACATAAAGCCTGCACCATTCATACTGAGATCAGGTGAAAGATAGAAATCCCCTGGTTCTTCAAGTCTCTGTATTGTGTTGTTGAAGCTCTAGCTTTACTCTTCCTAATGCATATCTGTTAAAAACAATAATAGAGAAGTTTGAAAACCTAATGCATATCTGTTAAAAACAATAATAGAGAAGTTTGAAAACCTAATGCATATCTGTTAAAAACAATAATAGAGAAGTTTGAAAATATAAGCAACTCTAAAAAACTATTAAAACCTAAGGCAATTTGAAAAAGAATGAAATAGAACTTCTAAAAAAATAATTTCCATTCAGTTTAGACAACTCACAAAATAAAAGAAATATACAGTGTCCAGCACAAATAATACCACTTTTATTGCAAAATCATAAGCATGTAATTCCTTAACAGAACAATATCACACTCAGGCACACCATATGACACTTTAGGTGAAACGTTCAAATTGCTGTTCATCTCGTGTGAGATATTCATGTACCCTACCAACCACACTCAAGCAGGCATTACTTCTGCTGAACCCTATAGATAAATGAAAAGGTTATCTATATTTCCATCTTCCAAATATAAATAATGTTTATATCTGGAGGCTGTTCTTCAAATGTGTGCAGCATGAAGGTTGCTAAAGACCAGGACTCAGACTCCCGCCATTCTCACCAATTGGTGGCCGCCCATCTCCATTCATCCACTTAGCTGCAGTAAAATTCAGTGCTTTGTGTTGTTTGGGCAGAGAGAACACACTTAGATTTTCTGTGAAGCATGAGAAGAATCACGCCTCCTTTTTTTTTTTAAGATTTTATTTATTTATCTTTAGAGGGGAAGGAGAGAGGGAGAGAAACATCAATGTATGGTTGCCTTTTGTGCATCCCCGCTGGGAAATGGCCTGCAGGGAACTGGCCTGCAACCCAGGCATGTGCCCTGACCGGGAATCAAACCGTGATCCTCTGGTTTGCAGGCCTGTGCTCAATCCACTGAGCTACACCAGCCAGGGCCCACCTCCTTTTTTTTAAACTCAGTTTGGAAAAACAGAAAGTAGAAAATTTTTGCCATATCAAAGAACGTAGCTTTGTTTTTCTCTAAGAACTACAAATGTATTGATTTAGCTTAAATATTGCGAAGTCTGTAGTTTGACATACTTTTGAAATTTTATTCAGATTAAATATTTGCTACTTTGTAAAGGAGATATTTAAGTAGAAAATATCCATAAGAGATGGGTGTTTTTCCTAAATGAAAATATTGTATTTCTGAAGAATAATTGTTTAGCTATTATTAATGTATTTGGGAAAGATTTCTGCTGGTTAAAGGGAAAATAAAATTATGTTGTTATAGTTTATGGTTTTTATGTGACAATTCTTTTAGTTAAAAGTTAAATGACTTATTTCATGCTTTCATAATCATTATATCCATCTGCTCATGCTGAGTGTTATTCTAGTAAATGAACTATAATTATTCAGTTCTAAAAGTTGTAAATTACATTTTAATTTTTTATAAAGTTGTGATGTGAAGTACATTGGTGGATATTTCTGAACGCCCTTTGATACTTAGTAGTAATAATATATTTACAGCAAAACCAGGTTAAAATATACTGCTGAAATAGGTAACATGCATAAAATTAAAATGTATTGGCTTTCCTCTTACATTCATTCTGCCATCAGCCGTCAAACCAGGCGGCACTCAGAGACCTCCAGCAGTGCAGTCATTTGTTAATGGGCCTATTTGAGCCCTGCCTGTGATTCAGCAGAGGGACAGCAATTTAGAACTTTTGTGGGATATCAAAGCAGGTAACAAGGAGGGGACCTGTATTGGGTGAGCTAATTTTTCTGTCAGTTTTGGAAAGTTTAAAGCAGGAAAATGTAGTCAGTAGGCTCCTACTTATTCATTCAATGGGGACAGAGTACCATTTCAATCAGAAAACTAAGCATTAGTCAAAAATGAAAAAATGAACTGATGTAAGTTTTGAGTCATGTTTTCTACAATTCTGCGTCTTTTTTTCATGCATTTATAAGTGTTTTAAATGAACACATGTATAATTCTGAACTTGATATTTGAAGGGAAAAATGTTCATTTTATATAGACCCATTTACGTTTGAGTAATATTTCACATAAAAGTACTTCGTAACGAAAGTGTAAGCTTCACATTCCTGATGATAACTTTAGCTACTTTATATAATAATACTTATTATTAGGTATTTGTATACCTCTCTAGGCCTTTGCAAAGTCAAAAAGAGAGGTCACTGGGCCATTCCAGTTTCTGAGGATGCCAGTTTAATAAAGAATGAAAAATGCCAACCAGTTAGGAAAACAGATGCATTTAAATATCTTCCTGAATTTAACAGAACAACTACAGTTAAATTATTTATGTGGTAGTTTTTCAGTCTTTACAGTGTGTCTTGCTATCCACGAGTATAATTTTATTTAGTGAAACTGTTGGTGAAGGGGAGGCCCAGGCTAAGTGTCCAGCAGTTCCTTCTGTGATAAGCCCCAGAGGAACCCAATAGAAATGTTGTACTCACACAAGCCAGTGAGACGGATTGTTAGTCCACGAAGCCTTGGGCTTTACTTAGCCTTACATCTGAATATCGGAGAAATGTACACATGTATATGGAGTTTGGCCTTGGGAGGAAGCATTCTAAGAGAATCCTAACTCAGTCAGTTACCAAGTGCTACAGCTGCTACGGACCAGGCCTCTTTGTTAGCTCTTCTTACGTACTCAGCACTAGAGACGGGAGAACACAGGACTGCAGAAAGTCTCAGCATAGCTGGGACAGTCCTTAACAAACCAAAGATGTCACCAGGCAGGAAGCGACTCAAGCCTTCCATAGAGAAAGTCTCTGGTAGTTGTAGGAAGCCATTTAAGGATTCTCTAATTGGACATCTGTGTTGCACATAAAACTCTCTATAAACCAGAAGATAATGTCCTCTTCTCAACAACATTGATGAACTGATTGTTTCAGTAGTTGTATCTGTGTTCTCAAAACTGTGGGGTTTTGTTTTTACCAGCTTCCTCTTCACCTCAATCTCTCCCCTTGCAGACCTTGTTGTACCCAGGAGTGATTTCTCCATAAATTTTATGAAGGAGAACAAGCAATAGCAAAATAGTAACAAAAAGATTGTATTTCTTTAGTTGTAGGCTTATTTTCTCCTGTAGAATATGTGGAATAATATTTCTCCTGTGGAATATTCAGAGGTGACACTCAGAATCAGAAGGACTTGGTGCCACATTGTGGACTTAGAAGGTATGTGTGGTGTGTGCTAGCAAATAATCAAACTCACCACCCATTCCATACCTCATAGATTTTCACTGGATGGCAGCTGGGATGTTGCCATAGCCTGTCCACTCCTCTGCTGTGTCACCCAGTAGATTTTTACCACCTCAAGAGATGTGAGTCTAGCTAGTACTTGTCAGTACCTAGTCCAGTGGTAATTATGAGCCCATTCCAAACTTAAAGTTTCTTTTTAACTCTATTTATTTAGTTTAAACTGAAAAAATCTTTGTTGATGCCCATGACTCAGAATTTTTAACGTAGCCACCAGGCATGGCTGCACCTGTTAGTCAAGTTTATATCGGACTTGTTGGCTGCAGTGGGGGAGGGGGAGCAGAGGTCTGGCATCAGGACGGGACCCAGGCAGGGGTGAAAAGCAGCACGCGTGCTCACACACTCGTTTAAGCAAGAAAAATGGTGGGGAGAAAATACGGACAGCTGTAACGGAACAACAATACGATAATTTAAATTAAAAAAAAGGAAAATGGGGGAAATTCTGTTTAATTTTTGTCCTAGAAGAATTATCAGAGATTTCAAGGAGTATAATTTTCTTTCTATAACTAATTATTTTATAAAGCATGTAAAAACTGGAAAAAATGGATTTACTGACACACAATTTTTAAAAAAGCAGGAGGGAGAGAAACTGGCTCTTTAAGAAAGGACTTTGCATTTCTTTTTTCAAATTACACAAATGGATGCTATTAAGTAGTCTTATTGAGTTGCCTTATACCTCTTCCCATTTGGCAACTCATGAATGTTATATTTGATGTGTATTATTGATTGTTCTGAATAAAATAGTTTCCATAACATTTTGTTCCTTCAGGGTATCTAAAAATAATTACTTTAAAATTTATCTTCTCTTCTTAAATATTTTACACTTGTCCTTGAGCGAGCTATTGGATTCTTTAAAAAGCCTCCTGTTTTGAAAAAAGATTAAGGCAGCATTGCCTTCTGCCTTGAATGTAGCATAGTGTTCCTGTGAACCTCTTTCTCTGCACATCAAATGGGAAAGAATTCTCAATGGCAGCATTTGATATCTGACCAAGGGAAGGAGTGATTCTTTGAGGTTGTATTTTAGCTTTGGCTCTGAAGAATCTAGAAGCCATTATCTTAAAATGATATAAATTCAGTTACAAAATGGAAAGATGATTACATGATTAATGGAGGTTAATAAATATCGTTGAAATCTTAGCCTGGGTGAGGCCATCAGAAACTATTTAATCCAATTTCCCCTGGCTCCAGGCAGGCCAAATGGGAACCACTTTGTCAGATGGAATCTCTTTCCTCCTTATAACTCTGGGAGGAAGTCGAGTCCCCTTTTTGTATGAAATATGATGCATCTTTGTCATGAATAAACACACACTGTTACCTGGGGTTTCTCTGCTACCAGTGTTGCTCATTAGAGATTAAACTCATGGTTGTGGAAGAGTTACAAAAGGAACTGGCTGGACAGCGCAGGATTGAAATACAAAGATCTCGTTACACTAGTGACATACTCTGCTATCCCCGTTGACTTAGTAAGCATTCATGTGTCTGTTGAGAGAAATGTGGTTAAATATGTGTGTTGACACCTACATGGGCTGGTAAATTTTCCTCTCCTTAAGTTCAAAATATCTAAGAAATATGTACTTCTGTTAAAACAACAACAACAACAAAAAGGGCTGATTGAAAAAGAAATGTTTGTTTTATCCAACCTGTTCTTGCTAATAGAAAAAAAAACAACTTACTGATTTTGTGTCAGAAGCCTTTTTCAAATTCACTAATAATAAGGCTATTATGTTAGTTAGGAATCGTGTGCCTCTGCAAGTAAGAAATCTTAAACATGACTTAATCAAGAAAAGATTTATTCTTCTATAAGACATGCAATTCTGGAACAGGCGATTCAGAGTTGATGTTGGTGACTTGTGGATGATATCAGAGCCCTATACTCCTTTTATCTTCTGTCCCACCATTCTTATCATATAGCTTCTATTTTCAAGGTCCTTCAAGGCCAACTCAGGTCACAGTATGGCTGATGGGAAGTCTAGGCAGGAAAGAAGAGGAGGAGGGCAGGACGAAAGGGCACCTGCCAACTCCGTTGCCTTTAAAGAATTTTCCTGAAGCCCTTGCACAGTCGCAGTGCCTTCAGCTTGTATCTCAGTTGTTACTCCTGTCCTCAAGAGAACCTAAGAAATGTTCTTTTTTAGTTGATACATTGCTACCCTTGCAACATTGGGGGTTTGTTAGTGAAGCATAATACATTAACAAGAGGTTTATGATCTGTTTTTCTGTAAGGAAAAAATTAACTTGGTTTCTCAAAGTGCAAGGACTTTTTCATTGAGGAAATTTTTCCCTCCCAGAGGGGTGTGGGGTAGAAGTGATGAAAAGGGTATTTGGGTATAAAAGAATCTTATCTTCTGATCAGAATTTGAGTAAGCAGTCAATTCCATGAAAGAAAAAAAGGAAATACAGTTTGTACATTTGATCAAGTGGAGATCTATTATCATATGGAATATTTTAGATATAATAACTCTATTAGCTAGAGCTTTCTGAGCAATAGATTGCTGTGTAGCACCCAATGGTGAAAGTGTGGGATGATAGAATTGGAGTAATAATGAAGACATTGGAAGATTTTTTTCCCATGAAAATGACTAAAGCCACTTGTGAATGACAAAGCCTAGAAAGAGGAAAGTCACAATTTTAATATTAATAAAGACATATCAAACAATTGACTTTGAATTTCATGAGGGGTGAAATGGACATGAACTGTATTGGCATGTGTCATTTTAGACTTTACAATAAAGAATCTCAATTGTAAAGACTTAAGATACTATAATTGGCCCTGGCTGGTGTGGCTCAGTGGATTGAGCACAGGCCTGCGAACCAGACAATCACGGTTCGATTCCCAGTCAGGGCACATGCCTGGGTTGCAAACCAGTTCCCTGCAGGCCAGTTCCCAGCAGGGGGTGCACGAAAGGCAACCATATATTGATGTTTCTCTCCCTCTCTCCTTCCCTTCCCCTCTAAAGACAAATAAATAAAATATTTTAAAAAAAAGATACTATAATTGTTCCAAGAAAAGAATTGTGGAGCCTTTGCCTTTGGACTGTCTCCATAAAGAATACCCTGTTCTTTCTGGTATTGCTTGAAGCAAATCTAGGATTGATTAAGATTTGTGGCTAGTACTGTAGATAACTTTGTTTCATCCAATAGATTAACAAAGATTCTGACACAGATCATCTTGAGATATTTTTTGAAAACCGATACATACATTTGGGTTAATTTGATCTGTGAAATATCTTGATTGTCCCATAACTACCATTAACCCTTCGAGAGCACGGTTGGTCTACAGATCTGGGATTGTTCTCATGGCTCTAGAACCTTCTTCCACTGCTTTGAGTAGAGTTGGTCTTCTGACCAGTGAAGTGCAATGGATGCAAATATCCTGTTAGTCATATTTCTCAGAGAAGATATGTTTATGCCTTCCTCTTTGAATTCCCTAAGAAAGGCCCTTTTGAAAATTACTATTTGGCTTTTTTATCAGTTCCAAGTAAAAACTGTATTATATTTACAGTCTGAAGGAATCTGCTGTAGTCATGCATCTCAGTGTTGGCTTGTTGAACCAACAAAGGCATTTGGCTGTACATTTCCAAGATTGGAAATTGTTTCCTTTGTTGTACTCTCAGTTGTGTTTCCTTTAACAAAGAATGGTGTGGGAAATACAGAATCTAAAGAACTTGTGGCACATGGACATGAACTAAAGGGGGGGATTGGGGGGAGTGGGTGTTCAAGGTGGAGGGGAATGAAGGGAGGAAATGGGAAAAAAGTAAACCTATTTAGTATAATAACAAAACAAAACAAAAACAAATCTCTTACAGAAGTCTCTACCTCTGGCCCTAAGTAAGTATTAGATATGGTTAGCCTATTGATTCTGAAAAACTTAGCTAGGACTTCCAACTCTTTACGGTAATTTAAATGTAAAATTCCACGGTTAACCAGCAATCAAATATACTGCAGTGTACAGTTTGGCTATTGTATGAACAGCTAAGAATTACCCATTCTAGTGCCAAAGATTACTTGTTGCTAATTTCATTTGTACAGTTGATGTAAAACTTTATGGTTAGGGATAGACTCAGTGCTCAGGGTCTTGTCTTTAGGAAGATTTTTTTTCAGTTCCAAATGTTTTGTCAGTTCAAAATGCAGAGAAGATTTTTTAAAACAGTTTCTACCCATGCTACATATTTGCTCAAGTCACACCATTTGACCATCTGTCCAGGTGTTTTGTCTATGTCAGTGGTGTCAAACTCATTTTCACTGGGGGCCACATCAGCCTCCTGGTTGCCTTCAAAGGGCCAAATGTAATTTTAGGACTGTATAAATGTAAATATTCCGTAACAGTTAAGTGACAGCTTGGCACTGCCACTGGGTAGAAACAAGGTGGAGGGCTGGGTTGGGCCTGTGGGCCTTGGGTTTGTCTGCTGTGGTCTATGTGATAGGTGACATCCCAGTTGTTTACATTTTTTTTATTGATTCCCAGAAGTGAAAGACCATGTTGTGCTGTGTAAATAGTCTTCATAATTGTAGATAAAATGTTTCAACCTATTAAAAAAAGTTAAGGAACAAAATCCCTGAGAGTATGTAGATCCACACAACCTGTTTATCCCGACAGCCTTAAAATTTTGAACCATCTATAGAATGTAGAAATGTTGATACTTAACCAGGCTTCATTGCTATGATAAGTGTGATTATTTTCAAAGTCACAGCCACGTCAAAAGCTCTTCAATTCCTTTAGAAGCTAAGATCCGAAATGCTGAACAGACTCTTTTCTGGGGCAGAGAAGGCTTGAGTTTGTAAGCAAGCTGTTTGGTTTGTAATGTTGATAGCCTATGCTAACACAAATGAATGTTCAATAAATATTGTACAGCTGGATATGAGTAATAATAATAAGTCCATCTCAATGGAATTAGAGTACTCTCACAGATTTCTAAAGTGTTCCTCCATTTTCTGAAGTCCTTTCCCTGATGACCTAAATAAGATAATCAATACAGTACTTATCAATATCTTCAGAATGTTGAGGTATAATTCCTTACTAAATTGTGATTTCAAGGTAAGTCCACTTTGTTCTATATATGCTAATCACATATAGATTGGCTAATGCTATTTAAATTACTGTATTACCAAGTGCGCATTCCCTGCCCCCCAAAGCCAAATTCTCTTTTGTTAATGCAGTTTTGTAACAGAAATGTGAACATTATTCACATAATTCCTAGTTTCTAGTTGTAGGTGTCTAGTTACTTGTAGATATATTATTAAAAATGAACGTGTACAGTCCCTATTATTTGAAACTGTAGACTGACATAAAAGAAATTTAATTAATATAAACTATTGCCATTTTAGGTAATTATTAAAGCAAATTAAAATATATGATAAATTCTAATATGTAAGTGACAGGTTTGAAAATTATTAGAGGCAGTTCTCAAATTCTGCCTCTCTCTGCTATGTCACTTCCTTATTTTCAACTTAATTTTTTTGTAATTTATCATAAATATATTTCTGATTATAAAAATTATATCTTCTCATAAGAAACATATCCATAATAGTTCAAAGCAAGAAAACTCACCCAGTGTTTTAGCTGCTCTACCTGCTTGCTTTCCTTCCTTCTCCTTTCCTTCTGACTCTCCGTCTGTCAATCTGTCTAACCATTCATTTACTAGAGGTCACATCAGGCATATAATCTTTCATTTTCCTGTTTTCATGAACACTATCCATGTATTCCAGTGGAATTAAAAAGTTTGGATAACTGTTTTTACTGGCTACATTATATTTCATTGAATGAATATATTTAATGTCATTGAATGACAATTTCCAATGGATTTCTCTTTCTTTCTTTCTTTCTTTCTTTCTTTCTTTCTTTCTTTCTTTCTTTCTTTCTTTCTGTTATTTTAAAAGCAATAGACATCTTACTCATAAGGACATGTTCATATCTATTACTAATGTCTTTGGAAATTTTATAAGAAATAGTTATTTGATCAATTCTGTACAAAATATTCTTCACTTTCTTTAAATTAGGTGAGTTTTCCCCCTATTAAGATTATTGCAGTTCAATTTAAAACTATTGGTTGGTTTAAGGAAATAGAAGATTCTAGCATTTTTTATGCTGTGCTTCTAGAAATGTCTTAAAATAGATAGATGATACATTTATTTTGATAATCTTTGCTTTTAGGATTTTCTGATTATCATGATGTTTTCTGAGTGAGGTGATCTCATGACTAGGAATCATCATTGTAATTGGTTGATATAACAGACTATTATTCGACTTTTAGTGTTAGGTAATGAAGATAATAAAACACTTCAAGTTCTATAGTTTTCCTATAAAGTGGAAACTTTTTACTTATTACTAGATAATTTATTAAGAGATTTTATATCCCTTGTGTTTTGTATGTAAGTTAACTTATTCAAGAATGAATTTATTTATGTAGCAATACTAGAAATAGGAGAAAAAACATGGAGGATTCCTCTAGGAGGTTAGGATCTAGTGATATACAGAAATATACCCTACTAAATTGTGATAAATTGAAAAGTAGCAACTTCCATTTTTAAGTATATTTTATTGACTCTACTATTATAATTTTCCCATTTTTTCTCCCCTTTATTCCCTTCCTCCCTGCAACACCCTCTCACTATCATTCCCCAACTGGAGTTCATGTCCAGGGGTCATACATATAAGTTCTTTGGCTTCTCCATTTCCTATACTATTCTTAACCTCCCTCTGTCTATTTTGCACTTACCATTTGCAATGCTAGAAACAATGGGGAAAACATGAAGGAGAGAGGATTCCTCAAGGAGGTCAGTATATAGTGATATAAAGAAATACATTCTACTGTTATGGTAAACTGAAAAGTAGCAACTTCTAATATGAAGGACTGGCAACTCAGAGGAAAGACACCACCTTTGGCTACTAAAGGTAGGGCTTGGAGATCTGACTCTAAAGCATGTAAAAAAACATGCCTTCGACTTCCACCAATATGGAGGCATAGGTGGAGAAACCGTGCTTTCTCATACAATCAAGTTTAGAGACAACTAAATATTAGCAACGGAAAACACAGCCAGAACACAGAAAATTAAACTTTTCGGAAGTCTGTTAACAACAAATTCTTCAGCCTGACCGGTAAGAGGGGCGAAACCAGCAGCTGGCAGAGCGGGGTACCACAGGAAAACTCAGTGAGAGGGACTCAGGTGCGTGGAATCCAGGCACAGGGTTGGACCTAGTAAGAGACCCAGCAAGCGACATTGGGGAAACAGCAAGGGAGCAGGGCTGCGGGTTGACTCTGGATAGACAAGCGAGGGAGTGGGCAATTGGACTGGACCCAGCAGAGAGCAGCAGCAGAGGGCACCACGCTTCCACATACAGAGTCATAACCCAGCGACTCTGAGTGGCCCGGCCCTGGTGAACCACCTAAGGCTCTGCTCCTCACCCAGCAGCGCTGCGAAACAGCAGAGGGGGCTGCCATTTCCCCGTTCTGACCACATCCCCACATACAGCATCACAAACCAGTGACCTGGGAGTCTAAGGCTCCGCTCCTCATACTTAAAGAGCGCGAACAGACCAAAAATGGCTCAGGAAGATCTCAAAGCCCCAGAGCCTATAAATCTAATTGATGAAGAAATAGCAAAACTCTCAGATGCACAGTTTAAAACACTGGTGATCAGGATCCTCACAGAACTGGTTGATTATAGCCACAAATTAGACAAACATATGAAGGCGAAACTAATTGAAATGAATGGAATTGCACAGGAAACCAATAGTGATGGAAAGGAAACTGGGACTCAAATCAATGGAGTGGACCAGAAGAAAGCAAATAATGGCCAAACAGAAAAGAGTGAAGAAGCAAGAATTCAAAAAAATGAGGAGAGTCTTAGGAACCTCCAGGTCATCTTTAATCTCTCCAACATCCGAATTATAGGGGTACCAGAAGGGGAAGAGGAACAGCCATGAGTGGAAAACTTATTTGAACAAATAATAAGGGAGAACTTCCCCAATCTGGCAAAGGAAATAGACTTCCAGGAAATCTAGGAAGCTCAGAGAGTCCCAAAGAAGTTGGACCCAAGAAGGAACACACCAAGGCACATCATAATTACATTAGCCAAGATTAAAATGAAGGAGAGAATCCTAGAAGCAGCAAGAGATAAGGAGACAGTCACCTACAAAGGAGTTCCCATCAGACTGTCAGCTGATTTCTCAAAAGAGTCCTTACAGGAAAGAAGGGGCTGGAAAAAAGTATTCCAAGTCATGAAATCTAAAGACCTACAACCAAGATTGCTCTATCCAGCAAAACTTTCATTTAGAATGGAAGGACAGATAAAATGCTTCTCAGATAAGATCAAATTCAAGGAGTTCATCATCACCAAGCCCTTATTATATGAAATGTTAGGGACTTACCTAAGAAAAAGAAGATAGAAAAGATGAACAGTGAAAGGACAGCAAACTCACAGTTATCAACAACCACACCTAAAACAAAAGCAAACTAAAAGGACAGCTAGATCAGGAGTGGAAACATAGAAATGAAGATCATGCAGAGGGTTAGCAACAGGGGGGTGGGAGGAGGAGAAGGGGGAGAAGGTACAGAAAATAAGTAGCATAGAAAGTAGATAGAAAATAGATGGGGGGCAAGAATAGTATGGGAAATATAGAATCTAAAGAACTTGAGACACATGGTCATAAACGAAAGGGGGGGAAAGGTGGGGGGAGGGGGGTGCAGGGTGGAGGGGAATGAAGGGAGGGAATAGAACAACTGTAATGATATAATCAATTAAAAAATTTTAAAAAATGCTTTGCTTTGATTACTTTTCCTGCATGTTTCACAGTCTAACTCCTGATGCACTATTCTTGTTCTGAATAGATTGACAATCAATTTTATTTTGCTTACTCTGATGGCCTTTCTGTCACATCAACATCCTACATTTTAGGAATTGTTCAATGGATCATTGGTGGGAGGGGTGGATTGTATCTAAGCAGGAAATGCATCAGTTGGTCCCCACTTCCTTCTCCCCACCTCTGTGCCACTTAGATGTATGATTGTGAGTAACATTTCCTAATAAGGTTCGGTGACAATTTTTGTATTTTATATTATCAGCCATAGATCTGATTTAGAGCCACATATATTATACACCATCAATGGATTTCTTTCTTGGGCACAAACTCCTTTGAGTCAGGGCTTCCTCTTTTCTCATATTGCCCTTCACATGGACTGCCTACAAAACTCCTGGTTGTTTTCCTAGTCACCTAGCCTTTCCCAGTAGGCTGCATTCATACTATGATCCTTCAAATGGTTCCTTGTCTTGGTTGGGAACAGGGATGCCCTTTATGTTTCCTGAAGTTGCATAAACGGGAAACAGTTTTTCTCAAGGAGAGGAGGTTGTATTTGAAATTGTGTTGTTTTTGCTCCACATATTATTGTTTTTGGCCAGTTGCTCATTTTCTTCTCTGTCTCATAGAATTGAAATGTTAGTGTAGTAGAGTGAGCTGCATAGCAGTTTCAGGGTACTCATTTGCTCGATCACCTGTCCTAAAGAATACTAAATAGCATCTCTCTTTTCTATGAAGTTCCTTCTCTCCTATTGCTTATGCAATGCACATGTCGCCCCCATTGCTCAGCGTATGTGTGATTACAGTGTGTGAGGGCAGACCACCTATGATTCCATTCTAGGAGGGAAATGTTTGAAGTTCCCAGCTCTCAGTTGGGTTGAGGAAACTTGTCCTCAGTGGTACCTATTAGTCAAGTACCAATTGGCAAAGTCATGTAGGTGCTTTAGCACAGAGGAGTCAAAGTCATAATCCATTTTCAGGCCCGGGTCTCAGAGATTGTTAGGTTACCTGGCATCAGTCATCAACAGAGATGCAGGTTATCTGGTTGATCAATGCTGATATGGTCACACTTTCTCTGCTCTGTTGGAAAGGGATGACTTTGCCCAAAAATCAATGTGTTCTATATAAAGAACTCACATGACTCCACACCAGGAAGACAAACAAATCCAATTAAAAAATGGGCAAAGCACCTGAACAGACACTCATCCAAGGAGGACATACAGAGACATACAAAAGGATGCTCAGCATCACTATAGCCATCAGAGAGATGCAAATTAAAACCACAATGAGATACCACTTCACACTGGTCAAAATGGCCATCATAAACAAAGCAACAATCAACGAATGCTGGCAAAGTTGTGGAGTAAAGGGAACCCTAGTGCACACTGTTGGTGGGAATGCAGACTGGTGCAGCCATTGTGGGAAACAGTATTGAATTTACCCAGAAAACTAAAAATGGAACTGCCTTTTGACCCAGCAGTTCCACTCCTGTGTTTATACCCTAAGAGTCCTGAAGCACCAATTCAAAAAAATCTATGTACCCCAATGTTCATAGCAGAGTTATATATAATAGCCAAGTGCTGGAAATAGCCTGAGTGCCCATCAATAAATGAGTGGATCAAAAACCTATGGTACATTTACACAATGGAATACTATGTAGCAGAAAGAAAGAAGGAACTCCTGCCCTTCACGACAGCATGGATGGAACTGGAGAGCATTATGCTAAGTGAAATAAGCCAGGTGGTGAAAGAAAAATACCATATGATCTCACCCGTAAGTGAAACCAAATCAGCAAAACAAACAAGTGAGCAAAATAGAATCAGAGACATGGAAATAAAGAACAAATTGACTGTGACCAGAAGGGAGGGGGAGGGTATAATGGAGGAAAGAAGAGGAAGAGTCAAGTCAAGGAACAGGTATAAAGGACCCATGGACAAGGACAGTGGCTGGTGGGGGAGGATTGCATGTGGGAGGGGTTAGGCAGGGTAGGAGAGAGTGATAGGGGAGAAATGAGGAAGAAATGAGGACAACTGTAATTGAAAAACAATAAAAAATTAGAAAAGAAAAAAAATCAATGTATTTTTAGTGAAGTGGATATGTTACCTTAGAGTAGGGGGGAGTGCTGTGCCTTTGAGTGATTGTTACATGGCTGTGTGTGGCATTCCAGGAAAAAGATCCATTAAAAGACAGACAAGATATCATGACTCACTCTTCAGCAGAAAATGACTTAGCTTTCACAGATAAAGTTGGTTACTGGAAAGGATATTCATGTGAGACTGGGGTATAAGCTTTCTGATATCTGCATATGAATAAATCCTGGCCCAGTTCACTGAAATTTTGGCCTTCAGGGTTTTTTTTTTTTTTTGTAATATGAGATGTGGAAAGGGTGAGGAAAGAGCTGGTATACTTGCTTTGCATTTAATGAGTGCTGCTGATGAAAAGGACGTAGTAAGATCCATGAGCATAACTTTGGAGTGAAGATGGTTTCTGGATGTTCCTTAAGTATTCCTGACTAGGCTCTGCAGGTTGCAAGGCTTCCTGCTTGCATAGAGAGAACTCCCATGGTATGGAACAGTAAATGTAGAGCATATTCATAGTATAGAAAGATTTTATGATAGAACATTTATATATCGTAGTTAAGGCTAGGATAACACAAAAGAGCAGGAAAGAGAAAAGAGACAAAAACATACTAATTTATACATTCCTAGTACACATGAATTTTGGGGGCATGCTATTGAAACTAGTGCATACAGGTTGTGTAATACAATTTTTTCTCTATCTTATTTTCTGGCAAAACATTCTTTTGGGTTTGGAATGTGAAAACCTTTTTCAAAGTTTTTTTGTGTTTTCCCTTGTGGAAAAAAGATGGAGAAATGTGGTCTGGGTGTTAACATTATGTGATGGATTAGATCTTGCTTGAATTATTGCCTCCAAAGGGAGATTGATGTCAACCAGGTTTTTGTGGCATGCTACACACTTCCTTAAAGTAAATAGAGATAAGACTCACTATGTAGATTCCATTTGAGAATAGCACATGGTTGAACTTTTAAAAGTTTTAGCCAGAGAAAATGTTAAAGGCTAAAGAAAGATGAAAAAGAATATTTAATAGAAATAAATGTAAAGCTTGACATGGTTCCAAAGTCAAGTGTACAGTTAGAGCATCAGAGCACTATTGGCTCAATAACAATATTTTTAAAATAGTCAACAGGAATCTCAATATGCTTCCAAAAGGATATGTGTAAACCAGAGGGTGAATTAATGGAAGAAGGGAGGTCATCATCTTCCTTCACTTTGGGCTGGTCAGATTATACTGAAAATAATTATGTTCAATGGAGGTTACCAAATATTAAAAGAAATTTGATAGCCATTTTGGAATGTGTTCTGAGAAGAATGGCCAGGAGAGTAAATGACTTAAGGAGACATTACTTGGGGGATGGATGGAACTTGAAACATTAGCTTGAAGAACAGATGGGAAGAATCAGATTGAACAAATAAACTTTCTATTAAATCTTCAAGGGTTGTCTGTGTGTGTGTTGGGAAGAGGGATTCAAATTTATCCTGTATTGCCTGCTACATGAGGCCAAATTTGGACAAATCAATGTATGTTTCTGGGAGGTATATTTTTGATACATTCTAATAGGCCTCCTTTGGGGAGATTCATGGATTATCTGAGAAGTGGTGAGTTCTGAGAACTGTAGGTGCTTAAGCACAGGTGCACAGCCATTTGACAGAATTGTCACAGCAATTAGTCAACAATCTCTAAGTGACCTTATCTCTCTGTGTTTCAGAACTTCTTTTGAGAGAAAATGTCATAAAACTGTGAGATTTGCATGAGACATAATGATGTTAATTGCATATTTTAACCTCCTATGGTTTAAATCATTGTGGCATGTAAAAGAGAATAGATGATAAAGATGATACTATCTATGATCTAAAATTTGACATGGAATCCAGTTCAGATGGGCCTATAGATCTTGTAGAGGGGAGTGTTATAGAAGTTGAAAAGTCATATTTTCAAAAGCAACTGCTGTGCCTTAGGGAAAACCACTCTATTTCCTTATTCAGAAAATTATCAAGCTTGGCAGGAATGTAAAAGTCCACTTATTTCAAATTTTAGAGGTATGTGGGTTTAGTATTTCTTTTTTTTTAATTTTTTAAAAATATTTTATTATTTATTTATCTTTAGAGGGGAAGGGGGGGAAGGAGAGAGGGAGAGAAACATCAATGTATGGTTGCCTTTTGTGCGTCCCCTGCTGGGAACTGGCCTGCAGGGAACTGGCCTGTAACCCAGGCATGTGCCCTGACTGGGAATCGAACCGTGATCATGTGATTTGCAGGCCTGCGCTCAATCCACTGAGCTACACCAGCCAGGGCTGGGTTTAGTATTTCTATCATCAGGAGAACATGTGATGATCTCTGTGTGATGTATAAAATGCCATTCGCATATTTTGATACTTTCCCATTTTTCTAATATATCAAAAAATTTCTTAAAATATTGTGGATATAAAATAGATTATTTCTAATCACTTTTGCCTGAGGCACAATAGCATTGAATCTTCAGGCAAAAGTTGAAGAAAAAAGAAACAAAATCCAGTGGCAGAAATCCAGTTTCTAATACATATGAGAGTTAAGCACAATTTAGGGAACATTTCATTCATTTATTTGTTCGTTGATCCACCAAAAACTTATAGAGCAGCTACTCTGGGATAGGCAACAGCAGTGTAAAATGTACGAGAATCCCTCTTTGATCTTGCACTTTCAATGCAGTAGGGAGTAATCATTTTATATAGCATAATAAGTGCTCTTCTAGAGGAATATGCAAAATGCATGGAAATGTCAAAGGTCATCAAATCCACAGTAGGCAAAAACAAAGGCCACTGAGAGCAGCCTATGCCTTTGTTCATGTCAATATCCAGTGTATGCCTGTAGCATTTTGTCTACATGTGTTATTTTACAGGAAGGAGAAATGGCTAGAGAGATTGAGAAGCATATGGACTAAAAGGCTATAACAGCTACAGAAATTTGGGTTTCTCTCTTATCAGCAGGCTTTTTCAAAGGGGGAGAAATTCTTTAAGAAAAAGCTGCCTGTCCAAACATACATTTTTAGGCAGAGTTCAATTTGCCACCTTTGGAGAAATCTTGAAGCAAACCAAATCAAGCACTTACATGTGCTACTTTTGTTTTAGATTTAAACAATCTTTCCTCTTGACTGCTCAGGATAAACAATTGGATTACTTGACATGACTCTATACAGAGTGGATTAGTTAAATTTGGGCTTGTTCTTCTCTCAGGTCAATAGAATACATGAGCTTCCTCATGCCAGCATGGTTCAAAGGTTTGATTTCTTGCAGAGTTTCCAGAAGCTTACAAATTATGCCCCCTACTTTCTTTTCCAGAATACACATCAGACCTCTTATCAGTAAGAATGCTGCCAAAAAAGAGATTTGTTTTTATTTCAGAACTTAACGTAATCTAAACACTATGGAGGAATAAATTAGAAGTTGAAATTTTAAGTATATTGACTTAAGACACTGATCTGCCAACCAATCTGCTTTATTCTGTTGCTGTGTCTGTTGCTTTATTTTGGCCTATTTTTAATATGCTCAGTAGGTGTGTTTGGTTTAGTCTGATGAGTATTCTCAGCAGTTAACTTAGGACTGTATGAGCAAATGGGCCACACATGTGGATAGACTATTGGAATTACCACACGTGCAGCCCTGTCTCAGCCAGCTATACACAGACTGGCTACTCTTCAGGACACCAAGGTGAGGGCTGCAGATGGAGGTTTATGAGGACACTGCCTTGAGACTGTGACTTTTCCTCCATGAAAAATAAAGAAACAAACTTTCAAAATAAGTTGTTAAACAAATGAACTTGGAATTTACTATTTACATAAGAAGACTATTTTACTGAAAAATGAGTTCAGTGACCTTTCCATTTGTCTCTGAATTCTACATGTACTCAGCAGAAATTCAAAGAGTTTTCCCTTAGAAGTTGAGCTTCTCTTGGGTCTGTGACAATATGCTTACAAACCATCAATGTCCTGGTTGCTGGCAGGGCAATGAGTAGGTGGTAGGCAGAGTTGGAGTTTGAATTTACACTGTGAGAATGTGTACGTTGGTGCTTTTCACCATGGAGCCAAAAATGTTACTCACACCTCATGTAGAATCACCAATTTAGCTTTGACAATGACCCTTGCTTCATTGCCTCCTTCCCTAACTGATCTTCCATATTTTATGTTATTGGGATTATGCTGGCAACTCACCCAAGGGTCTTCCTTCATTAACTGCACTTGTTTAATCTCTCTGTTTTCTCTTCTTTCTCATCCACTAAGTGTCTACCTTTCCAAGTTGTGTTCTCTGCCTTCTCTCCCATCTATGCTTTTCCCTTCCCCTTAGTCTGTATTCAGCCCCTCCTCCCCTTCACTGTTAACTGCCTCTCACTGCCCCTCACTGATCTCCCTTGGTCACCTCATCCTCTCCCCAAGTCCAGTTGTCCCCTCCAGGCAGATGTTCATAGTGGTCAAGGGCATAGACTCTGGAGCCAAGCTACCAGAGTCCACCGCTTCCCTGTCCCTCTCACTTAACTAGCTAGTGATCTTGATGCAAGTTGTTTTAGCTTTCTGTGATTCTGTATCTTCATCATTAAAACAGGTATAATTATATTACCTACCTCAAACAGTTGTGGTGACAATAAAATAAGTTATTCTACATAAAGGGCTTAGAGATGTCTGGCTCTGGCTGTTTTTACTGTTTTATTTTCCTTTATCCTTCAAAATCCCCTAGCTCCTGAGAGCTTCTCATCTTTAAGATCATATGTATTTGTGATATCCATCTGTCTTTTAGTTGCCCAACTTGAACCACAGGACTTGCGTTCTTCTCTCTCCTTCAACTATCTATAAGTTGTTAAGCATTTTAGATTTTCTACTTATTATTCTTTTCAACTCACTGACTCCCCCCATTCTTTTTTCATAAAACAGTCAGTACATTAATCTCTTCCTGGCAGAGCTTCCTACCTTGTGTTCTGCAACTGTGTGGTTCTCATCTCCTCTCTTGGCAGGTTTCTCTTGCGTTGAGACAAGGCTACTTTCTCTGAAACACAAGCCTGATCATGCCATCGTCATTTGAAACCACCACCACCACTCTGCCACAGATACACGCTAGACACTGAATGATGTGTAAATCCCTTGGCCTAGTAATAAGGTCCCGTACAAGCTATCTTTTTGACTTACTGCTCCTTTGTTGTTTTCTCCAGGGCTCAATTTTATAGCAAGCTGCTTCAATTGCCATTCCCTAAAATTGTTCAGCTTCCTTTTACTTCTGTGATTTTGTTCACCTACTTCCCTGTCCTCTTCCCTAACCATCCCTTAATCACTCTCCCAGGGCTGTCAAAATCCTGTCGTCCTCTGGGGCCAATGGCATGACAACCCGCCCTATTATATGTTCTCTGATCATTGCAGTAAGAAGTGATTGCTCCCTGGAAGAACTAAATAGCATCTTGGCTCTACTCTCTGAGGGACACTAATATCTTGCAAACCAAAGGTCCGAGTATTACCTCATGAGAAGGATTTGGAATGTAAAATTAGATTGTAAATCCAAGCTCTGCCAAAGTGAGTCTCCATTTTCTCATTTATAAAATGGTGATAACATTCATAAGTATAGCAGACTTTTATGAGAATTAAGTCTAATATATATATGTGTATATATATATTAAAACTAGCATTCTTTTGAACTAGCTTCATTTAAAACATAGTGGCTTTGCATTTTATTTTTAATATCTTTATATCTTCTACAACACTTTATATAATGTTGGCTTTTCAGAACTAGTGATGAATAATTACTTGAGAATTAGCTGTAGATTCAACTTGCAAAACATTCTTACATGAGTTTCTTCTTTTAAAAAATCACTCCCCACATTACTGGAGATCAACTTAAACTTGGGAGCTGTTTCAAGGCAGCGAAATGTGAAAATTAAATTATCTAACACTTTTACAACTTTACCTTCTTGTGTAAGGAGAATAACCTTTTAAGAAATTATTTCCTTTTCCAAATTAATTACTCAGTCACAAGAAAATGCTTAGTGGCCTCATGTGAAATTAACAAAATAAGCTAAGAACTCATTTGTTATTGCCATATAGCATCTCTTTTGGCCTCTTGCATCTTGAAAAGCAAACATTGAATTAAAATTAAAACTTTTTCACCTGGAGTGAAGCATCCATGGGGATATCATAATGAGAGAAGGTCCAAAAAGTCACTGAGGAGGGAACACTCAGAGAACAGAGAGATGAAAAGGAGCAAGGAGGCCACTGCCTGGCTCAGGTGTCAGGCTTTGCCTTCAGAGGCGCTGGCCATCAACCCTGACTGTCATTTTGCTTGAGTCAATAGAGTAGAAAAGCAAAGAGCCAAGTGCAAGGAAGGCAAACACAGAACTCTGGCAAATCCCACAGATCACACCTAGGGATATAGAGAGGCTTCTAATAATCTCCTGATTTTAGATTAGTGTCTCACATCTGTTATCTCACTTTATCCTTTTAACACCCCACTGGGATAAGGAGGGCAGGGTTCGCTGTCCTCTTGTTTGACTAGAAAGAGAGAACTGGACAATGGGTCTCAACTTGCCCCTCGTATACTGAGAAGGTATTTTTAAGCAAGACCAGGAGATGAATAATTCTAAAAAGAAATTCGTGTTTTTGTCTTAAATAGTTATTTACAATTTGGCAATGTTTATGGGACCCTCACGCCCTTCATTAGCTGTTGGTTGGTGCTAAGCAACCTGAAAAGGCTGTGGCTACTTCTCTAGAGTTTGTTTCCAAAGCTGGAGGACACCAGCCCTTGGTTCTTCCCAGTCTTCTCTTTCCTCTTCTTGAGAATGGGCCAAAGTGTTGGAGTCCTGGACACCCACCAGCTTTATTTAAAGGCCTCACATTGGTCAGTCATGAGAATGGGAATATTTGTGGGTTTTATTTTATTAGTTTGTTTTTAAATTGAGATATAATTCACATATAACTTTATATTAGTTTCAGGTATACAATATGATTCAATATTTGTATATATTGCAAAATGATTAATAGGTCTATTTAAAATCTGTCACCATATAGAGTTACAATTTTTTTGTTGTGGTGAAAACTTTTAAGATGTATTCTCTTAGTAACTTTCAAACACGATATTAACTATAGTTACCATGCTTTGCATTGTATCCCCAGGATTTATTTATTTTATACCTGGAAGTTTGTGCCTTTTGACTCCCTTTATCCATTTTGCCCACCTTCTATCCCTCACCTCTGGCAACCACCAATCTATTCTCTACCTATAAGCTTGGCTCTTTTGTTTTTATTTAGATTCCACATATAACTGAGATCATGCAGTATTTGCCTTTCTCCGTCTGATTTATTTCACTTAGCATAATCCTCCCACAATCTACCTATGTTGTCCACAAATGGCAGGGTTTCCTTTTTTATGCATCTTCTTCATTCATTCATCCATTGATGGTCATTCAGGTATTTTCTACTTACTCAGCTACTGTGAATAATGTTTAATTGATCCTGGTGGGGTGTTGCATAAGAATGGGGACATTTTGCGGAATGAAGTCAACTAAAAACTGCAAGCCATTTTAAAAAACAATATTAGACATTTTATGAAACAGTTTTAAGCATTTAGAAAACATTGAACATGAGTCAGAATGTCACAAAATCCTATCTTGCTGAGTTTTTTGTGTGTGTGTGTGTGTGTGTGTGTATTGATCAATAATCTTACATGCGATTAGGAGCAGCCATTTGCCCTGTGCAAGAGTTTGAAAATCATCCAAAACATATCAATGAATAAGCTTGCCAGAATCTTGACTTCTAGGCTCAGAGTGAGCTGTCAATGTAAAAGACAGAAAAGGTCACCTGGAAAATGCAAATAGATTCAACAGGTCCTTTTCCTCTCTTCTTCCAGCAGAGAAAACAGCTTTGAGGTCTAAAGAAGAAAGGACAGTTTTGAAGTGGAGATTCAGGGGTGAGCTGGGCAGCCACTGATGGAAGCTGCTTGAAGCTTGGGGATCAGAGGAAAGTGTGACTGTCCAGGAGTGTGGCCTGGCAGGGGGGGCAGCTACCTTGGGGCACAGTAGAAATGGCAGCAGGGTGCTTCATGCCAGAGAGACTGCATCAGCTCAAAAGGCTTAGGAAATTTCTGCAAGCAGAGTCCAAAGTGAGCTGCAGGAGGCAGAGGGAGCAAGGAAGAAGGGCCAGTCCCTTAGACATGCATCAGGGTGAAACTCGTGGGCCCCTGGCAGGGATGTGCAGAATCCAAGTTCTTGACCATGCCAGATACTCATGCCAGGTGGGAGCTAGGGATCCTGCAGACCAGCCAGTGGCCCTCACTGGAAGAATACAGTTTTTTGCTTTTGCTAAATTCTGGATAAAAAGAGAGACATTCTAAAGCAAAAGCCAACAAAGAACCAGGAGCGAGCAGGACCAGGCAGTGGACTTGCTCTTTACTGCTCCTGTATGAGCTTGTGAAGCTGACCTCTGACCTCTCACAGGCCACACTGACCTCTCACAGGCAGGGCAAGAAGACTCAAGAGAGTATCTTATTGCTGAGAGTAACAGTCTTCTAAAACCTGTATCCCTGAGGAAAATGGCTTAAGACTAGTTTAAGATTTTGGTTTTTGCCATTAGACAGGATACAGAAAGAAAAGCAGCATCTTGACAAATGTGTGTTTGAAAGTATGCAATTCTTATCACTTAAAAAACTAACATCTAAAGGCAGCCTCATATTTCTTTTATCTTTATTAGAGATGAGTACTCAGAAACTGGCATGCAGTTGATGGTAATAGGGATGTTCTGGGAAGAGAATTTTGTGACTGCCTTTTTCTCAAGTGGAATTGCCTTCCAGCCTGCAGACTTTGCCATGAGTGCAGAGATTTGAGATGGCCCAACCTGCAGCTGCCCAGCTTCTGTGCTGCTCTGGCTGGGAATTGGCCCTTTAACCATTCTTTGGCCAGTCTCAGAGAGGCACAAGTCTTCCATTCTAGTAGTTCAAAAGCACTTGGCAAGCATATAGTGTATGCCTAGCACTTCACTTGATGTTGGTGGACTGAGGGAGGATAATGCAGGGTCACAGCACCAGGGAGCAGCTGGCCCACAGCCCAGCAGGGCAATTGCTTTAGAACCATCCATTATGAAGCAATTACCTTAGGAGGCCCACACTCAGTGGGGCAGGCAGTGCGGGGGAAGAGGGGCAGTGATGGTGGAGCTGATGCCTCAACACAACCTGGTGTAGTGATCTGTGCTTTTCTTGGATAGAAAAGATGGGCTGTGAAAGAAGGACAGTGAAAGGGAGAGAGAGACTATTCATGCTATATCTGCTTAGCAGAAGCCTCAAAAAGCCCAAGTGTATCCAAAGTAACTTTCGTGTGAAGGACCAGTGGAAACTCAGCAGATGGTGAGGCAGAAAGATCAGTTTTTACCTGGTTTGTAGAGCATTTGCCCTTATCTCTAAATTGTGTTGAAAAGCATCATTTAAGAGTTGAGATGCCCATTTATAATGTCATCTTTCACTGACTATGAGATGTTATGCTGCAGCCTAGCCCCTACCTCTTCAGCCCTAGCTGACTTATTTCCTGGCCTATCTCTGTCACCTGAGCAGCATACCCCTTGCTTGTTGTTCAGGTGGGGATGATGGTTTTGTCAAGCCACTCCAGGCCCAGCAAGATTTGGCAGTAGTGCTACCAAGAGTGACTTTCTCCAACCTTGGGTCACAGGGAAGCAAACACATCTGTCTTGCCCCTTCTCCCACATACTTCTCCACACAGCCCACCTGCCATGTGAAAGACACTCTGCCCAGGATACTGGGTGATGACCAGAGTTACTAAGTGTGGTCTGTGCTCTGAAGATACTCATAAGCTGGTCAGAGAGACAAGACACGCACCCAGATAACAGAACTAGCATTCCAAGCCATATGGATTTGGAGTGCAGGTAAGATTTTTCAACTACAACAGTATGGACAGTCTGTGCTGTGGGGTGCCCTGTGCATTGTGGAGTGTTTAATGACACTCCAGTTCTCTATCCATCACATGTCAGTGGCATTCTCCCAGTTTTAATAATGAAAATGTTTTTAGAAATTGCCAAATGTCCCCTGGGGGGTAAGGTCCACCCCAGTTGAGAAGCACTGGTGCAAACATGAAGTACATCATGTGTCAGAGGGGGCCATTAGGGACCCCCTGGTCTGTAATAGTTACAGGATCTCAGCGATGACCCAAAGATGGAGCAGGCTTTGACAGGTATGATGGAGAATCTTTCCAGAAAAGGGTTCACCCTGTCATAACCCAACCACTTCCTCCACTTGTATAACTCAGTCTAGAGACATTAATTTAGCCCAGTCGTTGTTCTTTTTACTTTGTTTCCCCTGTACCTCCTGTCTTCCTGCCTGCCTTGACTATCTATGGCACTCCTTTTCTCTCACTGAATGGAGCTCAGGTGTGAGACAATACTTGCCCTTTCAGAACACCAGAGTAGCCTCCTTTGTGTCTGATTCCTTTCACAAGGACTCTGGTTTCATTTGACATCTACCCAATGTTCCTGCAGAAAGCTGCAGATAACTCTCTGGTGATCTGCCTTCCTCTCCACTTGACTTGGATTCATCTGTGAAATTGCATTTTGTCTGTGCTTCTCCAGTAGGTCCTTTCCATTGC
Organism: Artibeus jamaicensis; assembly: GCF_021234435.1. Taxonomy (NCBI): domain Eukaryota; kingdom Metazoa; phylum Chordata; class Mammalia; order Chiroptera; family Phyllostomidae; genus Artibeus; species Artibeus jamaicensis. The sequence continues at coordinate 1,170,863 of NW_026521249.1, read as the reverse complement.
TATAGTTTGTTTCATTCTGAAAGCAGAGAGGACTTAGCCCCCACTGCTTATGCCAGTATTTCTTTTCAACAAGTTCTCATTTTCCCCCCAAGTTTGAAATGCATTTGAATCATATTTGGAAGTAAGAAAAAGAATGGTACCAGGCAGACTTTTTAAGGCACAGACTGAAAGAACAAGATTGATACAGAGAAGACTCTATAAACATATAAATAAAAATCTTGGACAAGGTATTAATTTCCCCTGAGTTTATTTTGGAAATAGCTAAAGAAACAGGACTACCCTCTGAAGATTACATTTAGAAGGAGCAGCGACTGGAAAGGGGAGGCGAGCAGGCTGCAGCATGAAGCTTTGTGGGGTGTGATTGGTAGAAGAGGCCCATTTCAAAGAATTTAAACACTAAATGGGTCCAAAACTAGTTTATTATCCTAATTCATTGATCATCTCCATGCTCACTCTATCCTATTCCTCTGAGTCCCCAAATTATTTGCCAACTGTAAATTCACTGATAGGCGACTGTGAGCAATTCATGCCTAGTCTTTTTTGGTGGTGTTTTGTTTCCCAAACTGTGAATGAAGACTTGCAGCTGGTTTAGCAATGAACCTTGTGCTGACCTAGCCCAGGTGCTAGAAGACCCTTAGTTTTTAGATACTGATGAACTTCATTGGAAAATTTCTTGAAAGTCCAGTTCAGTGCCAGACTCTGAGTCCAAGCTTCTCTCCTTGGCATCTGTTTTGGACATGTCACTTACAGCTCTCCTACTTCTGTCGTCTCTAGAGAAGACTGACATTCTGACAAACAATCTCTGATACAAACCCAACATCAGGCTTAGCTTCAGCTCTTTTCCAGGTCCAGCTTTGTAGCTGGTTACAGCAGGTCATAAGTTGGTTGGGCTTTCCGACTACAGGTAACAGGTATACACGTTGTGACAGAAAAAGGAAAAAAAAAAGGCAGTGGATGCTGTCTCAGTATGAATGTTGTGTTCTCCTATGTGGGACTTAAAAGGCAAGAGTGTATATATTTTCTTCACAGAACTATAGATCCAGAGTTTTAAAAGACTTAAAATTAACCAAGTTCATGTGTGTGTCTTAAGTAGATTTATTCTTAATAAAACTAAAGCCAAATGCCTGTCTGTGTTAGGCATTACTATATATTACCTCATTTATCCCGCACAATCTTGAGAGGTAAATACCGGTACTACCCCTGTTTTATAGGTGAGGAAGTTGAAGCACAGAGATGTTAAGCAATTTGCCCAAATATCACAGCCCAAGGGTTTAGAATTGGGTTTGAAATTAGAAAGTCTCTTCCTGGAGTCCATGCTCATGAGCACTACACTTTGTTCCCTCTCATACTCTGACATCTTTCTTATGTCAGTGTTGCTTTTCAACAAGGGAATGAGTACCGTTTGAGTTTCTCCTGCATGCACTGCATAGCTGTTATATAGTATCATCATAATATGTGTATTATTTTGTATTATGCCTGTTCTACAAATGTGGAAACTTACTCAGGCTCACATAGGTGTCAAAAGTCAAAGCTAGGATGAAAATTCCAAATTCTGTCTCCAGACATGTACTGCCTCCTATGTGTGTGCACACACACACCAGGTGCATTCCCGGAACTACTAATCATGCTCCTATTATGTGTTTTGTACTGTGTGAACACGGAAGAAGAGAAGGGCTTGCCAGTTTACTTAAATCATCATTATACAGGTAATATACAAATAGAGATAAGAGACAATTAGCAAAACATGTGAGGTTCTATTGGAGCAAAATACCAGTCTCTAAAAGATGGAAAAAAATACCCCCAGGAAAGCTTATAGAAGGAAGAGTTTTATGCAGGTGTTAGTTATATGATCTGTGCTCCTGGAAAGTCCCAGTTTTGAAACATTTGGACTGATTGTGCTAATTTACTTGGCAGATCTGATGTCACAATTATTAGTCCATAAGACATGCTTCTATGGGTACTAGTGCTGCATAAAGACTTACGGGGGTAGATGGTTTCGCACCTGAGCTGTGGTGGCTGGGAAGTGGGTGAGGAGCCTGAGATGGGGGTGTGACAGCTGTGCTATGCTGCATCCACAAAGACAGGGACCGTGGTATATTTGCTGGACAGTCAGGAGACGGGGCAGATGAGAACGGCATGTCTGGGTTATTATTTGCAGCATTTGTAAGTTTATTTTTCTTCCATCAGTGATTCTCAGTATCACACAACTTTCCACTCAGACCTTGAATTGGCCCAAAACAATGGTCCTGCATGCTCGACAATCATATAAATAAATGGCATTGAAATAGATTTTTGTTCCTGTATATACCTAGCTCTTTAAGTGTTGAATTGGCACCATAGCCTCCTCCATCTTTTTCTAGCTTTGTTAATCTTATTTGCAGCTTCTGCAAAGAGCAATATATTCAAGTACAATCATTAATTGAATATGATTCAATCTGGTCCTATCTTTAATAAGAAACCAAAGAAGGAAATTCAATTAGGCCCACCCTTTCCATTTCAAAAGATCAAGCCCTCCCCTTTCACGGTTAAAATTATGAAAGATTATCTTCTTAGTAGAAGGTTACAGGAAAATTTGGATTCCTGTCAAATATTTAGTGTAATATCCCAGGATCCGGATTCATATAGCCTTTCAGCAGCTTGCTCTGAGTGTCTGTCGATGCAATCTCTCTTCTGGAAGCTTTTGAATAAAAGGCACTCTATGCTCTTGCATGACTCGAGAGTACTCACCAGAAATGGTAACATGATGAAGCAGTTTTAGGACAAGTTATCATGTCTGCTGGTCATGAAAATGCAGACACCTCAGGCTCGTTTTCATAGGTTCGTGTTGGTCTTCTGATTCCTTAGAGAAAATTCAAATTATTGAAGCTAGATTTTAAGTCTATGTGGATATTTTGGGGTTGATCTAAAATTACAACAGCAGCAGAAGTAAAAAACAGAGTAGGATAAAATATGACTTAATCATCTTTGTTTTGCATAATTATTTCAAATACCCATAGAGAATATTATTAAGAATTACTATTATCATTACTGTGAGAGTTAAGATTTAGTGCATCTATCTTAAGTTTCAGACACTTTAAGTGCTTTATTTTCTCAGACCTACGTCTATTTGACTCCAGAGGCTTTGGCATAGCCCCTGGACTTAAATCATAATATGGGGACATAATCCCCATATTATGCAGCTTTTTCAACCCTTGTTGATAGATCAGTTTTGCCCAGAATGAAATATATTTTATTATACTAGATGCAAAGTTAGCTACAAATCTGTTGGGAATTAGAATTTTGTGTAAATAAGTGGGATTATTTTGTCCTCTGAAGCTTTATGTTGCAGTCTGATGGTATGACATGTTACAAGTATAATCATAAAGGCATGCATTTTTGCAAAGCTTTCCATGTCATTTCATTGAGTTCTGCCTCAAAGCACTGTTCAAACAGAAACCCTAGTGTCCCGTGGTATTCCTGCTAAAAAGGTAAATATTTGTAATAGGCATACTGAAGTCATATTCCAACACTGGCAAGAGATTCATTTCTTTTAATGCCATGCTGCCAACAGCTGGCACCCACTGACACCTGTGGCTCACACCGAAATTTGAGTCTTGGGTTGCTGTTTTCTTTTCCACCAGTGTGTTCTAGTGAACAAGCAAGGTGTGGGCTTCAGGCTCTGCATTGCAGAATGAAGAAACACACTGGCTCCTTTAGCAACTCAAGTTACAAAGATCCCAAAGGAGAAGTAGCTTGGGATCTTTGGAGTCACAGCATTCTAGATTAGTGCATTCACAAAGTATTTTTAAATGCAGGCAAATCCCTTCTTCAAATGAAATATTATTGGTGAATACAGCAAGTAAAATAGATAAAATAATGAAGACTACTGTTTATTCAGGGCTTTCTCTGTGACAGGCCCCATGCTAAACTCCCTCCATCATTTTCCTCATTTAATTCTCAAAAAGCCTACTTGAGGCAGGCAGGTTAACATTCTCCTGCTGGCTTCAAGAGTTTAGATAACTTCCCAGAGTGTGTCCTTCATGTGGAGGAACATGGTTCAAATGCAGGCAGGTGGTCTCATGTCGGAGCCTGAATTCTTGGCTGTGAAAATCTGACCCACGAGAGTGGACATGTGCTGATATTGTCCCCAGAAATTATGTATACTTTGGTCCTCACCCATCTGATAACCATGTGGAACTTCTCCAACACCACCGGCGTCCCAGAGAATGCACAAAAATACAAAAAATGATATTAAACTGAGAGAGGACTTTAGTTTATGCTCTAAAATGATATTTTAAAGGAGAAGATAGGTGCCTAATTGTTTCTTTGTTTAGTATTTGAAAAATCAGACCTTTGTTTACTAGCTTTATTGATGTGTAAATTGTATATAAATTATATATATGCATTGTAAAAGAGTACCCCAATCAAGCTAATTAACTTATCTATCACCTCACATAGCTATTATTTTTATGCATGTGGTAAGAACTTATAAGACCTACTCTCTTAGTAAATTTCAAATGTAGAATCTGTATTATTATCTATAGTCATCATGCTATCCCTTAGACCTCTAGCACTTATTCATAATGCATAACTGTAATTTTTTACCCTTTGATCAATATTTCTCCATTTCCTCCACCCCCAGTCCCTGGCAACCACCATTCTACTCTGTTTCTGTGAGTCTGATTTTTTTTTAGATTTCACATGTAAGTGAGATCACATGTAGTTAGTATTTGTTTTTCTGTGTCTGGCTTATTTCACTTAGCATAATGTCCTTCAGTATCACCCATGTTGTCATAAATAACAGGATTTCCTTCTTTTTTAAGACTGAATAACATTCCATTGTATGAGTGTATATAGCACGTTTTGTTTGTTCATCCATTGAGGGGGCATTAGGTTGGTTCCATATGGTCAGTATTGTGAGTAATGCTTCAGTGACCATGGGAGTGCAGACAATCTCTCTGACTTACAGTTTCATTTAATGTTTAAACTAGAGCTTCTTAAAGGTTGCTTCTGAAGATAAGATAGTTTGCTAGTTATGTACTTCGTTCCTTGCTTCATTTTTTGAGCACAAAGTGTGTACCAAGTTTTAAGAACTGTTTTAGGCATTGAGATGATTAATTGCTAGATTATAAAAATATAACAGTTTTTGGTCTCATTATCTCTCAGATAAGGTAACTACCAATTTATCATCCATGTTAGGGCATCCTTGGAAATAAAAGGGGGCACAGTTAATAATTAAAAGGGACAATAGGCCTAAGCCATGAGTGTCATGAGAAAACCAGTTTGTAGAGGAGTAGAGAGTCCATATACTTTCGATGTCTTATGAATACCCTGCTGTACCACACATGCTCAGAGAAGTGGTGCCGAAGCAAGTTAGAACAGGACAGATTTCTTAGTGATGCTGAAGCTGAGTCTTTACGGGTCAGCAGGTGTTCACCAGGCGAAGAGTCAGGATGGGCATGTGGAGTAAAGAAGAGGCATGAATGCTGGTATGAAATGGTAGGTTGCAGGTGGGGAGCTAGCAGCAGCCAGAGCAAAAGATGTGAGGCAGAGAGTGTCATGACATGCAGAAAGGCAGGAAAAGTTAAGGAATTTGGGTTTCATTTCTACATGATGAGCAGTCACTGAAGGATTTTAAGCAGAGTGGACAGATGAACAATTTAGGAAGAGCAGCCTGGTGCTTCTTCAGGTGTGGCCACAGGGGGCCAAAACTAGAGCCAGAGAAAGTAAGCAAAAAGAATGATTCTCAAGTCATATTACACAGAAGTAACTTGGAGAGCTTTAAAAATACCAATGCCTGGTCCCCATACCAAGCTGAATAAAACCACATTTCTAGGAGTGGATCCTGGCTCTGGTCATCTTTTCAATTCTCCCTGTGGCTCTAACATGCAGGCAGAACTCACATTCCCTGGGCTAGAAGAATGTTGGCTGAAAATGGAAAAGAGAGGATGATTTTGGAGTACACAATGGTAGTTAGGGTACAGGGGATAGATGTGAAAAAAAATTGGAAGGTAAATATACCTATAGCAAGAATTGGAGGAAGGTGGAGGAACGGAGGTGAGCTTTTGAGGATGGTTCCTTGCTGGGCGTCTCGGTAGTTAATAGTGCCTACATCTAAAGTAACAAATTCCTGAAGAGTAGCTGTTTTACATAGGAACAGAGAGAGTTAGATTTTGGTAATATAGAATGTGAGGTGTCTCAAAGACAGTCAAGGAAAGCATGCAAAGTCATAAGAGCAGGGGGCCAGTGGGGAACCCCCATATTTAAGTAGCAGGTGAGAGAGGAAGACACTGTGGAGACAGAAAAAGAATGCAATTGACAAAGGGACTCTTCCAGGCTTCACCGTCCGATGTGGTAGCCATTAGCTACATGTTGATATTTAAAGCAAAATTCATTCTTTGGCAGATTTGATTGATGGGAAAGGCCCTGCTTGTTTCAACTAAAACCTTTGTCAGCCAGTACTTTCTCTAAGCTTATTGTATTTGTTCATTTGGTCATTCACTCATTCTCTCACTACTACACTTACCCACTCTCTTACCCCATTTCTGTCCGAGGAGGCACCTGGCAATGCCACGCCCAGAACGTGGTGAGCACGGCAGAGGCTGGCTGTGCTCTAGCTTGGGAAAGCCAGTCTGTCTCCATTTCAGTGATCTGAGCTGTGTGTCTAGTCATCTTTTATCTTGTGATATCTATGAAAAATAATAATACCATTGCTCTCTTTTACCCCAGAAAAAAAGAACTGCATTTTAGTGGTGAGTGATATGACTACTAAATACATGGATTTTAAAAAAAAATTAAGTGAGTCTGGGATTTTCCAGGATAAGAAGTGGTTACAAATACTGTGTTGTTTCAGATGTTTTAGAGAGTAAATAGGCCTAATCAGCTCCTGAGCATTTTTATTAGTAAGACTGTGTCATTCGAAAATCTTTCTCTGAAACTTTTCCACCTACTCTCCAACGCCCACTTGAGTAAAAAAGTGATTAGGAGTGAGCTCAGAATCTCCACTTCATCTCAAATCCTCCAAGGTGGTGTCATAGTCATGGCTCTATCAGTAAAGCGCAGAAGGGCATGCCGGGCTGTGCCAAGAGAATAGTACTTGCATTAATTCAAAGTCATTTGGATTTGTATTGAGACTGTTACTTGTCTTTTATTTAATATTTTTTATTGCTGTCATTATTCATTCTGCTAATATACACAGGTGGATGTACATTGCATCCTGTAATTGATTCTGAAAGTTGCCTCTCAGTTCTGTATTAATTAAATTGTCATGCTTTGAAGATACAAGAGAATGTTGTCCTTTGAAGAAATCCTAGAAGAAAATTCTTTAGAGTCAATCATGCATTCAACAATTGTTTACTGAGCACTTCTATGTGCTGAAGTGATGTTGGGTGCTGGATAATACAGTTTACAAATTATGTTTTTGGGATGTTCATAATCTCATATAGGAAAATAATACTATATGCCAGGCACTGTTGTAAAATGTTCTTAGATATTTAACTCAGCTCATCTTCACCCCAACACTATGAGGTGGGTGCTGTAATCATCAACCCCATTTTATAGGGGAGGAAGCTGAGAAGTATAGAATTTAAGGACATACCCCACATTATACACTCAGTAAAGGCAGATCTGGGATTTAACTGATGTTATCTATCTCCCATCTGTGTTCTTAACCAGTGTGCTTTACTTCCTTTCCCCCATTTAGCTGTGATCTTCATTGGGAGACCTAAATCAGACTCCCCTTGAAATTAATGTATTTTTAGAGTGTAGTTTATTGGTTTATCTGTGGTTGATGTTTAACTCTTTATATGTCAATGAGCATTTTTAAGATAAATACACTTTCTCTTCCTATCGAGCAGAGTGTAGCCAAACAGAAATAAAGGAAGAGGTAAACAAACATTCAGTTCTTCACATTTGGGATGTGTGACCTCTTAAATCTAAAATATTTTTATAGGTATTCTTGGAATCTTTCATTCCAAATGTGTAAGCAATAGATATCTAGAACAATAAGAGAATTCTTTGTTTCTAGTCATATAAACATTTATTCAATTATTTTAAAGGCCATTTATGAGAAACCTACAGCCAATATCATACTCAATGGACAAAAACTAAAAGCTTTTCCACTAAGATCAGGAACAAGACAAGGATGTCCACTTTCACCACTCCTATTCAATATAGTATTAGAAGTTTTGGCCACAGCGATCAGGCAAGAAAAGGAAATAAAAGGCATCCAAATAGGAAAGGAGGAAACAAAATTGTCACTGTTTGCAGATGACATGATAGTGTACATGGAAAATCCTATAGACTCTACCCAAAAACTGCTCAAACTAATTAATGAGTTTGGCAAAACAGCAGGATACAAAGTCAATATCCAGAAATCAAAGGCATTTTTGTATACAAACAATGAATCAGCAGAAGCGGAAATCAAGGAAAAAATCCCATTCGATATAGCAAAAAGAAAAATAAAATATCTGGGAATAAACCTAACCAAAGAGGTAAAAGACCTGTATGCAGAAAACTACACAGCACTGAAGAAAGAAATCAAGGAAGACACAAACAAATGGAAACATATACCTTGTTCATGGATTGGAAGAATTAACATCATCAAAATGTCCATACTACCCAAAGCAATATACAGATTCAATGCAATACCTATTAAAGTACCAATGGCGTATTTCACAGACATAGAACAAACACTTCAAAAATTTATATGGAATCATAAACGAGCCCGAATAGCAGCTGCTCTTTTGAGAAAGAAGAACAAAGTAGGAGGGATCACAATACCTGATATCAAACTGTATTACAAGGCCACTGTAATCAAAACAGCCTGGTACTGGCATAAAAACAGGCACATAGACCAATGGAACAGAACAGAGAGCCCAGAAATCAACCCAACCCTCTACAGTCAATTAATATTCGACAAAGGGGGCAGTAACATAAAATGGAGTAAAGATAGCCTCTTCAGCAAATGGTGTTGGGAGAACTGGACAGCTACGTGCAAAAAAATGAAACTTGAGCACCAACTTACACCATACACCAAAATAAATTCAAGGTGGATAAAAGACTTAAATATAAGCCATGACACCATTAAAGTCCTAGAGGAGAACATTGGCAAGAAAATCTCAGATATTCCACGCAGCAACATTTTTACGGATATGTGCCCTAGAGCAAGGAATATAAAGGAAAGAATAAACAAATGGGATCTCATCAAAATAAAAAGCTTCTGCATGGCTAAAGAAAACAGTATTAAATTAAAAAGACAACCAACTGTATGGGAAAACATATTTGCCAATGATACCTCAGACAAAGGTTTAATCTCCAAAATATACAAAGAACTTACACGACTCCACTCTAAGAAGACACCCAACCCAATTAAAAAATGGGAAAAGGACTTGAACAAACACTTCTCCAAGGAGGACATACAGAACATTCAGAGACACATGAAGAGATGCTCAATATCGTTAGCTATCAGAGAGATGCAAATTAAAACCACAATGAGATACCACTTTACACCAGTCAGTATGGCTATCATAAACAAAGCAACAAACAACAAATGTTGGAGAGGTTGTGGGGAAAAGGGGTCCTTAGTTCACTGTTGGTGGGATTGTAGACTGGTACAACCATTATGGAAAACAGTATGGATTTTTCTCAGAAAAATAAAAATTGACCTGCCTTTTGACCCAGCAATTCCACTGCTAGGATTATACCCCAAGAATCCTAAAACATCAATTTCAAAGAACCTATGCACCACAATGTACATAGCAGCACAATTTACAATAGCCAAGAGTTGGAAGCAACCTAGGTGCCCATCAGTAAATGAATGGATCCAAAAATTGTGGTACATATACACCATGGAATTTTATGCAGCAGAGAGAAAGAAGGAGCTACTACCTTTTGCAACAACATGGATGGAACTGGAAAGCATTATGCTGAGTGAAATAGGCCAGGCATTGAAGGACAAATACCATATGATCTCACCTTTGACAGGAAGCTAAAGAATAAAACAAACAAGCAAACAGAATAAAAACAAAGATGCTGAAATAGAGAACAAGTGGGCAGCGACCAGAGGGGAGAGGGAAGGGAACTTGAGGGGAAAAAGGGGGAGGGATTTTGAGGAACAAGTATGAAAGACACAGAGTTGAGGACTGGGGGTGAGGGGGGAATGGGAGGGAGGGGGGAGACCGGGCGGGGGGGGAAGGGAAAAAAAAATGTACTTGAAAAGTAACTAAATAAAAAAAAAAATAAATAAAAAAATAAAAAAAAATAAAATAAAATAAAAGTCATATAAACATTTATACAATTATACTAACATGTACTGCACTACACAAACCATATTCTACCTGGGGCCCCATTAGTAGTTTCCCAGGTTGTCTACACATGCACAAACGTCCCTGCTACCCAAACCAAACATCCTTGACCCCTAGGAACATAAAGAAGTTAGGTAGACTAGTAGCCCCAAAGCACTTACAGAGAAATTTTATTAAGACTTGGGTTTCTGGGATAGTTTTGTTTTCAGCTATTATCTTGAATCTGCCATTCACTCAAAGGTTTCTGTTGGACTCAATTCAATTCTCTGCCTTCTGGGCTATGATTGTTTTGCTGAGTACCTCTCCACCCAAACAGCTAACGGGATTTGGTGACAGTTTTCAATTGTATTACTACCAAAGACTTTTGTAAGTATAGAATTTCTTTGTGTAGGCTGAGCCCTGACTGTGACTTATTTAGGCCGTTACTTATGGCCCTACATCTGGCCTGACTCTGCAGAATAACTCACTAGTCTTCCCAGAGTGGAAACCTCTAAAGATGTTCATCAACACACACATAAATAATCTAGATGACCATCTGGGAGCTCCTGTTCTATCATATAAATCCATTTAGTAAAGATATTCCTTGGCCTGTAGAAGCACAGGTATGCCCCACTCTTTGAAAGTAGAGCATTTCTGTGAAACCTTTTCTAAGCTAAAATGGCATATAGCAAAGGAGCAGTTGCCATTAATTGATATGTTTTTATTCTGTTCACTATGATTGAAATGATTATGTCCAGTTGTACACTAAGCATAATACCCTTACGAGCTCTTAGGTGTTTCTGATACCTTAGGACACATCTTGCTAACAGATGCACAAAATAAATTGCAATAAAATCCAGACGCTCACAGAGACAGTTAAAATATGGTGCTCACTGGTTTTGAGAGGCTGAGTGTGGATCCGGGAGATGGAGCTTGGGGGGCCCTTCTCACAGCTGGGATGCATGCTGGGCTATAATGGCCCATGCAAAACAAATGCTGAGTGCTATTTCTTTTCTCATATTTTTCTGTAAAAGCAAAAGTCTTCTTTGGATTTTTATTTCAGTTAGAAGAAACAGGTAGGATGTAGGTCTTTCATTAAAGCAAAGTCATGTAACATGAACTTTAGAAAAGCAGGGACATACCTGTTTCACCTAAACTCTAGCGTCCACAGCTCCTGTTAGACTATTGAGACAGTGTCCTAAGTAAAAGGAGTCAGATTGGCAGGGAGGGCCTGGTGCCAACGTTTCTCTAAGCACCTGAGAAAGGCTCCCATACACAGGGTGGTGGCTGCTTACACTGTAATACATCCACAAAACAGAAAATAAGCTAGTTAAATAAACAGAAAGGTATTCAGTTTGCCAAATTAATGACATTTAAATTACAATAAAATATTAGATAGCATCCCCATTTCACCTTAAGTTATCTACCCTTTAAACATTTTTTTAATAGCTGATCTGCATGGGCAAGTGATATAACATATTTTACTTATGATATTACGCATCCATATGGTATTTGGCACTATAATGTTATCATTATTTAACCCACTAGTTCTCCTTTTGGGAACTCAAAATATGGAAAAAATTATGTGAATAAAGGTATTCATCACAACAATGTTTATAGTTCTATAAGAAGAAACTTGAATGCCTAGCAATGTAGAAATGGTTATAGAAAAGATGATGTCCTGATTTTATAGATGCATAAAGTGGAGTGACTTTTATCATATGATCTATTGAATATAAATATTTATTGTTTTCTATGTGCCTGGAACTCTTCCAGGTTCTGAGACCTCACTGATGAGCAAAATAATTACCATTTGCTACTAAAGTCATAAAGCTTATAGGTGGCAGAGGAGTTAGATATTAGTGAAATTAACATGCCACCTTTCTGGCCAAGTATTTAGGGGTGCAGTTTGACTGGTTAAACATTTGCCTTAAATCTGCTGCTTGTCAGACTTGTATATGAAACTGACTCACTGTACAGGATAGATAGCCTTGATGTTGTGTCTGTCTGTGGCTTACTAGCAACAATAAGCACTTGAGAACACTTGAGCAGCATGTGGGAAGGGAGGTGTGGAACTCTCAAAGCACTCCAGCATTCAGTGTTTTTAGGAGATCTGAAATCCAATGTTTTAAAGCTGAGCTGAGTCTTCTGTTGACGTAACTTAATGTTTAGGGTAGCAGCATTTCTGCTGGTCTTGTGTATGCTTTTTTAAAATCTGTGTAGTAGAAACAGAATATGAATAATGAATGAGTAATTTTTATTTTATCCCACGAAACTATAATGATGCTAAGCTTGTTGCATGATACAGATAATGTAGGAGTATTAGTCCTGCAATTTGACTGTAAACTGTGATGTTCCCTTTTCAAAATTTAATGAGCTCTTGCTGTGACAAAGGGCAGCATTAGATACTGAAAGAAAATGCACTTTCAACCTAATTTGCAGATATTGAAGTGAAGCTTGAGGAATGATGTAATGATAGATTTCGTGATTTGGGGACTTGTTTGGCAAAGGTCTGTATTTCAGAGGGTAAAAATTTTTCATTTCTTCTAAATAGGAGCCTCTCTCATATGGATGGCTTTATAAAGTTATGAATCACTAACAACCCTTGCGTTCTTGGGTTGTGTTTCTTTAATTTTTATTTTCACATAAATGGATTTGACTCTTCTCATTCACATTGCTGTTTCTTGTTTCAGTGATAAAGGAAATTGGTGTTGCTCCCCTCACTTTCTTCTTTATTAGCATTGCCTTCACTCCCTCCTCCCCATTTGATATCACTGTCATGAAGAAGCACTTGCTTCTGAGGTTTAGGTATCATTAATGTTCATATAAAATAAAGTAATCCTCTCAAAGGTACACAAATTACAAACCTTGGTCTGCTATCAGAAAGCCCACTCACTCACCAGATCGCCTGGTTCTCCGTGACAGGGGGCTCAACTGATCTTTTCAACAACTTCAGGGTGCGTTCTCCCAGAACGAGTCAGGGAGACCAAAAGGCCACACCAGGAAGCAGCCTTGACCACTCCTTCGCCCCCATCTGCTTGGGGTGTTCTATATTCTCTGCTCTCACCACACTGCATTGGGTTCCGTGTTTTCCCTCCCCCTTCCAAGTCTAGCTGAATTGCAGTTAGGTTTATGATTATGAAATAAAAACTGAACAACAGAAAGAGGCAGCCTTGAGGACTTCTAAGCTGTGTACCCTGGAAACAGAAATGCATCTCTGCCTCTTCTTCCAGCTCTGAAAGGCCAAGGGTAGGACTGCGGGGGAGAAAGTGGCACATTAACATACAGTGGTTAATTCTATGCTGGAAATAGATGACATCTGAAAACAAATGGAAAGCACCAGTTTGAGTACAGGAAGCATGAGAGTGGGACTGACCAACTTGGGAAAAATCCAGGTTCTGCTGATAGTTACCTTCTGGAAAATTACTTCATTATTGTGAGGTTCTCCCGAATGCAACACTAGTCTCATATGTGTCTTGTCAACAGCACTTGGGCATCGAGGCAGAACAATTCCCACTCTTCCTCAAAATAAAAAAAAAGAATTTTGACACTTTTACCTTAATTTTCTTTTCAGTAACTGTATGATGTAAATAAGCACTATTGTTTTTTATGTTTATTTTCAGTTGCCTTAATATGGTCTTTGATTTTTAAAAAGATTTTGTTATATTTCTTAAATAGTCTAAATATACTTAAGTCCATGTATAATTATTTTCATATACTATTTTCTAATATTTATATAATGTATTTCCTCATCTTATTGCATCTGCTAATTACTCTAAAAATGTTGAAACAGAGCAATCATAGAGGGCATTTTTATCTTATTTATGACTTTACTATGAATGTGTTTTATATGGTTTATGGTTTCACTACTTAGAAAGATTCCTTTGATGCTTAATTCACTTGAAGCATCATTTTGCCACATTTTGCCTAGAATGCCACGTTCACATTTAGCTTTTCTGTGTTTTTAGGTTCCTCTTGGCTGCCACAGTTTCTCAGTCTTCCCTATTTTCAATGACAGTTTTGAGGAGTATTGGTCAGGGAATTTGTAAGATGCCCTCGCATGGACACTTGTTTGATTTTTTTCCTCATGATTACACTGGGGTTATGGGTATTTGGGAGGAAGACCACAGAGGTGACAAGTGCCAATTCCATCACAGGATAACCAGGATGCGTCCCTGTTGGTGTTGATCTTGGTCACTTGGCCACTTGGCTGTGGTGCTGTCAGGTTTCTCCACAGGGAAGTTACTATTTTCCCCTCCCTTTCCCTACTGTGTTCATATTTAAAGAGTAGGGAGTTTCGCTCCTCCTTCTCCTTAAGGGGGGAATATCTACAAAAATTACTTATCCATTAATTTTTTGTTCATCTGTTGTCAGTTATCATTCACTGCTGTATTCACTGAATATAGAAGAGTTCCAAAAATAAAAACAGCAACAACAAGAAACAACTCCTGATTACAGTTCAGTAAATGTTTGCTGAATTAATTAAATATAAATTGATTATAAGCCAATTTATTTTAGTTTTTGTATCTTCTTTTTAAATTTATTTTTCTTAAGTTTTTAAATTTCTTAGGTTAAGTATATAATTCATTTATTTTATACTCTTTTAAAAATAAGAGCATTAAGGCTGCATATTTTCTTCTGAGTTAAGCTGCATCCTAGTTTTGATATATGAAGTATTCTCAATTGTACCTATTTGAAATAACTGGTACTTTGTAATTTTATTTCATTTCTGATTTTTGGTTCAGTTAGAAGGCTATCTTTTAATATAAAGGCACTTAGACGTGTGTGTGTGTGTGTGTGTGTGTGTGTGTGTGTGTGTGGTCTTTCATTCACTTCAAAGAATTTTAGTGTTTTCTGTGTGGTCACATGTGTAATCATTTTCTGTAAATTTATATCCCGTGGTCATTAAAGGAAGACTAATGTATTTTCTGTTCATAGCATACAAATTGTCCACTTATACACACACAGATGAAGAGTTTGTTTTCAACCTCCTTCTGGTCCCCCCTTGGAAATATGTTGAATATCAGTTACAAACTTGCATTTGCCATTGCAGTATGTACCTGCTGTTTCTTTAGGCTTTATAGTGGAATTCACTATATGTTATTGTCAGCCATTTAGATTTTACTTTTACTTTTCTTTGCTTTTTTTTTAGCTTTGCCTGTTTTTCTCTTTTTGCCACAGAGCATTAGTTTCCACTACCCTCTAATCCTGAAATGCTGTCTTCTATAAAAACCCTTTCCCCCTTATTATTTGATACAGTCAATACGCTGACAGTTTTCTAGATTATTTTATAAGGAGGAATCAAATACATACTCTTTTGTAATTTGCTTTGCCCCAGACTAGTGCATCCAAATACCAACTTCATCTGCACATTAGGTCTTTATTAGACCCCTCAACCCTCTCATTCTAAAGACACTTGCTGTCCTGCCCACTGATACTTCAGTTGTAAACCTGCAATTTAGGAGTCATCCCAGGTGGGATCCCCTACTCAGGGTCCTGCTAAAACCAGAGGATAGTGACCAGCCAGGTGCACAGAGAGGGTCCCTGCACTCTTACTCTGATGCTGCCCTTGGAAGTGGACCCTGGGATCTTACTGCTTCCTTGTAGGAAAACCTTTGAGTCATTGGGCTTACTGATGACGAAGTAAAAAAAAAATTCATAAGGCCTAGAAAGCAGAAATTGCAATACCTTTCATTTTTCTTGGTCAAATGCTTTGAATTACAGGAATTATTTTTTGTTATGACTCTATCAAATGTTTTTTATAAAGGTTTATTTCTTTTTACCCCAGGCTGAAACAGATTTTAAAACAGGCCTTATCAAACTGGCATGTGCTCGGCACCAACAGAGGCTTTGTCGACGTGCAGGTTCTGGTGCAGAAGGTCTGTGGTGGGTCAGTTTGAACGTGTCTAACACGCACCAGTGCTGTCAGTACGCCTAGTCCTTTGGTCCACTCTTTGAGTAGCAAGGTTATAAAGTCTTAGACTATTTCTAATTTTTGTTTTTGGATTTAGTTTTCGAACCCCGCAAAAAACAATCTCTATAATTGATGGGCACATTTTATTTTTTACAACAAAGTTTTCATCTATCTTGAAACCCGTATTATTTAATAGGCCTGGCTACAAATGATATTTGTTTCAAAAAATAACTGAATTGTTAAGAATTAGAATTTGTTGGCCCAGATGAGTTCAAAATAATTTATTATCTAATATGAAGTCATTTCCCAAGACGTTGTTGTAGCATGATCTGGATAATATAGCAAGTGGCCTGACCAACCCATGGTCTGCCCAGAACTGTCCTGGGTATAGCACTGAAAGTCCTTGTTCTTAGGACACCCCAGACCTGGACAAACTAGGACAGTTAGCAGCATTAGATAGACTTCTGTGACCTTGGACACAGCCTTTGCTCCCCAGCTAACTGTTTTAAAAGGCATAGTACTACTTGACACACATGAGTGTACCTTGAATAGCTGGTCACTTTTCCTCAATTACTTCTCATAACTGGTAGGTAGGACAGACTCAGACCCTCATCACAGGAGAGAACTGCCTTGTCCAGGGTCACATCCTATGGACTGAGGCTTCAGTTTATCTATACTCTTTCTTTGTGATGTGTAGTACACCATGCCACTTGCTTTCTTAAACAGAATATTTATTAACTTGGCTTTTGGGCAATTAGTGTTTTGGAAATTCTCTATAAGAGGACTTGTTTAAAAAAACACAACTTCTATTTTGAAGAGCTGGGTATACAATTGATAAATCAGGATATATTTTAAATATTTTGTCTTTTGAAAACTGAAGTTTTTTATAAAGAAGTTTATATCTGGAAATATTAGTCACATTTGCTCATATTTTCCATGGAATGTTAGTTATCTTACCACTCAGCTATTAATGATATTATTTGAAAAAATTTACCTCTCATTTGCTAAGATTTACTAGCATTGCTTTTAAAAATAAGTGAGGGTCATATAGCATCTCTTCCTTCTAGCAGGATTGCAAGATAAATGACACAAATCTATTCTAATTGAATCCAGAAATCCCTGGGTATTTAGCAATTAGTACGAACAGTTGTTCCATTAATAATATATAATATTCCTAATTCCAAATGTGTTATGTGTTATTAAGCGAATGGTCCTGAAAAAGTCTGGATTTAAAAAAAGAACAAGCTTGAGTGTGGTAAAACTTGAGTTTATTTTGTGATGGCTCAACATGCAATGTGAGTTTATTAAAGACTGAAATCAAACTGGACTTCCAGGGTATGTGAGAGGGGTCCCACTCTGTGTTCTGCTTATAATTCCTGGTTGCCTAAAAAAATATCTTCAGCCACAGTCAAGTAGCAGGCATTAGATATGGGTCATCAGTTTCAATTGGAATGGTGGTAGTGTCAGTTAGTATTTGTCAAAACCCTAAATACCTTATAGTAAAATATTGCAGCAGACTATAAATTTTTTGTCTTGGAAATGCTGGGGAAGTGTCCGTGTGGGACTGGAAAATTGCCTGAGAAACTGACTAATAGAGCTGCTTCCATGCAGAGATGCTCTGGAGCTTGGAACGTGTCCCAAATTAAATGTACTGAGATCCCCAGGCTTTGTTTTGCAATTCAAATAATCCCGCACTTTCCACCAAAGCCTCTTAGGCTCCCCTATGGTGGGGTTCTTTGAATGTTCACACATAAATGGGGGACTTTGTTCTCTGAAGCACAAAGCTGAAGTAGTTTTGGTAGACAAGGGATTGTGTGGGCATATTTGAGAGCTGTGCTTTGAAAAAAATCCCAAAGTGAGTAGCTTTTGAGGCTTCTGATCACAGATGGAGTTAAAGACTACAGTTTAGTATTGCCCAGGGGCCCTGCAATCTGTTTATATTACTTAAAAGAGCCGTCAACTGTTCATTAAATGTCAGGAAATTTTGTGATGATAAAGTCATGGGAAGATCAGAAGGGAATATAGTAGTAGATCCCTGATTACCTGTGTCCAAGCCATTTTGCCCCAGATTAATTCTTTTGATCAAGGAGGAGTGTTACTCTGTTACCCAAATTCTTCTTTCTCTGGCCTTGAAAATGGGTCCCAGGTACCTGCCTTTACTCACTAGGTTTATCTGCTATTTCAGAGGTCCGAGGACTCACTCATGTTTGTAACACTAGGAATTACAGGCTCCAGTCAGCTTTCCCCCTTGAGACAACTTTATTCAAATATTCTGTCTAAGAAACAACTAATGATGCAACTCATTAAGGAAATAGATGGGAGTGCTGGCCGGGTGGCTCAGTTGGTTGCAGCACTGACCCATGGATCAAAAGGTTATGGATTCAATCCCCAGTGGGAGCACATACGAGAGGCAACCAATGTTTCTCTCTCTCTCTCCCTTCTCCCCTCTTCCTCTCTCTAAAATCAGTAAAAAACATATCCTCAGGTGAGGATTGAAAAAAGAGAGAAAAATGGCTGCCCTCTTTGGTTTAATATTCTGTACTTTGCCTGTGACCCTTATGTAAGCAATCCTGTTAGTCTGTAGAATGGAGACCTTCCTCTGTTGAATGTTAGCTTGTTGAGGACAAAGTCCATGTATTCATCCTTCTTGTGTCTTCCCAGATCTACTTTGGCCCACTAGAGATGACTGTCATTACCTCTGGGAATTCTCTAGTTCCATTCACTCCATCTCTCCCCTGCCAGCCTTGTATGGAAGACTCCCCTGCATGCTGGCTGTGCTCTAGCATTTTAGCTCGTACCACAGTGTCTGCCTCCCCAACTGACTCAAGGGATCAGATTTTTCATTTCTGCATCTCCAGTGCCGAGTGCACTACGCATTCAACACATGTTGAAAGAAATTAATAAATGGAAGGCATTCAATAAGGGTTAGTTGAGTTGAATTGAATAGAGCAGGCACACCCTTTAGCTATTGATGGGGTGGGATTTAGTGCAGGTGATGTAATGTAACTTGACAGGGCAGTTAAATATTGACAGGCAGGAGGAAGCATATGGGCACTGTTCAGAAAGAGGAAAGGGAAGTCTGACTGTGGCTGTCAGATCAGAGAGCTGAGGCTGTAAAGGACCAACCTGAGTAGCTGCAGTGGTCCTGATGGCCCAGCAAGGTCACTCACCGGTCCACTTGTCTTCTGCTTCAGTAGAGGTGAGGACTGGAGCCTGGCTGGGAAGATAGTGGATTGTGATGTGAGTAAATGCAGACTCTGAGCTTGTGGCTTTGGGATGCCTGGCATCCCAGACACTCTCTGCTAGCTGCCCATTTATATATAGCTTGGGCTGATCCTCATTTAAGACAAGAAGCATGAGATCTATTTGAATCTGTCTCCTCTCTCCCCACCTTAACACACTCCCAAATGATTTGTGCTTTAATATAACCTCTTAAAGTGATTGGGGTTGGATTCTGGTGCATGTGTTTTGAATGCTTACTTGAGGGATTTGTCCATTCGATTCATTTGTAAGAACTCTGATGCTAACAGTTAAAGACATGCATAGCAATAGAATTAGGATGCCATTAATATGTTCAGTGCTATCAGATGTTGCTTTATATGTGTGGGGGTGGGGTGAGGAGGGAGAAGTACATTAGACAGTGTTTTTAGCTCTAATATTGGATGAGGGGACAAGCTGAGGTAAGTTCAAGGAGAGTATTGGGTGAGAAGATGCCAACAGACAGCAGGCAGAGAAATGACTTAGGCCAGTCTAGCTCTGCATTTACAAAGGACACATGTCACCTGAAGAAATAAAAAGGCCCCATTTGACTTTACAAACACTGTTTAATCAACTGGCATGTCTCAGATTAGCTTTTAAGAAAAGAAAGCTAGTATCTGCTCAAAATTAAATAGTCACATGCAGCAATAAGAAATACAAGGCAAATAGTCTCAAGTTCCTTTACTTGGATTTTAGAGGAGAAAATGATGGGTAACTGACATGGATTCACATCTCAACTTAGCAGTAACTAGTTAAGGAAGGATGCGTGCCTCTATTTATTTCTTCATCTGTGAAATGGGTAGAATGATACAGGTTACTATGAGGCTTGAATAAAATTACATATATACAAGGTCTGTCTGGGAAAAATCTAGCCATTGTTAATATAACAAGAACAGTTTGCACAACATCAATGTAACCTGACAGCCAAGGAAAGTGGACTGGAATGCATATGAACAATGACAACTTCACTGTACTAGTCAGTGGGTTTGGCAGATGCCATTGAGTGAGCATGTGTACTTTGTGGCCATCACGTACAAAATAACTGAGTGAGTAGAGCAATGAATCTGCATCAAATTTTGCATTAAACTTGAGCATTCCTCTGTGAAAAGTATTTGCATGATTCAGAAGGCCTCAAGTAGGGCACCTGGTGATTGGCAGCTTCATCACGACCATTTACCCACTCATGCATCGTGTCTCATGCAGAGTTTTTTGACAAAATATCAAGTCACCAAGGTGATTCAGCCACCCTACAGCTTAGATTTGTCACCCTGTGACTTCTGGCTTTCCCCCAAACTAAAATTACCTTTGAAAAGGAAAAGGTTTCAGACTGTCAGTGAGGTTCAGGAAAATACAATGAGGGCAACTGATGGCAATTGGGAGAACTGTGTGAGGTCACAAGGTGCCTACTTTGAAGGGGACTGGGGCATCATTGTCCTATGTTTCTTGTATCTTCTTCAATAGATGTCCTTGGGATCTGCTTGGCCAGGGCAGATCCCTCCAAATAATTGTTCCCTTCTTCTCAATTTCTAAAGGTTTATTCTGTTTTTTATTTCTTTAAATACAGATTGATTAAGAGATAGTTCACATATCATGATATCCACTCACTTAAAGTATACTATCTATTGGTAGTTGTTTTGAGGATATTCATATGGTTGTACAACCATACCACAATCAATTTTGTGAACATTTTCATCATCACAAAAAGAAATCTCATACCACTAATGGTCATTAACTATTTTTCCCAATTTCTCGAGTCCTAGGCAACAATGACCTGCTTCCTATCTTTATAGATTTTGCCTATTGTAGATATTTCATACAAATAGAAGTATACAATATGGTATCTTTTTTTAAAGAAATATTTTATTTATTTTTAGAGTGCATATGGGAGGGAGAAAGAGAGAAAGAGAAACATCAATGTGTGGTTGCCACTTGAGTTCCCCCTGCTGCAGACCTGCCTGTAATCCAGGCATGTGCCCTGACTGGGAATCAAACTGGTGACCGTTTGATTCACAGCCCAGTGCTCAATCCACTGAGCCACACCAGCCAGGGCACAATTTGGTATCTTTTTGTGACTGTCTTTTCACCATAATAGTTTTAAGGTTCATGCATGCTGTAGTATATATCAATACTTCACATTTTTAAATTAGCAAATAATATTCTACTATATGCATATAAAACATTTCATTTATCCATTCATTAGTTGATGAAAATTTAGGTTGTTTCTACTTTTGGAGTACTATGAATAATACTACTGTAAAATTCACATACAGGTTTTTATGTACACTAATGTGTCTGTCTTATTTTTTAATATAATCTAAAACTAGATTATTTTTAAATATATTTTACTAATTATGCCATTACAGTTGTTCCATTTCCCCCCTTAATTTCCCTCCACCCTGCACACCCCCTCCCCCACAATCCCCCCTTTAGTTTATGACCACGTGTCTCAAGTTCTTTAGATTCTATATTTCCCCATACTATTCTTGCCCTCCCCCTGTCTATTTTCTACCTACCATCTATGCTACTTATTTTCTGTACCTTCTCCCCCCTTCTCCTTCTCCCACTCCCCTGTTGCTAACCCTCCATGTGATCTTCATTTCTGTGGTTCTCCTCCTGATCTAGCTGTCCTTTTAGGTTGCTTTTGTTTTAGGTATGGTTCTTAATCACTGTGAGTTTGCTGTCCTTTCACTGTTCATATTTTTATCTTCTTTTTCTTAGATAAAGCCCTATAACATTTCATATAATAAGGGCTTGGTGATGATGAACTCCTTGAATTTTATCTTATCTGAGAAGCACTTTATCTGTCCTTCCATTCTAAATGAAAGCTTTGCTAGATAGATCAATCTTGGATGTAGGTCCTTTCCTTTCATGACTTAGAATACTTCTTTCCAGCCCCTTCTTGCCTGTAAGTCTCTTTTGAGAAATCAGCTGACAGTCTGATGGGAGCTCCTTTGTAGGTGACTGTCCCCTTATCTCTTGCTGCTTCTAGGATTCTCTCCTTCATTTTAATCTTGGCTAATGTAATTATGATGTGCCTTGGTGTGTTCCTTCTTGGGTCCAACTTCCTTGGGACTCTCTGAGCTTCCTGGATTTCCTGGAAGTCTATTTCCTTTGCCAGATTGGGGAAGTTCTCCTTTATTATTTGTTCAAATAAGTTTTCCACTCATGCCTGTTCCTCTTTCCCTTCTGGTACCCCTATAATTTGGATGTTGCAGCATTTAAAGATGTCCTGGAGGTTCCTAAGCCTCTCCTCATTTTTTTGAATTCTTGTTTCTTCACTTTTTCTGTTTGGTCATTTTTTTTTCCTCCTTCTGGTCCACTCCTTTGATTTGACCCCCAGTTTCGTTTCCACTCCTTTGATTTGACCCCCTCATTTTATTTTATTTATTGGTTTCCTGTGCATTTCCCTTCATTTCAATTAGTTTAGCCTTCATATATTCCTCTAATTTGTGACTAAAATCAACCAGTTCTGTGAGCATCCTGATCACCAGTGTTTTGAACTGTGCATCTGAAAGTTTGGGTATTTCTTCATCACTTAGATTAATCAGCTCTGGGGCTCTGAGTTGTTCTTGAGCCATGTTTTGATCTGTTCGTGCCTATTAGGTATGAGGAGCAGATGTTCACCTGCAGATGTTCACCTTAGATGTTCACCAGGGTGGGGCCACCCAGGTCACTGGTTTGTGATGCTGTATGTGGAGGCAGGGTCAGAGAGGGACAATGGTGGTTCCCTTTGCCACTTCCTGTCTCTGGGGCCTGCTTGGTCCATCTCACTGCTGGCTTCTTCACTGGTTTATCTGCGCACGAATGTGTGACCACAGTCAGCCCTCAGTGGGTCTGCCTGCGGCTGCTGGAGCACCTGAGTCATGCACCTGGGTCAGTCCAGTGGATCTTTCCTGCCCGACCCAGCTCTGCTGCTGTCTCTGCCCCTCTTACCAGTTTAGCTGAAGGGTTTGTTGTTGTCAGACTTCTGAGTAGTTCAATTTTCTGTGGTTTGGCTGCGTTTTTATTGCTAAAACTTTGTTGTTTTTAAACTTGGTTGTGCGAGAAGGTGCAGTGCTTCCACCTATGCCTCCATCTTGGCAGAAGTCCTAAAAGTAAATTCTTTCACTTCTTTCTGAGAAGTTATGAGAAACCACAGTAAAAAATGGGAGGGGCTTCACCTTTAACCCAGCAGAAATTGAAGAAAATGACAAACTGGTCAGCACCATCCTTCAGAATATTATGATACAACGAGTGGGTCTTTAGCAATGTGTAAAGTCTTATGCAAAAGTAGGTAAAATAACCTGGACTCCTGTACTAGCTTATGTGAGTTTATGAATGTCTTGATTTTCATACACATAGTTACTGTAGGATTAAGTATATGTCATGCGTGAATGTAGACATTATACTTTTTATTATTCTTTGCATGAATGGTTTTACTGATTAGGAAAATTGAAGCAGCATATGGCAGGGAAGGAAATACAAAGTCAAATTCAACTGGCCCCCAAAAATGAGATAACTGGATGAAATGGATGGTTAAGTTAAACAACTGTGCGAGCATGATGATTTATTCTAAGTCACCCAGAGTCCATTGTCATCTGGAAACATTAGGGAATGATGATGACTATGGCGAACTAGAGAGTACAGTCATGAGCTGCTTAATGACAAGAATGAGTTCTGAGAAATGCATTGTTAGGCAGTTTTGTCATTGTGCGAACATCATAGAGTACACTTAATGCAAACCTAGATGGCATAGCCTACTATAAACCTAGGTATACCGCAATCATATTTGCAGTCCATCACTGACCAAATGTTTTGTGTGGTATAAGACAGTATATATTCCATCTAAAAGGGAAAGAAAAATGTTGGAACTCTAGTTATTTGTGGCCATGTATGTACATGAGCTCATCTGACAATCTTCTAATTTTTCAAGGCAATTAATTTTAATGTAGAAAATCCTCTTTTTGGGCCAAATGCAATCAAGTGGAGCAAATCATATTACCTGGTAAGCACAACATTTTGGGGCTAATTTCAGTGTTTCTGTACTAATTGCACTATTCTTCATTTGTTCCTGTTTTTTTTGAACCCTCTGTTTTCTCTTTGGAAAATAAGGGGGTTTGAAGAAATGTGCTCGGTTGGCCTTTTGCCTATAGTGTTCTAGAGTTGCATAAGGACTGCCCCAGTTTATCAGTAAAATTAATGCATCATGGGCAGAAAGATGCACAGTGTTCCAGTTGATGACAACCTTAAAGGGCAAGGAGTGCTTTAAATGGCCCCCTCCACATCTCTCGTAATGTGGAACTAACTGCTTGTGAGAAAAATCTCTCTGCTGTGGCTGAAAATGTTCCTTGTTTTACCTTCGTTTTGAAGGATATTTTCTCTGTAGGTAGACTTCTAGGTGGACAGGTTTTTCTGCTTTCTTTCTTTTGCTATGACCGAATATTTCCTCAGCTTAAACCCACTCTAGGGGTAAAAAAATCCATTACTTTATTACTATGCTAAAACACTTATATTTACTTCTTTGTATATTTTTATGTATTTAAAACCTAACTATTATAGGTATCAAGGGCAATGGAGTTCCCTAGTTCTGATATTTGGAGTACATGTGAAACACGGCCCTGTGCCACCCAGTTGTGTCCCATGTTGGACTGCAGACCTGGGGAAGACAAGAAGGAAACTGCATCCCAGAGACCAGCTTGAGTTCTCAGCTTGTCTCTCTGATCCTCGTATTTTCTCACAAAGGGGCTGTTATGGGAGGAAGTCATTAAATCAAGACTAAGAGAGCTGCATATTTTTCTACTTGAGAGTAGCCCTAAGGTCTGAACAGTCTAATTACTACATCCTCAGGTTCAGTGTGCTATTCATTCCTTTTTCTGATTTGTTCCTCCAAGCAGTCCTTTGAGGGAGAGCAGAGCTATTGTTTCCATTTGACAGTTAAGGAGATTGAGGTTCAGTGCTCGTTGGAAGTCTTGGAGTCGATTAGCAGCGCAGCTGAAATCAGGATGTCTCTCACCCAAGATGCTTGTCAGTCACTTGGCCACAAAGACAGTTACCATTCCCACTACACAAGGTCTGAGAAGCCCTGCATAGCAGCTCCTACGCTGTCCTCTGAGGAAGTGTCAGTGGTGAGTGCAGTGGGAGAAGGCCAAAATCCTGTGCTGTGCATATTTTAGTGAAGGGGGCCTTAAAGCTTCTTCCTATCCACCCCCTGCATTCAGGCAAATTTGTCTTAACTCTTGACTGAAAAATCTTTTAAAAAGAAATGTATTCCTCCATCACTAGTTTCAGTGTTTAGTGACCCTCTTGTTTATTTTTTCCTTTACAAATTAGAAACAAAATTCTTACATTATGGTTTACATTCATTTTTCCCTACTCCTTTTCTTCTCACTCAGAATGTTGAATAGCTAGCCACACTCATGACATAATAGCTTCTCTGCCATTATGGCCCCTAGATCCACTCCACCCCCAGCCTTCCCTTCTCCAGGCAAAATAATAGCAGGGCTATTTAGCCTTTGCTCCTAGGTCCTATTTTACTATCTTTTGATCAACATTGTGGTTCCCCTCCAAATCCTCTTCAGAGGCCTGAGGGGTGGGAAGGGACAATAGCTCCATATTGCAAAAAGTGCATGGAGACCTCTCAAATGAGAGGTCACAAAACCCAGGGCTCCTGCCCAACCCCAGGGATTAGCATGTTTCCCACAGTGTGTGCTGCAGCACTAGTGCTCTGCTGGGAAGGACACCTGCCACCACTCAGGCGGTTTGCCACTCACAAGACCAACCTGGGAAAGTGACTCAGAGGCTGATTACATGCTGTGACATCTTTGGGAGTGCTGGAGGCTCACCTTGTGAGAGAGAAGTACATGCCTCCAGGGGAAAGGCAATTGGGTTAATGGGAAACTGCCATTTGGGTTTGTTACAAATCGTGAGATGCTGGAGGAGCTGACTCTTCCAGATCCTCTGGTGCTGATCTGAGTGAAGTGCCAAATGTCGGGGGCCAATAATTGGAAAAAACAGATGAGCCCAATGGAAAAGAGTATGGTCATCAAAAGATACAAAAACAAAAACAAAACAGTATGTTCTTTTTATTTAAAATATATTCTCTGGGGCAAAAAGAATGCTTTTATTATTCATAGTAAAACATAAGAAAAAAGTGTTTTTCATTTTAAGCAATGCTGTTAAAGCAGGGTATCTGGCAACCCTTTTACTGAAACTTGTATTCTTCACTCTAATTCTAGCATTGCTCCACCCTTACTT
Source organism: Artibeus jamaicensis (assembly GCF_021234435.1). Lineage (NCBI taxonomy): Eukaryota > Metazoa > Chordata > Mammalia > Chiroptera > Phyllostomidae > Artibeus > Artibeus jamaicensis. The sequence goes on along the minus strand of NW_026521249.1, from coordinate 1,144,196 downwards.
AGACGCACATACAACAAAACGTTTGGCAGGGAAAGGAGGTTTGTAAAATAAAAAAGATGCTGCACTTGGACACCTCTTTTTCTGAAACTTGAGAAGTTGCATGTTGCTGTAGAACTGCAGTTTTCTCCGGGATAAACTTGTTTGATCCAGGGCACGTTCCTCACACTAAGCTTAGAATGATGAGTCTGGGTTGACTCAAAATTCTCATGAGTGATCAAAACAGAAAGTCAGCCTGCAGAAACCCTGTAGGATATGGCTATTTCAACATAGCACCAAAGTAATGTTTTTGGAGAATGCCAAAGCAGAGTATTTTGGACATGATCCCTTTTCCTGGAACTGCCAATTAGCAGTGAGGGGAACCTGCATCTCTCAGACAGCCAGGGTGTTCTCAGGATGTGTGTGGTTTCCATTTGCTAGGACCCTTTTCATCAAGACAGCACAGGGCATGGATGGCTTCTGTACTCTTCTAAGGATACCAAATTCTCAGAAATCCTGAGGCTTTTCAAAATGTGAAAATGTTGCAGAGAATATGTTTTTTTCTCTGTAGTCTAATAAGTGATTTCTGATAACCAAATCCAAAGGTCATCTCTACTGAGCCTGTGTGGGAAAATTTCCCATATTTTGGAGTTTAGAAAACAAAACACACACTTGCTAGGAAAGGATAACTAGAATGGCATTTCTATGAGTTTCATTCTATGAAAGAAGGGACCTCATCTATCTTGTACCCTACTGAGCTCAGGGTCCTCAATAGACTCTGGCACAGAGGAGGGTATTCTGTAGATATTTGTTTAATGCCTAATAACCTGCCACATTATGAATAGGTAGGGGAAACCTGAGTTTTATCAATGCTAAACAGAAACCTGAAATCTCTTAGTAGCAGAAAGAACTGGCACTAAATGACAAATAGAAATATTCTACTCAATGTGACTGCTGGTCTAACTCATTCTCAAAATCAAACCAAGTTGCTTATAATTTATGACTCACAGTGAAGTTTTACTTTTTCTCAGATAAACTTATCTTTGTAAATTAAAACCATATTGATCATTATCTAGACCTATTTGATAAATTTATAGTTATATCTATATATCCATTCAGAATAGATGCATAATTTCAAAAAATGGAGAGGGTTTTTTCCCAAAAGCCTCAAAAAGAGAGCTTTTGTATACAGAGCGAGGATGTGAGATCACAAAAAATATATTTGAATAACAAAAATGCCATTTCGAGGTGGAGCTCTATTTTGAGCATTAGAATTTATCTTAATTAAGGAAGCTGTAAATTATTTGCACGTTCTGCTGCCCAGTAGTCAATAGGACCCTGGTGACCAAACACACTTGTTCAAAGTAAGAGCCAAAGGCTCTCTGACCTTTCAACGTATTGTCTGAGGGAGCGATGGTCAGCTGGCTCCCACAGTGAGCTGGGCCGGCAGCTGCTCCACCAGCTGGCTGTTACACATATGCAGAAGAAACTTGGAGGAGCTCATGGCCTCACCAGATGCCTTATAGCAGAGTCCAGCTGATGCCACACAGAGTGCAAACCAATTCCATGTTTTATATAAATTGTTTTCATGTGGGTGTCATAGCCTACACTTTCAATCCAGAACAGTGACCACTTCACATTTATAATTTAGTGTTCCAAATGCAATGAGCTGTGGTCAGATCAGCAGCCACTGGCAATAGCCAAATCATAGACTGCAGGTATGTTGCAAGGAATTTCAGGTATACAGTCTCTTTGGTTGTATGTAACATAGAACAAATGGCAACATTAATAATCCACTTCTGCCACTATGAATTGAGGCAGCATCGGCAGGGACTATAGGGTTGAATTAACTTCTGTAACCAAACTGAATGAATCCAAGGACATAAGGACAGAAGCAGCTTGGTCTGTGTATTAACTGATTTGGAAAATGGCTAAGCATAAAGGAAGCATATTGGGGGTCAAGGTTCAACACCAGGCAGGAATGAGAGAATCCTATCAGTGAATCCCTGACACAGCAGGCCACTGGAGGGACCATTAGCCAGGACCTACATCTGCCCCTGAATTATAAATGCAATTTAAGTATCTTGATAAGTTAACTCATGTGTTAAAGAAAGCATAAAAAAATCATGCCTTCTGCCTGTTTGTTTGAGTGCTGTAACATTCCACCCTTAAGAGACTCCTTATGGGGGAAATCTGGTTTTCATAGCTAAAACTGTGAGTGCACATCACCATTAGAATATTCTAACCAGGAAAAATGATTGTGTCTGAGCATGATGTGCACGGTGAGGAGATGGTACTAACCAGGGTCGACCATATATTGAACAGACTAAGGATTATACAAAGTATCCTTTTTTTTTTAAGTCCTCACTCTGACCAGGGATTGAACCTGAAACCTAGATATGTACCCTGACTGGGGATCAAACCCACAACGTTTTGGTGTACAGGGGGCTTTGATCCAGCCAACTTAATGACCTGGCCAGAGCTGAAGCATCTTTTAATAAACACAAAGATAGACCTAAGTTTGTGAGTCAGTTTCATGCTTTTTTTTTTTAATGGCCTCAATTCATCCTCCCTGTCTTTATTCCATTGGCTTTTTTTGCCCTTTGCTGCTTAGTGATAATGGGAACATTGCATTGCCTTTGGGGTAAATGATTCCACTTGAGCAATTTACCACTCAGAAACCAAAGGGGACATATTTTTAATGTGGAAAATGCTTTAAGTTCAGAAAACCAAAAAAAGACTCAATTTGGAATGACACCTTGTCTTTGAATCATAGAGTGTATGTACATGGAGAGTTCCAGTTAAACGGTGTTTCTAGATATTTCCTGTTTTGATAAATTGGTTTTTACCTAATTCCTGTTTCATAAATAATTTCAAAGCATTTTGGACTTTAAGAGCTCACTGTACTTTATATGGCTCCTGAAATGTTATGACAGAAATTGCTATAGCACGACATTGAGTATGTCATTGATTTTTCTTGGAACCCATCCTAAGTGGTTCTGTGACTACGGAAGAATACTATAATGATACCATATTCTGTGCACAGCCCTAGGGGGACCAGGGCAGTGAGGTGTCCTTTTGTTGCCATTCACGATGCAGTGTTAAACTCCAGACAAATTGTGCAAACTCAGATGACCTCCTGTATGACCCAGCCTTCAACGCCATCACTCTTTATGAAAGAGTGGAAAAATCTGTTGTCCACTGGGACCAGAGAAGTATCATAAATAAACAAAGAAGGCTCTGGGGAGAAAGGAGCAAAGTGAAGATTTTAACGCCTGTCTTGAGGAATCAAATGCTATTCTCATTTCCCTGATTGCTATGCTGGGGTAGCATGTTTTTATGGGAACAGTGTATGGGCCTGGTTTTGCCAGATCATCTAAGTTTTCAAGAACAGCTGGAAAATAGACTTTTATATGAAGTCTTATGATTTATAAAGGTTAGCTCATTTTCTAAAATTTTTTGTTTTATGATAATTATAGATTTGCATGCAGTTGTGAGAAATAATATAGAGAATGATTCCATACATCCTTCTTCCTGTTCCCCTGATGGTAACATATAACTAGTGTATCACGACCAGGAAATTGACAATTTACTGATGTTATTGACCTTGTCTTTCTAAACTCTGTACATAACAATAAAAGCACATTTGAGAAACAGAGTTAACTTGTCTTGCCACTTCTGTGTACAACCTGTGTATTGTAGTCTTGCTAGATTCAGGGAACTAGCCCATGCCTCTGAGTTCCCATTGCTGAAGTGAGAAAAGCTGTCTAGACTTTGCTAGAAGATGGACCTCTCCCAACTTTTTCTTCGTAAATGCTCTTCTAGTCTTCCAGTCTGAATCACACGCCTTCCCTGCCTGTTGGTGTATGCCCTGCTTGAACTGTGCTGAGACGTTTGCACCGTCCATCCTTTTTGTGCACCCCCACATGCTGGCCTCAGCCTCCACTTGAACTTGGTAAGCTCTGCATGTGTCCCTCAGGCAGGCCTCTTCCTGCAGGCTCTGGCCTCAGACATGCTTTCTGGGCTCACAGGCATCTCATATTTGTTTGCTTCAAATTCCTTTCTACCTCCTCTTCTCTCTCCCTTCCCACTGAAGGCAAACACTTCAAGGTGGTAGATACCCAGCGTATTTATTTGTTTGTGCTGGAATTTTGAAATCTCAAATATTTACTTAAATAAAGTGAGCCACAATTTGGGGATTACGATTATGGGGTTATTTTGTTTCTCTAACATCTATCATAAAAAGCCAGTTTTCTTCTGTAAATGGATTTAAGATCTCTGTTCTGGGGGGAAGTGAAAAATGTCAATAAAGTCTTAAAGTCTTGGGGGTAGAAGTATGCTTCTAAATTTTCTTATATTTTGTAATTAATGAAAGAAAAATAGTCTTTACTTTTCTCTAACTAACTGAGTATTCCTTTGTTTTCTTGGGCACCAAGGTACCTTTTCCCACCCAAGTGTAGGGATAATTCCCATGACACCGTGTAGTAATTCCTGGCCATCGTGACAGAAGGTGGGAAGCGGCATTGCTGGAGAAGAAGGCATGCTAACTGGAAATCAGAACTCACTGAGTACCAAGGCCAAAGTCAAGGTCAGAGTAAGGGGTTCAGAGTCAGGAGAACATGTCAGGGAAGAAAAGAGGAGATAGAGCCTAATGCCCACACTGGCACATGGTGACCATTATGACCAATAACCATTCAATATATGGAGGAAACTGAACCTCTGAGAGGTCAAATCTATGCTTTTCAAATGTGATATATGAAGGAGTAACAGGGTTTATGAAAGTGACACAGTGAATGGCATGCAACTTCTTGGGCCATGAATTTCATTTGCATCAGCTTACTCTTTGCTGAATGGGCTTGAACAGTTTGAGGGGGAAATTACCCCATTACCTGTGCATTGATTATCTTAACTTTGATGCATATTCTAGCCCAGTGGAGCCAACAAGCAGCTGTAAATATTAAATCATTGCTATACAGTCTGCCTGTTCTACTTTGTACTTCACATGAAGAGGCAAATGAAGATGAAAATCTGGCCTGGGAGTTGTTACTATTACCTGGTGGGCATTGTCACATATCAAAGCAGCCTTGAATCCTTGCTTTCCTGGGTCTGTGATTAACTTTTATAATGCAGAAAAAAATGGAGTTTACTTCATTATAACATCTCTAGTACCCTTTTAAAATTTATTTTTATTGTATTTTTTCCATTACCATTTAGTCCTCTTTCCCCCATCCCCCCAGTCACCACACCGTTGTCCATGCCCATGAGTCCTTTTTCCTTTTTGCTTGATCCCTCCTCTCTACCTGCATTAGCTATCATCTGCTTCTAGTACCATTTTTATTAGTCATTAGTCCTGTTAAGAGGACATTTCTTAAGTAAGCTCCTACCTTATTCTAGTTATTATGTCTAAGGGTTTTTTAATCATTTTGATAAAAAGTCTATTTTTATATGTTCTACATTTTGATCTTTCATGGCAAAGTCTGAGTAAATGCATTTATTAGAAAGTCACTTCTTATAGGTTTTCTCACAAATGCATTTTTTCACCCTTTTGGAGTCAGGGGCTCCTTTATGAATTTGATGCAAACTATAGACTTTCCCCCAGAACAGCAAACATACACACCCACGTGGGCCTTGCTTCTCAAAGCCCACACAGGCCACTGCATCTGTGGATCCTGGTCATGGATCCCAGACTGAGAAACCCTGCCTGACTCTATAAGCTTCTCCATGATGACTAGGTCTATGATTTATCTTAACTTGTATCTCTGAGGTCCGATTCACTGGCTGGCTAGGAAGATAACCGATGTCAGACAATGAATGATTTCTACAAGACTGATGAAGTAGGAAATGTGTTTGAGCACTTGTAGTTATTGTGACATAGGTGTTGTGTTTGTGACAGCATGTTAAGACATCACAGGTGTGACAACACCCCCAGGACCTCTGTTGGCTGCCCAGCAGGAGGAATATGGGGAACATTCTGTCTGAGTCTGACTGTAGCACAATGTCACTGTCCTCTGCTCTCTCATACCATGCCTGTTCTGACTCCTTGCCTGGAATTTCCTGTGCTGTACTTGGGCCATGAACCCTTGCTATGCTGGCTTAGGCCAGCAAAGCTACCTTCTGACACATCTTTTTATTTCATGATTTTTGCTATAGTCCTGGCTTGAGGTGTGAGCTCCTAAGTCAGACCTGGCTTCCATATTCAGACCATTGTGGGCAGGAAGGCTCTAACCCTGAATACAGAAGGCTGGATACTTTGTGGGGTGAAGTAGGGAGAGCAATCTCTGTGTTATAATATCTGTAATTTACTTCAAAATGCTTTAGGCCAGTGTGATTTTAAGTATGTGCTAGCTTACATTTTTACTTCAGGGACAATCAGATTCCCTAATTGAGAGTCCCCTTCCAAGAGCAGTCGGTCACGCTACAGGGGTAGCTGCTATAGGATTTCGGCCAGCTGTGTACCTGTTAATTCCTGAGCTTTTTTGAATGTCAAAAATTGGTTTTGTTTGTGAAATCAGTGAATTGTTAATTAGCTTCATGTGTGTTAGAAATGGTCTCATTGGTGAAATTCAAGAAATTAGGTATTTGACATCTGTGCATTAGTTGCATGTACACATGGAGACATTCACCCCGAGGCATGAACAGGGTAGCCAGATGTGTGGCTTGCTCCTTCAGGGGTGGACCTGAAGTGTTGTTCCCAGGCCTCCTCTCAGAGGGTTTTCGTCACCTGCTGCTACTAAAAGGACAGTAGTCCCCTGCCTCTGGGATGGCTGTCTCTGGAAAAGCTTTCATGGAAGGTGGTGAGGGGAGCACTAAGTGGACAGAGAGGGGGGATTTCCTCGAGCACAATAGGTTCTAAGAACTATTTTTATGCCTGCCTGGTAATACATGTTTATTTACTAAATGTGTACATGCGTGTAGGAATATCTGATCTGAGACTGCTTTTATTATAACTCAGTAGCAAGGTCAAACTTCTTCACTATGTGTCATTATGTACCCAAAGAAACCTGTGTTTTGTGTGACCAAATTGGCTGAGGACAGTACTATGGAGAATCTGCTTTCAAGAAAGATTCCATATGTTAGCTTCTATTATGGTAACAGCCCAGAAAAATGCAGTGTCTGCAATAAGCAGCGTTGATTTCTAAGTGGTGGCTCCCAGGGTCAGCTGCGACTCTGCTGGGTCCCTGCCACGTTTGGTTGGGCTTGAGTCCAGGCTGCAGGATGGGGTTGGGCCTGCCCTCTCATCTCATCCTCGAGTCCAGACTCAAGGAGCATCCACACCCACTCTTCAAGGGCATGTTGTTCTCAGTGTGCACAAGAGGGGCATTCAGAAAGGTAGAGCTTGGAATTGCCACCCTGTGGCTTCCCCTGTGTTGCAGTGGTTAAAAGCCAATTCAGTGGCAAATCCTAAAGTTAGTGGAGCTGGGAGGTGCTTTATACTTCTCCCAGTAGCAGGAACAGGGAGAAAATGAGAATTATGAACAGACAATACAATCTATCACTCTCAGGTATGTGTTAATTGCCATACATTTGCAGATATGTGGAAGGCATAGAGCTCGGCTGTAAGTCTCAGAGAGGAGGAGAAACTGGTTTTGCTCCTGAGGGCATATAGCTTTACCTTGGAACAACATTCAGAGGGAGTTGAAAAACATGCACACACCACACACAGAGAGAACACAGAATTTATGCTGTCCAGAAATCCACTGTTAGTGGAGCCCTGGTGGGCTCGTTGTTCCATTTCAGCACCAGCCGTGCTCTGCATCTCTAGGATGGAGGAGAGACCGAGGGTTCTATGTCTCACTTATTTGTAGTCATACCTTCAGGTGGATGTTTGGCCCTCACTCAGCAGAAGGGAGAAAATGGAAAAAAACATACCAGAGGGCCAGACACAGGTCCCGTCTCTTCAGTGGGCTGTGCAATTCTAGGCAAACCACTTTAGGGCCCTCAGACTTTTCACTTATAAAATGGGGCCTGTAGACTAGTCCATGAAGTCTGGGACCCCAAAAAGATAGGTATGACGTGTCTTTGGGTTCCCTTTGGCCTGCATCCCCTCCCATTAGGGCACCTAAGGGTTGTGAAACTATTCCTACTCTCCCGATGCTGGCTAATCTTGACCCCCTTAACACTTTCCCTTCTCAGGCATGAACTGTAAGGTCAATCTCACTTGTATATGTATCCTGTAAGTTTCTTTTTATTTATAGTCCAACACCAGACTCTTTCATTTTTGCTATATGATTTGAGGTTGAGAAAACTTCAGTTGTCATGTTTTTCGTGTTCTGCACCCTTGGGCATGGCATTGATTTTTATCCTTGTTTAGGATAGTCACGGTGTGACTCAGTTTTCCAAGCAGCTGGCTTGAGAGCTTGAGAGATGCTCATTCAAGGCAATGGACTCTTCTAACATGGCCTGGGCTCAGCTTGTGAGGTGGATGGCCCAGTCACCTCACTGCATGAAGGGAGACAGGAAATGGGATTTGTTGCCTCCCCCATCCCTGCTCCCCCACCCATCCCAACCCCCCAGCTCTACTCCTTGTAAGCTTTCTTCCCAGATCTGCTAAATTGTTTTGAATGCTGCAGGAAATGGATTATTCTTAAATGGAAGCCTGGGCAAATCTGGTTTGGGCTGGAAACCACTCAAGGGTTTAAAAGAAGCCAATAGAGGAACTGGGATTAGTTTGTTGTTTCTGTTTTCACAGTGCGCAGACAAGCCTGAAAGGAAAACAACATAGTTATACCAAAAGCCAATACTTGTGTTTCTAAGAAAACTTGAAAATCTATGCTGAGCAACACCTGAACGAAAGAATCTCCTTCCCTGCAGGTTAAAACAAAATTCTTGGAGCCTTCATTTCATCTGTAATACCTAGCAGACAAGCATCGCTTATCACAGGACTCAGCCTCTACTTTTCAGGCGTTTTGGCAAAAGAGACAGGGCTGGAGTCAGGTGTGAGCAGGTGGCGCAGAAATGCTCTGTCTCCTATTTGAGGACATGTTTTCTGAGTCATGCTCATGTTGTGTTGGAGACACAGAGAAGCTCCAAAGAGTTGTGTGAAGGGTTGGATTCATGTTACAAACAGGGCTAAGGCAGAAAGCTTCCCCCCCCTCCCTAGGAGAGAGGAGTCTGGGTTTGATAAGAACAAGGAACAGCCCTAGAAGGCAGGGCCAGGTGCAGCTGGATGTGGACTTTGCTTCTTTGTTCTGAGATTGAGGAGCTAACTGGTGGTCTGGGTCCGTGTCCTGGGAGTGAGGCGATGTAGTCGGTGTCTGCCCAGGTCTGTGAGTGAATTGAATTTAGTCAGCAGAAAGCTCTATCTGCATTCTTACCACAAATGGAGTCCCAACTTCGATCTTTTATTAACTTCATTAATCATTAAACTTTTTTTCATGAAACTCATTTTCTAACTGCTTTCCAGTTTCTGTCTCTCTCTTCTCCCTCCCTCCCTTCCTTTCTTCTTTCCATTTTATTGAGTTTTATTTTTGAAAAACAAATTGGTAACATAACAAGAGGACATGAGGCAGGCCCAGCTTCGAGCAGAACTGTGAAGTGGGGAAGCTGGCTTTGGAGCCCTTGCACGTCCCTCCTTTCCTCCTGTGTTTAGTCTGTGTCACCTCTCATCCACAGGGGTCCAGTCCCTTCATGCAGAATTCTACTTTTCCACAGCCACCCGTCCTACCTCTATCCCATTTCTGCATACCTTTTCTCCAGAAGCACTCCCCTAGAGTCATCAGAATGTTCTCCCCTTTTAAAGTGCAAATCAACTTAGTTAAATAAAGGGAAATTGTCTTCATTCATTTGGGAGATAGGAGAATAACAATCTATGTCCGCACTAAGGTAAAACTGCTTAAATCCCTCAATCGTTCAGTACTGCTTCTGATTTGAGATGCTGCTGTTGATTTATTGATGATACGTGTGATTAAATAAAATCCCAGCATGATAGAAAAAGATGACGTGCTGGAGCTTTGAAGAGGATGCTTTTGAAAAGGAGAGAATCTTCAAATTAGGGATTTTATAAACCTGTAAATTATTCCCCCCAAAGATAGGATACCATCAAAGCGTGGCCTGTGTTACTTATTTTGACAAGAAAGGACATTTTATTAAAACAGTTGCCATCATTTATTTTATTAATGCAGCAGATATGAATGAGCACATGCTATGTTGGTTTCTGTTGTAGATACTGGGGATACAATGTTAAATAAGAGAGACAAGCCTCTGCTTGGATGGGAGACAGCAGCAACATAGGAACACCTGAAGGAGGTGGCTGCTGGGAAGGCAGTTAAACAAAGGGATGAGATGAGGGTGGACCAGGAGGAAATTGGTGATTTGTATGGTGAGGCCAGTGAAGGCCCACAGGATAATAAAGACAATAAATATACTACTATAATAAGGAGCCAGGCCTTCAAAAATCTGGGGGAGGTACAATCTGGGTAAAAGGAGCAGCAAGTGCAAAGGCCCTGAGGCAGAAATGCACTTGGCATGGCTGAGAAACAGAGGTCAGTGCAACTGAAGTATAAAAAACAAGGGTATTTGCAGGAGATGAAGTAAGAAATGTAAGCAGGGGTCAGGTAGGTCTTGTAGGTCATGCTAGAGAGTTTGAACCTAGTTTTAGCTGAAGCAGGAAGCCTGAGAATTGGGGATGATTCCCCCAAATAATCTCATTTGCACAATCTGATCAATTAAATGTTGGTGCAGAATTAACAGAAGGTGAAAAAGGTGAAAGTCAGGTCTGTAATCTGGGAGTAAAAATAATGGCTGAAGAGAGAAAAGCAAGGGGTCACCTGCTATTACTATTATTTAATAAAAGAAAGAACCTAATAATATTTCAGAAATCAAAGGTAAAGTCATTTGCAAAAAAGAGTGATTGACAAACTTCCCCTGATATAACACCAAGCATATGGGAGTGTAAATTTTATGCTTTTAAAATTAAAAGTATAAAAAATTTAATTTCATAACATTGCTTTGCAGGTAGTTGTGCTTTTGATACACATTGCTCAATTTGTGGCTCTATTTCAATCGTTCGATAGGACAGGGAGCTTGGATGTTCGCTTTCCTCCTAGTCATGGTCAAAAAGTAGTTTCAGGTAAGTATGTTGAGAACTGAAAGCCAAACTCTTAGTCAGTCAATTCAGACTTTTTAGGAAAAGGTGAGGGAAGCTGAGGCACAACAGCTGTAGTATCTGACCCTGGAGAAAGCAGGCTGCTGGCCACTGGGTGCAGAGCAGGGTGCAGAGGCCCATGACAGGGCAGGCGCAGACCGAGGTCTGACTGGGGAAGCGCATGTCCTCATGTGCACTGTCTGGCCTGGCTGCAGGCCATGCATCGCTAAAGCATTTTCATGTTCTGTGCCCTCTGACAGGCGACAGACATAAGGGTGAATTGAAGGTGCAGGCCCTCTTTGTATTTTTTTTTCTTTCTCAAAAGGGATTTGAGGGCTGGTGGAGGTGAGGTGGAAGAGTACTTAGAGCATCACAGGAAAGATGCCCCAAGTGGGGGCCTTCTTCAGGACAGCATTTTGTAAAGCAGGTGGCAGGAAGGGCCACAGTGACAAAAGCAGTTTGCATCACCACTGTTAGCTAATGTAGAGTTTTTGTGATAACATCAATATATGGACTTCCCTTTTACCTGGAGGTGAAATGCAGTCATTTTGAACCAAGAGTCTTGTGTTAAATGCTAAGACATTCATATTTTTAAAAACTCAATAAGACATTGGTGGCTAGACTAAAGACTTTCAGTAATACATACAAGAAATAACTTACAGCACCATGTGGTCATGCATATCCACAACAGGACATTGACTTTACTCTTAGGAGGTCCTGGCTAAAGTAAATCAATTTCTGTATTTTTAATAATGTGGAAATGCCAATTGTCACTTATAATCACTGGTGCATGGCATTTAAATCATCCATTAATCATTTCCTTTATAGAACAGATGTCTTAATCTGAATGAATTTAGTTTTATTTGTTTCAGAAATGAATTTTATTAATAATGACCCACTTTATTAATAATGACTGAGGACTTTCTTAGCTACCTGAAGCACAATCAACAAATCATATCAGTACCTGCTTTTTGTGGTAAACTTCTTTTTTTCCCAAAGCTATTCAAAGATAGTTGGGCTGGGAAACACTCCTCCACTGGGACATGAAACTGAGCTCTGGTCAGTTACTTTCTCAACCAAACTAATTTTTCATTAAAATTCACTGGAAATTCTTAGTGAAATGTGACCAGATGAGAAAATAAGGATAGTGTTACCAAAGAGCTTTGTCTTACATTTGAGATTGCTGTTATATCACTGCTCTTGGTGATATGCAGCTCTTCCCTCATCTGGCAACTGCCCTGTCTCTACAGCTGCAAGGGAAATAAGTTACCAAGCCCAGCATCCCAACCCAAACCCCCACGTCTCATCCAAACTCCTTCCTCTTTTCCTACCTCTGGAGGGCCAGCTACTTGGAGCCTAGTTCTCACAAGGCTATCTCGGTGGATCTGTCTTCAGTATCATTAGCAGGCCTGAGAGCACCCAGGGCCAGTCTTGGGCAAAATTGCAAATGCAGTCACCCTTGTTTAGTACCTGTGGCCTCCTAAACATATGAGGTTTCTGCTTATTTTTTACTATCTACCTGTCATAGTAACTTTTTGGATTGAATCCTAACTCAAATGCTCACAGATTATTGTTTTGAAAGACAAAACTTAAAGCATCCCTGGTGCAACTGTAGGGACTACAGTAGAGGCTGGCAGGACGGCCCTCCCGGAAGGGCATACAGGATTCACAGTCTCATTCCTTGAGCTGACTCTTCAGAGACCAGGGAAGATGGGCTTGAAAACCACAGGCAGATTGGATGAGTGCAGTTGATGCAAGAGAAGGCTGCAAGACAGGAGAAGCTTGGGGAGGCAGGTAAGAGCGAGGCCCTCCTCTTCAGGCTAAGAGCTGACTACCTGTTACTCTAGTGGCGCAGGAAGCTAATGGAAGTGAAAGGGAGGGAGGAGGTTCTTATAAGAGCCCATGTGGAACCCCGACTTAAAAACCAGGGTGGAGGGAACACAGCTATACCATAGTTCTGTGTTCCCAAAGCAACGGTAACCGAGCCCCTCAGAGCTGCCCTGCCTTCTCTTTGAGTGAGATGCCCGCCATTACCTCACAGCTTGGCCTGGCTGATGCCTATTCACTAACCCTCCCCAACTTCAGTTGCAACTTACCAATGAAACTTTGCCTGTTCTCTTATCTATCTTAATCTCTGTTCTCACTTCTCCTCATTTTGACTTTGGTCTTTCAGTAAATGTCTGCAACTTATTTCTGACCTAGACCTGCACTCAGCTCAAATCCCAAATTCCTTTGGTTTACTGTAAGTTTCTCTCATCAAGTGCCCCATTTACACACCCACACTAAATGCCTCCCTCCCCATTGGGCAGCCATGTCGCCAGACTTCAGTGTTAATTCACAGGATGCCAAAGGTTCCTATGTACCTGGACCAACCAGGTTAGAAGCCTGCCACCTTCCAGATCCTCTGTATCATAGGCCCTTCTGGTGACAGATGCGTTTCAGTTGGAGATAAAGGAACTCAACTCGGAGAGTGGCAGATGGGGAATGAGTGCATGTGATGGGATAGATAGTTCTGGGGCCCCCCACTTGTGGTATGGGTTATTCGGGGAGTATAGCTGCAAAGTCCATTTTATTTTAGGTTCCTTGGGAACATGGCCCTATAAGTTAATATTAGAACCGTCACTTTCCTTATTCAAAAGAAGTGATAAAAATTTATTGTGGAAAGAGTGAGTAGACATTCAACAGTCATTGATTATATAATGTTATATAACCCTCTGCCAGCATCGCTCTAGATGCTGCTGGGATCACACATAATGTAAATTCAGAAAGAGAATCATTATGCATATTTTTACAGAGTTGAGGTTATACTGCAGCTAGGTGCCCTGGTTCTATCTCTTCATCTTATTTCATAGTTATTTTGTGTGATTAAAATATATGGGCATGCAGAAGCTTTTTATTTTGATGAGATCCCATTTGTTTATTCTTTCCTTTATATTCCTTGCTCTAGGGCACATATCCGTAAAAATGTTGCTGCGTGGAATATCTGAGATTTTCTTGCCAATGTTCTCCTCTAGGACTTTAATGGTGTCATGGCTTATATTTAAGTCTTTTATCCACCTTGAATTTATTTTGGTGTATGGTGTAAGTTGGTGCTCAAGTTTCATTTTTTTTGCACGTAGCTGTCCAGTTCTCCCAACACCATTTGCTGAAGAGGCTATCTTTACTCCATTTTATGTTACTGCCCCCCTTTGTCGAATATTAATTGACTGTAGAGGGTTGGGTTGATTTCTGGGCTCTCTGTTCTGTTCCATTGGTCTATGTGCCTGTTTTTATGCCAGTACCAGGCTGTTTTGATTACAGTGGCCTTGTAATACAGTTTGATATCAGGTATTGTGATCCCTCCTACTTTGTTCTTCTTTCTCAAAAGAGCAGCTGCTATTCGGGCTCGTTTATGATTCCATATAAATTTTTGAAGTGTTTGTTCTATGTCTGTGAAATACGCCATTGGTACTTTAATAGGTATTGCATTGAATCTGTGTATTGCTTTGGGTAGTATGGACATTTTGATGATGTTAATTCTTCCAATCCATGAACAAGGTATATGTTTCCATTTGTTTGTGTCTTCCTTGATTTCGTTCTTCAGTGCTGTGTAGTTTTCTGCATACAGGTCTTTTACCTCTTTGGTTAGGTTTATTCCCAGATATTTTATTTTTCTTTTTGCTATATCGAATGGGATTTTTTCCTTGATTTCTGCTTCTGCTGATTCATTGTTTGTATACAAAAATGCCTTTGATTTCTGGATATTGACTTTGTATCCTGCTGTTTTGCCAAACTCATTAATTAGTTTGAGCAGTTTTTTGGGTAGAGTCTATAGGATTTTCCATGTACACTATCATGTCATCTGCAAACAGTGACAATTTTGTTTCCTCCTTTCCTATTTGGATGCCTTTTATTTCCTTTTCCTGCCTGATCGCTGTGGCCAAAACTTCTAATACTATATTGAATAGGAGTGGTGAAAGTGGACATCCTAAAAAGACAACCAACTGTATGGGAAAACATATTTGCCAATGATACCTCAGACAAAGGTTTAATCTCCAAAATATACAAAGAACTTACACGACTCCACTCTAAGAAGACACCCAACCCAATTAAAAAATGGGAAAAGGACTTGAACAAACACTTCTCCAAGGAGGACATACAGAACATTCAGAGACACATGAAGAGATGCTCAATATCGTTAGCTATCAGAGAGATGCAAATTAAAACCACAATGAGATACCACTTTACACCAGTCAGGATGGCTATCATAAACAAAGCAACAAACAACAAATGTTGGAGAGGTTGTGGGGAAAAGGGGTCCTTAGTTCACTGTTGGTGGGATTGTAGACTGGTACAACCATTATGGAAAACAGTATGGAATTTTCTCAGAAAAATAAAAATTGACCTGCCTTTTGACCCAGCAATTCCACTGCTAGGATTATACCCCAAGAATCCTAAAACATCAATTTCAAAGAACCTATGCACCACAATGTTCATAGCAGCACAATTTACAATAGCCAAGAGTTGGAAGCAACCTAGGTGCCCATCAGTAAATGAATGGATCCAAAAATTGTGGTACATATACACCATGGAATTTTATGCAGCAGAGAGAAAGAAGGAGCTACTACCTTTTGCAACAACATGGATGGAACTGGAAAGCATTATGCTGAGTGAAATAGGCCAGGCATTGAAGGACAAATACCATATGATCTCACCTTTGACAGGAAGCTAAAGAATAAAACAAACAAGCAAACAGAATAAAAACAAAGACGCTGAAATAGAGAACAAGTGGGCAGCGACCAGAGGGGAGAGGGAAGGGAACTTAAGGGGAAAAAGGGGGAGGGATTTTGAGGAACAAGTATGAAAGACACAGAGATGAGGACTGGGGGGGGGGAATGGGAGGGAGGGGGAGACCGGGCGGGGGGGGGGAGGGAAAAAAATGTACTTGAAAAGTAACTAAATAAAATTTAAAAAAAATAAAATAAAATAAAATATATGGGCAAAAGTAGGTTTATAGTTGTTCGTATGGGAAAACATGTGATACAAGATAAACTCTTGTGTTTCAGGTGCTCACCACTGGGACCCTCCCTTTGCCCACCCCTGTTCCCATAGTCATTTTTCACAGCCAAAGAACCTGAGGTAATATATGTGGCCGATGGTTCTCCATGCATAGTTAAATCTCTTCTAAATTTGAACGGAGCTGCTTTTTATCTACAGCTGCTAATTGTATTGCCAAAGGATGCATTCTTAACCTTAAAATGAATACCATATTTTTCTGTGTATTTTGTACACCCACGGTTTTGTGTGCATTCATTATGACAGGACTGTTATACTCATTATTATTCCCATGGTATGTAATCATTATACCCATGTATAATGCCCATCCTTATTTTTCCTAAAAAATTTGGGCAAAAAGTATGCATTATACATGACAAAAATATGGTAATAGGTTGTTGTTGGTTCATCAACCCAAAACTAATTTTAAATATATATTTTAAATACATATGCAGCAATCTACCAAGGTTTCTCAAATTTCATTAGTCAGATTTTTAATTTGTAAACATGTCTTATAGATTTTATCAATGCACAGTAAGTTTATATTAGTTATTTTTAGCTTATTTTTTAGTTACAAAATACATTGTGACTCAGAATCAGTAGGTAATGCACTGAAGTTAAGATTATCTCTAAGTCCCCCTATTATATTTTGAACTTACAGATAATTTAGAAATTAGACAATGTATTTACATACTTATTCCCATAGTAGAGTAAATGCACTTTGACAGAGGGTATGATCTTTCTGTGCATAGCACAATGCCTAACACATACTAGGAATTCAATAGATCTTTTGGGATTGAACTATGCTACCAATGCCATGGACAACATTATTTGTTATGCCTTTTACTGGCTTCATTTAGCTTTTACCTCACAAAATATATCTTGTAGTATATTAAACTAGAGTTGTGATCTGTTACGGGTTACAGATTTCATTCAATTGTTGTGGTAACTAGCAACATTAAACTGTAAAATAGAAACCACTGCCATTTATAAGTATTTTATGAACATTGTGGTGCATAGGTTCTTTGATATTTACAATAGCCAAGAGATGGAAGCAACCTAGGTGCCCATCAGTAAATGAATGGACCAAAATATTGTGGTACATATACACAATGGAATTCTATGCAGCAGAGAGAAAGAAGGAGCTACTATCCTTTGCAACAACATGGATGGAACTGGAAAGCATTATGCTGAGTGAAATAGGCCAGGGGTTGAAAGACAAATACCATATGATCTCACCTTTAACAGGAAGCTAAACAACAAAACAAACAAGCAAGCAGAATAAAAACAAAGACACTGAAATAGAGAACAAGGGGACAGTGACCAGAGGGGAGAGGGAAGGGAATTTAAGGGGAACAAAGGGGAGGGATTTTGAGGAACAAGTATGAAGGACACAGGGATGAGGACTGGGGGTGCGGAGGAAATGGGAGGGAGGTGGGGAGCACGGGGTGGGGGGCTGAGATGGGAGAAATAGACAAAAAACTGTACTTGAAAAATAACTAAATAAAATTTTTAAAAAGTATTTTATGACTTTTTTCATGTAGCTTTTAGCTTTACCTTGGCTTCTGATTTTATTAATAATGCTTTACTACAATATACTTGTTTGTCATTTTAGAGATTAAATTGGTAAAAAAAATCAGCATTTCATATAAGTCATAACTTTAATAAAAAGCAAGTAAAAATAATAAAAATAAAGGGACACTATTTAATCATTGTATTAATTTCCTAGGACTTCTGTAACAAATTGCCATAAACTTAATGGCTTAAAACAACAAAAACCTTTCTCTTACAATTCTGGAGGCTAGACATTTGAAATCTGGCAGGCCATGCTCCCCAGGAAGGCCCCAGGGGAGAGTCCTTCCTGCCTCTTCCAGCCTCCGTTGGCATCCAGGCATTCCGTGACCTCTGGCTGCATCACTCCAGTCTTGGCTCCATCCTAGGTGGTCTTTTTCACTGTTCTCTTCTCTGTGTGTCTGTCCTCCGATAAGTGTCTCTTACTTATCAGTGTCTTTGCCACTGGATTTAGGGCCCACCAGATGACACAGGATCATCTCTTTCAGAGATTCTTAATTTAAAAGAATTCACAAAGACCCCTTTTCCAAACAAGATCACAGTCATAGGCTTCACAGTTTAGGCTATGGGCATATCTTTTGGGGGACCAAAATTCAACTCCCATAATCATTGACTGATAACATTGAACTTCAGATGTTGCTCCATTGACAACTGGAAGCTGAATGTTGAGGGATTGAAAATTTCAACCTTCATTAACACCAAACTATATTCTATGTAAATTTGCAAAGGAAAAGAATGAAGAAGTACAGAATGGAAAAGGGTGGTGGAGTGGTAGGTGAAGGGTGGGTTGAGTACTTAGAACCCAAAGTAATTTTAAAATATTCAAGAATGCTGGGTAAGGAAGATTGAGATTAAAAATGGAAAGACTTTTGTTTGCCAAAAGCATGTTTTCGCAGACATATAGTGTTACAGACCTGCTTTATGTATTTATGTAGCAATTTAATAGGAGCCAAAAATGTGGTCAATATCAATGGAACTGTTCTGTTTTAAATTGGCATGACTTTATGTGTAAACTGACCAGTTTTTACAGTTACTTAAGTGTATTTAAATTGGGAGAACTGCTGAGACCCCTAAATCCCCCTTTTAAAATTAATTTTGATACACAAAAGTCTATCTGTACTGTGCCATGTGGGCAGAAATGGAGCCCACACCATTACTTGACAATCTGATGAATGAATCAAGTTAGTTCTCTCACATGGATTTCTAAATATTATTGAAGGTTTCACACTGTCCCTTTTAATAATCTGCAAAAGGTGTTCTTACTCAAGGGGATTTCCCTTTAGGGGAAACATTACTGGGGGGATTAAAAACCTCATATAAAATCTTGAAGTTGGCTTTTCCAGTGGGAGTTCTAGCCTATCAGTAGGTACCAAATCTTAGGAGAGCTCTTCTCTTTCTGCCACAACTGTCCTCCACCCCAGCTCTGCAGCGATAGCTGGCTTTTTAATGTTAAGGTCAAGGACTCCTTCTTAACCTGGGCAGCAAATACCCTGGCATCTATCTGGCTGCACAGGCCTCCATAACCCCATTTTCTCCTCCTTCCCACAGAAACCTCCCCTTGCCCTGCTCCTGCCACCCCCTTAGCTTTTCTCCTCCTCTGCCTGGTACTCCTGTCACCTTTGTTACAGATTGTAAGAGTAGTTGTTACAAAGACTGTAAGAAGCAGAACCTTTTTGAGGATAGTTCAAATACAGTGAAGACATTTCTTTTTTTTTAATACTTTATTTATTTATCTTTGGAAGGAGAGAGGGAGAGAAACATCAATGTATGGTTGCCTTTCGTGCGTCCCCTGCTGGGAACTGGCCTGCAGGGAACTGGTCTGCAACCCAGGTATATGCCCTGACTGGGAATCGAACCGCGATTGTCTGGTTCAAAGGCCCGTGCTCAATCCAGTGAGCTACACCAGCCAGGGCTAGTGAAGACATTTCATTGCAAGGCTCCAAGGCTCCAAGGCTCCCTCTAAAAAGCAGTGCACCTGGCAGGCATTGAACCTGGGACCCATGAAGCCCGCAGTGAGCTGGGAGACAGTCTCTGTCTTGATACTTCCCTGACTTCTGTGTGTCTGTTTCTTTATTTCTACATGGCTGCTCCTTTCTCACATTTCCTTTTTTCTTTTCCAATACTCTCTGAGAAGCAGCCTCTGCAGCTAAATCCTAGTTCAAGTGACTTTCAACACCATTATCTGTGATGCCAGTTTGCAGCCCAACTGCTTGTTATAATATATTTTCACCCACATTCTCATACTCTCTGCTTCCTAGTGTGTTTGACTGGCTGACTTTGAGTCAGGTTTTCAGAACTTGCTTAATCACATCCATCAAGTGGTGCCCTGCCCCTCTCTGCCACAGGGGTTTTCATCTTTGGGTTGGTTGCTCCCTCCGCTCTGCTTTCCACACACCTGCACCCACTGGGCCTTGCTCCTCATCATCCCATATATTTTTCTCCGAAGACATCAAGGTTGATGTATCAGACAATTTTGCCACCCTGGAAAATTTATTCTTTCCACTTTTCATAACTCTTCAACTAAGAATGTGCACATATTTAAAATGGACATGTTTTCTACTTACTGTGCTCATTAAAGTTTTCAAAATATGGTTCAAAGGGATTCCATTGACTGGCCTTATTGGTTTGATTGCTATTTTGTATTGAGATGATTTGAATAATTCATAAAATACTCTCCTTTTTTGTATTAAAATACACCAACTGAAGGTCTTGATCATATATCAATATGCCCAACTTCTACCAAAGAAACCCTATGCTGGGGTTTCCCATCTTAGCTTCTTCTGATGAGTCTGAGGTCCTCATCTAGACGAGTCAACTGTGATGTGAGTAAAAAAGACACAGTTGTAAATTTCCTGGGGATCAGCTCTCTTTTCAAAAGTAGAAAACAGAGGATTGCACATTTGCCAAGAGAAATATATACTTTAGTTCCTCCATCTCTCTGGTGGCAGCCCCAAGTGCTGGCAGACGCTCCACCGACCTGGAGTCCCTCCTTGTTACTAACAGTGTTCTCTGTGAGCTGACACTGAGAGGGAGGCCAACCCTGCTCTAGGACATTCCAGAGGATGCTCTCCAGTCAGCCCCTCAGAAAACTGACGTTAGAAATTGCACAGAGCTCACTTCCTTACTTTTACATCTCCCCATCTGAGAATCTTCTGAGAGTCATGTAAGAGTTACCAGCAGCAAGGACAATCTTAGCCTATGTGTTGCCTTCATGCTAATTAGGAAAACCACCCTTTCTTGAAGAGATTAGAAAATCTTTACAATGGTAAGATTTACATGAGAACAAGACTTACAGTCATCTGCTGGAGAAGTATAATAAATATAAAACCTACATCATTATATTGGGGTATCCATGTGCAATCTATAACCTGTCTGATATTGCTCAGCAGCCCTAGAGAACTTTATTACTTAAACCCCAAAACACATTAGTATTTATTTTCTGTGAGCATATTTTGAGAATTAGGATAGAAGAAGCAAAGTAACCCAGTAAAATAGACAGTGGACATCAAGGTTAGAGAGAAAGAACAGACTGGGAACAAGGTACCCTTCACAGTTGCACTAAATTCCAACTGAATTACATAGAGAAGGTATTTAACAAAAGTTTAACTTTGCAAAACATTTTCAGACATCATTGAATATGCTGGTCTTTCATTTTAAGAGCTTGCAATCAAATGATCAGATGTATCTAATTATGAAAAGACAGTTTTAGATTGCTTTCTATGGCAATCTAAAAAAACAAGAAAGCTTTTTTGCCATTTTTTCTATGGCAAAAAACAAGAAAGCTTTTTTAAAAATTATGGGAAGAAAGGGTGTTTAGAGTCTCTGGGAAAACAAAGATATTTGAGAGTTTGTTTCTGAATGATTTTTATGAGGTTTCCTTTTTTTTGGAACAAAGGAATAAGGAAACAACTTTGATTTTGTTGTGTTATGTTTATTAGAAGACTGGTCTCACCTGACATGGATTATTCCAGTTGGGTGTAGTTAACTGGAGATCTGTAAGGTGCAAGGTTTTGTCATTATTTCTTTATAGAAGTTGGTTTCCCCATTTAGTCTTCATACCATTCACACATGATAGGGGTTTTTCTCCCTATTTCATATAGGAGGGAAGCTCAGAGCACATATGGGAGAGCTGAATTTCAATCTAAGTCCATCTAACTCTTCCCCTTTATAATTGTTGCTCCAGACCCAGCTGAATAATAATAATGGTAGAGTTATTACTGTGTGTTATGGATTGATGGGTATCCCCTAAAAATTCATATAATTTAACAGAATTTCTATTATTAAATTGAAGTTTAACTCCCAGTACTTCAGAATGTGACCTTGTGCGGAAGACGGGTCTTTACACAGGTAACCCATTTAAAGTGAGGCTGTTGGAGAGGTTGTGGAGAAAAGGGGTCCTTAGTTCACTGTTGGTGGGATTGCAGACTGGTATGACCATTATGGAAAACAGTATGGAATTTTCTCAGAAAAAAAATTGACCTGCCTTTTGACCCAGCAATTCCACTGCTAGGATTATATCCTAAGAATCCTAAAACATCAATTTCGAAGAACCTATGCACCACAATGTTCATAGCAGCACAATTTACAATAGCCAAGAGTTGGAAGCAACCTAGGTGCCCATCAGTAAATGAATGGGTCAAAAATTGTGGTACATATACACAATGGAATTCTATGCAGCAGAGAGAAAGAAGGAGCTACTACCCTTTGCAACAGCATGGATGGAACCGGATAGCATTATGCTGAGCGAAATAGGCCAGGTGTTGAAACACAAGTACCATATGATCTCACCTTTAACAGGAAGCTAAGCAACAAAACAAACAAGCAAGCAGAATAAAAACCAAGACACTGAAATAGAGAACAAGGGGACAGTGACCAGAAGGGAGAGGGGAGAGAATTTCAGGGGAAAAAGGGGAAGGATTTACAGGAACTAGTATAAAGGACACATGGACAACAACTAAGGGGGGTGGAAATGGGAGGGAGGTGGGGAGCACGGGATGGGAGGGCTGGGATGGGAGAAATAGACAAAAAACTGTCCTTGAAAAATAACTAAATAAAAAAAATAATTAAAAAATTAAAAAAAAATAAAGTGAGGTTGTTAGGCCAGGCCCAATCGAATATGAGTGGTGTGCTTATGCAAAGGGCAGACACTCAAAGACAGTGCCATGTGGAGACAAAGGTAGAGATGGAGAGATATGTGTACCAGCCAAGGTTGCCAAGATGCCAGCAAACTACTGGAAGCTAGAGGAGCAGCCTAGAAGATTCTCTCTCACAGCCCTCAGAAGGAAGCAGTGCTGCTGAGACCTTCGTCTTTGGGCTTCTGGCCTCAGGAACTGTGAGAAAGCACATGCCTATTGTTTAAACCATTGAGTTTGAGGTACACTGTTATTGCTGACTTAGCAAACTGATAAACTGTATGTCTTAAATGGTCAGGAGTCAAGAACAGGTGCCCGAAACCTATGGTGGATGTCTTACTGTGATGTGAGAAGAATATGGGGGACACTCTGGGTTTTGAGAAAGGAAGGATCAGCATGGGATAAGTGACTCTGATTTGGTGAAAACCAGCCAGGGTCTGCTTGGCTGGGAGAGCAGACCTGGGATAAATGGGAGCCCCTGAAAATTTGACAAGCCCTCACAACCACGTAGTTAATTTAGCCGGAGTTTTGTTTTTATGCTTACTGATTTTGTTTCTACCTCTTATTGGAATGGACAAAGTTCATTGAACTTTATATACCT
This sequence comes from Artibeus jamaicensis, assembly GCF_021234435.1. Taxonomy (NCBI): domain Eukaryota; kingdom Metazoa; phylum Chordata; class Mammalia; order Chiroptera; family Phyllostomidae; genus Artibeus; species Artibeus jamaicensis. The sequence goes on along the minus strand of NW_026521249.1, from coordinate 1,120,798 downwards.
TGATTAAACTCCAAGCAGAGTTTTATGACGTTCCATAGCTTGACGACTTTGCTGGCCGTAACTATTGTACTTTACACATCCTGGTGGTTCAGTCATTCCTTCATGATATTCCCACAGGCAACATATGGAAAAGTATTGAAAGAGAAAGAAAATATAGGGAGAAAGGGAAACAGTGAGACTTATGAAAATGGTGTGTTAGGTAGGGGGATAAATTATCTTTGTTTGTATGCAGCCGTTCGGGTCTTGAGGAAAATGGGTTTGTGGATAAAAATAGGATAACTTTCTAGAAAACTAGTGGAAATGACTACACAATGATCTGATAATTCTAAGAGTCCCCTCAAAATATTTATGCACACAATTTAAATAATCACTAGAAGGGCAGTCTCTCTCCTGCATGTTAACCGTAAAGCCAGAAATTAACCAATACCATTCAATGTAAAAGAGACTTACTTGGTCTTATCTCTTCTGACCCGAACAAGTCTTAGATATTTTGTTTTCAAGCAAATGTTTAGCCTTAGGCATTGCATATGAGGAGAAGTGTTCCTCCTAGTGTCGAAGAGTGTTCCTGTGAATGGGAGCTTATGGGGGACATCGAGGTTTTTTTGTCTGTCTTAGATGGGCAGTGCTGTGAGGACAGAAGCAGGCAGGCTCTAGTATACATGCTCCTCGTGCATCTCTGCTTGTGTTCTCAGACAACCTTTTTGTGTGTGCATCTGAACTGTGTGTTTAGGGAAGAAATGCTTTTTCTATCTAGACTGATGAGTTACATACATTATGAACTGGTTTCTCATAGGTCATTGCAATGATAACAGGTAGTAAGTGTTTACTATTGACAGGTGTACTTCTTAGTATTTTATTTATTTCATTTAATATTTCAAAGAGAATAGTGGAAATAATCTCTTATATTATTTCAAAACCAAGTAAATGAATCAGTTTTTTAATGATTTCCGTTTACTGAGATTAGCCAGAGCCTGGGTTAGGGATTTTCACATATGATTTAAAGTTTTAATTCTGTCTCCCTGGGCTAGTTTTGGGGCCAAGGAATTGTAATTTCTTTGGTCTTCTTTCTCCTCTTGCCTTCCTAGTGACTTTCTTTGATGAATTGAGTTGCCTTTCCCTTTATATGACCTAATTTTTAAATTTGTTTTTTGAGGTTCATCCTTCAAAATGGTGCCTGGGGTTTAGTGAAGAATCCTTACTACTTATTTACTGAATTCATTTGGATAATGTTAATCATTTTCAAAGCCCATACTGCAGGGTTCCAGTATCTCTTGTTCCTTTTGCCACCGAAGACCTTTTGGGGTCAACACTATAATCTGAAATTTAGTCTTTAAATTGTTGCAAAGCATATATTCTTGTTTTCCAGCTCCCTCAGCCTGCAGCCTCTATACCCACCTCCTTCACCTGACTGTGCATTTCCTTGTCTTAGATGCGCAGTCACTGCAGAGAGTTTTCCTTCACTCCGCCTGAGCTGGAGGACCTGCTAGATGTTCTTGTGCACTTGGCCTATTGTAGCCTGATCTCACTGTTTTGTAATTGTCTGAACACCTTCTACAAACAATGCAAAGACTGAATTTAGTTCAAAGAGGCTAACAGAGTATCTGACTTCTAAAATTAATCCAGAATATTTATTGAAAGTAAATGAATGTCTCTAATCCTTACATTTACCACATTGCGTGATGGGTTATGAGAATCTCCTGTTATATAGAGAGCACCTCTGAAAAAAATAGGGCTCTTTCTAACTTGCCTTTGTGTTCCAAGTGCCCAGTTCATGACATGTTACCAAATAGGAGGAAAATGAAGTAATAAGCAAACGGGGACCAAGATCCATGATCAGACTGCCTTATGTCATCTTCTATCATGTTTCTTAGAAGCCTGTGTTCAAACAAAGGAGAAGCTCGGATACTTGGTTTGCCTGTTGATTCTTTCTTAGCACTAATGGCCTTCGGACAAAACACTGCACTCTTCCTTCCCAATATTTATAGCACCAAGGTTCTTAGTAGTCTTTTGTGTTGCTTCATAGACAAGAAGATGACTTAGAGGAGAAAAGATCCCCATGATGCGAAGAGTGAGTAAAGTTGCTGTTTGTGAATTTGTGTTTGTTTTACAGGCTGGATTACACGGAATTCCTGAAACAGGTTGCAGAACTGATATTACTTTATAATATGAAAACTGCTCGCTTTACACATCAGTCGGTGATGCTGCACTAACTCAGTATGAAAGATGAATATAATTTATGTGTGGTGGTAAACAGCAATAGTTCCCTAGATATTCCAGTTCCATTTTATAGAGTTTAAACATGCTTGGTTTTTGTTTTTAATTAAAACTGGAAGAATTTTTTATTAACTACTGCTCACACTTCGGTGGTTCTCTGAATATTTCTAGGGCCTTTGGTGATGGCTGCTAGGCAAATGCACATGAACGTGAAACAATGTGCATATATAAGCACATTGTTGGTAACTGAGAGCTTTTGTGGGCTCTACTAAGTTTCAAACAACTTGGATCGAAAGAGGTGGAACCAGAATGTTCTCAAAATGCTACTGGATATAAGATTTTGATGAGGCTTTATAAGGCTGAGTTTATTTCTTAATAGCTTAGTGGTTTCTACTCAAATCTCAAGTAAAAATAAGCATAATGTAATTCCTTCCTTAGAAAGTTCTGTTCACTCACTCATGTCTTTGGTGTACATCCAGGTGTCTCATTCCCAGAAAGAGCTGGTGGGTTTGCATGTGGGACCGCAGGTCAGTAGATCTTGATTCAGCACAGCAGCCTTGTTACCGCTGTGTGTGGAGATGACTCTAGGCCCAGTTCTCTGCTGAAAACTTTTCTGAAAAACGATCAAATTATGAGACCCTACAAGGTCAGTTTTAGGCTCTGTTGCTTCTAAGGGTATTATTTTACATCAGTCATATGATTTAATAACACACACAATACCTTTACGTTCTTAGAAGTTATAGCAAGCAAGATTCTCCTGATGAGGGACCAAATTGTCTTGTTTGTATCTGAGTGTCTTGGGACTTTGGGATACATGTTAAGAGTTTGGAAGAAAAGAAACTATTTCTGGACTTTAGTGAACAAAAAAGCCAAAATAAATTTCTTACATTTAAAGCTTCTGAGGTGGGGCCAGCATTTTATTTATTCTGTAAGTATCTATTGGGTACTTAATGTGTACCAGCCATTGTGCTAGCTTCCAAAAATATAAAGAAAAAAATGGTAACAATACAATCATAGTCACTGTTCTTAGGGAATTCATCATCTAATGGTGAAAACAGAAACAAAGACAAGGAATTATACTTGTTTTTAGTGTTATACCACTTGAGATATGCACTTAGCGTATCTGTGATACGACTGATCATAGAGTGTGTATGGATGACTTTTACAGACAACCATGACTGAGCAAAGTCATGGGATGAGGATAAAAAAGACCCTAGGTAACAAATGGAAGTTGAAAGACATTTTTCTGTTGTAGTAGCCTTAATCGTGGGGTAGGGATTGATTCTATTTGAAACTGGAGAAGTGCATAGGGTGGGATCTTGGAGAGCATTGAGTGTTAGGTTAAGGACCTGAAATTTCACTTGTAAGCATTGAAAAACCAGTGGGTTAATTTTCCATGTAGACGGTTTACTCCAGTGATTCTGTTGAAGACGGAATTGTAGTTGGAAAAATAGAGGCAGACAACTCAGCAACCTTAATGTGAAATGATGAGTGCTGAGTTCAGGCACTGGGCCCTGGCTCTGTGGTTGGACACAGTGTTTTAGAGACAACAACCACAAATTTTGACAATGAGGGGTGGGAGTGCAGGAGACAGGGATGAGAAGCAAGAATCCCAGGTTTGAAACTTGAGTTATCAGGTGATGATGAGGCCAGGAAGAGGAATAGGTTCAGTAGGAGGTCAAAACAAATTTGACAAGTCAAATTTGGTTTGTTCATGGGTAACTTAAGACAGTATTTCTGAGATAAGCTGGTCTGAATATCAGAGTAGATGTCTGAACTAAATATTTAGACGGGAGTTCTCAGGAAGTAGACAGTAGTTGGTACCACGATATAGAGGCAGAGAGCTCTCTGGGGAGAAGAAAGAACATGGATTCTGAGAATAGAAATATTCAGTGTCAACATAAAAAGATTTGTCTATATATCTGGACACTCTTGGGGCCCAGCACAATTTTTGGTGGCTGTGAAACTTTCAAAAAATACAATTTCATAAATTATTCATAAATAAATTTTGTATGTGTGAATAAAAGTTGTAAGGTACAATTAAGGGACCAGATTTTAAGGTAGTAGTTCTCACCCTGAGTACGCAGTGGAGTCACTGAAGGTCATGTACAAAATTATCAGTGACCAGGACCCCTCTCCAGAGGTAGTGACTTAACTATTCTGAGATGGAACCTAGACACACACATATGTGTGTGTATGTTTTTAATTCTAACAGTGACTCCAATGTGAAGCCAAGGTTAAAAAACTATTCTGGAGGAAATAAAAGTCAGCTGGGAAGAGTGATTAGGAGGTGGAAGTCCTGGCTGGAGAAATGGAACAGGAGCTAAGAGAAAACCAAGAAATGTGTTGCTTCAGGAAAAAAGTTAAATTAGGGAGAACCTATTGTATAGGAAACCAAACAAAGATCTTGGCCTAAGAAAGAATTAAGTTGAGGGGGATGGGTTAAAAGGAGGAACCAGTATGTGAATGGGTCCATATTCATCTAGGCGTAGGGCTATAGGTACGTAGCTTTACGTCCTCTCTGGTGTGTACCTAATAGTTACATTAAACTGGAAAGTCAAGGAGCTAGTCATCACTGACTGGTCATCAGAACATCCCCGGGGGCTAAAATGGTCTCCAGTTGCAAAATAGAAGCTCCTGGACACAGTCATTCCCATCCTGGGCCCTAAAGGGCACGAAGCACGGACTTTTCCTGAGGTAGAGTTATGTGTACATGGGTATTGACAACAGTGGTCCTGGCTGCCAGGAATTGCCCACAGGGCATAGCCTAATTTCTTTGCATATTTTCACTTGCCCTTAGGCAAGTGTCACCCTGTATATGTTACCTCCCACTCTTATTTGTGGGTATATGTGGGGGTTGAGATGGAAGGCTGCTTTTGGTGTTGAGGATTTGATTGAGATGCTTCAAGTGTTTTTTCCAGAGGAGAACTATTCGAATCAAGATACTACTCAGGTGAGCTGGAAACCTTACTGTTGGATTCTAAGGCTAATTTCAGTTTCAGGATTTGGTTGTTGAAAAAAACAAACCCCTAGATGGTCACTCTGAAAGAGCAAGGTCATTTTGTGTGAAAAGGATTTCGTTTATTTCTCAACAATGGAGTTCTCCATTGAGAGAGGGAGGGAAAGAGAGAGAAGAGAGGAGAGGAGAGGGGAGGGGAGGGCAGGGGAGGGGAGGGGAGGGGAGGATGAACAAGCATGTGCCCATGGGGGATGGAAGAGAGCCTGCACCCCATGGATATATGTGCAAGCACTGGACCACACATTCTAATTGCTTTAACTCTCTTGAAAGAAACACTTTGATCCAGTCAGCTGGGGCATACCTGAGAAGTATGTGGATCATTTAGAATAGTTAATTATCAGCCCTGGGTGTTTGAAACTGCTTCAAGACTATGATATAGAGCAGGAAAACCGTGTGTTCTCTGTTGTCCTTCATTCTGAGACTCTAATAAATAACAGCACATTAGGAATTGCCCTCTAGTATGTTCTGTTGTTGCCGGTTCTCCAGTTAATCATTGTCCTGTGTCTGGGACTAACTTAAGTGACTGTGCATTTGGTATCTCTTCCTTATTTGACTGGGTGGGAGTGTCAGTCTGAGATGACAAGACATAAGACATCATGGTAGTTGTCACGTCTGAACCTAGATGAAGGCTTGACTTGAATCTTAGGATATACATTGTTCCCAAGAATAAACCATTTTTCAGAAATATACTGGTGACCTTTATGGATAGGTGTTAGAGCTAAGGAGCTACTTTACTTCAAAAATCCTAGATGGATCACTCTTATATATTCCTGGAAGCTGTGAATGATTATACTTGTTTCTTCATAAGCAGCAGCATAAGCTTAAACACCAAGCCTTCATTTTTTATTCATTCATTCATACAATATTTACTGGGTGTCTGCTGTGTATCAGCTTTATTGGTTATCTACTGAGGATAAAATTGTGAGGTAAAAAGGACATGGACCCTGCTTACAGGGTCTGCAGACTAGCAAGAATAGGGCGATGGTTGTGGAGAAAACCATTGATTAGATAATTCTCTAATGGATGTATAATTATAAACTCATGCAAGTCCTCTTAAGGAAACAAGTACTTATCCATGAGAGTATATTGCAGAGCAGTGCCCTGCACTGGAGAACCTGAAAAGGCTTCTAAATAGTGGGGAACTGCAAGAATACCAGCCTGCTGGCATGAACAGGCTTCTGGGAGAGTTAAGGGGTGATGCAAGAGAGATGAATGGAGTCAGATCAAGTAGGGACTTGAAGGTAATGTTAAACCCATGAGAAGGTATTGGATGGTTTTCAGCTGGGGTGAGTGACATTGTCAGAATTGCGTTTTGAAAAAAATCACTCTGGCCACTGTGTAGTGAACATATTGGGGAGAGGGGCATAATAAATGTGAGAACCCAGTTAGAAGTTTTTGCAGAAGTCTAGACAAGAGGTGACAGTATTTAAGGCTAGCACAGGAATGAGAAGATACAGAGAATTGGATAAGTCCCGAAATATTTAGGGATAAAATTGATGGTGATGTTGATTAAATATGAGATTGAGGAAAAGGGGAGGGACCAGGGATGACTCTTAGTTTTAGCCCTACATAACTGTATGGATAATAATTTTATTGACAGAGAACAACTAAAAGAGGAGAGGTTACATTTAATGGCGTTATTGGCTTGGAATGGGTGTGCAGCGAAAATCATGAGTTTAGTTTTTAAAAAGTGTGTTACATTTGAGTATCTTTGGGAGATCCAGAACAAATGTTCTGCAGGCGTTGCCTCAAAGCTGACCTGTGGAATTCCTTTCTGACACCCTTGTGTATAAGGCTTTCGTAGTAGCTGTGCGGCGCCCCCTTAGAGGGAATTTCTCATTTTGTAGCTTATCTCTACCTGATAGTTGGCTATTGCCTGGTACCATGGAACATGACCCACCATTACATGAGGGTTTTTTTTTGTTTTATTGTTTGTTTGGTTTTTATACCTATAAGTAGTGGGTGATGTGGCTCTCTTTCCCTATATGCATAGACATATGTCTATATGCATGTGATTCTATATGCATATCTGTGTCCACCAGTAGCTGCTGTGGATTTAGGAGCCATTTGGTTCCTAAATCGGAGAAATCCTGGTTGGAATGATTCCCAGTTGGCCTCTATAATAACTAGCTGTGTGCTTTGGCCATTGTGATATCTCTAGATCAGCATTTCCTCCTGTGTGAGAGAAGCAGTTGAACTAGATAGTCTATAAGAATTTTTCTGTCTCGAATGTCCAGTGATTCTAATTTATCATCTTTATCTCCACTAATCAAATAGTTGGGGGAATGAGATAAATGTGTTTCTAGATGTAGGGAGTAACCTTTGGCCATTTCAGAATCACTCACATTTAGTTTGCTTACCCAACATGGCCTTAAATCACCCATGTTTATCATCTATTAATCATGTTATTTATCATCTTAAAGCAATTTTTAGTACAAATGGAGAAACATTTCTATTTAAATGCTGGTTTTGATCCATGGGCCATGGACACCTGTGGTGCTCTGTTGAAGTGGGTTCAGGTGCTGCATTTTGGCTGGGAGGAGAATAGGTCATAATTACTTGATGATGTTTGTCATTGGTACAGGATGGGTAGTGTTAGCACCGTAAGTGCATGCCTTGTGCCCCAGGCCTGACATCAGGTACATTTGCCCTGCTGATGTGTGAATACTACCTGGTGATTCAAATAAGTAATTGCAGGATTATGCCTTTTCAAACTGTCCTGGAGCTGAAATTTCCCACTATCTTTTACAGTCGAGTTGTCATTTTTCTAATGTAATTTCCCACAATTTGGTGGGATAATAGAAGAAAGATGACTGTATGTCTAGTTCATTTTGATTGCCAGTTAACATGGTTTAGCACTTCCTGCAGAAAATATAAAACGTACTTTTCTGTTTTTGAAAGGATGATCTAATTGGAATAAATCTGTGTGGACTGAGAATCATGCGGGAAGTCATGATTAGTGATCTAGTGTTTCTCAACTTTAATGTGCAGTCATGTCAGCTTGGGATCTTGTTAAAATCCAGATTCTAAGATTCTAGTCCCAGACCTTGTGACTCAGTAGGCCTAGGTGGGTCCTGAGGTTCTGACAAGCCACTCGTTTGGGGCCACACAGTCACGTAGAAGAGCAAGTGCCCAAGAAGCACTAAGGGTTGTCCTTGAACAGCGATGGGTGTAGATGAAAGAAGAGCTGAATGTTTGGTAGTGAGCCATACCCCAAAACTGCTTACTTTTGACAAATAGTACTGCTTTATAAATTCTCTGTGTGCATTTATTTTTATATGATTTTTGTGTTTCTTTTTTTAAATATATTTTATTGATTATGCCATTGCAGTTGTTCTGCTTCTTAAGGGTAGAGTGCAGGGAAAAAATAGTAGTTGATTGAGGTCTTCAGTTAATTGCAATCTAGACTATTGAAGTTTTATTGAGCTTCTAGAACACTCAGTATATACCACAAAATGTAGTTTCTTAATTATAACTTTCTTTTTATATTTTAATATTTTGTTTAACTACACAAACAATACTTGCTCATCATTAGAAACTCAGACAATGCAGAATGCATGCAATAAAAAGTGAAATCATATCCTCTCCCAGGCACTATCCCACAGACTTAATAACATCATTAAACAGTTTGAACAGTTTGGGGTACACATTTAGACTTTCCCCTGTGCTTGTGTAAGTCTTGTCTGTCTGTATTATCTCAAGCAAATAAGTAATATAGAGGGAAAAAACAAATAAACATCTTTTTGCCTTTCTAAAAGGGTCAAGTGGATTTTAGATCCCACAGGATTAGATTCAAAGGGGTCCAAAGTAAAGATTTTTCTCTCTTCTTCTCTCTCATATGCCTGCACTTTGCTTTTTGCCACTTAAAATACAATATTTTAAGCTTCTTTCCAAATATATATATATTATTTAAAATATTATACATATATAATAAATTATCTGTATACATTTATTATACAGATACATTTATTATAATTACATTTATTATAATACATTTATTGTAATTAATTATCTGTATACATTTATATGGTTTTCTTGTGTTTCTTAAGGGTAGAGTGCAGGGAAAAAATAGTACTTGATTGAGGTCTTCAGTTACATATTCATATATATATATATATACATGTATATATATATATATCTTGCTAATGTTTTAATTGTGCTAGGCTGGTTCTCTTCATGTGACTGTAAATCCTTATTTTTATTGTTTTACATCTCACAAAGATATATAGGGATGGGTATGAGATCCCTGGTAAATAAATACATTTTACTGCATTTTGAAGTATCCTGACGTCACAGTGGTTGATTTTCTCAGGTCTCAGTTGTAGTATTAGTACTTCTCATCTGGTTAATAGATGTTTGTTGAACACTTACTACTAGGTACCAGGCACTGAGTACCTACCTTTACCAGATGATAGGGGTCACTACCCACTTACAGGTGACCATCCACTTTTACTTTAGAAAGGTGAGACTTGGTATTTTGTAGGTTTTAAAAGCAAATAAAAAACAAAACCCTAGTAACTTTTCCCTCTTCATTTGACACAAAAGGATGCGACCATCACTAGTCCTGAGACTTCTTCACCAGTCTTGGCCGGAATCCAGTTTGGCGAAATTCATCTGGAGGTCAGATGCAGGGTGGGGTGGTGCGGAAAACAATTCTCTCTTTGTGAAAGCTTCAAAGGACATGCAAGGGCAAGAATAAGAAACTGTTATTATTTCTAACCGAGAGATACATATGCGCATTGGGATTACAAGAAAAATGGTGAGCTTTATTAACTTATTTGCTAGGGTAATGGAATGTGAAATAATGTTGGGGTTTTTTTTGACCAATGCAAAAGTGGTATAATGAATTCATGATGCAAATTCAACTAATGTTATATGTAAACACTATTTTGCATGAGGCACCATCGGTGTATTATGTAAATAGAGTTTTATCATTATACAAAGACTACCATTATTGACGAGGCAGCTCCTAATGGTATAGCTACATTATCTGGATATTGAGAGAGCCAGGATTTATTCTTCTGTGTTATAAGTTACTCTGTTATCAGGATTTCTTATAAAGCTCATTTGTTGAAATAATTAGAAACCAATTGCTCACTTCCACATTGGTTGGATAAGCTTCTTAACAAATCACCACTCCACAGTCGTTCCAGATTGGGCTTCTAGAAAAATACGCTTACAAACTTTTATTAGGGAGTGTGAAGACTATACAGGTTTTAAATTTAATACTTGATAATCTTCTGACAACAGTTGAGCAGCACTTAATGAGCTCAGCCTCTCAGCAATTAGGATGTTCTGAACAGGGTGAGAAGGGGTTGAAAGAGGATTATTCTTTTCAATTAATTCCCTAGGTGGCCTAAGCTGCTTTCCTCCTGATAACTTCTCCTGCCTGTGGGCTTCAACCTGTGCTGGGACCACAGGGCCTGGGAAGGGAGGTCGGACAGGTTTACAGCACCTGCTGCTCCTCAGTCCCATACCTTGTGCCTGTGATTGGCATGCTTTGGAGGGAAGTCAGGCAACTGGATGCAAAACTTGGCAGATGGGAGCTGAGAAGTTGGATTCAGATTCTCCAAACTGATTATTCTGTGAAAATTTGAGAGTTTATATAAGAGTTCACATTGTTTTATATTTATAATTTCTCTAAAGAGCAGAAAAACACTCTGAGAATACCATTTTAAGGTCAGCAATAGATTTTTTCAATTCACTGACATGCCTGCCTTCTCTTATCTCTTTGGTTAATTTCAGATTTTTCTAAACTTTAGCCATTTGGGCATAATCTTCCAATTTTCCATTCCTAGTAAGACTTGTGCTATAATATTTTTACTTATATTTTTCTTCATGTCGATTTTTTAACTTAGCATAACCATAAGTAGTAATTTTAATAAAACCATAAGGTTACTTTTATTATAAAATAATTATAATAGGCTAGTATATTTTATAGTATACTATTTTAGTATACTATTTATAGTATAAAATAGTATATTTTATTTTAATATAAACAAGAATAAACACATAGCTATTAAGGTAAAAGTATATTTTACTGTGAACTGCCTGCAGTCATTCCATAAAACCTCAATGGTATACAAGACGCACCTTGAGAATCCCTGCTTTTGTGCATGCTCAGTCTCCCTGTGATTGTTGATGTTTGGGGTGGTTGGAAAAGCAACCCCTATCACTGGCTGATGTTCCTGCTCTCTGCCCAGGTCAGGGCTTCCATTGATTCATGACACCGGGGCTAGCTTGAGTCCCACATCTTGACTGGCTCCATCGTAAACCTGATCCATCTCTCACCTTCCTCTCCTCAGTACCCAGCCTCTGTCTTCCATGTCATGGGCCCTTTGGAACACCAAGATTGCTGCTGTCTTTCTTCTAAACCTCAGTCTGATATGTGCAGCGTAGATTATGTGGATTATTTCCAGGTAAATAAGGGAGCACTGGATGCCTGGTCAGGCAGAAATCAAAGCTACTGCCTAAACCCATTTTTAAATTCCTCTTTGCTCTACCTCAGAGTTCCTTATGTGAAATGCTTTTTGTTGAGTTTGTTTCCTCCTTGCTTTTCTCCAGGTTTTGATCCAGGTGAGAGATGGAAATGGGAGTAATTTATTCCTTTGTACTTGCTTAGTGAATTTTAAATAGTGTAGTTGATAGCAAAATTCTTGGCAGAATTTAATAAGATTATTGCAATATTTTTACTATACTTATTTCAGCTTGTGTGCTTTTCAACATCCATTGATATACTTAATAACTTAAAATTTGGCTAATCCAGCTAATTTATATTTGCCTTTGGAATTAATAGTAGTGTTGGGTTTTGTGGCAGATTTTCTATTTTGAATGTATATTAAATATTATTTTGGCAGTGTTATACAGCTAAAATAAGGGTTAATAAAGACATGTGGGCTTCCAGCACATGGCTATAGTTGAATGAGAGAGTCCAGTGTATTAGAATACATTTTGATGGCTCAAAAAAAAAAGCAACAGGACAAGGCACTATAATTAGTTAGATTTCCCTGATACATGTATTAAGGAAACTTCTAAACATTATGTCTTCTATCTCAGGCATTTATGCCCATGCTGTTAGATGAAAACAGTCCCTCGAAATTCATATCAGGTCTTTCTGCAGGGGTGTGTGTGTGCTTGTCCAGGAATCCGAGATTTCTCCAGGAGTGGGGCGTTATCAGTAGCACCTTTGCCTTTACTTCATGTGAGTGTCTGCAGCAGTATGTCATGCTGCTGCAGACCAGCTGTTAACAGCGGTGCTGTTCTGCCTTTCATATATGTAGCCTCAGTGGGATCAAGATGGGAAATGACAAGAGATGACAATGGAAATATATATAAGGCCTAAACGCTCTGGACTTGATTCTGTACACAGTGGGAAGCCGTTGGAAGGTTCTAAGCAGGAGAGTGCAGTGATCAAATCTGTATTTTTAGAGAGGTCATGTCAGTTGCCATTTGGAGGTTAGGTGAATGGAGGGATGAGACAGGCAAACTAGTTAAGGAGTCTTTGCAAGGGTCTCAGTAAGGTTAAAAGAGAAGTTTAATGACAGTGGCCATGAATATGGAAAGGAGGGGATATATACAGGGTCTGACACAAATAACACCCCTTCTTATTATAAAATCTTCTATTACAAAATCATGAACATGTAATTCTGTAACATAATATCACACTGAAGCACACCATATTAGGTGAAATGTTTAATTTAAAACTGTAAGTTTTTACAACCATATTATTACCTACCAGCCACACTCAAACAGGCATTACTTCTCCTGCACCCTTGTATTTCAAGTGTGCTTAGAATGTAGATGCAAGAGCACTTGGTGGCATAGGACTCCGGTGAGTGGGATAGAAGGGAGGGTTGAGGATAATGCCCCAATTCTGGATTGTATCGGTGGGTGACTTAGTGATGCTGCATCTCCCATGGTTCTAGCCAGGTGCAAACACACTGAGTTGCAAATGTCAGTTGCCATATATTGGAATTTGCTCACAATTTCTAATGCCATCACCTTTATAAGTAGTTTATGTTGGTTAGGTTTAAGTATATGTGTTTAAATTGAGATATCAGCTGTCATTTATTGAAGAGAATTCATCATTTCTGATACCAACCTACTTATAAATTAATTAATTCACTCATTAATTTATCAAATGTTTGTTGGGTATTTGGTGATAGTATGTGCCAGACGTGTGTACTGAGAGCAGAGCTCCAACGTCTCCGCCTCCACTCGTCTCCTGTGTACCTGTGCCTGACTGCATTGCCCAGCCCTTCTCGGCAGGGATCACCACTCCCAGCCCCTCCCTGAGTGCCTCCCCAGTGCCTAGCCGGCCTTTAGTCCTGGGGAGCCAACTTCCCTGCCCCGGTCTTAATGGGCCACATTCTGAAGCACTGTCTTTCCTGTGTGCATTAGCCTTTTAGGCATTAGACTCATTTCCCTTTTTAAACTTCCTGTGTTTGTTTACATGCCTACTCTTTAAAATACTGGCTTTCAGGTTATCCTCCATTTCTTTTTCAGATGTTTAAATATATGCTAGATTAATTTCATTTGGCTCATTTCACAGGTCTGGCCACCTGGCCTGCTTTTATCTCCGGAGAACATTACTAATACCTTAGAAGAATACCAATTCAATATCATGTTGAAACAAGAAAAAATTAAGATCTAAAATTCCAAAGAGAGCATAATCTTATGGGAGTAGAGTAGTTTTGAATGAATACCTGCCATTTCAAATGATGGTGAAAATTGGAACAGGGTTCTGTTTGGGGATTTTTGCCCTTGTCCATAAGCACTGCTCTACTCCCTGTCAGGCTGCAGCAGTGCAACCCACCCCCCCAGATGTGAAGGGGGTATAGGTAAGGGAAGAAAGCCAGTCAGAGAAAGACAAATACCATATGATTTTACATATATGTGGAAATAATGAATAAAATGAATAAGCAAAATAGAAGCAGACTCATAGATACAAAGAATAGATAGCTGTCAGAGGAGAAGAGGTTTGGGGGGCTGGTGAAAACAGGGAAGGAATTAAGCTGTACAGATTGGTGGTTGCAGAACAGCCACACAGATGTAGCTTACAGGCCCTGTAGTCAGTGATATTGAGATAAATACGTAAGAGGCCAGGTGGGCGTTTGAAGCAGCAGGGGGACCATGATTTTCCCCCTAGAAAATCATGTATAGAGTACACATATAAAGTACTACTTTGTTATATACATCTGAAACTAATACAGAATAATGCTGAATTGAAATTATAATTAAAATGTTAAAACTTATTCTATAATTATTTTTTAAAAAGGTAAAAAAGGAGGGCATAGGGCTGGAAAGTGAGTGAATCTATGAATTTGGGGATTTTCTACTCAGGAGAGAGTGAGATGCAGTTGTCAGAGTGCCCATTGACTTTGGGGCGTATCCTTAATGGAATTCCAGCATCCCTCTGTATATTTCTGAGCAGGGAAAATGTGGTTAATTTGTCCTGAGCCAGGAAGCCTGTGAATGTTTTCCCAAGGCTGATGACTTCTCCAGTTCTGTAGCCCATATAGTGATGCACTTTTGGAGATGCTTCTTTCTCTAAAGAACAACAGTCCAGGGAAAAGTAATGTCCATGCTTATTTTGTCATTCGTTTGCCACCTGATATTAGCTGCAGGTTGGATGGAGGTGGTGGAAGGAGAAGGGATATAAAAGAAGAAATTTTCAGCTATGAGAAGACAACTAATATATGCTCAGTTAAGAAATGTTTGGAAGCATTGAAAAGGTAATGAGAATTTATCCAGGTAGAAGGGCCCTAGGAAAGATGGGTTGGTACAAGAATTGTAGGATCAACTTTAAATAATTTAGTGTATTGTTAAGAAGGAAATTTCTTCCTGAAATAGGCGTGGCAACACAGCTGGATCCAAGCAAAAGAGACTTGTCCTCCCTAGATCTATGAATAGGGAGCCGCCATCCTGGAGTGTTGCAGAGAATCTAAGGCAAAGAGATTCTGTGCTTTTCAGTCCTTCTTAGTATTGCCTGGAAGACCTGAGTCAGGGGCTCTCCTCCTTGGTTCATGCCTCATTTGCAAGAGAAGAAATCAAGCAAGAGACAACATATAGAGTAGAAATGAAATAACAAGTCTGTTTATGAAATACACTAATCTGAGTGTATTTCACTCAGCTAATCTGAGTGCCCCGACTATTTGGCATTCAGGGATTATATTGTTCAGCCAGCTTCTAGGTACCTCTTCTTCTCCCCCTTCTAGACCTTGAGATTAGTATACAGTTACAATGGCTTTCATTCTTAGCTAGTAAAGTCTTTGTGTCTAAGTGAAATTGCTACAGAGGCTCCCTTTCCCAGCACAGAGACTTCCTTGCCCAACACAGAGAGAGTCTTAGGGACACCCCTCCTCCTATGCTATCTTTGCTTGTGATGTACAGAACACCCGGTGCTCTAATGGAATGGGCTCAGGACTGCTGAGTTAATGGGTGAGACATGTCTCCCTCCCCCTCCTGCCTTGATTTACTATCTATCCTGCCTAACACTGGCAACAATGTGCCACACTAGATAGACTATCCCAGGTAGTCCATCAGCCTGGGTTAGGTTATGCCCTAAGGTCACCCTCAGTGCTGTTTGAGGGGGGGACTTGCTAAAGGATTACACAACAGAGGGGAAGAGTGGATATTAAGGTCGAAGTCCAGGGAAATATTCCTTTTGCTTGCAAGAGGTAGTGCACAGTGATGGATGCCAGGAAGTCTACCTGCCTCTCACGGGATGCAGACAGAAAAGCAGCAAACCTGCTTCAAAGAAAAACCATCTTTATCGCAGATCTGTGGTTAGAATCCCATATATGCTGCTCAGTGAGTTTTTTAAAGGAGAGATGTGCATAAATCCCTTCCCCTGGCATTTGTGACAGTGAGATGGTTTGGAGGATGATTGTCATAGATCTTTGTAAGCCTCTTGCACAAGCCAGACCTCATGAAAGCAGAGAGGCCAACCATTCAGGCCCATGTGGGTTAATCATCCTGAATGCCATCCAGAATTCTTTGCAGAGATGGTAAACCCAGAGAAGTACTGGGCACTGGCCCTGCCCTCAGGGATCCATGAACTTTCACTTCCTTTTTTAAAAAAACAAAATAAACTATGTTTTTAATTTTAATCAGAAAAAACTCATTTGGTCCATCTTGTAAGGACACTTGAAATATATTTGCTAATAAAGACAACCAACGTTCTGCATTATTTAGAATTTATTGTGATCTAAATTTACTCCCGGGACGTAAGTTGTTGTTTCTTCAGTTTCTTCTGGGATATCTTCTTCTTTTGTGCCACCTGCTCTCCTGGATTGGGAACGATCCGCTCTTTTTCAGTGAGGACCACCTCGATGTGGCAGGGACAGCCCATGTATAGGGTAATCTGCCCATGAACTCTGTAGATTCTGTGCTGTGTCTAGGGAGGGAGCTTTGTTCACCTGGATGTGCTCCATGACCAGTAAATCTACATCTAGACCCTTAACTCCAGCATTATTCTCTGCATTTTTAAGCATGTGCAGCAAAAATTGAGCACTCGTTTTGGGCCCCTGACACTGCCTGGCCTGGGCACACCTACCCACTCCACCACTGTAGTCACGGAATGGCTCACGTTGCTTCTGTGCAGTGACACCCTTGAGGCGCTTGGTGGTGGCTTTTTGGGTGAATGCATACCCTGATGGCCTGAGCAGTTTCATGAGTGTCATTAAAAGGAACAAGAAGATTTGAACCTCTCCATTGGTATGATTTTGTGGGACTCTCTGGGTCAAGTGAATAGCAAGCCTTTTTCAGAGGTCACTCAGCCTGCTTACAGGAAGAAATGAATTTTCACTTTCATATAGGAAACGAAGGCCTAATGAGTTGTAGTAATTTCTTTAAGCTAATAATTTTTCAAGTACAGTACTTTAGCCTATTAACAAATCTGTTTTCATTTTGCTTTTAATGGAGGCACCACATTTGCTAATCACTGAGCTCTCTGTGTGAAGCGTAGAGGAATAAACTCTGTGTGTTGGTGGTATTTTGGGGAGGAGGAGGAGAGGCACAGAATGAAAATACAAGAAAATTTCTGTGAGTTAATTTGAGTTTTGTTGTCTGGAAACAATGAGTTTGCTTAATTACCTTTTACTATTACATTTCACTGTTTGCCTTTTTTATTTTCTAGAGGCTGATTGTTGTGTTTGAAAAGGGGGGAGCTATTTAATAATTAATGTGCATCTTTTAGTTTATTTTCCTACAAAGTAAATGCAATAATTTTCCATATAACCTTTGAACCTGAATGCTATGTGCCCCTCCCCTCATGCTGGTGCGCCCGAGGGTATTTGTACATGTGTGGATGTGTGTGGTCATCTCTCTTTAGTCCTTCATATGATTTAATCCCCATGATCGGAGAATGTTCTGTGGTATGGCTAAATATATTAGTGTAATTTTTTACTCCTAAAATATTTTTTAATTAAAAACATATTTTTCATCCAAGGAGATGAAGAAAGTTCTTACGCAGTCCAGGTAGAGTCCATAGGGGCCTTCACTTTGTCATCTGTGTCCTCTCAGCCTGTATGCACTCATCTTTATTAGACTAAAACCTTATTTTGCTTAGAAAGCTAATCTGGCTTAACAGAAGTCTCTGGCCAAGGCAGGGCCAGGCCTGCCTCAGACTGTAACACAGGCAGGCCTGGGATCCACTCGCCTGCCCCTGTCTTTTCTGTACGTCATTTCACCCTCGGGGGTCTCTTGCACCTAGAGTCCATTTCTGCCGTGTTTTTTCAGCAATGTAAGGACTGGATACACACATGCCTTAATACCCATGGATAAGCATGAAAACACAGTGGAATACTAATAATATCTAACATTAGTTAGTATCATATGTCAGGCCTTTTGACAAATATGTACATTAAATCATCTCAGTAATTCTATATTTTAGGTGGTATTTTATCAATTTTATTTAATAGGTAAAAAAATTGAGACTTGAAAAGGTTACATAACTTAATCCAAATCATGTGAACCAAGCAGAAGAATTAGAACTGGGATCCAAGAGAATCTGACCCAGAAACTTTCTTTTTAACTTACACTGTATTACAAATAACAAATTAGTCTTAAAAGAATTCTGGGAAGTGTAAACATTTTAAGGCAGGAAATAGTAAGTCAATTGAATGTTAGAGGAGAGATTGGCACCCAGTCCATATTGATGCAGAGGTTAAAACAGGTGTACATGAGAACATATATTATTTAACAGTATGGAATTTTCTCAGAAAAATAAAAAATCGACCTGCCTTTTGACCCAGCAATTCCACTGCTAGGATTATATCCTAAGAATCCTAAAACATCAATATCAAAGAACCTATGCACCACAATGTTTATAGCAGCACAATTTACAATAGCCAAGAGTTGGAAGCAACCTAGGTGCCCATCAGTAAATGAATGGATCAAAAAATTGTGGTACATATACACAATGGAATTCTATGCTGCAGAGAGAAAGAATTAACTACTACCTTTTGCAACAACATGGATGGAACTGGAAAGCATTATGCTGAGTGAAATAGGCCAGGTGTTGAAGGACAAATACCATATGATCTCACCTTTAACAGGAAGCTAAACAACAAAACAAACAAGCAAGCAGAAAAAAAAAAACAAAGACACTGAAATAGAGAACAAGGGGACAGTGACCAGAGGGGAGAAGGAAGGGAAGTTAAGGGGAAAAAGGGGGAGGGATTTGGAGGAACAAATAGGAAGGACACAGGGACGAGAACTAAGGGGGGCAGAAATGGGAGGGAGGAGGGGAGCAAGGGGAGGGGGAGGCTGGGATGGGAAAAATAAACAAAAAACTGTACTTGAAAAATAACTAAATAAAATTAATTAAAAAAATAAAAAAATAGTAACATAGAGGCTATACAAACCTTATATAGCAGATTGTGTATAAAAGAGCTCGCTCTTCCATTCAAATCTGAATAAAGAATTACCGAGTACTTACTGAGTGCCAGACACTGTGTGTGTTATCTGCTGATACTATACGCAGGCTTGTTTCTAACTTCTGGAGCAAACTGCATTGCAGGCAATCTCCATGCTCCTTGGTGCCATTCGAAAACCGTAAGTTATGTTATTTCACGTTGCATTAAGGAGCACATGGCATTCGTTTTCATGGAAATCTAACTAAGCACAGATGTCTGATTGTGCCTCCTCGCCTAGGGATTTATCTACAAAACAGGGCAACTTTCTTTCTTTCTTTTTTAATCTCCCACATGCTTTGATTATACGCTTGAGTATTGAAGTTCTTTTTAAATGATGATTAAAAGAATCATAATGGCAAGAAATGAGAGTCTGATTTCAAATCCATGACTGATGGTATATTGCCCACCTATTTGTTGATGCAAAACCAGCAGACTCTTGTTCAGGCCCAGGGGTTTTGGCTGATTAGAGACAACCCCTTCTGTTCTGAACAACACATACATGTTTTCAGATCCTGCTTCTTGTTTTCTATCTGAGATTATATCAAGAAGCAAAAGATTGATGCTTTATCAGTCTGGCTACTGAGAATTTTTGCCTTCCCATAGTCAGCATTGGGTATGGAGGCATATTATCAGACTTGGCAAATCCACTTGAATGAATCTCATTTGTTAATTCCAGGTCAATAAGCATCTTTAAGCATTCTAGGGCCTGTAACACTCCCATAACATCTAAGCAGGGCTCTCACTAGAGAAGAATCAACCAAAAGAAATGTAATCCTTTAAATCTCACATAGGACATGCTTGAGGTAAACAGAGAGAGAGAGAGAGAGAGAGAGAGAGAGAGAGAGAGAGAGAGGGAGAGAGAGAGAGAGAGAGAGAACAAGAAGAAAGGGCGAATCCATTCTGATGATCAGGCATTTTTTAAAAAAATGCTTAAAATACATTAGCTAAACTTTTTAAATTGACTTCATTAACTTCTTGAAATTGCATACACATTAATAGGATTTTTATTATTAATTCCTCCAATTTGTTTATAGTAGGTTCTGAAAGGGATCTTATTATTTTCTTGAGTCTAGCTATGCATTGATGAGACTCATTAAGCATAATGGAATCTGGCAATTTATCACCCAGATTAAAAGCCCTTTACATGTAACCGCCATTTACCCTTTGTATTTAGAAGCACCTTCTTGGCATCAATCAAGGGCTCAGTGCAATTTCCCAGTTTTCTCAATAACAGAATTGCTACATTGTTAGACATGTCGTTCCTTTCCTGCACTGCCCTTCCTCCTACCCACATTGACATGAATACGAAATTGTTTTATTTAAGCAAAGTTGTAAAAAGTATACAGAGTTAAGCTGTATGGATAAATGTAATCTTGCCTTTTCTATCATTTCTTTCCTGAACGTTTTCGGGTAACATTTCTTCACTTGAGCCTTGTTCTTTAGGGAACTATCAGAACTCAATGCCCTTTACAAATGCTAAATGTCTCTTTCTTGTTATGAATGGAACATTAGCCACCTAAGGTCTCTGTCTTCCCTCATCATGACTAATGGGATTGTAATTTCATCAAGGTCTCTCCTGACATCAAATACCATGCCAGTGAAACTGCTAAGTGGATTTGGATGTCACCTGATCTCCACGTTGAAATTCAAAGCTCTGGCTATTTAAAGGTTCAGAGGCAGTGGGGTCCCAGCTAAGCCATTGGAGGGGTCCCTGGTGGGGCAGATTGGATGAAGAAAATAAGTCATTTCTTGAAAGAAAAAAAACCACTTCAAACAAAATATAGAGTACCTAAGCAAATACAGGGAAGACACAACTACTTAAATTTTAGTCCATCTTCTACCTTTTATAGTTTCTCCTTTCTCTTTTACAAATAAATCAAAAGAAAACATTTCAAAGCTAAGTAAGCTATGTAAAATCCTGTTCCAACATGCAGACAAGTGCTATTGACCTAGTGTTCTTATGTTGGGGAATTTGCTTGTATTTTTAATCGTTCTTTCCCTTTCATTGGGATTGGCATGTCTGTCTTCCGTATTTTCAGCCCAGCCTTGAGTCTGTGAGAGCTGTATGAGATGAGAGTGGCATGGCTTGAGCTTCAGAACACAGTCAAACTCTATTGAAAATTGAAAGTTTGAGCCTGGTCCAGTGGCCTCAGTGCTCAAATCAAAGTTTAGTATCTCAAAGCTAGTTATAGTATGATTTTAATGAACATAAACTCTTAATATTTTCCTTATTCTTCACTGTCCCTTCTGAGATAGTGAATGTCACTTAAGCCATCTGCCTCTGTCAGGAGATTATTATTTTCAGAGACAGTTGTTAAAACCTTGGGAGCTTTGTGACTCAGCCATTTGCTGCCATCCCTAATTTTGACCCTTTGTCCATTTCTGTGGCCCGTCATCACTTCTGTCACTCTGTACCTGGCCTCTTGGACTCCAGTCTCCCCTGGGCGATCCCCCCAACACACTGCTGGAAGATGCATGCCAGCTGAGTGGCTTCTGCCACATGGTAGCTTGATGAAAGTTGTCCATGGCCCTCATTTTGAAAGCGTTGTCCTTGGCTTTCAGAGCCTTTCGTGATCTGGCCCCTCCACCAGTCTCATTCCCCCAGCTCCACAGTGCAGACAGAGGCTCATCTCCACTGTGAGGCACTGGTCGTGCCGTCTGGAAATGTCCTCCTGGAAATGCCCCCCTGACCTTGGCCTTTTCAAAGTATATCCATATTTTACCCATGAAGGCTTTCCTGGTACTGCTAAACCGTACATTCTACTCCTCTGAATTCATAGGGATTTGTGATGTGTGTGATACAACACTATACTTCATTCTCTCTTATTTGAGATTTTCACGTGCCCCTCACAACTTCCAAAAGGATTTGCAGTGATACTTAAGTAGATAGCATCTCATAATGTTTGATCATTGCTTCCTACCTATTTTTCTTTGCTCTTCTACTTAGTCATTAGCTCTTTCAAGACAAGTGCCATATCTCATGCTTTGTTTTGCAATGCATCATGGAAATATAGAGAAGATGCAGAGCCAGGAGCCGAAGACTTGAATCCATATATAATTTTGCTACAAAGTGACAGTGTGACTTTAGGTGAATTGCTTGAACCTGGACTGACTAAGTTATATAAAAATTGCTAATAATTGCATTTTTCACCAAAGGAAAAAAAAGCTTTTTTATCCTACTCATGAAAATAATACTTTCTCATTGTAAAAAAAATCAAATAGTGGAAAAACACTTAAAGAAGAAATTAAAAATTACCTGGATTTATACTATCCTTGGATAAACATTATGAACATTTCAGTATTTATCATTTTACATGGATATTTTTTTCTTTTTTTATCCTTACCCAAGAACATTTTCATTTGTTCTTTTAGAGAAGGAAGAAGGGAAAGAGTGAAGGGAGAGAGAGAAACATTGATGCAAGAGAAGCATCGATTGGTTTCATTCCTATGTACTTAGACCTGGGATCAGCACTGGGACCGGGATCATTTACATCTAGAGCCGGGTGTCAGACCGCAACCTAGGCACGTGCCCCCACTGGAAATCACAGCTGCAACACTTCGGTTATGGGTCGACATCCGACAACTGAGCTGGGATGGGAGGGCCATGCCGATTTTTTTCATCCATGTGCACACATGGGTAGGAGATTTCTCTGTCTGCCTGTCTACCCATTTGCCTGTCTACGCACAGGGAAAATACTTATTTCTTGACGGTTTTTTCTTCTTAACAATGTGAGGTGGACACATTTTCACTTCACCAAATTATTATGGTATTGTATGGATATTAAAGAATATATAGTCCCTTCATAAAAACGTATTTTAGAGAATGATGTAGGATAGACATATATACTGACTGCTGAAATGGGTTTATTATCTCCAGTTTATTATCTTTGATGAGGCATTTCTACCTTTGTACAGACTCTAACCTTTTACTCTTTGCCTTCCGAATCAAGCATTTGTTTCCTGGGTTCAGCTCCGTGAGTGTCTGGGCCGAGGCCCCACCTCCAGCTCCTCCTGCTCTGGTTCTGTCACCCGGGGACACAGTCCTTAGACACGACCCCAGTACCCAACACGCTCTGAAAGTCAAATGTTCGCCTTTATTTGTTTTTGAAATATTTGACCCAACTCAACTGACAGAATAATCTAGTGAAATTTGGTGTGAGTCAACTTACAGTTTGTATTTAATTCATTTGGTGTAAACATTTATGTTTCATTTCATACACATTCATGCATTCGACTATGAGTTGCAGCCCAAGTCTTTGCTGGGATTGATACATAACGTAGAGTATATGCTCTTGCTTAATTATCTAGTAAATGAAACTATTCTGAATTTCAAAATGTATCTGGTACAAAAAGTTTTGAGTAGGAGATTGTAGCCCTGTCTTAAATTTAAGATCTACAGTCCCTGTAATTAAAATTAACACTGTTTTCCTGGTTTTTAGATTTGTATTTTCCTTTTAGACTTCAGAAAATATCTTCAAGTAAAATCTCATCGAAGTGGAGATAACGGTCAAGGCTCGCCCCTGGAGGGGAGCCCAGGGCTGCGGTGTGCTGGGTGCCTCCTCCGCACCCCGAGGTCCGCTCTGCTCTGATCTGGTGAAAAGAGCTTCAGTGAAAACGAGCTGTTTCTCTGCAGGAGCTGCCACAGAGGCAGGGCTGCTGCGCCTACTGTGGCGACGGGAGCGCTGGCCGGGCAGGTAGTGCTGCCTTCCTGTTTTGTGGTTGATGTTTCTGCTGTTGTTTTGCCCTGGTTTTCTTCATTAGTCAGGAGAATAAGAATTCACATTTAGCACATGGGAAGGGTTGTGAGGAGGTGCCATGGGAGCCGGGTTGTTTCAAGGTCGCACTTAAGGAAGTTGAGGACCGCTGGATGTAAAATGTTATTAACCAATCCCTACCTGGGGCATTTATATCATTTTTATGATAAATAAAGACTTGGTGAACATAAACACACTTACATTATCGTCTCTTTGTATTACCATGTCCTTACGATAAATTTTGAGAGAAGTGTTTTAGATGCATCTTAAAACCTTTGTGCATACTGCCCTCCAGAAAGATCGTACCAATTTATACTCCATGTGATCCTTAAATTCTCTTCAAATCCTGATTCTAAGAGACATTAAGTCAGTAATGAGCATTTAATCATGTTTTCTTAATATTATTTAGTTTTAACACATTATAATTTTTAAGTGCCAAGTGAATTTAATAAACACTGCAGAAGGAGGTTTCCTTAAAAAATGTTTCTTTACTTGAGGTATTTAAAATCTTTATAATTTGAATTACCAGTGTTTTAAAAAACTGTCTAATAAATTTTTAACTTTATCTTTTTTACTCTTTGACTATTTTTAATTTAAAAACTTCTTAAAGATTTTACTTAGTTTTAGACAGAGGGGAAGGGAGGGAGAAAGAGAGAGGGAAACATCAGTGTGTGGTTGCCTCTCACACACCTGCTTCTGGGGACCCAGCCCACAACCCAGGCATGTGCCCTCATCCGGGAATCGAACCTGAGACCTTTTGGTTCACAGGCCAGCGCTCATTCCACTGAGCCACACCAGCCAGGATTACTCTTTTACTATTGATAAGCAATTTGTAAAGAAAGATTCTCAGAAAGAAAATTGTTACTTATAATGGTTATCAAAACTAGCCCTGGCTGGTACAGCTTGGTTGATTAGAGCATCGTCCCATGGACCAGAAGGTCCTGGGTTCGACTGCCTGCAGGGCACATACCCGGGCTGTGGATTCGGTCCCGGCCAGGTGCGCACTAGGAGGCAGCCTGGCAACCTTCGTCTCTGGCATCAGTGTCTCTCTCCCTCCCTCCCTCCCTCCCTCCCTCTCTCTCTCTCTCTTTCTTTTTCCTCAAAGTAATAAAAAAATGTCCTCAGGTGAGGATAAAAAAGAAAAAAATTGTAAAACTAAACTGTCAACAAAATTTATCCATTAAACTACTTCGGTGGGGTTTTGTTTTTAAGATGAACCAATCTTTTTCCCTGTGTTGATTTATTATATGTTTTAAATGTACACCATCAGGGAAGTGTCCATAAGTGATATAATAAGAGCATAGTGTTGATAAGGCATTTTCTCTAGAAATATTAATGGGTAACATCTTACAAGAGCATTTGAGTGCCAGCAGGACTCACCTCTGCTACTTTAATTATTGAAGGCTTTTTTTCCTCCTCACAATGAGTGAATTATGTAGTGAACACATTTCAAGTTGAATGAAACTATAGTTTTCAGACAGTATAAATCTAACAAGAAAAATGAGAGAAAAATGTTGAAATCCAGGAAACTTTTAGAAATCTGATTAATAAATAAAAAGGGAGCCTCTTTATGGCCTCCATAAATACGCCTGTGTGAGTAGAAGGATGGATTTTCAAAGTATTCACAGCGAGCTCTTTTTGTATTCAGTTGCAGTTCTGAAGTTGTTTACATGCTGAATAAGATGTTAGAAAATAAACTCCTGTTGCCTTCATGGAGCTTATGTCTTTCAATCTAAATATGCAGTCTATAGACATATAGATGTAGGTATAGATACAGGCAGATATAGATAGTCTCTGTTGCATCATGTATATATGAATCAAGTTGTATACACATATATGTGTTTTTTTCTATGTGGTAGGATTCTGGAAAAATCCTCCTAGTGCCCATCAGCTGATAAGCTTGGTTCATAAGTAGGACAGGCCATCAGGAGCTATCCTGGCACATACTAGGTACTGAATGAGTGTTTGGATCATGACTCAAGCTGGCCTTGCCATTTGGGGTTCAGATACATACACATTTAGAGTTTGTTTCTGTCAGTCGACATGTAGTTGGGATGCAATATCAGCTAATAGGGATCCAATGAAGATTAAGAAGTAAACCCCTGTGCTCATAGCCCAGTGCTTATTCCAATACTTTGCCCACTGTTGAAAAGGCAAGACTGATGCTACTTTTGCTTGTAGGTCTTTATTTCTTAATTGGAACTATTATGAGATTTTATATGTGTCTGTGTTAGTGACAAAGCTATGTGTGAGCTTGCTGAGAATGGAATCTGTTAAGACAAATAAGACATACTGACCCTGTGAGCCCCTGGTATGATAGGGAGAACCCCAACATCTGACAGGTAGAAGGTCAGAGTCAGGAAGACAAAGTTTCGATGTCAGGTCTATCAGTTATCATATGTGTGACCTTGGGATGTTACTTAGCTTCTCTGAGCCTTATTTTCTCTCCTATGAATGATGACAATGATGATGATGATGGTGACGATGATGATGAAGATGAAGATACCAGCACCTAATGAAAAAGACCAGGGGGTCACATGAAATAACATTTTAAGTACTTAGCATAGTGGCTAGGACATACTAAGTGCTTTATAAATTAACTGTTACCCCTTATATTATTATTTCAGTTTTTAACCTATACTCAGCAGGAAAGTATAAATAATATCCAGTTCTGTTATAAGGAAGAAATGAGCTATTGTATCTAAAACACTATGTGTCCCCAGCACATAGCTAAATAAGGTATCGTTACTACTCTCATCCATCTACCCATCCATCTACATCTATCCACACATCCAATTAGAAGTCCACCCTTCCTTTTGAGAGGAAGGAAGAGAGTGAGAAACATCAATGTGAGAGAAAGAGTGATTGGTTGCCTCTTATTTGCACCCTGACCAGGAATTGAACTGCAACCTTTTGATGTACAGGATGACACTCCAACCAACTGAGCAACCCAGCCAGGGAACCACCCAGTATTTTTGAGGGTCTCCCATGTATTAGAGATTAGCATGTCTTTATTGTGAAAAGCAGTGCTATTAATCTTTGAAAAGGCATAATAAGATGTGCCTTCTGTGTGGATAGCACATTACAATCCATAAAGAGCTTTTCTATACATTATTTCATTAGAAACCTTCTGAAACATTTGTTGTTATCAATTTCTACTAATGAGGATGATAAAAGCAAGTATCAAAGAGGTTATGATTTGTCCTAGCTTATGTGGCTAGTGAGGGGTTGACAAACTTTTTCTGTAAAGGGCCCAGTAGGAAGTGCTCAGCTTTGTGGCCTTTGTGGTCTTTGCACAGCTATTCAGCTCTGCCCCTGAAGCAGACAGCAGCTGTAGACAACAGGTGAACAGATATGTGTGACTGTGCTCTAGCAAAACCTGATTTGCAAAGCCAGGCAGCGACCCAGATTTGTGGCCCCCTGCACTAGTCAGTGCAAAGGGGTTCCTCAACTTTAGATTTCTGACTCCAAGTCCAGGCATTTTATGATTCTCCATTGCATCGTTTCAACACAGTTGTTAGGCAGAGAACACTACAGTACGCCTCTATAATATTACTTAACAAATATGATCATCTAGTCCCCATTTCTGTATCTTACTTCCTGATCAAGAAATATTTCATTAAACAGAAGGCAGAAATCCAGTTTCACTTTGCCTCAGTCTTGTTCCTTTTGCCAAAAAGATATGAATAGGAGTTCTCCTTTTTTTAGGGAACTCCATTAACTTCTAGTGACCATTGATTTCTTTTCTAATTGTCAGAGTCTTTTAACATACTGCATTCTAGAAATGTTATGGGGTTTGTGTGTGTGCCAGGGGTTGTGATAATCAGCCTAAACACTGATTTATAGCTTCTAAATGTAGCTTTTTTTCTTTGGTTTTGAAAATGAAAAAATTCTGAAATAAAAAAAAATACATCATCCTGCTTTCAATATGGGCTCTTTCTGACTCTATGATTCCCCAGAGATTGTCAACAGTACTTCCATAGTTCCTTCTTAGGTTCTTACTATTGCTGAGTGTAATTTATTGCTAGACTTGAATTTATGCAAAGCAGATGGCTGATCTCCCTGGGCTCTTCTTACATGCCTTGGATTTCATGTTTCCCTCTTCTTTTCTTCTTGCAGATCATATGCCTTGAGAGTAGAGGTAGAAACAGCACAGGAATCAATGATTCTGCTCCTATTAGCATTACGCATCTGCATCAAGCAATAAGTCAGTCCCATTCTTGTTCTTTTCTGTCCCCGGACACAGTCTTAACCTAACACTCTTTGTAGACCTGATCAGGCTCTGTAAACCATGTCTAACCCTGGATTTTCTGACACTATTTTCACAGATTTTTATCTTTGATTATTTGTCCTTCCTTCCACACATCCCAATACTTATTATTCTTTTATATTTACAGAACCAACATACATTTACAAATTGAAAACTATAAAGGTATACAATTAAAAAATAACATGAATTTAATATGATAGATAGTATGGTTTTGCTGAAACATTTGCCAGACTTATGATTTAAGTGTGGTTTTCTGTGGCCTTTTCTAGGAGGAGTAGGTTCTTTAGAGTTTGGTTGCCCTGTAGTCTGCTAATGGATAATGACAATTGTCTCTTCAATTTTCACTCTTTGAGCTATCCAGTGTTTATTTTACTGTGTGAACGTATTAGCTTTGCCTTTGCTTGTGGTAGGGATGTGCCATTTGTTCATTAAGTCTACTTCTGTTCTCTTTTATTACCTTTCAACAGGCATTGTGATCGAAAGTACAAGGGCAGTGCTGGGCCACAAGATGGCATTTGTTCGGAAGTTGTGCATGAATACATTTAGGGTACACTTAACATTCATTTTTATACCACTGAAATGATGTCAAAAGTCTAAAGGTACTTTCTGAGATCTTGTGGATGCATAAAAAATATGACTTCATATACTGAGAAAATCCCTGAATATCCTTTTGTAGCTCTGCTTAAGGAATATTGACTGAGACATCCAAACTCTTTTGACTTTTTCTAAATATCCAGCTCTTTGTTCCCCATATTATATTCCTGTCTCACACTTATTACATGTGAAATGGTTATGAATCCTCCCTCTGAGCTGGTGTTTCTTCTTTAATTAGAGGACTCTCAGTCACCTACTGGTTCTAGTTCCTCCCAGCTCTCCTTTGATTTGCCATGATCTGCCACTCACCAGCCCTTGGAAACTTGTTTTATTTTTCATTCACATCCTTATATAATTTTTTCCTTTTTTCCTCCATGAACAGTCTTTTGTTATTTCCGTAATCATTTCTCCCTTTTAACAATTGGAGTATAGAGAACAATTCCCCAAGATTCACCACCTGCTGTGGTGCTTGTCAGACACTTACTGGCATGTCTGGTATGGACAATTCTCAGACTCTGGGAAGAAGGCACTTCGTTGCATTACCATCAGAATAATAAAAGGAGTGTCCTGCTGTTCAGGTTCACCTGGTACTTGATTGAATTGGAGCTCTTCGTCAGCCTACCTAAAATTTCTATGGGTGCCCTGACAGGCAAACTTCTTCTTTGCTAAGCCTGTTTATTAAAGCTTCCCTTTTTATACTTTATTGGGCCTGGGAGTTGGCATTTTCACTATGTCTCTTCTCTTCTCTTTCTTCCTGTCATTCTTTTCAGGTCCTTCTCCTGTATCCGTCAATCTTTTATGGGTTACTCATCCCTCTGATTAATATGAAAACACCAACTCTTCCTTTAAAAGAAACACACAAGCCAGCTATGATCTCCCTGTTCTAGAGCATTGCCCTCGGGCCCTCCAGCTCTGTTCACCTTCCCTCTCTTCTTTCTTTTCTGTTCCGATTGGATTTCTGTCTGGGTACCCATGGTGTCAGATTGTCCTGGGTGAAAACCCTACTCTCCTTCCAGAATTGGTTGTTTGGGAAACTGTTAACTTGGTCGTGTTTTTGATAAAGTTGCTTAGGGATTGTTTCCATAATTGGTCAGCTTTAAATTGGAAATTTCACTCCTCTAATGTCTGTATTTAACCCCAGGATGTCACTCTCTGGATGGCCAGCAGCTGGATTCATCCGCATTCTCTTCCACTTAGAAATGTTTCTCTCCAAAAATCAATTGTGATCCTAAAGTCAGCTCTGCCAGTTAGGGGACCAATGGAGAGATCCATGTGAGTTGTCTAATAATAATCAATGCCACATATCAGGAATTTTCCCATCCTAACCTGATAGTGCAGACATCAGGCAAAAAAAAAAAAGGTATAAAATTATGACCCTGTTTTATGGTGTGAAGTTCGCCTTCTGTTGTTTAGCTCAGAGTTGTTAGTCTGAATTGCCTTTGACTAATGTCCAGTAATCAATTTTACCCATAGGTCCCACTTCCAAATAGTTTATGCTAAGTAGAAGGACTAATAAATGATTTTTAATTAGGCTGTTCTATGGCCCTTAATTCTGCACAGTGGTTTAACACATTCTCCAAAATTACATTTTCTAATTATGAGATAACCCAAGTATATGTATAGAACTCCTTTGGGGTCACTTTTTAAAGGATGCAGGCAAGAGTTCAGCTGGTATTCAAAAAGTACCATATCAGAAGTTCTTTCTAGATCATGAGGAGTTGACCTGGCTACATGGAAATGCTTTATCTTCTTGGTGAATTTAATACTTTTTGAGTCATGTTATTAATAAGATAGCTTTTGCATATAAATATTCAAGTATATGTACTCAGTTATAAACCCAGAGAAAATAAGGGGCAAATGAGATTTCTGAGTCACTAATATGAGAAATTATCTTAAAGACAGTAGATTTTTCTCATGTCACATCACACAAAATCTCCATAGCAACTTCACATAATTATGCATAAGATTTGGGTGTAGTAACAAAACTAATCCCAGAAGAAATTGTAAAGAACAGTGGTATAGGGTGAGACAGATACGTGGATAGGGTGCACATAGGGAGGTTGAGGGAGGGGGCAGGTCTAAGATGTGAAAAATCGACAGAGGACAAAAAAAGATTGCCTGCTTTATCCTTCGGAGAGTACTGTTTAAGTCCCTGTGTTATCTGGAAATTGGAGACTGGGGGCTTTGATATCTACTGATAATACCACCCACTACAACCGCTATTGTTAAAGGAATACAAGCATTTCTATTATATTTTTCCTGAGTTTATAACAATTATAAGAAAGCTTCTCTAGGCAATAGGTTGGCATATTAGCTTGAAATAGAGAAATGATTTTATAATTATTTTTGAATTTATAAAACTTGCTTGAGCTCTTACATTTAAAAGAAAATAAAAAGCTTTAGAAGTACTCCAGGTAGGGAAATAACATCAAGTTCAGTTACCGTGAAACATAACTGAGGTGCCCCAGCATAAACATCTCTTGCAGTTTACAAGAGACAACTTTTTGCAAATGTTATCATATAGAGCTAACTCATGGTTGGGTATTTTTTACATCTGACTTCCCAATATCAAGTTATTTACTTATAGTAAATAACTATATTTAGATATTTGGAGTCTAGAGTAGGATATAGACATGTAACTGTTTAATTTCAATGTAACATAGTAAATACTGTGATATGCTTAGGCTTATATTGAACTATAGCAGAGGATCAGTAACCAAACACCTTCAAGAGGAAATTTGATAAGCACTAAAGGGAGAAAGTGTCAACAAGGTGCAGAAAGCTGAGGGCAGCATTCTCGACACATTGAATGTCATAAGCAGAGGTACAGAGATGTGAACTAATGCACTGTTTCATGGAGATAACCATCATCTCTTCAGTATAACTTAGAGCCTAAGGCAAAGAGTGGAAGGAAATGGTGCTGAATCTTTGGGAAGGACAGGGTTAAGGTCAGACCTTTTTTGCCAAGCGAGTGACCAAGATAAGTTGCTCATAAAGTGATAGAAGCTACTGAAGTACTAAAGTAATTAAAGCAAGATAGCAACATGACCAGATCTGCATTTTAGATAGATACCTTGACTTCATTTTGGAGAGTAGAATTAGCAGAGAATGATTAAAATCACAGATTGTTAAAGAGATTATTTTGAAACACAGACCTATCCAGTAACCCATTCCCTCTGTCACAAATACCAAGTACAAGCTCCACACAAGTCCATCTGGGCCATCTCTAATCATGAGGGCATTTATGTAACTTCATCATTTTGAGGGTGATCTTAGCTATGTCTTCTTAACATTAAGATATTAATTAAATTTGTTTAATTTTGTATTATGGAAACTAGTATCATTTTAAGGACAAATTTAGCCCATTTCTTTGCTTTCAGGCAGAACATCTAAGTGATTATAGGCACATAAAAATGTATTCTATTTTAAAGGCTATAAGAAAAAATGCATTTTCATACTAATAATCTTTCTGTGTGAGTATAGGCATGTGTATCACCCAACTGGTAGGAATAAATGTTGGGTGACTATAGTTTTGAAAGAATAGACAAATAGAACAATACCTAGGGTTGGAAAAGTATGCACTTATTAAGTTTTGTCCATCCATCCAACCAGCATTGTTGAAGGTGATTGCAAAACAGACATTGGACTTGACATTGTGGAAATTACAATCTAGCCAGATGGCCCACATCAATCAAATAAATGTATCTGCCTTTAAACAGTTAATGCACATTTATCTCATAATGCCATTTATCCAGCTCTTGCTTTTCAAGTTGACCAAGAATCTCAGTTCCTTGGCATTTTCAGCTACCAGTTGCATTTAAATTGTATGAGAAGGCACATGGACAATGAACATGGCTCCTTGAGTTCCCTGGAAAACAGCTAGAAGACATCCCCACCTTGCTGTTGTAAAACTGTTATTACTTCTGTATTCTAATTAAAAAGTACAATAGGCTCCAATGTCAATCATAAAAATCTGGGTATTTCTCAAGAAGCATAAATGTTTAGTTTTAAGTCCTGGATGGACAACTTTCTCATTAGTGGGCTGTAGGCATTCCTCCAAATTTCAGCTTAAGTAATTAAATTCCCAAAAGTGCAATAATGTCATGCTTAGGTAGTATAGCCCCAAGATATCACTTAACATCCTGTCCTTTAGTTCTTCTTCAATTATGTGATCCCTTAACGCTAGGGAGTTAGATGCATTGACCAGAAAATCAGAGTTTAGCCTTCAACATTGATGCCCTTGAACTCTCCCATGTGCCTCTGATGGCTCTAGGCAAGGACAGCGAAGCTACAGGGCAAGTGGTGAAAATGGTGGTTAGATGCTTTACTTTGTTTCTTCCTTAAATAGTCTGTATTTATCTCCCATTGTTAACTCTTCTCTGATAGGCATGAAATATGCATAATATATATTTTAATAGTTGCTCCACAGCCCCAAGAGAGGTAGTTAATAAGAATAAAAGATAAAGGTCTGAAGTGGAATTTGAGGTATAAGCACATCGTTCCTTCAAATGTGAAAAGCAGAATCATGACTTTTTCAATAGTACTTTTACTCAAAGATCAAATTCAAAGAAGATTGTAGGGGGAAAAAAAGCAAATGCAAACAGGTGTATTCAGGTGTATACATGGTGTATGTATTCAGGTGTATACATGGTGTATGTATGCTGTGCACAAAGTTTGTGGAAGCTCCCCTCTTTGCTGGCCTCTAAGGTGTCTTTGCAGTACAGTGTCTGGGATGAAGTCGACTTCCCAGGAGTGTGGGTATGTAGCCAAAGGATTGATGATGAATCAAGATCAGAAGAAAAAGAAAAGGTTTGATAAGTAATCACAATACCATACCATCTTTTGACTTAAAATAAAACCCAGAGTATACATCCCAAATCTGTGCTAGGTAGGAGGAAAGAAAATATTTGCAGCTGTTGTGACGATCTTGAAAATAAAAATTCAAGGAAAGATTTACCTATTGTTTTGTGTGATATTAGCATCTCATATTTTAAGAAGTTCTCTCTGTTAATATAAATCATAATAAGATTATTTGTCAGTTGATATATGTAGAACTTTTTATTCAAATCTCAGAACATTTTATTTGCACATAAAATGGCGCATTATACTCCACAATAACTAGCCCTGAAGGAGTGGTATTTAATAAGAGAATACAATTATCCCAGTTAAGCCATAAACATTTTCTTTAGGGCAGTGGCTACAGTTTCAGATAGTCTCATAATCATTCATGTAAAGTACCAAGCTATTACCACACTGAGCTAGATAAGAAGGTAAGCTGCCAAAATGTTGTGATTTCATGTGAATAAAATATGTTTTTACTTATGCACCATTTAAAAGTTATGAACATAAAGATCAATGAACTATTAAATTTTTATTCTGGATTCCATATGAAGGTTCTAAACAATTATTTTAAGTACAAAAAGCTAAAAACCGTAAATATTGTATTTCATGCCATGTTAGCTACCCAGAATTATTTTATTTTTCAGCTAAGGTGATAACATTATATAGGAAGTAGTTAGAATAGATCTAGTTAATAATTTGGGACATTTAAAGTAGCCTCTTCAGGCCGTCTTGCTGTGTGCCTTACTCTTTGTCCAAGCATTGTTTTCTAAAATTTTGGGACATGCTTCCTAGATAGTTATAATGTCTGGATAGTTTAGAAATCACATATGATCTTGCCCTCAACCTAGAAAAAAGTTTAAATTAACTTATTTTATCTATTCTAATTTTGGAAGAGGTGTTCTATTAGAAATTTGAAGGCTTGGCCTGGCAAATGGGTTCTATCATTAATAAGCTGGGAGACAATTCATTTATCTTCTACCGAACTTTCTTATCTCTTAGTTAATGTATCAGGCCCACTTCTAAGAGTAAATCAGCCAACACTGCTGGAGATTGTGTTCCTCATCCCGACCTGGTATGCAAGGATAAGATCAAGTAGATGTGTGGGCAAGAATCTAAAAGAAAACGGGGGTCTCCGAGGTGGGGAAGGTGACTGAACAAGTAGTGAAGGAGCCTGAAGTGAGTGGTACTGATCACAAGAAAGAATCGAGAGTCAGAGGAATATGAGAACAGTCATAGGAAATGCCTTGGTTTGCCCTGTCTGGCCACCTTTTAGACAGAACTATGCTCTGAAGTCTAGGGAAGGAACTGATATGGGAAGCCTAGACCAGAGGGTCTGTAAAGAGCCTTGTATCTTTAAAAACTGTATAAATGTCTTCTCTCTTAGGACATTAGGTAATAATCCAGTTTGTTCCTTCCACAGTTGCTTCATGTCTTTCAGTGACAGTAATGCATAATTCAGGCTTCAGGTTTGCAAGCTGATTTTATAAGGTCTCAAAACTAATGCTCTTAGATTTTTTTAAATGAAGTTTACTTCCCTTGAGTTTATGAATAATTGTACCCTAATTGGGAATTCAGTGTCCTCTCTTGAGTCCAAGTTTGTTTAAATATGACCCAAAGTTTCTTTCAGGGCCTGTCCAGTGAGAGCACGGC
Organism: Artibeus jamaicensis; assembly: GCF_021234435.1. NCBI lineage: Eukaryota > Metazoa > Chordata > Mammalia > Chiroptera > Phyllostomidae > Artibeus > Artibeus jamaicensis. Next base: position 1,085,536 of record NW_026521249.1, on the reverse strand, counting down.
CCCGTCTTTAGCTTCTAGCAAGACAAGCTTCTTTGTTTGGCAAAAAGCTATGGAGTCACAAGACAGGCAGCTGGCTTTAAATATTCCTTTCTTGGCTTTTATTTTGCCAACATCTGGACAATGGATCTTGAGCCAGTTTTCCAACACATGTTCTTCTGGAGATTTCATTCAAATTGACTGGGAAATTAATTTGGCTAATATATAACCTGCTTCATTTTGGCCCCCCAAACCAGTGAGATTTCTGGTTAGAGTCTTCTGTGGCAGATATCTGTCTCCCTGAATTTAGGCAGTCCGTATAAATCATGGGCGGCCCACTTGGTCAGACCACTCTCTGAATGAGAACACAAGCTACCCTCATCTTTCTGCACTTGGCCACTCACCTGCAGTGGGCAGTCTGGTGTTGCCAATATCAACACACCACCTTTGGCATGTGCTTAGGTATGCCTCGCTAACCCTCTCCCCTTCCTGGGCCTCTGCTCAACCCATTCTTAACACGGGATTGGTGCTATAGTCTTTGCCTCACAACTTTCACCAAATTGTGTCTAGGTAGCTCTCGCCCTGTGAGCAATGGTCCCTCATTCCTTCATTCATTCATCCATAGAATTAATTGTCTATGCATTCTTTCAAGATAGGTTTATTAAACACTTACTACACACTTGTCAGGTACAGCGTTGGATGCTAGGGAGACAGCAGGGACTGAACAAAGAAAAACTATCCTCATGGAGCTTCCATTTTCATTGGGAAGACAAATTATAAAGAAAATAAAATGTATAAAAGGTTATGAATGCTGTGGGCAAACAGAAGCAGAAAGCAGATACAGAGTGTTGGGGTTGCGGTTTTAAGCAGGATGGTGGGGAACATTCTCCTTTGAGGGAAGATGTGAAGGAGGGAGGAGATGAGGCGGAACGGATTTCAGGGAGGAGGCAGGCCTCAGGCCTTGTCCCCACTGCAGAAGCACACTGTGCTGTACTTCATAAGTGTGGGAAGTCTTGGAGGGGTTTGAGCAGCACAGGGGCCTGATGGGGCTTGCATTTGAATGGCACCATTGTAACTGCTCTAAATAAAGCAGAAGGCAGAAGCAGGGAGACCCTTGTGGAAGCTGACGCAGTAATCCAGGTGGGTCAGGGTGGTGGTTGTGGACATGGTGGGGGCAGTGAGATTCTGGGTGTATTTTGAAGAGAAAGCAGACAAGCTCTCCCAGGATGTGATGTGTGGTAGAGTGAAAGGAAAGAGCCAAAAAGTCACCCAGATGTGGCCTGGGTCACAGCAGGGATCATATTGCACACTTGAGGCGATGGGGAAACAGAGGCAGAGCAGGTGGTGGGGAGGCGGTGCCAGGTGAAAAATATTAAAGTCTTCACTGCTTGTCTTTTATGAAACAAGGAAATCCTCTTCGACCCAGGGAAAGTGATATATTTGAGGTAGTGTAGCCAAATACTAATAGGTAACATTCACCTAATAATGCCTGAATGTTAAGCACTGCGTATTTCTCATTCAATTCTTACAAGAATTATATAGGGTAGACAACTGTATTAATAATTATTATTAGAAATAATTATAAATTTAATTATATGATAATTATTCTATAACTTTATAATTATAATTATCATTATAGGGTAGATGACTTTATCATTATTTTTACTATAGTATATTAATTATACATTACCAGTACTATTTACAGATAAAAATAAATTAAGGGCAAAAGAAGTTAAATTACTGTGGTATAATGTTCCACAGTTTATGGGTACCAAGTTTGAAACTTGGGTCTGTCTCACTCCAAAGCTGTGTTTTTAAATGATAGTTGAGCCACATGGTAGCAACCTGCAAGGGTATCACAATGATTTTTGCTTTTGCTTTTTCCTGAAGCCACTAAACCACTTTGCTTTTGTTGCTCATGAGCCTGTCAGCCGAGCTGTTGTCCATTCAGTGCACAGCTGTGAAGTAATCATCTCCTGTGTAGCAAGTTCCATGCTGGCTCTGTCAATATGATGCTGTACAAAGACAAGTGTGGCCCAACCTTCCTACAGATCATCCTTTATTTATAGAAACAAATATAAGATTACAACGGTGATAAGCAGTTCAAAGGAGAGGTCCAGGGTGTGGTGACGCCATTTAATATAGGAATGTGACCTAGTCTGGGGAAGGAGTGATGATTTAGCTGAGCTAAGACAAATTGGAGCTAACTAGGCAAAGGGGGATGGGAAGGGGGTATATTCCAGACAGCAAGAATATGTGCCTGCATTTCTCATGACTGAGAGCCTACAAATTGCAGTACTTTATGCAAGTTTGGGGTGGCCTCAGTGGCTGTGGGGGATGTTTGGGGATATAAAAAGTAATGTTATTGGCATAGTATTGCTGTAACATTGTCCTGCTTAGCTTCAAGAATTACTCCCATCCAAAAAATATAATGCAGATTTTGTGTTTTGTCACACTAGATAGCTGGGTAAAATAAATGGATAGAGTTTTATAAAATTGGAATGATTTCTAAACAATATTATCCAAATAAAAATTTCTATAAGAATAGCCTCCTGTTTACTAAAGGTACTATTCTAAAAGTTGCATTTGAAACTTGGAATGAATTTTTCTCAGCTTTATTGAGGTATAGTTGGCATGAATTTTTCTCAGCTTTATTGAGGTATAGTTGGCAGATAAAAATTATATATATTTGTTTTTGTGTGTGTATGAGAAAACTTAAGACCTGCCCTTTTAGCACATTTTAAGAAAATGTTGTGATTTGTGACAACATTTATGCTATGTGGAATACACCAGACACAGAAAGACAAATACTGCATGATCTCCCTTACATGCAAAATCTAAAAAAGTCAAATTTCACACCCTAAACAAATTTCCCGCCGGTTCCCCAATATCCTGGCTGCCCTCAATTTCTTCACTTCCTTTATCCCTAGTAGCAGTCTTTTGCTCCACTCCTGTGTCACATCCTGAACCACCTTCAAAATCACAATGCAATCATTCTGCTGCAGACCACAGCCATTTCTCTTTCCAGATGACTTTAGCAAGTCACCTCAATTTTGTCCAGGCCTGTGGTTCTTTGGTTCGTCACTGTCTTTCCTGACCCTTGTCCAATTTAACTCCTTTGCAACTAATCCATACCACCTATAACTGCACAAGAATTACATCAGAATTTCTTGGGGTGGGCCCCCAATATTTGTCTTTTTTCTTTCTGGTGATTATGATGTGTAGCCAGGGTTGAGAACCATTGCTCCATTTTCTGAACATCAGAACACCAGTTCTCTCATTAAGCTGATAGGGAAGGAATGTCTTTTAGATTATAATAAATATGGATTCAAACAGGATCTTTCTGGAAATGGAGTGTCCCCACTAAGAGCTGTAGCTTCAGGAACATGGAGAGTTTAACAGAGGGCATGTCGACCTATAAGAGGTTGCTTCCTTTCCGGGGGCTTCTTAAAGCTTTGTCATTATTCTCTGAGACAGTGGTTCTTAATGCTTCAGTGGCATAATCACTAAGATCATCAATTTGTATCTTCATTCTCGACCTCTCTCCTGAGCTACAGACTGTATTTTCTGCTTCTCCTCTGACATCTCTTCTTGGGTGTCAATAACTGCACCTAAAATGACCGAAGCTGAACTCCTGATTTTCCCTCTGTGCCTGTTCTTGCCTCAGTGTTCTCCATCTCAGCAAATGATGCCTTGTGGTAGCTAAGCCTATTTTTCACATAGTAGCTAAACCTAACTAACGGAGGTTCTTGAGATCGTCTCTGACCCCTCCCTTGCCCCAGTTTATCCAATACCTAAATGACTTCTGGTAGGTCTGCCTGTCCATTGTATTCCAAAACTGAGCGTTTCTCATCATCTCCACCTCTACCACTCCACTCCAAGCTACTTTTGCCTCTTACCCAGATTACTAACCACTCTAATCGGTCGTCCCGTTTTCTCCTTTGCAGGGCACTTTTGCCGCAGTACAGTGTTTCCTCTGCACAGCAGCCGGATTGATTTTTTAAAATACGAATCGGGTCACATCACTGCCCAGTTTGCAGCTCTGCATTGACTTCCCCATCTCATATATTGATATATGAGATGTACATATACTGATACAATTTAAATTTCTCCCAGTGCCTACAAGGCTGTGTGCGACTTGGCCCTTGCCCACCCCCCCCTTACAGTGGCCTTTCTGTTCCTCAGACATAAAAGACATTTCTTGCACCAGGGCCTTTGTGCTCACTGTTTCTCCCCCACTCTCTCCAACTTTTACTTCATGATTGTATGATTTCTTTTCTTCATTCAAAGCACCTGCTCAGATATCATTAGCCAGAGGTTTACTCTGATCATCTGCCTTAACACACTTTGATTCTTTATCTCACATGCAGGCATGAATTGGATCTGGCTGGTACTGCTCTACAGAGCCAGTTGTTGTACACATCACGTCATCTCATTGATTGTGACATCACATTGGTAGTTTGAATCGTCCAGGGTGGGAATATTTACACTATGGCAGAATCTGCAAATTAAACACTTCCTCCCCCAGACTTGTTATTGGCACCACTGCTCCTGACTACATGAATTCAGTTTATATACTTGTGTATATTTGGTCTGACTCCCTCAGTAGAATTTAAACTTCATGAGCACAGGGACTTTGTATGACTTTTGCATATGATCATATCCTATTTGTGATAATACCTGGACACAGTTGGCACTCAGGCACTGTTTTCTGGATGAATGGATGGTGAGTGGAGGTCAGAGTTTGGCAGTGTCATCCCCATTTTTAGAAATAACATTTTTCAAAGGGTGGGATTTCTTATATTTTCTCCCTTATATATTTTTACACTATTGGTTTCTGCAATATTTCTCTATTCTGAGCATAGGTAGTTGCACAGGTTTTTTTTCTTTTCTTTTTTTCTCTTTCTTCTTTCTTTCCTCATGTGATTTTTTTATAGATTTATCATATTTGCCATCTTCTGTTAATAAAGGTTTTCTTTTATTTATCTATTTAAATTAAATATATTCATATTTTTACTATTCTACAGAGTAGCCATAAAGTCTAGGGGCCCAGGCAATATACATAATGAATAGTATATCGGTACCATGCTACCCTGCGTGATATGTTTGATGATGACCTAACACAAGTTTAGTGTATTTTCCCTCGTGAGTAGTACCTAGTTCAAAGTAACTAGCGCAGTTATTAGCACAGCATGCCCATCAATCATACCTGCATCTGTGATGCATTGCCTTGGAGGATTTGTGTCTATGATTTTCACTGAATAAACATTCACCTTTACTCTACCTGAGAAGAGGGAAACATGGGAGTTTAGATCTGGCGACACAGCAGCCCACTTTATAGGGTCACTGCCTCCCACCTAGTTTTGGAGATCATCTTCTCACCTGTCTCTCATGGCTCTGACAGGAGCTGCTGCACCATCTTGTGGAAAGCACCCTGATGACCTTCCCCTAGCCTGTCAGGTGTGGGCACTAATTAATCACAACATGCTGAAATCTGTCCAAAAGTTCCTTGGATTTTCAGACTTTGAGGCCACCTGAACAAAGCACACAGTGACCTCTAGGTACTTTTGTCTCAGAGCACATTAGGGGAAATATTTCCTAAAAGAGCCCACTCAGAGATATAGGAGGTAAATGACTCCACCCTGTGTATGCTCAGTGCAGACTGGGATGGAGTGGGGAGACATTGCTGAGTGATAGTCACAAAGCTGCTAGTACTTTTCAAAGGACAAGATACCTATGAAAACAGCATTAATAGCATAAGGCCAGGTGAGGGCAGCTATACAAACTGTCCAGGGCTCTTTGGGTCTCACACCACAGCTGATTCTGGGTGGGATGGGCATAATCTATATGGAAAAAAGGAGATGAGAGGCAGGTTTCTCTCTTGTCTCCTCCTGATTGACCAGAAGTACATTCTACTCCATTTGTGTTACAAAGGGCAGCATTTGTTATGATGTGGTCTATGCATCATCTTCATAAGATCATCTATGATACTAGCTATAATGGAGGTGCCCGGGTCCCAAACCAGACCTTTTACATCAAACTCTCAGTAAGTATGAGTTTTCTTCTCCATTCCCTTTCCTTAAAGCCCTAATGAATGTGTAGGCTCATCTTTTATTGTTTCATTCATCTGTCATTGCTTCCAATGATTAGATTGAATCCAATGAAATTGCCAGGATTGGCCATGTTTAAATGTCAAAAATGGTAATTTAATTTTCCTAAATAATGCTAAGTTCCAGGCCTGTCTCAGGTGCTAGAAATGCAAAGGCAAAAATAAAAACACAAATAGTCCTTAACCTCAAGATGTTCAGAGTATAAGTAGAAAGACACCTAGGTAAAGAGAGAGAGAGAAAGCTGCATGATTGATTATGTGTGGTCAGTGCTGTTCCACCTAATAGTTGTTAAGTTTTAAAGGACATTTGAACAGTGGTATTGTGAAATATAGATAAGTTTAAAATTATTTAGATAAATTCTCAGATACATTGATTATAGGTTATTAGAAAAGTTAGCATGGTACTACTCATTGAACTTGATTTTAAGAAGACACATATATGGTACGGCGTTGATTTTCAGTGGTGGATATCTAAGGATGAGGGGCATAAGAATATCAAGATCACCTGAGGGTCTCTATTAAATTACATAATTCTCTTCCCATAGGAGCACCTGCTATATTACTCTAGAAAAGGGAGCCATTTTCCCACTCCTCCTAGAAGCACTGCCTGAAGGAGTTATCATTAGCCTTCAGGAGTGAGGATACAGGAGAAAAACTGAGAACTACTGCTCATTTCCAGAGTGATAAGTCAGATATGGGTGCTAGGTCTGACTAAGTTGGTCATTTCTCATGTTGTTATGTTTAGACATTTTTACAGCTATATATAGACTCTAATAAATGGTTCTTTATGGGATAAATGAATGTGGTTGTAGGAAGTAACAAGAAGTAGATTTGATTCAACGGTCTTCGTAATTTCATTCAGAAGTAGATATTGGTTAAAGGAACTGACAGTAGTAAGACGGGATTGTATCTAAATAAAACAATTTTGCAATGCTCCTCCAGAAGTTTAGAGACAGTGATGCCCCTGAGGGTGTGAGCTGGCTGCTGAGATAAGGAAGAAAATTGGAGTGCAGTAGACATGAGAAATGGAATGCTTCGGGGCTAGAATGCCTTCTCTTTTGTCTGAATATACTTGTAAGATCCAGATTAATACCATTCTTCTACAAAGAAATCCTTGTCTACTCTAGCAGTAGGAAGTATCCCCATCTCTGAGCTCTTGCTTCCTTTTATTTTATGTCACTCAAGTTATGTTGATTAAGGCCCATCATTATGGTCATTAATTACCACTTTCTTGGTTTCATCAATGAGGTTGTAAAAAACTTTGAGGGCAGGTGTTATATCTTACTTCTCTTTTCTTTCTCCAGATTTTGTTAAAAGATATCCAGAGCTATTTTTGTAAATAAAAACAATTTAAGTATGTAACTTGTATAGGATCCAACTTAATGTGTAATGAAGTTATATCTTAATAAATATTTGTGGATTGTAGAAAGAAGAGAAAGTAAAGGGGAAGGCTGAGATTCCCAGTGTTGAAAATACTGTGAGCTTTTTTTTTGTGGGGGAGGGAGGTGGAGGGGAGCATAGAACTAGCCAGAGGAAAGGGCTTTTGAGGGGAAATGAGTTCCTTGAACCTTCTTTAAGGTGGAGGAGATAAAAGTAGTTTTTTAAATTAAAAAAAAAGACATTTACCTCAGCTATTGAAAAAATGCTAGTCAATTCCAGATAGTTGTAAACTACTTGCTTTATTGTAAACTAATGTAATGCTCAATGTGTGCCCTTTGCTTCATGGAAAGCCAGTCTTTGTATGTGTCAGCTGGTATAATTAAAAAACAATAGTTTCCTGGCCAGATAGTATGTATTTCGGGAAGTTCTGGAAAGACAGAATGTGTAGCACATTTTGGAGGGTGGAGATTGGCCTTATAACTCCAGGAAGTTAAAATAACCAGATGTTTGTCAGAAGTGGGCACTGTATTTGCTTCTGAAACCAAACATCTAAAACTAAAGACCATGCCAAGGTTTCTAGAACTGTAGCCAGTATATACTGACACTCATTTAATTAATTTGTTTCCTATAAAATGTATGGTCCATTTATAGGATGGGACAGAAAGGGCAAATATCAACGAAAGGCAGTTTTTTAAAAAGTGAGGTTAGTATTTTAAATAACCAGCTAGTCTTCCCAAGTTGTTAATTACAAACTGAAGAATTATCTTGTCAGAGACAGCCTATCTTTTCCACTCTGCCTCCAGATTTCTTCATTATTTTCCCCCATCAGTTTCAAGCAGAAGGCTCTCTGTCTTAGTAGAAATAAATTAACGGCTGCTGTGGAGCACATTAGGCTCCACGTTAAAATATCGCCACTCCATCTCTGTTCCCAGCAGCCCCACCCACTTTTTCAATTAGCTGCTCTTCACACACACAAAGATGCTTAAATGTCAAAAGTCTAGAGTCCAGGCCTTCAAAGACCAAAAAAAAAAAAAAACCCCTCACTGTTTATACGCTTTATTAAAAATAGCTCAGGGGCATAGATACACACAGCCCAGGGGACCTATTTCATGGAACTTTTTTCTTAGTGACTTAACCTTGTGTTCTTTTTAAAGATCAAAAAGAGAAAAAGTTCCATAAACTTCTCATTATTTCTAGGAGATTCTCTCTTTTGGCATATTCGTTTTTGAAAAAGTGTACAACTTAACATTTCTATTTGTTGCTAAAGAGGCTTGAGGGAAGAGAGAGAAAGAACACGGGTTGTTCAATTTTCAAGAATTTATATTATATTAGTGACTTTGATTTTTCCCCTGCATATTACCATAGCAGGATCTATCCCTGCTATTACCATAGCAGAAAGGGGAAGTGACCTTGAATTTTAAAGATGCATATGTGTCCTAACACCTTGTCTCTGAAAGAAGGAATACTTGGCTAATATAAAACAGAATTCTTGGGTTCTTATCTTGATGACACCACTAACCACTTAACAGATCTTGTGCTTCTGCAACTCCATTATACCTCAGTTTTCTTCCATATGAAACAGGACCTGATACTCATTTTATTATCATTGCTGGAGTGCTGTAAGAATGAAAAGAATTGATCAGTAACTGAGCAATAAGCTTTAATCCTAGAATTAGAACTGTGCTGTAACACCGATTGTCCGGGTTGCTTGTATGTGAATCTAGACTTTCACAGGCTGTGGCTACTCATGTAGTTTTCTCTGTGTTAATAATTTGGAATGCAGTGGTAGTCCATGTGTGTGCATTTTTCCCCAGAAGAATCCCTTTCTCACCAGTAAGATCTGGCATGCTTTTATAGGTCTCTCATATCTTTGGACATTTATTGGTATCCTCAGAGAAAAGCATGTTGCTCTCACTTTGTGCAGAACTTCACTGCTTCACACCATTAAATCCAACATCTGTGATGACAAATTGCTATATTTTTCTTAACCAAATTATTAATTTTGAAATTTAATTAAAACAAATAAAAATGCAATAAATCTGTATGACTAGTTTTCCTTCTCTCATGCCCTTTAAATATTCTGTAAAACTGCTATTATTAGCTAATATTAAAATCCAGACTGATTGAAAATCTGATTCAAGCCTGTTACTTGAAGTAATAAAACATGTTTAAATATTTGAATGTAGCACATATCAGAGTGTTTGTTTATAGTCTAAAGAATAAGTTACTAACTTTGAGGGTGAAATTGCTTAATGCATATGTATTTTCTACTATCTCATGAAGAGTTCATCATAAGAATGGTTCATTCTATCCAAGGAGGTTGATAATTTTTATGAGTATATTTGTTTGCTAGGGCTTCTATAACAAAGGATCACAAACCGAGTGACTTAACCTATAGAAATGGGTGTGCTCCTGGTCCTGGAGGCTGGAAATCTGGGATCAAGCCATCAGCACATTTGGTTTCTTCTGAGACATCCCTCCTAGGCTTTCAGATGGGGGCCTTTTTCAGGGCTGTGTTCGTATGGTTGTATCTCTGTGTGTGCACTGATTTCTCTCTCTTTCTGTATCCTAGTGTCTTCTTAGAAGGACGGTCACCAGTCATCTGGATTAGGGACTATGCTAACAATCCCATTGTAACCTAAGTACCTCTTCAAAGGCCTGTCTCCAAATACAGTCCCACTCTGAGTTACTGGGGATTAGTGTTAACTTTGGTGGGACACGGTTCACCCTAAAACAACGAGGATATTCTTTCTACATAAGTCTGATTTGAAGCCATGTTCTGTAACAGAAACACTTCCAAGAGCATTAATGCAGAACTCAGTTTATTAACTCTTTTTTCCGTAAACCTTCATCTTAAACCAAGTTAACCTGAATTTGGACCATTAAGGACATACGAAGTGCCAAGCCAATGAGGACTGAAAGGCCAGAGAACTTTAGACGAACTTCAAACAGTACAGATAAATGATGGTAGAGTTAGGTTCAAAACCCAAGTATGCTGCATCTGCCATGTAGAAAATAAAAACTGTTCAGCATATTGACACGTTTGTCAGTCATAGTCTTCACAATAATAAAATGAAGAAGCTGGGGTTGGGTGGAGAGGGGTCAGAAAGCACAGTTGAAAAGAGAACTGACTTCTAGTACAGCCACAGGAGTTTGTTGGTTGGTGATAGAAGCCTCTCAGGAATCTGACAATTTTAGTTGTTTGGGCATTTATCATAAGAATGTTATTTTTTGTCTCTCTACTAGGATCCTGGGGACAAAGCTCGGTGACATTATTTAATGCCTGCCGCTGTGTTCCTTGGAGCAGTGAAAGGAGGGAGGGATATACCTCTGCCCACCAGACGCCTACTGCCTGTCACTTTTAGAGGTGGAATCAATCTTATCAGCCATTTCTGTAGCAAAGGAGAAGTTGTTACTTAAAAAGCATAACCTTTCTTTCTACGAAAAGCTTTTTGAAGGCCATAGCGATGGGGAATTTACTCAAATCTCCCAGTTTATTATTACCTCATCTGGAGTTTGGATTACTATTTTGCCACATTGTGTGGTTCTCCCTTTCCTTTCAACTCAATAACTCCATTTATACATATGAAACTATTATTTCTGTCTTTGTTCCTAGTACATCTTCTGTGTTTTCATGCATTTTTGCTACAATTCACTATAGTTAGTGTAAAACCAGGTTAGGTTACTTTGATTTGAAGCATTATTAAGACACTTGTGCCAAAGGGCAAAATCATTAGGAAGCTCAGTCCTGTGTTAAAACATATTCTTTTAAACTGTTTGCACCTGGTGGGGTTAAAGGAATGAAGAAAATGTGGCCTTTGACCAGCAGACCTCTGTTTGATTCCCAACTCAGCCACTTACCAGCTATTGGACAGTGTACAGATTACGTTCCTAGTCTGAGTTAGTTTCCTTATCTATAGGAATGATAACAATAATTACCTAACCAGATAACTGTACGTAATAGAGAAAATATGTTTTGTTGACTTTAATGCCAGTAACACCTCTGACATTTGTAAAATGGCTCCTCTCTCTTTCCATCTTTTCTTTTGAAATACTAAGAAACAGTGACTTAGTAATTGGAAGGTGTGATTTCCCAAACCTCTATACTGGTCCAAGGCCCACACCTCTTTGTTCTTGGAATATCAGATACTTTAGCCTCTAAAACTGAGAAGTTTCCACTTACTTCAGTGCTGACATATAATAATCAGCAATATGTTTTCAAGAGCAAAAATCCTTGAGAAACACCAAACACTATATACGGTCAAACATAAAGCTAGATTAGCCATTTATTTTGCTTTAAGAAATTTATATCCCAATTTTTATAATCTAATTAGCATATAAAATCAATTTTTGGAACTGAAATAGAAAATAAAATATTAGTTCTAATTACTTCACTTAGCAAAGTAATTCTAAAGATTACAATAATTTTCATAATAGGCGATTAATTTAATGGTAATGTTACATGTGAATAATTATTTAAACTTAGCTTTTCACAGGCCTTTTTATGATAACACAAGAATATGCAAAAATAAAGATATGTATGCACAATCAATATATCATTAGGTTAAAATTTTTATTTAACTTTTTTATGGCTCCTCATTCTGTGGGTTTGTATAGAACAAATGACAGATTTAATGAAGGAGATTTACAGTACAGGTAAAATATATACAGGATTAAGAGGCTTTATGCAATTACTTTCTGTTGGCTACATACCCAGCCCCCAAACTCCAAACTGATTTCTAGCTCTGTCGCCACATAAATTATAATATTCATGGCCTTTGCTTGCATATGCTTGTACAACTAAAGGAAGAGAAAAAGGTATTCTCGTCCCAGCTAAAGCATCAAGGAAGAATTACAGTTTACCCTTGAACTGGGCAGGAGTTAGGAATTCCAACCCCCTGCATAGTAAAAAATCCATGTATAATTTTGACACCCCCCAAACCTAACTACTGATGGCAAACTGTTGACTGGAAACCTTACTGATAATATAGTCAATTAAGACATTTTTATGTTTTTAATATATATATATATATTATATTGTACTATTACAATAAAGCTAGAGAAAAGAAAGTATTGTTAATAAAATGAGAATGAAAAGAAAAGGCACCTACAATATTTATTGAACAAAAGCCACGTGTTAGTGGGCCCCTGTAGTTCAAACTTGTGTTGTTCAAGGGTTAACTGTGCTAGCAGTCTAGGAACTAGGATTTGGGTTACATTTCTGCGGTGAAGGATAGCAGTTTTGCTTGTTTGACTTAAAATGTTTTGCTTTGATTCAGAGTAATAGAGGAAGGAACAACATATATCACAGCAATTATTGCTCAGAAAGCAGATTGCCTACATTTGTGTCTCAGCTCAATTGAGACATTCCACAGATAACCTAGGAAACTTGGGCAAGTTACTCTTCCCCTTTGTGCCTGGGTTAGAGTGTTTGTAAAATGGGGGTAATGACAGTGCTTACATCACTGGGCCACACGTAACTTAGGGAAGATACCTTATGTAAAACACCTAGTACAATGCATGTCACGTAATTATCACTCAGCAAATGTTTTCCATTATTAAAGGAGCTAGTAAGCTATCACAAGTAAATGGACATGCACTTGGATCTGTATACATTTCACAGCAGAGACGCAGCTTAGCCAGGATTTAAAGGAGCTGATCCCCCTTACCAATAAGAAACATCTAACATCAATAAGCTGTTTTCTGCATTAGTGTGAGGGGCACCTCAATTCAGAGATTTTACTAATTACTTTCTAACAAGTCACCTGGTGCTCCATACTTTAATTAGCCTGCACTATTTCATCTTTAAGATATGTAGCAGCTCTTTCAGAGGGAACAGTTAGAAAATGGGGAACAGATATAAAATGGGTACAGCTTGATAACAAAGCCAAATCTACACACACTCATTGAAGTAAATTCTTTCTATGTGCAAATAGGAAGAAATGACAAAAGACAGTGTAGAGTGATAGGAGGAGCATGGACTTGGGAGCTAGATAGCCATGGGATTGAATCCCCACTCTGCCATTCACTGCTTATGTGATCTCAAACAAGTTAATTCAACTTTTGTAGGCAGTCCCTGAAAATTATAATAATAATATCTATTTGCTGGGAAGATTCAATAAAATAAAATTAGGAACATAAGGTGCCTGAACTGTCATGTGTCACATGGTGTGCCTTCCATGACAGATTCTTTCAACCATGACTACCATGATGATGGCACCGTGCTGTGCCAATTCATTCCTCAAGAGGGTGGCTAACCCTTACAGAGTCAGCTCTTTGAGTATTAATTCACATGATCCTCTACAAGTCCACGTGGATTAGTAATCATCATCAGTAGTATCCCCATTTTACAGATGAGGAAACTGAGACACGAAGTGGCTGAGGACCTCGCCCAAGGTCAAACAACCTGAGATTTGTACAACCAGGCTTGGAACCCAAGCTGGGTGACTCTAGAATCCACACTCACACTGAAAAATAAACCACCTCTCAAGGGATCGGGAACTGGCTTTCCTCCCCTGCTTCTCCCTCAGATGGTAACTATCTCTCTTCTCGTGGACAGTTTCACGTGTATCACTATCTTGTATCAGATTCACTATGCATGTGCCTGCCCTGGGAAGCTGCAGGGTCTTTCCTTGTGTCTCCATCACTTTCAGTTCATCGAGGTACACAGTGAAGTCCCCACACTATGTAGGCAAGCAACAAATTGCATTAAAAAATAAGGCTAGAAAGATGTGAGAGGTTTTCTCTGCAGGACATTCTTGCTGCAAGGTGTTTAGCAATACATTCGGATTAACTGTCAGCACTTCTTCACATAGATGTTATGGAAGGTTATGGAAAGTGCTGACAGAAGATGGGACAGTACTCGACTGCCACCACTCCCAACTTTCCTGCTAATTCAGTGGTGTTAAAAAGATGAATGTCTGACTAATACAGATAGTAGTTGTAGAAATGAATGACCGTTGAGTATTTCTGTGTGATTTCACTTGTACACTCTATTTTTTGAGTTCCTCAAGGCCATGCATGTTTCTTCCTAGTTATTGGAGGAAGGGGAGAGCATTAATGTTCATCCGTAATACATTAAGTGCTGACTGGGCCTCAAACTCAGGCTAAATGACTCCATAGCCTGTGTTTTTCCAATGTACCACTTGCTCACCAATGGCCTCTTTGAACTCCAGGACCTATGAGGACCTATGTTTTATCTTAAAGAGAAGAAAAGAATAACTGGATCACCACATAATCATCTCCTGCATTTGTTTTGTTCAGAGTAACTGAAATGAATTGTTTCAGAGTTGTTCTAGACTAGCTATCACCTAAAAACTCTAGTGGCTGCTAGCCAAGAGCAATAGAAATGGCACTGGGAGATTTCACGTATACAGACTTTGTGTTCATTCTATCAGTGAACATTCTGGGAAAATTCAGAGACCCAGTGGCAAATTTTAGGCTCACAATTATTGCGAGAAGAACTGGCAAGGAGTCCCACTGCTGAATAATAGCAACTCTGTTTTTTTAAACCAGAATTTCCTCTCAAAAGAGAAGCATTTAGAGAAGTGGTGTCAAGTGGTGATGGACCTCTGTAGTGATGGACTTACAGACCAGACGCAGGCCCATGGCTCTTGCATCTAGCCCTCCTAATGCAGATATTGGCATGCTGTCTAACTGAGCAAGTCACTTAGCCTCCCAGCTCGGGTCACATATCTGTGAAGCGAGGGAAGGGTTCCAGCTCTTCCCCAGAAGTAAAGCGAATAGTAGGGTGAAGGAAGCATGTAAATTTTTTATTTTGGAAGACTAGAGGCTAAGGGTAGATACATAGATACGTATTTCTGTTTACTTTATTGCTGACCCCAAAATTCTTTAAAATGTTTTTAAATGACATGAACATTTTTTTCTAAAATATTTATGTCATAATCTCAAGCATT
Source organism: Artibeus jamaicensis (assembly GCF_021234435.1). Taxonomy (NCBI): domain Eukaryota; kingdom Metazoa; phylum Chordata; class Mammalia; order Chiroptera; family Phyllostomidae; genus Artibeus; species Artibeus jamaicensis. The sequence goes on along the minus strand of NW_026521249.1, from coordinate 1,070,155 downwards.
CCACCAATTATGTCTTTATATAATGACCATGTGATGATCGCCCCAGGTTTGTATTCTAAAAACTGGTTATCTGTGTTAGAAGCTAGATAGACACTGGGTCACTGAACTGACTTGACCAAAAGCACTGAAATTTGTTTCTTGGGATGAAATGAGAAGATGGTCTTGAGTATTGATTCTTTCTTCTAAAAGTGGGGTATTAAACCTTCTGGTTAATTGGATGCATCAGTTCATTGGATTCTGGTTAACAGAGACCTGCTGGATTTACTAAGAATAGAGTGTTTAGTTTGGTGCTTGATAGTATTTGCAAGGCAGTTCTTTAGCACAGAGAGGCAAAGGTGCATTAAAAAGTAACTCCGGAGGAAATGTTATATTGAGCACATTTTGTCAGTGCGCTTGAGTCTGCAGCTTAGACACAGTTAAGACTTTCCCATTAGATGCAAAGCTCAGCTCTGAAGTTTTCCTGAGGGCACAATTTTCTCTATTACTTAGAATCTCCTTTGTTGACTGTTCAGAGAAGGTGAAATTAGGAGTTGACACATATGTGACACATATGTGAGCTAACATAGCTGCCTGGGAAAAAAAGAGATGTAATTCCTGACAGTTGTGTAAATAGCATCCACTCCCACCAGCGAGGAAGCCATCAGAGAAACAAACAGCCCCACCTCCTCTCCAGGGTCACTGTTCTCAAACCGAGGGAGCAGGAAAAGAAATGTGTTATCTTTCCCAGCCATCGCTTGTCACTTTGTGTGTGGGAACGTGGCGTGCGCATTCCCTTGTGGGCCGGATCGCAGTTACTGAAAGGGCACCCTTGTCTGGCAGCTCTCCATATCCTTAATGGGCGCTGCGTGTGACATCCACATGCAACCCTGCTGCTGTTCCTGACGTTTAACCACTGAAAACCAATCCTGGGCTGGCTGTTTATGCACTTAAATGGAAAAGCAGCACCCAAGTTGTCCTCGAGATTTAGTGAGGACACAATAATTGCTTTCCTTTCAACGGCAGGTGATGCATTTGCCTCCCTGGAGTATGACACGGTGCTGCTCTCAGTCATAACAGGAGCGACAGGAGAGCAACTCAGGAGGAAATAGAAAATGTCAAAGAGCGCGGGTTGGAAATTGCATTTTGCAGATGCCATTAAGCTCTGTCAGGAAAGAAGATGAAAATGCTAATTGGCAGAAATAGTTTTGTTTTATTTTCTTCGAGTTGCTGAGTAAGTCATCAGATGATGCTGTTTAATCATTAATGTAAAACTTTAGAGAAATCCTTCAATTGTTTGCTATTCATCTTTTATCCTCTCCACAAAGTGTCTTAAAATAGTTTATTCTCCTTTTCTAGCTGGCAGCTAGAAAAGGAGAATATAAATATTTACATCCAGTGCAAGAACTGATAAAAGTTAATCTGCACAGTGCAAGAATATTAATTATAGTATAATAAAATTCTGTACAGTCAAGGACAATTAGGATATCTTTTCTATTTTACCCGAAACTGCACACATGTACACATGTACACACATCCACCCAGAGTTTCTTTCTCTAGAAAATAATTATAATAATAGTATATCTCATTGGTGTGCATGTGTATGTGTGCATCAAATAGGTTAATATGTGTGCATGATGCAGAGTATATGCTCAATACTTTTTTTTAAATGGTGAACTTTATGGAATGTGAATTTTTTTAAAAGATTTTATTTATTTATCTTTAGAGGGGAAGGGAAGGAGAGAGGGAGAGAAACATCAATGTATGGTTGCCTTTCGTGCGTCCCCTGCTGGGAACTGGCCTGCAGGGAACTGGCCTGCAACCCTGGTATGTGCCCTGACTGGGAATCGAACTGCAATTGTCTGGTTCGCAGGCCCGCACTCAATCCACTGAGCTACACCAGCCAGGGCATCAATACTTTTTATCTGTCACTAACACTACATGATGCAGAAAGTTATACTTCAAAATGAAGTTAAAATTAAGAGACTTGTAAACTATTTTTTCTTTTTGTTAGTAGATATATTATGCCATAACTATGTACTTTTAAAAGGCTATACACAATGCATCTTTTTTAAAAAATAATTATTGATATATTTAGTAAAGAAGAAAAAAAACAACCTTTGTTTTCTTTTTCATATTCCCATCTAAACCTGGAAAATAATGCTCAGTATGACGGCCTCTGTACTTTTCATAGCATCTTAGCCATGGCCCTCTCAGGTCGAAGGTTTCTGTTTAGGGATAATCGAAGAATCTTTAAACAACACAGATTCCTCAGACTTGTCCCAGACCCACCATTAGAAGACCAGAAATCCATATGTTAATATCACCAGTAATTTTATGAAGCTGAACAGAGCAATGGATTGGGTGACCTCTCCTTTCCTGCACATTTGAGGTCTGGTGTGGGGGATGTCTGTACAAGTTTGCTAGGCTGCCATAACAAAGTGCCAACTGCCATAGACTAGGAGGCTTAAAAGACAGAAACTTATTTTCTCACAGTTCTGGAGGCAAAAGCTCAGGGTGAAGGTGCTGTCAGTGTTGGTTCTATTCTAAGGCCTCTCTCCTTGGCTCTCAGGCGTTCGTCTTGACCTGATCTCTGCACATGGCCTTTCCTCTGTGACTTTCTGTCCACATCTTATCTTCTTCTATGGATTTAGTCATTTTGGATTAGATCTCACTCAAAGAGATTATTCAGTATTAATTACCTCTTCAAAGGCCACATCTTCAAATATATTTACATTCTGAGGTAGTGGGGTTTAGGACTTACCATACAAATTTGTGGTGGGAGGAAAGAATTTAGGCCATAACACGGTTCTTTGTTTTCTTTAATGTGTCCAAAATTCTGGAACATTCAGGAGTTACAGAATGCACACAATCTATCTCAGCATTAGCTTTGATGAGCAAATTGATTGAGTAACCACTTAAAGTGTCATGGTCAAATATTTTTCCTTACATCTAACCTGAATCTTGACAATTTGGGTGGGTTTATGTTATGTCCACTGTTTAACTCATCCTCTCCTTCCATTTCTCTCCAAATGCCTTGCCCATCTCTCCCCTTTGTCTTCTGGTGGATTTATTCCCTTTTTCTCTGCTTTAAGGGGTGGCTATTCTTTATTAAAATTGATGGTATCTTTATTAGGTAAATGCCACCTCCAGCTCCTCTGCTTACATCTCTATTATTTTTCCTTAAGTCAACTGGGAAGTTTTGAAGTATTCGAGGAATATCTGATACTCCCTGTTATTTTTAAGTGCTATCCCTAGCCCCTCCTCCCTTGCCCGCTGGTCACTTGGCCCCCATGCTTGCTTCTTGTCCATCCCCAGCCCTGTGGACAGAGAAGTGGGAGCAGCTAATGAGGAGAGGCAGGAAGGCAGAAGCAACCCTGGTGGCTCTTTCAATGGAGCCCCTGTCTTGGATCAGCTCAAGTGTCCCCTTCTGCTTCTTCAGCATTTGGTGGAAAAGTTGATTCTACTTTCTGAAAAATTTAATAGAAAAAATTTAATAGCTGATATATGTGGGTAAAGGAAGGAGTTAAAGGGAAGTTCAAAATGCTTTCTTAAAATGACTTCTTTTTATTGTCTTTTTCTTTATAATAAGAAGTTCATAGTAACTACAGGGCATTTCTACATAAATGGTATATTTAATCATTTGTCCTGTGATTATGGACACCCTAGGGTAATAAAATTCTAATATTATGATTACTGTATTTTTTCCATGTAAGTTCCCAGCATTTAATGATATTTCAGTGCTGCTCATCTAAAGTTGAAATGCAAGTTCATTTTAAATTAAACTTAAGGCATGTATCTCATCTACCCCTCAAGTAAAATGTATATATATATATTTCCATTTTTAAATGAATCTGTAGACCTCACTGGATGGGTTGGTTACTTTTGCTCCTTGTTACCAACACATGATAATTGCATTCACAGAGTCTGATTTTCCCCCCATCTTCCTATTATGTGTTCATTATTTAACGTTCTTAAATATTTAAGAGTTTGGCTGTCAGAATGGGTCAAGTACTGCCCAGGCCCTGAAGACTCCAGGAGCTGTATCTGTTGGTGTTGGGAGAAAGCCCCAAAAGTATGAATTCAGGATCGATTCCAAAGAATTGACATGTGGCCTTATTCAAATTCATAAGAGCTTTAATGGGAGAAACATACAGGGCAAAGCAGCTGCTTCCACAAGTGACTGGCCTGGAAAAATTCACACCTCCCGCAGGAGAGGATCCCTTTTTATAAGGGGTTAACAGTAAAACCGTACACCGTGCATTTGTAAGTTAATAGATAACATCAGGCAGTTATCACACTCCCTACCCTCATTAAACTCCTTCCCAGGGGTACCCCTCACACACACACACACTGTAGTCACCCTGGCCTGCGGCTACAGAGAGTTAAACAGACTCCAACATTTATTTCCTAGACGCCTTTGCTGCTGGAGCCACATCGCATCTAAAGTGAGTTCCCTACAGGTGGCAAGACAAGTCAGAAAGTGTTAATCACTTTTAACTTGTAGCTCTGCCTCTGTCTATTTATTCATTTATTTATAGAGTGAGGGGAAGGGAGGGAGAAAAAGAGGGAGAGAAACATTAACACGTGGTTGCCTCTCACATTCTCCACTGGGGACCTGGGCCCTGACTGTGCCTCAGGCATGTGCCCTGACTGGGATTTGAACTGATACGCCCTTTTGTTTGCAGGTTGGTGTTCAATCCACTGAGCCACACCAGCCGGGTCCTTAAAATATATTAAGATTTAAATGTCTTGATCCTTCTAAGAGCTCCATTGCTCTGTTTAAAACAAGATTGATGCAAATCCCAGTCTATGCTAAGCTTCGGTATATTGTGCTACCTCCATTTCCCCAAGTTTCCATTCTCTATTTTCCACCCAAAGCTGGTTTAATGAGAGTGATGAACAGTGAATTTTGGGACTGAGCATAGGATTTCCATTCTGCAAGATCCTCTATAAATCAACATGGAAAGATTACTGTAGTCTGCTCTGCAGTGAGAGGCAACATGTTGGAATGGAAAGAGTGGAGCTCTGGATGGTTTAAAATCTCAGTTCTGCCATCTAGATAACCTGGGGCTGAAAGTGGGTAGCTGAAGTGTAGATTGATGATCACGGATTGAGCTCTGAGGATGTAGATGGTACCTGGTCTACATCACAGCTCCTCAACCTTAGCACCATTGTTTTGGACTTGATAATTCTCTGTTTTGGGACAGTCCTGAACATTGTAGATGTCCAGCAACTTCCCTGGCTTCTACCCACTAGCTTCCAGCACACATCCCCTTCTCCCTCAGGTATGACAACCCAAAATGTCTCAGTGGTGCAAAGTCACCTACTAGTGAGAAACAACAGTCTCTACAAGTTCACTTGTTGACTTCACAGGAGAAACCCTTTGAATACAAATGTCCTGATATTCTTTTGAGCAAGGATATGGAAGGGAAGATAGTAAGGACCTTTGAAAGGCTCTACAAATTTTCGGCAACTATATTAAATATATTTACCAACTTTTAAGAGATACAGAAAATCTTCACAAACCCTGTTTTCTCAGACGTTAGAGATGAAACATTTACCATCTCTATTTTCTTCTGTCTTGGATATTTTGAGTCCTCAAAAAAATTATTTACTCAGACCAATCAGTATATTAGTTCTACAACCTACAGAACAATCAGGATCAAGAATTTACATTTTCTCTTGGAAACACCAAGACCATTAAACAGCAATGCCACTGGGTTGTGGCTGTTAACAGCTTTTGCATAGATGGGATTTAAATGCTTCTGAGGTCCCTTCTCATTTAGCAGTATAGAGCACAGGTGGCAAACACAAGGCCTGTGGGCTGAATCTGGCCCTGCACCTTGTTTTATCCAGCTTGGCACCTTGTTTCTATCTGGTGGCAAGGCTGAACTCCTTGCCCCTAGTTAAGGAGTAGTTACATTTATACAGTCCTAAAATTACATTTGGTCTTTTGAAGGCAACTGTGAGGCTGATGTAGCCCCCAGTGAAAATGAGTTTGACACCACTGTTATAGAGAAAAGGTAAAAGACATACTATTGCAGATGCTAAAGGTACAGTATTTGGCAGCAAACTTTTGGGAGGGGAAAAGAAATAGCCCAAATAGGGGCACTAGTGTGTTTCCATCTGCTAAGACCAAATTCCTGCAGGCTAAGAGCTGGCAGCCGAGGGCACAGCCTGGCACTCTAAATTCCATTCCCCATGTTTCCCGTTTGCCTGCCATTAAAAATCAACTGGAATGCCTGGTAATTTCACACATCTTTTTCCTCGAGTTTCTGATTCAAGTTTGAGGTTGTGCCCAGAAATGGGTAATTTTAAGAAGCTCCCCTGGTGAACTTTATAATCAAGTATGATTAGGAAACACTTAAATCTAAACCATTGCTATTCAGCCTGTGACCCATAGGCCAGCAGCAGCAAGTGGGAGTATGTGAGGGTCAGATTCTGAGTCCAGAATCTGGACCCTAGGTCTGAAGTGGTACCAAAGACTACAGTTCTAACCAGCACTGAGGAGGTGCTGATGCTTTACTGGGGGCAGTGAGGACCCTGGTGACTTTGGGCAGGGGAAGTGAGGGATGGATGACTGACCATAAACCCCATGCTGTGGGTGATGCCTTGGCTCTCACAGATGGGTTTGTGGAGATGGGGGGTTGGACAATAATAGGATCCTTAATTATTAATATCATAATGTCCAGAATTCTAGGTTCTGCAACTTGTTTCAAATGAAGAGCTGAAGAGTGTTTCTGAGGGAAGGTAGAACTGCTGTCTGCTATTTCAGGACCCTGGCTGTCATTGTCTCCATTTGACCAGCTCTGGCACACTCTCTTGCTCTTCCACCGAGAGCATCCTAAGTAACTGCTCTACCAGAAATGGTGAACCACTCATCGTTAGAATCATCCTCCTGCCAGAACAAGTGAAGAAAGACAGCTAATTGTATTTCTTTATTATATAAAGATTATATTTCCTTATTGACTGTAACTGCTGGGAGGCAGCATAATTATTGGGCCCATAGTGACATCCATTGGATGATTTCATCTTCACTGACTGTAGTGCACAGCATCACCCCCTTTTAATTGATGAAAGTCAAGTGAAAGTGAATAGTCCAGGCATGTTGGAGCGGTGAAGTTAGCAAAAGACAACGTGTGATGGGCCCAGGTGGTAGTGATGGTAATAACAAGTGCTAAAACTGCTACCTCAAGGCTAGCAAAGAAGAGAAGATGCCCTTACATTGGTTCCAGCTGAAACTCATTGCCTGTGACTGGGTTCAGGGCCCACCCTTGAACCAGCTGTCATCTCCAGAAGTAACTGCTGCTGACTTGCACTTGCATTCAGGTCACAGCCTCCACTCTGAGCATGGGGATGGAGAACCCCAGGGTAGTGGAGGAGTGAATCCCCAGAGAAGGGAGCTTTGTGCTGTCCAGAATCGTACATGCCCACTGCATGCATCCACCAATAACTTGGAGCAATGCAATGCACTTGAACCAATCCATATAGAGTGATGCTATAGATTAGGGATGCAATAATTTAGAGAAGACAGGGATGAAGCAATAAAAATGAGCTATAGTACCTGAAAATCCCTCAGGAAACATCACCTCAGAGGTCCTATGCTCAGAAGGAAAGCCAGTGTCTATCAAAAGAGTTCCCTATTGTCAGGCTGATGCAGATGTTCAGGAGACTCATCCTCTGCAAGCTGAAGTAGTCTGAATTTCATAGTGTTTGAATACATCCTTCCCCAAGGTTAGAGCACATGCTTTGGAGACACAAAGTCCTGGTTCCGATTTCTCTGTCTGTGCCTAGTAGGGAAAATGGCTTAACATGTTTAAGCTGTAGTTTCTCATTTGTAAAGTTACAATTAACGGTGCCTTCTCCCTCCCTCCCAGATAGTTGTAAAGATTATATATGGCAGTGATGAAGGGGACCCTATCTTTATCACCGTTAAATCCAGTAGCTCCTTGCACTACATATGGCAGATGATCAGCAGAGTTTGTTGAGTGAATGAACAAATGAATTCTAAAAGTGCTTGGCATACAGCATGTGCTTTAAAATATGTATTTCCTTTTTTCTTTCTTGATTACAACTGATGCTCCAGTGTGCTGTAACAATTTGCTTTGAGTGAAATCAGGCCTTCTTTGTGAAGTCCAAGTGAAATCTTTGAAGAAATGCTAGGAACTCCTCTCTGTGTCTCGGTTTCAGAAGCTCACCTACAGCCTGTACTGCGAGGAAGTGACTGCGCGGCAGAAAGTTTCCAGAAGTCTTTCTGGCACTTCAGACTGACTCAGCGGCTGTGAAACAGACTTTCCTACCCTGACAAAATCCTTTAAAGTACATTTTGTTTAATTCCAAGTAAATATTTTAAAACAGTTTCCTCAGTGAGTTAGTTTTGTGGTCACAAATAAGCTCAGAGGAACATAGATGTTATTCAGGCATCTACACCCCCAAAGTGCGGTGTTTTCATTCCCCCGTGCCTCTGTGGAGAGGGAATTGATGTTTGCTCAGGAGGCCTGTTTGCGCCTCACCTGTTTCTGGTCTGTACAGGGACAGGTAACTTAAATTGAATGCAGTTCAGACCTCTACTTGAAGTTTCCATTTCAGACTTTGGTTGTAGCTTGGAAACATAATAGGGTCAAAGGATGTATGTGAGGTCAGATCTTTTTAGAATTCAAACCCGGAAATCAATATTTCTCTCTGGAGCTCAGGGTCTATCACACACATCTAAGGTGAGCTTATGCCACTTCCAGAGGAGTTTCTGGGATTTTCTTTGGGCATAATTTAAAATTGCTGATGTCAGGCTCTAGTACAAAAATACAATTTTTTGTACAAAAATATGAAAATAAAATACTGGGTGGTACAAAAATACTCAGGTCTTTTTACAAAAGAGTATTATTGTTATCATTATTATTATATGTGTCTGCAGGGCCACTGTCCTTTAAAAATGTGATTTGGTCTCAGACCATGAATAAGTTTAATCTACCTCTCTCTCAGATTCCCTCAATGATTGTGCCGGTTCTGCACATTTTTTGCAGTTGTGACAAAAATGTCTGTTTCAGTGTGATTCATGCAGCTAATGTTTGCTGAGTTTTTTCTTTGTGCCAGACACTATCTTGATAATTTTATATTCTTTTTCTGAGTTTATTTTTACTGTTGCCACATGATTGCTAAAATGTAGTTAAAGAGAATTGTCTAATACCTGTAAATTATATAAATTATTATCTTATTTACTAAATCACTTTTCCTTTTATCCAAACCAGGTACTATTTGAAAATATACTTGCAGTAAACATTCGACTAATGTTCGTTAGTTGAATGGGTGGAATTCAACTAATGAATGGATGGAAGGTTGGGTGGATAGGTAGATAAATGAACACTTACTTGCAGCTAACCTAGATGTAAAAATACTAATAGAATCTTTCTGTTAGCAGCAGTGAGAATGGAGCCATGTGTTAGACCAGTAGTGTCAGACTGAACCCCGCCCGGTACTTGAGTTCTGGCTAAGAAAGAATTCAGAGCCAAGATTCAAGCTATAACAGAAAGTTTATTTAGGAAGTCATAAAGTGAGAAGAAGTGAGCTGTAGACATAAAATGGGCTCAAAAAACAAGTTATGGAGGCAAAAGGAGGGCCGTTTGAACTTAGGAGAGAGAGTCAAGGAAAATGCCCCTGGGGGAGGGGGTGGGGAAAAGCAGGGGCATGCCCCATACAGAGAGCCCTACTGGATCCTCTGTCTTGAGGGTATTTATCTGGAGGTTTCAGGGGTAGTCCCAACAGAATATTCATCAGCTTTCTGGGTGTGTCCTTTCATGGTCATGGTCTCTGCTGATTGCTTGGCACCAGGACAGGGCATCATTAGTCAATGCAGCTGGCCCTGATGTCAGCCATGGTGTTCCTTGTCTGGTTCTGCTGCTTTTCTGTGCCTGCAGCTGAAACAGCTGAGGCCTAGGTGTTATACCTAAGTGTTCTGATGTTTAAGGGAGTGGTCGTGCAGGGGCTCTAATGGGAATCATAGGAGGCTACTCTTCCACTTCTCTCCCCTTGGTCCTCCTCTAAGAGGGTCTACCACGTGACTAACAATATACCACAGAAGGAAAGGTTGGGGGAGGGTCTAAACTACATGACCAGTGATATGCCAGGGAAAGGAAGGTTACCCTGGGGCCGAGGTCCTTATTTTCTTGATTTTGCCTATTGCTAGGCACCCGGGGTTTTTCACCCTGGTGACCTTCTGTACCTGGCTTGTGGTCCTTGCTCATCACATTTCTACACTGAAAATCATACAGGCCTTAGAGCCTAGATCTAAGGTTTAGTCCAGTGGTTCTTAAAGTGGTTCTTAGACCAGTAGTACCTCCATCACCTGGGAGCTTGTTAGAAATGTAGTTTCTCAGTTTTGCCCAGGTCTGCTGAATCAGAAACTCGGGGGGTGGAGTCCATCAATCCATGTTTTAACAAGCCCTGTAGGTGATTCTGGTGCTCATTAAAGGTTGCTAATGACTGATCTGGCCCCACAGCCTCATTTTATAAATAAAAAAAAATAGAGAAACAGAGGAGTCAAGGTCCATAGAGCTTGTATATGCTCTAGGCCCTGATGCTGGCACAGAGTATCATTTGTACAGTGAGTAGTAAAATGATTGTTGATTTAACTGTGGGTGCTTTTTACAGATTACAAGGACTATGCCTATAAATTAAATCCATGGACCTTCTCTAAGCAAACCTAGCATATACATGTAAAATGAGCTGTATAAAAATGATGAAGGGTCATACTCACTTTGCCAAATTGATTCTATTTAATCTATAAAAATTAGATACATGTGAAATATTTACAAAAACAACTTTTGGGTAAACTAACACACAATTTAAGATTTAGCTAATTAAGTTTAATATTGGGCTAAGACAAGGCATAGTTAATGTTGAGATGTTAACACTGTTAAATTGGAGTGAATTAAATAGCTATTGCTTTGGAATTGAAACTTGATCTCGTTGCTACCCTGGTTTTGTTTTGTTTTATTTTATTTTTTGAAGTGGGATAGTAATGTAGGAAGCTTTGGAAAACCTTTGTTCACCCAAGACCCCAGGTGCCATTGGAGAAAGATAAGGCCGTCTGAGAAAGGAAATAGCCTGATAGTCAGTAGGACTGGAACTAGCACCCCCGCTGAGAAAGCAAATAGCCAGACAGTGAGTAGGACTGGGACTAGCACCCCCGCTGATAGAATCAACTATCACATTCTGCTTCTGTATCCCGCTTTTGTCACGTAGACAGGAAGACCCCTAAGCTATATAACCCCTGAAGAATCCTTTGTTTGGGGCTCAATTTGGAGACTGACTCCTCTGGGCCCGTGCACGTTAGTAATAAACCTCGTACTCCAGAATCCCTCAGTGTCTGGTTGCTTCGTTTTCCTATAACAATAGAAGGGGAAAGCTTGAAAGACATTGTATGTGGCTAGTATGTGGCTAGGGAATATTATATTGTCAAGTCTGGCATGTAGTAAAAAGGTAGGCGATGGAGCTGTTGAAACCAAAGAAGTCAGGTGCTTTTAAGAACCAGCTGTAAAGGGCACCTAGATGCATCTATGCATCAACACTATGCATCAACACATGGCCCTTTTTTTTCACAAAATATCTCTATCGTGTCTGTCTTATCAAGTCTGTCCAAGAAATAAATTCAGCTTTCAAATAATAGTTTCCTCCTAGCTTTAGTACAATTTTGGCTTCCTCTTTTTACAAAAAAAATGCTACTGAGATCTGCTTCTGTTATTATATACTCAATAATATGGCAAAGCACTTGACTATTCCAGATTCTACAGCAACAGGATTATGTATGCCCAGTGCTTCGTGGTGTTCTGATAAAAGACAACAAAAAAGTTGAAAAGTACATATTCTAATAGGAGACAGCAAAGTATATTTTAAGTAGTAAAGAAGGGACCTCAATAATGAAGCAGCATGAAGTAAATGTAAACCAAGTGTTTAACTAAGTCTAACTTGGTTGAGGGGCTGGTCCCACTGAAGGGTTGTGTGTAGTAATACATCTCACAGTGCAGTAGCTAGGGTGAGGGCATGGCTGGATTGCTAACAGATCTGTCTATTGCTCTGACATGGGGGTAGAGCCCTCTGAGAATGAGCGCTTAGGAGAAGAGTGGTTCCTTAGGTGGTTCCAGAGCAGTTCAGCTGGAATTAAGCAACACCAGAGTCAGTGATTGGGTTTACTGGAAGCATCAACTTCTTTAGTAGATAGTGGATGAGCAAAACCATCTCCTGGAGTTAGATCTGGTCAGTAGCACTAAAGTTTAGGGCTGAGCCCACTCACAAAGAGAAAATCGGAGGATTTTTTAGAGAAACTGAAGCTTGAAGATGAGGAATGGAAAAATAAGCTGTGAGTAATAAAGGGTAGAGTGACCAACTCATCCATGGCTTCCCCAAGGTTCACACCGAAAGTTTCATGACCTGAGAAATCTCTCAATCCTAGGCAAACAGGCTGGGCTATAGCTCAAGCAGCCAGGAGATATTTGGAGCCAAATTCCCATATTTCCTAGCAAGGACAGCAGATATGAAACTTTGCTAGCAAAGAGGAAGGTCCAGAGACCGGCTACAAGTGGGGATGCTTACATAGTGAGTCAGGGAGAGCCAACAGGCTAAAAGTCCAAATTTACTCCAGCTTGGGGCAGGCAGGGAGTAAGCAGTAATTAGGTTTCAGAGATACTCAAAAGTAGAAGTTTGGCTTTGTTTTTCTGGTAAATAGTAAATGATAGCACCGAATGCTTCCAGAATAATTAAAAGCTAAAAGACACTCCATCTGATCAATGATAGCTGAGACAACTTAGAGTAAAAGCAGAGGCTCCATGACTTCTATTTCTTTTTCTTAATTTTAATATATTTTATTGATTATGCCATTACAGTTGTTCTATTTCCCCCTTCATTCCCCTCCACCCTGCACACCCCTCCCCACCATTTCCCCCTTCAGTTTATGACCATGTGTCTCAAGTTCTTTAGATTCTATATTTCCCCTACTATTCTTGCCCTCCCTCCTATCTATTTTCTACCTACCATCTATGCTATTTACTTTCTGTGCCTTCTCCCACTTCCCTGTTGCTAACCCTCCATGTGATCTTCATTTCTATGTTTCTGCTCCTGATCTAGCTGTCCTCTTAGTTTGCTTTTGTTTTAGGTTTGGTTTTAATAACTGTGAGTTTGCTGTCCTGTTATATGTTCATCCATACACATGCTGCCAACAGTCAGCAGAATCCTCCTTCTCTTTTGTGGTTGGTTTTGTTTGAGCTGAATGAATAACAATACTGGAGGCCACAATTAAATTCACCTGCAACTTATCCTCAATTGCAGCCTTTCAGTCATAAAAAAGAGTGTGCCCTTTTGGTGTTAAGTAGCCTTACTCTTGAGTGTGATTTGTTATTATAGCAACTTTAATTTTGCATGCAAAGCATGATTACTATGTGTCATTTGCATACTTAGAACAAATTCCAAAAAATATTTGCATAAGTCTCCTGATGTTCTTTGACTCAACAACCTCATCATAGTAAATTGCCTTTTTCAAAGGATTTAACACATCTACCTTGTCGAAGTGTGGCTTATTTTCATCAAAAATAAGAATTAGGATAGTTAAATTTTTATCCACTGGTGAAAATCCTCTGAGTTGCTACCCCAAATATCTATTTGTAAAAATGGACTTCCTGTCTTGGGTGATTGCCCATGATAGACTCTTAAAATCCAGTCCATTCATTGAAGCGTTTTAGCCACTTAACACTTTTTAGAGGAGATACTTCAAAAATATTTAAAGTAACAGCACAGGTGCACCTGCTATACACTTATCATGAGTACTGATCTCATGCTGATTTTTAAAATGGCACCTTAATCATTACTACAAATGTCAGCTTCACAACAGTACATCTATTGCTGGGTTTGCACTGAGATGTTTTTTAAAATGTGATATTGTATAAGCTAGATATTCAAAAAACCTCAAATTGTTATTCAATCCTGAAGGCAATTCAAGAAACTATGAATTTAAGAGATTAGTTGATATTAAATTTGGGGAGGGCACAGGTGGATAATGAGTGAATATAATAATGATTAGCTGTTAATTTATTGATGATTTATGGGACTAGTTTTCCTAGGAAAGTGGGATCAGAATCCTTTGGAGGGCTTGCTGAAAACATTTCTGGGTCCCACCTACTGAGTTTCTGATTCAGTGGATACAGGGGTGGGGCAGGGGAAACCAGAGGGTTTGCATTTTTAACAACTTTTCAGATGATGCTAATGATGCTGGTCAGGAGACTACTCTGGGAGAAACATTGAATTAGATTCTAATTATTAGAAGAATGTGTTTTTGTGAAGTAGGTATTTAGCTGAAGCTAAAGCACCATTTTGGCCAGACCTGGCAAAGCCAAGAGGGAAGGCCAGCCAGGTGCTCCCGTGATGGGCAGTGATGAGTTGCTGGGTTATTCTCTTCAGAAATGAGTTGGCACAGAGATGGGAGCTGTGGGCAAAGATCCCTTTCTAAATTACAAGTCGTAATGAGTTTATAATATTTCTCTCCAGATTTTCCAATAGGGGCATTAAAATCTCCTCAAACCACATACTTAATTTGTCTTGCCCTTTGAGAGAGAAGAAACTTCTTTTCTCCTGAATCAGAGACTCTCCACTGCCAGGGCAAAGGGTTTTCTAATTACCTTTCAAACAAGTGAATAGTATTGTCTCTTTCATGCTGTATCAGCCTCTACATTATCACCAGTAAAAGTACTTGTTAATCAGAAGTGTTAATCACTTAAACCACAAGACATCTGGGGCACTTTGGAGGCGAATTTAAAATTTCTACACATTTAACAATCTATAGAGCTGAGGATGGAAGGTGCCAGGAAGTAGATTGTATTTAATCCAGGCTCTTTGTTAAGAAAAATGAAAAAGGTTGCTACTGATTTTTTAAATTTTATTTATTTATCTTTGGAAGGGAAGGGGAGGGGAGGGGAGAAGGGGAGAAGGGGAGAAGGAGAGAAATATCAATGTATGGTTGCTTCTGTTGTATCCCTTGCTGGGAACTGGCCTGCAACCCAGGGATGTGCCCTGATGGGGAATCAAACTGCGATCTTTTGGTTCGCAGGCCCGTGCTCAATCTACTGAGCTACACCAGCCAGGGCTGATTTTTTTTAATTGGGGCATCTTGTGCTTCATAAATTCTGTCTCTCCATCTTCTAAAATTGTGCTAAAATTTTTCTTGTATGATTGGTAGTCGATTCTATAGGCACACATATCCTGGAAGCTGTTTATTCTGATATTAGAAAATCAACTCTGGTGTAGACTCAGGGTCTTTGTAGGCAAAGTTGAAGAGAAGATTATTGTGTAATTTCAGAAGAGTGTGTATTTTCCTACTGCTCTCCTTTTCCACTTTCTTCCTTGGCAGAACTAAGACTACAAACTAGAAAGAAGAGGCTGAAAATAGTAAGCAACCCTGGATGCAATCTCTTTCTTTTCAGAAAGCAGGGGCCATTGCCAAAAGAGGGTCCTCACTCTTGCTCTCTTATATTCCAGTTCCTACTTGGCTTCTTTCTGATCATTATTTAAAGATCTTAAAATCAACAGTGCCAGACATGTCCTGCTTTGAGCCCATGACACTTGATCATAATGGTCTTGGTGTAGGAAACCGTATTGAAATACTAATTAATCTATCCTCAAGGAGCTCAGTTTTGTTCTGCAGAATTGGCCTCTTCCTGGAAGATGTTGGGCAAGTTCAAGTGTCTCCAGCACTGGGGTTGTCATAGCTAAAGAAATGGCCTAGGGCTCTGCACATTACACTCAAGGGCCTCCTAAATGAGAGCTCTGACTGAGAAGGTTCTACTGAATAGGCCCACAGTGTCTGCTGCAGAGGCTCCAGTGAAGACAAGCTCTGCTTCACTGCTTTCTTAGGCAACCACACCCACACAGACCCCAATTCCAAAACCCCACCCCAGCCTCATGGCCCTGCCTCCGCAGGATGTAATGAATCTTCAGTAGAGGACAGTTCATTATTATTCTGAGAAATAAAGTAATAATCTGTCATTCCATGTTCCTTGCTCTGTAGTTTGTGTGGGGAGGGGTATGGCCACAGACTACTGTATTTTTAATTAATCACACAGACTGTTGCCCAAGGAAACCCTCTTATCCTTTCTGTGTTACGCCTGAGCTTGGAGTTCCTCTCTTTTGGCCCTTTATTTTCATGGTAGTTTTCTCTTGGGAATGTTTCAGGTTGTAGTTTTGTAGCTCTTGCCAGTAACATTTAAACCTCTTTTTCACTCCCAGAAATCTTCATAATTACTAGTCTACTTTCATATTTTGCATTGACAATATAGTTGTGTTCTGTGTGTGTGCACACACTCACCCTGAAGATTGCACCTGAGCAGATTCCTCAGAGAGAACAGTGTATCTCTTCAGGGCCTCCATTCCTTATCTTCTGAGTTGTGTGTCAGGGACATCTGTGGTCTTCAGTAGCACATCATTTGATGTCATGATGGAAACCAGATTTAAGGGTAAGAGGAAGACTTGATGATCAGTGGTGGTAAGTCATATGTTCTGCCTTTTTTGGCTTTAGAAAATGCTAGTATTTCTCTCTTCACTGAAACAAGTGTGAGTGTTTGAATACTTAATCAAAACAGTAGCCTGCAGCCACGTGAAAGTGAGAAAAACTCATTGGGTCCATTACTTACATTTTTCTCATTTTTATGATGAAAAAATGGTCATAATTGTGATCTGGGCCTGAGTACTGCCTATTCCCCCTACCTTTCATCCCCCACAACCACCCAGAAGCAGTAGAGAGGAAGTCTTTGAAAGACCTCACTCCAGGAGAAATGCTCTTTCCTTTAGTGAGATTTATGCACAGTGCCTTCAAGTGAGAGATGCAGTTTAATAGGCAACATACTCGAATCCTTAAATCCACAAGTGCTTTCAGACTCAGAAAATAAAATCCAAACAAGGTTTATGTGTTAATGCATAAATGCATAATCTTCTCAACCAGTAGAAAGTAGCGCATTTCTTGAGGGAGGCCCCTGACTAAGGATGAATACGAAAACAAAAAATATTTGTAAATAATTTTACAGCCCTCCTATGAGGCCATGGGCATCTTCCTATGATAGGCAGTCTGAGTTTTCCCAGGAGAGTTCCTGGCTCCAACAAGGGTAGATTCTTCTCCTCTTGTTCTAAAACACCTTTATGTTCAGTCTTGTCCCCTACTAATATGGGAATGTCAAAAGACTCCAAGGTCCTGACTGTGCTCAGTGGTGAGGTGTTGTGGGTGGTTCAGAGAAAGGTTTGCTTCTTGACTGATTTTTGGTGATTGGTTAGTTTTATTTCATTGACCTGATAGGTCCTCAGAAGTGACAGAAACTTCCATTTGGGAGACCATTTTCCAAAGGTGCTCCAGGGTGAACTAGCAACGTCTTCCTCCTTAGTTCTTTTTAAAAGTAGATCTCTGGGTCCAACCAGACTTCCAGACTTAACTGAATCTCTGAGCTGAGGCCTTGAGTCTGCCATTTTTCAAGTGGCTGAGTAGCATCTCAGGAATACTGAACTTTAAGAATCACATGTTTTCTATAAAGTTTTGTTTATATTTTCTCCTCCCAACCCCCTGGCCCAAGATTTTCTCTTCAGTCTCCCCAGTGAGGTTTTTGGAAAGTCCATTCCACTAAAACAGTGTTGGGAGGCCAAGGCAGACCTCCATGATGGTAAATGCCGTGGTCAATTTGTGGCTTGCCTCACTTGATCTTTGTAATAAGCATTCCCTTTTTCTTGAAACACTTTATTCTAGAATAGTTGTGTTTATTACTGTCTCACTGGCTTCTCCTTCATTTATTGGTTTATTCTTCCCCTCCCAACTTCCAATTACTGGGTCCTTTTCCCTGCAGTATCATTCCTTCATCAGGTGATCTCATTATAGTCTCACAGATCTAAATACTACCTGTGTACACTATGGGACCTCATATTTCTGTGTGGTATGCATGATGCTTGAAGATGAATGTCCTCATCAGCATCTCCTCTTCTACATGCAGTAGGCATCTCAAACTTAACTGTTTGAAGGAGAACAATTCAACACCCTTTGCACAAACATGCTTCTCACCTTCCCCCTGTTGGTAAGTGTTATATAATCCAATTGTTTAGGCCCCAAACCAAATATTATCTTTAATTCTTTTCTTGTCCTCATCTCACATTCAATCCATCAGTAGATTCTGTCTCATTGGCCTTCCAGTCACATATTGACAACAACTTATTATTCTTCCTGTGATGCTTCAGGTCCAAGTGACTATCATCTCCTTCCAATGGCCTCCAGCTGGTCTCCCAGCTTCTGTTACTACTTTTGCTCCCTCACCCCCATTCCTGCAGTGAACATTAGCCAGAGAGATCATTTTCAAACTTGAGATCATTTCACCCTTCAATTTGAATCCCCCTGAGTTTGCTCTCTACTTCATTAAGAACAAAAGACAAAGTACTAATAAGGGCTATGAGACCCTTATGTTCTGCCTCCTTCCCACACCCCATGTTTGTGCTCTAGCCACACTGGCCTCAGGGTGTTCCTGGAACTTGCCAGCACAGTCTTACCTTTATATCTTACCTCAGTCTTTGTTCTCTCAGCCTAGGATGGGCCTCCCAAGATAGTTGCCTGGTTTAGTTCCCTCATATCTATTGGGTCTTTCCTCAAATGTTATCTCTTCCTGCACTGGTCTGTGTTAACCCACTTCCCTACTTCAGTTCCTCCTTTCCCCTTCTCTCTTTAATTTTTTCACATAACACTTTCATTTACTAATTTTGTTTCTCCTCCACAAAAAAAGGTAACTTTTACAGAGCTAGAGACTTTGTCTATATTGTCATGGCTGGATGCCTCAGCCTAGAGAGTGTCTGACAATAATATCTGTTGAATAATTGAATTTAGCATTATTTACACTGCTCTTCCTAATTTCTGTAAGAGGACAGATAATGACAATGGAGCTAAGCAATAAACCATTTCCTGTTATCATAGCCAATGATTCTCAGGGACAGTCACTCCAGACCAGTGGCATTGGAAGAACCCGGGAGCTTGTTAGAGATGCAGCTCCTTGGTCTCCATTCTGCACCCACTGAATCAGAAACTGGGGCTGGTGCCCAACAGTCTGGGTCTACCATCTCTCCAGGTGATTCAGATGAGTAAATGAAAACCCTTACTACAAGTAAGCAAATATTATTTTCCTAGGTGATGCTTCAACCTAGTTCAAGTGCCCTAGTCTCTTCAAATGCCTCAAGACTCTAACTGTGGATAACATTGATGCTGACTTAACCTTGACACCTATTTGTAGGTCCTGTGCTACATGTCGGGATTGCAGAGAGTTTATATCTGGACTTTACAGGAAAAGCAAGGAGCCTGGCTTCACCAGAGTCACAGGGCAGTGTTTGGGGAGTAATAGGAGATAAAATTAGAATATAACTAGCCAGATTTTGAAGGGCATTGATAATGGTAAGCTCACTGCCCATTGATAATGGGCAGTGTCATGGGGCCATGACATACTGTAGTGAGTGCAATTGGCATTCTGTGATCCAATATTGGAATAGAAGAAATCATGTGAAAAGTACAGTGTACTGCTATGATGGATCCATCAGTCAATTTCTACTGTGATACTGGGATTTGGAATAGTCCTTGACCTTTCTGTGGCCAAACTCTTCTACTTAAAATAGTTGATGCCCTAACTGATACATTCTGCTTATAAAGGCTCTGTCAGTACCTCCATAAAAGCAAGAATCAAGGTTGAAATAAAGACTCTGCTAACCATGCCATTTTTATTTTTATGGTGACTGATCTCTCATACATATATACATATACATGTATACATATACACACACACACACACACACACACACATATATATATATATATATATATATATATCACCTACTGTCATGCTGACAAATGATATGTTACTGACTTGCAGAACTTTAGGACAGATTGAATTATTTTCCATTTCTACATCAGGAGAAAAAACTTAAAATAAGTCAAATTATTTTTTCACCTACATGAATTCCTTCATCTGCCCAACATACTCTATACTTATCTCCCACTTAGAAATATAACAATTACTTCTTTTTCGATTAAAACCAAATGTAACTCATGTGTTTTCCTCAAAGAATATCTAGATATCAGCAAAAGCATTTTTGTCAAATTTAATAAAAATTACAAGATGCAGTGTTAAGATTCATTCCACTAATTAGAACAGTGCTGAATATGAGACTACAATTTAACTTCTGCCTTTGTCCTTGCTGAGCCAGGGAAATTAAAACAAAACCAAAGCCATTGTTAATATAAAGAGACATCGAGATAACCTGGAAGCCAAGGAGAGTGGATTGGAATGTGCATGTATGAATAATGATGACTTTACTATACTAGTCAGTGGGGGCAGTAGACACCATTGAGTGAGCATGTGTACTGTGTGTCTGTCCCATTCAAAATGACTAAGTGCGTAGAGCCATGAGTTTGCATCAGATTTTGCACTGAGCTCGAACATTCCTCCATGGAAACTATTCGGATGATTGAGAAGGCTTTCAGGGATGACACAATGAGTACAGCGCAAATAAATGTGTGGCACAAATGCTTCAAAGATGGTTGAGAATCTGTTGAAAGTGATCCACATTATGGAAGGCCTGCAACAAGCAGAACACCTGAGAATGTTGAATGTGTACAGGCTGCAATCAACAAAGATTGGCAACTGACAGTGAGAGAACTAGAAGCTGAGCTAGGGATTTCAAAAACTACTGCGTCTGATATTTTAATGCAAGATCTTGGAATGAAATGTGCCATGGCAAAATTTATTCCACAGCTTCTGCTAAATGGGAGTCATCTGGTTCTCCCTATCAGAAGAAGGTGTGGAAAAGGCACAGTAAGATGAAGTCCATGTTAACTATGCTTTTTGATTAGGAAGGTATTGCCATTATGAATATGCCCTCCAGGCCACACAGTTAATAAGGAGTTATGACCTTAGTGTTCATCATTTGAGAGATGTATGATGAAATTGGCTGCAGCTATGGGCAAGTGGTGATTGGCAGCTTCATCACAACAATATTCTGGTTCATGAATCACTTCTTTAAAAAAAATATATTTTATTGATTGTGCTATTACAGTTGTCCTATCCCCCCTTTATTCCCCTCTGCCCTGCACACCCCCTCCCATCCACATCCCCCCACTTTAGTTTATGTCCATGGGTCATACACATAAGTTCTTCAGTTTCTCCATTTCCTATACTGTTCTTAACCTCCCCTGTCTATTTTCTACCTACCATTTATGCTACTTATTCTGTGTACCTTTTCCCTCTCTCTCCCCCTCCCACTCCTCTATTGATAACCTTCCATGTGATCTCCATTTCTGTGGTTCTATTCCTTGTCAAATTGTTTGCTTAGTTTGCTTTTGCTTTTGTTTTAGGTGTGGTTGTTAATAACTATGAGTTTGCTGCCATTTTACTGTTCATATTTTTTAATCTTTTTCTTAGATAAGTCTCTTTAACATATCTTATAATAAGGGCTTGATGATGATGAACTCCTTGAACTTGACCTTATCTGGGAAGCACTTTATCTGCCCTTCCATTCTAAAGGAAAGCTTTGCTGGATAGAGAAATCTTGGATGTAGGTCCTTGCCTTTCAGGACTTCAAATGCTTCTTTCCAGCCCCTTCTTGCCTGTAAGGTCTCTTTTGAGAAATCCGCTGACAGTCTGATGGGAACTCCTTTGTAGCTAACTGTCTCCTTTTCTCTTACTGCTTCTAAGATTCTCTCCTTATTTTAATCTTGGGTAATGTGAATTTTTGAATGTTTTTTTTATATTTTTATTTATTTATCTTTAAAGGGAAAGGGAAGGAGAGAGGGAGTGAAATATCAATGTATGGTTGCCTCTCATGGGTCCCCCACTGGGAACTAGCCTACAACCCAGGCACGTGCCCTGACTGGAATCGAACCTTGATCTTTTGGTTCACAGGCCCGTGCTCAATCCACTGAGCTACACCAGCCAGGGCAAATCTTGGCTAATGTAATTATGATGTGCCTTGGTGTGTTCCTCCTTGGGTCCAACTTTTTGGGACTCTGCGCTTCCTGGACTTCCTGGAAGTCTATTTCTTTTGCCAGATTGGGGAAGTTCTTCATTATTATTTCAAATAAGTTTTAAATTTGTTGCTATTCCTCTTCTCCTTCTGGCACCCCTATAATTTGGATGTTGGAATGTTGAAAGTTTTCCTGGAGGTTCCTAAGCCTCTCCTCATTTTTCTGAATTCCTGTTTCTTTATTCTTTTCTGGTTGAATGTTTCTTTCTTTCTTCTGGTCCACACCATTAATTAGAGTCCCAGTTTTCTTCCCATCACTATTGGTTCCCTGTACCTTTTCCTTTATTTCACTTAGCATAACCTTCATTTTTTCATCTAACTTGCGACCAGATTTAACCAATTTCTGAGCATCCTGATTACACAGTTTTAAACTGTGCATCTGATAGGTTGACTATCTCTTTGTTGTTTAGTTTTATTTTTTTCTGGAGCTTTGATCTGTTCTTTCATTTGGACTTTTTTTTTTTTTTTTTGGTCTTGACATGCCCACTACATATCAGGGGCAGAGCCTTAGGTGTTTTTCAGGTCAGGGCAACCCACGTTGCTGCTTTGTGATGCTGTATGTGGGGAAGGAGTTGAGAGGGACCCAGGGCACTTGCTCTGCTTTCTGCCAGATTTCAGTCATTTCCCCTGCTATCCACAAGCATAGTAGGCCTTTCTGGTGCTGATTTCTGGGTGGGTGGGTTTGTGTATGTTCTAGCACCTTGTGGGTCTCTCCTGTGAGGCTGGGAGTTTCTCCCACTGCTGCCTCAACCCCCACAGGTATTTTCTTTCTTTTTTTCTCTTTTTAATATATGTATGTGTGTGTGTGTGTGTACATATACATATACTTTTTTATTTCATTGTTGTTCAAGTACAGATTTCTGTCTTTTACTCCCACAGGTGTTTTCAATTGGTGGTTTGAGGCTTTATTTCTTTGAGCTGGAACCCCGGGTTGTGAGGTGTGTCTCCCTTCCCAGGTGTTCCTCTGGGTTTAACCGCATGTGAATGTGGAACTGCCTGCTCCACCAGTTGCCGCCTTGCCAGCCAGCCACTGCTTTGCCCTCCCCGGTCCTCACCGCTGCTTTGCTGAGTCCTTTCCACCCAGCTGCCCAGCTCCGCCCCCCTGTAGTCTGGATGGATGTTTCTTCTTTAACTCCTCTGTTGTCAGAATACCATACAGTTCGATTTTCTGTCACTTCTGGGTTTTTTGTTTTGTTTTCTTTTTAAATTGTTGTCCTTCTTTTGGTTGTTCAAGGAGGCTCAGTGTGCTTACCTATGCCTCCATGTTGGTCGGAGGTCATCATGCATCACTTCTTGTGCGGAGGTTTTGGCAAAACATCAAACCACCCAGGTGACTCAGCCTCCCTACAGCCCAGATTTGGTGTCCTGTGACTTCTGGCTTTTCCCAAAACTAAAATCACCTTTGAAAGGGAAGAGACTTGAGACCGTTGATTAGATTCAGGAAAATACAATAGGGCAGTTGATGGCGATTACAACAAAGAATTTTGCGAAGTGGTATTTAAATTTTTTTATTTAAGACTTTTTATTATTATTCTACTAGAGTTGTCCCGGTTTTTCTTCCTTTTCCCTCCTCTTCCCGTCCCACCCCCATTCCCACAGTGAATTCCCACACCGTTGTCCATGTCCATGGGTCATTTATACATATTCTTTAACTAGTCCCTTCCCCTACTTTTCACCTTATCCCCCACTCCCTTCCCCTTTAGTCACTTTCAGTCTGTTCCATGTTTCCATGTCTGTGGCTCATTAGTTAATTTTGTTCATTAGATTCCTCTTATAGGAATCATATAGGGATCATATTTTGAACAGTGGAGGAGATGCTCGGAGAACTGTGTGAGGTCCTAAGTTGCCTGCTTTGAAGGGGACTAAGGCATCATTATCCTATGTAGAATGTTTCTTATATCTTGTATCTTCTTCAGTAAATGTCTCTATTTTTCATAACACATGGATACTTTCTGGACAGACCTTGTAAATTATACAACTAGTGTGCTTTTTGAAGTTTATTCCAGACCTTGTTTTATGACTTTGTGTATACCCAGATATCCCTAAGTGAGAATTTCAGATTCTTTGTTATAAGACTGATTACATCCAGCTAATGAGCTAATTAGTCCTTCATGTATTTTAACATACTTTTATTGATACTTGCAATGTTCTAAGTGCTCTGTTAGTTGTAGAAGGATACAAATATGAAGTGAGATTCTTTAGAGAGTTGTGACGCATCTGAAGGGACCTGTTTGGTACATAGTCAGATACATGGGATTGGACATCAAGAGGGTGATCTAGCATGGAGATAAATATTTGGAGGTCTTTGGATATTTGGTAGTAGCTGAGGGCCTAGTAATCTATTAGCTTTTCCAGTAGAAAAAGAAAGAGCACCTGGAAGAGAACTTGCCTCTCGACACACAGTGACTGGAAGAAGGAACAAGGAAATAGACAAAGATCTCAGTGACAGAAGGAGGAAGGAAACACTTTCAGAGAATACCAGAGAGGGAGCAAGTGTGATATAAAATATCAGGTCCTGCAGGAAGTGGTCAAGAGATAAGGAACAAGCAATATCCCAAGCCTTGTGGAGGACATTGGTAGCTGTAATGTTTCACTGAAGAGTCTGCATTGGAGGTCAAATTCAGTTGTTTCAAGAGTGATTAGGAATGAGGAATTGGCTAATGGAGAGATAATAGCATTGGGATCAATCTGTTTAAGGCTGGTATTCCTGAATTGATTTGTTTGTTGTGTTTAACATGTCTCATTGGAAGAATTAATGTTGGAACACATGCCAGTCCAGGATGAAGCTTTTACCTTGCTGTGTAATTTCAAAAGTGGGTGGTTTACTTTTTTATACTCACCATACAAGTGTACCTTCTTGTTAATACAACAAAATAATTTTGGAGGGAACCATCGCTTACTCTTTAGTAATTTCCTAATTGTGGACATTCTTATAGGTAATGATAGTTCTGTTGATTTAAAGAACTGGCCTCCTGGCCCCTGGCCTGTGCTTCTTTGCCCAAAGGTGAATTGGGAACTTGCATTAGTGACAAGAGAGCTGACAGCATTAATCAGGTTCTGCCATGAATGACACTGGTCACAGCATGAAGATTATTTGCAAAAATTTTGGATCTCTGCAAGCTTTAATTTAGTATTATAGTTTAAGTTCTGCTTAAAACAAGTGATAAATGAAATTGTATCATTAGAATTCATTTTTAATGGACTTTAATTAGAACTGACCTGCATTAGACAATAGGAAGTTCGCATTAAATGGGCTTATGTGACACAACTCTGCAATGTTCAGTATTCCTATATACCTCTAAATGCTTGTTTCATACTAATTGCCTTGAAACTTGCAATAAAGAAGTGAAAGGCAAATTTCTTGAAAGAAAGTTCCAAAATGATTCTAGTTTACATAAGTTTTAGCCAAGGAACAGATGTCTTTTTAATGTTGTGCCTTTGTAAAAAAATGTAAAACATTATATGTCTTAGCATAACTTGGTGTACCTCCTCATTTCTAATGTGGGTGAAATGCTTTTAGCAGAACACTGGCAAGGGCAAGTAAAAAAAAAGGGACTCTATTGTTTCAAACACCAGCCTCACTTTAGAATAATATAAAGAAAATTGTTTCATTGGGGCATTTTAGATCTTGCTGTCTAAAATGTCACTATAGAACTTCTGCCAAGATGGAGGCGTAGGTGGAAGCACTGTACCTTCTCGCACAACCAATTTTAAAAACAACAAAGTTTTAGCAACAAAAATGCAGCCAAACAACAGAAAAATTGAACTATAAGGAAGTCTGACAATAATGAACCCTTCAGCCAAACCAGTAAGAGGGGCAGAGCCAGCAGCAGAGCAGGGTTGGGCAGGAAAGATCCGCTGGACCGACCCAGGTATGCCAGCAGCCGTGGATGGATCCCAGGTGTGAAGTAGCAGGTGGACCCACTGAGGACTGACCACGGTCACACATTCACGTGCAGATAAACCAGTGAAGAGGTGAGTGGTGAGACAGACTGTCCAGGCCCCAGTGGCAGGAAACAGCAGAGGGGACTGCCATTGTCCCTCTCTGACCCCTCCCCCACATACAGCATCACAAACCAGGGACCTGGGTGGCCCCGCCCTGGTGAACAACTAAGGCTCTCCTACTCCTATCTAACAAGTATGAACAGATCAAAACATGGCTCAAGAACAACTCAGAGCCCTAGAGCCCATAAAATCTAAGCGATGAATAAATACCCAAACTTTCAGATGCACAGTTCAAAACACTGGTGATCAGGATGCTCACAGAACTGGTTGATTTTAGTCACAAATCAGAGGAACATATGAAGGCTAAACTAATTGAAATGAAGGGAAATGCACAGGAAACCCATAGTGATGGAAAAGAAACTGGGACTCAAATCAAAGGAGTGAACCAGAAAGAGGAAAAAAATGACCAAACAGAAAAGGATGAAGAAACAAGAATTCAAAAAAATGAGGAGAGGCTTAGGAACCTTCAGGACATCTTTAAATGTTCCAACATCCGAATTATAGGGGTACCAGAAGGGGAAGAGGAACAGCCACGAGTAGAAAACTTATTTGAACAAATAATAAAGGAGAACTTCCCCAATCTGGCAAAGGAAATAGACTTCCAGGAAGTCCAGGAAGCTCAGAGAGTCCCAAAAAGTTGGACCCAAGAAGGAACACACCAAAGCACAGCATCATTACATTTGCCAAGATTAAAACGAAGGAGAGAATCCTAGAAGCAGCAAGAGATAAGGAGACAGTCACCTACAAAGGAGTTCCCATCAGACTGTCAGCGGATTTCTCAAAAGAGACCTTACAGGCAAGAAGGGGCTGGAAAGAGGTATTCCAAGTCATGAAATCCAAAGACCTATATCCAAGATTGATCTATCCAGCAAAGCTTTCATTTAGAATGGAAGGACAGATAAAGTGCTTCTCAGATAAGATCAAATTCAAGGAGTTCATCATGACCAAGCTCTTATTATATGAAATGTTAAAGGGACTTACCTAAGAAAAAGAAAATAAAAAAGATGAACAGTGAAAGGACAGCAAACTCACAGTTATTAACAACCACACCTAAACCAAAAGCAAACTAAGAGGACAGCTAGATCAGGAGCAGAAACCATAGAAATGAAGATCACATGGAGGGTTAGCAACAGGGGAGTGGGAGAAGGAGAAGGGGGGAGAAGGTACAGAAAATGAGTAGCATAGACAGTAGGTAGAAAATAGATAGTGGGAGGGCAAGAATAGTAGGGGAAATATCGAATGTAAAGAACTTGAGACACGTGGTCATAAACTAAAGGGGGGATTGTTGGGGAGGGGTGTGCAGGGTGGAGGGGAATGAAAGGGGAAATAGAACAGCTGTAATGGCATAATCAATAAAATATATTAAAAAATAAATAAAATAAATTATTAAAAATAAAATAAAATAAAGTGTCACTATAATAAAATCTTGTTTGATAGTATGTTCTAAGGCTGTATATTTCTAAAGAATCACTTTTTAAATTTGTATAGTGAACATATAGTATTTTAAAATTACAGAAAGAGAAAAGTATACAGAAGAAATTAAATTACCCCGTAATACTACCATATACCATTGACTTTATTTTATTTTAATCTTTACATGTATTTTCAAGTTTGTGATATATGGGATTGTGCAGTTTTACATACTGCTTTCGTGTAACATTGTACTCTGTTTTCCATTTCATTAGACATTCTTTACTAATTTAAAGAATTGCCTATTTCTCCAGTGGAGTAAAGCATGTTTTATTTTAATCATATTGGTAGCTATTTTTGGTAGCTAAGAATACCTAATTTTTTTGTATTGTCATAAATTTTGAAATTTTATTATTTACTCAGGAGGATTCTTAGACATGGGATTTCTGGATTAAGGGTACATGGATGTTTTAAATTTCACAATATAAATTACCATATCACTTCCCCAACTATTACTTATGTAGGCAAAACACACACTTACATACTTAAGCTTTTTTATTATCATGTATGAAAAAATAGTTTTTGTGTCTATGTACAGATAGATTTTTGCATCTTCCTATTTCCTGCTTTCTCTTCCTCCTCACTCTGCCCTCTACAGAAAGACAAAATATGTATCCAACATATTTTTTCTGGGGCCTTCATGTTTGTTTAATTTTATAATCATATTTATATGTTCAGACATAATATTTGCTTATATTGTTTTGAATCTTTTATTTTGTGAATTTCATATTTTTTAAATTCACCACTCAGTATAGCATGTATGTATATACACATGCACACACACACACACACACATATATATACACACACGTATCCCCCATATATTGTATTCATCTCTTGAGTATTTGGTATATATGTTTGTATACACATATGTTTAAGTTTAAAATAAAAATACATAAATACACATATATATAAATATTAGTTTTTCATTAAAGTAGATGCTTTATATTCTGAATTTATGAATGCCTGAGAAGTGCTTTTTGTTGCATTGTTACATAGCAGATGCTTGATTAGCAATACTTATGAATTAAGACTGAAAGGTCTGTCTCCTCCAAAACAACTGGGAATGAAAAAGACTAAAAATATCAGGTATTGATGAAGATGTGGGTCACTCAGAACTCTTATACATTGTTGGCAATCATGTAAATTGGTATAATCACTTTAGAAAACTTTTTGACAGTATCTACTAAACCTAAAAATGCAATTTTACTTCAAGAGAATCCACCCAACAGAAATGAATGGATATATGTCAAAGAATGCAAACAACATTTCGACATATGTAAAAAATGTTTACAGTTCTTTGTTTTATTGTAACAAAAAATAGAAACAATGCAAATGTTAAAGGTCAGTAAAGTGAATAAACAGCTGTAATGAAGTAATTTTTAAAAAATGACTGAAAGGTCTGTCTATGTAACTCATTTCAGTGGACAACAGGGGTGGCCAGAAGCTGTGGAGCCAGCCTGTTTTAGCTTCTTAGTATGAAATCCCTGTTTGTCTGTTTGGATACTCGCAGTATTTTTGCCTCATGATTGTTATTCAGCTCTTGAGCCAGTGACTGTGTGGATAGTTTTCCATAAACTCTACCTGGAATGTGCTTAACCCCTTTAATGTGCATGATCAAGTTTTTTTTCCTCTATTTTTCTTCTATTCAGAAATGTTGCTTTAATTATCCCTTTGATTATTGTTTATGTTCAAAACCTTGTCAAATACTCAAAAGCTATAATTGGTAGTCAAACCTACATTTTCTGCCCAATATCCATCATGTTTCTATTCATTTTCATCTTTATTCTTTATTTAACTTATAATGTTTGCCCTCAATAGGACTGTGTGTTTTTGTTGTCAGTTGTACTATTATATCTCATGGATTTTGTGACAAGAAAAACAAGTAGAATAGAACGTTCATCCAGTTAATAAGCATAGTTCAGTAGGGTCTTACTGCTAAGTGACTTGGGAAGTACATGCTGGGCAAGGCCTGGTAAACTGACAGTTTTCATAGCTAATGTGTTGTGGAGAGTGAACACTGACACCAAAGAAAATGGGGATATGGTTTTATGTTTTTCTTCTAGGTGATAGCAGTTTTAGGCTTTACTAACTGTATTATACATATATTAACTGAATCATACCATAGAGATGGCAGAAGGGTTGCTGAGTATTTAGGTATCTGTCTGGGTTTGAGAATTTGATTGGTTTCCACCTAACACTGAAAAGTTGACTTCATCAGTGTGACAATGTACAGGATCCATTGCTCGCTCTTCTCTGAAGCACAGGGGAGAGTCTACCCACAGGAAAATCACGATGTTAAGTAGGGATCAACAGTTTTCAATTCTGTTATTGCAGTCTGTATTTCTTTGAAATTCTGAGCTGACCCACTTCCTTATTTTATTATCTTTTCAGCTTACCCTGTTGTTTTATAAAATTTAACTTGTCTTTTTACCTCAGTATTTGTTAAATCTTTCTGCACATGTCATAGAAACCAGGTCTTTCTGGATACTACTGAACACTTTAAGGCTCTGTCTAAAACGTGTTCATGTTTTTTGTTTGTTTGTTTTTGTTTTTTTTGTTAAGATTTTATTTATTTATTTTTAGAGGGGGAGAGAAGGAGAGAAACATCAATGTATGGTTGCCTCTCGTGAGTCTCCTGCTGGGAACTGGCCTGCAACCTAGGCATGTGCCCTGACTGGGAATCGAACCACAATTTTGTGGTTCACAGGCCCGTGCTCAATCCACTGAGCTACACCAACCAGGGCCATGTTTTTCTTGTTAACTCATTTTCAGAGTGACACCACTTTCTGTGATTGAGAGAGATGTTCTCTTTCTCTTGTGCCCCCAGTACTTCTTCCTGGATACTATTTGTATGTCTTCAGTTTACTTATTCTGAAATGATCTATCCAGGCCTTGGGATAGCCAGTAGACAGTGTAGATTCGACTTTTTGTCTACCTGCATTTGTAGAAAACTTTTCTCCAAGCTGTCTCAATATCCAGTGTCTTTCAGGCAGTCTCTGTTAAACTGAGGTGGAATCTGGCCACACCCTTTCTTCCTGCCTGTGCCTTTCATACATTGGAATGTTAAAGTCCTCGTATAATAAGTAACATCAGTATTGTGCTTTACAGCCAAGTTCTTGCTATAGGTGCAGTAGTTACAACCTTGTACTTGCTGTGAATTCAGTTCCACTGTACTGCTGCCATCACCCTGCATTGTTTTCTTGGAGTTAATCTCCAAGTGAATGGATAACATTGGTTCCCAATAGATAATTCTATTTGGTTCTTACAGAATGGTAGGCATATCTAGTTAGTTAACAAAGTTCTGTAATTCAGGAGCCAAATAATAAATTTATGAGAGCACTGATGAAGTTGTCTAGGTGGGAAGAGGAGGGTGTATGGGGGATAAATGGTGATGGAAGGAGACTTGACTGGGGGTATAAACACACAATACACTGTGCAGATGGTGTGTGTGGAACTGTGCACCTGAAACCTGTGCAGTTTTGTTAGCCAGTGTCAACTCAATACATTCAATAAAAAGGAAAAAATAGTTCTCTTGGTTAAAAAAAGGAAAAAAATTCATTTAATGAAAAGCACATATAAGCATCATATCTTTTTCCCCCCTTCAATCCATTTCAGTTGGAGGCAGAGAGGGAGGGGGAAGGGAGGAGGAAAAAGAGAAGGAGAGAGAGAGTCTGGGGAGATGTTGGTGAAGTATAGACAATACCCAAATAAATGCTCAAGTGAAATATATCGGATGTGGGAAGTAAGATTGCTATAGAGAAAAATAAAGATAAAAAGACAGGGAGGATTCATAATTCTCATTCCTATTGTTACAGGGTTTAAGGCTTGTCATAATAGTTATTTTTATGGGATATTGGGTGAAGCTACTTTAAATGCAAACAGTATTGTTGTTTGAAATAGCTTTTAAATCGGAATCTAGCTGTGCTTACGTTTAATGGTCGAAAAACTATTATTACTATTAATCTCTGGTGTGTGATACATTGTGGAAAAAAACTGTGCTCACTGCTTGGTAGGTACTATGATATATGCTTACTTAAGCTATTTTATTTAATCCTTACAACACCTCTGTAAATTAAGTGTTATTTATCCCTTTGAAGATAAAGAAAAGGCTTAGAATGCTTAAATAACTTGCCTGAGGGAGCATAGCTAGCAAATACCCAATTTAGGATTTGAACCTAAATATCTTTGATCCAAAGATTATATTTGTAATCACTACACCTTTCACCTTCAAGCTCTGACTGAACTAAGCATAATGAACACATTAACAAATTGATTGGTTTTAATCCAGCTGTTTTCCAGAGCTTGTACATAATTTGTTCTCTGCCTACCTCTCCAACTTAATTTTAGATTCCATACCCCAGGCTGTCTGCTCCCAGTCCCACTGACCTCCTTTCTGTTCCTTATGTACCATATTTTGGAGACCTTCGCTTGTTCCCTAAGTTGGTAGTGCTCTCTTTCCTCTCCCCTTTTCTCTCTATGCTTTCCTCCTCCTCCTCCTCCTCCTCCTCTTCCTCTTCCAGGTCCTAGCTCAGGTAACATTTGCTCAGTCGTCTTCTGGCAATTGTGTATAAAAAAGCTACCCCTCCCCCTGTGGCCTATTATTTTCTTCATAATAGCTGATCTGAAATCAATCTGTTCACTTATTTGTTTATGTCTTTCTCTACAGACTGTAAGCTCTGTGAGAGCAGGGAACTTCTGCTCTTGGTTATCACTGTATTTACGAAGTTACATGTCGAGTCCTTCTCTAACAGATGTGGAAAAGGCAATTTAATGAAGAATGGGTGAATGGCTTTGGAATGTGTATATTTGTTTCTACTTAGGAACGATGCCTTTAAATTTTTTTAATGAAATATATTTGAAAATGTCTGATAAATTTGAGTAGTATTCTAAACCATGTTTAAAGTTTGACTGGGATACTTAACATAATCACAAACCATCACAATTTCCTGCAATAACAGATTTTTGCTTTGGTTTTGACATGCCCAGTGGTCTTATAAAAATAACCTTAAAATGCGTATTATTTAATAAGAATAAGACTCTTTACCTAATTATCTGCAGTAGTGTGATAGTGTTAGATAATCATAACAGTTTTTAGCTAGATAAAGACTTAATACGCTCTATAGTCAAACCAAAGTAATCTCAAAAGATAAGCCTTCTCAAAAGCTGCACAGGTAGAGTCAGGCCCAGAAACGTGACAGAACCCTTTCTATACACTAGTGTTCCTTTCACTTGCCCTCTCCCACACCGTTATAGTGAATATTCCCACAGCAGCAGTAGATTACGTAGAGCATTAAATCAATAGGAATAAATCTGTATTTCAGGAAGAAAAGTATGAGTATTAGCCAGAGTTCCCAGGTTATCTCAAATCCATAAGAAATGCGATGGACTTTCAGGGGTGCCATGACCCTGGAGTTGCTGTGCACAGCTGCATCTAAGGTGGCTGTGATGGAGACACAGGGTGTGCAGGCCAGACCTTCAAGTAGAAGGGAAAAGATGCGTCAGGTTCAGGATGAACAAAATCATCAAGCTTTATACACCGTATTTTGTTCCACAGTTCACAATCAAAACTACTGCACTGAAAGCTAATATTAAGCAACCACAAATTTAAAAAAATC
This sequence comes from Artibeus jamaicensis, assembly GCF_021234435.1. Lineage (NCBI taxonomy): Eukaryota > Metazoa > Chordata > Mammalia > Chiroptera > Phyllostomidae > Artibeus > Artibeus jamaicensis. The sequence goes on along the minus strand of NW_026521249.1, from coordinate 1,037,021 downwards.
AGATTTAATAACCTTTGAATTTTTGTGACTCAGTCTTATTTGACAAAGGAATTCCTTATTTTCTAGAAATGTTCCTTGACACTATGGTTTGATTTACAAACAAATTTACATGCATGTCTAAAAAACAAAATATATCTTGCCTTCATGTCTTCTTAGCAGCCAAAGATTTATTTTCTAACAGTCAAAGAAAACAAAAGCAAACTACATTGTCTTGTTTCCATAAAGAGATGAAGGAAAATGGGCATGTGTTTCATCAATGGAAATGATATGTCCAGTAAATGTGGACAGTGAATATATATAAAGCATTCTAAGAAGTTCAAAAATAGTGCTTTTTCTAGGAAGTGACTCTTGTAAGACCAATGTAACCAAGACCTGTACTGTCTATCTTATTATTCTCCCAAGGTCAGCAGCAACTTTGGCTCATGTATTTACACAGCAGAACATAGATTCCAGTGCAGATGACTATGAAATTTACCTTTTTTCTCGTGAAGAGAATTTTTATGCTGACTCTGTAGAACTCCAGTTCTCTTCAGTGCTTTGGTTGTAGAATGATCACAGGCTATAAAAAAAATACTGTTCATCCCCAAATAACTATGCATGTCAGTCACTGAAACTTTGAGTTCAGGGATTACCTTGTCAAATATATTTCTGGTAGAGATAAATCTTGCCTTAAAATTCTGGAACCTATTGTAATGAGGATTTATTTGTCTTTGTATGTCTGTATGTGCAGGAATACATGGACTCCAATAAATACATTGAGCATCTGCTAACTCAACTTGAGGAGAAACACAGAAGTCTCTGGAGGTGAGTTAAATCCATGTCCTCACTTATAGCCACCAGAGCACTGATCTTGATTATGGAGGCAGGGAATTAGGAAATGGTTTCTTGTTCCATTTGATGTCAAAAAATCACTAGAGGTTACTTAGAGAATTTTATTTCTTTAGCTAAAGTAAAGCAACAATGGTGAAAGTTGTCTTTGAGTCAAGGAGTTGCTCAGAGCTGGAAGGATGGTAGAAGTTGTGACATACATTGGTTAAGGTCAATGAATTAATTGCCCAAGGCCACATGGCAACCTTATATGGTAGAAACTGGAGCCCAAATTCTCTGATCCTTGCCTGCTTGAAGATTATTTAAGTTTTTCTGTAATTAAAAAGGTAGGACATTTCTGCTTAAATTTTCTGCTTCTCTTCATATTAAAGAGGAACATTTTAAGAATGTTGTTGAATAGGTCTCCAATTTTTTTTCTTATATGGTGGGTCCTGATTCTCACTAAGGAAAGATATGTGAGAATATTTTCATAGGTAAGATGAAAAAGATTAGTATCATAGAAGTCATATTTTCAAGTTATTTATTCCCTGGGTCCTCTTGGAAAGTGAGACTAGCCAAAGATGGTTGTGATGTTATTATCTAGCTCTTTAGGGTCCATGTAGTCAATGCTCTTGTAGGTGCTGCTATGGGATTTGAATTTCTTTTTCTAAGTTCCTATAGTTATTGTTGTGGGGTGTAAGTATATTATTGCTCATTTATATGATTCCTCACTTTGCACTGCAATTGTTTCACATAATTAGCTTTGTCTCCCAAAGGTCCATATGCCCCTAATGTCCTTTATTGCTTATCTCCTCAAGGCAGGGAGCAGAGCACATTCTTTGTCCACAGAGATGGCAAGTAAATATTTGTTAACCCTGTGGCTCTTTTCTCCAACCTCATCCAAACCCGTCACCATTGGCACCAGGCTCTGCTGTTTGCCCCTTCTTTATGCATCCTATAACAAATCCTAATAACTTTGAAATTCATCTTCCTGAGAAATTCTAGTTCTTGGGTAAAGTGCCTGATACATTCATTTGTCTTTCTCTTATATTACCATATTTTGCTGTGTATAATGTGCACATGTTTCTGTGCACATTATACACAGGATTGTTATACCCATTGGCATGTAATCATTATATCCATGTACAATGCACATTCTTATCTTTCCATCAAAAATTTGTGCATTATAATGGCAAAATATGGGTAATTTTCCTACTGGAGAACAAATCTGTGGTTATAATAATAGAAAGTATTCTGTTTCTATACACAAAAACAATTGCTGGTAGTATACAACAGAAGTTTGTAATTTTTGCCTGCTTGCCCCTGGCAGGCACACCAGTTAATTTTATATAACTTTATGTAATATTTGTTAGATTTGTTTTTGAGAGCTATAACCTGGTTGATATAATTTTCTTTTGTGAATCAGTGTATTGTATTAATAAAACCAATAATAATAATGTGTTTATGGTTATGTGCCTTTTAAATTATACCTTCCATAGATCTACAAAGTATATTGAAAAGGTTATTTAACCGATTTGTAACATTGTCTTTCAAGTACTTGAATATTTTTTATCTTCCAAGAGAAAAATACACAAAAATGATGAATACCATCCGACAAAAGAAACTTAGAGTTTAATTTGGTCAGCAAGTGTGTCTTATACACATCATTGGAAAGGAGTAATGGCTTTATGGGTCTCTGGACCAAACACCTGCACATGGAAATATTTTCCTGCTTTCTCAGGGTTGCTTATAAAAACCATTTGGTCTTCTCCTCTATGATTAAGTTAAAATCACATTTCAGGCACAGAATTAAACTAACATAAAGAAAGAGCTCAGAATTCTGTGTGCAATCGCTTCCATTATCCTTCAGAAATGGAATTGTTGCTGGTAAAGAAGCATTGCCTTATATATAGTGTCAGTGGATCTAATAAAATGACATTTGAATAACAATAAAGGGCAATAAGGATGCTTGAATAGTCAGAATAACTACCAGTGAGAAAATGGAAATGGGTAGTATTGAAAAGAAAATGAAACCAGTAATAGCAGTTTTATATACTATTTATTGAATCATGAAATTATACTTGATTATATTTTGCAAACAGATCTTGACTGAGTTAAAGTAGTAGGTTTTATGGTGATTGTTACAGTGTCATAACTGCAACTGTAGCTGAATTGTTTTTGGTGAAGAATATGTCAGGTGACAGTGAGCAGTGTGGAAAATTCTTTCTGGTTGTGATTAAATTTTTTAAATACTTTCTTGAGTTAGAATTGAATCTGTGATGTGCAGTGGATCATGGAAATAGCGTGTGATGTACCCAAGCACAACCGGATTATCTGAAGTTAAACAGCTATTCCCATAACTCAATATAAAAGCTTTTCTCTGACTTTATTATGCTTTTGACTTATAGCTGGCAATCTTCATGGATGGGGCTACTTGTGATTGCTCCTAATAGTAACTGATGATCTTCCACTTATACTTGAAAGGACAAGTTCTGAATACTTAGTTCTTCCAACAGTAATGGTGGTCAGCATTAATTTGGAGCCACAATATTTTAGGATTGATCAAAATCATGGTAGACATATATGCTATTATTGACACTGAATGAGGAAAGAATTGGACAAATTCTTTCCTCATTCAGTAAGAAGATTGGGCACAAGGATTAAAAGTCTTCCCTTATTTTTGTGGAGGGAGCTACTTGTCTTTAATAGTTTTTAGTCATTTTTATAGCATAACTAGTTGCTGTGACACAAATATATTGTTGTAGTCATACTCTCAAGATAACTGGTTATGGGGGGTCCTTTAGTATTCTACTGAAATAGACCTATTATCTGTCTCTGGGTATTCAAATTGCTAAGGAATTTGTGAAGTCCAAAGATAGCTGTCTAGCAATAACCAGTCATTTATCTCAACTGTCTTTTTTGATACCAACAGAAAACATGTGTGAATTAATCTGAACGGGGGGGGGTAGAATCAGAATCTAGGACTTAGTCTGAGACTTGAGTACAAGTCTGGGTGTGTTTAATATCCTCTGAGCCCCCCTGCTTGATGAGGAAAGGAACATACCAACGGCACCTTGTTCACCAGCTGATGTTGAAATGTGACAGTGCATTTCTGCATGTTTATTTGTTTTAATGTGGGAAGTGAAGATTAGAAGAAAAAGGCTCATTTGCACTTAATGATTTTTATATCATCTATTACTATTTATGAGTTGGCTAAATATGTCTGTGATTGACAAAGATTGTTTTTTTAATATATTTTATTGATGATGTCATTACAGTTGTCTCATTTCCCCCCTTCATCCCCCACCCCCATGCCCCCTTTAGTTCATGTCCATGTGTCACAAATACTTTAGCTTCTACATTTCCCATACTATTCTTGCCCTCCCCCTGTCTATTTTCTACCTAGCATCTATGCTACTTATTCTCTGTACCTTCTTCCTCCTTTTCCTCCTTCCACTTCCCTGTTGCTAACCCTCCATGTGATCTTCATTTCTGTGGTTTCTGCTCCTGATCTAGCTGTCCTCTAAGCTGTCCTTTTGTTTTAGGTGTGGTTCTTAATAACTGTGAGTTTGCTGTCCTTTCACTGTTCATCTTTTTTATCTTCTTTTTCTTAGGTGAGTCCCTTTAACATTTCATATAATAAGGGCTTGGTGATGATGAACTCCTTGAATTTGGTCTTATCTGAGAAGCATTTTATTTGTCCTTCCATTCTAAATGAAAGCTTTGCTGGATAGAGCAATCTTGGATGTAGGTCTTTGGATTTCATAACTTGGAATACTTCTTTCCAGCCCCTTCTTGCCTGCAAGGTCTCTTATGAGAAATCAGCTGACAGTCTGATGGGCACTCCTTTGTAGGTGACAGTCTCCTACAAAGATTGTAATGAAACAATTGCTGAGAATGTCCTTCTTCTACACTTGATAGCCTCAAATGAAGAGTTTGGAACAAACACAAACAGCTGAAAAATACAAATCAAATTCATGAATATTTATTGTGTTAATGACTCTTTCATGTCACATATGTAAAATTATAACAATGGAAACAGCATAATACTATAGAAATGCAATGAGGACCGAACTGGAGGTTTTGGAGACTTGAACTCTTGCCCTGGCCTGCAAAATTCACTGTTAAAGGAGCATCTGAGACTTAGTTTCCTTATCTATAAAAAGAAGGTATCAATATAGTTAGTGCTTAAGTTTGTGGAGCATAAGGATGATATGAAACATGATGTCTAAAGTAGTATTACATTTACGTAACATGTCAGACATGCATAATTTCATTTTTCTGGAATACTTAAATACTACATTATGATTAATCAGCATGATACATATATCATAGAAGTATCCAAGAGAATGAGTAGAAATGACTAATATAACAGAAATACCTAACAATTTGCCAGCAATGCAACCAGATAATGTCAAAGTGTTCATTTCAGATGTCCCTAGCTCTAATTGGAGACAGTGTTAGCAATAGCCTATAAATGAACAAAGTAGGTCTGCAGGGCCAAATTTAAATGACAAGATTTGGTAAATGAAGAGAGCCAACTGCCCGCCCCCAGACACCAAATCACCAAAGGCCCATCTGAACAAGCTCTGTCTGAGCTCCGGTTTCACAATCAAGGCACTATTGATGTTTGGGGCCAGTCATTCCTTATCATGGGGTTGTGAGAGTGTGGTTGTGCTGTCCATTGTAAGATTTTTTTAAAAGATTTTTATTTATTTATTTTTAGAGAGGTGAAGGGAGGGAGAAAAAGAGAGAGAGAAACATCAGTATGTGGTTGCCTCTTGTGTGTCCCCCACTGGGGACCTGGCCTGCAACCCAGGCATGTACCCTAATTGGGAATCAAACCTGCAACCCTTTGGTTCGCAGCCCATGCTCAATCCATTGAGCTACACCAGCCAGGGCCCATTGTAAGATATTTAGCATAATCCCTAGCTTCAATCCACTACATGCCAGTAACATCCCTTCATTGTGACAACTGAAGAGTCCCCAGACATTTTCTACATGTTCCCAAGGGATCAGAATCATCTTTTCTCCCCATTTGAGAACGAGTGGTCTAAATCAGCAGTCACCAAACTTTCTGGCACTGGGGATCGGTTTTGTGGAAGACAGTTTTCCTGCAGACTGGGGTAGTGAAGAGTGGAGACAGGAGACAGAGTTCAGGCAGTAACAGGAACGACATCCATGGATAGGAAGGAGGGAGGTTGGAGACCCCTGATCTAAATTATTGACAAGCATTTTTCTAAGCACATGCCAAGAAATACAAATACCCTGGGTCACTGTTATAGGTGTTTTAAGAAAAATAAAGGTCAAATTTGAAATATGCTAGGTAAAACCAAGTTTAAAAAATGTTTTAATTGTAGAACTTTTCAGAACCAATTATATTACTAACATGTGCTGTACACATGAAATACAAGATATAAAATGTAATTTTGGCTTCTTAAAAAATTGAATCATATCTCTCTTGAAGTATATACTCTCAGGTTCCAGGAAATATATTTGGGGAATGGTGACCTATCCAGTATGACAGCCAAATATAAATGTGGCTTGTACCCCCTATGCTCTCCACATCATTGGTGCTGGGTGTCGAGTGACTTAGTAAATGAACATATGGCACTGTGAGGAGTCTGGTTGTGCATACAAGGGGTTAGTATGTATGTGGAGAAGCCAGTCCCAGGTTCTTTACCATTTCCTTGAGGGATAGCCCAAGCCTCAGTGTGAAATTCCAAGAATCTGAAGAACTGTTGATTACAAGCTACACTGGCCCTAGTGAAGCACCTAACTCTTACTCCCGCAGGAGAGATGGTTTCTACACAACCAAGGAGAGGAAAACACTTGATTGACAAGCGTGTATAGATCCCTGGTCAGAATAAGGTCCCCTAAGGCCTATCCCTTTCAACAATAAAATAATGATTTTAATGTATCCAAAATTCTTAAAAATAGACTTTTGCTTTGTGGCTTATATGTAATTCTTATTCTAAGGAAAGAGGGGGGAAAATGGATGAAAACTTTGTTCTGATTTTCATCACAATTCAAAATTTTGCTTATTTAAGAGTGAACACTGTAATAAAATAATCTGCATTCCAAACACTGATTCATGTACCTAATTTTGATATATTTTTATATTTTGGGGGCATAAATAATTAGTACTACTGCCTACAGTTTATTTTAGCTCTAATCTTAATTTCTATAAAATGTGAGTGATATTAAAATTGCTTACTGAGAGGCTACATGCTATTCTCTTTCTTGGAAAAGAAAATCCTTTGATAATGTGTTATCTAGAAGTCGTCCTGCAGTTGTAAAGGAGGGACTAGAAGAAAAAGTACCTGTGCCCCAAGAAAAAGTCAAGCCCAGAGCCTCTTGGAGATTTACTTTCTATGCATCTTGGGTCTCAGAATTGTGTGATCCAGTCATCTTCACAATTAGCATTTCTCTATCCTCATGGGGTTAATTTATGTAAACTATGGAGATGCCAAGTACTAAACAGGTTGCCTTTGCTGTAATCATGGACTTCCACTGGGAGATCTTAATTGGCAACAAGTAAAATTGCTCTGCATGAATTCTTAATGGTGGATACCACATAAAATAAGAATTGTGATTTGTTTTTTTAAATCCCTTCAAGAGAAAAGAGTCCATCTCTGGGGGACAGAATGTATAGCCAACAAAGAGAGAGCTCAGTGCTTTGCAATAGCAATAAAAGCTCTGAAAGCCAAACCTCATGCTATGCCAACTCACTAACAGCACATGGTCTCCCAGCTCTGCATCCCTGTCTCACTATGCTGAGGTCAAAGAAGGCCAGGGCGAGCAAGCTTTGCATTATCTTCCCTTCCTCTCAACCCCTGGGCTGGATTTCTAAATCACAGCTATATTCGTGGGCAAGTGTAAGCACAAGGGCAACCCTGGAAACCCATCAATGTCACTTCTCAATTACCCACCAGGGGTTGTTTCCAAGCTGCAGCCAGTCCTAGACCCCTGCCAAGATAAGAGTCTTGCCTCTAAGTCATGCCCTCTGCCCAGCATAAGGCGGCATAAATCAGGGCTCTGGAAATTGGGTATTGCACATGCTTCAATGCTTATGTCATCCCTGGGCAGTGGTGGGGAGGGCTATGGGCTGAGCTGTTTCCCAAAGGATACTTATTATAGACAGATGGTGCTGCTTTATAGGAGCAAAGCAGCATTGAGGCTTCTTCTCGTATTTTTGATAGACCCCTGATGAAGTAACATTGCTATCTTTAAGGTGATTTGCTCAGCCAAAGAGGGGGCTTATAGAACTAAGTCCAGAAAGATAACTGAATTGACTGAACCAGAAGATCACCCATGTTCATATTTTACCTTATACTTTAGGAGTGATCAACACTGTAGTTAATTTATATGACCTGCCTGTTATGCTTGTTTATATACTTAGGTGTTGCCTGGTGTTTGAAACCATAACTTTTGGGCCAAGGAGACACCAAAAATGCCAGACAGAAACTTTGCAGGAACTTTATATACATGAGTTCCTGTTCCTTATCAAATCTGTCCGAGTTAACCCAGCAGAGAACATATACTTAGATCCTAACCTAATAAGTGTATAAAATAAGACTTTTAAATTATGTGAGTTGTATTTCATTTTCTTCATCCCAGATCTTGTTTGCAAAAGTAATGAACATGCATTTATCTGTTAAACACAATTTCTGGAAACTGTCCTTCAAAAGGCCAAAGGTTTCCCCAAGAAGTTAATGTTTTAATTGGAGTAGGAGCAGCTCTGGTGGACTGGGGGCAGTTGAAGAATCACTTTTTGAATAGATCAAATTTGAACTGCCTTTAAGACTTTTAGTATACATAAAGAAGATGATGGGAAATTCAGGTCTAGAGCTCTTTATAGTTTATATAGAAACCACAGTATAGATAGAGGCATTAGGTTAAGCTACAAAGATATAAAATTGCCCTCTACCATAAGTGGGGAAATATCCCCACTTTAAAGATAGATTTACTACAGCCAAGGGAAGCTTGAGCTGAATAATGTTGTACAAGTAGGTTCATAGATGATTTGAAAGTCATTCTACTTGTAGTTTAAACAGGTTTGTGTTCTGCAAGGAGTACTCTCATAGTACCAAAAATATTTCAACATCAATAGGATTTAGGGATCACACCGAAAAATTTACAGCTATTTAATCTGAAAATATTTGACTTGAAATATGTTTGGTATTTTTAGATCCATGCTTATCTTAATATGATGGCCAGAAGCCTAATGAGATTTATTTATCTGAAATTAAAATAAAGAGCCTCAAGCAAAAGGCGTTTTTGCAGATTTATTTGGGGTAATAAAGATCACAAATATTCTTACTAAATTGAAAGCAGGAAAAGTCCAGCCCACAGCCATGTGAAGGGCCTGCTCCACAGAGATGCCTGTGTTCAGGCTGCAGTGCATTTCCAGTAGGAATGACTAAGTGCCTGTTTTTTTCTGGAAGGAGGAATGAAATGGGTTATTTACTGTGGCCTTCTATTTAATTTTAATTTTAACAGGGAAAAAACCCACTAACTTGTTAGAGCATTAGAATATTTATGATTTTCTTTTAAGGGATGATTGTTAGGATTTAACTCTACATATCTTTACACTAGTAACTCTTGAGTTAAAAGAAGTGATTTTTTTTTTGCTCACTGCCTTCTATTTACTTATTTGTTTGTTTGTTTGTTTGTTTATTTATATATTTTTAGCTTTCCATATTCAGAGTCCTGGGAGGGAGTTCTAGTCCTCTCTTTCAACCCCCATCTCAACTCTGGGGGGAGGTGTTTGGGTCTCTGAAAAGAAGAAATACAAAATGGAAAATTTCCCCTCAGAGGCTTTAATTATGTATAAATAATTGTATATACACATTGTATATACTTTTATATTAAAAATTAGGCCTCAAATAATCCCACAAAGAACTAAGGATCAAAGGATCAAAGAATCAGGAATAGGTTGGTGAAACTGCAAAACAGTTGGTAAAAAGCACACGTTAGATATTTCAGGACAGAGAAAACTTCGAAGAATGTGAACGTCCATTGCAGGGGTGGCTGAGGTTGGCAAACTGTGGCTGGTTTCATGGCCCAGAAACCCTCATGAATTTGCTTTACTGGAATCTGGCTTGCTCACTGTTCAGGGTGTGTGCCCTACTGAACACTCACTGATTCAGAATTACATACAGGTGGACTCCCTATGGAGCTAATTGCAAATTTTTCACCAGATGTAAAAGTCCACACTGGAGAGAAAGTAACAGCCACTGTAGCTGTAAACTCTGCACTGCTATGTTAGCCTACTTTTACTAAGCAGTCACTCTGCACTGCTACATTAGCCCGCTTTTACTAAGATGTCTACTCACTTAGATCCTGGGGATGCTCTGGTTCTTGCCTCTTCTTCCTTCCCTAGTTTATGAGGACATCCCTTCAACAAAATACTCCCAACATATACCTAACAGTGGTTCTATACTTACCCTCAATACCAACCTGTTTTATTCATGAAGGTTGGTCCTGTACCTCTACAGGTCTTTGACCTGTAGAATCAGCTCTTCTCATTCCTCATTGTTTTCATAGTGCTTAGCATAAGACATGCAACTTCAAGATAAAACTTCATTTATCTTGAAAACATAGAATTGGGAACATGCTTTAGTCATCTTTGTACGTAACAGACTTGTCTCAGTGGCATGTAAATGCTTAATGAGATTCACAATTTCAAGATAATTATTCTTAAAGATGAGACCTTCAGTGAAAATATAAATGTGTTTAGTGATATGTAAAGCCAGGAGGAAAGCTTGCTTCACTAGAATTGTTTATGTTGCTTTCAAAATTCAGTCATAAATTTTTGGGCATGTCATGTTCGCCTGATGGGTCAGTGCACCTCACAGGGGAGGATCTTATCAGCAACAATAATAAAGTGTACATCTCTGCCTCCAATTTTATTGTCCTTATATACCAATTGTATCTTGAGCTGCAAACAGCCTTATCAATAGAAGCAATGAAAGGGTACCTCATAAGCCCTGACTGGTATGGTTCAGTTGGTTGGGCATCATCCTGCAAAGCAAAAAGTCACTGAATCAATTCCTGGTAAGGACACAGGCCTGGGTTGTGGGTTTGGTCCCCAGCTGAGGAGCATGCGAGAGACAACCAGTGGGTATTTCTCTCTCACATGGATATTTCTCTCCCTCTTTCTCTTTCCCTTCCCCTCTCTAAAGACAAATAAAACCTTTTTTTTTAAAGGAATATCTTATAATTTTGAAAGGAAGGAATTAAGAGCCCATGAAAAGTGAAAATAAATAAGTAAATAATTCATAATAAAAATCAGTGCCTGAAATAGTACATTTTTTTTTGCCCCCCACCTTGGATACAGTGAGTTAAAGAAAAATTACACATATATGTTACTTTTTAAAACAGAATCATGGGTTAATCTGAAAGGTGAGCAGGTACTTACAGAGAAGGTCTTGAGAATTCTGGCAAGACATACATAAACTTGAAATTAGAGGGGAGCTCAAAGTAAATAAGAATGATGTAAGCTGCCAAACAGAGAGCAAGTTTTCAAAGGATTAGTGACATGGAAGACAATGTGGGGAATGAAAGTAAAAAGGTATAAAAAGAGAACAACCAACAACTAAAAGTAATCATTTTATTAGCTAAGCGCTTTAGATAGCCTAATTACAAAAATGGGTATTTCCTATCTCCTAAAACACTGCCGACATACTTTGTAGTCCAGGTGGGGCTGGTACGGGTTGGCATTCCGGTACAGAGTCTCGGTTCTGTTTGCTGGCTGTGTTGTACTAAGTTTTAAAAATATTTCTAGTTTATTTTTTGCAATGTGGAGTTCAAGTCCTGATTCTGCCACTTACTGTGTATTCCTGGGAAAGTCATTTAGGCCCTTCTGGACTTTCATTTCCCACTGGTAATGAGCCAGGGTTGAAGTAAGAGATTTCAGCAGTCCTTTCTTTGCAGTTAACAGTCTCTAATTCTTGCTGATCATCTTGGTGGCACAGTTGAAAGGTTGGGCGGTAAAGCCAGAAGAGAAATGATACACAGAATTACTGAGATTTGGAAGTGACAGATTCCCTTCCTGAAAGAAGGGAAACTAGTTTTCTTTAAGCTATAACTCTTGGGCTGTGTCTTGGCACTGAACCTTCCGGAGGTAATAAAACAGCATGCTGGCAGACCCAGGGCACCAGAGCAGGACCTGAGTCTGTGACCACTTTCAAAAGGTTTTCCAGGAAATTATTCTATTGAATAATGTTTAAGTTTCCATAGGAGCTGTAAGCACAGCACAGTGCAAAAAAAAGGTAGATTGCACGATATTTTTTTTTTTAAAAAGCAGCTCTGGGGTTATGGTCCCTATTAAGGGAAATCGCATTGTCTTATGATGTTTCTTTAGTATTCCCTGGAGATTCATGGACTCAATTGCTAATTAAAAGTCAGAATGTGTATTTACCTGGATTTATTCATTTTTCTTATCTAATTGATTCTCCTGTATCTCTGCTCTGGAAATAAAGATATGAATGGAGTCCGTTACAGAAGGCCACTCTAAAAGAGAGCTTCCTCAGATTGGGCACACAATTTAGGATTTTGGCCTCTGGGGCCATTTGTTAGGAAGATGATATAATTTAAAATATACCAAAGATTGCATCTATCCAATGATACCTCTCCCACTTGTCTGCCTAGAATTCTCAGGCTTGACATAAAGGATATTGAGTGCACAGGAAGTCACCTGTGACATCTGTCCTTGCCTCCTGAGGGGAGTCCTGGCAATCCTCTCTTAGCTGCCTGTAGTGTCTTACAAAGGATTGGTTTTCAAATTAGATTCCTGTGGAAATCTGAGTCCTGGACAGTTTTGAGCAAGGACAAGCATGTTTAGAGTGGAATAAAGGACATCTATTAGAAATGTTAGAGCACAAACATAAATATTTATATTCCTAGCCACACCTGTGCCTACCAACTTTGATCTTTTTTTAAAATTACTCATTATTCCCACAAGTGCATTCCTTGTTGTTCAGGTGTCCATTCCAGACATGTAAAGCCTGGGTCTTCCTAATGGACAACTCTTTAGCCTGATTCCTCAGCCCACTCGGGCTCCATTCATATTTTATCTCCTACTCCTCTCCCCTCTGAACTGGAGACTGTACTACACATGCACACATAGTAATTTACATCTTGTGAAAACTCCAAAATTATTTCATATACCTTAATTTTACCTCTACAAATATTGTCAGCACCTGGCCTACCATTTATGTTCTATATAAAATGTTGATAAGCATGGGATTGAACATAATAGCTGTTCAGTGAACATATTGACTGATATTTCCTAAATAGTTCTATGTGGTACTCTTGCTGATAACACTATGAGTATTTATTTCATCTGTTGGTTAAGGTCATTACAAACTAGGGAGTTTCCATAAGGCCGGTGACGAAAATAGAATGAGGTAAAGAATACTAAGTTAGTAATGATGAGAGGAATTGGAGATGTTTAGTTTGACAAACAGAAAAAGTAGGAATAGAACTGATATCTGTTTTTAAAATGGAGTGAGTTGAGAAATATTGGCAGCATCCTGGGATATTCAGGAGAAAAGAACTGGTAAACCAGTTGTCTAAATTAGAACCTGAGAGGTAGCAACTCAGCACCAGAAAGAAATACATACTCCCCCCTCACATGGAGAAGGATGCTTGAGATAGTGAGCTCTGTACCACTGCAAGTGTCAAAGCAAAATCCGTGTGACCCTCTTTCAGATGTCATGTTGAGTGGATTGTCACAGCAGACGGAAAGACACCCCTCATGTCGGATGCCTCGTTGTCTGTCTTTCACCCTCTGACCCTGATGCTGCTCTACTTTTGATGCTCATTCCCTCTTCTCTGCACCATCCCTTTTAAATAAGCAAAGACACTTTTGTAGTCTTGCTCTTCGTCTTCACTTTTCTGACAGAAAGAATGCAGGTTCTTCCATTGTTCCTGATACAACTATTCTTCAGACTCTGCTTAATAATGGTCACCTGCTAGACTTATTCTAGCTCATCAGTTTTCCTTTTAACATGTGGGGCTCTAATATAAACATAATACATTTTACTGTGACCAGATTACAAGTCCAGTTTCAGTCATCCTTTGAGAGAAGGCTGTTATTCTAACTTTATGTTTTTTCCCCTAGTGGTACTAATTGTTTATAACCTTTAGGCAAAATACCTAAAATTCCAGCATTACATCATGCAGGTCTAGTTACTCTCTTGTGAACTCAAAGAATATAAATCATTATTTCAAAAAAGACCAAGGAGTGTTTTAAATTTAAAATATCTGTTTTTTTTGCACTGCTTCTTTATTCCCTGTTTTTTTTAATGCCTTGTCATGTTTTATGTCTTCTTTTGCCTAGTGCCAAGGCTTTATTTATGGTTAAGAGGTCAGAGTAGAATTAATAATTATAAATAAACTGGGTCATTTCTTATCTTTTATTGGACAGGCCTTCAGAAGGAAGAAGGGAGTGAGCTTCAGATTATCACGGAAATGAACAATAACTAATTTAACAGTTATAATATCAAGGTTAAGGAATATTAGGAAGGGTTAATCTTAGAAAGAAGAAACAGCTTGTAAGAAAATATTTACCTAGAGAACAGCTAAAGTGAACAGCGCTGTTGGTCGTTTTGCTGAAGAGAGAGATTAAGGTTGGGGATTACAGATGCCTGTTGTGATTCACATTTAGATTCCAACTTCAGCTGTATTATGATAGTGGTATATATATTTTACAGAAGAAGATACCACTTTTTAAACATATATTATGCTAAAAGTTTCAGCCCTTTTCTTTTGGAAATACAATCCGCTATCCCTTTTTTCTGATCCCTCCCCCAACCCATATCTCTTGAGAGGTTTATTTTGGGAGCATTTACTATATTAGCAGGTAAGTTTGTTTTTCCGCCTTGATGCTACATCATTGTTACAGAAGCTCCATTTCCAGGCAGTTTTAATAAAGTAGAATCATTATCTTCTTCTTCGTAATTTTAGTTACATTTAAAAATCACTTTCAACTTTCACTTTGAACTTTGGATAACAGCTGAAAAATGATTTTGTGAAGTTTGCGTTTATCTTTGTCACATTGGTGAAGGTCTTATAATAAATACATTGTAGATTATTTTTCCTGTCAAATGCTGCTAGACATTGCGGTAAATTAATTATCCGGGAATGCTGTCAGATGGATGTCCAGATACTGTCACAGAGAAGGCATGAGTCAAGATCCCGGGAAAGGCAAAAGCTGATCCACTTGTCAGCAGGTAACATTCTGCAGGGGTTGGTTGGGGTAGCTTGAGAAGATCACTTGGAAACCAGAGAGGTATATATGATAATGGGCTTCTGATAATTCTGAGCCTTATGGGATCTTTTTTTTTCTTGAGGAATATCTAGTTCTATCCATACTCTGTAGTGGGTTAGAAATGTGAGTGACATAAATATAGGGGTAACACATGCCATTCTAATCATACAGTAAGAAGAGATTTTTGAATTGCATGGCTGTTTGCATATGTTTATGGGAAAACCACAAAAAGGTCAGAGGGTCAGGATGTCTAGAAGGTTTCCTGCTTCTCATCTGAGCAAACTGAGGACAAAAGTATGGACTAATCCTTATAAAAAACTTTCTAATGGGATTTCCAAGAGTTGATTTTTCACATAAAGTTAGAACGTGGAAGTATCCCTTAAGCTTCTGTTTGGGAAAAAGAAAATTTAGATACTATTGTCTGGGGAACAAGAAAATACAGATATCATTGTCTGGATTAATATATAGTCGAACACTGGTTTCTTGAACATGTACCTTCTATTCACAAACCCAATAGTCCAGCAATTTTTCATGGCATCAAAATGCAGCATCTGGAGACTGCCACACATGGATGCAAGAATCGTCATGGAGCACCATGGCCCTGGGCCATCTCTGTCTTCGAAGAGTTGGCAAGGAAGGGCCTCTTTGATGTTCTGACTTCAAACATTCATAACATGACCCAAACTTAGCATTTTGTCTTATTAACTGTGATAGGACTGTCATTATTTTTATAAGCCATTTAATATCTGTTGGTATTTCTAACTTCTCCCACTTCTTGTTGGATAATAAGTTCCATAAACATAATCCCTACTTTATTGAGTGGGGTTTTCTTTTATTTAGCCTAAACACACAGAGGCTTCAAATAGTGACCCTTTCAATTAGAAATTTTAGATTTCAATGAGTAAATTCATATTTACTCACTTTTTTATAAGCTTAGAGATAGAAGTTATTTGCATCTGACACAGAATACTCATAGGGTAGCTCTGGGCTCATTTTTTTATTGTTTTATCTCTATTTAAAATTAAAAAATGTTTTTCTCTTACATCCCTTCTTTTCTTTTTGGCAACCATCCTCTCTGGCTTGTTCTGTGTATTTATGGGTCTATTCTGTTTAGTTTGTTTATTTCTTTGTTTTGTTGTTTTAGATTCCACATATAAGTAAAATCATACAGTATTTGACTTTCTCTGTTTGACTTATTATTAGCAAAATATCCTCTAGTTCCACCTATGTTGTTGCAAATGGCAAGATACTATTTGTTTTTTATTGCTAAGTAATACTTCATTATATATATTCCCATCTTTATCCACTCTTTTGGGAGACACCTAGGTTGGTCCCATATCTGGCTATTGTAAATAATGCTGCAGTGAACATAGGAGTACATATATTTTTTTGAATTAGTGATTTTGTTTTTTTTGAATAAAAAACCCACAAGTAGAATTACTAGGTGACATGGACCCTGGCTCATGGGGTCCATGGTATTATGGATGAGACACGAAACAAATTCACGTGGACTACCGAGTCCTATGGTAGAAAAGGGACAGCGTGTCTTCTCTCTCAAGAGGAGAAAAACCTCAGCCTTTGCCTTGACAAGCTTTTATTGCTTTTCTGGGCACATTACATGATGGTCCTCATTAACTATTCACAGGTTCGCTTTAGGTGGTTACCTTTTACAGAAAACAAAGGAGAGGATGCCGCTAATCACATCACAGAAGAAGGATATTTGCAAATACAAAGGGAAAAGTGGTTGACCTGGTTATCCTCATTTTTGGAAGGTTTAGCATAGATTTTAGGAAGTTACTTTAAAGATATGCAGTAAATGTTTCCTGCCTCAATTCAGGGTGAGGGAGTTTTAGCAGAAGCAAGCCTCAAAGCAGCCTAGGTACAATACAGGCCTGATTCCCCATGGGAGAACCCATCCATGGGCATGCAGAATCATCTCCTATACTAGGTTGTGTGGTAGTTCTATTTTTAATTATTTGAGGAACCTCCATACTGTTTTTTATAGTGGCTGCACCAGTGTACAATCCCAGCAACAGTACACGAGAGTTCCATTTTCTCTAAATCTTCACCAACACGTTTAATTTATTGATGCTAGTAATTCTGACAGGTGTGAAGGGATATCTCATTACAGTTTTAATTTGCATTTCTCTTATGATTAGTGACATTGGACATCTTTTCAATGTCTGCTGGCCATCTGTATGTCCTCTTTGTAGAAGTGTTGATTCATGTCTTCTGCCCATTTTTTTCATTGGATTTTTTTAAATGTTAAATTACATGAGTTCTTTATATATTTTGAATATTAACCTCTTATATATCATTTGCAAATATCTTCTCCCATTCAGTACATTATCTTTTTGTTTTATTGCTTCCTTCACTGTACAAAAACTTTTTAGTTTTATGTAGTACCATTCATTTTTTTCTTTTTTTGCCCTTGCCTGAGGAGACATACCCAAAGAGATATTGCTAAGACCAGTGTCAAAGAGCATACTGGTTATGTTTTTATCTAGAAATTTTGTGGTGTCAGGTCTTGCATTTAAGTTTTAATCCATTTGGATTTAATTTTTCTGTACAGTGTAAGGAAATGGCCCTGTTTCATTGTTCTGCATGTATATGTCCAGCTTTCCCAGCATCACTTATTGAAGATGTTGTCTTTACTCCATTCTTGCTATCGTTGTCACAGATCAGCTGATTATATAAGTTAAGATTTTTTTATATAAATCTTTATTTATATAAGTTAAGATTTATTTGTATAAATAAATCTTAACTGGGATCGCAATTCTATTACACAGATCTACATATCTGCTTTTTATTTCCCCACTACTATACCATTTTGATTATTTTAGCTTTGTAATATAGCCAAAGAAATCTTGAGAAAGAACAAATTGGGAAGTATCACAGTCTCTGATTTGAAAATAGAGTCTTTTATCTTTTAGAGCAATTATATATATTCATTTATAAGATAAAAGTTCTAGTCTTGAGTCTGCCACACTTTGTAATCCTGGATAAGTCATTTGTACACTCAACCCATTATCCGTAAAGGAGAAATTTGGGCTGAAATTTCTTTTCAGCTCTAATGATCTTCGGAATCTGTGACCATCTAGGAACATGTAGACAGTGGAACCTACATGGGAAAATTCTGAAATTAAATTGTTAATTTAAATTATAATTAATATTTGTAATTAATATTTTGAAGGAGATATAGAAAATGTTTTATAAATATAGACAAATTTTGGAATGAGAGCTTCTAAGGTGTGCTGTTAAATTATTATTTGTGGGTTGAAACAAAGGTAAAGCTCCTTTTTCTTAAAGCTGCTTTCTTTTTTAATTTAAATATTTTATTGTTTTTGCTATTACAGTTCTCCCAATTTCCTCCCCTTTTCCCCCACTCTCCCCAGTCGATCCGTCACTCCCATGGTCAATCCTCAAACTGTTGTCCATGTCCATGGGTGCTGCATATATGTTCTTTGTCCAATCCATTCACCTTCTTTCAACCAGTCCCTACCCCTGTCCCCTCTTACAGTCGTCAGTCTGTTGCATGGTTCTGTGCCTCTGGTTTATTTTGCTTGTTAATTTATTTTGTTCATTATATTCCATTTATAAGTAAGGTCACATGGTATTTGTCATTCACCAATTGACTTATTTCACTTCACATAATAGTTTCCAGTTTCATCCATGCTGTCACAAAAGGTAAGACTTCCTTCTTTTTACTGCTGTATAATATTCCATTGTGTAAATGTACCACAGTTTTTTTAATCTACTTATCTACGATGGGCATTTACTGTTTCCAAATCTTGACTGTTATAAATAGCACTGCTATAAACATAAGGTGCATATATTGTTTTGAATTGATGTTTTGGGATTCTTAGGATAAAATTCCAGCAGTAGAATCACTGGGTCAAAAGACATTTCCATTTTTAACTTTTTTAGGAAATTCCATACTGATTTCCACAGTGGCTACAACATTCTGCATTCCCACAACAGTACACTGAGGTTCCTGTTTCTCCACATTGTTGTCAGCACTTGTTTGCTGATATATTAATGATGGCCATTTTGGCAGGTATGAGGTGATATTTCATTGTGGTTTTAATTTACACCTCTCTGATGGCTAGTGATGTTGAGCATTTTTCATATGTCTGTGGACCCTCTGCATGTCCTTCTCAGAGAAGTGTCTCTTCAGGTCCTTTTCCCATTTTTTGATAAAGCTATTTCTTCTCTATCTTCTCCAAAAATCGTTCCCTCATTCTCCACTGAAAATGATGGAGCTCTCCATCTTCTCTATGTTCATAAAATTTGCCATGTTTATAAAATAGAGAACTTATTTCATTCTGGCTTATGTTATAAGTGAGTTCACAATTTCTCTGTGTCCTTTGTTAACCAGTAAGCTCATGTCTGTTTCTCTCTTCATCTGGTGCCCAACAATCTAGAATTGAATGACTGTGGATGTCTGTGTGGTCATGTGTGATCATGGATGGTCATGGGTGGATGGCCGTGAATTCAGAGCACTTGCACACTGCCAGTGCTGAGGCAACAGAAGCTCTGGTGGGAATGAACAATGCCACCAGACGACCACTTGCTGTGTTTCTATGGATCCTGGACTCTGGGTCATGGTCCAATTTGCTTTATTTTGATTCCTCTTCCTTCATTTTTACCTTTGCCCTTTCTAGTGGGAGTCTTCTACTTTAACTCTAATATTGATCCTGATGGAAGCTGTGTCAGCTAAATATTAGGAGGGATATTGTATTAACCAAATGTACACAATATATTCTCGCCCTCCCCAGCATCCTTCACTCACTGTGCCTGTATTTTCACACCCTAAATCCATCCTCTGACCTTCATATTTCATAAGACCTATTATCAGTTTTTTGCTTTTATCTCCCTGGTCCTCCATCTTCTGTTAAACTAAATTATTATTCCACTAATGGCTTGTCTTCTGTTTCCTGGATCAATATTACTTAGAAGAAATACCTGTCATTTTGATCTCTTTCATTTGGTCATAGGTATTCACTTGAGAACATTTCTCCTTGACATCCCTGCTGGGCCAAAGTCAGCATTCCCTAAGACAAGACTGCCGTCCTCTCTGTTACTACCTTTAAAAGCAGTGTGGCAAATGTAAAGCCATTAATGAAACAGTGGTCATTCTTCACTATATGCCAGTACTCTTCTAAGCACTTAGCAAGTATTAACTCATTTAATCTTTACATTTCTATGAGGTATAGCTTTTATTTAAAAAATTTATTTTATAGTTGAAAAAAGTGAAGCACAGTTAACTAGTCTAGCATGAAGGCTTGGTCCTTAATCCTTATTCTAAACATTTAGTAAGTTGAAAATAAATATTTCCAGTTCTGTCCCTTGTAGGCACATGATAGGACTGCAACTCCTGCTCCCTTATGGCTGGGAGGGGTCATGTGAATTATTCTGACCAATAACTTTTAGCAAAAGTGACATTTGGGTTAAAGCATTTACTTGTGGATGTACAGCCCTCCAGTGTGCTCCTTTGTCCTGGCACGGTAACTAGCAGTGCGCACGATAACGGTTTATCTAAAGCTTGGGTCACAGAATGACTAACCATGAGCAGAGGCCCCTGACAACACGTGGTGCGTGGAATAAATGAGCTTCTGTTACAAACCGCAGGTATCTAGGAGTAGTTTGTTACCATAGTATAACCTACCCTGTCCCAACTCTGTATACAGGCCCAAACAGGATAAAGGCAGAACAGATTTTTTGCGGGGCCTAGAATATAGCTCCTAAAAATTAATAATTTATTAAGGTACTGCTTCATTTTAATTTACTCAGTAGCAATTTCAGCTTTAGTTTTTTCCTTTACTTTATCCCCAGCAGATCTTCAGAATATGTTTCAAAATTCCATTACTTTTATAAGAAACTCTGAGTCCTGTTCTTCTTAATATTGCTTTAAATTTACTGTAATTGCCCAAATTACAAAAAAAAGCTGCAACTTTAAGATATTACAGGATATCCTAGAAATTTGACAAATGTTATATTCCTAATTCATAAAAATAGATTTAAAAAATCCATGTTTACAATTTGGGAAAATATAATAATCTTAAATGCTCAGAGGATAAGTTGAAACTATATAAATAACTATAATTGCCTTTGTAAAGAAAGTTATAGCAGAAACCCATTCATTAGGAGCGCTGTATGTAGTTATCCGAAAATAATCTTAGCTGTAGTTATTGCTAGCTATAAAAAGTTAATTTGGGCTTAATTTTTAAAAGTTGATTAGCTAAAATGACTCTTATTATTAAAAGTAGAATGTCTCTGACATCCCACAGGAATGTGTAAGCTGTCCAACAACGTGTATCAGAGACTTTAGAGCTCATTAAAATTTATAACATTATTCAAGTACTGTAGTTGTTTTAAAGTGTAACTCAAAATTATAATCATTAGTAGTTTTTTAAAGTAGTTATTCACATGTATAGTAGATTCTAAGAGGGCAAAACTTTCTAGAGTGGGGGTTAGCAAACTTTTTCTGTTTAAGGGCCAGATAGTGAATGTTTTTGACTTGACTGGCTGTGTCCTGACTGTCAACTGTCCCAACTGCTCAACTATGTTGCTGGAACTCAACATAAGTGATGCAGCGTCTGTGTTATGATAAAACATTATTTGGTAAAATAGGCAGGATTTTGTGGTTAGGTGTTAATTCCTGATCTAGGGTGAGTTTTAAAAAATATTTCTTGTATTGTTTTGCAACACTCTACATACCAACTCCTGAATAAATAAAGAAAGATTGTGGGCTATAATAAATTTCATTTTTGTCTCCACATGCTTCTAAGGCATCCTTTAGAACTGCTCTGCTCAGCCCTGAGCACTGAAAGCTTCACCAGGCTGGTGGCTGGAATGCTGTAAAGTGGATGAGGAAACCTTGCCAACAGCTCTCAGCTGTCTCTATGAATCCCTTGCCTGACACTAAATATTATATAAACTAAATTTCTCCACATATAAAGCAAGCAGGTATAGTGTCACTAGGTCCCTTTTAGCAATTATATTCTTCCTATAATTCCATTATTAGAATCATTAAAAAAATTTAAACCTATAAATCATCAAGTAAAAATTATAAGGATTAATAGATCCTTGTAAAAGGCTTTCAGCACCTAGTGATAAAGGTACCACATTAATTAACTTTGTGTTAGACTTTCTAAAAATAATGTTTACATTTGTTACTTTTGTAGGACTGTATTCCATAGGTTGTCGGAAAACCATAGAGACTATCACCATGTTAGAGTAGATAGATAATGAATTTCTAAAGTTCAAGTTTGGTTTAACTATATCCTGCCTTCACCTTCATGAAGCTATTTCAGGTATGTGTGGGTACTGATCTGAGACCTGACTTTGATGGGCTCAGGCAAAGTTAAAATAAGCATGTATGTACTTGAGGGAACTTTTTCCCCTTCTTTGCATTTAGATTATTATTTTGCTTATAGATGCCCAAACATAAAGGGGGTATTCTGACAAAAGTAACATACTGGCATGCACTATATACATTATTCAAAGATCAAATGTATATATACAGGATTGGGCAAGCATAGGTTTACAGTGATGAGCATGTGAAGCACAGATTTATTCTTGAATTATTGTTTATTAATTATTGTATTATTTTCCATACAAACAACTGCAGACCTACTTTCCCCCACCCTGTATATATACAGTTGACCCCTGAATAATGCCTGGGTTAGGAGTGCCAATACTGCACATGTTTGAAGATCTGCCTATAACTCTTGACTCCCCCAAAACTTAGTTGTTTCTCAGTATCCTTGAGTGATCAGTTCTAAGAGCCCCTATGAATACCAAAATCTAAGGATGCTCCAGTTCCCTGTATAAAATTGCATCGATTGGTCTTTTGCATTCATGGGCTCCCAACTGCACATCAAAAACAGTACAGTGTAAAGAAGACTTACAGGTCAAAAACAATATAAAGGAGATGTGATATGTATACGTAATGGAATATCACTCAGCCATAAAAAAGAATGAAATCTTATCATTTGCAACAACATAGATAGACTGAGAAGGTATTATACTAAGTGAAGTAAGTCAGACAGAGAAAGACAAATACCATATGATTTCACTTATATGTTTGTGGAATTTAAAGAACAAAATAAACAACACAGAAACAACTCATAGATACAGAAAACAAATGGATGGTTGTCAGATGGGAGAGGGCTTGAGGGGCTAGGTAAAAGGCGAAGGGAGTAAGAAGTACAGATCAGTAGTTACAAAACAGTCATGGGGATGTTAGGTACAGCATAGGAAGTAGGGCCATAATATTGTAATAGCTGTGTGGGGCCAGGTGGGTGCTAGACTTATTGGGGGAATCTCTTCACCAATTGTATAAACATCTAACCACTATGCTGTACACTTGAAACTATTACAATACTGAATGTTGAAAGTTAAAAAAGGTAAAAAAAATAGTATAGGTATTTATTGAAGAAACTACATGTAAGTTCAAAGTGGCATTGTTCAAGGATCAGCCATGTACACACAAATTAATATATTTATGTGTATGTACATATATATGAGATCATACTAACATCTGTAAACAGGCACAGTAATTTCAGGAGACAGTCTAAGGACAGAATGTGAACACCAACCAAATACTCAGAAGATAACTCTTAAAATTTGAGGTCATGAAATTTTTTCAGCTTAAAGACTATGCAGACTTTTAATTTAAAAAACCTGGCACAATAT
Source organism: Artibeus jamaicensis (assembly GCF_021234435.1). NCBI lineage: Eukaryota > Metazoa > Chordata > Mammalia > Chiroptera > Phyllostomidae > Artibeus > Artibeus jamaicensis. The sequence continues at coordinate 1,013,236 of NW_026521249.1, read as the reverse complement.
CTAATGTAATAGCTGCTTTAGTGAATAATTGTTGATTGAATAACTACATTAATGAATGGTCATTAATCTTTAAGTTTAAAAAGTGGAATGGTTGATAGGGCATGGGTGTGTGTTTATTGTTTTCTTACCAAGCACCAGAAGAATAACCAGGTACTACTTAAGTGCATTCCAGGTATAAATTTCATTAATGACGATAATCCTATCATAGAACAATGGTCTGCTAAGTTCTAAGTGTGGAAAAGTCCCTTGAAATCTTGCTCTGAGTTGCTGAGCTGAGTCCGGCCTTGGGTACTAGCCATAGCGGTTTAATGATTGAAGAAGCCAAATTTCTTTAATGAAGACTGGCTGTGATAGAACAGAAACAGTAAGAACCATGAAAAAAAAGTATAGTAGACAATGATCTGGAATAAATTCAAAATTAATAAGCCATATTATATTAGATAAGAGAGCTTTATTCCAAAATGAAATTTTTTATAACAAAATGATTTCATAGCCCTAATAATTTTTAAATTATCAACCATTTATTCAGTGCTACTAGGTAGAAAATAGTGTAGAAACTGCCTAATGAAGGGTTACAAAGTTGAACAGTCAATAATCTTCCCCCAAAAGATACAGCAGTCCATAAAACAAGGATAAGATGGAATACATGGAGAAAAGGGATGAGTTAGAAACATTTTAAGCAGCAATTTATAATGGCAATGCAGCAGTGAACAACCATGTGCCTAGTATTTTTGTATTGTTGGAAGTATACTTTCAGGGTAAATTTCAAAGTGAGAATGTTTGGTCAGATGGGAAATGCACATGGAGTTTTGTTGGATGTTGCCAAATTTTCCTTCAGGAAGGGTACACCAGTTTATACTTCCACCAGCAATGTGTCGATATGAGGCTGCGTGACAGTCTCATCAGTGTAATGAGTCGTTAAATGTGTACATGTTCCCCAGTCTGATAGTTGACAAATGGTGTCTCAGTGTTTAATTTGTATTTCTCTAGTTACAAGTAAGCTTGAACATCTTTTCAGATGTTCAAAGGCCACTTTTATATTGTTTTGTACATGTCTGTCTGTGATTTTTGCCCATTTTTTAATTAAATTTTTGGTTTTTTTCCTGATTTTAAGAGTTCTTTGTATATTAGGAATATTAACCCTTATTTATGGCATATAACAAATATTTTCTCCAAGCTTGTCAGTAGTCTTTTAATGTTTTGTGTTTATTTGTTTGTTTTGCTATCTGTGGTCAGTATAGTCATTAATCCCCCAAAATATGTCCATTTCCTAATTCCCCAAACCTGTAAATATATTACCTTACATGGCAAAAGTACTTATGGGTGTGATTAAATTAAGGGCCCTCAGATGGAGTGAGTATTCTGGGTTATTCATGTGGACCCAAAATAACACAAGTGTCCCAAAAGCTAATAATTATTCTTAGCTGTGGTGAGAGGGAAATACAACTCTGGGAAAAAAGATCAGAGAGCTTCCGTGCTGCTGGCTGTGAAGATGTCAGAAAGGCCATGAGCCGAGGAAGGTAGGAACATTCAAGAAGCTAGAAAGGCATGAACCCTTCTCCTCTATAGCCTCTGGAATTAATGCAGCCCTCCTGACATCTTGATTTTAGACATCAGACCAGTCTGAATTCTGACCTATGAACTATAAGGTGGCGACTTTGTCTTGTTTTAAGCCACTGAATTTAGGATAATTTGTTACAGCAATCATAGAGAACTAATATACCATGCTATTATATTATTAAAAAATTTAGGTAGTGAAATTTATTAATCTTTTATTACATTTGGAGTTTGGATCATTACGTAACCTAGGTTGTAAAGGAATTCACCTGTGTTTTTTCCTTGTATTTGTGTGGTCTCATTTTTTTTTTACATTTGGACTACTAATGCATTTGGAGTTTATGCTTGTGTATGGTTTAAGGTATGAACGTCACGTTTGTGGTGGACTCTGGCCAGCAGAGTCCAGCCAGAGTCCTGTTGTGGCTGATGACAAGAATGAATGCACAGGTGACAACAATCCTGTGGAGAAAAAGGGAACGGCACAGCTACTCTCTCAAGAGGAGAGCACCTCGACCCTTGCCTAGACAGGCTTTTATTGTTTTCTTTGGGTCTTACATCAGAGAAGGATTTATTATCTAGTACATAGAATATTATTGTCTACATTTTCGGTACAATCAAGGAAATGAAAACAGCATGCAGAGGGGAATGGCAATGAGCTGATTAGCTCTGTCCTTGGGAAAATTCACACAGGCTTTGGATATTACCTTGAAGATAGACAACACACATTTGTTGTTTTAGACCAGGGTGATGGAGTTTAACAAGAGCAAGTCATAACAGTCTGTATGCATTTTCTAGGCCTGATTCCCACGGGAAAACTTGGTTTGAAGGTCTGGCTCCTGCCCACCGCTTCGCTTCGCTTCTGTAGGTTTTCCATGCAGAGCTGAGTCACGTTTGCCAGACTAAAAACAAACCAGTCCCCGACAAGTGTTGTGTTTGGTCAAAAGACCAGCCAGTTATTTCAGCATTTTTCATTAAAATACTCTATCATTGACCCAGTAATTTGAGGCCTTCTTCACTGAGTAGTGTATTTGCATATGAACTTGGGTCTATTTCTGGGCTTTGTGATCTGTCCCTGGCCTGTTCATTCATGCATCAGGTACCATACTGTTTTTATTGCAGGAGCCTTATAGGATGTTTGGAATTATTTTTCCCTTTGCAGCTTTTCTTTCTCAGTGTTTTCCTGACTATTCATATAAGATTTTTTATATGAACTTCAGTATTAACTCAGCCCCCAAAAAATCTTGCTGGTATTTAAATTGTGTTAATTTTATATAGTAACTTAGAGAACACTGACATCTTTATAATGTTCAATCATCTGTTGAGAACAGTGAGTGACATTTTTTCAGGTCTATTTTTGTGACTTTTGGGAGTTTTAAAGTTGGTTTTATACATTTAGTTCTATGATATTTCCTAAGTATTTTATCATCTTTGGTAATGATGTTTTCTATAGTGGTATAACCTCTAACAGGTTATTATTAATGTGTATGAAGATGATTGATTTTTGTAAATTATTTTTTACTGAATCTGAATTTTTATTGATTAAGTTAATTTTATCTTTGATTCACCTAATTTTTCAGGCATACTATTACATCGTCAGCAAATATTGTTTTGACTTTTTCTTTTCCAATTCTTAAAATCACACTTGATTTATCTTGTGTAATTTCACTGGGTACAACATACTATCGAATAAGTAGTGTAAATAGTGAGTATCTTTGCCTTATTCCTGATTTTACTAGAAATGCCTCAAATATTTCTCCATTGAGATACTGGTGTTAGGGGAGAGAGAGATTTACCATGTTAAGAAAATCACATCAATTTATATCTTCTTGAGTTTTCACTAGGGAGAGTGTTAAATTTTTTAAAAATATTTTAAATTAATTTTTAGAGAGAGGGGAAGGGAGGGAGAAAGAGGGGGTGTGAAACAGCAATGTGTGGTTGCCTCTCATGCACCCCCTACTGGGCACCTGGCCTGAAACCCATGCATGTGCCCAGACTGGGAATCAAACTGGCAGCACCTTGGTTCACAGGCCCTTACTCAATTCACTGAGCTATACCAGCCAGGGTGAGTGTGTTAAATTTTGTCAGACATGTTCAAATCACATAATTTTTATCATTAGATTTATTAATGTGGTATGTTATATTAATGAACTAATTAATATTCAGTTAAATACCTTTAAAGGACTCCAATCTTTGGTTCTAGAGGCCTTTTTAATGCGGTATTGCATTATTTTACTCTTATTTGTTTAGTATTTTTGCATTGACATATATAGTGGCATTGGCATATATATTGGTATATATATACCAATAATTATATATATGATTATATATAATCATAGTTATATAACCAATAATTATATATGATTATATGTATATGTGTACAATAATTCAAAATATTTAAAAATTATGAGGTTAATTTTTAAATTCCTACTGCTATAACAAAACACTGTAAAGTCGATGACTTAGCAACAACAAATTTCTCTCTCACAGTTTCAGAGGCTGAGCTGGAGATCAGGGTGCCAGCATGGTGAGGTTTTCGTGAAGGCCCTCTTCCCTGTGGCAGACTGCTCACTGTATGCTCACATGGTGGCGAGCAGAGGGAGGAAGCAACCTCTTTCATGGCTCTTAAAAGGGCACTAATTTTATTAATGAAGGCTCACCCTCATGGACCCATCTAATCCCAACGATTGTCCAAAGGCCCCCATTCTTATACAGTCACTTTTTGGAGTAGGGTTTCAACATGTGGATTTGTTGTGTATGAAAACATTCAGTCGATAACAACTTTCAGTGTTATCCTTCCTTCATAAAAATAATTAGAATTTAAAAAATTTTGTTTCATGTTCTGGAAAAATATATGAAATGTCAGAATGGTCTCACCTTGGGGATTTATTTGTTAGAATTCCCTGTGAAGCTATATGGGCCTATAATTTTTTTTTGGTGGGATAGTATATTAATTACTTTCTTTATTTGATTTTGAAAAAAATAGGCAGATTAGGCTTTCTATCACTAATAAAGACAATTTTGATAAATGTCTTTTCCAAAGAATTATTCCATTTTATCTGTTTTTAAATTTATTTGCATAGAGATGAGATCTATAAAGTGTCCTCTTATTTTTCCTGTTTCAGTGGTTATTTCTTATTTGTCATTTCTTATCTTGTGTATTTCTTAACTTATATATCTTTTCTCCTTATACCTTTTCTTTTTTTGATCAAATTATGTATTCATCTATTTAAAGGAAACAAGTTGGCTTTTGATTTAAACCAGGTTTATTGCTTTTCTGTTTTCCACTTAATTACAGTTTGCTCTATCCTTATGTTTTGGCCTTTTAGGTGAGAATTAAGTTTCTTCATACCGTAATTTTTATTGTCAAATGCGCTCAGGGCTATTTATTTATTTATTTATTTATTTATTTATTTTTGTGACAACTGCCAGTTAAAAGCAGCCAGTTGTCTTCATTATTTTTTAGAAACTTTTAAATTCTAGTTTGAATTCTTTCTTTCATTCTGATTTACAGGATGGAGAGCTTTTTCATTTTTGAATCTTGTTGATAATTTAGTGTTTAATTGCACTGTTATCAGCAAGCACTCACATTATTTCTACTTTATAGAACTCACCGTTGTTTATTTTGAGGCGTATGACGTAATGAGTTTTTGCATTATTCCGTGCGAGTGTGTATATGTGCGTGAGGCTTTCGCTTGCGCACATGCACAGATATGGGGCTGCTGCATCTCAGAGCGCGGACACGTTCAGCTTTACTACAAAGGCCCGAATTGCTCCACCTGAACTGTGTAAGAGTTCCTGTTTGTTTACATGCACCCTCACCAATGAATACTGCATACAAAATGATTATTTTTAAGGTTTTATTTATTTATCTTTAGACAGAGGGGAGGGAAAAGAGAAAGAGGGAAACATCAATATGTGGTTGCCTGTCACACACCCCATACTGGGGACCTGGCCTGCAACCCAGGCATGCGCCGACTGGGAATTGAACTGGCTACCCTTTGGTTTGCAGCCAGGCACTCAAATCCATTGAGCCATACCAGCCAGGGCTATTTTTTCTATTATGATAGATATGAAGTAGTATGTCATTGTTGTTTTAATTTGTATCTACCCAACAGTGAGATTGCACATTTTAATATAGTTATTGCCATTTAATTATTTTCTGTGAACTACCTATTTATATACTTTCATTTCTATAAAAATTTCCTACTCATTTGCAATTCTTTGTAAATTTGGAATAGTGATTTTTATTAAGATATGTTTCAAAAACATTCTTCTAGTCTGTGCCTTGAATTTTTATTTTCTTTATGGTAATTCTTTTCCTGCAGAGATTCAAAAATGAAATGTAGTATAATACCTTGATATACTTCCCAGCCTGATGATATAAAAGTGCTCTCCAAAGCATTCTTCAAAAGTTGAATAGGTTTGCTTTTCACAGTTAGTGGGGATTTTTAAAGACTTTTTTTTTCATGATTACATTATTTTTTTATTGTTGTTCAAGCACAATTGTCTCCAGTTTCCCATCACCACTTTCCCCCACCCACCACTTTTCCCCCACCCACTCCCTTTGGCTTTGTTCATGGGTCCTTTATACATGTTCCTTGAAAACCCTTTCCCTTCTTTCCCTGTTCTCCCTCCCTCCCTCCTCCTCTCTGGTAACTGTCAGTTTGTTCTTTATTTCAGTGTCTCTGATTATATTGCTGCTTGCTTATTTGTTTTGTTGATTAGGTTCCAAGAGAAGTTTTAGGTTTACAAGAAAATCAAGAGGAAGGTAAAGAGATTTCTTACGCTCATTGCCTCCACAAATGCACAGCCACCCAAGTTATAAACATCATTTATCAGAATGGTACATTTTTACCAAGGATAAACCTACATTAACACATTATATTCATCCAAGGTCCCAAGTTTACCTCAGGATTTACTCTCAGTGGTGAATTTCCTTTGGGTTTGGACAAATTTATAATGATATATATCCATCATTATAATACACAAGGGGTATTTTCAGTGCCCTGAAAGTTTTTTTGTGCTCTGTTTATTCCTCTCTTCTTTGGCCCCAACCCCTGGGAACCACTGATCTTTTTATTATCTGAATAGTTTTGCCTTTTCCAGAATGTCACCTAGTTGGAATCATACAATGTGATTCCAATCATAGCCTTCTCAAATTGACTTCTTCCACTTAGTAATATGCATTTATGCTTCTTCTATGTCTTCTCTTGATAGTTTGGGGTTTTTTAGTGCTGAATAAGTATTTCATTGTCTGAATGCACCATACTTTACCCATTCACCTACTAGAGGACATCTTTGTTACTTTCAAGTTTTGGCTATTGTTAACAAAGCTGCTATAAATATCTTGTGCAGGTTTAAAATATGTATTTTTTAATCCTCACTGGAGGATATGTTTATTGATTTAAGAGAGAGAGAGAAAAGGGGGTGGGAAGGAAGAATAGAGAGACAGAGAGAGTGGGAGAGTGAGAGAGAAACATCAAACAGTTGCCTCCTGTACACATCCCAACCGGGGTTTAAACAAGTTGTTTATTATTGTTATTTGTTTATTTATATTTATATTTTATTTTTTTATTTAGTTATTTTTCAAGTACAGTTTTCTGTTTATTTCTCCTATCCCAGCCCACCCTACCCAGTGCTCCCCACCTCCCTCCCATTTCTACCCCCCTTAGTTATTGTCCCTGTGTCCTTTATACTTGTTCCTCCAAATCCCTCCCCTTTTTTTCCCCTTAAATTCCCTCCCCTCTCCCCTCTGGTCACTGTCCCCTTGTTCTCTACTTCAGTGTCTTTGTTTTTACTTTGCTTGCTTGTTTGTTTAGCTTCCTGTTAAAGGTGAGATCATATGGTATTTGTCTTTCAACACCTGGCTTATTTCACTCAGCATAATGCTTTCCAGTTCCATCCATGTTGTTGCAAAGGGTAGTAGCTCCTTCTTTCTCTCTGCTGCATAGAATTCCATTGTGTATATGTACCACAATTTTTGATCCATTCATTTACTGATGGGCACCTAGGTTGCTTCCAACTCTTGGCTATTGTAAATTGTGCTGCTATGAACATTGTGGTGCATAGGTTCTTTGAAAGGCAGCCTGGCGGATGCACACAGGTGCAGAATCGTGTCCAGTTGTTTAAACACCATTTGTTGAAGAGACTGTCTTTGCTCCATTATACTGCCTTTGCTCATTTGTCAAAGCCCAGTTAACTGTATTTATGGCAGTTTTTCCCAGCCTTTCTATTCCATTCCATTGATTTGTTTGTCTGTTCTTTTGTCAAGACCATATTCTCTTGTTTACTGTAGATTTATAGTATGCCTTGTAATTGAGTAGTGCCATACATTTAGTTTAGTATCTGAGGTTTTTTTTTTTTTGAGAGTGAATCTTAGGTAGGGTTCTAATTTTTTCTTTATTCAGATGGAAAGCTTACCTGATGCTGTTGTTTCAATAGTTGATCCTTCACCCACTGAATAAGAATGTCATTTCTGTAATTACCTCTATTTTTTATTCCTGGGTCTATTTCTAGTCCCATTCTCTATTCTATCAATGCAATTGTTTATCTCACTTACCTGTTTAATCACCTACCTTTATAATACAGTGTCTGACACTTTTTTGAATGTTAGTAGTGTCACCTTCCTAAAAGATTATTTGGTTATTTGTGGCCTTTTTCTGTTTTATAAGAATTTGGAGACCATTTCATGGAAGAAGCCACACTGAGACTGTAGGAAGGGTGGAAACAAGAAAAGGGCTGGCCACACTCCCATGGCCATGGGCATGGGTGGCAGATGAGGTTCTGGAGGGATTATTTCAGCTGCAGGGCTGTACCTCTTGAAAAGCATGGGGTCTCTGCATCAAGCCAGGCTCTCCAGCCCAGTGCACCAGAATTGGGAAGAGGTGCCCACATAACATCTGGCTGTGAAAGTCAGCAGGATTTATTCCCATCAGGGAGAGATGAATGTCCACTTGAGACATAGGCTCCCTTCAAAGGGCCAACAAACAAAATCTCATTCATAGCCATTTACCCTGGGCTCTGGTGGAGGGAGGAAAGGTGGAGCAGACTATAGTTGCATGAGGAAGAGTCTGTGGTTTGTGTCTCTGGAGAGAGAACTGAAGGAACAGCTTCCAGTATCCCTGTGATGAGTCACCCTCCCATACGTCAGACACCATCTTTCTTGGGTAGAGCACTCTGCTCCTAAGGCATCAGCCTGGGGGAATACAGTAGCCCTACTTTCTGGACTCGCTCTCACTCCACCCTGTAGAACTTATAAGCTTTGGAAGAGCCAGCTGTCTTGGCTGGGATATAGAGGTCTGGGTAGAATCAGGGAGTGTCAGTGACTGAGTTGTATGGCTTTGGGACAGGGACCATTCTTCCACTTTCCCATGAACCTGACTGGTTATTCCCCTTCAAGGGAGATCAGCTCGAATGACCCTCTGGCTTTCTGGCTGACCCATCGTCTAGGCTCTGGTGGCTCCACCAGCCAGACTTCTATTGGCTCTGCTCTGCCAATGTCTGGGCAAATCTGGGACAGACTGAGTGATGTGGCTCTGAGACTGGGGCTACACACCCCACGTTCCCCAAAGCCTGACAGGCACCTTCCCCTCACAGAGATCCACTAACCCCATCCTCCTGACTCCCTGATGTCACAACCTACTGAACACCAGTAGAATCTGGGACAGACTGAGTTGTGTGACTCTAGGATAGGGGTAATATTTTTTTGCATACCCGATTGGAGTAGAGTCCTTCACATGGCCAAATTTTGGTCTGTTTGGGCCTGATAAACGCTGCTGGCTTCATCTTGATGATTCCCTGAGACCCCCACTCAAACACAAACATTTGCAAGCACCCAGCTGGTGGCAGCTAGACTAGGTATACTTGAGGACATTTGCTCTGTGACCTCAGACCCAGCACTGGCACCAAGTTTGAACCTGTATCAATATTGTGAACATCACTCAATTCTAAATGGTGACTCACTGAGAACCTACCTCATGCAACTGAAGTATAGCCAGAGGCTCTTCCAGTGACCAAGCCTAATTAATAGGCAGCTGGAAGTTGGAGGCAGGTGGATCTTAGGGTGCCTTCGGGGTCTTGCTGACTTGCCTTAAGGCCCAGTGCTGGTAAAAGCCAGGCATGTTTTTCAGCTTGGTCTGTCCCTTGTGCATCTGGGACCAGTAGAGGTGGCCACAAATGATAGATCTCTTGTAGCTCAAAACAGGTTGCCCAAGGCCAGGCATAGACAGCATCTGACATTGGTCTCCACCAATATCCCTCCAAAGAGTCCTAAAACCAATACACTCAGTGTCCAGTTTCAGACAACAACAGAACAGGATCCAATAAGCTTCACAAGTGGCCTATCCAAAGCAAGATCTTAGCAGGCACTAGGCCAGCTGGGGTGAATTCCACTTCTGGGGGTCAGTACCTTTAGAGCAGCTCACATGCTGTGGTTATGGTATAGTCTCACAGTCAGGCAGCCTGAGGGCTGGCCCAACACATGTATAAGCAGCTAGCAATCAAGACTCAATTACAAGGGGAGGGTCCACATAATCCACATAAGGGACATTCCTGCAACATGCAACTTTGGTGATCAAGGAGACTGCACCACTGGGCCCCACAGTAAACTTGCTCATAAGGCCACCCCAGGAAAACTGGGAGTCATGGCAGATCTATCTAATACATAGAAATAAACACAAAGAGACAGCCAAATGGGTAGACAAAAACACATGTCCCAAATGAAAGAACAGAAGAAATCTCCAGAAAAAGAGATAAATGAATGGAGGTAAGCAATTTATCAGATATAGAGTTAAAGCAATGGTTATAAGGATGCTCAACAACATGAAAACAGACATAGAAACCGTAAAAAAGGACCAATCAGTAATGAAGAATACACTGCATGGAATAAACAATAGGTCAAATGAAGCAGAGGATTGAATCAGAGATTTGGAAGACAAGGTAGAAGAAAACACCCAAGCAGAGCAGCAAAAAGGAAAAAAGATTTTTAAAAATCAGGATAGTTTAAGAGACCTCTGGGACAACATGACACACAACAACATCTGCATCATAGGGGTGCCAGAAGGAGAAGAGAGAGCAAGGGACTGAGAACCTATTTGAAGAAATAATGGCTGAAAACTTCCTTAACCTGTTGAAGGAAAAAGACACATGACTCCAGGAAGTGCACAAAGTCTCCCAAAAGATGAATCCAAAGAGGCTCACACCAAGTCACATCATAATTGAAATGGCAAAAGTTAAAGACAGAATTTTTAAAACTGCAATAGAAAGACAGTTAGTTACCTACAAGAAAGCTCCCATGATACTGTCAGCTGATTTCTCAACAGAAACATTTCAGGCTAGAAGGATTTGTCATGAAATACTCAAAGTGATGAAAAGCAGGACATACAACTAAGACTATTCTATACAGCAAAGCTATCATTTAAATTAAAGAATAAATAAAGAGTTTCCCAGATAAGAAAAAGCTAAAGGAATTTGTTACAACCAAACCAGTATTACAAGAAATTTTAAATGACTTCTCAAATATGAATAAGAATAAGGATAAGAGGAGGAGGAAGAGGAAAAGGAGAAAGATGAAGAAGAAGGAGGAGAGGCAAAGAAGAAGATGACAGAGAAACACAGATTTTAAAAAATTGTTAATGCATTCCGACTTGTCAGTAATCACTTTGAATGTAAATGGCTTCAATATTCCAATCAAAAGACACAGTAAAACTGCTTGGGTAAGAAAACAAAACTCATATATGTGCTGTCTAGAAGAGACCCACTCAGGAAGAAAGATACACACAGATTAAAAGTAAAGAGATAAAAAGGATATTTTATGCAAATAGAAATGAAAAAAAATCTAGGGTACCAATACTTATATCTGGCAAAATAGATTTTAAAACAAACACTATAGTAAGACACAAAGAAGAACAGTATATAATGATAAAGGGAGCAACTTAAAAAGAAGATATAACCCTTGTAAGCATTTATACATTTAACATAGGAGCAACTAAATAGATAAAGCAGATTTTGATAGACATAAAGGGAGAGATTGACAGTAATACAGTCCTAGTCGGGGATTTTAATACCTTATTTAGATCAATGGAAAAATCTTCCAGACAGAAAAGCAACAAAGAATCATTGGCCTTAAAGGACAGACTAGGTCAGGTGGGTTTAATTGACATCTTCAGAGCATTCCACCCTAAAGGATCAGAATATGCATTCTACTCAAGTGTACTTGGAATATTTTCTAGAATAGACCACATATTAGGACATGAACAAGTGTCAGTATATTTAAGAAGGTTGAAATCATATCAAGCATCTTTTCTGACTATAATGGTATGAGACTAGAAATCACAAGAAAAAAATTGAAAAACACACAAAGATGTTAAGGGTAAATAACTTGTTACTCAACAATGAAGGGGTTAAAATGAGATCAAGGAAGAAATAAGAAGATACCTGAAACAAGTGAAAATAAACACATAACAACTCCAAATCTATAGGACACAGTGGAAGCTGTCTTAAGAGGGAAATTCATATTAGTGGTATACCTCAAGAAACAAGAAAAATGTCAAATAGCAATCTAACTTTACACTTAAAGAAACTAGAAAAAAAATGAACAAAGCCCAAAGCAAGTAGAAAAAAAGTTGCTAATGAAGATCAGAGCAGAAATAAATAAAATTGACTAAAGAAACAATAAAAACATCAGTGAAACCAAAAGCTGGTTCTTTGAAAAGATAAACAAGATTGACAAACCATTATCTAGACTCATTAAGAAAAAGAGAGAGATATAATAATATAATCAGAAAAGAAAGAGGAGAGGTAAAAACTGACACCAAAGAAATCAAAAGGATTGTAAGAAAATATTATGAACAACTATATGCCAACCAATTGGACAATCTGGATGAAGTAGATAAATTTCTAGAGACATACAATGTTCCAAAACTTAATCAGGAAGAATCAGAGAATCTGGACAAAGACTACAAGTAGTAAAACTGATGCAGAGAGAGAGAGAAAAAAAAACACTTTCCAACAAACAGAAGTCCTAGCCTGGATTGTTTCACTGTGAATTTTACTGAACATTTAAATAAGAACTGACACCTATCTTTCTCAAACTATTCCAAAAACTTCAAAAGTTGGAGAGAAGACCCCCAAACTCATTTATGAGGCCAGAATAGTTCTAATTCCAAAACCAGATAAAGACATTACAAAGAAAGAAAATTATAGGCCAATATCCCTGATGAACATAGATGCTAAAATACTGAGCAAGATATTGGCAAATCAGATGCATCAATACATTAGATCATATACCATTGCCCTGGCCTATCGTGGATCAGTTGGTTGGAGTGTCATCCCTCAGACCAAAATGTCATGGTTTCAATCCCCCTTTGAGGCCTGTATGAGAAAGCAACCAATCAATGTTTCTCTCCCTTCCTCTCTTTTACTAAAAGCAATGAAAAAAATGTACTTAGGTGAGGATGAAAACTAAATTTTTTAAAGGATCATACTCACTGACCAAGTGGGATTTATTCCAGGAATGCAAACTTGGCACAGCATTCACAAATCCATCAATATGATATGACACACAAACAATACAAATGATAAAAATTACATAGTCATATCAGTAGATTCTGAAAAGCATTTGATAATATCCTGCACACATTTATGAGTAAAAAACTCTCAGCACTAAGTGAGAATAGAGGGCACATATCTCAATGTAAGGGCATATATTACAAACCCACTACAAGTAATTCCCTTAAGATTAGGAATGGGACATGGATGTCCTCTTTCACCTCTCTTATCCAACATAGTACTGAAAGTCCTAGCCACAGCAGTCAGACAAGAAGAAAAAGTAAAAGCCATCCAAATGGAAAGGAAGGAGTAAAATGGTCATTATTTGCAGATGACATGAATCTGTATGTAGAGAACCCTAAAGATTCCACCAAGAAACTACTAGAACTGATAAATGAATTCAGAATAGTAGCAAGATACAAATTAATATCCAGAAGTCAGATGCATTTTTGTACACCAATAATGAACTATTAGGAAGGGAAACCAAAAAAACAATCCCATTCACAACTGTTTAAAAAAGAATAAAATACCTAGGAATAAATTTAACCAAGAAGGTAAGAAGACCTATATTTGGAAAGTTATGACACTGAAGAAATTGAAGAAGGTACAAATAAGTGAAAGCACATACTGTGTTCATAGATAGGAAGAATTAACATCATTAAAATGTCCATACTAAAAGCAATTTATAGATTCAACACAATTCCTATCAAGACACATATGATCTATTTCACAGAACAAGAATAAATATTCCAGAAATTTATTTGGAACCACAAAAGACCCTAAATAGCCAGAGCAACTTGAGAAAGAACAAAGTTGGAGGAATCATGCTACCTGGTGTCAAACTATACTGCAAGACCATAATTACTGAACAGCACGGTACTGGCATAAAAACAGTCATACAAATCAATGGAACAGAATAAAGAGCTCAGAAATAAACCCACACCTTTGTAGTCAGTTAATATTTTATAAAGAATGCAAAGGGATGCAATGTATTTAATAAATTGCATTGAGAATATTGACACATACATGCAAAAATAAAAATAAAATTAGACCCTGCTCTTCTTACACTATACACATGAATCTGTATGTAGAGAATACACAAGAATAAGCCCAAAGTGGATTAAAGATTAAATGTGAGACTCAAAATCATAAAAATCCTAGAAGAAGAGATAGGCAGTGAAACCTCATAGCAATATTTATATGATCCATCTTTTCAGGCAAGAGAAACAAAAGAAAAAGTAAAAAAAAAAAAAGAATGGGACTACATCAAGCTAAAAAGTTTTTTTTCACAGCAAAGTAAATATCAACAAAATGAAAATACAATCCACTGAATGGGAGAACATAATCAGCAATGATATATCTAATAAGGAGTTAATATCCAAAATTTACAAGGAACTTATACAACTCAACATAAAAAATAGTCCAATAAAAAGTTGGGCAAAGGACCTGAATAAACACTTCTCCAAAGAGGCCAGTAGACACTTGAGAAAATGCTCAGTGTCACTAATCAGAGAAATGCAAATTAAAACCACAATGAGATATTACCTCATATCTGTCAGAATGGTTATCATCAGTAAATGAAGAGACAAGTGTCGGTGAGGATGTGGAGAAAAGGAAGTCCTAGTTCACTGTTGGTGAGAATGCAGACTGGTGCAGCCACTGTGGAAAGTAGTATGGAGTCACCCCCAAAATTAAAAATGGAACTGCCTTATCACCCAGTGATTCCAATTCTGGGAATATGTTTGAAGAATCCCAAACTATTAATTTGAAAGAATATGTGTACTCCATGCTCACTGCAGCATTATCTACAATAATCAAGATTTGGAAGCAGCCTAAGTGCCCATCACTAGATGAGTAAATAAAAAGATGGGAAATAGAGAAGCCAAAAAACTTATGTATATGATCCACAAACATGAACTAAGGAGGGGGAATGATGGTGGGAAGGGGGATACAGGGTGGATAGGAATAAAGGGGAGAAAAATGGGACAACTGTAATAGTATAATCAATGAAATATATATTTTGTAAAAAGCTGTGGTACATTTACATAGTGGAATACTACTCAGCCATAAAAAGAAGGAAATCTTACCCTTTGTGATAAAATGGGCGGACCTGGAATGCATATGCTACATGAAATATGCCAGTCAGGGAGAGACAAGTATTATACTATATGAGTTCACTTATGCAGAATCTAATGAGCAAAATAAATTAACAATATTGAAACACTCATATAGACAGAGAACAGACTGACAGCTATCAGAGGGGAGGATTGCAGGGCTAGGTAAGGGGATTAATCCCATCTCCAGCTAAAAGAGAGCCAGACCTCATAGGCACAGAAAATAGCATAGCGATTACCAGAGGGAAAAGGGTGTGGGGGAGGTCAAAGAGCATGTAGGCAGTGTGAATGGTGGCAAATGGTGGCGGAAGGAGACTTGACTCGGTGGTAAGCACATAATACAATCTATTGCGTTTATCGTAGGTGGTTTATTATAGAATTGTACACCTGAAACCTACATAATTTTATTAACAAATGTTATCTTAATAAATTCAATTAAAAAGTTAAAAAAGAATTAGAAGATCAGCTGGTAGGTTCAGTGTATAAACTTCTTTGATTTTTGATTGATAATGTTTCCTATTTGAAGATGAAGTTAAGAAATTGCATCTTTTAAAAGAATCACAATGTTTTTCTAATTAGTTTTCTTTGAACTTATCCCTATGTACCTTCTAATTTTTCATTATACTATTTTAAATTGGGTTTTCTAAGAAATGTTATACTTCTAATAATACATGAATATATTCCCAATTATTTTCTAATAACATGGACACTATTTGTTTTCTTGTGCTGCTCTTTTACCTAGTAAACATGCTACTCTGTTAATATATCTGATTATTTGCTCTAGGTTCTCCACAGTTTTCTATGGAAATAATAATTTTGATTATAAATAATGATAGTTTTCTTCATTCCTTCTCATACCTTTTGTTTATTTTCTTTATGTTATTGCTCTAGGATCTCATAGGAAATGTTGAACAGGAGTGATCATAGAAGCATCATTGTCTAGACCAAAAATTTAAATGAAATGTGCTTAAATTTCCCATGCATGTTATAGATTTTTTGTTACACATCATTTATCAACTCAAGAGACTTCTTTTCCTAGTTTGTGAAGGATTTTTGCTCTGTTGTAGTTTTTCTCTTTATGAGTAAATGTTATATGTTGTTAAAAATTTCAAAATCTAGTACAGTTCTGAATTTGAACAATTAAAAAATGTTTGAAAACATTTTAAAATCCATTGAAATTATTATGTCTTTTTTTAATCTGTTAAAAATATCTTTTTGGAAATGAATAGATATTTCTAGGGTCAAATTATTTTTTCACTACAGAATAAACCACATTTGGTAATACCACATTATAATTACTATTATGATTGCTACTATTATTTTTCACATTGATGGATTCGGTTTTGTTTAGGATTTTTGAGATTATACTAAACATATGATCTATATTTACTTAGTATTGAGGTCATTCTAGATGAGTCATAAGTCTTCTTCCTCCTCCTCTTTGTTCTCCTCATCCCCTCTTCATTTTCTTTCCCTTCTCTTCTTTCTCTCTCTCTTCCTTCCCTCTTCTCTTTTCAGTCCCTGTGACTCATTTCGTAAGATATGGCTTTTTGAGTTTTGCATTTTTTCAAGTTTCAGAAAAACTGCCTCAAAAAACATTTGGGCCCACAGTTCAACAATAAAATGATAAATTACACTATTTAAACATAGGCATAGGACTTCAAAAGAAGTTTTTACAAAGAAGATATACCAATGACCAACAAAAACAAATGAAAAGATACAAAATACATATATGTGATCATTAACCATTAGGAAAATGCAAATCAGAATCACAATGATACAACTAGATACCCACTGTGATGGCTATAATCAATAATAATAACTATTAATGTTAGAATGTGGAGAAATTGAAAGCTTCATACATTGCTGGTGGGAATAGAAATTATGTAGCTGCTTTACTTATGCACATACACACACATGGATAAAATGGAAACATATGTCCACACAAAAACTGTATATAAATTTTTTTTACGATAGTCAAAGAATGCAAATAACTCTAATGACTATTGGCTGATGAATGGATAAATAAAATGTGGTATATGCATACGATGGAATATTATTTGGCAATAAGAAGGAATTAAGTACTGATAAATGATATAACATAGACAACTCATGAAAATATGCTAAATGAAAAAAGTCAAACACAAAAGGTGACATATCGTATTACTGTACTTATATGAATTGTTCAGAATAGGCAAATTTATGCACATAAAGGGTAGATAATTCATTAATGGAGTATTGATGAGTACTATAAAATGGACCAATCTTGAAAACGTTATGCCAAGTGAAAGAAACCAAACATAAAGATCACATATTGTATGATTGCACTTATATGAAATATCTAGAAAAAGCAAATTTGTAGAGATAGAAAATATGGCTAAAGAATGAGGAGTGACTGGTAATAGGTACTGTGGGTTTCCTTTTGGGGTGATAAAAATATCCTAAACTTAAAAAAAATATATTCTGAACTTAAATGATGATGAGTTTTGTACAACCTGCATCTACAAAAAAACAAATGAATTGTACACTTCAGGTGAATTTTATGGCATGTCAACTATATCTCAATAAAGATGTTAACACAGTCTAGGCCTACTGGTTACACATATAATACATTTATTTGTCAGCTACTGAGTTGACCTATTGAATTGTTTAAGATCCTGTTCATTCTTGAACGAGTTTTATTAAAAGTTTTTAAAATTAATTTTAGGATATTGATCTTTTTACCCATGTTTTAAAATTTATTGTCATAAAGTCACTAATAGTAAAGTAGTTATATAATTTGAGATCTCTGTTGTATTCTTAGTTTTACAGCCTTTATTCTTGAGCTTATTGATCTGTCTCCTCTGTTTATCATTGATCTAAGCAGATATTGTTTTACTAATCCTTTATTAATGCTTTGTGTTATATCTTATTAAACTTTGATTTTATCTTTGTTGTTTATTTTACTTGTTTTTACTCTCTATTCTCCTTGGTTGGATGTTTTGCCCATTAATTTTCAATTTTTCTTAATTTGTAGAATATGCACTAGAATTATTAATTTATTTCAATATACTGCTTTAGTTCCTTCTATTTTATGAGTTTTGATACATAGCGTGTTAATTTTAAGACATCAAATTCTAATTTTTTCTGATAATTCTTTAATAATTATTTTTCTATGGGCTTTTGAAAGTGTTTATTTTTTATGAAAAAATCAAATGTATAGAAAAATTTACAAACCAAAGCAATAAAACATTCATTTCTCCACAATTTAGCATCAACAACCATTAACAATTTTTCTTATATATGTTTTGCAAAGTGAGTGGTAAACACCATGATACTTCAATCCTAAATACTTTAGTATGTATTTTTTTAAAAAATTAGAACCTTTTGGCCCTGGCTGGTGTAGCCCAGTGGATTGAGCACGGGCCTGCAAACCAGAGTATGGAGGTTTGATTCCCAGTCAGGGCACATGACTGGGTTGCAGGCTGGTTCCCTGCAGGCCAGTTCCCAGCAGGGGACGCACAAGAGGCAACCACACATTGATGTTTCTCTCCCTCTCTCCTCTTCCCCTCTAAAGATAAATGAATAAAATCTTTAAAAAAAAACCTCTTTTATAACCATAATGTTATATTTTCCCTTAGCAAAGTCAGCAAGAATTCTTATATCCAGTATGAGCCTTACTTAATTTCTGTAATTGTTTCCAAAATGCCTTTTATAACTGTTTTTTTTTTGGACCAACATCCATTCCCAGTAGTTTTAGTTTGCTATGTCTTGTGTCTTCTGTCTCTTTAAACCTGTTTCAGCCCCTGTACTTTCTTCTGTCCATGGACATCGACTTTGAGAAGACTTTCAGACCATCCTGTTCTTTATAAAGCTCACTGTTTTCTTCGAGTGTCATTTATCTGATCCTCTATCTTCTGTACTTATAAGTCGGAATTCATGTCAAAGGTCTTGCTTAGATTATAATTACACACTTTTTCAAGAATACTTCAGTAGTGATGTTCTGCACTTCTCATGAAGCATATTATAATGAGGAATCAGTGATGTGACCTCTCCCCTGTATAAGATTTTTTCCTTTGCAATTAGAAAAAATCAGGAGGTGATATTTGGTACTGTATGAATATTCTATTTCCCATGAATCTCTTACCTAATGGTTTTAGCATCTATTGGTAATCCTTATTTGGATCTTTTATTTCACTGAGGATTACAAACTGGTACTATTTCTGTGGTAAGTGTCCTTTTCTCAAATGGGTAAGCACTATAATTCTTCAACCCAAACAATATTCTGTAGTTGAAAAAAAATCTTTGTATTAAGGTTTAATTTATATGCAGTAAAATTTACCAGCTTTTATGTACACAATTGGATGATTTTGATGAAAGATGTACGGTCTGTGACCACCACCACAGTCATGGTGTAGCTTTTTCCCCGCATGCAGGTACTTCTTCGTGCCTTCTCTTTGTCCCCAGCCCCAGACAACTGACCTGCTCTGGTCTCTAGAGTTTTTAGAATCAAACAGAATTGAACAAAAACGAATCACAAAGTATGTTTGTTATTCTTTCACTTAGCACAGTACCTTTGAGATTCATGCATGTTGTTACATTTATCAATAGTGGTTTCCTTATTATTGCTCAGTAGTTTTTATGGTATCGGTGGATCTACTACAGGTTGTTTTTCTAGTTACAAATTGATGGAAATTTGAGGTAATTCCAGTGTGGGGAATTTCACGAATAACACTGCTGTGAACACTGACTTGCAAGTCTTGGTGTGAATACATTTTTACTTCTCTTGAGTAAATATCCAGGAGTGCGGTTCCTGGATGGTGTTTTAAGTGCATTTTAACTTGACAAGAAATAGCCAATTGGTTTTCCAGATTTGCTGGGTCATTCAGCTTTTCCACTATCTATGTAAGAGGATTTAAGTTGCTGTACATCATTTTCAGTGCTTATTGTTGTTAGTCTTTGCAACACAGTTTGTAGAATGAGGCATTTAATACCTTTATGATTCATTACTTGATTAGTACACACAGAATACCTATCCTCTGCCTGATCCTTACCTAAGAGCTGGGACACCTTGGGTGTTATATTGTAAACAGACAACAGACAGTTTATCCAATAACTGATAAACTCTGTCATTGCTTCCTATATGTTCTTTTGGGTTTTCTATGGAGACAATCATATCAAGAAACTATGACTAGCAAGTCATTCCCTTTCTTCTGGAACTACCTTCTCTACTAGGTTCCTAGGGGAGCCCACTCTCCTGGTTTGCCTTCTCTTACTGGCTGCCACTCAGGGTTCATCTTTAGCTTCTTGACTTTGTACAGTTTGAATGCCTTTCACAATTCAATCCTCAAACCTTTTTTTCCCCTAACTATACTCACAGCCTTAATGACCTACCCCATTTGATGGATTTAATTTAACCATTTATGTGTTACATACCTCCTGAATTTACATCTCCACCTGGACTGTACCCTGAACACAACACTTGAATATTTATCTGACTGCCTACTTAACGTCCCATTTTGGTTGGTAATGTCAACAGTAACAATAACAATCACAAACACAAGCCCAACTAACACAAGCTTACCACCACATGTATTTATGTAGGGCTTAAGTCAGGGGCTCGTCTAAGAGCTTCCTGGGCGGGGGGGGAGTAACACTTGAACCTCAGTTTACCTCACCCATCAAATCATACTGGTGTGTATGATTTTAATCTTCAACTGTAAGTGAAAAACTTCACATCATCAGTATTCACGGAGTGCTTGCAGTGCTGCCGTAAGCACCGCCGAGCTGTAAAACAAGTGGAAAGCATAGCTCCTGCCTGGATAAGTGGGCACTTAATGTGGCTTGGTCGCACTTCTCAGCTACAGCATTAAGCAAAATAATGATTCGAAAAAAGTTTTTAATTAAACTCTATTTAATTTCTACAGTAGAATGTACCTCATCCACCTATCTGAATAAATGGCTTACAAATTTTCCCCTTCGCAACTTTAAACTGGTGATTTGTTTACCCAACAAATTATTTCCCTGACAAATATGTACTGTGTCATTCAAGGTAACCAAACATTCCCCAATACTTGAGAACAATGTATGAAACCAGGAATGATTTAAGTGGTTGTATTCTTTATGTTTTAAGACTTGTTTATGTATATCTAGGACTACTGTTATTTTTATTATTTAAAGAAATTGCCATACTCTTTATAAGCCTATCACCAGTAGAAACATGTGTGGTTGTACTAAAGTGGTGTATTAAAATAGGTTAAAGTGTACAATTGAAAGGAGCACACTGTTTCACCTGCAGAATAAACTATTTTAGCTTTAAAAGTATAAGTTTTAGAATTTTTCTAATAAAATAGCATTGCTCTAAAAGGAACATTTTCATGAGAAAATGGAAAAACATACGAGTTCTTTTTTTGAAGTATATTTTATTGATTATATTATTACAGTTCTCCCAGTTTTCCCCCCTTTACTCTCCTGTGCCCAGAAAATAAAGCTAAACCTAGTTCAGCATTTTCTTACCCAAAGCAAATTTTCATTTTGTCTCCCGAATGCCAACAGGAGGCAAAGGCCCCGCTTCATTTCCATTTATAAGCCAGTTCTCTTTCCGTAAGCTTTATCCCCAAGTGTCCTTAGGAACCAACTTCTCACTCTGAAGGACTGTTAGCTCCAGCTCTTACCAGCCACTTACAATAATTCGGATATCTGTGCCAGCCGCCAGGTCAGCCTGATGATAAGATTACAGGACCTGTTTGTTTGATTCATTAGCAGAAATTCGTTCCACTCAGACACAGCAATGGGCTGTCTGGGGTGGTGGTGGGGTTGGGTATGCCAGGGGCCCGCCAGGATGGGTTGTTTTTTCTTATTAGGAAGTGGGAAAGGAAAGCACTGTTTCCTCTCTGGTATCCCCATTTCCCCTTTCAATTCCTCTGTTGGGGCAGAAAACAGAAGCCTCTATACCCCCCTCTCCCCTCTCCTAGCACCCAGTCCCTGTCGCCACTTTGCCCCTTCACCCCCTCCTCCCCTCTCCTCCTCCCTGCACCCACCGGTTTCCCCAACTGGGGCTCCAGGCGGAGATTTGTCAGAACCATTCGGTTGAGACTGATTATGATTGCAGCAGATGGGCTGTATTTGACAGCCCGATCCTAAGCAGCTTCTGAGTGTGGCGGGGGGGGGGGGGTGTGACGGGAGGGGGGCGTGCTGTGGCGGAGAGGCGGGGAGGGGAAGAAGGGGGGGTGGGAATCTATGGGCCGAGCTGCTTAGTATGAGCGCACCAGCGTAGCCTGGCCAGGCGCTCCTGGGCAGCTGTTTAACACGCGCCTCCAGGAGGAAAGTGGCACACAGACCCGTGGGGCTCCCAGAACGCCAGTGAAACGTCCCATTGCCTAGAGGGCGTGGAGACACCCAGAGGCAGGCGCAGGGGGGACCAGTGGAACACAAAGCGGAAGAAAGCAGGGAGCGTGGTGTCCTGGCTACCCGAAGCTGTGGGCTGGCTGTGGAGCCAGCGTGACCCAGACTACCTCTACACGCTCCGGGCATGGCAAGTTTGCCAACTCCGGGCTCTGCGGCCAGCACCTTGCTGTCCCCGAAGTGACAACACTGCAGGCTCTGCCCCTAGTGGGGCGGCGCCCACCCAGCCCTTGACCCACTGCAAAATGCTCCAGCACAGGCCAGGTAAGGAGACGTCAGTCGGCTCCCTTTCTAGGCGCAACCCCAGCTCAAGGCTGCCTGAGCCTTTCCCGGTCCCTTTACTCCCAGTAATCCCTGCTGTCTCCCTGCTTCTGTTACTCCCTCCGTGGTTCCTCAGTCCATCTCTGCCCTCTACCGCCCTCCCTCACTGTTGCCCTTCTTTTCTACCTTAACCAGCAGCAGGGGGAGAAGTTCGGAAGGTGGCGCTAGGTTATGGGCGCCCTTTCCTGCACGCCCGCACCACTGGATGGATATCCGAGGTTGGAGGGCGGGTGGGAGCTGGGTGGGTATGTGTGCTTTCATCCACCTTCCCAGACCCATGCAATCCTTGCCCAGAACAACACACGCACCCTTCTTTGCATCTGCGGGGCCTCCCTTTTGTGGTGGAAGTACAAATGAAAACATGCACACGTGGAAACACAATTCCATGTTGGCATCCTTCAGAGACTCCTCAAGGGTGTGGGTGTGGAAGGATGGCAGGCAGTGGGTGGATCTCGAGTATCCAGACTGAAAAAAAACCAGCACCTCTCCTGCCCCTTGGCTCTAGCAGAGTGAGGTGCTTCCAGGAGCCCCAGGGTGGCTATTGTACTTGGAGTAGACATTTCTGTGCCACCAGAAACCCCACCTTTAGGGACCAGAGGCCTGGACCACTGCCTGGCCTAGCCCCAGCAGCCTGTGCCCACTTCCACCTGCCAGGAAAGCCACCTACCCTCTCCCACCCCAATCACCAGTGGTTCCTGTCCCTGTCTGTCCAACAGCTCAGGTCCTCCAGCTCTGGCCACCCCTCCCTTGCTGCTGCTATTCCAGCTCCCCAGGAGCTATGATCCTGTGCCCTGTTGCTACTGGCAACTGCCTCTGCAGAAAAAAGCTCAGCCCCCAAAGTAGCTTAATGCTGATTGATGGGCAGAAATACAGTATTTTCTGGAGATTAGAGGGTGTTGGCACAGGGGCCCTCCCTACTGCTGGAGCCCTTTAGCCCTTTGGACTGAAGAGTAGTTGGCAGTCTTCCTTACCTCCTAGGCCCCGCCCTACCACACCCCTCAGTAAAAAAGGAGCCTTTAGGATATCTCCATCACCTAGGGTTAAATTCAGTGCCAGCATTTGCTTTCCAGAGTAACCAGAGCCACTCCAGAGTTTCCCTTCCTATTCTCAGGCTTCCGTTGAGTCAGATAAGTGAGGCCCCATTCCTGGACACTGTCATCTCTTTTTTGTTTCTGTTCCCCACCTCCTCACATACCCATTCCTACACACAGGCACTTAAAATGGACTAACTCTTTAATGATCAGAACTATTCCAGTAAATGCTTATGACAGCATTTTCAAAAAATAGTTCATTTCATATCAATTCTTCTTCCTCAGTTTCTCTCTTTCCCCAGAGAGTCTGCCATTTCCACCCCTAGAAATACCTGGCTGTGGAATCAGCCTGCACTTGGAATGCTCAGTGCTGACACAGCCTTTGCTGCTTCTATGTATTACTATTATACCCCCTTAAACTCATTGCCCCTTCCTTTTTCAGGGGTGGAAGCCTCCTCCTTTAGGCTATCTGAACTAATACAAATTTTCTGGGCTAATAGAAATTTCTGCCCCAACTCTTACCCCTCTCCTCCCTCCTTAGTAGTGACTACAAAGGGCCAGATTTCATAATTAAAGAAGTTATCTTCAAGATAACTTTTTTCCTACAGTAATTTTTTCTTAGCATCCCCATGTTTTTGGCAGAGTTTTTTAATTATCTAAATTGTCATACATAGCTCTGTTTTGCCAGTTGACATTAATTTAAAAACCACATGATGTTTTAAAGTCATTTATTTAGTCATCCCAGCAAAACTTTGAGAGCTCTGCTGTGTTGGGTACCAAATGTAGGTTGGGGATGAAGCAAAGGCAAGGCCCAAAAGGCTATGAACATTTTACAGCCTATGTACTACTGGATTGTGGTTATTGCTGTGACAGTTAATATTACAACAGCATACTACATTTGATCAGGATGATTCAGTTTACAAAAGACTTTGGTACGCATTATCTCCTTTAATCCCAGCAACAGGAAATTTAAATAGCAGGGATTCTATTGAAAGGCCAGTAATGCTCATCAATCCTGCTTAACTGAAAAGAAGAATCTTTCAAATCATCCCCACAGCTGATGGAGCTTTAAAACACAGAATAAACAGTTCAGAAGACACTCATGAAACTTAGGCACAGGACTGTGGCTTGAAGAAGTTAAGTGGAATGCATGTGATATGCACATTACCAGGAAGATATCATGGGAAGAAAGTCTATCCTAAGACTGTGGTCCCCCAGTGAACGGTTGGCTGCTGGGTCCACCCAGGGTGTGGACTTTCCAGGGTTCTGGACTCTTGCCTTATGCTAGGGCCTAAAATGGGATGAAACATTAGTACAGAGTTGCTGGGAGACTAGAAAATTACTCAGAATGAGTAGGCAATGAAGTTACTTTCTCTAGCTATAAGACATTCTTGAGATATTTATTTCTAATATACATCTGCTTTATAAATGGAGCAGTTTTCTGTATGTAGAACATAAAAAATGACTTTGTGTACCTTGTCTGAGCCATACACAGACCATCAGGGTTTGGATTATTTTCACCCATTGCTTTGAAAACTGGTGATATCTCAGGTGGACAAATGGAAGCTTCTCTTTGTTATTATTTACATTCTTTCACCACTTAATGACAGGGATGTGTTTTGCGAAATGTGCCCTTAGGTGATTCTGTCATTGCGTGAACATCGTGGAATGAGTGCACTTACACAAAACTGATGCCTGCTCCTGCCCTCATATGTGCTGTCCCTTCACACGGCTGGCGGTGCAGCAGGTTTGTTCGCACCGGCACAACCCCAAACACAGCAGTGACGTTCTGGGTTACCATGTCACCAGGGGACAGGAATTTTTCAGCTTCTTTATGCTCTTACGAGACCACTCTCCTGTATGTGGTCTATGAGTGACACACACATCGTTATATGGCATATGACTGTGTAGGGAAAATGTGCAGAAGACACATTTAGATTTGCTCATGTGGATTTGTTCATTTTCTCATCGCCTTCAAGGAGGGGGGCTGTTTTTCACTTTTCAGCTGAGAATATTTTGCATGACTTTCCTCCAAAAATGATTTCTAAAATGCCAGCTGATACTTATAAAATTTGGTTGATATTTCAGACATCATGCTAATGCTCTTGTTTTTTTTTAAGATTTTATTTAATTTTTAAGACAGAGGGGAATAGAGAGGGAGTAAGGGAGAGAAGCATCAGTATGTGGTTGCCTCTCACGTGCCCCCTACTAGAGACCAGGCCTGCCACCCAGGCATGTACCCTAACTAGAAATTGAACTCGTGACCTTTTGGTTTACCACTTTAAATCATTTCTGGGTTACTGATACACCTAATGCAATGTAAATGCTATAAATACTTGCATTTATACTAGATGTGTACACACAAGAAGAAAAGTCTGTACCTGTTCAGTATAAATGCAAGCATTGTAGGCCTAACTACATAGTACTTAGCCATTACAGTACATAGCATATGTCAGCAACAATGTAACTTTTATGAGTACTTGTCATCTGCCATTGGTTAAATCTGTGAATGGAAGGTTGAGTGTATTCTGTATTTGGAATTCCTATGTATTATTGTCATTCTTAAATATTATAACACCTTACTTCAGAGCTGAACTTACATCATTAGGTTGATTGAAAGTCAATGAAAATCACAGAATAAAAAAAATATTTTGGGGGGAGGAGTTATATTGGACCCAGTGGGCTGTCTTCCAACAGGGCACTTCATTGTCTTCTGCTGGGTCCCAGAAGTTTTCAAATGAAGTTTAGAGAGAGGGCGCTTGATTCCAACCTTAGACATACTTTTCTGATTTTTGTGCTTCACATGAGAGACTTGAGTGGAGAAAAGTTGTGGGTACTTCGATAATGGCTGATGTCACCTGATTCATGGATGTCAGTTTTTTCCACTCTCTAAGTTCAGACTCTCTAAGCTCGGGCTCCATCATTTGTGCATTCATTCAATGGATGGTTGTTGAGAATTTTTAGAGAACATGCTTTGTACTCCAAGCCTCCTTGCTTTCTCTGCAGAATTGTGCCATGTAACGCTTAGCCAATAGACATGTTCCTTTCAGATCTCTGATAGTTTTGTCCTTTGAGGTTCCTGTAGGCATAGTTTAAAGAAGTGGAGGAGAATGGTTGAGAGGCTTTCTTGCTGCGGTGGAATACTACAGTATCACTTCTGAGAGCTGCTGCCTTCAACTGGAGTTACTTCCTGAATTTACACTTTTCCACCTTTTCCCCAGTGAAATCTGTTTTCATGTGTCCCCTTCAGCTTAGACTTCTCAAATAGTAGGTGGTAATGGATTAAGTAAACAGTCCCTGTGAATTTGTTGGTCATCTTAGAGAGCATAGCTGTTGCATATTACTTGAAATGAACATAACCTACAGAGTGCTCCAAGGGGCATGCCAGGACCAAGATTTTCATGTGTGAATGTGTCGTGTCCAACTGTTGGTGTCTCTGGGCCACACTGGAAGAAGCAGTTGTCTTGGGCCACACATTAAATACATTGTGACACATAATCACAGAGAAATCTCATAATGTTTTAAGTAAATTTATAATGTTGCATTGGGCCTCATTCATAGCCATCCAGAGCTACCTGTGGCCTGTGGGCTGCAGGTTGGACACCCCTGGGAGGAAGATAGAGAAAATAATAATTTTGTGCTGTGCTGGAAGATGCTGAAAATAGGTAACAGCACTTGCTGCTGTTGGTGAGTCTGAATGGACTGTGAACTCAAAGTGTTACTGAAACTGCAGGTTTCATAGCAAGTAATTAATAGTTCAAACTTGGGAGTCTTGTAGAGCTGAGCCCAAATCCCGATACTATCACTTCCTATTGACTTGGGGCAAAGTTATTAATTTCTATAACACCAGTTCCCTTATTTGTAAAATAGAAAAAATATTGTATATGTTAATAAGTTGTTAAAAGTAAAATCTCTCTCTATATATATCAAGGGCTTAATGCACAAGAAGATTAGTACTTGCTATCTGCTATGGTATCTTAGTGTTATTTTCATACTCGTTGGGAACTAGTAAGACTGCCCTTTTCACATGCACCTCATCTTTTAACTGTCCCTGAGCACACCACAGAAAACAACTACTGTGGGAAAGTTATAGGTTAGCAATTACAGCCACTTTCAGAGTCCTTGCCTTCCACAAGGGTGATGGAAGTGGTACCCAGTTTCTTTTTGAGGTGAAAATAGTTTTGTCTATAAGATAAACCTAGAAAGCTTTAGTTAACATTAAATTCATCAAATGCCTGTGAGAGGCACTGTGCTGGGCTGCAAGGGATGCGGAGATGAAAAACAATTCTTGTCCTCAGCTTTCAAGCTGGAAGACGGAGGGATTGACATGATAAGAAATAATAACAGCATAATAATAACCAGTGCCATTATAATAAAGATATTTGTTACTTACCCTGCCCTGGTATGTATGAGTCACATTCTTTATTAAAACAGCAGTCTTCATACCTGTGAGACAGATGACATTTTCTCTGTGATAGGGATATTATATAATAAGTTGAAGTTAAGATTTGTAGTGATGTTATTAACAAAATACTGTGGGTTGCAAAGGAATGAGTTATCTTTACCAGGTGAGCCTACCTTAGGTGGTTTTTGCTTGTGCTTAGAATGAATTGTTTACAAATGTTGAATGTGATTTATTTAATACTACATTATCCCTGGTTGTATTTGGGTTCAACAATCTCTTGATCCCTTACATTCTGTACATCATTATAGAAATGAGAGAAAGAAAAGACTGGTCTATGTTCACCAGCTAGCAGTGAATTTATCCTCTACCCTTTAGCACCAATTTGTTCATTTTTATTGCAAATTCTCTGGGGATAATTTCTTACTTGCTTCCCACAAAGGTTCTGCCTCGATCTAAGGACCACATTATCATCAATAACTTTTCTGATTTATGTGTCTGTTTCTATGAGAGTGATTTAGGCTACAGAAATTTTCTCTAATGCATATCAAGTTTTATGCACACTCGCATGTGTGCATGTGTTGAATAGTAAGTGTGGCATTGTGAAACAACATAGATTAATTCAGCCTATAGACATCTCAGTCCACTGTAGTTCGGAACACAGGTTTCATCTGGTGCAAATTCAGATCAGCTTGACTTCTCCCAGACTGTTCCTCCTTTCCCTTTCTTGTCTTTTTTTATCTAAATACATTGATATTCTAATATTATGGTACAGTTTTCCCTATTTCCCTACCTCCTCCCAACTGACATGTATCCAAACTCAGCTGTCACTCTTTTTTTTCCCTACTGAAATTATTTAAGATGGGCTATATGCTTACATTCTAGAGTGGTGCTTTTAATCTTTTGTCTGAACCACTATAACATGAAAGGGGAATCACATAGGCTACCTAAATATTTTGTGCATATGAATTTTAATCTTTCACAATGATATTTTTATGGGAAACATGTTTAATTCAAGAAGGATTTTATTGGTTTTTACAATTCACCATAACACTCTGTTGCAGTTTAAAGGAGTTACTGCACCAGAAACTTTCAGCCAGACATAGAGTTTCTATGTCCTGCCTTATTTCATTTACCTGTTCATTCATTAGTTGGCTCTAATTAAGATTATTAAGTGCCTATCATGTGTCAGGAAATGCATTCGATTTAGAATGACTGGGACCAGTGTCCATTATTCTAATACTAAACATTTAGCAACAGAAAGTCATTAAGTCTTAAAAGAAAGAAATAAGCAAAAGAAATGTACAAATTGGATACTGCATACTTTTGCCCACTTCCTGCTTTTGGCAGATTTTAGGTATTACTTACTTAGGTTATCTCATCCTCATTACATTAATATACTATTTTAAATTGTTCTTTCTTTTCTCTGACACTTTCAGAAGGTAGGAACCTTAGTTTTGCTCTCAGAGTTTATTTTGATTTCCCAAGACATTTCCAGTCTTTTTTGTTGCTCAAAACCTAGTAGGCATTCAATAAATATTTGTTGTGTGGCAGGCAGGAATTAAAAAAAGAAGTCAGGATATTTAGGAATTTACTGTATTAAGAATTAGAACTTGGGATTTAACACACACACCAAAAGATCTGTCCTTTTACTTTTCTTCCTGCAAATTACCATGTCTTCCTTCATTTGGGTTAGGGAATGGGTTCTTTTGTGCACTAGACAATCTATTTTAGGGTTTGGTACACATGGCCACATGTCTGTGGTTTCTCCTTAGACATTTCAGCGCTACTGATTATTTTATAGAAGTTTGGAATCCTGTGCTTCTTTGTGTAAATCCCTCATCCCCTTTGCTGAGTTATGATTTTTCTGACAATTTTATTCCACTTCAACGTGATCTTCCTCTTCTACTTCCTACACTGACACATTTGGAGAAACCACTTTATTTTCATGGAAAGATACCATTTATTTAACACTTACACTGCACAAGACCTTATCTCAGGTTTCATGAATTCATAACAAATCATTATGAAATGTAATTAGTTATAAGTTAGTTATAAAATTAGTTATAAAGTACAAATGCCTTTATGGAGTTTACAATTCATGTGGGGGAAAAAAAGGACACAGACCTATAAGGTACCAAAAACACTTAGTATGGAGCTGGTGAAGTAGGAAAAAAAAATCAGTGTAACAGGTCAGAAGGTGAAGTGATGCATGAGGGCCAGTGTGGCTGGAAGATGTCCCCAGAGGAAGGAGAACATGAGCTGTCCCCAATTGGACTTAAACATGAAAGAGAGGAGAAGATCTAGGCAGGGAAGGGTTGCACTCTGACCCTGGGGTGGGTACTCGAACAGCCCTGGAAGAGGAATGAGGACTAAAGATGGGGAGGTAGTGGGGACCCATTGATATGGGTCAGCTCACGCACACTGAACAACCAGGACTTTATCCTTTTGAGCTAACATTTCCCAAGACTTTTCTCCTCGGAAGATTAGTTCTCCTGACTGTTGTAGGTATGTTAGTCAAAACAAGTTTCCATGATTGAAAAATAAGAAAAGCTGAGAGAAAGTTTTTAAAACAGTTCTCTCCTGGAAAGGTTCTCAGAGGCTTATTATGCTGATCTGCATTGTTAATCTCTCAAACTCTTCCCAAATATTTCTGACCACTGAATGCATTTTTTTTATTGGAGCATCTTGGGAGAGTAGTGTCCTGTGGTGCCTATTTTGGGAAATGCTATTGGATGCCATTGCTGATTTGGATTCACAGGTTCTGTGGGTGAAAGATGATGGGATGCATGATGGGATCTAGGGAGGGAGGAGACTGGCTAGGTCCAGCAGGACATGGTAAAGGTCTGGATTGGAGTGGTCTGAGAATGGAAAGGAGAGGATAGATTTCACGAGTTTTTAGGGTGGATGAACCCTAATTTTTTGAATGATCATATTTAAAAGGGTTGCCAAGATGGGAGACTCAAAAAAGGCTCTAAACTTTGGATTTTTTTTGCATTAGGAGCCTCATGTAGCAAACTCTCTACAGATTTATGAATTTCTATATCTTCTAACTGCCAGTCAAAAGCAATGAAGTATGCCAAGTGTACCCCAAACTTGAGACAGGGGTATCTTTGAAAGCACACACCATTTGGGGGGTTCTTTATAGTCAAAATGCTTTCTTAATAAAGATGCACTAAGATATTGCCCCATCATTTCCAGCCACCTGTTAGGTGTAACGCTGCCATAAATCGGAGCTCTCTGCACTGGGACGTGGCCTACATATGCCAAGGGAGTGTCTGCAACACAGAGAAGGAAGAGACCCTGCACCCGCTGTTGGGAATCTGGTTCTTTGTCTGGCCAAGGGCACTGTGTTGGTTTCCCTCATCATGGGGAACTTTATTGGAAACGACAGTGAACACATTATAAAAGTCACACAAATTTTGCTGCCAGCTTCCTTGAGTTTATTGATCCCTAGAGATGCTAAGATTTCAGCATCTGATGTTGAGTCCCATCATTTGTCTGTTTGGTCTCCAAGGACTGGACTATAGGTCTGTTCACAGTCTTCACATTCTGTTTAATCTCGGTGCAGGAAATTATGCATCTGGCTTTTCGATTTCTCACGAGATCACACAGAATAATGATTTTTATTTTCCTATGATTATTTTATATTTTTGATAAATGTTCTTAACACCTCTTTGTAAAATAGGCAGTAGTATAAACCAGTGGTATAAAATGAAGATCTTTGCTGCTTTTAATCTAGAATTGTTCATCAGAGTAATCAGTTAATTATAATAAGCTTCCCAGTTTTCTTACATGTTTATGAATATACATGAATTTAGCTGTTTAATAACTCATTTTTTATTTAATTCTTTCTATTTCTATGCCTCTTATACCTCTGTTCTTATATTTGGGAGCTTGCAAATGATTCAAAGTAGTAGTGATCATTAGTGTAAATATTTCTGAATATTATCCTTTTTGGTTTGAAATTCCATAATGTATCTTAATCCTTTTGATTCTTCAGATATATTACTTATTGCCACTCCCCATGGCCTTGAAAACCCTGAGTTATACTTCAGTGTGCTTCTTGCTTGACAGATCTCTGCCCATTGGTGTTTTATTGTTAAATTAACTGTGTTACCTATGTAGACATAGCAGTGTCCTTGAGCATGTTGACTACTTCAGGCTATAGAAGTTTATGTCAATGCCTGAATTATTCATTTAGCTGTCTATGTTGGATAAATGTACTATATAATTGCAAAACTCCATCTTTCCTTTGGTGACTAGTGATTGTGTATGCTCCATGAGTCCGTTATATACTGACGGCTATTCAGGGAAGGATGGGACAGATATGTGTCCAGCCTAGGTGTGCAGCTATCAGCATTGTTTGGTTAGTGGCGGTGAGATGATGGCCTTCTGTTGCTGCATGAGTCTAGGAGAGAAGCCATGGAGGAGGAAGGATTCAGAGAGAGAAGATACAGCTTAGAAGGAGATGCCTATCTGGGCACAGGTGTCAGAGAATGGATTCTAGTGTGCTACATTGAAACAGGAACATTTGCTTTGTTTTAAACTACAGAACATGTTTTTCTTCCAGTTCATTAACTGTAGAATGATCATCTTTGAATGTGAAATAACGATATGTAATCTACATGTATGTTCACCTTCATTTTCTAATTTGCTGATTACAATACACTCAAGATTTTCTTATTTACCTTTATTTTTAAAAACCACAATTGAATATGCTTTTGAGAATATTTACCTTGACTTTTACATATGTATTTAAGAGTATTTTTCAGGGTCTCATACATATTATTTGATAAAAAAGCAAGCATGAACAATATATTATTAATATTCATAGTAGTAAAGCAACTATGACAGCATTTTAGGAAGATTGAAACAAAGATATGCTAAATCAACCAATAATCACTCAACAGTAGTTATTTTGTGGGCATAACTTTTGCTAATGGGGTTCTTAACTATAATGCAGGTTTTAACTGGCTTCCTAATAACAGTTCCAGTTTTTATGATTAATTTAAGAAAAGTGGTTAAGGTTCTCCTTTTATTCAGTGAACAAATGAGAATGTTGCATAAGTGTAACACATGTGTTATACATACACTTGTGTTATACATAATATATATTAACATAAAGAAGATCATTCCCTAGAAACTGTCACATATTGAAAATTAGATCAGATTATATTTTCAACTTGGTTTATTTAAAACTTTTTATTATGATGTTAAAGAGATTGATGTATTAGTCTTAATTTATCTATTGTTCCTTCTACTTTGAAATAGAAGTCACAATGTTTGGTTTTGTATTTCCCTCTTTTTTCTCACTGCAATACACATGGATTTATTCTATATCCCCATTTTACAGATAAAGAAACTGAAAGTAAGAGTTTAAATGACCATTCCAAGGGCACAGATCTTGATTACACAGAAACAGACTTCTAATCCAGGGCTTCTGCATCTGAGACATTGGTTCCCCATCTTGGTTCCATTCTGGGGATGATATGGAGTGGGGGGGGGGCAATTGGGAGTGGCAAGGAAGTGTAATGAGTGGAGATGTTGAAAAAAAGAGAGAAGAAGGAAATAAGGTGTGGAGTCATAATGTTTCCTAATTCTGCCGATTTTAGTTGGTGAATTTTACCCTTCAACTTCACTGTTCTATAGCTTTCTTTTTTTGAGGGAGGGCAGGATATACTGTCTATTCCATGGAATAGGAAAGAATAATAAACACCTTAACACTTTGCAGGCTTGCTATCACTGTGAAATGAAACAAATCACAAGGGGTCAGGCAGAGCAGTTGGTTGTCAAGACACGGTAATTCTTTTTCCTCTTTCCCTGTATTTCTTAAGGAATCTGTTTTTTCAGGGCCAGAGCTGAGTGTGGATCATGCTTTGAAATGCATGGCACGCTGTTGGTGTGCTTTGTGTCCTCATGAGTGGAGAGAGGGGAGGGCTGCTAACCTGCAGCCCACCAGGACTTCTGTGATGGTTGCTTACTTCACAGAGAAGCACCTTTGCAAATGTGGGCCTCTTTACCCTAAAGCACAGACCTGATTATTCTGCAAGAGGGCTGGTGATGCGAATGAACCCCTCTGTCAGGAATGCAGCTGGCCAGGTCTTGGTCTCACATGCCACAAAAGTCAGTCTGCACACCCACCCCAGCTCACCACCTTCTTGAGAAGGAGGGGGGCTTGCTCTTGTAAAGGGTTGCGTCAGAAGATTATTCTGGGTATTGGGATGAATTCATCTAGCAGCATGTCAGTCCTAAATTTAATCTAGTAGACATCATGCACCAGGACTTTGGGCATCTTCTAGCCCCTGTTTTTGGCTGGCATGGAAAGAGAAGCTTTCTCCATTCACATTTGGTATTGCTTCCGGGCACCCTGACTCTGGCTGAGCCCGTTCCCACAAGGACATAGGGAAATGTTAGTGCATCTTTGCCTCAATTAATGTCAGGGCTGAAGAAATGTATCCTTGGAGCTTAAAAGTGAGTGGCTCATGGCAGCAAGTCATGCTCACAGATCTCTGGCGTTCTGATCTGGTGACATCTGGCAGTGCTGGGAGGGGCCCAGCTTTAGCCAATGACAAGACATGTGTGAGTAGTGATGTTGGGAGCCTGTGTTTTGTGTGTCTTTTGGACTGTGGCTGGAACAGAACCCTGTGGTGAAAATGGAAGCTTAAAGAATTTCTTTTTCTTTTCATCCACTTCTAGGCATGGTTATATCAAAACCCAAGCGAGCAGATGCATCGATTTCTTTATTTTAAAGTCCTATTGAAAAAAGCACTTTTATAGCTTTAGGGCTAGGGACTCTTCCCTTACTGCTAATAAACATGTCTAAACACCAAGCTCGAGTTCTGTAGTTCGTTTAATCAGATGTGGGGATTAGACTGTCATCATCCTCTGAATAATGACACCAGGTATTAG
Organism: Artibeus jamaicensis; assembly: GCF_021234435.1. Taxonomy (NCBI): domain Eukaryota; kingdom Metazoa; phylum Chordata; class Mammalia; order Chiroptera; family Phyllostomidae; genus Artibeus; species Artibeus jamaicensis. The sequence continues at coordinate 977,969 of NW_026521249.1, read as the reverse complement.
AAGGACAAGATTAACTCGCTGCCCCTACCTTCCTTCCTTCTACATTCTGCAGTTCCAGTTTTGAACTCAAGGTCTGTGAAATAATTTTTTCCTAAAGAAATTAAAATAATGTTTTAGTGGGTTATGGCCAAGGCCAAACATGAGGAGACTTCCTTATAGTTTCAGGGTCTAAGAATTCCGTTTCTGAGAACCACTCAAATTCACCAAATGGGGTTGGTTATTCATGGGGCAGAGATATGCATTTTATAGCTGGTCTTCAGTGCTATTAGAAGGAATAAGCTCTTTAAAAAGAAATATTGAGAGTTCCTGTTTCTTTATATACACTGATTTTATTTGCATTTTCTAAACTTTACATCTAAAATCTTACTGGGTAGCAAACTTCTGCTTTAGGTTAAAGTTAGGCATAGTGCCTTGCATAGTAATAAAGAATAATTTTGTATCTGTTTTACATCTTCACTGTGTTATGTACTGTGTTTAGTGTTATTGTCTCCCTTGCAACCCCTGCGCCTGGCACAGTCACCAGGTGAGGACCAGAGCACACATGCGAGGCCTGACCTGTACCGGGAAGGTCTGACCTGTTCTTGAGGAAGCTCAGTGGCAGTTATGGGGTCTTGGTCAAAATACATACATTTGTCTGCTTTCTCTTCCACTGCTCTGACTGAGACTTGCAGCAGATACTTGCTTTCAAGGCTAATAAAAATGAAGCTGAGAAAATTTGTTTTTAGTGTGGCCTCTTTTCCACTGAAGAATTAGCAGACAGTGAGATGCCCAGGAGGGCAGAGGCTGACTAAGAAGCAGATGGCCTCGTCCTCTGCCTGCCTTTGAGGTCTCAGGAGGCATGTCTGGCACAGTCTCTTAGCACCCCGTTCATGTGCCATGTGCCCAGATTCATCTCTGCTCAGAGACTCTGAACTCAGCCAAGGAAAACATCGTGTCCACCCCGTGGTGGATCCCCTGAGGGGGAAACCGAGAGCTCAGCCATCTAGGCTTTCCCCTAGGAGTGAAATGTGAAGTGGGTCATCACGCCCTGCCTGTCCCCACTTGCTTGGGGCCTGGGCTGCTCAGCAGCTGGCCTGACAGCAGGCCAAGGTTCCATGGGGCTTGGCCTCCTAGGGGCCATGCTGGCAGCACATGTCCTTCATTCTGATTGAAGCAGCGCATGTTCCCCCCACTGGCCCTCCTCATTGGGACACTGCTCAGTGAAAGAAGAGTCATTTCTAATAAAGGTTCATCACATAGTGGTGGAATAGTATGTACTCTGCCTAGCAAACATTTGCACATTTCATCAGAACCTCAAAGCACAAATCCAGTGTTTTACATTGTGCTGGGGACCCCATTCCCTGCTGTGGTCTCCAGTGTGATATCATTCCCTGCTGTGATAGCTGATGTTTTCAGATATTCTGTCATTTCTCTATTCAAAACGTCTCCCCTTAGACTGAAACAAAACAAACAAACATATGAACAAACAAATGTTTTGCTGTGGCCAAGGAGTTGGGCCTGATTGGGCCTGCCTTCTCCTCTGACTTCTTTCTTGCACAACCTCGTTCTCTGCTTGCAAAGCACACTATTGGCCACCTGTGTCCTTTCTCTAGGTTAAACCTGTCTCCTCATCCCCCTGGTAACAGCTTAAGCCTCTGCCTCCACAGATTAGGTCTCAGGCCTCTGCCCCCTCTCAAGTGCTTCCATGGGTGTTATTGTAGTCAGCTCTGGCTGCCATGACAAACACCAGACTGGTGGTTTGAAAAATGGACATTTACCTCTCTTAGTTCTGGACACTGAAAGTCCAAAATGAAGGTGCCAGCCATTTCCATGTCTGTCGAGATATCTCTGCCTGGCTTGCAGACTGCTGACTTCTCTCTGGGTTGTCTCTCGTGTCTCTTATTATAAGGGTGCTAAATCCATTCATGAGAACACCACACCCATGTCTTCATTGCCTCCAAAAGGTGCCACTTCCACATACCTTCCCACTGGGGGCTAGCAGTTGAACATATGAATTGTTGTGGGCCGGGGGCAGGGGGCAGAACATGCAAATATTCCATAGAAGGCATCATATGCCTCCTTTGTAACTCTCGTAACATTGGCTGTTTACTGATTTGGGGTCAGATGGTCAGCTGCATACACAGGGACTGTGACTGTGTTGTTCTTTAACTAGTATTAAGCAAAAGCTGGCCCATGGGAGGTGCTCAGTAAACGTTTACTAGGAAGAAACAGGACAACAAAAGAAGAAGGATGCTGGGGTTGGGTCTGACCGGGGAGAGAGGTGCCCACAGTAATCTGGGAGAGCATATAGTTTCTTATTGCTGCTGTAACAAGTTACCACAACTTTAGTGGTTTACAACAACACAAATGTATTATCTTACAGTTCTGGAGGTCAGCAGTCTGAAGTGGGTTTTACAGTTCTAAGGTCAAGATGTTGGCAGGTCTGCATTCCTTCTGGGAGATCTTGAGAAAAATGCATTCCCTTGTCTTTTTCAGCTTCTAGAGGCCATCTGCATTGCTCGGCACACGTGCCCCTTCCAGTAATTGGATTATTCTGTTCTCTGCTTTCATTGCCACATCCCTTCTGACACTGACCATCCTTGCCTCCCTCTTATAAGGACTCTTGTGATAAAACTGGAACCATCCAGATAGCCCCAGTCATCTCCCCATCTCACGATCCTTAACCACACCTTCACACCTTTTTCCACGTAAGACGTTTTCACAGGCTTCAGAGACTAGGCTTTGGACATGTCAGTGGTAATGGGGGACATTATCTGACCCATCACAGAGAGTGCTTGAGATGTGGAGAGATGCTGTCCAACAGAGCACCTCTAAATTAGAGACAGGAGAGTCAGGAATGTGCTGTAAGCTGGGGCATAATGACTGCCAGAAAAGTCACAAACAATAAAATGAGGGACACATTAATAATGGTTTAAGCTGTTCTTGACCTATAGTAAGAGGTATGAACCAGCAGGACCTTTTAACGTGGGCCCCACATGGCAGAGTTTATGCCAGGCTGAAGGCTCACTGGTGGCATTGCTTCCAGAGAGCAAGCCACCGCAGGCTGGATGCAGAGCCAGTGCTCAGCCAGGGTTTGCTGACGGCCAGACGGAGTTCAGCTCCACAGCAATGCTAAGGGCCAGTTTGAGTGATCCCAGAGTGTGTACAGGGTCCTCTGCTTGCATGTGATTCAGCTCCAGTCATCCATGACTGATGAGGATACTTTGAAGTCATAGTCCAGCCTAGACCATGTACCTCGGGACTTGACTTTCTCTGGAAATCCATGGAGGATCCTTGGTCAGCCTGGGGTTGTCCAGAATGTATCTCCTCACTTTGGGGAGGTTGACAACCACTGTGGCCTCTCAGACATGAAGTGGAGCAGGGACCACCAGGGCCTGCCTGGACTACGGTTGGTAAGAGAGGTTTCAGGGCACTGCATTTAAGGAGGCATCACTCTGGAACCAGCTCATTAAGCCATCCACTTTTTCCTCAGGACCTTTGTCTAATTGCTACATTTGCAGGTGGGTGATACAGTTACTCATTTCTGTATATTCCAAGAGAATAGCTGCATTATTTTCTACACCAGAGTTGTGAGTATGAGGGCTTTATATATATATATATCAATTTTTGTAGCAGAGCCATGTGATTACTAGGAGAGGTACGGATGTAATGGGAAGATTTCATGTATCTTCATGTGTAGGATTCAAAATTAAAATAAATAATTTAATAATGACTACTGTGTTTGTTTCCTACTGCCACTGTAGCAACTTACTTCAAACTTTTAGTGGCTTAAAAGAATACAAATGTATTATTCTACAATTCTGGAGGTCCGAAGTCCTAAAATTAAGTTGTTGGCAGGGCTGTGTTTTTTCTGGAGGCTCTGGGGGAAAATACACTCCTTCCTTCCAGCTTCTGGGGCTGCTCCGATTTCTCAGATTGTATCCTTTGCAGCTATGGGGTCGCTGATTGCTGCTACGTAGTCATATCTCATTCCGTGATTCCTCCTCTTCTGTATCCCTTTTATAAGGACACTTGTCATTACAAGGAACCCACCCAAAGAGTCCAGGATGATCTTCTCTTAATGATCTCCTGCAAAAGCCCCCTGGCCAGGTAAATTAATAAATTCCCATATTTGGTGACTAGAATATAGGCATCTTTATATGGGGTGTCATTATTTTGCCAACCACAACTATCGAAATGGGGATAATGAACCACCAGGAACATGCCATAGATTGCGGGCTGGGGAAGGGGAGTGACAACAGGGACATCCATAGCTCAGGGCGAGTGGATTTAGAAGCTTCTTCCTTGACAGAATCTAAGGAAGAAAAAAAAAAAAAAAAAGAGAAAGTACGATACTTGAGAAACATGAAAGGGTAGTGCCAATCTAAAACTCAGTAGTGAGTAGATTATTTCTCTTTGAACTGAGAATTTACAAATTGGAAATTAGGAAGAAAGAAATGAGTTTTCGCAAGGACCAGCATTGGATTTGTTCAGCTGGTGGAGGAATGAACAGGGACAATTAGGGATTCGATGTGTGCTCTGTGCTGTGTCAGTCTGAGCAAACATAGAAACTATTCACGTGTATATAGAAGAGGCTTTTTAAAGGTGAAATACAGTTCTGCATTATCCAGTCTTGACCCCACTTTTTATAAATTAGAAATCTATAGCTTACGGTATTCAAATGGGTTGATCAAAGGTATATGGCAAGTTAGTGTCAGAATTTAGACTAGAATCCAGGGCTCTTGACTGGACAGTCCTGCTTTTCTCCAGTATACCAGAGATCCTCTCTGAAATTCCCTCACGTGGCACTGCCCCATGTACTGTCCAGTGTCTGATGCAGAGGCCAGGCACGGAAGAGGGGCCTGGGGTGAGGACATAGGCCCACTGTTCCACATGCAGAAACCACATGTGGCCTTCAGTTTGATGGCTCCCTGGGTGGTTTTGTTTGAGGGAGAGGTGGACAAGAAGAAACCCTTTCTGAGGAGCATGCATAGCCCCAGTGTGATTGGGCAGAGAATTTAGGAATAGGTAGTCCCAAACAAAAGCAATGCATGTAAATTCACCCACTTAGTCACTATAGCATTATAATTCCATCCTTTTCTAAAAATGACTATAATGAAGTCACAGGCCATGTGACTAGCTGATATCAAAGCAACTGCACCATGACAGGTTCAATACCGTTTCTCTTTTTTTTAGCATGGAGCCCATTTGCTTCCCTGAGAGCAAGAGAATAGTTATCCAGAGTATTCATGGAGTTTGGGGGATGAATTCCTAAACTGCTTTGAACACTTCCTCAGTAATATAAGGGGTCGATTAGTAAGGAATCAACACATGGTCTCATTGGCAGACACCGGTGATACCCTGGCAGGACGTAAAAATGTTCAATACCCTTTTCCTAACATAGTAACATATTTGAAACTATTTTAGAGTAATTCTGGAACAAGTAACATGAGCCAAACATGGCTTTAATAACCTCAGCAGAAAATAGGAAGTGAGGAGGAAAAAAATTATACAGCCATGGGTATGGGGGAAGGCAGATCTGTGCAGAAGAGGAAGTGAATATACACTTGGGATATTCTGCACCTGCCTACTTCCAGGTCACCCAGTTTCAGGATGAGTGAAGTTCTTCTCTACTCCCATAGAAGCTTCTATAAGGAAAACATATATTCATATACTTAAAGTGGGTCTTGAACTCTTCATAATATTGTCCCACAAGAAAACCTTTGTGTAGCGGATTGAAATGCTTTTCTGCACAAGAACTTGGGTTCCTAGTGAGTTTTCTTTTTAATATAAAGTGAGGGGGATGGGTGCATAGAGAGAGGCTGCATATGGAATTTTAATCTAATGCTGTAAAATTTGAAGGGGTTGGGAAATTTTTTTTAAAGATTTTATTTATTTATCTTTAGAGGGGAAGGGGGGAAGGAGAGAGGGAGAGAAACATCAATGTATGGTTGCCTTTTGTGTGTCCCCTGCTGGGAACTGGCCTGCAGGGAACTGGCCTGCAACCCAGGCATGTGCCCTGACTGGGAATCGAACCGCGATTGTCTGGTTCACAGTCCTGCGCTCAATCCACTGAGCTACACCAGCCAGGGCAGGAAATTTTTATGTTATTTTAATTAAATGCTGCAAACATTTTAAGAGGTAGGAAATTAATATAGAATAAGATTACTCTGCAAAAACTATTTTTAACATTTGACACAGTTTTTATATCAATATCATTAATAGCACTCCCCTTTAGAGAAACACCCATTTAGCCTTGCCATTATTTATCTCTCAGCTGGCTATGCATAGTGGTGTATTTTCCAGGGGGAATGGAACACAGTTTAAAAATATAAAGCAACATTGCTTGCAATGGTACATGTGATCTAAATGGTTTTATTTGCAAGGTCTCAGCATTTGCTAGGTAGATCATGTGGGAAGAAGTGGACGTAGGAAATGGTAAGATTCCAGCCTCACATCATATTGTTGAAAGGATTGATGAGCCCCTGCAATACAAGATTTTCAGGAGGAGTAAATGACCTCCCAGGCTTCCGCAGGAACTGGGAGGGTCTGACTGTCTTTACTCTAGGCTTTTACTCTAGATTCCCTCTAGACTCAGCAGCACCTGGCTGCTTTTTCATTTACTGTGTGTCTCTTCATCATTTATCATTCTTTGGCACACACTCAATCCTTTCCTTCTCCAAATGCATTCTACAGAACTGTACTTCTAGGGAACATTTAAGAATGTTTTTGACTACAAATCACAGTAAGAAATACATTTTATATTTTAATTCAGTGCACATATACAGTTGACTCTCGAACAATGTAGATGTTAGGGGCTCCAGCCCCTAGCAGTGTCTAAAATCTGTATATCATGTTTTTTGAAAATATATTTTATTGATTATGCTATTACAGTTGTCTCATTTCCCCCCTTTTATTCTGCTCTTCCCTGCAACCCCCTCCCACCTACATTCCCCTGCCTTAATTCATGTCTTAATTCATATAAGTTCTTTGGCTTCTACATTTCCTATACTTTTCTTAACCTCCCCCTGTCTATTTTCTACCTACCATTTATGCTACTTATCACTTGTACCTTTACTCTATTCCCCCTTCCCCTTCCCTGCTGATAACCCTCCATGTGATCTACATTTCTGTGATTCTGTTCCTGTTCTAGTTGTTTGCTTAGTTTTTTTTTAGGTTCAGTTGTTGATAGTTGTGAGTTTGTTATCATTTTACTGCTCATAGTTTTGATCTTCTTTTTCTTAGATAAGTCCCTTTAACATTTCATATAATAAGGGCTTGGTGATGATGAACTCCATCAACTTAACTTTATTTGGAGAGCACTTTATCTGTCCTTCCATTCTAAATGATAGCTTTGCTGTATAGAGTAATCTTGGACGTAGGTCCTTGCCTTTCATGACTTCGAATACTTCTTTCCAGCTCCTTCTTGCTTGAAAGATTTCTTTGGAGAAATCAGCTGATAGTCTCATGGGAGCTCTTTTGTAGATAACTGTCTCCTTTTTCCTTGATGCTTTTAAGATTCTCTCCTATTTAATCTTGGGTAATGTAATTAGGATGTGCCTTGGTGTATACTTCCATGGGTCCAACTTCTTTGGGATTCTCTGAGCTTAACGGACTTCCTGGAATTCTATTTCCTTTGCCAGATTGGGGAAGTTCTCCTTCATTATGTTTTCAAATAAGTTTTCAATTTGTCGTTCTTCCTCTTCCCCTTCTTGAACCCCCACAATTTGGATGTTGTAAGGTTTAAAGTTCTCCTGGAAGTTTCTAAATCTCTCCTTATTATTTTGTATTCTTGTTTCTTCATTCTGTTAACCAAATGCATATTTCTTTCTTCTGGTCCAAACCATTGATTTGAGTCCTGGTTTCCTTTTCATCATTGTTGGTTCTTTGTGCATTTTTCTTTATTTCACTTTTTAGAGCCTTTGCTTTTTGTTCTATTTTGTGACCATACTTAACCATTTTGGGGAACATCCTGATTACCAGTGTTTTGAACTTTGCATCTGGTAGGTTGGCTATCTCTTCATCGCTTAGTTGTATTTTTTCTGGAGCTTTGACCAGTTCTTCCATTTGGACCATTTTCTTTTCTTTTTTCTCTTTTCTTTCTCTTTTTTTTTTTTTTTTTTGGCTCAGCACACCTATATGTAGTCAGGGGCATAGGCTTAGGTGCTTAGGTGTTCCTCAGGGAATGCAACCCACGTGCTGTGTTGTGGTGCTGTATGTGGGGGAGGGGTCTGAGAGGGAACAATGATGCTTGTTTGGCTCTTGACAGGCTTTCAGTCACTTCTGCTGCTATCCACAAGCAAATCGGGCCCTTCTGGTGCTGATTCTGAGGTGGGTGGGTTTGTGTACATTCTGGGACACTGTGAGTCTCTCCAGTGAGCACTCCTGTGAGGCTGGGAGTTTCTCCTTCTGTCTCAACCCCACAGATTTTTTTAGTCAGAGTTTTTGAGGCTTTATTTCTCCACACTGGAACCCTGGGTTGAGTGGTCTGTCTCACTCCTCAGTTGTTCCTCCCAGTTATCTGCCTGCGAATGTGGGACTGCTCAGTCCTCCAGCTGCCACCTAGCCATGAGTCCTCTCAGCCCTGGCTGCCCATCTCTGCCCCTCCTGCCAGTCTGGATGAATGTTTCTTCTTTAACTCCTTGGTTGTCATACTTCCATACAGTTTGATTTTCTGGTGGTCCCAGTTGTTTTTTGTTTTTAAATTTGTTGCTGTCCTTCTTCTGGTTATGTGAGGAGTCACAGTGTATTTACCTATGCCTCCATCTTGGCTAGAAGTCAACAACTTTTGCATATGACTTTTGACTTTCCCAAAACTATTAGTACTGTACTTTTGATTGGGATTCCTTACCAATAACATATAGAGTGTATTGACATGTGTTTTGCATGTTTTATGTATTATATACTATATTTTTATAGTTCAGGCATCTAGAGAAAGGAAAATGTTATTAAGAAAATCATAAGGAAAGGAAAAACATTTATAATACTGTACATATTTACCGAACAAAGTATATATGTATGTAAGTGGACCTACACAATTCAAACTTGTGTTGTTATACAAGGGTCAGCTGTACATGTAAATACACACACACATACTGTGAAAAACATGTTTTATGAAACAATGCTATAGCCCAAAATGAACTGAAGGAAAGCTTGGTGAGTCAACCGCTGCATATATTCCTCACATTGCCTACCTCCACCCTGTCTCACCCACTGATCCAGGTTGCAGGACCCATTGCAATATGTATATTGTTGCTAAGGTTCTGTGTAGCACACTGTGGTGTTTTCTAGACTGTCCTATTCTTAAGGAACATTGGTGGCAGCAGAATAGTTGCAGAAAATTAGTTGTAGTAAAATGATCTCACTCCTCACTAATGTATATTATCACAGCCCACAATTTGAAAAAGAATTTAGAAAATTGTAATTCATGTAGTTAAATGAATAAATACATTTTTAAAGAAGCCATTATTCTAATTTTCTACTAGAATACAGCTTGGTATTCATTGTTTTCTTGGCCAGTGTCTCCTCTTTATCTACCTCGCCTCATAAGTTTAGTGTCTTTACCGCTCATTTCCCCAGCACTGTCCCCACCTGGAATCATTCTCATTGCTCTCTCCTTGGACTCTGAGTTCAATGCTGCACTAGTTTGTCTGCACTCCAGGGCCACACCTGCCTCTTCCATGAGGCCTTTCTCAGTGACCTCAACCACCATTCTTCCTCAACACTCCCAGCGCAGCAGTTGGGAAGTTTTGATCCCAGTATTATAATCACTTAATGCCCACTATCATTCTCTCTCTCTCTCTTTTTTTTTTTTTTTGTTAAAATTAAGCCTTAGGTTTCTTTTTTCTCTAAGTTTTAAACTCCCGGAGAGCAGGGAAAATTTTTCTGTTTATAAATGTTTCCATCATTCCTAAAATATTGGCCCCAAATATGGGAACTTACTGAATACGTGCTAATCAGACCTTGTTGTCTGATGTTTCTCTATATGCTCTAACTTCAAAAATTATGTTTGTTAAAAATGAGGCCTTTGAAATTTTTTTACTGAAATGCAGCATACATATAGAAAATATACAAATTAAAGTTTTAGTGAATTTTTTTTTACAAAGTGAAAATGCCTACATAACTAGTCATTAGGAACCCAAGAATGGACCTCATACCCAGTTTTAATTATGGGTAAATATTATCTTGATTTCTAGAAGCAGAAATTGGTTTCCCCATATTTGAACTTGATACAGGTGGAGTCATTTCCTATTTACTTTTTGTTTTTCTGACTTCTCTCACTCAATGTAGTATTTATGTTTGCCTTTATATAGGAAATAGTTTTAAGTTGATTATCCCAATTATTGTGCAGTATTCTATTTAACTGCACACATCACAATTTATTTATGCAGTTGACTGTTGATAGCCATTGTGTATTTCCTGGTTTGGGGCTTACCTAGAATGTTGCTGTGAACACTCCTGTACACATTTTTAATGAACACTGTTATATATTTCTGTGGAATTGTTGGCTCTAGAGGATACACATGTTCAGCTGTAGTAGAGACTGTCAGAAAGTTTACCAAAATGGCGTTACCAATTTACACTCCCACCAGGAGAATAGAGAACTCTGTGTTCTCCACATCTCTGCCCACTGACCGGTGCTTGATATTTCCCTTTTTCCTTCATCTTAGCAACTCTGCTGGGTAGCAGCAGTGTTAAATTTTGGGTTCATTTGTGTCCTTGATGACCAATGAAGTGGAGCCTTTTTTCGTGTTTATTTAATTAAGTAATTAATTTATCTTAGAGAGATGGGGAAGGGAGGGAGAAAGAGAGGGAGTGAAACATCAGTGTGTGGTTGCCTGTAGCACACCCCATACTGGGAATATGGCCTGCAACCCAGGCATGTACCCTGACTGGGAATCAGACTGGTGATTCTTTGGTTCACAGGCCTGCGCACAATCCACTGAGCTGCACTAGCCAGGGCCTCATATGTTTATTTACCAGTCAGATATTTTCTTTTGTGATGTGGTTTTTTCATATTGTGTGCCCATTTTTGCAATGAGTTAATTATTCTTTTCTTATTAATTTATAGTGGTTCTTTATATATTATGGATTCATATCCCAGATTGGATGGAAGTACTACTAATATATTTTCCCTCTCTCAGGCTTACCTCTTTCTTTTCTTCAATGTGTCTTTCAAAGAAGAGAAGTTCTTAATATAGTAAAGCCGATTTATCAGTTTTTCCTCTTTATGTTTGGTACCTTCTATGTTATTTTTAAGAAACCTTTGCCTATTCCAAATCTTTAAGATTTGTGTTTGTATATATTTTATATTAAGGCCTTGTTGTTTTGTCTTTTATATTATAGTCCTTTGGGGATTGATTTTGGTTTATGTGTTTAGTAAAGGATCAAGAGTCACTTTTCCCCTTATGAGTATTTAACGGACCCCAAATCATATAACGAAGGAGCATTTATTCTCAAATACTTTCCCTCGTTATCTTTGCCACATAGAGAGTAACTGTGTGTGAGTCTGTGTCTGACTCTGTTTTGTTCCATGGGTCTATCTGCTTATTTTTTTCTTCAAACACACTGTCTCAATTCTCTAACTTTGAAATACTTCTTATTGTAGTGTAAGTCCTATAGCTTTGTTGTTCTTATTTAAGATCATCTTGGGCAAGCAAAGGACACAAACAGAGGACTCATAGGGCATGGACAATGGAGGGGACTCGCTCTGAGAGTAGAGGGGAATAGGCAGGGGAGACCAATGAGGGGAAAGGTGGGACAACTGTAACTGCACAACACTAAAAAATTAATTAGTTTAAGAAAGATCATTTTGGCCCTGGCTGGTATAGCTCAGTAGATTGAGCACGGGCCTGCGAACCATGCAATCGCGGTTCGCTTCCCAGTCAGGGCACATGCCTGGGTTGCAGGCCAGTTCCCAGTGGGGGACACATGAGAGGCAACCACACACTGATGTTTCTCTCCCTCTCTTTCTCCTTCCCTTCCCCTCTCTCTGAAAATAAATAAATAAATTTAAAAAAAATTAAAAAAAAAAGAAAGATCATTTTGGGCATCATAGCCTTTAATTTTAAGTGTCATACTAACTGTGTTCAAAATAGGATTCTACAAAATAGGCTGTGAATAAATTTCATGAAAGCAATTGAAGGTTAAAGGGAAAGATGATGTTGAAAAAAAATCAATGAGAGAAATTTACACATGTTATAAGGTTATAGTTACTCTATTTCAATTTTTCAAATTTCCAAATTGGGGTTGTTGATAAGAGAAGGTCATATACAGAAAAATAAATTTTGAGAGGATTTGACTGAGGAAAATAAGAGACAATAAAGATGAATTAAAGTAATAGTTCCAGTAGGAAAATGAGCACAAAAAATATCTATCTTTATCAAGTTGCATACCAAACAAAAATTGAAATATAATTAAGGATATGTAATAGTAAACCTCAAAAAATTAGAGTGAATATTCCTAGAAATAGAAATATTCTATTTCTCCCCTGCCCACCCCCCTCTACTCTAACAGTTCTAAGAGTTCCACTTTGAATAGATTATGGTTAAAATCCAAATAGATAAAAAAGTCAGACCATACACTTGTTTTAGTTTTTAGCTTGTTTACTGTTTTCCTACTGACAGAGCCATGAAAGAAACAACCTTAAACAGAATGCAATTCATGGCCCTGAATTGCCACTTATGGCTTATAGTGTATGTACAGCCACAGAAAAGCAAACCTGTGGGCCGATGACATTACAGGTGATGGGAATTTACATACACTCTTAATTTGGAAGAGAGACGTAGAGCAATGTGAAGAAGCAAGCATATTTCTTGGAGCATATCAAGAAGATTTAACAAATGTTTACTTGTTGTTAGGGTATTATGGCTCCTTGCAGCCTTATTTGGAAATGCCTTTGTGGGTTTTCTAATTAAATCCATGGTATCAATCAAATATTATAGCTTCAGCTTGTAAATACTTGGGCTAAAGTGAAAGAGGGCATAAAGGAGTTGAAAGTGTTGAAAAATGAAGCCTCCAACCATGGAATTGTGAGGGTAAGAAATAGTTTTATTTTATATGGTTTGCAGGGAAGAGGACCAAATGGCCTTTAAAAGATAGTTTCCATAGCTACTGGGCTGAATCAAAAGAAAATGCTGTCCCAGCATTTTTTCCCTCACTACCTTTCTTGTTTTATGGTAGCTACTGAGGCAAGTGTTTTTCAAGAGCCTAGTTATTACAAAGATGAAATGCTCTGAAATGCTTCAATCTACTGCCTGTTAGAAGCAGACTTACTTTGTTCTGGGAATCTTGTCACGAAATCCAGATTGACTAGAGCTACCTCTCTGCTCAGAAAAGATTTGTAGGAAAGGTTCTCTCCAGGTACAACTCTACTGAGCTGTTCTCTGCCGACTGAAATTTTACTTTGTGATTTAAAAAATGGGGGCTGCACTTAAATTATAAAATAATCCAAGGCTGTATTGTTCCTGGCTTTTTAAAAGGATGAATGTGAAGAATGATTCATCTAAAGACCCTAAAAGTGATGGCTTTTGACTTTCCATTATAATAAGGTCTTCCAAAATGGCATGTGTTTAAAATGTAAAACAAAGATTATTGTGGCCTAGCTCTTTTATTTTGGGACACCAACTATGCACGGAGTTATATCACATTACTCTAACACTTTACTCACCTACCATTTGTGCCCATGCTGCTCTGACCTTTTGTACAGAGTACTCTATCCTACCAACCTTCTGTGAAATCCTCCTTCCCAATATAACCTGCAGAGTAAAAGAGGAGAAGGAATAAGCATTCACTTTTGGCTTTAATGTTTACGTGTCCCTCAATTTAAAATTGTACGATTTTTAAATGTTTTTACTGTGTTTCAAAAATGTTATTCCAATCATTTATGTTTCTTTTTAAAGCAGATAGATCAAAGGTGGTTTCTAAAAAGGGTCCAGCTGATATTGCATGCAGCAGCCATATCATGTCCAAGAGTATGCTGATGTTTGCAGTGGTTAACAGTGGCATCTTCATTAGCCATCCAACCCAGCCATCCACTCCAGCCACCCTTGTAAACTCACAGCCCACTTCAGAAGTGTGAGCTGGCTCAAAAAATACACCTTTAAGACAAATTCCCTGCCTCCTCATAACAACCAGGTTGCTCCTTTGAAGCCCTTCTAGTAATTCTGGAATCACCACTGGTTTTCTCAGGATGTCACCACCATGCTAGAGCCTGTTTCTTATTTTTAAAGCACATTTACTTTTTGGACACAAAGCCATCTCCCTTCTTTATAGGAGGCTGTGATTCCAGGAATAAGTCAAGGGTTGAATTTCTGAATACACTATCAATTGTTTTTATTGTTTAAAGAAAACAGGGTAGTTACCAAGTCAGTTCTGACAGCATAGGTTATTTTCAGAAATTGGATAACTTAAAATAGAGGCAAAGCTCTGTTTATTTTTAATGTCCAAAATGTCACTATAATCCATATCACTCATCTCATCCTGAAGTTCAGTTATCTAGGAACGTGCCTGAGAAAGGCCAATTGGACAAAACTGCATTCCTGGGATATCTGAAAGAGGGAGGGTGATTAGCCCCCTGCAGATATGGGGGAGGGACACAGAGCTATGTGGCAGGGGAGATAAAAGTAGGAGTGGAGAAAAAACCGCCATTCCTCAGAGGAGAAAGGATCTCCATAGGCAGGCTCTGGGAACTTCTGTTGGAAATGAATGCTAGTCCCAGGATGTGACTGACTTGTATCCATTGCTGAGTACTAGATAAGTGCCTGTATTTATAAATACACATTATACTTTAAACATGATGTAAGTAAATCTTCTGGGAGAGATCCAGAAGACTCCAAAAGTCAGACTTGGGATCTGGAAATCACCAGTAATTTTGATAATGTTTGTTAAATACTTTGAGCTTCTCATCTGTAGTATGAAATGTTAATGTATATCTACATTAAATTTTTTATTTATTATGTCTGAGAAGTACCATTATTTATGAAATAAACCCCCAAAATTAGAGGGGGAAATAGTTCTTTGATATTTGAAAGCAAACAACTTCTGGAATGAAGTCCCAGAAAATATCAATAGTTGTTTATAAGTACAGCATGGGAATGTTGTACAAAAGCAAAACATGTGAACTTCACTAAACCCTTTAACTTGCTCTTCAAAAGCCAGTTTTCTTGGCCTGCTCATTCCAGACTTGAAACAGAAGGTAAAGCCTGTGTTGAGGATTATATTCAACTCTAAGAAAATGGTGAAGTAAGAAAGCTTAGAAACTCATGATTATTTCTAGATATACCAAAATTTTAGCACCCAATAATGTCAGGGGGGTGGATGCAAGGGAGAAGAATATGGTCAAATGTTTTTTATCTAAAATAAGATTAATCTCCTATCCTGAATGAAAATAGAGGCCAACAGCCGTTGTCCAGTGTGTGCTTTGTAAATCACATTATTAGGGATTTCTCGAAGCATTCACCTAAGTGCTTTGCATGGAGGTGTTTGGTGGGACTGCCATATGCTGGCTTGGGCCAGAGCCAGGGGTGTGCACAGCACAGGAAGGCTTTTGCATTCCAGCCATTTACTCCCGCCTGGCAAAAAAAAAAAAAAAAAAAAAAAGCACTTTTTGTTAGTGGCCAAGTTATTTGTACACAATGGGAAGCTGAAATTTCATTTCCACATGAAATTAGTGAATAATGGCTTTCAAGACTCACTGAATAAGCATGCCCAAAACACAGTCAGCATTTTAAGTCTGTCTACATGACGCCAGCCATCTGGATGAAACTAAACTAAATCAGTTATGTAGCTACTTTGAGGGCGTCAGATGTGAGGTATGCGGGGGGGGGCAAAGTGTATGAATGTTGTAGCAAAGCTTTTGCTTGTTGCCAGCATTTGGTGTGGTCAAGGTTTGTCACATCCACGATTTCATGTCACTTGTACTGACCGCATTTTCTAAGCCACAGATGCATATGCCTTGATATCTAATTGCAATGTGTTTGCTCTCTAGCTGTTTAATGCTTCTATAGTACTGTTCTATTACTTTTTATCTATTCAAAATATACCTACACATTAATTTTGGAGTTTAGGATCCAAGAGAGTAGATTTTCTTCTTATAAACTAAGAAGATTTCTTATAAACTAAGTTTATAACTACAGAGTGCACAACTCTAGAATTAATACTTTTGATGATGGCAAAATGTGTATTTTCCCCAAATAGTAATGAGATCTCCTTTTCTCCTAAGTTAAAGATTTGTTAAAATATGATTTGAGGAACACTGATTTCATTTTTGGTGGAGTGTGATTTGAAAAAAATAAGGCCAAGATTATTTACTTTTACATAGTAAAAGTTGATAGTTTTTCTGTGTGTAATAATTAGTTAAAACATGGAAACCAAATGAGAGAAGCAGATAGAACATCCCCTAGGTGAGTGTGAACATTTCTTCTAAAAAGTAGAATAAGTGCTAGCAAAATGTATAACCATTTTCTTTCAATTGCACCTGATTTTGATTTTTAAAAGAAATGTTGGAAAATAGTTTCAGCTTTATTTATCTTGCTTTGGTTTTTCTTTTTTAAAAAATGCTTTGGAACTTCACATATAAATAGTATATTAATGAAAAGTAGTTGAGTTATTTAAGGTAATCAGTTAGTGAGCTATATAATAATCCCTTGTGTTTTTTTAGAATTTGAGAGGGGGTGCAAGAAAAGTCAGAACCTATTTGGTACCATAAGATCCCTTGATTTTCATATAGAGTGGTTCTATAGTAGTGAAGGTTAACTGTGTACAGTAAAAAATGAAGCACAAATGGCTTCCTTAATTGCTAGAATTCTGTGGGCTAGTATTTCAAAATGTGCATCACAAAGAATGTGTTATTCAAAATGTGTGTCATGAACAGAATTATTTGTTTCATGCTTTTGTATATTTGTTGATTCACATACTACTCTAAATAAATGGACTGTTAGCTGGAGTTTTACTATCCTTTACAATTTGAGCTATACACTGAAAATGTATTAGTTATAATGGGATTTAGCTTGTAACTTTATAGTGTGAGCTATATATTAATTAATTTTGAGGCAGTTGCTCATTAGAAATTCTTTCTGGTAAACATAAGTGAGCATATTTTGGAAGATGCCAGCACATGATGTATTAAATGGATTATGATAAGCACATTTGGTTGATTTTATTGGCAGGTATAAAAAAATCATATTTATGGGAGTCCAGCATGATTGGCTATAAAATGGTATTTTTATACTAGTTTTTACATTATTGACTTCATGAATAACATAAAGACCTAATAAAGGAGTTGGGGTTTGTTATTAACCAGAAGTAGAAGAAATAGTCCATAGACTTACAGATCTGGAAAGGGATTCCTCTCTTATCCATTCCTCTTGCTTTGCAATGAGGAAACAAACCAGAGAGGCTGTGATTCATCTGGAGTCATATCTGCATGGAAGAAGAACTGAGACCAATGAACCAAGTTTCTGACGCTTTACATGCTCTTCCTGTCATGAGGCAGGACTTTAGGAGCCTTGTCTAGCCAATAAAGAGATTAGGTGATAAGTTACCACAGAACCAGTTCATTTGGAAATGAGGAAGGATGTTTTGCTTTGGAGGATACTCAAATAGGGCTGCTAGCTTTTTTTTTTTTTGGAAAAAAAAGTAATTTGTTAATTTTAGAGGAAGGAAGGAAGTGGGGATGGAGAGAGATCAATTGATTTGTTGTTCCACTGCACTTATCTATGCATTCATTGGTTGATTCTTGTATGGAACTGGCAACTTTGATGTATTGGGACCACACTCTGACTAACTGAGCTACCAGCCAGGACAGGTTTTGTTTTAAATCTATCCTGGGAGTGAATTAGTGGTTTTTGGAAATTATAATCAGTGCAGTTTATGTTTGAATTTTTGATCCACTTTGCTTTCTTCTTTGGATCATCCCCGATGTGCTGATTGAATTCTTTTGTCATGTGATATATACCCATAATCCTTACAGATATCTGAGTCTTCATCTTCTTTGTGATTGCCATCAGCATCTCCCTATTGCCTAGTATGTGTGTGTGGTGGGGGGCACTAAGGAGTCAGAGGGCTCTAAGAAGAGAAACCCGATTAAAAACGGGCTGTCGAGGTCACCTGAAACACAGCACCATTGGTCAGAGCAGGCAGAGAGGAGCCTCATGCTCCAAAGCAAGGCCTCCTCAGCCCTCAGCTTTCCTCAGCCGTTTAGCATGAGGGGCCTCCTAGGCAATGACCACTGGGGTGGATGAGTTCTCGCAACTAATCCTGTTTCTCTTCAGCAGCTTCAAACAGGTGAACTATTCAGATCCTCACTCTGGGAAAGGACATACAATCACATACATATTGTATTAAAAGCAGAGGAAAATGAGAAAGAGATAAAAATAGGTGCTGATAATATTAAGTGTCACTTCTTAGAGGGAAATTAAAGTGAGAAAACTGCCCATCACTTGACTGGGCCAACTAACTTCAAAATAATGGAAACCATGTTCTCTCTCACGTGAGAGCCCAGAACAAGTTTTCATCATCAAGAGTGGAGGCGCTCTCCTTCCAGTGCCTGTCTATCAGCCAGGAACACCACAGGCAGGAACCAGAACCTGCGCCGTCTGGCGACTCGCTTATTTTTGCTTAGCTTTGGTTTTGATGACAAAAGGTGGCAGGGAAGGTGAGAGGTGTTGCTTCAAATTAGTCTGAGTTAGTGAGGTCTCCTTCCTACCCTTATGGAATTGTAGCTGCATTATTTTTTAATATTCCCATTAACTGGAGCTGACCTGATAAATTGGTCTCTGGAGAAGACTTCCTTTAATGTGGCAACACGCACCCTTTGAAGGGTTACTTTGAAAGTACCAGTCTTGTTTCCGTAACATTTTTCTTCCTTTGAAGTTACATCTTCAATTGTATTTATCAGCTTGCAATGCATTTGTTGTCTGTCTCACCTACTAGATGGTGAACTTCAGAAAGGCTGCTCTGTGTTGTGTTCTCCTGGGAGTCTTTGCTGGCTGGCCTGGAACAGAGCTCAGTAAATATGCGTGGAATTAATGCACACAGAATGAATAGATAAATACATTGTATGTAGATAGATGCTTTCAAAATCTTGAAAAGCTTTTAAAAATATTCTTAATATAGTGTTCAAAAACTTTAGTCTCCCTTTTTATCATTTTATCATTATTTTATCCATTTTATATTTTTTATTAAAATACCTGCCTAGGCCTTGGCTGGTGTGGGTCAGTTGGTTGGAACATCAGACTATGACCAAGGGTTGTGGGTTTGTCCTCCAGTTCAGGTGCATATAGGAGGCACCTGAGCAATGCTTCTTTCTCTCTCTTTAAAAGCAATGAAAATAAAATGTCCTCCAGTATGGATAATACATACATAAATTAATAAAATACGTGCCTAGGCTCTTGATTCTGAGTTAGTTAGAGCTGAATTGAAGTGGTCTTATCTCACTACAATGAAAGGTTTACTTCCTTACCCTTTTAAACACGTGATTTGTTTCTGCTTAGGAATGTCATGTTTTGCCACAACTAATCAAGGTATACCTCTTTTATTTTTTCTAAGCAATACCTTTTGTTTCCTAAAGTAAATTCCCTAAATTCATGAAGTAGGAGCATCTCTCGTTGGTGAGTTTCTGCTCTTACATGTGGTTTATGTTGCAACCCTGTATTTGTTACTAACAGGACCACTTTATAATTAAAACCTGTAGTGGTAATAGACTTGTCACTAACATGCTCAAGTTTGAATTGCCCTTTTAATTGGATTTGTGTGAGGGTTTATGCATAAAAGACTGTGATTTTCTAATTAGCAGAGCTGATACCCTGTCTTCTGACAATATTAGCTTGACCTGGGACTTGGATGCCTTTTGATTAATTACAAATATCTGATATTCCTTGTGTCTAATATATTGACTTTAGAGATACATTTAAATGCAATATAATTTTTATGTTCTCTTCTATGAAATGTAGTAAATCTGAGTTTGATATTTTCAGTTGTATTGTTGTAGTCAGCTAAGAAGACACTGGGTTTAGGCAGGTACAATTCCTTGAGTGCCTACTTGTGCTGGTCACTTGACCATTAACATTTTCTCAGATGTAAAAACAACTTGGTGGAGCAAGTACTGATGATTCTCATAATTCATGGTAGTTATGTTCTTCAAAGTTACTGCAAATACTGAATTAATGAATACTGACCCATCCCTCCTAGGGGAAGTATACAGATTCCTGTGAGCCTCTGATCATAACATTGTCCTCAAGTGATCAGTGCATAACCTCCATGTGTGTTTCTCGGTAAAGACACCTAATTTAATATATACTGTTGGTTTATTAACCTTGAACTCACGGCAAACAGCACTGCAACTTGTACCTGAAAGAAGCTTATCTAACACAGGCATTTTATCTGTAAGCGACATCACAACTTTTCTGTGATTAGGACAGACTTTGCCAGAGATGAGCAGTGTGTTAAAGTGCACAGGACGGCCAGGATTGGAATGGCTGGTCCAAAAGCTAGCTTATTCCTCTTGGAGGATCAGTGCTATAGAGATGTGGAGTGGCCATTTTTCAAAACAGACCCATCAGGGTCCAGAAAACTAATAGTCCTGTAGTTTGAACAGAACCGTGAATGAATACATTTTATTCAATGACTGAGTTTTATTGAGAAGTAAAATTAAAAGCACCTAGAAGAGTATTGAGATCGTACTTGTTGCTGATTTGCTCCATTCTGTGCGAATGCCTTGAATTCCCCCATGTACTCAGTTTATCTAAGGGTCCTATCTCATTGCCATCATACCTTGCAGAAATTGCAGTTCTGGTCTTGAACATTAAACCTCAGCTGACCACCAGCCTTGACATTCCCTTCATAGGACCCCCACCTATTATGTCTGGGCTTCTCCAAGTCTGGACCTTTACCCACACACTATCAGAATGTGCTTCTCTGAACTATGGGCCTGAATATCCTTCTCTGAACTCTGGTATCTGACGTACCTGGGGGTGTGGCCCGTGCACAGGCCCTCACCTTGCTGTCTGGCCCTTCTTACTACAGATCCTGCTGGGGGATCATTGCTGGAATTATTCGCAGTGTGATTGTGTTTCAGAAGCAGAGTAAAATTTCATTAAAAGCCAGAAAATGGCCAGGTTGCACATAGATCTCGTCTGTAGTAAGTGGCTAGGAGGACTATAGTGTTTCAGTCTGGAAGCTTTGCTCTGCAAGAAGGAGAGATTTGTTAGGATTCAATACAAGAATACATGCAGGAGCATATAGGACAGTAACTGCCCCATACCAATGGGTCAATAAGTACTAGCTAATTGTATTATGGATTTTTTTCACTCTTCCTGAAGTCTAGAAAATTACCAGCTTAGTCTTTGCAATATCTGATCAGGTTGCATTTAGTGTATTATTGGCATCTAAGTGTAGTTATGTGTACATATTATATTTACAAAGTTCTGAATAGGAAACACCCATATTTGATAGATTGTTTATAAATTTGCCCTTGTGAAAATATTCACTCTATTTTGATTTTTCATTTCAAAATAATTTAACATGCTGTATTAGCAAAATAGCATAAATATGGGAAGCTGGCCAGAAGTGGAAATAATTTCACTTACAGCTGAAAACACTACTTATATTTGCAAGAAATGAGTGTTGGTGAGATCATGAACCAAAGTAGTATTTTATAAGTTCTAGCTTTTGAAGGGCAGGGGCCATTGTGTAAGTGTGTACTTTGCAAAACCCTTTGTCTTCTGTATTTGCTTATGTGTAATAGATCAATGAATATAATGTTGAACGAAGAAGTATAAGGAGTTTTATTGTCAGCCTTTTCTCTGTTTCTCTCTAAACTTTCTTCTTTCCTTCGAGTTTTTCTCCCCCCAGCCACTGACTGCTGCTGGCTGATTTCTCCAGCATCGCAGGTTTTCGCCAGGAGCAGCGGTTATCCATTCTTGGACACACATAACAGAAAAGCTGGTCGGTTGAATAGTTTCGGTGTGGCTCCTTCTGCAAGTGCTTATCTCGTTCACTGGTTGCTTTGTAATTGTTATTGCTTTGAAAAAGCATTTCTTTTTCATCTCTACAATCAGATTATATAGAAGGAGACTTTTTCCTATTGAGGTATATTCTTATCAGGATGTTTTTCTTCCATTTTATAAATACTGGTATTATTAAACATAGGATGAAGCTCTCTTGCAGTCAGTGCCAAAGGAAACAATACAATAGGCATGTGCAGTAGGGGGTGAGCTAGCTAGAGTGGCTATCTTGTTTTTCTTCCTTGCCCTTAATCAATGTGCATATTTTTTAAAAACTTTCTTATCCATCCTTTGTGAGCACTGTTTGTGAATTTCCTTCCTTTCTTCCTTTTCTTTTTGTGACAAGGTTTCTGTTTCTTTAATTTATCGAGTTGTCACATACAAGAGTCTTATTGTATTGTACTAGAGACATTCTCCATGTGCAAGGAGTCTGTTTGTTGCTGGGTTTGCTATTCTTTTGGACTAACTAGGACACTGCTGGGTATTTTGACCTTTATCTTACAAATGTGTTTCAGCTCTGGACTTTGTCTATCAGTATTTTTTTAAATGGATTGAACCCTTCTCCAAAGCAGATATATTGTGCTGCTTTAATGGAATCCCCCATCTATGACAATCTATTTTTATTGTAACTTTCAACAATTGTACCTTTCTTATATGAGTGCCCAAAGAATCCATTTTTCTTTGTTTTGTTTTCTCTTTTGTCTTTTAGATATGAGAACTTAGCCAAGGAGCAAATTAAAAACACAAAGCTTTTGTGATCAGGAATGTTTTCAGCTACAAATATCAATTTTATCATTAGCTACTAAAAAACCACATTCTTTCTTTACCTATTTAGTTAAAGAAGAGATTATTTTGCTAGAAGCCACACAAAGCTTTAGGGAATGCCTTTCTTTTGGGCTTGGGAAAAATAACTAGAATAAAAGGAAAGGGAACAAACCCCTTAGCAATTTCCACATTCTGTTTGTTTTTGTGTGAAATTTATTTATCTCCAGTATTATTTCTTTTAGAGAAGCAAATTTAGAAATGATTACAATAATAACTGCTACAAATACTTTTGTTTTATTTGCATTAACAACAGTAAAAATCAGTGATAGCCACCTTTAGTATTTTTATTTTCTGAAGATTGAGCCTGTGTGTTACCTGTTTTAGTTTTTTATTAGATGTGGTAGCCATTCTAATCATTATTACTTAAAAAAATTAGCTAGTCAGTTATTTATATAGTAACTGCCAAATAAAGCTTTTTAATATAATGAATAACTTTGTTTCTGTTGCATGTCTGAGTTTAGCTAAGTCCTAAAGCTGACTCATTCCTGCCTACCTGCCTTAGTGTTTGAGTTAAGTAAAATGGGGCTCCTCTGGTCTTGTATCTTTCTCAGTAACCTCTTTTGGCTCTTGTGAATAGGTCAGATTATAACTCAGAAAGATGCTCAGTTGCATGGAATGAATGAATTTGTTGATTGGGAATGGAACATGTTTTTCAGTCTATCCAAATGTACTCATGTTTCCAAACATCTTTTAAAAGATTGTATTTATTTATCTTTAGAGGGGAAGGGAAGGAGAAAGGGAGAGAAATATCAATGTATGGTTGCCTCTCGTGTGTCCCCTGCTGGGAACTGGCCTGCAACCAAGGCATGTGCCCTGACTGGGAATTGAACTGTGATCCTTTGGTTCTCAGGCCTGCACTTAATCCACTGAGCTATGCCAGCCAGGGCCCAAGCATTTTTTTAAACGTGATCAGCCTTGGAAATAGCACTAGTTTGGGTCCTGTGGACAATAGCTCTGTTCTATTGGGTTTAGCCCTTCAACTGACTAATTTTGTCATGGAGCTATTCAGCCTCCTTGACCCTCCATCTCCTCATCTCTAAAATGAGGGTGGTGTGGTCAAAGATCACCTTGGGGGCCCCACTTTAGTAACTTGTGATTTCTAAGATGGATTAGAAGGACCCCGTAGTGTCTTTCTCTTGAGCATAAGAAGTTGCGACATCTGCTTGTTAAACATTAGGAGGGGTCATCAGCTGTGTCCCCTCAAAGCAAGTTGTGCAGAACATCAATTAGCAAGAGCTTTCCCATCAAACTTTGCACATTAGCAAATTAAAGCTGATCAAAACTCATGAAACTAAGAAACTTACCAAAATGATCTAATTCTTCACCCACTGAAGCAAAGAGATAGCAGCTATAATTATCCCACTAAAATTGCGTTCCACAGGTGGGAAAGCTGGTGTTCAACTCTGCTTCCAAAAAAGACAGCTGAGCAGAACGGAGGAGGAAGAACATCATGGCAAACATAACTCACTCACTACATTTCGTGCAAGGAAAACTGTCTGCAGCCTTTGGGTCAGCAATATTAAATCCCTGAACTGTCAACAAGTGGATGAAATTAGTGTGTTGATAATGGAGCACTGAACAGAAGTTTGCAAAAAGACCAAAGGGCAACCAGTTTAACATTAGAATGGAGCTGAAAGGATCTGAGAACCAGAAAAACATTTAATTTGATTAGTATTGGGAATATTTCCTTTAGCAGTCTTTTCTCTATTTGTATTTTTTTTCAGATAAGTATCTGGCTTACTAATACCTAAACCATTTATAGATAAAAATAACTCTGAGAACTAAACATTGCTGTAGAGCTTATCATGTGCCAGCCACCATTCTATATATTTTATATCGCAAAACTCATTTAATTCCTGTGAGAACCTTAGAAGCAGATAGGATATGAGGTAGCCACAGGGTGTGTATGAGTCAAGAGGGGCAGTTATGTCTTAGTAACAAGCAGCCCTTGAGTCCTGGTGAATTTTAGCAACAATGGTGTATTTCTTACACCATGAAATGTCAAGGTATCTGCTACTCTGTTACATGTCATCCTCATTCCGGGACCCAGGCCAGTCTTTTTCTACAACATTGATAGTCATAGTGAGAGAAGAAAATGGATAACCTTGCCCTGACTTTTCAGTTTTCTTCCCGGAAGTTACATGTTTTCCCATTCACATTTCATTGGCCAAAGAAAGTCCTGTGCCAAGCCTGGTATCAATTGGGTGGGGAAGTAATATGCACCCACAAAAGGAGCAATGTGTATTTGTAAATAATGATACATCCTAACACAGAAGGTAAGTAACTTTCTCTAGGTCAATGAGCTGGTAACTGGAAGAACTGGGATTTGAACCCATGAAGTCTGGCTCCAGAGTCTATTTTATTAACCATTAGTCTATTCTGCCTCTTCAATTATGTGACTCCCAAGGGAATTTAAATGGGTTTTGAGAGCTTCTTAAGAAATTCTTGTAGAATTTACAGTGTCCATATTTCTGAACACCTGCATGCAATGTAAAAATTACAACTCCAGCTAGAATCGCGTAGATAATGTTGCATTAAGATTAAGAATGGGGACTTTGAAGCCGATCATGCCTGTGCCCAGACCTTGACATCTTTGCTTACTAATTTTGAGAACTTGGGGAAGAAGTGTTATCTCTCTGTGCCTTATTTTCATTATCTGTAAAATGAGAATAGTAATAGTGCCCACCTCATGACTAGAGTGAGGAGTCAATGAGTTAATGACTAACTGTAAAGTACTTGGATGTAATCACTATATGAGTACTTAGTTTTGTTATTATTACTCTTATTCCCTTTTGTCTTACATGTAATTAAAATTTGTTCAAAGACTACTGCTCACCACTTCCTCTGTCATCTGCTACTGAGGGTGGCGTGAGACTACCATCTTTCAGAAAGTGGCTTTATTATTGTCTCAGAACCACTCACTGCTTGTCTTTCCCTTCTCATTTTAAGATACAAAAGACGCCTTTGCATTTTTATTTTTCTCTTTCATGGTGTCACTAAAACCTGATAATTATAAATTCTTTTTACATATAAACAGAAAGTTTACAATAGCCCATTTTGACAGAATTAATTTTTCTGCCTGGTCGTTGTACTGTTATTGTTCTTCAAAAACATCTGCTGTTGTTTGCATACTAGTTGCTTTCCTGTTTCCTAAAACACTTTTACTCTGTTGAGATTATTCTAGATGGCCATGTACCTGAGAATATCTTTCTTTCCCCTGAGGGTCTTACCTGATATAATATAAATTATTTCACAGATTGGTTTCCATTGATTTCTCATCTCTTAAACACTAGGCTCTATTTCCTTCTCAATGTTTTTCCTTTCCCCCTCAAAGTTTTCTGTTGCTGACTTTTGTTGGTGGGCTTGTTGGTGGGCTTTTCAGCTACTGGTCAGCTCAGATGCTAATTAAATATTACATATATTTGGCCACAATTAGATTGTTTACAAAGAATGTATGGAAGTTCGAGTTTCTCTTTAATTCTCTAAAACTTCTAAATTGGCATTTCTTTGAAAATGCTCATGTCTTTTGAAATCTTATTGTTGGTATTTTTGAATAGTTTTGCTGGTAATGGTTTGACTGACAGGAAATAAAGGAGGAAGATACTTCCTGATTTGTTTGTGTCTCCTGATAGTGTACTCTCTGGTTCTAATATTATACAGATTGTCTGAGCATGTATTTGAAGTTTCATGGTTGACAGTATTTCTAGGAGTATGTTCAATATAAATTAAGTCATGCTGACAGTGGAAACAATAAAACAATATACAGAAAGCAATATATTGACTATAGGCTAGTTATGTATTCTAGAAGGAAGAAAGAGGAATGTGCTCAATATAAATTTTTAAGTCACAGTGATAGTGGAAGGGTCAAGAAAATATGAAGAAAGCAAGATACAGGCTCCATTCTAGCCAAGTATTTTAACAGGAAATAACTCAAATTGAGTTAGTCCAATAGAAATGAATGCAAAAATTATTGAGTTAAAAAATAAGACCTGGTTGTATATCATGTCCAAGTAAAGATTAATCAGGAAATTTATAAAAGCATTTCCCCAGGAAAGGGCAATGTGTATGAAATGCAAATGTTCAACCCACACGGTAGATGCTAACAGTTGTTTACTTCCCTGAGAGCAGTCCCTAGCCCACAAGAGGGAGGAGAATATCTAAGACCATGCTACATGATCCTACCCCCAGGCCAGAGTGTGTGCTTCACCCTAAGCTCTGCCGATCAGAATCTTATTCCATGGAATTTAAATTGTGAGACTGATGGGAGCAGGACTCTGCAGTCCGGGGGCAGGGCATCATGGGAGCATTCAGTGCAAACGAAGATGAATTCCTGCTGCTGAGGCCCCCGAGGTGCCCTGGTTCCTGTCTTTCCTAGGGTTTGGCCGTTCAGTTGCTCCTGAAATATCATACGATGTTTAATAAAATTCCTCCTCTTTCTTATTTTAGCTGGAGTTTCTTTCAGTTACTTGCAATGAGGAGAAACCAAACTTCTACAATTCAGATAGAAAGATTAGAAAATATGCCCTGGCTGGTGTAGTTCAGTGGATTGAGCACGGGCCTGTGAACCAAAGGGCTGCTGGTTCGATTCCAAGTCAGGGCACATGCCTGGGTTGTGGACTAGGTCTCCAGTAGGGTGTGTGCAAGAGGCAACCACACATTGATTTTTCTCTCCCCTCTCCCTCTCTTGCCCTTCCCTTTACCAGCTCTCTAAAAAATAAATTTTAAAATATTTTTTTAAAGATGAGAAAATAATCTAATTGGGCCACAAAGATCAATAGCGAAAACAGTTCCAAGAAGAAAGTAGAAGAGCTCAGTTCTGATAGGTATTGGACTCATCAAAGCGAATTGACAAATGATCAAAACATCAAAAATTACTCTTTCAAATGCTGTAGGAGAAGGTATTAAGTCGAATGGTTTCTAAAACTCAGAAAATGTATTGCACCTGGTAATCATTCAGTTGGGTAAAGACCTGAGTTAATGAGGGCCTGGTTACGGGTTCTGTCTCTAGACAGACCAGTTCTAGGGCCACAGTCACCAAACTCCTTACCTTGTGCAAGTGACCAGCGCACATCCCTGTAATGAGGGTGGCAGCCAAAAGCAAGTGTATTTGCAAACTGTCCCCACTCTGGAATACCAACTAACTAAGTCAATATTCTTGTAACAGAGCATGAAGTCAGACCATATCTTGCACTTACCATCAGAGTAGACTTTGTAAAAAGAATATGAAGACGAATACGAAAGTACTAAAAGTGTCTTTCTTGCTAAAACAATGGTATCTGTGGAGTTTTAGATATGAAGTATGCCATCGAATCACAGTTTTCTTGAACTCTCTTGAGAAGTGAATGTAAAAGATGTGAGTTCCTTAGATTAAAAAATAGCATTGCAATAAATAGTTTATAGTTCTGCAGTCATAAATTCTTACGTTTGGCTTCTGACTTTTTATGGGTCTTACCTTGTGTGAAATGTGACTGCAATTTCCTCTGTAAAGACTTCCTTGAGAAGTAAACACTCCTTCTGCTGAAAATATATTACACTCTGCTTAGGGCACCCATTATATTTTACCTAGGTATGTGCATACTTTTATATAGAGATGGATTACATCCAAACATATTTAGTTGATAGGCTTTATATTAAAATATAAGCATATCTGAATGTGTTAGTTGCCTAGGGTTGCCGTAACAAAGTACCATGATATGAGTGTCTTAAAGAACAGAAATTTATCGCCTCACAGTTCTGGAGGCTCGAAGTGTAAGATCAAGGTGTTGACATGGCCGCTTCCTTGGGAGGACCCTGAGTGTGTGTGCCTGTTCCGTGCCACTTACCTAGCTTCTCATTGTTTGCTGCCAGTCTTCAGTGCCCTTGGCTTATGGAAGCATCTCCTTGTTCCCTGCCTTCATTGTCATGTGGTGCTCTCCCTTTGTGTATCTATCCTCAAATTTACCCACCCCCCCTTTTTTAAGGAGTCTAGTCTTAATGGATTAGGACCCATTATAATGACCTCATTTTAACTCCATAACCTCTGTAAGGACCTTCTATCCACATAAGGTCACATTCTGAGGTTTCGGGGGTTAGGACTTCAACGTGAATATCAGGGCTGCACAGTTCAACCAAATATACTGTATATAGGCACATTTATCTGTTCTCCAAGAGAGAATGCTCTGTGGCTACAGGGATTAAGCCTTAGTCCTCACTGTGTCTTCCACAGGACCTAGCAAAGTGCTCCCCGACACTGTAGGCAGAACATTTGTGGGACGAGTCAGTGCCATTGCCAGTCTATCCTGAAAGCCACCTTTTTGCTGAGCAGAATTTACCTTGTGTGTGTGGCTTATTCTACAAATGAAGGAAGGAGCTTTTATAATACAAACTCTGCTGTATTACAGTCCACTTTTAACTTCTTCTTTTAGGAACCCATAAGCTATATTTTTCTGAGCCTAGACAGATGGCTTAAATCAACTCAAAGAGACTGTCTTGGGACTTTCATGAAAATAGAGGCAGAATGAAATTTCAAGGCCATTGATAACTGAAAGCCGTGACTCTAAATTAATTATCGCATAAGGGCTGTGGCCACACCCACCCACAGGTATGTGATGCTCCTTAGAAGGTGGTTCCTGTGTGTTTTCCTGAAAACCCCCTTTCCATATGAAACTACATACAGCCTACTACTTTTGAATGCTATCAGAACCAATGGAATAAAATAAAATATTATGAATAAAATTCGGTTGTTTTCCAAACTTTTCTTAACTGCCAGAAACAAGGTAGACCTAGATGTGCCTTTTTAGTGGGATTTTAATATTAAGGAAATACATATGGGGGTAATGCATGAAAAAAGCTTCTTAGAAAATGTGGAAACATAAGGAAAATCATTCAGAAATCTCCGTTTTATCAGAAGTGAAAATTCAGTTTAAGAAATTAAGTGGTTCTTCAATTATTCATAAAAAGTATATCTCAAGGAAATCTGTTTTGAAGTACTTGAACTGACTTTACACCCAAGGAAGAAGTTATTGCAAGAGTTAGGAATAGAAATTCCTACATTAAAGTTTAAGGAGTTTTTTGTTCTAATATGCATTTCAGAAACATATGAGGTATGAGAGTTCCTGGGTTTCACTGTGCCTCAGAGGAAGAGAAGAGGAGAAGGAAATGGGGTTTCCTCTCTTTTCAATGGGCATTAATTCTGTATGGTGTTAGCTGAGTTAGGAGAGCCTGCGTTTATTAGAGACATTGTGAGGAAAGCATGTGTTATTTCAGCAAAAGAGAGAGACAAGGAGAAAACCCAGAAAGACAAGTTCATCTCTTCATTGGTATGTTTATT
The DNA here is from genome assembly GCF_021234435.1 of Artibeus jamaicensis. NCBI lineage: Eukaryota > Metazoa > Chordata > Mammalia > Chiroptera > Phyllostomidae > Artibeus > Artibeus jamaicensis. Next base: position 947,852 of record NW_026521249.1, on the reverse strand, counting down.
TACTAGCATGTACCTCTGAAATGTTTAGAATGTTACATGTATGACAGTAGTACTAGGGATTGCGGGTAGCTCCTGTGGTTTTAAGGGCACACTTTGTTAAACTCTGTGGCATGGGACTAACTGCAGAGGCTAAATAAGGGAAGGCAGTGATGTTGCCTCAAACATTGTCTTTGCCCTAAAGCAGGATCCTTCTTGGATACACACAGACCATGAATTTTCAGCCCTCTGGCTCTTAGGGCTCAGTAGTAGAGAGAAGTAGGTTAGCAGGCCATTGTGATGCAGTGGATGGCACAAGTGACTGTGAGGATGAATCAGGGAATCATTAAATGGCAATGCGGCTGCAAGCTGAGACTCCAGTGTTGAGCGTGGAAGACCATTCAGCATACAATTGTGGGAATACTTACATGGGCATAAAATTTAGAGAACTTTTAGGAAATACTCTAGAGATGTAGAAAATTAAAACAAAATTAGAAAGCTTCAGACAGTTCAATAAGGACAAACATGTGGATAAAAGACTTTCAGAGAAGCAGGCACCTTCCCTGGCTGGTGTAGCTCAGTGGACTGAGCACAGGCCTTCGAACCAAACATCCCCAGTTCGATTCCCAGTCAGGGTACATGCCTGGGTTGCAGGCCAGTTCCCAGCAGGAGACGCATGAGAGGCAACCATACGTTGATATTTCTCTCCCTCTCTCCTTCCCTCCCCCTCTAAAGATAAATAAATAAAATAAAATCTTAAATAAATAAATAATAAATGTAAAAAAAAGAAAAGCCAGGCACCTATAATTAGGGTATGTGTTTGTTTTTTTCTAATGATCTCTGTATTCCAACACACCAAATTCTTTTTAAAATCTCCAATTTTGTGTGTGTGTGTGTGTGAGAGGAGGGAGTTTGTTAATCAGCACAGCTCAACGTTATGCGACTCCCACTCCCTCCCAAGTTCAGCGGGGTGTGCATGTTGGCCTTTCTGAGTCCTCTTGCCTTTTATTGTTTCACAAAATCATGTAAAGGTTGCCAATTTAGAACACATTCTCAACTTACTGACTTGTATGCATTCCCTAAAATGTACAATACAATGGCAACTTTTGGTGTTTCAAAATGTTGGGGCCAACACTCATATCACGTGTTGGAAAAATAATATGAAGAAGTTTCTTTCATCTGGGTTGTAGTTCTAAAGTTTCACTAAAATACCCTTTCACCCTGAATATCTGAGTGGATGAGTAATTAAATAATCTGCTTTGGAAAGACTAATTAATTTAGCCATTACTCAGGGACTGCTGCCACCGGTCTCCCCATCTGCCCACTTGACAGGCACACCTGGCACCAGGCATTGTCCTGCCTCTGTGGTGGGCCACTCCCTGGGACGCCTGTGTGTGCAGAGAATGGTCCCCAGCCTCCGGGGCAGCAGACCTGCTCTCTGCACACACACACACACCAGGTCACCACCATGCTCTGATTCTTGGGGCCCACTCAGAAATGGGAAAGGCTGGTGATTTATTGAAACTTTCCCCCAGAATATTATAGTGTGACTCTGCCCCAAGGTGTAAGTGAGAGTAATCATCTATCTAATTTCCTCTGAGGCATTTAGTGAGATCTTCGTAGGGGAAAAATATGGACCATGCTAATGCAAACAGAGCCTGTGCCCAAATACAGGTTTATATTGGGAGTTTCATTAGTATTTTTCTTCTACTCTACCAGAAATGCAGGTTCATAGTACTTGGAATTCAATGCGAAAAGTTATATCATTGGTTTTCCTACTGGCGGGCATCACAGTGGTCATGCATGTGTTTCGTCCTTGGGGACCCCGATCGTTTCTTGCATAACTTGTGATTTCTTCTCTGACAGTGGAGGCACTGGTAACAGGGGATGGTGATACAGAGGCACAAGTTCTAATAGTTGAGATTTTACCTAAGTAAATACTTACTGCTATTTTTCAAATTTGACCAAAAACCCATATATAGTTGTATGTGGTTGCATCTAAACTCAAAAGCTGTGGCGTGATGGGCAGACTTTCCAGCCTGCTTGAGCCCCCTTGGTTTCCCCATGGAGGGCAGGTGTCACTACGCATCAGCAGTGCTTACACTGTGGACCAGGGGTTCTGGGAGCTGGGTTTTTATTTTTTTGAGACATATAGGTCAAAACTACTTTTACTAGAGTACTAAGGCATTATTTGCTTTTTTCACTCTCATTCTTTTCTGGGCATACAGTGGTTTGCCAGAAGCTATTCAACATGTGACATTGCAACATACTAAATATAGATATGAGAATCCAGATGTTGTTTTTGTTAGCTAGACGTTAAAGGTGTTTGCAAAAATAGAAAACTGTGCCACTCTTTCTACTAATTTTTGTTTTGGAATCTGTATTGCACATATTTCATAATTATATATTAATTATGTTAACCTGTAATGGAATTATTGTAACTTCAAATATATTAAGGTGTATTTTAAAGTCTCAGTTATAATGTTGAACATAGCAAACACCAGTGGATAAACAAAAGCATATTGGAGTCTTCAGTGGCTTTTTTCAGAGTGTAAACAGGTTCTGAATCTAAAAAGTTTCAAAGTCATTGTTGTCCGTATATCACAGAATTGATTATAATATATATTTTACTCATGGTATGGTTTGAGGTTTAAATACTTCAGGTAAAGTATTTAAAATAGTGCTCTACGTAATAACTGTTCTATACCTACCCATTACTATATTTTTAAATTGTGATATGATGTGTTGCAATGGAAAGAGCTTAAGAAGTCGGTAGAATATCTCTAAAAAAACTTACCTGGACAAAATTATGATCCAAAAGTTGCAGAAGTTGCACCTGGACTAAAATCCAACACCATCACATTCAAAAGACTTAAAGAACTTAGGGGCTTATGCAACCAAAACATGCAGTGGAGATTCTTTACAATTAAAATATTTGTGGGGTCAGACCTGTTTTGCTATATGATGTTTTGCTAAAAAGCATGAAGTTTAAAAAATAACTTTCTTAGAAATAGCAGAATGTGCCCTCCCATTTAAAGAAAGTTACTTTTTAAATAAGATTACTATATAATATCCATTTGAAGACCCAGTTTTAATACAGCTCTGCATGGCCAGAGCCTGTGTTGTGTTGGCTGCATCTTATGACATTGGTTCACATGGGTGTGCTCTCCGCCTATGAAACTGTGAGCTCCTTGAGTTTGAAAATGTTTTATTTATCTTTATTTCCCAGTCCCTAGAACTGGGCCAGGCCTCAATAAACTCACATTAAGTATTTGCTGAATTAATTAAAGTTTTCATCATCGTTGGATTATATAGACACAGCAGGATATTATGGATAAATTTAAATATGTATTACATATATCTACACATATATGTAATATATGAAATAACAGAGTTTAAATATTTTAAAATATAGGAGCTTAACCTAACAAACTAACATAAAGTCAAAGTTTGGGGGTTATTATAGGATTCTCTAATACCACCATATATTTGTTACAGTAAAGGAAACTGACTTTGAGTTCATAAGAGGTCAAGGACATTTTTTTAATACATATACGAGCATGCTATACTTTATTTTTCTAGAAAAGTGAAGTAGAAGCTGCACAAATTAGTTGGCAGTTCCACCAAGACCCACAGAGTATTTGTTATATTGACAGCTTGCTTGATGTGCCTTTAGAACCACACCATTCCAATTATACTATTTGTGTATAGTCTGCGGCAATGAAACTTAGAAAGCATAGAAACAATTCTTCACACCCTGAGTGCTTGTGCTGCTCTTCCTTCAGGGCATCCTCTGGGGGCAGACCATCTGCCTGGTGGAGTGCAGAGCTGCGCAGTGGTTTTATTCTCACCCATTCAGGATGGGTGCTGGCTTTCTTTAGTGGTAATAGAACATAGATTTGTCTCCAGACAGGCCTGCTTTCCACACTTATGCAACAGATGGCTCTGCAGTGCCCTTAAGTTTGAGGTCTCCACACATCACAAACTGAATATATTTCCTCTTTGCAAGCTGCTTTCTCCCAGGGAGCATTTTACTAAACATGCAAACATTTCAGGTCTTTTCTGGATTTCACAAATGCCAACATCCTGTTGTCTTCATTGAGGATGATCTTTCCCATGGGCTTAACTTTCAGATCTATTGGTGGTATTCTAAAGATCCATGGTTCCCATTAATAATTTGGTTTTTGTTATCATCTTTAATTGAGATTGTTTGGGTACCTATTAAAGGACTTTAGAAACCTGGAACTAAGTCACCATTTGGGTATAAAATTAAATAAGTAGCTCTGTTTTATTTTTCTTGGAAAGAAAACTTCTCTTTGATTTTAACTGAAAGAGAAATAAGTATTATGGTCTCCTTGTTTCACTGTATGTATATTCTTTATATCCTTCTTTTATTCTTATTTCTTACATAAGATTCCCCAGCTCTCAATAAAGTATCCTCAGGCATTTGTTTTGCAGTCATGAAGTCAGTGTCCCCTTCATAATGAGCCACCGTCTTTGCTGCAAACAAAATAAGACAGTGAGGCACTGCAAAAGCGCACTTGTCAGTTTCTAGCAGATGAGCTAAGGCCTTCAAATAGGAGCAAGAGTGTATGTATATGTGAGTGTGTTTAATTTTCCTTGGGTTGCATGCGAGTCAAGGATTCTTTATTTTTTACACAAAGCTGTTTTTAACAACCCTGAATTTGCATGAAAAAGATGCTGGTCCCAGTTGGTTTCACACATATATTGGAACCATGGGGGTTTGAAGATATAGTTTGCTAAGGGACTACTAAACCATAGGCAAATGAGATTACTGTAAAAAATAAAGACCCATTTATTTTTAATACTCAAAGTTGGTCATTTGAGCCCAGAAATGTTTTTTTTTTTTTGGCCCAGACATGCCAACATCTAGAAATCCTGAGAATTTTATCAACTCCATCACTTCCTTAATTTTAATAAAAAATAATTTTTTTATTTTTTAAAATGTTTTTATATTTTCATGGAAAAAAATACAATTCCACTGACAAAAACTCCTACTGACATAAAATGCACTCACATGGAATTTCAAGGACTTGAAAATTTTGGGAGATAGAAAGTATTGAATCTCAAAAAAAGAATCTATTTTGTTTGTTTTTTAGCCTTGAAACCCTCTTTTCAAAGGAAACATTTTAGAAGTGTAGTACCTAAGAGAGTTCAAGACACGGGTGCCCCTGCTGTAGTGGGACTTAGTGGCACTGCTCTTGCCCCTCCCTCCACAGAAGACCCTGTGCTGCTGGAACCCGTAGGAGGCCTCTGCTCCATGACATTATACGCATTACATTTTCTAAATAACTGGTTTGAAACAGTGACAGAGCACGGTCCCAAAGAGACACTTGTGTTTGCTGTTCTTACGAATTTTCCTCCCTCACCACCCAGTTTGGATCAAATAACTGGACTTAAGGAGTTTTCTGCCTTGTCAGTGGGGAGGACCAGGCTGCAGAGCTCGGGTTGGGGACGGTCCTTCCTGCGGCCCAGACCACTCAGAGAGTTTCCGTGCTCGCACCCCACAGTTCCACCCGGAGGTTTGAAGTGGGACACATCTCTGTTTATGTGGTGGGGGTCAGGTCAGAACTACAGTTGATGGTTCTGGTTTCTTCATATTTTCTTCTCTCTTCCTCCAAATCAAATAGCTAATATGCTGCTACTTTAGAGAGGACTCCTTTATGTTGGTGCATTCGTTCACACTCTTTCTTTATTGAATGCCACAAAAATATGATGTGTGGGCACCACAAAATTTCATGGTTTATTAATATTTTTTCTTAAAAACCATGTAATGGCTAAAACCATTGAAGTTTCTCTGAACTGAATATGAATTGACAAGCACCTGGACCATGTGATAATCCATAATAGTGTTATAAAGGCAATTGTCTTTGGGGATCAAATAGTGATGTTGCTCATCTTTAAACTACGTTAGGACCTGTCATTTAGAAGGGTGGTAGTGCTAACATTAGACTCTTGCTGTTTCTAGAAAGGTCTTTGTTATGCTTAACTGCTCTTGTAAAAAATAATATGCTATTAGCATATATATGAAATCTTTCTCTGGAGATTCAGCCATCGGGAATGATGATTCCAGGAAAATTTCCAGAGCATTCCTTCATTTCTCATTCTGTATCTTCTGGGCAGAGTTCTCAAAGTGTAGTCCGGCAATCCTGGATGTCCCCGAGACACTCTCAAGGAATCTACAACGTCAAAACTATTTTTATGATAACATTAAGGTTTCGTTTCCCTTTTTTATTCACTTTCTCACATGAGAGTACAGCAGTGTTTCCTACAAACTACATGATGTGCTATCTCAATAGGTTGGATGCAGAAGCCGGTAGGTGAATCCAACTGTCTTCTTTTAAGCCAGATATTAAAAATATTTGCAAAATTTTAAAGCAGTGACTTTCATGATTTTGTTTTTGTTTTTAGAATATAGACTAATTTTTCATTTAGATGTTTTGTGTTAACATGGGTTTATTCTTATTTTTAATGAATTAATAAATAAATATTTTTAAGCTATTGGCTTTTGTTTACATTTGATAAATGTCAATAGATATAACCCATGTAAACTTATGCTCTTTTGGAACCTCAGTAACTTTTTGGGGTGCAGAGGGATCCTCTGACTCAAATATTCCACAGCAGTTATTCGACTGTCCCCTCATTCAATATTCTTATATAGAAATTCACTTGGTTGAAGCTTAGTCACTATTTACATGGTAGCCAGTGGGAGCTGTGATTTTCATAATTTTAAATGTATGTGAATGAGCTTTTGTGGCCACCAGAACCAGAATGTGACCTATGGGGGTCATTTGTATGTGAGCACGTGTACAGTGTAATGTGTCAGTGAGGAAGGATAGTGTTATTGAAACTCTGTTATACTAGGCAGTTCATATTATATTGTGTGACTGATTCCTCATTCAGCAAATCACAGACATTTATTTTGCTCTTAGTGAATGGCCCTTAGTAGGTGTTATAGAGATGAACTGACTATGCTCTCAACATTGAAACAAGCAGTTGTTACAGTGAGGTATTAACTACACCGCAACTGACCATGTGCAAAAATATGTCAATCAGCATTGTTTCAGCTGCCACTGCTATGGCTGAGGAGGAATTTATGGGCTTATTTAGAGGAAAACATATACCAATTAAATGATTGAGGAAGAATACAAGTCTGCATAATTTACTTTAGACTAGAAGTTAAATGTGTCTGTATTCACTATACAAAGGAAACCATGGGCAGATGAGTTTGGGCATTGTTACATTAACTTAATCATGATCATCGGCATCATAGTAGCTTCTGGGGTCCTGGTATTGCTCTAGTTATTTACTTAGGTGGTGGCGACCAGGTCAGGTTCACTTCATGATCATTGGTCAAGCTATGAAGTTATGATGTCTTCATTTCTATGTGTATTTTGTTTTATGATGAAAAAATAGAAAAATAAAAATCTTAAATTTAAAATATCACTGGAAGTGTTAAACTATTTACAGTATATACTTTAAGATATTTATCTGAAGACTCCTTGGTGCTTCTAGTTAGTCCTTATTTTTCTTCCATCTACCAAAGCTTTTAATTAGGTTCTTCTTTTCTGGACCATGATGGTGACTCACTCAGTGCTGAGTTTTCAGTTTGTAAATACTTGCTGAGGCCTCTCTCCCGCCTCTCACCTCTATCTGTCTATCTCTCTCAATGTATCATCATTGTGTTTTTAGTAAAAATAAAAGAAAATGATCCAACCAGTTTCAAAATGCACATGTTTTTGAAAATTTTTTAATAAAAATAACACATGCACATAGTTTGGAAATCAAGTGTAGTGATCAAATTTATAAGATGTTCACCCCTTCCTCCCTACCCCCATATCTTTGCCCTGCAAACCACATTCCATTTTTTTTAGCTCTATCTTATAGATTTTTCATCCTTTTATCTACAAAATATACTTGTACTTTTATTCTTAGATTTATCAGTTTTGGACATTATGAATTGTCTCCCTATTATAGAAGATAAAGTCTTAGTGCTCCTATCCCACCTAGCTCTCTATGTTTCCCCTGCTCCCTAATTTTTTCATTATTAAAATTAATTAGTTAAATCAATTATAATAATAAAATTATTATGGTATTAATAACTGAGTAAATAGCAAACTGAAGTAAATGGTATTCATAACTGAGTCTAGTAGAATTCTGAAATTGCATTCTGGAATAACTTCACTCTTTCAAGAGTTAATAATTGCCGTTGGCTTAGGTTTTCATATTCCAATCCCTGGTTCTTAACAGACTTTTCCCCTGAAACTCTGAAAGCCCTCTCAATATTTATAAACATATAGATTAATTTAGTTTTTATCCAGTTTGTTTTCTCTGGGAGTCATCCACTGGAGACTCTCCATCCTCTTGCTGAAAACAGGACTGGCTGTTCTCTAGATTCCTGCATAGCTGTTTGTCCTGGGTCATTTAAAACTTTTTTTCTCCTCTTCTATATAGGATTTTTTGTTTCTTTCTGCTAATGTCTTTCTCTTTATTCAGTTGGGTGAAGGTATACATCCTGGCAAGAGAGAATTTGTAGAGCAATTTGGCATGTCAATGGGAGGGATTTACCCCCATGTTGACTGGCTGCAAAGCCTGGCTATGGCCACTGTGGAGAACCGGCTGCGCCAGGGCCCGCCCACAGAATAGGACTGACTTCAGCAGGGTGCTGGATTCCTTTGAGTGTTCCCCTTCGGGTGACACTTGTGGAGGTGGCTCTGGGGCTTCCTGGGAGGTAGGTGTACACCAAGGTCTGCCGCCACCTCTGTTCTACCCAGGGCCACCCAACGTGAACTATGAAGCAGTTTGCAGATGACTGCTACTTGTGCTGGGCTTGGAGGTGCCCAGGAGAGGCCAAGCTGTGAACCAAGACTGCCACTAGTGCTGGGCCTGGAGCCACTTAGTAAGGAGTACAAGGCGTGCCGAGGCCAGATGCTGCTTGCTTGAGAGATTTTAGGAAAGTCTGAAGTATGAGCCAAGACAGGCTATTGGTATACAAAGCCACTGGAAACAGCTTAGCTAGGCCTGCAAGCTGGGTGGGGCAGGGTCTCAGGGAGTCATCATGGTGGGGCAAACAGTGGTAGTCAGGTTGATGGAGACTCAAATATGGCACCTCTGTCAGCAGGGACGGCTCAGCAAAGGAACAGTAGCCTGTGCTAGCATTTCTGTCTAGAAGTGCTGCCCCTCCAGCCCTGGCCCTGATGCCAGACAATTAAGTTCTTCCCTGTATGACTCTGGTCCCTTTTAGATCTGCTTCCCCAGTGCTGGAGCTCAGAGGGAATGAGTGAGTATGTCTGTTTGTACACAGACCCTTTAAGAGGAGTGCGGCCGCCCTCTGTCTCTCTCAGCTACACTTCCCACTGGGTTTTACAGCCAGAAGTTGTGGAGACTTCTCTTCCCAGCATGGGAACCTTGGGCTGGGAGTTCCGAGGTGGAGCTGGGTTTCCTTGATCCTCAGGAGAGAACCTCTGTAGCTGAGATATCCCTCCTAATTTCTAACCACTGCATGTGGGTGTGGGACCAGCACAATCTGCATCTCCATCCCTCTTCTTAGTCTCTATGTGGCTTCTTCTTCATACCCTTAGTTAGAGGACTTCTGTTCAGCTAGATTTCAGGCAGTTCCGAATGACAGTTTTTCTGTAGTTTAGTTGTAGTTTCGGTGTGGTTGAGGGAGAACGCAAGTAATGCATTTGCCAACACTGCCATCTGGGCCAGAACAGAGTGAGCACATGCCTTTTTGGCAGCCATAAGCATTTCAGAAGCCCATGCAGGAGAGGGGAGAAGCCCTCTCACTGTCAGGGAACTGAGTTGCTTCCTTGCTGTTTGCAGATTGCTGATCCTGTGTAGAGGGAGGCTGAGGGATAAAATATCTTTTCAATAGTTTTACATCTTAACAGTAGAAACATTTCAGGGAAAATCCTTGCTAAAACTAAGGTTTGGGGATTGCTGGAAGAGTTTATTTACCCTTACTTCACCTACCAACCATTCAAAGAATAATTGAAAAGCTGTCTAAAATGCAAATATCTATCAGTTTAAAAAATATTATTAAAATCTTGGTGAATAGTAGCTTTTTTGGAAGTGAAATCAGAATTCCAATGGTAAAAGATACCAAATAAACTCTATTGTAAAATAAAGAATACTAAAATAAATCATCTGATTTTTAATTCTACATATTTCCCAGATCCTCACAAATGACATGCAGATTTTTCCTGGTCCCTGAAAAATGATATGCAAAACTTTTAGTCTTTGAAGTAAGGCAAACCTAATTTTGATCATGATACACTACATATCAGCTTGGGGCTTGACTTGTTGCTTAGCCTTTCTGAGCCCCTACTTTTATATCTATAAAATGGGGACAATACAACCCATCACTGTCGGACTCATACAGGATCAGGTGGAAGTCCCTGTGCAGCACACACATTGCTGTTGCATAGCGAGCCTGCAAATGACTTTCTCGTATCATTTCAAGAATGATACGTTTATGTTTCCTTTGCTTTTCAAAATTCAGCATCAACATAGATCAACAAAGAAATAAAAATAATTAAAATATATATGAGCAAAGTTGATACAGAAAGGACACAGACAATTCTTTTACAAATGGCATACATTAATGGATTTAAAGTAAAGGTTTCATTCAACATTCAACATTTATTTGGCTATTTTAAAATCCAAGGCAAAAAAAGTTCCCTCTCATGACACTCAATGAAAACAATGCATGAAGACCATTCAGTTTAAATATTTATAGAAAGTAGTGGAGGAAGTGAGCTAAACCAAGGAAGGAGTTCCTCCGGAGACCTCACAAGAATGTTTCTGAGCCATGCTCGTGCCCTCTGCCTTGAGAAGAGCAGCCAAGTAATTATGCTCTTTTGTTTCTCCAGGGAGAAGCTGGCTGTGGCCCGGCTGCAGAGAGAAGTTGCCCAAAGAAGAAGTGAGGGGGCCATGGTAAGTCCTGGCTGCTCTGTCCTGGTTCTGGAGCTCCTTTCCACAGGTGTCTGACTTGAGAGGCATTTTCCTCATTAAGGATAAAAAGAAAAATACTTGCTTGCAGCAGACTGAGTCCTGTATCTGTAAATAATGTGTTTATAATGTAGTGTAGACAGCTCTGCCATTTGCAGAGTGAGAGAGAAGGGAGAAAGAGTGGTTAAAAAAAACCCCAACTATTTGGGCTTTGAAGAGGATGTTCAAATATTCAAGGGGTAATAGACTTTATTTTATTAGGGTCTACTGATGCCCAGGCTTCAAGCAGTGAGCACGATCTCCATAAATGAGCAATGTTAGATTTTCAGATAAGGACAGTTCAGCATAAGTCAGGCTTCTCAGTTCTTTAAACTGAAAAAACAAACAATGTAAAAGAACACTAAGATGTCTGCTACTGTCATGGTCTCAATCCGTTCGCTGCCCTCCTCTCTGCAGTGCATTGCTCCCTGCCCTCTTCAGTGGGTGCCACTTAGAAACCTGTGTTTTGCATTGTTCTCAAAATCAATATGGTTGTTTTGGTTCATTTCAACTTCATTTCATAGCCTCTGTTTGCCAAAGTGCCTGGGTGTTACTGTAACATCAGAGATGACTGTCTGGGGACCTGGGGAATGAACATTGTGCATTAACTGCTGCTGTTGCTACTTCTGGGGAAAAAATATCATGCCAGATTTTGTCACCACTCATGACAAAACAATGGCACATGTGCAATTTTTCAGCAAAAGAATGAGCTTTTTGAGAAAGAAAAGTGATGCATTTTTAGAACGTGAAGGATTATTTGAGAGTTAAGATAATCTAGCCACTGAAAAGAGTATGAAACTTTAAAAGTGTGCTGGCCACGTACTCCTCTGAACAGGGAAAGCAAAGGGCTGGAGGAAGAGGCTGGGTGCTGCAGTGGCCCTTGAACAAAAATCTTTAGGTGGTCACATCGTTTGCTCTGTTAGTGATCTTAATGCAAAGAGAACCTTGAATGTTCAAATAATACGAAGCAACTGCTCACACATTTTCGAGCAATGAATTAGAAATAAGTTGGAGAAAATGGAGATTTAGTCAAATGGTGAACTAAAAATTTTCAATCGGAAGTTTCGCTGCATTGCAAAATGTTTAGGGCTAGGCCATTCTTCAGCGTTTCAGTCTTTTGTTTAGGCCTACACTTGTTTGTCAGCTGTGTTCTGAAGTAACTGACTGTGCAGAAGTAAGAACTTTTCTAGGTCTCAGTTTCTTTGTTTTACTTTTTATTTTTTTTAAGATTCAGTTTATTGATTTTCAGAGAGAGAAGGGAAGGGATGGAGAGAGGGAGAGATACATCAATGTGTGGTTGCCCCTCATGCGCCCTTACTGGGGACCTGGCCTGCAACCCAGGCATGTGCCCTGACTGGGAATTGAACCAGTGACCCTTTGGTTCACAGTCCAGCACTCAGTTCACTGAGCCACACCAGCCAGGGCTCAGTTTCTTTATTTTTAAATGAGGAGGTTGGAATTACATGATTCCATTAGCTTAGTGTTACTGCTACTGCTACTGAACCTTGGTTCATATAAAGTTTTTATGATGAGGAGCTCTTTCTGTTAATAACTGAATGTTATTTAAGCTCATAAAAAGAACAAGCCTCTAAAGAATGTATCTTTCTTACTCCGACAGTGAATGGGCCTGAGAAGAAATCATCACAGACAGATAACTCTCTTGTATTTACAAAACAAAACCCTCTTTTTAAAACATTATTGAAGTAACTGTTCAATGCAGAAAATACCCAGAAAACATAGACAATCAGAAAGATGACTCTTGTTGCTCAAAAAGTAATGTCAGAAAAGTTTCCAATGTTTTATTACACTTACTATAATGATGATAATGAAAAAAATCACATTTATGCATTCATTGACTTAACAGATTTTATTGAGCACCCACTATGTGTCCAGTACCATTCTAGGCTCTGGGAAAACATCAGGAAAAAAAAAAACACAGAAATCTGAGCATCTGTGTCCTACTGGTTGTGGAAACAGACAGACATTGACTGTAATGAAGAGTGCTAGATGATGGAAGCAGCTATCAGAAAATAAGATCAAGGTGGGGAGATTGGGAGTTCTAGGGGATCAGTATTTAAAATGGGGTGTTTATAGTATTATATCACTGAAAAGTTAGTATTTGAGCAAAAAACTGAAGGGGGTGAAGGGGTGCACCATGGTGGTGTCTGGAGGAGGAGCCGTCCAGGCAGCAATAAGCAAGTACAAAGGCCTGAGTGCCTGAGAAACATTGGAGACAGGATGGCTGGAGGGCAGAGAGACAGGGCTTGCAGGGTGGGAGATGAAGTCGGAGAAGTGAGGGAGGCAGAGAGGGAGTAAGTCATCAAGGGCCCCAGGGACCTCTGGCTCATGGGCTGCATGGCTGGAGCCATGGGAAGACTTTGAACGAGGCTGTGATATGACCTGATGTACTACTATTCATTGTTTCTCCCATTTCTTGATTATCACATTTCAATTCCTTGGAGACACCATAAGCCCTCATTTTCATTAACATACTTTATTTTGTTTTTTTCTCCTTCTTTTTCAATATTTTTTCTCTTTCCTTACCTAGTCAACTGCCACTCTGAGTTTTCTACTTAACTATATGCTTCAGCTTTTCTACTCGTACGATTCATTTATTTCTGAAGTCCTGATTCTTTCATGTGACAGCTCCGTAAATTGGGCAGTTTTATTAATCCTCTCGGTTTCATTCTTGATGTTACAAGTCCAGAAATTTTGTCATGTCTGTAGCGGAAATGGGGAGGAGTTCATCACTACCACGTTGCCTTATGTTTTAAAAGACTAATATTTATAGTATTCTATATTTTTATCTACATGAAAAGAAAAATGGTATATAAAAAGTTATTCAAGAAATATTTCAGAAAAGCTGCATAATGGAGGCAGATACTTATTTTTAAAACCACTGAACCTGTTGTAAACAATGAACCTGTTATAACCAAAAGCTTTAATACAAAGCATGCCCTTAGTAACAGTTGACTATATGTAGTAAATCTCTTTACTTATAAGTTTTAAGAATAGCGCCTAAGGCACCATTTTGGGGATATTTGCTTTCTTTTTAACATACTCTTTATTTTGGAATAACTTCAGGCTTCCAGTAAGATCGCACACCTGCACACCCTTTAACCAGTTTTGTAGTGTTAACATCTTAACATATTTATGGTATAATGATCAAAACTAACAGATTATTAACATTGGTGTGTTACTATTAACTAAAGTCCAGATTTTATTAGAATTTCACCAGGTTTTCTAATAATGCTCCTTTTGCTGATCTCAGATTCAGTCCAGGGCCCCATACTGCACGCAGAGAGACTCCGTTTTAATGGCTAGTTGACACATGTGTGGGAGGAAGAAAACCCAGCCCGAGACTGCAGCAGGCCTGGATTCAAAGTCCGGCTTACCAGTGGTTACTTGTGTGACCCTGGACATGTCATTTCACTGTTTTTGTCAATTTTGCATGCTTTATTTTTCTGTTAATTCAAGTCTTTGGGAACACTTTCTTTGAATATATAAAATGTTTCATATTTGTTTCCTTTGTTCTTAAACTATGTATAGGAAAAACACACACCAAATTTAGGACAATGGACACTTCTGGGGAGGGGTAAGGGCTTAATTATATTCATTTATTTAATTTTTTAATGAAGCAAATAGAATAAAATGTCTTAAAAGTCTGTTAAATCTGGGTGGAGTTAAGTGATAGCTGATGTTTCAAAATATTTTCTGAATTTTAAAGGTATTTCACCTTAAAAATCTTAAGTAAATTTAAATAAAAATGTTGAAATAAAAACAATAAAATTATAACAGCATCAGAAGAGAAAATGGGAGAAATTAGAAGAAAGTATTAGATCACCCAGAGGACTATATTAGCCAGTCTGTCATTTCTGTGATTCAGACATAGTGAAGGCACGTCTCAGCAGGATACCAGGGCCATGAACTGAAGGGAAAGGATGGAGATTAAACAGGGTAAAAAATACTCCTGTTGAGCAGAAGGTTACATAAACTCTTAATAAATTACACACTCTGTTTTTATTTTATTTATTTGTTATTATTTTTAAATCCTCACCAGGGGGTATATACACTGATTCCAGAGAGAAAGGAAAGGAGAGAGAGGGAAAAAGAGATGAAAGGGAGAGACATTGATTACTTGCCTCTGGCATGTACCCCAATCAGGGACCGAACCTGAAACCCAGCCATGTGTCCTGACCAGGAATCAAACCCACAAACTTTCTTTCAGTTTATAGGACAATGCTCCAATCAACTGAACCATGCCAGCTTTTAAATTGTAACAGATACAACAGATATAAAGACATAAAATTCTAGGAGTTTTCAGACATCCTCAGAATAATGCTGTGAATTACATACCCAAGTTTGATCTTAAACTATGTTTGAAAAGTTGGATCAATCTACAGCCTCTTAGTTTTGCTTTAGGACTCTTCCAAGTAGAAATGGTATTCCTGATGAGAGTATACTCCCCACACCAGTTAACATCTGCTAACCCCAGGACTGACTGACAGTAAGATTTAGGTTCAATATCTTCTTTTTATTCCAAGTCAGATATTCGATGGTATTCTACTAGGAATCTTGGAAACTATGCAGAATTTGTTCCACTTCTAACAAAGCAGGCATTTTAAAGACTACTTAAAGCACAAAGAGTCTTCTAGTCTCTCTGGTGGCTGGCATGGCTTTGTACGTGTCTGTGTTTTGTGGTTGAGAAGGGGATGGGAGGAGTAGGACATCATCTGCATGGCACTTTGCCTTCTTGCACTTTAAAAAGTGGACGTGAAATGGACATACAGTTAAATACATATATCTTAATTACCCAATTTGATAAGTTTAGATAGATGTATTGAATTGTGAAACCAACACCTCAGTTGAAGTCTAGAAAATTTTTATTACCACAGGAAGTTTCTTCTTAACACTTCCTAGTCACACCATGACTGTTTCCACCCCTGCATAGCAACCATTGATGTACCTTATATAATTCATGTATTAGGTTTGCTTGTTCTTGAATTTTTATATAAATGTATGTGTATAATATATAATATAGTATAAGATTTTTTTGTGTTTGGCTTCTTTCCTAACATAATGTTTTTGAGAGTCATCATGTATTGTGGGTTTTTTATAGCCAAATAATAATTCATTTTATGAATCTATCACAATCTGTTCATCGAGTTTCCTTTTGGTAAATTGTTGGGTTGTTTTGAATTTGATCTATTATAAATAAGGCAACTATGAAATCTTTCTAAAATTCCTTTTGTGAACATAGCAATTTGTTATCAGATTTATGGTTTGCAAATTCTTTATCCTGTTGTGCAGGTTTTCTTTTTTACTTTCTTATGGTGCCATTTAAAACACATTTTTTAAAAAATGTGAAGAATTCCAAATTATTTGTTTTTCTCTTTTCATGTCTTTTGGTGTCATACTGAAGAAAGCTTTGCCTCACCCAAGGTCACAAAGATTTTCCTCTAGGAGTTTTCTTGTTCTGGCTCTTACTTTTAGGTCGGTGGTACATTCTGAGTTTTTGTTTGTGTGTTTGAAGAAGGTGTCCTGTTTCATTCTTTTGCATGTGTTTATCCAGTTGTCCTAGCACCATTTATTGAAAAGACTACCCTTTCCCCCATTGAGTTGTCTCGGCACTCTTGTTGAAATCTGTTGACATGAATGTGGAGGTTTGTCGTTGGACTTTCAGTTCTATTCTGTTTCCCTCTACATCTATCCTTATGCCTGGCGGGGAGAGGTCGGCTGAGGGAGGGCTGATTAATACTGGGTAGAGGTGGGAAGTCTAGACCTTCCAGCTGGTCCACTTACATTGTGGTTATCATGGAGCTCATTAATACCTGACAGGTTGAGAGTGCTGGCTCCCTATCTGGCCTTCTCTGACACCCCCTTATGGGTGTTTTGGGATGCCTTATTATAACCTCACAGGGATGGAAATTTATACTATAAATGACAAAGAATGGAAGTGGAAAGCTCAAATATAGACCACTCTTTCATAAACTTGTAATATGAAAGAAGCCAAATATTGAGGCGATAGCTGGAGGGAGGTATGGGAACCAAGAAAGTTGTGCGTGTGTGCGTGCATGGGGGTGTGTGTGTGTGTTTTAAATGGCTGGAGCAGTGGGTGTTTACATTCTGAGAACATCTGCATGGTTGAAGAGGAGGCTGCACAGTCTTGGGAAGTGCATTCTGGATCTCTGCTTCCTCTCACTCCTCTTTACAGTATAGTGGGTGTGTTAGGGATGGGGACAGATCAGAGATTGTGATTAAATGGGGACAGTCTTTGGCACATAGTGTTCCTTTCTTTTTTCCTTTTTCTTTCTTTGCTTCTCATCGCAATGAACTCTGCAGGGCCTGAATCATTATTAGCCTAATCGAATGCCGTGATCATGGATAGGTGGAAAACACACGCAGTGTTGTAGCATGTGTATGGAGGAAGATACTTGCTGTGTCATGAAAATACTTAGAGTAGTACTGACTCCATTATTTCCAAACTGGAATCGTGTGCAACTGGATGATTTAGCTTAAACCCACAGTAACATTTGAGATGTCATATTTATATGGGGACTTTTTAGTTTCGTATTTTTAAAATGCTGGTCTCTTAACACCTTGGGGTTGGGCATTGGATGTAATAACAAAGTTTTCAGCTTAAAGGGTAATTAATGAGGGAATATTACTTATATAGGCGTAAATGCATTTGCTTCCAGCATGTAGGTTAGACCCCTGTGGTTGGAGAAAGGGAGAGGGGTCTGAACAGGCTGGACAAAGAACATTCTATTGCACGGAGGCTGTAAATCCACATTTAAACTAGATTTTTAAATAGGTTTTTTAATTTGTTTTTTCATGTACATACACTCATGATTTTCATATTGATGTAGATATTATGACACATGAAATACAAAATTATTTAAAAGTGAATCCATGGTTATATTTCTTTTATCAGATGTTTTCTAATTAAAGAATACAAAAGAAACAAAACTACTATCACATGGAAATGTTTAAGGTTAGAAATTATTGTTAGGCAATTTGAAAGGTATATCAAAGAATACAAATTTTGTGTTTAAAGGAATATGAGTGACATCCTATTCCAAGAACACAAGTGTGAATCTTAAAGCAAGCGTATTTAATAAAAGGCTCTAGCAATTGTGAAGGTTCTTAAAATGATGTTTGGTGCATTAAAAAAAGTGGTTCCATCTGTTACTTTTTATTTATAACAAAAGGGGGGAAAAGGAGATCATTTTGATCAATGTCCTTTTAATTCTTGGACTTGGTATAAAATAAATCACAGTGTTATAGCAATTCATTTATAGAGGTTAAAGTGATATGTTGTGGCTTTTCATGGTAACATGGGTTACACTTGCTGAGCGCCTGGGACTTTGATTTGCCACGTTACCTGCTGTGGTTTAAGTGATGCAAAATAATTATTAGGGCTTCCTTGTCATGGGAGCCTATTCCACACCTGCACCCTTTTGTTGGGAGCCCGACAGGGATGCTGGATTTGAGGTCTTCACTGAATAGGCATCCTCCCTGCGTAGAACTCCTATGCTGAATTGATTTATGGATGTATCAAGGTCTTTGTTAGCATGTAAACCGCTAATTAATTTAAAGCCCTCTGTTGAGAAATTAAACTCCTAGTTAAGATTTTTAACAGACTCAGATGGTGCTAATAATGGGAAGCAAGTCCTATTAGTAGATTTACCATGGCCACTGGCATCTGTATTTCACAATGAGGGCTGGTATATGGAGCTTGAGTTGTGCCCTCAGATAAAGGATGGGCTGTCAGGAAATCATTCCGTTGTTGCCCCTAACCCAATTAGGCTCATCATTTGAGTTCTAGCTTCCCATCTGTAGGGTGAGACAGGGGCAGACACGAGCAGAAGAGACAAAATAGGGGAAAAAGGAACGTGTTTGGATTTCACAAACCTTCAGTCAGATGTTTCTCTTCAACTAGTGACTCCAAGTTTCTACTACTGGAATTAGCCTTTTTCTAGGTCCAAGTAGAAAAATCAAAAACAATTCTCAGACTATTGTGGGAATAAATGGATAAGAGGTCTTTAATCACCACCACAAAAATTCTGTGTTTCTAAGTTTTTGTGAACAACAATGAATTTTAAATGGATTAGGTCTTTAAATGTGACAGATGAAATGATTTACATACCGGAAGAAAACAGATACATTCTTTTTTAACCTTGGGATGGAAAGGCTTTCTAACCATGATTCCAGCTCCAGATGCAGTAGAAGTCTTATACATTTCACATGAAAATTCAACAATCTTGCATGGCCAAGAATACTATAAACCAAGTGAAAGGACAAGTGACATGCTGGGGCACACTGTTAGCAACATACACCACAACAAAGGAGTAATATACC
Organism: Artibeus jamaicensis; assembly: GCF_021234435.1. Taxonomy (NCBI): domain Eukaryota; kingdom Metazoa; phylum Chordata; class Mammalia; order Chiroptera; family Phyllostomidae; genus Artibeus; species Artibeus jamaicensis. The sequence continues at coordinate 928,502 of NW_026521249.1, read as the reverse complement.
TCACATAGAAGAACCTTTAAAACTGAGAGTCAAAGGACCAAAAATTCAATAGGAAAAAATGGGAAAGGATGTGCCCATGTAACTGACATAAACATCACCCACAGGTATTTGAAAAATATGTTCAAGCTCAGTTATAATTACAGGAATGCAAAACAAAACAGTACTGAGGTATTCTTTCTCACCTATTATGAATTATTATTCATAAAGTAAAAACTAGATATTAATTACAACACATCCTGTTCATGAGGTCGTGGAGAAACATGTTCATACACTGAAAATTGGTGCAATCCTTCTGAAGGGAAATTTGGTAATGGCTAACAAAACTACACATGCACTTACCTTTAGACTGAACGATCCTACTTCTAGGAGCCTGTTACGATACACCTGCAACAATCTAAAAATACACATGCACAGAGATTATTCATTTCACCCTTTTCTGTGTGATTGCAAAATACTGGAAATAACCAAATTGTCCATACATAGGAGTTTGTTGACTAACCTATAGTATAGACACAATGGAGGGCTGTGCTACTGCTGGGGGTGGGGTGGAATCACTATGAATCAATGGGGAGTAACTTCTAGGGCATTTTTGCGTAGCTCTGGCTCCTCACTTCATATTCATGTTTCACATGTCCTCTGTATACCCCAAGATAAATACATAATTAAAACCAATCAGGATGTAAGGGGAACCCAAAATGGAATATAAACCAATAATAACACATGAACATAACTATATTGCAGATTATTAATAAAGTGCGGTGGGTGAAGAAAATAACCTGTGTAACTGAAAAACATTTTTTTCTTTTTTAATTTATTTAATTGTTCAAGTACAGTTTTCTGTCTTTTACTCCCATCCCATCCCACCCCCTCTCCAGTGCTCCCCACCTCCCTCCCATTTTCACCCCACGTTAGTTTTTGTCCCCATGTCCTTTATACTTGTTCCTGTGAATCCTTCCCCTTTTTCTCTGGAATTCTCTCCCCTCTGATTCCTGTCAGCCTGTTCTGTATTTCAGTGTCTTTGGTCATATTTTGCTTGCTTGTTTGTTTTGTTGTTTAGCTTTCTGTTAAAGGTGAGATCATATGGTATTTGTCTTTCACTGCCTGGCTTATTTCACTCAGCATAATGCTTTTGATTCCATCCATGCTGTTGTAAAAGGTAGTAGCTCCTTCTTTCTTTCTGCTGCATGGAATTTCATTGTGTATATGTACCACAATTTTTTGACCCATTCATTTACTGACAGGAACCTAGGTTGCTTCCAGCTCTTGACTATTGTAAAGTGTGCTGCTATGAACATTGGGGTGCATAGGTTCTTTTAGATTGGTGTTTCAGGGTTCTTAGGATATCCTAACAGTGGAATTTCTGGGTCAAAAGGTAGATACATTTTTAGTTTTCTTAGAAAATTCACTTTGATTGGGAACTTTAAGGTGAAAGACAAAGAACTGTACATAAATGTTGTAATCTAGTAGCTAAGGTGATTCTCACAAGGGTGTATTCTGGAAATTTGGAAACTACTTTGCTTACTAGAATCCAATAATTATATTGTAAATAATTGTAGGTGAGGAAAAGGGTAATGCTAAAACCAACCTTGTAGTGTTTAGGATCAGGGGTTGTCAGTGAAAACTCATGGTATGCATATATGTGTGTGCCCTTTTTTACATGACACATATTTGTATTCTCAACTCACACACAGAGCTCTATATACACACAGATGAATTATACAGAAGCGTAGATATATGTGTACACATACATTACTATATACGTGTATTTCCTAGCTCTGTCCACTGAAAGGACCAAAAGTGATGGCATTCCAGAAACAGTGGTGCAACTGGAGTAGAGTCCAGATCTTGTTTTCTAAACCTTATCCCCTAAAAAAATGAACTCAGACTCTTTGGAGAAGTGATTGATTCCAGAGCTGGAGCAGGAAAATACCAGATGAACTTGAAATTGTTTGTTCTGTTAGAAAGTAAGGAACTGATGGAGATAAACATCCACCAGTGCTAAGATATAGAGCCCCCCTGACCCTCTCAATGTGGCACACTGAGAAGAACACAGTCTCTCTGTGTGTGATATACTTGCCTAAAAATACTTTAACCTGTTCCAGTAATGAAAAAGTATCCAAAAACCCAAATTGAGGGGCATCTACAAAATAATTGACCAGTAGTCTTTATGATTTTTAATGTTATCAAAGTCAATGAAAAACTTATAAACTTGGAGGGATCCTAAATAGGATCATGCAAAAGGAAAAGGATATTAGTAGAAAAGTTGATGAAATTCAAATAAGCTCTCTTTAATTTAGTTAATGGTATTATAGCAGTGTTATTACATGCATGCATGTTTTATCACAGAAAAATAGGTACTGCATATTTTCCTATCTTCACTCCAGTCTCTTTATCCCTTTTACTGGTTTCCAGATTTCTGGTAAATCTATCATATGTGGATATGAATGATGCTTAATATTTCCATATTCATTTCCTTTCTTCCAGCTCCCCCCAGAGTTGTAATACATGTCTATAAGAAAGAACAGAAAATAGGACATCTACCCAAGTTTTCTTTGGAAATTTTCTACCCCAACTTCCTGTCATCCCCAAATCTGGAGTGTACCTAACCTTCATCGAGGGTGGAGGGAAGCTGTCCTTAGAGATGTAACAAAGTATCACATGGGTCTACCCTGCTTGCCTCTGGCATTAGGGTGCAGCCTTCTGCCTTCTTGAACTTGAATCTTCTGCATGAAACTGCTATACATTGCTCCCAGTGCTAACACTCTTTCATAAAAATATGATAAATCTGTTTGTAACCTTCAACAAGTAGCAGGATTTGTGATCCAGAAATATTGGGATCATTAGGGAGTGAATGTAATTTAGCAATCAATGAAGTATTAAGAGACAAAATGTGGTGGGTTAAATGGACTCTTCTATTTGGAATGTTAGTGTTATTCTTGTTTTATTTTGTTTTGTGTTGAACCATTTATTAGGCTTCTGTAGTACTCAACCAGTCAGGGTTTATTTAGGAAGTGGCACATCTATGCATCATCAATATATCATTTTGTGTTACTGCTGAAATTCATGTCAGCATAGATATTTGCTACTGCTATATGGTTGCCTGCCTTTCCAGATTAATGAAAAAATTATATAGCTGGGGCTCAAGTCCTTATTTTTAATAAACAAAATGTACTTTCTCAAAGTGTCCCTTTGTAAGACTGACCTGTAGCCATGTGATGAAAGATATGTTCAGATGTCAGACAGACATTTTGGTGTGTCGCTTGCTTGGTCTCAGAAGAATGTGCTGAAAGGTACTGCTGTCCAAAGCAGTATCTAGTTTCCCCTGAACCCCTACATCCATGTGTACCTTTGTAGGAATGACTTCTTTTTAGGAGAACCAAGGATAAAGAGATTTCATTTTGTTATTTAAAGAAAAATTTAGTTATTTTAACCCCAGGTGTTTTCTTTAAGAATTCCTTTGTCAATGTCTCATTTTTCTCTGTCCCAAAGCAGGACTTTCCCCCTTCCTCGTCGGTGCACTTCACACCAGCACTAGTATCAGAATACGAGAACCATGGAGGGCTTGCCATTGTCTGCTTCGTTTGCCAGGGGGGTTGTGCTGACAAATATTTCTGGAGCTGGGAAAGACACAGGCTAAGCCTCTGCTCTCCTTCCCAGAGAATTTTGTTATTGATTCAGACTTTCTACCAGAAGAGGGAGCCACATTCATTTAAAATCCAAATTCGGTTCCTTTTCTCAGGCACCTCCAGATGGGATGGATGCACCTGGCCTGGACGCAGGGTGGTGGACCCAGGCCTGGCCTTCATGGTGGGAGGGGGACTGCCAGAGACCAGTGCCAGATGTCGAAGGCATGAGGACGCTCTCAGTCCCGTAACGAGCAGATATGTCTTTATGCTTTTCTCTATTATGACAGCAACAAATAACAAATAAACAAAAAAGAAAAAAATTTAAGTATGCTTATCTCCAAACCCACATTTCATCTCAGTTGGAAGATCACATACCTGTTGGGTTAAAAGAATTGGATCTTTTTTTTCCTATTTCGCCTTTAGGATACTCATTTCACTGGGTATATTGCGCTTAAATAAATAAAACAAAAGAAAGCCATGCATACTAAATGGTAAGAGTATGTCACAAATGAGGTATTATAATCAGTTGGGGGCCCTGGGCTGAAGGGAGGTAGATAATACTGAACTTTCTCCTTTATTTTTTTCTACTTAAAAAAATTATTGATAGTGCCATTACAGTTGTTCTATTTCCCCCCTTCATTCCCCTCCACCCTGCACCCCCTCCCCCCACCATTCCCCCCTTTAGTTTATGACCACATGTCTCAAGTTCTTTAGATTCTATATTTCCCATACTATTCTTGCCCTCCCCCCTATCTATTTTCTACCTACCATCTATGCTACTTATTTTCTGTACCTTTTTCCCCCTTCTCCTCTTCCCACTCCCCTGTTGCTAATCCTCCATGTGATCTTCATTTCTATGGTTCTGCTCCTGATCTAGCTGTCCTCTTAGTTTGCTTTTGTTTTAGGTGTGGTTCTTAATAACTGTGAGTTTGCTGTCCTTTCACTGTTCATATTTTTTATCTTCTTTTTCTTAGATAAGTCCCTTTATGAACTCCTTGAATTTGATTTTATCTGAGAAGCACTTTATCTGCCCTTCCATTCTAAATGAAAGTTTTGCTGGATAGAGCAATCTTGGATGTAGGTCTTTGGATTTCATGACTTGGAATACCTCTTTCCAGACCCTTCTTGCCTGTAAGGTCTCTTTGGAGAAATCAGCTGACACTCTGATGGGAACTCCTTTGTAGGTGACTGTCCCCTTATCTCTTGCTGCTCCTAGGATTCTCTTCTTCATTTTAATCTTGGCTAATGTAATTATGATGTGCCTTGGTGTATTTCTCCTTGGGTCCAACTTCTTTGGGACTCTGAGCTTCCTGGTCTTCCTGGAAGTCTATTGCCTTTGCCAGATTGGGAAAATTCTTTTATTATTTGTTCCAATAACTTTTTCACTCGTTGCTCTACCTGTTCTCCTTCTGGTACCCCTATAATTCAGATGTTGGAACATTTAAAGGTTCCTAAGGTCCTGGAGGTTCTTAAGCCTCCCCGAATTTTTTTGAATTCTTGTTTCTTCATTCTTTTCTGTTTGGTCATTTTTTCCTTCCTTCTGGTCTACTCCCTTGATTTGAGTCCCAGTTTCCTTTCCATTACTATTGGTTTCCTGTGCAATTCCCTTCATTTCAATTAGTTTAGCCTTCATATGTTCCTCTAATTTGTGATTAAAATCAACCAGTTCTGTGAGCATCCTGATCACCAGTGTTTTGAACTGTGCATCTGAAAGTTTTGCTATTTCTTGGTCGCTTAGAGTTATGGGCTCTGGGGCTTTGAGTTCTTCTTGAGCCATTTTTGGTCTGTTCGCACCCATTACATATGAGGAGCGGAACCTTAGGTGTTCACCAGGGTCGGGCCGCCCAGGTCGCTGGGTTGTGATGCTGTATGTGGGGACAGGGTCAGAGCAGGGCAATGGGGTTCTCTCTGCTCCTTCTCGCAGGTGGGCATGTGCGGTCCATCTCACTGCTTGCTCCTTTGCTGGTTTATCTGTGAACGAATGTGTGACCGTGGTCAGCCTGCCGCTTTGCACCCTCACTGGATCTGCCAGTTGCAACCCCATGCCTGGGATTCACCAACCACCACCCAAGCACCTGGGTCAGTCTGACTGAGTTTTCCTGTGCAACCCCGCTCCACCAGTCACTGGCTCTGCCCCTCTTACTGGTCTGGCAGAATGGTTTGTTGTCAGACTTCCGTATAGTTCAATTTTCTGTGTTTTGGTTGCGTTTTTTGTTACTAAAATTTTGTTGTCTTTAAACTTGGTTGTGCGAGAAGGCACAATGTTTCCACCTATGCCTCCATCTTGGCGGAAGTCCTCTGGATCTTTAGTTAAACATGTAGTAACCTACTTTTCCTTAGCATTTCACAAAAACAACTCTTTTCTTTTTTTTTAATATTTTTTTTAAATTTTATTTAGTTATTTTTCAAGTACAGTTTTTTGTCTATTTTTCCCATCCCAGCCTCCCCTGCCCCTTGCTCCCCACCTCCCTCCCATTTCCACCCCCCCAGTTCTCGTCCCTGTGTCCTTCCTATTTGTTCCTCCAAATCCCTCCCCCTTTTTCCTTAACTTCCCTTCCTTCTCCCCTCTGTATTCCCCTTGTTCTCTATTTCAGTGTCTTTGTTTTTTGGGGTTTTTTTTTTCTGCTTACTTGTTTGTTTTGTTGTTTAGCTTCCTGTTAAAGGTGAGATCAATATAGTATTGGAAGTTTTAGCCACAGCGATCAGGCAAGAAAAGGAAATAAAAGGCATCCAAATAGGAAAGGAGGAAACAAAACTGTCACTGTTTTTTTTAATATTTTATTATTTATTTATCTTTAGAGGGGAAGGGGGGAAAGGAGAGAGGGAGAGAAACATCAATGTATGGTTGCCTTTTTTGTGCGTCCCCTACTGGGAACTGGCCTGCAGGGAACCAGCCTGCAACCCAGGCATGTGCCCTGACTGGGAATCGAACCGAAATTCTGTGGTTTGCAGGCCCGCGCTCAATCCACTGAGCTACACCAGCCAGGGTGGAAAAACAACTCTTTTCTTTTGGGGGTTGATATCAAAGAATGAAAAATAGGTGGTAGCCTTTATATTATAATTTGACAGATATCTTAAAAAATATCCTGCATCCAAGTTCTCCCCTTAGAGAGGCTCTCTGTACCTTCCTTCTCAAGTGTTTAAAATTGAAGTGTGAAAAATTAACTCACTTGGAGTGTTATAGTTTGCTTGAAAAAGTCTTAAAATTATAAGTATTTCCTTCCTGGTAATATATTAATCTATCAAGAGCCATTTAACAGTACATACTAGATTAGTTTGTTAAACATAGGAAACTTGTCACCTTAGCAATTAAAGTAGGAGTTCATTATGTAGTTTTTTTATTTTTGTTTTATTTTTTGCTTAGAACCTGTGAGATCTACCCTCTCAAAAGATTTTTAAGTGACAATACAGTACTGTTGATGACAGACACTGTTGTACAGCAAATCTTTAGAACTTATTTGTCTTACTTCACCTTGACTTTGTTCCACTGATTAGTAACTTGCCGTTCTAACCCCCAACCCCAAGCCCTTGGAAACTACCATTTTATTCTTTGATTTGAGGAACTTGACTATTTCCTAAAATTTTAATTGAATTTTTGGGATGGCATTGGTTAATAAAATTATATAGATTTCAAATGTACAATTCTATAACACATCATCTGTATATTGTATCACGTTCACACCAAAAGTCATGTCTCCTTCTGTCACCATTTATATTCCCTTTACCCTTTTCTACCTCCCTGCATCCCCTTTGCCTCTTTTGTTCCTTTATCTCTTCACGTTTTTCACCCACCTCCCAAACCCCCTCCCACCTGACACCCTTCAGTCTGTCCTCTGTATCTCTGAGTCTTATTTCTATTTTGTTTGTTCATTTACTTTGTTCTATATACAAGTGAAATTATAAGGGATTTGTCTCTTTCTGACTGGCAGCAGTCATAGGTTAATATTGTCACAAAAAGGAATTTGTGTATAACTGCTGATAAAAGATGGCAAACACTCAGCAAGAAAAGAGCTAGATGACAAACTGCTTATGATGTCAGTAATGTTTCACAACCAACCCCCTTGGTGTGAGTCTTCCTGAAAGGCAAACAGATGTGCTCTTTCATTTGTTCAATTGGACCTAATTGGGAAAGAAAAGATTCCTGTCTTGATTAGCGGGAGTGAGATTAACTGTAGCACATCTCATTGGAGGTTTTAAGATCCCAGCGGTGGTGGAATTCTAGAAAGAGAACAGTAGTCAGAGCATTTGATGTGTCGCTCTTCCACTTACTGCTGTGAATATTGGCATTTCAAGATCAGAGTAGTTAGACGACATTGCTCAGAGTTGTTTGGAAGTCTTTGTCCTGACTTTCTGATGTTCATTGCATGCACCTGCTGCTACTGTCAACTGCTGATATGTCTTTCTTGTACAGTCACCCTGACACTGGGACGCTGGGTCCAGGGCGGGAGTCTATGACTTTACGAGGATAGATGAAGAATGGAGAGAAGAATGACTAGCATTGCTCCTTAGTCCCAGGGTTGCCAGGAGAGAGGGCCTGCCTTTCCATTTGCTGGGCTCTGTTTAGAGATGGGGACACTGTCCATGGTGCAAGGAACAGGAACTGGGGCTTGGAAAACCCTTGGAATACACGTTGAGGTGTCCACTTTAATTTGAGTGGTAGTTTCAGTTTCTTTGCTATGAAAACTGCACCCTTAACATAAACAACCATGTGACCTTAAAAAATGCAAGAAAATCACCCTTAGTGAATATTAAACATGGATAGTAAAATATGTACACTATATCTTATTTTTTTCCCTTACTGAAGTCAAAGAAGAGAAAACTGTTTTTAGTCAGGTTCTATTCTAAAGTTCCTCCTAAGAGTGGGTGAGCTTACAGCAAACTGAATTCAGTGACTCAAAAAAGGAAGTGAGCTTTGCCAAAAGTCCAACAGGAGAGGCAGAGGAAGGGGGCCAGGCACTGGGGAGGACCCATTCCAGTGACTCCACCCTGCAATAGATCTCTTCCATTGAGCCATTCCCTAGATAAAGCCTTTGGTCTGGGGAGGGCCTGTAATGGAAGGCACCCAATGAATGGTGCAGATATTTTTGTCAGTAATATACAGGAATTAATCTATTTGGAACAGATTTGTTGGGGGCTTTTCACATGATAATAAGGTACTAGACAAAGTAGATTGAGACAAAATCTGTGGTCAAGAAATTTTATCAACTGAATTTTACTCTTGATCCAAGAGAGTGGTGGAGTAGGTAGAAGCTACACTAACCTCTTCCCATGACCAAACTGGAATTACAGCTAAACTGTAGAGCAGTCATTCCCGATAACCAACTAAACACTAGCTAGAGAGAAGCCTTATAATCAAGGAAATAGGGAAGAAACCACTTCACCACAACGAAACTGGTAGGGAGTGGGGAGGAGGCATGAGAGGGCTGGCTGGGCTCCCATAGGCAGCAGCTGAAGTTCTGGAGGGATATTTCAATGACCTTGGGGTTCCACCTGAGAAGTGTGAGGTCTAAACCCCAAGCTGGGCTCCCTAGCCTACAGCACCAGAGCTGGGAAAGGAACCCAAATAGAATCCAGCTGTAAAAATCAGTGGAGTTTCTGTCCTTCAGGGAGAGACAGCTAGAAATATAAAAAGTCTCTTAAATGGCCAAAACACAGAATTTCATTTGTAGCCACTTATCTTGGCTCTGGCAGAGGGAGGGAAGAGTGGACTAAAGCTACATAAAGAGAGTCTGGGTTGGTGGCTCTGGAGAGAGAGCAAAAGAGTCAGCTGCCAGGATCCCTGTGCTGAGTCATTCCCTGTACTACAGAAGTCATCCGCATGCAGAGTACTCTCTACCAGCAGCATCAACCTGGGGATATGCAATAGCCCCACCTTCAGGAATTCCTCTTGCCCTGCCCTGAAGAGTTTAAGTCGGGCTGCTGACAAGGACAGCTGGGGGTTATTTCAGTGATTAAGCCAAACAGAAAGACTGCAGGCAAAGGCAGATCCCTGGGAGCTCTGAGACTTCAGCTGAGCCTGGTGCTAGTAAAAACCAGTGTTGGTATCCACAAAAGCAGGCCCAGCAGAGGGAGCCATAAGCTGTCACTGATAGCTCCAAATAGGTTGCTCAGGGCCAGTCACAGGCAGTATCTGACATAGGCTTGCACAAGAGTCTCTGCAGATCTACCTAATACATAGAAACAAACACAGAGAAGCAGCCCAAATGGGAAGGCAAAGAAATAGGCCCCAACTCAAAGAACAAGAAAATTATCCAAAAGAAGAACTAAATGAAATGGAAGCAAGCGGCTGATAGAGAGTTGTGGAGGGGGAATGTGTAGCGGAGTGACACTTTCTTTTCATGTAAATAAGGAAATTCTTTTACAGAAAGTGGAATTTTCAAAAGATGGTAACAAATGAAGCTCCTGAACTCACATCTTCCTATGGACACACTGAATCTAAAACTACATGTAGAACAATTTCCTCTCTAAAAAATAATAATGGACTGAGTAACACCTAGACATTGGATTAAAAACAAAAACAAAAACACATTGAAGGAGGAGGGGCTGGGACACAGTCTTACCATAAATCTTACTCCCAGTGTGGTCACCCACAACCAGGAGGGAACTTGTGTTGCACCATTCAAAGCCTGACAGGTTCATGGTATTTGGGCAAGCAGAACAATATTCACGAAAAGGCAGAAAACTGTACTTGAACAACAATAAAAAATGTTAAAAAATAAATTAAAAAAACAAATTCACAGAGCCATTGGGATCTGGCATGCCTTTATTCACAGCAAGCTAAATGTCTCCCTGCATGTCTCTGCAAGTCTCTGAATGTCCCTTGTTCCCTCTGCATGGCACACAGTGTGGCCCTTGCTCTCCAGCATGGGACCTGTCATGGCACCCAGCAGGGAGTCCCTACTGGCTTAAGTACTGGAGGCAAACAAAGCCAGCTTCCAGCCAACGCATTACATAACATAGCATAATTTTGTGCATGCGAGCCTTCATGTTATAGGAACAGTTTATCTGATCCAGCCTCAAGGCTATGAGAACACTGCTCATTAGGCCCATTCAAGGCTATGGGAGCACTGCTTCTCCTAGTTACCCAGACACCTGGGTAAGGAGGCCAGGATGCCTCCATTTACCCTACAGAACACAAAATCTGGAGCTTCTACCTGAGGAACAAAGGGTTCAAACCCACAGCAGGTACTCCAATATTTAAGATATGCACCTGAGAGACAAGCCCCTAAGACAGGTTACTTTGAAAAACAGCAGGACTCTTGTACCAAGATACCTAAGTCTGTAGTGATCTGAAAAATGGTTCCTTTTTAAATGTATTTTTTATTTTAGTTGATATACAATATTATATTCATTTCAGGTGCACAACGTAGTGGTTAGGCAATTATATAGTGTGTGATGTGATCACCACAATAACTTCTGTACCCATCTGGCAACATACATAGTTATTACAATAATATTGACTAGATTCCCTATGCTGTACTTTATATCCTGTTGACCATTTTTATAACTGGCAATTTGTACTTATAACTGGCAATCATTTTCACCTTTTTTACTCATTCCCCAACCCTCTCCCACATACCAATCATCAGTTTATTCATTGTGTCTATTAGTTTTTGTTCTTTTTATTTTTTTGCTTTTTAGAGTCCACATAAATATAAAATCCTTTGGTTTTTGTTTTTCTCTGTCTGACTGATTTATCTTAGCAAAATACCCTCTAGGTCCATCTATGTCATCCATGTATGTAAAAACACAGCAAGTTTTCATTCTTTGTTTATGGCTGATATTCTATCATAAATACATAACATATATTTGTTATCTGGTTGTCTATAGATAGAAACATATGTTGGTTCCATAAATTGGCTGTTGTAAATTATGCTGTGATGAGTATAGAAGTCCATATATCTTTTCAAATTAGTGTTTTAGAGTTCTTCAAATAAATATCCATAAATAGAAGTGCTGGGTTAAATGGTAGTTCTATTTTTAATTTTTTGAGGAAATGCCACACTGCTTTCCACAGTGGCTGCACCAGTCTACATTCCCACCAACAGTGCAGGAGGATTCCCTTTCCCCACGTCTTCACCAGCACTTGTTTGTTGATTTATTGATGATGGCCATTTTGACAGGTGTGAGGTGATAGCTCATTGTTGTTTTAATTTGCATGTCCCTGATGATTAATGATATAGAGCACCTTTTCATATGTCTAATGTCCATCTGTATGTTTTCTTTGAAGCAGTGTCTATTCCAATCTTCTACCCGTTTTTCAATCAAATTGCTTTTTGGGTTTTTTTTGGTGTTAAGTTGTATGACTTCCTTATATATTTTAATATTAACTGCTTATCAGGTATATCATTTGCAAATATCTCTTCCTATTTATTAACTTGTCTTTTCATTGTTTGATAGTTTCTTTTGTTGTGAAAATATTTTTAGTTTGATGCAGCTCCAATTATTTATTTTGTGTCTTTTGTTTTCCTTGCCTTGGGAGACATATCCAAAATATATATTGCTAAAAGTGATGTTAAAGACTTTACTGCCTATGTTTTCTTCTAGGAGTTTTATAGTTTCAGGTCTTAAAATTTAAGTCTTTCATCCATTTCGAGGGGTTTTTTTTGTATATGTTGTAAAAAAAGTTGTCTAGTTTCATTTTAAGAGAAATGGCTCTGAAAGGGCTTAGGTACTGATTTACCTGCCTCAGGGCCCAGCTCAGAGGCAGCAAGTGGAACCCAGACTTTAAGTAAAGGAGGGTCACCTGCTTTTACTAAAGCATTACCCTGAGGGGCAGGCATCTAATTTAACAAACACATCTAGGAGCCTTCTGGAACACTCAGGGAAATTAGATTCTTGGGTCCCATAGGACTGTAAGCAACTGAAAAGGTTTTTCAGCAGCAACCAACACCAGAGCACTAACAACAAGCAACAGACCCAGGCGATAGGTCATTCTGTGCAAGAGGTGTATTAGCTAATCACCATTGCTGTGACCTGAGGGTAAGGCTTCTTATTAAACACTAAAAATATGTGTATATGTAGGGGCTGATTCTAATACTTCCCAGAGACTTGGGAGGGCGGGTGCTATCATGTCACTCACCTTCTGCTGTGCTCTAGATGTCCAGTGTCCCTGGAGGGGAGTTTTATATGTGTCTGCTGCCCAGGTTTTTATGTCTGGTATCCTAGGTTTTATGGCTGCCACCCAGGGAATGCCCCTTGATAGCCTGGCTCTGGTGATTAAGAGGAATTGCATTTCTGGGTCTCATAGGACTCTGGCAATTAGACAGATGGTTCTTGGCAAGTTGCCACCCCCAGGGCAGTTCACAGACAGAATGAGGCACATTCCCCAGTCTTTTTGTAAAGGAGGCTTCTTTGTCTTGGAACTTTGGCCTGAGGAGTAGGCTTCAGGTTTGGCACACATATAGAAGCCTAAAGGGCTGCTCTCAAAGAACTTACACTGTGGACTCCGTCTTGGTACCCACCCTCTACCTTGTTCCACTCACCAGTATCTCCCCCAAAAAGAGCTGATATACTTGTCTAGAGCCGAGATTTTGTGGCAGCTGTCCAGGGGACATGTCCAGGTCCCCTGGCTCTGGTAGATAGTGGAGCTTATGTTTGTAGTCTCACAAGACTGTATATACTTGCACAATTTTAAAAGATGCTTCTTCCAATCATTCTGTATGTAGGCGCTGAGATCATTCCCTTTGAAACACTGACAGGTCCTTGATTCCCGGGAACTGCTGCAAACATAATAGGCTTCTTAGAAAAAACACAAAGGTTTGAGAGACAACCAAGAGTCTGGGGCAAAGTTACTGTATTTTGCTATGTATAATGCACACATTTTTTGCCCCAGATTTTTGATGGAAACATAAGAATGCATGTTATACATGGGCATAATGGTTACATAATGTGGGTATAATAATGGGTATAATAACCCCATGTATAATGCACACAAAAATGTAGGTACATATTATACATGACAAAATATAGTAGACAAGAAGGTTCATTTCTTAAACATGGCAAAGATTGTGAGAGGTGCTTATTTTATGTACTGCATAGAAAACAAAGTAAAATAAAATTAAGAAACAAAGGGAGATGTTTTAAATAAAATAAAAGATAAAACCCTTAGTAAAAAAACCTTAATGAAACAGTCATAAGTAATTTACCTCATAAAAAGTTCAAAGTAATGATTATAAGCATGCTCATTGAACTGGGGTGGAGACTTGATAACAAAGTGAGAACTTCAGCCTTTAACAGGAAGCTAAACAACAAAACAAACAAGCAAGCAAAGTAAAAACAAAGACACTGAAATGGAGAACAAGGGGACAGTAACCAGATTGGAGAGGGAAGGGAATTTAAGGGGAAAAAAAGGGGAGGGATTTGGAGGAACTAGTATAAAGAACACATGGACAAAAACTAAGGGGGGTGAAAATGGGAGGGAGATGAGGAGCACAGCGAGATGGGGTTGGGATGGGAGTAAAAGACTGTACTTGAAAAATGATTAAATAAATAAACAATTTTGGGGGGAAAAAGAAAAAAATGTGAAAAATATAAGAAAATACTTAATTGAAGTTACAATGCTGAAGAATACAACAACTGAACTGGAAAATACATTAGCAAGGATTCAACAGGAAAATACATGGAGCAGAAGAAAAGATCAGTCAACTTGAAGACAAGGCAGTGGGAATCACCCAGTCGAAGTAATGAAAAGAAAAAAATAATGAAAAAATGACAGTGGGGTTTAAAGGACTTTGGAGAGAACACAACTGGACTAACATGTACATTTTGGAGCTTCCAGAAGGAGAGGACAGAGGAAAGAAGGCAGAAATCTTATTTTCAGAAATGCTGACTGAAAACTTCTCTAACTTGGGGAAAGAAACAGATATCCAGATCCAGGAAGCTCAGAGATTATATACACGATAAACCTGAAAAGACCTAAACCAAGACACATTGTAATTGAAATATCAGTAGTTACAGACAACAAGAGAACCTTAAAAGCAACAAGGAAAAATCAACTCATTACACACAAGGAAACCCCCATAAGATTATCACCAGATATTTTAGCAAAAATTTTGCAGGCCAGAAAAGTGTGACAGGATTGAAAGGGGATATTCAGAGGATTGAAAGAAAAAAAAAAAAAAACTTTCAGCCAAGAATACTATCTGGCTAGTTATTATTTAGAATTGAAGGAGTCATAAAATGTTTCCAGGTAAGTAAAAGCTAAAGGAGTTTATCAACACTAAACTGGCCTTACAATAAGTGTTAAAGAAAATTCTTTAAGCTGAAAAGAAAGGGTGCTAATTAGTAGCAAGAACACATGAAAGAATAAACCTCACTGAAAATATAAACAATATACTAAAAGAAGTGGATTAATCACATATAAAGTTAGTACGAAGGTTAAAAGATGAAAGTAGTAAAAATAACTGTAATTATAATAATTAGTGAAGGGAGACATAAGATAAAAAGATGTAAAATGTGAGATTGAAAACATAAAGGTTTCAGGTTAAGTAAAAATATTGACATACAAATGGAATAAAACTTAAGTTGTTATAAACTTAAAAGTAGGATATTTTTATATAAGTTTTTATGTGTAACCCTAATGGTTAACTGCAAAGCAATAATCTATAATAAATACACAAAGATAAAGAGAAAGGTATATAAGCATACAACTAAAGAAAGTCATCAAATCACAGAGAAGTGGAGAAAGAACTACAAAAGAGCTGAGAAAAAATTTAACAAAATGAGAAAAAACACATACCTACAATAATTACTTTAGATAAAAATGGACCAAATTTTCTAATCAAAAGGTATGGAATGGCTGATAGGTTAAAAAGCAGGACCCATTTGTACGCCGCCTATGAAAAACTTTAGATGTGAGGACACACACAGAATTGGAAAAAGTTATTCCATGCAAATGGAAACCGAAAGAAAGCTGGAGTAGCTATACTTATATCAGACAAAATAAACTTTAAAACAGACTCTATAATAAGAGACAAAGAAAGGCATTACATCATAAATAAGGTCATAAATCCAACTAGAAGATTTAATATTTGTAAATAGTTACACACCCAATATAGGAGAACCTAAATATATAAAGCAAGTATTAATAGCCCTAAAGGGAGAAAGAGACAGTGATAAAGTAGTAGGGGACTTTAATACTCCATTATTATGAGGTATAACATTATATATTATGTCCACCTTAAATGACACATTAGAACAGTTGGCCTTACTAGATATTTACAAACAATTTTATCCAAATGCAACAGAGTACCTATTATTTTCAAATATCCATAAAATATTTTCTAAAATATATCATATGTTAGGCCACAAAATAAGTCAATAAATTTAAAAGGATTGAAGTCATATCAAGTATCCTTCCCTACCACAATGGTATGAAACTATAAATTAATTATATGAAATAAACCGGAAAACCTATGAATATGTGGAGATTAAACTACATGCTACTAAACAACCAGTGTGTCAAATAAAAAATCAAGAGAGAAATCAAAAAATATCTTGAGTCAAATGAAAATAGAAATACAATATACCAAAACTTCTGAAATGCAGAAAAGGGGCTATAAGAGGGAAGTTTCTAGCACAATGCCTACCCCCAGAAACAAGAAGAATCTCAAATAGACTACATACTTTACACCTTAAGGAACTAGAAAAAGAACAAATGAAGACCAAAGGTAGTAGAACAAAGGAAATAAAGATTAGAGCAGAAATAATGAAATAAAGTACTACAAGATGATAGAAAAGATCAATGAAACCAAGAGCTGGTTCCATGTGTAGATAAACAAAATTGACAGATGTTGAGCTAGACTGATAAAGAGAAAAAGAGAGAGGACTCAAATAAATAAAATCAGAAATAAAAGGGGAGACTTTACAGTCGATACCACAGAAATACAAATGATCATAAGAGACTACTGTGAACAATTATATGCCAACAACTTGGACAACATAGAAGAAATGGAAAAACTCTTAAAAACATACAACCTACCAAAACTGATTTATGATGAAATAGAATACCTGAACAGACTAATTATTAGTAAAAATATTGAATCAGTAATAAAAAACCTTGCATCAAACAAAAGTCCAGGACCAGGTAGCTTCATTGGTGAATTCTATCAAACATTCAAAGAAGAATTAATACACATCCTTGCAAACTCTTCCAAAATATTAAAGAGGTAATGCTTCAAAAGTTATTTTATGAAGCCTGCATTACTGTGATACCAAAACCAGACTGGGATGCCACAAGAAAACAGAATCATAGGTTAATATCCCTGATGAACATAGATGAAAAAATCCTGAACAAAATATTAGCATACTGAGTTCAACAATACATTAAAGGATCATACACCATGATCAAGTGGAAGTTTAGATAGTCCAGGGATACAAGGATGGTTCACCATCTGCAAATCAATCAATTTGATACACCAAATTAACAAATGAAGGATAATATTATATTACAACTTCAATAGATGCAGAAAAATCATTTTCCAAAATTCAACATTCGTTCATGATAAAACTGTCAATACAGTTGATATAGAAAGAATGTACCTAAACATAATAAAAACCATACTTAACAAACCCACAGCTAACATCATAGTCATTGTTGCAAAGCTGAAATCGTTTTCTCTACAATCAGTCACAAGATGAGGATATCCATTCTCACCACTTTTATTCAACATCATATTGGAAGTCCTAGCCAGAGCAATTAGGCAAGAAAAAAGACTATCTAAATGGGAAGGGAATAAGTAAAACTATCACTGTTTGTAGATTGCATAATAATATACATAGAAAAATCATAAAGACTCCATCAAAAAAACTTAAATCAAATAAATGAATTGGGTAAAATTTGTGGGATGCAAAACCAGTGCACTAATATCTGTTGTTTCTATGTACTAATAATGAAATATCAGAAAGAGAAATTAAGAAAATAATACTATTTACAATTATATTAAAAAGGACAAATATCTAAGAATATATTTAACCAAGAAATGGAAAGAACTGTATGTTGAAAACTATAAGGCATTAATGAAAGAAACTGAAAAATACACAAATAAATGGAAAGACATTTTGTGCTCACAGATTAATTCACATTGTGTTTTTTTAAGTTTTATTTATTTATTTTTAGATAGAGGGGAAGGGAAGGAGAAAGAGAAGGAGAGAAACATCAATGTGTGGTTGCTTGTTGCGTGCCCTCCACTGGAGTCCTGGCCTGCAACCCACGCATGTGCCCTGACTGGGAATTGGACCAGTGACCATTTGGTTCACAGAACATGCTCAATCCACTGAGCTACACAAGCCAGGGCAGAATTCACATTGTTAAAACTTCCATACTACCAAAACAAGAAGAACAAAGCTGGAAGCATCATGCCTAGCTTTGGTTTTGAGATAAAAGCTGATTTCAAACTATATTATAAAACTATAGTAATCAAAACAGTATGGTATTGGTGTACAGACTGATACATAGATTAATGGACTAGAATAGATTCCAGAAATAAACCCATGTGTATATAGTCAAGTAATTTATAAGAAGGGAGCCAAGAATATACAATGGGAAAAGGATAGACTTTTCAAAAAATAGTGTTGAGAAAATTGGACAGTCACATGCTAAAGAATTAAACTTGAGCACTATTTTATACCATACACAAAAGTTAACTTAAAATGGATTAGAGACTTGAATGTAATACTTGAAACCACAAAACTCCTAGAAGAAAATAGGTAGCAAGCTCCTTGACATAGGTCTTGTTGGAAGGAATGGGTGATTTTTTAAAGTTTAAATAAATGGAATAATTCATAATTTAAAAAAATTTAAAATTTCCAACTTGTAAAGGTTACATGAGCCAATATTATTTTACAAACAAAGAAATTGAGGCCAAAAATTACCTGGCTTACACAAGGTAACATGGCAAGTTGATGCCAAAAGTGGAACTAGCAGCTAATCCCTTTTTAGTAGGTTTCGATTGTGGGCATTGAGGTGCAGAACAGTTGATTTGGAATTAGGAAACCACACTTCATTATCTCCCTTCAGTACATACTACTTCAAGCAGATCCCTTAACTTCTAAACAAATTATTATCTCATCTCTAAAATAACAATGTTCTCTGTCCTACCTACCCATCAGGGTATGGCCAAATATATGAATATGATTTATGAACCTTAAAGAAGTATACAAATGTAATCCATGAAGTAGCTTAGATATGATCCATACAGGGATTTTTCTTAAGAATGACAAAAATATGATTAATGATTTACCTTAGATTATTCAATGATAGGTAAAGCATTGCACTGCTTTTAACCTCCTCAGTGATACTCAGGTTAATCAGTCTATCAGGTTATGTGATAGTTTTTTTCAGGTTATCTCCTGTAATCCGAGTACTAAGTATTGTAAGTTAAAATTTTTTATCAATACAAGAGATTTTTAATGTTTTCACACAACTCCATTGTGTTTCTGTAAGTGGATTTCTGAGAGAGGCCAGAGTTTAGGTGGGGTGTTCTTTACTGAGCACACTCTGTTTACTTCAGTATCCAAAAGGTGCTGGGGTTACAGCAAAGCATTTGAGCTGAAATTTTGTATTTGCTCATAATTCAGGTTAGTGGTACTTAATTCAGAGACAGTCCAGGTAATCTTGTCGTATATAATATGGCATGGTGATCATAAACCATCTCAAAGGTGAAATAGGTATGGTTGACTGCCAGAGACTGCAGAAAGGAAAAACATATTTTAAATTACAAGCTGGAGAAATGTCAACCTCCTCAAACCAGAGTTCAAGTTTTGAAGTTTTTTGTTAGCTGTGGTTCAGCTCTTTACATATATGATATATTTTGAAGATATTCAAGACTATGCTGAAATGAAAGACATTTTATGGCTTTGATAATAAGAGCTATTCTTGAAACTTACAGATTTTAAATATAAAAGCAATTAGGATGGATCAGTAGTGATGAAACATTCATTATCCTATTGTTCATATATGTGTTTAAATTTAATATGGAGTTGGAGGGAGTAGCCCGGGCAATAAAACAAAAGACATAGGAATAAATAAGTTAAAAAAGCACTATTAGCACTATTTAAGCACTATTCAAAGGGGCAAAAAATTATAAGTAGTACAAATGACTGAAGACCATGACAGGGATTCAGTACAATATGGTGCTGTAGTCCCCTCTTATTCGCAGTTTTGCTTTCCACAGTTTCAGTTACTTTTAGTCAGTTGTGGTCCAGAAATATTAAATGGAACATTCTAGAAATAAGCAACTTATAAGTTTTAAATGGTGTGCTGTTCTGACTAGCATGATGAAATCTTGTACCATCCGGCTCTTTCTTGCCTGGGATGTGAATCATCCCTTTGTCCAGCACATCTGCACTGTGTACTCCACCTACCCAGTCACTTGGTGATGTCTAGGTTATCAGATCAACTGCCAAGGTATTGCATTGCCTGTGTTCAGGGCAGGTGAACGTCTCATTCACCTCACTTCATCTCCTCACGTAGGCACTTCATCATCTCACATCATCACGAGCAGAATGGTGAGTACACTACAGTAGATATTTTGAAAGAAAGAAAAAGAGACCACATTCACATAACTTTATTACAGTATATTGTTATAGTTGTTTTATTTTATTATTATTTATTTTTGTTATTCTCTTACTGTGCATAATTTATAAATTACATTTTATTATAAGTCCATACATATAGGAAAAGAGGAATGTGTAGGGTTTGGTACTATCTGCGATTTCAGGTATCCATTGGGGGATCTTCGAACTCTGCCGTAGGTAAGGGGTGACTATGGTATAGCCAACCTATGGACTATCATGCAGCCATTTAAATGTTTATGAAGACTATGTAGTAACATGGAAAAAATTATTCATGACATAATGTTAAACAGGATGCAGAATTGTATATATTTATTATGACTACATCTCTGTAAAGTGTAAACCAGGTAAAATGGCTATACTACATTAAAGCAGACTTTTTAAAATAAAAGTTTTATTGTCTTCTCAAATTTCAGAGTTGCTTGTCCCTGAAGTGTTCCTCTCCCAGTTCTTTGCATGACCTGCTCTTCTTCATCCTTGTACTCACTGTGTAGATGTTGCGTCCTCAGAGCGACCTTCCCCATTGCCTCTACCCTGCTGCTCCCTCTGCAGCACCCCATTAGGTCCTGCAAGAGCATGTTCCTCCGTTTGACTGGCACCCTGGCAGCACAGAGTCCGCATCTGCTTCATCCCTGCTGTTCGTGCAGTGCTGAATGCAGTGCCCGCCACAGAGTAGGCACTCGAATGTTTGTTGACATATAAATACTAATGTAATTAACAAAAAATGCAATTTTTGGACATAAACTGATCTGAAACAACAATGACTAAATCAGAGCCCAGTGTAGTAACTTTTGTAATGAAAAATCATTCTTTTATGAGAACAAAAGACCTAGTATTCCCACCATGGCTGTGTCTCTTCAGGCTCTAAGCTAGCTAAGGAGCTGATTAATAATCCAAAGGTGACTGGGGTGAATAGAATTTGGTGCCAGGGAGGCAGGTGGTCTTGAAGGCATGACCTCTGGATCTTGGTGACACCAGAGGGGCATTTTTGTTTTATAAGCTAAAGCTTAGACCCATCAGAACCGAGTGTTTGGCTTTGCTGTCAGCCCTGGACTCCTGCCCATTGTCCCCAGCCTTTTTTCTGCAGGTCTCTTCTGCTGAGAGTAATTCTTTTCTCTCTCTCTCTCTCTCTCTCTCTCTCTCTCTCTCTCTCTCTCTCTCTCTCTCGGCATGCAGCTGTAGTTCATTCATGTTTACTGCTATATACAATGCATGAGTGAACCACATTTTATGTGTTGTACTACTGATGGAAATTTGGGCTGCTCTTACCAACAATACTAAATATGACTCTTGTAAGAGTTTGTTGAAGGCACTCACTAGTAGAATCTCTGGGTCATAGGCTTTGGGAATCCTGAATGCTATCATATACTGCAGATTGTTTTCCAAGGGGCTTGTGCAGTTTTCAGTCCCACCAGCAGTATATGAGTTACTGCTCTTCTGCATGAGAGTTTATCACTCTTCATACTGACATTTTGGGCTAGATAATCCTCTGTGAGAGCTGGGGTTGTGCTGTGTGTAGATGGTAGAATGTTTAGCGACGCTCCTAGCCTCTACCTACCAGATACCCATCACACCCTCCCCCCAGTGTGACAACCAAAAGTGTCTCCAGATATGATCAAATGTCCCTGAGGGAGGGGAGAGGCAAAACCAAACTCTTTTGAGAACTTCTCTTCTATGTCTTTGTCAACAGTTACTATTACCAAGTCATTCATTGTACCTGTTAACACCACACATTCTGGCAGGCTCATACAGATTATGTCCTAGAAGAGGAATGTTTTCGGGCTTCCAGACACAGCTTATTGATGTTCAGGAGTTTTCCCATAATTGTCTTCTAAAACAACTTATTTCATTTCCAATATTAAGGGCTATCCTGACAAACCAATCCCCATTCTTTGAGTTTTAATTAGGGCCAATCCACTAAAAGAGGAGATTCTCGGGAGAACAGTGGGCAGAGGTTTAGAAACCTGGGCAAGCCAGACCTGAGTGTAGTCATTCAAATGGGATGGGAATTGGTAAGCCACATTGGAGATCTGCAGGAATGGGTACTTGATTCGAAGTAGGACTGGAAGTAGACAAGGTGAGGAGCGGGGTCTGGCCCAAACAATCACCAACACCTCTACTCTGTAGTTTACACAGTTGTGTTATAAGGTGCAATGATAGGAATACATAATCATGAATTTAATTTGCCTAGTGCCCTGTTATTACTTTTTTGAATTTAGCAAAGGAAAGGAAATGAAATAAATAAGCACCAGAGCCCAGGATTTTACTCTGTGCTGTCCTCCCTGGCCTGTGCTCCTGAGCTGTATTTCAACATGGAAACAAAGCAGCAGTTGGGGGGAAGAACTTTGTGTGTCTCACCCTAGTTGTTTTGTGGTAGGCCACTGCAGATTGTCGAAAACCACTAATTATCCATCATGAAAAAATACTTACCTCCAGGGGAGCCTTTCTATGGTTTGCCTTCCCATAGCATGGATCTGTGCCCGCAGAACCAAATAGGTGTTCGGTTGACGCTCCTTCCGTTCATTTGAGGTAATGCCCTTATTGAAGATGCCTAAGTTTTGAGAATCCAAACCTACAAAACAGTTAAATTTTTTTGTCTAGATACAAAAGAGAAGGATTTTTAAAGACACTTTATAGGGTTCTTTGAATTGGAATTCATGTAACACAACTACAACTTGACAGAGAAACTAAAAGTCAAGGTGTTAAGGTAACTGAGAAATGTCAGTAAAAATTCCTTTGAAATGAGAATAGAAGCCAGTGGGAAAGTGGAAAATATTTGAACAAATAGACAACAACAGCAAAAGTAAACTTTATACCTAACCAAACCTTTTCAAGAACACATAGCTAAAAATTCGTCTCTGCGTCTCTGAATTATAAATTCCTTAGGCAGGAGCTGTGCACTTCAGAGTTCAGTGCCAACGGATTTTTATTGTGAAGTTTTACTGCAGTAAAAGTAAAAAGCTAGCCTGGTTTAGTGCTCACCTACAAGAACACTGGTTAAACAATTTAGTAATAAGGTTTTCCATGATATCTGATAATTTGCTGCAAGTTAAATATCCCTGGCCATTTTCTAGGGCCCCCGTTACTGCCTGCTGCAGCTCAGGAGCCCCAGAAGGCTGATTCCAGTGATGCCAGGTGATGGTGTAAGAGCTGCTGATAAATGGGGGCCTGGGCTCATTGCCCTCCTGCCTCTACCAACTGTGGCGGTGGTCAAGTCGAAGTGGGAGAAACAGCTGTGGTCTGAGGACACCAGTGTGTATGGGTGTGTGGGGCCTTTGGGACCAGTCACAGCGGGCAGAAACAGCAAAGCTGAAATGCTGGCATGTGGACATCTGGAGTGAAAGCCCTTTTATCCCAAAGCTTAAGCTTCCATGTTTTTTAAACATATAAAGGTAGAGCATTTTAGAACAATTTTCACCTCTGTTGAGATGTAGCATAATGTCTGAGTTTCCTCAGGCAGTTTCCTTTTATACTTCACCTTTTATAAAAGTGAAAATATCACCCTCGCCCTCTAGTGCCATCTTTATTTCCCTGAACCTTCCCAATAATGCATTTTCTTACGTGGGAAACAACATATGGCTGTTTGGGGGATCCTATGCCTGGAAAGTGCTTGGTTTACAAACTCTTATTGTAACTGCAGAAAGTAATTTGAGGAGTCACAAGTGCTTTGAAAGCTCTCAATTTCCTGGCCTGTCTTTCAAAAGACTATTTGTTGTGAAGACATAAAGACTTGAATGGAATATTTATTACATTTTTAAAAAAGTATTGCATCAAGTAAGTCCATTCAATGTTTCCTTAAGAGGAAAAACGAGGCATCCAATGTGTGAAGGTTGATCAGAATAACAGGTCACAGTCCCGAAGGTGCTCAAAAAAGAATTTAGGGCTTCTATGGATTACTTTGACTTTCCCTCCCACAGTAACTCTCTGTATTTACAGCAATCAGTGAGAGTTCTGCTCCACTTTCCAAAATAAATATAATGCTGAAGCTTCAAGTATTCTGTGAATATTTCTACTTTCCATAGAACAATCCCTTTCCAACTTAAGATGCTATAACTGTAGTAAATGTGGGTACAGTACATTTTTAAATTCAAAATGTTTTTCCATGAAGATTAATCTCTAGCACAGTGTTTTATGTAAATTTTAAATGCAGTAATTAAATGACTTCTTAAAAAAATAAAAATACTTGGCTAGTACTACTCCTTGGCTTGACAGAAATTATCTAAAACTTTAAAAAAATGTTTCTTCTTGGCCTTTTGCCTATTTATGTAGAACACCCTTTCTGAGGAGGTTAGTGTATGATTGTGGGAAACATATGCTTTTGAAAATGGTGAGCACCAAATTCTAGGTTCTGTACATAAACTCTGCAAGAGGACACAGAATAAGAACAAATAGGTCCAAATCCTATTTGGAAGGAAAGAATCATGTGAAGCCTCTTGAGTCTGAACCTATATTTTGAAGGTTTTCCAAAAATTAAGATGAATCCAAACTTTCCAGCCTGGCTGTAGACCTTGGTTCTTACAGAGATAACTTTGGGCATAGCTCTGGGCTTCCAAACACCCCATATCCTGCTGGCATAAAAAAGGTTACGTGAATCTTCCTCAGACAGGCCTGAGCTTGGGGTGAAATTACTTTTCAGAAGTTGACTTTCACTTGAGAGTTTCTAAGCCTTAATTTTTTAAATGGTGTGTCTTTAAATTTTCAGCTGAGGAACAAATTGGCCACCAGAGAGACCACAGTGCTTTGCTCAGTAGTCTACTGACATGTAATGCTGGTGTGCGGACGCTAGGTGGTGCTTTTTCAGTGTTGGTTGGAAGGCTGAATCTCAGCACCAACAGCAGAGGTACATGTAGTATTTGCCCATCAAAATGGTTGATACATGAGGGACCCATACGCTTGAATTAAAAATGGATCTAAAAGGGTATTTCTATGGGACAAAGTCTAAATTTAGCTTTGAATTCACTGTTGTTAGCTGTGTAGTGTTTGAATACCTTTTCAGGTGGACTAATTTTCAGTGAGCACATACAGGGTTCATGCTGAGCATAAAACATGGCTTCAGGTGCAAGACAAACAGATGAGTCATGGATCTTGGCTGCAATCTCAGAGGATGTTGATGCAGTGGTTGTGAAGCAATTTATGAACAAATGTAAGACAACTGATTACTAATATAATATGAGAAGCAGAATAACCTCCCTAGAAATTGATTAGCACATGAATTTTTCCTAATGGAGAAGACTCTGGGACTGAGTTTGATAATGGGTATAGGAAGTTCTAAGAGAGGGAAGCGGCAATAAGTAGGAAAAAAACCATGAGTAAATTGCATGTTTAAAAGATCCAGTTTGGACACACTGGAGAGTATGTTATTGATGGAGGCATGTTATTGGGCTTTTAGTGCTGGTCAGAATTGTTATTTGATGTATATAATTTTGAAGCCTTATTTTAGCCATTATAATGACTTGAATTGTGCCCCCCACCAAGTTCATACATTGAAGTTCTAACCTCTTATACCTCAGAATGGGACTTTATTCTAAAATAGAGTCACTGAAGTATAATTAGTTAAGGTAAATTCCTAATGCAGTAGAGTGAACCCCTCATCCAATGACTGGAGTCCTAATGACAAGGGAGAATGCCATGTGAAGATTGGAGTTGTACAGTCACGTGCTAAAGGACCCGCAGAGGGCAGGAGAGGGGCCTGCAACAGATGCTTTCTCAGCACTTTCGGAGGGAAATCCTGTTGACGCCTGGATCTCAGAGTCCGGCCTCCAGAACTGTGAGAGAATAAATTTATGTTGTTCTAAATCAACAACAATCAATCAAGGACCATGTGTTTTGTGGTCCTTTGTTACTGCAGCCCTGGCAATCTAATGCAGCAGTCATAGAATCTTTGTTTACAAGCAGTCCTTTCCAGAAATGGGCTCTTACTGTAAAGCCCGTCAATGTGGAGATGCTGTGATGGAAGAAGGGATGGGCAGAGGGGTTCTGGTAGCCCGTCACAGGCTTGAGCAGTTTTCTTTCCCTTTGCTCCACACTCCCACTTTGGCCTACAGGGCCCCCTCAGAACGAGTCCAAACCACTGTGCAGTTCCTAAGCCCTCCTCTCCATGCTATCCAGCAAGGTTCGCTGCTCTGATTGTGCTGCTTTTTCAGTCATCCCAATTTGCTGTTGCTGCCCCTGCCAGGTTGTTCACTTTTTAAAAATTCTTACTTCTTCTTTATCCAGTGTTTTCTTTATTAAACTCATTTAAATGCATTTCTTATGTAAAGTTATCTGTGAGTTCTATAATCCTCATTGACTTTTCTCTCTGCTTCCTTTCAAAACTGACAGAGCCATTTCAGGTCAGTGGTTCTCACCAAACTCTGCATCTTCTACTTAATTATGGAATGTGTTGCTTTAGACAGCAGTGCCCTCCTCCATGGAGATCACTCACAGGGTCTGTGTAATAGTTTCCTATTGATGCCATAACAAATGCCATAAAGCAGCTGAAAGCAAGACATATATATTTTTTCTGTAGGTTCTGTACATCAGAAGTCTGGGTTGGCTTGACTGGTTTCTCTGTTCCTGGTCTAACAAGGCCCAGATCAAGGTGTTGCTCAGCTGGGCTCTTATTGGGAAGCCGTGGGAAGAATCCACTTCCAAGCACATTCAAGTAGTTGGCAGAATCTTAGCCTTGACAGTTGTGCGACCAAGGGCCTCAATTTCCCTCAAGCAGGAGCTGTGGTTAGCTCCTCAAGGCCTCTTTCCATCCTAGCACGTGGGCCTCTGCGTCTCACAGGCAGTGACAGTCCATTGCATCCTTCTCTCTCTGAGAAGTGCTCTGATGCTCCTTCTGCCACATTTTTCTGCTTCTAGCTGGAGAAATTCTCTGCTAAAGGTTAATGGAATTAGATTAGCCCCACCTTTATAATCCAGGATAACCTTTCTATTTTTAAGTCCATAACCTTAATTACACCTGCAAAATTTCTTTTGCCAAATTTACAGGTTCCAGTGGTTATGGTGTAGACCATTCATTATCCACTCTTGCATAGTCTTTAACAGACAAAGTCATGACTTACATTTGATTTTTATTTCTTTTTCCCTTTACTTCTGTCACCCCTAGAGCAGCACTTTCTCCATACATTTAGTTGTTATTTGATTAATTGGATGATGGATAATCAGCAAGGTACCATTTTGTGTTATTAAACCAGTGGCTAATGATCTAAATTATATTTGGGAATATTATTTTGTTGATCGAATATAAAATGGATTGAGACCATAAAATATTGAAGCTGTATAGATCGGCAAGTGGTGGAGCCCATTTAGCGATGGGGTGATAAATGATGTAACTCTGAGTGTGTTGTGGAAATAGAGATGAGGGCAGTGCCATTCTTCTGAGATGTGAACAGGACACCTGCGTGTGACTGTGGGAGTAGGCCACTGATTTATGTGCCTGGCACGAAATATCAGTGATGCTTTTAAGGGAGCAAATGAATGAGTATAGCAAAATGAATTGTCTTAACTCACAATTCAAAGTGAGTTCAAAAGGTGAAACTGCTATTCCGAAGATTGAAGTATGTGTTGCTATCCATATTATTAAAATAAAGTGGGGGATAATTTGTAGTCATCTTGGACTTTCCTTGCAACCCAGAAAAAACCTTATCTGCAGGCAGCAGTTTATTTTATTTGTATTTTTCCACATTACCTGTTTTCATATTGCACAATATACTGAAATGAAAGAATACAATGATAGTAAGTGTACTTAGCGCTTGCCTCAAGTAGGTTTCAATGAAAACCTCCCTAACCAAGAGCAAACAGAGAGATGGAATAACTTAAATTTCCTGGAGGATCATTGTATGATTTCTGCTTAGCTTCATATAAAGAGAGCACTGCTCATCTCTCTGGCTCCCTTCTCCTTTAGAAGCATATCCACCCTTTAATTGAATTGCATAAAATGTTTTGTGTCACATAGCAACCATATTATTACCCATCGGTGAGTTAAAAAATTAGCTAGTATACCTTAAGTTACATGGGGATTTGTAAAGTGAATCCCCCATGTAGCTGAATCATTTATCAGTTGGAAGTACTTTAATTCATTGGATTACATGGGTCTTTTTTGAAAAATCAAAATTAATTGAATAAGCATTTTCACTAATAGGACATTTTTAGTAGTGTTATTTAGAACTGCTCCATCAATAATATGAAGTCATTTTTTGTCTTCTATGAATTTTCCTCTTTTATATACTATCCCAGTATTGCTCAAACTGAGAAGCAGGTATGAAACTATCAGCATTTAATGCCTCAAGTGCTCTCATTCATACAATTCCTGAGCCACATCCATATCTTTTGGGTTATAGTCTCTGGGAGTACATTTTTGAAAAAAACTCCTTAAAGCCACAACAACTGTAAAATATTCCCAAACAAAAGTGTGAAAAACATAAATGAAAGCACCAGTACAGTTGCTCTTTTTACAACAAGCGCTCAATAAAAATAGCTCTACTTTTGAAATCTGTAAACCCTGTGCAGATGGGAGCCCTTTACCCTTTGTATTATTATTGTCCCAAAGTAGGAGCACAGTAAGTACTGGTTTGTTAGAGGCATACCTTTCCATAGGCAGTGGATATACACATTGAAGAAGGATGAGTTGAATGCCATTATTACACTATGACAATAACTATTCTTGAGGTTCGATGGATACAAAAATGTAAAACACTATTTGGTAGACCCTTAGGGCAAAGTGTTATCAGCCTATCTGAAGAGACATATTGAAAACAGGTGCCCATGTAGGGGACTTGGAGTAGACTAAATCCTTTTTTTAATCATTATTCAGGGTTCTCCTAGAGCTAACAGGAAGTGTATGTATGAATGTATGTATGTATATATGTATGTATCTTTGTATCTATCTATCAATTTACTTTAAGGAATTGGTTCACATGATTGTAGCAGATGAACATATTCAAAACCTGTAGGATAGACTGACAGACATGCTGGAGACCCAGGGAGTAGTTGCAGTTCAAGTCCAAAGGTGGTCTGCTGACAGAATTACATTTTCTTCTGAAGGTCAGTCTTTTTCTATTAAGGCCTTCAACTGATTGGATGAGGTCCACCCACATTATGGAAGGTAAACTGCTTTACTGAAAGTCTACTGATTTAAATGTTAATGTCATCTAAAAATACCATCACAGCAACATGTAAAATAATGTTAGACCAAATATCTGGGTACTATGTCCTAGCCAAAATAACACATGAAATTAATTATCACAGTCCTACAAGAGTACATCACTTTGAGAGGAACAGTGACTTTTGGTGGAAGAACTTTAGTAGCTTAGAGGTATCCTTGCAGGGAAAGAGCTGCAAAAGTGGTTCTCAAAGTGGTGCTCTGATCAGCAGCAGCAGCAGCAGCAGCAGCAGCTGTAACTTAGAAATGCATATTCTCAGACCCCCGACTCCAGCCCTACTGAATCAGAAGTGCTAGGAGTGAGACACGGCAACCCGCGTGTTGGTAAGTTCTCCTCTGTGTGATTCTGATGCAATCAAAATTTGAACTATTGAGTTAGATAAATAAATACACCTCCCTCCCACATTTCTCCCTGTGGTCTCTTGCTAGGACTCCTTGTGAGCCAGACCTGACAGGAATTCAGAGAGTACAAAACCCATTAATGAAGGCCAGATAGATTAGCCTCCCAGGCTGGAGATCAGTGTGCAAAAAGAGTAGAAAATAAATCAAGAACAGCAAATGGAAAATATCCTGCCCTTGTATTAAGGGACCTGCAGACTCAGAAGTCCCTCACAGATAAGTAATAGTTCAGATTTTAGAGTAGTTAGAATTGCCAAAGCAGAAACTTTAAGAAGAAAGAAAAGTAGGTCAGATGTAGATTCTAAGCCTCATACACATGTTTATGTATTGGGAATGCCCTGTGATTTTTCTAGAGTCACATTTTTATCTTGGCCTCTCACTGGTGAACTGAAATTGCTTTTTGCCTTAAGTCAGAATTTTAAATTTCCTTAACAGAACACTGTCTCTAAATGTACATGTCTGGCTTAGAAGACATGTGTACCTCTCCCTAATTCACAACACACTGGCTCCCTATTTGTCCTTGTGGTGCTCATCAGAGAAGGCAACCATGAATTGACAGTGGTCCAGAATTTATCAAAGTCTTGCTTGAGACATCTGGTCTTTGAGAGAGTGTGTCTAATGGACAAGTGATTTCACTGTGACCTTTAGGGGTCATTGAAATGGTGAGTTACACACCTTCTCAGACTGTTAGATATCTAGCTCACATTTCAGACCCTTGTAGAAATTACTATGTTAGTGTTTAATGTGATACATTTAGCTCACAAGAGCTGTAATAATAATAATAATAATAATAATATTAGTATTATTATCAAAGAGCATTTCTATGTCATTTATTGACTGAATATTCAGTAAAATCTTATTGACTACCTACTTTCCACCAGTTCCTAGCATCAGAGGTAAAAAGATAATTGTTACATAGTCCTTGCCCTCAAGCTGTTCATACTCTAGCAAATGAAATAGAAATATAGACAGTTATAGAATAGCAGATGATTCAAAGACAGAAGAGATGTAAAGAAAACTTCGTGGAGGAGTGGCCTCAGAAAAGGAGAACTTTGCCAAATAGACAAGGGACGTAAATTCATTGAAAGAGAAGCTATCGCAGAACCCAGAGAAAGAACAAAATGGGAAGACATGGAGATGAGCCCGGAGCAGAGCAGGTGCTGGAGGCGGTGGCTGGACGGGGTGGAACTGACACCACCGGATTACCAAGGCTTTATACTGTGGGCCTCAGCGTCTGAACTTGGTCCTGAAGGTAGGGGGAGACTTAAAGGGTTTAGGAGCCCCAGATTAATCTGATTAGATTGAAACCAGTTAATTTTTTGACTTTTTAAAGAAATCATTAGTCTTTACATTTTTAGAACAGTTGTAGTTTACAGAAAAATTGAGCAAAAATATTGCTCCCCTATTACCCTTCCCATACATACTCCACAATTTTTCTATTAACGTCTTGCATTAGTGTGGTACATATGTTATCCAGGGTGAAACCCATATTGTTGCATTATTATTTACTAAAGTCCATTGTTTTCATACTCTTTATGTTGTGCAGTTCTATGGGGTTTGACAAATATATCAATCACTACAGAATCATGGAGTGCATAGTTTCACTGCCCTGAAAGTCCACTGTGTGGCACCTAGTTGTTCACCCCTCCACCCCTGAGCCCCTGGTGACCACTGTTAGTTCTACTGTCTCTATAGATTCTTCTTTCCCGGGATGTTATATAGTTGGAATTACACGTATAGTTTGTGGCCTTTTCAGATTGGTCTTTTTACTTGGTAGTGTGCATTTAAAGTTCCTTTAGGTCTTTCCATGATCTGATAGTTCATGTCTTTTAATCCCAAATAACAAATCATTATATGAATGTGCTACAGTCTGTTTATCCGTTCATTTATGGAAGGTCATATTGGTTGCTTTCAGGTTTTTGCAGTTATGAATAAGAATGCAATAAACAGTCATGTGCAAGTTTTGTGTGGATAAATGTTCTCAGCTCATTTGGATAACTACCCACAATCATGATCGCTAGGTAATACAGGAAGCTTCTGTTCAGCTTTGTGAGACGCTGCCAAGGTGTCTTTCAAACGGGCTATACCATTTTGCATTCTCAGCAGAAATGTAAGATAATTCCTGTTGTTTCACACCCTCACCATCATTTGGTGTTGATTATGTTTCGGATTTTAGCTATTCTAAAAGGTATGTAGGATTATCTTCTTGCTCTTTTAATTTTTTCTGTTCCCTAATGACTTATGATGCTGAGCATCTTTTCATATGCTTATTTGCCATCTGTATATCTTCTTTGGTGAGGTGTCTGCTCAGATCCATTTAATTAGATTGTTTGTCTTTTTCATTGTTGAGTTTTAAGAGTTCTTTGAATATTTTGGTTATCAGTCCTTTATCAGATATGTATTTTGAAAACACTTGTCTTTTCATTCTCTAAACAGTGACATGTTATTAATTTTAATGAAGTTCAGATTATACATTTTTTCCTTCATGGATCATGCTTTCGGTGTTGTGTCTAAGTCACTATATTTTCTCCTATTTTTAAACTTTTCATTGAAATCTAATGTGCATACAGAAGAGTGTGCATGTTAGTAAAGCTCACTAAATGTTCACAAGTTGGACCTGTGAATGAGCACCCAGGTCAGCAGACAGAATATTGCCAAATGCTCAGCCATCAGTTTGAAAGGAATGCTAACATAAAACAGTTACTTGAGACTTTGAACAAAAGAAGCACAAAGTAAAATGATTAAAAATTACAGTCCTACTTAAAAGGAGTATTATTGACTAGACTTTAATTATGTTCCAGACAGGAACCTCGTCTTAATTCTGAATTGAATTGGCGACACCTATTGAGCGTCTGGCATGAAGTAAGCAATTACTGAATTGTCAGTGAATTAATTAATTAATGCAAGTGCTGTGATATATGAGGGTTAAGAAAACAAATCATTTCTATGGACAAGATAGTCAAGGAACCAATGATGGAGAAAAAATTGGGGGCCATTATTGACCAAAAGTTACATAGAAATAATCAGTCATTATCTGTTAATCACATGTTATACGTATTTTAATGAGCAAACGAGCATCTCTCATTAGAGAGTGGGTGTCGGCTGGGAGCGGGGAGTACAGGGGTAGAAGAGTCGGGGGCAGCTTGGAGCACTAGGATTTAGTAAGGCCAGTCAGTGGTTCTTTGCCTGAGCTTGACATTTGCTACAGTTCTACATCAGATTTTGATAATCATTTTTAAAGGGAATGGGAAAATATCAAAGAAAACTGGAAAAATGATAAAAAAAACTAATGACAAGCCACACAAATATATCATACCAGACCTAAGTGTGAAGATGCCTATTATATAGGAGACTATTTTTTCCTGGAATGAAGCATTTTATGAAGAGTTGGAAAACTAATTGTTTCTTGGATTTGTAGAAGTCCCAGTGAGACAAAGAATTAAATTAAGACACAAAATATTTTGATCAAACATAAGGAAAAATGTCTTTATTTGCAGGGGGGTAATCTGCTGA
This sequence comes from Artibeus jamaicensis, assembly GCF_021234435.1. NCBI lineage: Eukaryota > Metazoa > Chordata > Mammalia > Chiroptera > Phyllostomidae > Artibeus > Artibeus jamaicensis. The sequence continues at coordinate 895,241 of NW_026521249.1, read as the reverse complement.
AGTAAAGAGGGAAACTATTTTTTTTTTTTTTGGTCTCAGAGTCTATCAATAAATAGGAGACAGTGGTCAGCTGTGAGCAAAATACATCCCTTCCTGTTAACAGAAACAGTCTCTATGGCCCCCAAATGCCTTTTTTACTTTAAGGCAAAAGGAATGTGAAAATTAAACCTTAACATGTGAAATGCACAAGTCGAACTGAGGACATGCTGATGTTTAATTAAATAGCGAACGTTTAAAGAACCTAATGGAGGAGCTTAAGGGATGCCTGTAACATTTGCGTTAGCACTGCAATGTGAAGACTTGCAATATTCTGCCTTTCAGATTGGTGATCAGTCAGTAAAAGTTGATAGATACAGTGGAAATGGCTTCTATATTAACCATAACCCTAAAAGCCATTGGCATTTGCTGCCAACTGAGGCTTCTCCGCAAACTCCAGAACACCACTTTCAGAGGCAAATTCTATCACCCTGATGGCATTTTCTAGTTTTATTTGATCTTGAAAAACATTTCATTATGTTTAATTTGGGGAAATGAGATTTCTTTAATTACCATCAGTAGTAGCTATTAGAAGCTCAATTACATTTGCAAATTCATTTTTTAAAGCTTTATGGTTTTTCAGATAAAAAATTTCAAGTTCTAACTGCACCTATTAAAAGTTACTGTTCCTCCCTTTGGTGCCCACACTTCTAAGAGAGAAGATACATTTTATAGTTCAAAATAAATAATGCTAGAAGCTGAGGATTAGTCTAAATAGGACTTAGAATTACTCGTTTGAATAAATTAGATATTTCACTAAATGAATTGGTTCATCAAATGTGTGTACAGAGTCTCTTCATTTGGGCTATTATAGACACTGAGCTGTACACAGTGTGCAAGGTCAGGGTGTGCCGGGGGTGGGGGCAGGCAGCCTACTAGCTGGGAACACAGGCGCTGCTCATTGGTGTGCATGCTGGGCCCTTCTTTTAGTCCTGCAGTGACTTACTTCTCACCACTATCATACCTCCACGAAGGACTGTGAGAGGACTTCTGCCACCAGTGTATCGTTCTCTTGAATACTATCAGTGGTTTTAGAAGTGCCTCCAACTTCATGTGTTTGGGAGCTTCTCATTCATAAAATTAAACAGGTACTGCCCATAAGACAGCTTTTCCCAAGCTGGGTGTTGCCTTTGTTCTCAGTCACAGCAGCATTAATATATTATTTTTCCCCTTAGAGTTTATAAAGAGATAAATAAAATAATCTGTATATTGAGGTCTAGAAAAGATTGGCACCTGCAGTGAAGGGCCCATAACAGGGCATTGGCATTCTTTCTCATCATCACAATGTATTTCATCTGTAGCATCTAGAAGAGCACGTGTGTGGAGCAGGTATTTAGTACCAATACACGCTGGTGGGTGTGATTTACTGGGCTCTCCTGAAGTCAGAAGCAGCCATTTGCTGTACGGCTACAATCAGACCACTGTTTGTCTGTCCACTTGGGGGCAATTGTGAGCTAAAGCATAGAGTTTGCTATCTGGGAACAAGAAATAGACAGCATTTGTTGAAAAACCTTGGGGTTGGTTCATTGAATTGCAGAACCATCTCTGTTAGTAGGAAATATCAACTGTGCTAATAAAAATTATAAATGCCTCTGTTGCTGTTTGTTACAAATACATGCAAATCTCAAATGATTTAAAATTATTGTTCTTTGAATTATTTTCTGCTAATAAATACAAAGGTGAGAAAATGCCATAACTTATTTCTGGAGTGTGCATTTGAAGGGCTTGGTTTTGTGTGTTGTATTTGGAAGTGTTTAGTTTTACTCTTCTCAATTTGCTCTAGCTTTTACTCAGACCACTAAATACTTAGTGATGGAAATTTGGGTTATAAGCTTTAGGAAGTTGGTGTTTGATTGGATTAATGTTTTAGGGAGGGAGTTACCCATGGTGCATGCTTGTGGAAGGGTACTCATGCCTCACACTTGTGGAAATTTATAAAGAGATAAATAAGACCAATAATTAAATTAAATTAAATTATGATGAACAAATAATTGAAAGGTAAGTGTTTATAAAAGCCAGGGTACTCACAGCTTAGAGTGTGAAAATAGAAGTCCCTAATAAAAACATGCGTTACATTAGGGGTTTAAAAGTAAAACAACTTTGTTTTTGAAAAGTGTAATAGTTCCATATAAAACTGTCCTGCAACAGTAGTCTCCTGAAACACAAAGTCATCGTGGTTTACACTTTGTATCCCCAGTTCATCCAGCCATTGCTCTTTAATAACTTTGTCACCAGAGAAGATGTAAAAATGAACATGAACATATGCTTGCAATGGTTTGAAACAACAATAAAGGACTGAGGCATATTAATTGTTATTCTCAGAAAGCTTACGATTCAATAGCTGTCTAATTTAATAAAGTCTTGTTACAGTGGAATGATTTGGCTGTAAGGAACTTGTAAAATTGTAATAAGCACTGGTGTCAATGTGATATTTTCATTCTTGGGGGCAGTGGCTTTTCATGCTGTCTGCTCTCAGGAACATTTCAACGTGTTGCAGTTGTTTGTCAATGCCTGGGCTTATTTTCCTTAAAGAAAATGTATTGATTGCAGAGTGAAAAAACCTTAGTTTAATAACAATCAATAGATAACAGACAAAAGGACATTTGAAGCTTTGAAGTCTTTAAAATATGAACTAAACGCTCAATCTAGAGAGTTAAATTATTGGTAAAAGAGGTCTAACCCAAGGGCTATTGAAAATGTTATAGTGCCAATTTACTCCTCCTCTTCTGAGTCAACGGAGATGCTACAAATAGGATCTTAATTATTGGCTGTGGAAGAAAGTTAAAATTTCTTTTACACTTAGTAAATATAAAACTTTTAGTAGATGGAGACAGGACTTTCCTGTTATAACCTATAATCCACACACTGAAAGGCTTTTATTCTACACTCTGAGTTATTTGATTTTAATGAGTGGTTAGACTTAACATTTTATTTCAGCATCTGAGATTATATGATAGAAAAGCATTTAAAGGTGTCATTTCCTGTCAACATTAAATCTTGGAGGCTCTTGGCGTATTATAGAAAAAAATGTCTATATAACTAAATAATCATGTGCTCTATACATATGTCTAATGTTCAGAATTATTTGATGTTGAGATGAGTTTGACATGAAGTAGGCCCTTTGTCAATTGTTGTTGAATTAACTTGAATGATCTCTCACACTGAACACTACTTGCAGCCAGTGACTATGGGATCTGTCTATTGCTAGTTGAGAAGAAGCAGAAGCATTGGCTAATGGCTGAGCACCAAATGGTAAAATGTATTTTCATGTGTAACACAAAACAGTGGCTTTGTACAGAGATACAATGACACAAGGATAGAGTAAAAGATTTGCCCCTAACACACTTATAAGCACAAATATTATGTGATTTCCAGAATTGTTGACTGGCTCATCTTTTCTGGAAAATGCAAATTTAATTTTTTGATTGTTGACAGTGGCTACAATTTGGGGAATGGCATATCAAATTGTATTTGTTTCTCAATAACAATAAGGCAGTTTTCAACCTCATGGCTTCTGGGGAGTTTATAAATTTGGGATAAAAGAAATAGCACCTCCTGAAAAATAAATGATTACAATTGATTCTATTTCATGAGATGTTACTGGTAATCCAGATTAAGGGTTCACAACTTATGGCTGAGCTTCCCCTCTTCCCCATCTGTTCTTACAAAGAGTTTTATTGAAACACATCCACACCCATTTGTTGGTGTGTTGTCTATGCCAACTTTCGTGCCATAAGAGCAGAGCTCAGTATTTGCAGCAGAGACTCTGTGGCCTGTAAAGCCGAAGGTGGTTACCATTCAGTGTCATACAGAGAAATTTGCCACCCGCTTCTTTAGACAGTCACGCTTTGCCGGTTCATTGTATGATATGATAGCAATATAATATTCTTCTTTTTTAAATTGAATTCACTGGGGTGACTTTGGTTAATAAAATTATATAGGTTCCAGGGGTACAGTTCTATAACACATCATCTGAATGTTATTGTATGTTCACCACCCCGAGTCTTCTATCACCATATATGCTCCCTTAACTCTCTCCTGTACTCCTTCACCCCCTTCCTCTCTGATAAACTAACGTAGAAACACTCATAGATGCAGAGAATGGACTGAGAGCTGTGAGAGGGGAGTGGGTCATGGGGATGGGTAAAAAAGGTGAATGGATTAAGCAAAAATAAAAATAAAAAACCCATAGACAGAAAACAATATGGTGATTGTCATCATAATATTCTTAATGTCAAAGACCATCTCTTTTCTAAAGACCCTCTATTAAATCTTTTTTGTATCCCACAATTTTTAACAGGCCATGAAGAGGGAGCTTAGTGACAGCTGGCTCACTGGTTGAAGTACAAGTTTATTAGACTAGGAGAAATACTCCTTTGTACTTGTAAGGGTGGAACAGTCAAGCTCTATGACCCTGAAACCAGGCTCTGCTATTTACTACAAATGGCCTTAGCTTCATAATCATAAAAAATTTCTTTGGATTCCTGGCCAGTGTAGCTCACTTGGTTGGGCATCATTCCACAAAGCACAAGGTCACCAGTTCAATTCCTGGTCAGTGCATATGCCTGGGTTGCAGGTTCAGATGTACAAGAGGCAACCAATCAATGTTTCTCTCCTTCTATCCCTTACTTCCCCTCTCTCCCTTACTTCCCCTCTCTCTAAAAATAAAGAAATGAAATCATCAAACAACTTGCTTTGGAAATAGTACCAACTGTTCTAGTGTTGTTGTGAGGATTTGGTGGGTACTACACAAAAAGTGCTTAAAACACCGTCAGAATTTATTTTCAACATCATTCTTATTTTGATATAGGCATATTTCTTACTTTTTCTTTCTATGTATTTTCACTCACTTGACTTGTTATGGAATTACTTTTGTAACTTCTCCATGGCTAGACAGGTACATTTTAAATGTATTTACATATTTCTTTGTCTTATACATAGGGGCTGCTGCCACTGGCCACCGTTCAGATTTAATATGAATGACTTAATCTTGTTGAGTAATGGATCCTTTTCACATAAAACAGTAAAATAAAATAAAGCCCCAGACTATGTGTGTTATCGTAGCTGTCCTGTTATTTATTCAGTAACTGCTTACAAGTGATGTTCAGTGCACTGAACCCTTTGCGATTTGTGTACCGCGTGGAGTTCCTCCTGGACTAAGAGAAGGGAACTGCTGCCCGGGTCTTTTGGATGCGGTGACTCAGCATGCCTGTGGAAAGGTGCACGTTTTACTTGATGATGGTAATTAATGAGAGTTAAATCTCATTAGCTGGGGCCATTTTCTTTGTACATGTTGAATCTGATTCATTGGTCAAAAATTCTGGAAGTCGTAGCCTATACAAAAATATACACTTGTGGAGTAATGCATCAATATTCTCTACCTGCAAAAGTGAAGGAATGTTGTTTCATAGTGTTCAAGGCCGGGTGAAAAACTTAGCCTTTTAACATTGTTGCTTTCTGAAGGAGGCAAAATTTTCTAGGAGGGCTTTTAAAGATATTAATATAGTAATCATTCAAATGTTTTATGATCTTGCCAGTTGCCTTTTCATCTTCATTAGGAGTTTAATTTTGTGCTTCCCTATGAGGGTTTACATTGCGCAGGAAAGTAACTGATAAATGTACATAAAAGTTTTACATATAAATCTTACTGGTCCAAAAGCAAAATTCCACCATGTTCTCTCAACTCCCTGGGAAAGGCCACTTCAAAGGGGAAGTTTTATGTCCACACAGCCACAAAGATTGAGGACGGGCCACATTGCCCTGGACGCTTAGCACCTTTTCAGACCTCGTTGTACCTAGTGATCTAAAGTACCTTCCCAAGTGGAGAGACTTTCATTTTCCTATGGTTATAAGATGTATGGAAGGGGAAAGCTATCAGTGTGTCCATGTGGAGATTTAGCTGAACAACTGAGTTGTGTCTGTGTAGGTCTGACGAAAGCATCCAGGGAAGATGACTTTCAAATGAGAGAAAGCTGAACATTCAGCCAGGAGTGGAAACTGGGGAGGAGCCAGGAGATTACAAAAAGGGCACCTGAGAGCACAATTTCAGATGCTCCTATTTTTAAGTTGTGCATAAGAGAGCTATAGTCACGACCCAGGAGTTCCTGCTGCGAGCTTCCCTGACCCAGCCATGTGTCAGACATTCGGTAAATGGTAACAGTAGCCCACATTGGCCTGTTTTTCATGACTATTATTTGTACCATGCAGGGCCATGCTTTTTGTTTGCTTTCTCTCATGACTCTCTCACAACTTAGAAAATGAGGTAATCTGTAGCAGTCTTCCCTAATTATGTGATGAATCAAGAGTTAAATGCACTTGAAAAAGACTTACAGATTGCCTTTTAAGGATATACATTTTCCTCCACTTCAGATTAACTGTATTTACTCAGCTCATAGGATTTTTCTACAAAAAATGATATTTCTGTTTAACCTTACATCCCAGAAATAATATAAACTCTCATCATTCAATATGTAATGTTTTCAATTTCTTCTAACTTTGATAATTGTATGAAATGCAATACTAAATCACTGAATGAAAACTTGTGATTAGTTCCACATTGATCTTTTAAATATGATAGCTGACCTTTTAATAGAATGACAGAATGGGAAAGTTTCAATTTGTTAACAAGGGTAAGGCAAACTGCTAAATATCACATTGTTTTAAAATTTCTAGTATATTAAAATTTAAAATGTTTAAAAACAAATTTTTTATTTAAATTAAAAATATTTTTAAATTTTGAAAATATTAAAATAAATTTTAATTTTAAAGTTTTAAATATTTTTAAAATTTATAATCTGTCATGTAATAATGGAGGCTGGCTATGTAAAAACTACTCCAGATATTCAGAGAGAATTTTCAACAATGAAATTGGAAGTATGAAGGCAATCTAGTGCTTTTTTCCAAATGAATAAAAAGTATCTGTGAAAAATTAATATTAATTATTCATGTCTCAGAAGCCATTTCTCTGGCAGATTTGAAAAGAAAGCTCTAGTAAGTAGTACCTTAGATAGCCTATTTTCATTGTTATAATTATTCTCCTATTTTTAGAGAGGTGAATAATTATCATAGCAAATATTCTAATTTTCTATATACATAATTGTACCCATTCACTGAGGAAAGGCAGGAATAAAGGATTCAATCACAAAAAAGGGAAGGGGGATTATTCTTTTGAATAGGTTTTTCTTCCTACAGCTCTGTAAAATGTAGTAGGGTGAATAAAAAGAATAATAAAATGTGCTACCCTAAAAAAAGGAATTTTAAATGCTTTTTTAAGGACCTACTGCAAATCCTGTAAAAGAAGACATTTTTGTCTTACCCATCAAGGAGTGAAAGTGAGTAGTCAGGTAAGAGTTTGGAAGATGAAGTTTAGGATTACCGTCTCTGGGCTGCTGGGGAGGGCATCAATGAGACCAAAGGCAATGGGAGAAAAAGACAATGACAAACAGGATGAACTATATCTGTGGGGTTTTTAAACCAAAGAAAATCTCATCCCATTATCCTCAGAGTGATTGAAGATTAAAGTTGTAACTGATACAAACTTTGCACACCTAGAGCTGGCTGCCAACTACCAAAAAGAAGTTGTTGGAGGTCAAGAAAATTTCATTTGAGTCATCAAGAATGTATTGAACATTCTGGAATGTTTGTCATTTCAGATGTTTGTCAGCGATATGCTAGTATTCTATGGGGTTTCATTACCAACCACAAGGCCCAATCTCTGCCTAAGGGAAAGCATAATCTTTGAAGAGATAGGAGATAATAATTATATATGAAATGCTTAGCAAAAGATATCTCATAATTTTTCAAAAACTAAGTTGAATATTAGGAACATCAATGTATGTAGAGAAGGCAGAGCAAGTGTTAATCTTTATAGTGGATATAACTGAAGTTCAAGATTAGAGCCTAGAAGAGAGAATAAAAGATTTTAGAATCTTCTACATAAGGAGCAAGGAGAGGAAGTGTATCAACTCAAAGTTTGAACTGGGAACTAAATCTGCTAGAGAAATCCACTCATTCTCCACTGGCTGTCTTAGGATAAAGAAGACCAGATACAACGTGTGAGGGTGGAATGGGAGTAAGTGAATCTAGGTCACTCTAAAGTGCACAGATTGGTTCAGGGCTGAGATCTGGAAGAAAAAAACCCTTCAGAACACTGCAACCCTCTCTCTTCCTTGCATAAAGTATATGCTGAATGCACAGAAGAGACAAGAATATTTAAGAAGACTTCAGTCAGGTAGGGAGGTACTTAATAAAATTGACTGCTGAGAGCCCCCAAAGGAACAGATTAATAGCTACTGTTCTTGTGATCAATGAACATGACAACAGAGAAAGATCTGTGACCTGGGGAGAAGGAGTCATTGACTTCTTATAAAAGGACCCACTGGTGGGTAATTGAAACTGTTTTCTAAGTAAAGTTGAGAATTGAGCATTTTGACCAAATCAACTGGAGGAAATGATTGGAATAAGGGAAAGCGTGTGCCTGAATTAGGCAGTCAGCTGTGGATACCAGGCTCATTACTCACTTTGTTCTTTCCTTGGTCAGTGCCCCGAAATCATCAGATACTCAAACGTTTGGGAGGAAAGGTTTTTCTGAAATGTTTATCACACTCAGAAAGTTAGTGAGCTGAAACACCCACTGGAAAGACCTTTTCCAACTGGAGTAACATTACTAATGAATGACAGTAATAAAAAAAGAAGCAGTCACTGTTGTCCCTGTTCCAGTAACCTTTCACTCCTAGAGTCCACCCTGAGGAAGAATTATCTTGCTCAACCATCACTTAGAACCTGTCACTCTCCTCAAGATCCACTGAGACCTGCGATTGTTTGGGAACCAAATTAAAACCAATGCCTGTAGGGTCTATGTTTCACCACCTCTCTTCCCAGTTGTATAATGTTATGATTTTAACATCACCTTGCCTGTCTTATATTAGTAAAAAAAAAAAAACATGCCCTTAGCCTCTTAAATCTATAGCTTCATCCACCTAATTATTGATATAGAAATGTCAGCCACCTTTGTTGTTATCAAATGGAATCCATAATGTAAAAAAACCCCAATATCTCATAGATGTTATATTTCATCTCATTATACTCTTCATATCATTAGTAATTATGTTTTTCTTGCTGTTGCAGGGAGGAAAAATTCCCATCTCTCTTCTTTGGGTCTCTGACTGGGACCAAGAATTAAACTGATATAAGATGGGTTGACTGGAGAAAAGCATACACATTTTATTGAATTTTTACATGAACACATGAGCCTTCATGAGAGAATAAAGACTCAAAGAAGCGATTAGAGCAGAAAGCTTTTATAGCTGTAGATGAAGAAACATCAATTTGTGAAGAATACACAAGACTTAGGGGTTTAGGTTAGGAGTAGCAGATGGCATGAAAGACAAATACCATATGAGCTCACCTGTAAGTGGAACCTAATCAACAAAACAAACAAGCAAGCAAAATATAACCAAAGACACTCAAATAGAGAACAGGCTAACAGTGACCAGAGGGGCGGTGCAAGGGGCTAATGGGGTTAAAAGGGGGAAAATGTTGTCAATGAACATGTATAAAGGAAACATGGACAAAGCCAAAGGGGGTAGGATCAAGGGTGGGAGGTGGGGGTGGCTGGGATGGGGAAAAGTGGTGGTGGGGAAATGGAGTCAACTGTACTTGAACAATTAAAAAAAGAGGTTGTTTATGGTTCCATATAAATTTTTGAAGTGTTCGTTCTATGTCTGTGAAATATGCCATTGGTACTTTAATAGGTATTGCATTGAATCTGTATATTGCTTTGGGTAGTATGGACATTTTGATGATGTTAATTCTTCCAGGCCAGGTGTTGAAAGACAAATACCATATGATCTCACCTTTAACAGGAAGCTAAACAACAAAACAAACAAGCAAGCGGAAAAAAACAAAGACAGTGAAATAGAGAACAAGGGGACAGTGACCATAAGGTAGAGGGAAGGGAATTTAAGGGGAAAAAGGGGGAGGGATTTGGAGGAACAAATAGGAAGAACACAGGGATGAGAACTAAGGGGGGTGGAAATGGGAGGGAGGTGGGGAGCACGGGGCAGGGGAGGCTGGGATGGGAGAAATAGACAAAAAACTATACTTGAAAAATAACTAAATAAAATAAAGAAAGAAAAAAAAGAGAAGGAACTTGGAAGATAAAGTTTAGTTTAACAAGGGTTGTTTGTATAGATTTCTAAACCTCAAATTCTCTGTCTCTGGTAAAAAGAATGTCTTCCTTCTTCCTGTGTATAAAGAGGGCACATCTCACCCAAGGGTTTTATGACCTACTTCAGGGAAAGGATGAAGGATGGGGGAGGTCAGAGTGACCTTCCTCCCTCTGCTGTTTTCTTCAAACTCCTTCAGTTTAAGATACTCCATATGCCAAGGTGTCCTATTGTGTGATGATGTGTTACCCCATCACTGTGATTGTGGCTAATTTCATGGATGTATAACATGTAACAGTTGAAATGGACCTTAGCATTTTTGAAGGAGGTACAAAAGGGGTTATTGTATTTTCCAAAGTTGCAGATAATGTTAGTGGCAAAATGGCACAAGAAAATGACCAGCAATTGGACTTCAGTACAGCAATCTTGGTACTTGGGTGCTGGATAAGAAAGAATTCAGAGCCAGACTAAAATACAAGCAAAAGTTTATTTAGAAAGTCACAAAGGTAGAAGAAGTGAGCTATGGAAGAAGTGAGGCAGCTGGGGTCAGGAAACAAGTTACAGAGGCAAAAAACAAAACAAAACAAAAAGGTGTGGGGGAGGGCAGTCCTCAAAGCTTATGAAAAGGAAAGCAAAGTTACATGCCTTGAGGGAAGAAAAAGGGAAGGAAAGGCATGGGTGTGCTCCATAAAGAGAGCCATGCTGGGTCCTCAGTCCCTAAGGGCTTTTTTAAAAAAGATTTTATTTATTTATCTTTAAAGGGGAAGGGAAGGAGGGAGGGAGAGAAACAACAATATATGGTTGCCTCTCATGCTCCCCCTGCCAGGAACTGGCCTGCAACCCAGGCATGTGATCTGACTAGGAATCCAACCTCAACCCTTTGGTTCACAGGCCTGGGCTCAATCCACTGAGCTACACCAGCCAGGACCTAAGGGCTTTTAAGGGTGGGGATTTTAGAAGACGACCCTGGAGCAGATTTCAAAAGACTATTCATCAGGTTTCCAAATTTTGGGGTTGTGGGTCTCCACTGATTGGTTGGCACCAGGGGTCATTATTCATTGCAGATCGTACTAATGTGTCACCCTGCCAGGGTTCACTGCTCTTTTGGGCCTGGAGCTGAAACATACCTGAGGCCTAGATGTTTTCCCTAGTTTGACCAAAGCTGTCTCTCTGTGGTCAACAGATCCAAGGCTTTGTTTCTAAGATTACTTGATGCTGATCAGAAACTCCTTGTCCTGAGGGCTCACTGCTTAAGGCGGTGGTCATATAAGGGCTTGTATGGAAGTCAAATGAGGCTATCCTCCGACCCCCTTGTTCGTCCTCTGAGAGGGCCCACCGAATGACTAGCCATAAGCTTGGGGAGAAAAGGCCACCCTGGGGGCATAGCCCCACTCTACAACTCTCTGTTGCTAGTCTTCCAGGGCCTGCCCCCCAGGGGATCTTCCATATCTCACCCAATGTCCTTGCTCTGCTCACTTCTGTCTAACTGCCTACTGCAATAATAACTCAGGCTGCTGGCCTCGTACTTTCTTTACCATAGGAATCATGATGGTGAAAATCAAGATTCTTAAAGTGATGAAAAATGTGGGAAGTGGATCAATGTATAACTTTCTGTCCTGTTTTTTTAGCTGTATACTCAAAAAAATCAAGACTGCATTACCTAATATTATGAACGCAATATAACTATTTTCTTCTTCACTTGTAGCCTTAGTTGAAAATAATAAAGATCATTGGCTATAAGCAAATACAACTTAATTTTCTCCTTGTAGGATACTATATTTTATTATAATTTCTTCCAACATACCTCTACAATCTATTTCAATCTTGACATGCCAAACCTTCATTTTGTCATGTTTCTGTACAACCCATCCTGAAAATAATCCTCCCATAAAGTTCACATCTGCATCCTTTTGCTAAGTCATAAAAATACAGATAAATTTTGCATAAGAAAATGAAATCATATGGAGGGATTCACCTGTGGCATTTCTCTGTTAGAGTTCCAGTGTAGCAGTCTAGCACTGAGGACAAGATCCTCCTGTCTTCTCTACCCTTGAAATTTCTTTCTCCATCCCCCTCTCTGTCCTTTATTTCTCTCACTCACCTTTTCCTCCCTCCTCTCACTTTATATTTTTAAACCAAGCTCTGTATCTGTTCCAGTTTTTTTTTTGTCTTTGTTAGAATAAAAGCTTTGTCTGTCTTGGGTGATGTTATCAGCACTGCGGATATATGCTGGGCAGCTTCTATCCAAAGCATCTCCTAGCATCTCAAAATCAGATTCTGATTCTTCTGTTACAGCCAACAATACAGGCTTTAAAAAAATCAATTCTTAAGTTCCTTATCTGTTTCTCTGCTTCTAGGGTAACCGGACCTTTCATAATTAATGGGAATATTGAATTCAGAGAGCCTTACAGGGAAAATATAGTGTAATTTGTGTAAAAAGCAAATGTAAAATTGCAATTAGGTACAATAACTAATGCTTCATTTAGACTGATTTTGCATTGAACTGATAGAAATTGGCTGATATAGAGTTTTTTCATTAAAAACTAGTTTTCATGAAGATACAGCAGTTTAATTTTGTTGCTGGTATGTGTTTGGTTTATGGAATTCTGAAGAAAATAAATTAGGTGTCAACTTTAGATCCTCAGTAGGTAGCAAGAGAATGAGAGTGGTTACTCTGGGTCTCTGTATAACCTTAAAATGTTTCAGTATATATTTGATATTGATGGGTAAACCCATGGTGATATGTGTGACTGTCTAGACAGAAATTAATAAGCAAATCTAAGCTGATCTTGAAGTTCTGAATTGATTATTGAGTCTTAATGTCATGCTTTATATTTATATCATTGAATCATCAGTAGACTTATATTTTCTAAGGGTCTGTTTAACTTGAAATTCCTATTACACAGTATACAGTTTTTTTTGCCAGATCCAACATTTCTTATTTATTTATTTTTATTGTTTACACTACTACAAATGTCCCCATTCCCCCACCATTGCCCACCTCCCCCTGTCCTTCCCCCACTTCCCTCTGGGCATTGCCACACTGTTGTTTGTGGTTTATGCACATATGGTCTTTGGCTAATATGAGCTTACATATTTTTCATCAATATCCAGGAATATCATTTAATCTCCATGTCCTTCTCTAATGACCTCTATTCTTTTCTTACCATCTTTTAGATCCTTTTTTATCCGATGATGTTAACATTTTCTTCATAATTTGTTGATCATACAATGCTACTCTATAAGCATGTAATACTTGAACATGTTTCAGGAAATCTTTAGAACAGAAACATAAGTCTTTCTCTATATTATCATGTATCTCTTAAGCATCAAGTCAGCACAGATTACCTCAAGATGAGTCGATGCCTCATGTCACTCACTAAGCAGGACTCATGCGGAGTGTTGGGAATGTGTGTGGGAGTAGCTCTCTTGTTATGGTGGATGTTTCACCTAACCAGACCATATCCGGTGGCACTAAAATTTCCACAGCAGAAAAATTCCCTCGCTTTTCCAAATTCCTTGAATCTTCTATCACTATGTTTGCCAGTATTATCACCCACTTATATGACCAGAATCACCAAATATAATTAGTCCTAGGGTAGAGGTCTAATTGGCACTCTGAAATCATGTTACTATTTTAAGGTTAGCCCCTGAAGCTTTTTTTAAAATTGATTTTAGAGAGAGGATGGAGGGAGGTGAGAAAGAGAGAAATAGGGAGAGACAGAGACACTGATTTGTTGCTCCACTTATTGATGCATTCAGTGGTTGATTCTTGTATGTGCCCTGACTGGGCATCTAGCCCACACCCTGGGTCATTGGTATGACGCTCTAACCAATGGTGCTGCCAAGCTGGGGCTGACCCCTCCAGTTTTTGCACACCACAGAACAAGGCATCTGTTCAAAAACCATACTAGGTGGTAGGATTTAACAATAATGTCTCTTATGGAAGTCTAAACACAAGGTTTTATACATTTTAGAGTATAATTAGTATGTGATTAAGTTAGTCTCTCATGTCTTACATTAAAATATAATCCAAAATATATTTCTTCTCAGTATTAAAGTTTGATCTACTTGAAAAAACACATTTTGAGATTTTAAAAAATATTTATATCTACAATATTTATTTAACATGGACTGATTATTAAAAACTAAAATATCAGGTTGACCAAAATATTCTATTGGATTTTTCCATAAGATGACTCTAGTAGTGTTTACTTGTCTTTAACTTCATTTGAAAAAATTTTGTTAGATTGTATTGTGTCATATCAGTATGAATTTAAAATAAACTTATTAAAATTGGTGAAATTTTGTGTAGCCATTTTAATATTGAAGATGAAAGGAAATAAGATACATTGTTGGCACATTATGCTTTATTTTTTCAAGAAAGGTAAAAATGCAACTGAAATGCAAAAAAAAGAAAAAAAATGTGCATTGTGCAGAGAAGGTGCTGTGACTGATGGAAAGGCTCAAAGTGGTTTGTGAAGTATCGTGTTGAAGGCTTCTCACTGGACAACTCTCCACGGTCTGGTAGACAAGTTGAAGTTGATATCAATCAAATTTAGACATTAATTGAGAACAATCAATGTTATACCATGTGGGATATAGTCAGAATACTCATAATATCCAAATCAAGCATTAAAAATCATTTGATTTGATGTTTAGGTTCCACATAAGGTAAATGAAAAAAACCTATTTGACCATATTTCTGCAGGCGATGGTCTACTTAAATATTCCATTTAAAAATGTTCTGTTTTTAAAACAAATTGTGATGTTTGATGAAAAGTGGATTCTTTGCAATAATAGGGAATGGAAGAGATCATGGAGCAAGTGAAATGAACCACTACCAACCACACCAAAGGCCAGTCTTCACCCAAGGAAGGTGATGCTGTGTATATGGTGGGATTGGAAGGGAGTCCTCTACCATGAGCTCCTTCAGGAAAACCAAATGATTAATTCCAGCAAGTACTGCTCCCTATTAGACCAACTGAAAGCAGCACTCAATGAAAAGTGGCAGGAATTAGTCAACAGAAAATGCGTAATCTTTCATCAGGACAACACAAGATCACATGTGTTTGATGACCAGGCAAAAACTGTGACAACTTGGCTGGGAAGTTCTGACTCATTTACTGTATTCACCAATATGACCTCTTCAGATGTTCACTTGTTTCATTCTTTACAAAATTGTCTTAATGGAAAATTTTTTTTCAGTTCCCCAGAAGACTGCAAAAGGCACCTGGAACAGTTCTTTGCTCAAAAAGATAAAACGTTTTGAGAAGATGTAATTATAATGGTTTCTTTGAAACCATCTTTCTCTGAAAGATGGCAGAAGGTAGTGGAGCAAGTGGTGAATATGTTGTTCAATAAAGTTATTAGTGAAATGAAATATGTGTCTTTTATTTTTACTTAAAAAGCTAATGAACATTTGGCAAACCCAGTATGTATAGAATTTGCCAAAAGTAGCTAAACTATACTAGACAATATAAGCTATGTAATTCCAGTTAGCTATATCTTATTTTTATATGGGACTTTTAAGTTTTTATAGTGCTTTACCATGCATTATTTTAGTCATTCCTCATGATGATACTATGAAATTGTTTTGGGCAATTTTATTCTCCCAGACATACAGAGGAAACTAGCCTAAACAGTTGTTTTAAGTTAAGTGGCTTGCCCAAAACCACTTGATGATCAAATGGTGGAGTCTAAATTAGAAGCTGGGAGCATTCACCATTCTCTGTTTAAATATTTCCCCAACCTATTATTTAGCTTCTTAATTCAGTTCTTTCAGATGATCTTTGCAAAATCTTTATGAGATCTTATCATTCACTTGATAAACCTTGGTAACAAGTTACTGTTTTACTCAGGATACAATCTCACATCCTTAATATGGCCTTCATGGTGCCCTATGGCTTCTCTCTTGCTCTCACCTTTGTCATATACCACTCACATCCTGTTGGTCACTAGGCTTCCAGCACACTGTCCTCTTTGTTCTTCCCATACATGACTAAAGACTTTCCACTTGCTATTCACCCCATATGGATTGCTTGGCCCTTCTCTTCATCTGGTAACTCCTACACATCATAGAGTTCTCAGTTTCATTGTTAATGTCTCAGAGAAGCCTTCACCTAACCCACCAAATAAAACCAGTTCCTCTTAGTGTCATCTCTCAGCAAACCCTTAATTATCTATCAGTTTATACTGATATATTTATCTTTGTGAGTTTGTTTAACACCTACCCTCTCCCTTGTGTGAGGTCTACTGCAATCAGAAACCATGTCAGTTTTGCTCATTGCTGGTCTCCTCTGGTCTAGTTTCTGGCATGTAATAGCTGCTCAGTAAACAAGTGTGGTTGGACTGAATAAATCCGTGTGGGTATATACATAGCTCTGTTGCTAAGCAGAGCTTTCTATTAAATTAGAAAATATTGTCAAACCAGTAGATTTTTCTCTATTTCCTGGGAACAGGTAGATTGAAGTGGCTTTTTGTTGGTTGGAACAATTTAAGCAAGTCTTGGAAAGTTATCAGGAGAAGAGTTCGGAAGAAATAGAATGGATTACCTAGGGAGATTGTGGAGTCTCCTCTGGAGGTTTAATCAGAGGATAATAATTAAATTTGAGGAAGTTTAATGTCTATATGAAGGCTCTGAGATATAGACAAGCTCTTCTGGGATATCAAAGACTTGGACTTAATATACCTTTCTTTTTGCTTTTATATTTGGTTCTTTGTCAAAGGCCCAACTTTTTGCTTGGGCCCAAACAGGAAAAGGACTTTAGAATTCTAGGCTCACTTCTGATTTCTTTTTCTCCAGCACGATGTACAGTCAACTCTGCTGTGTCATAATCTACCTGTTCCTAAAGATCACTGTGCAGGGCTTGCAAGTGAATGAAATTTTCTCAGTGACACATTAAAAAAAGATAGGAATCTAATAAAAAGGGCAATTAAATTTGACATGTGTTAGATACTAAGAAATATGTAAGTAATATGCTAAATATAGCACTGTACCCTGAAAAGGCAGGTAGTTTACCTGTAGAAGTGTTCATGGGCAGCTTGAGTTACTATGAAGCGGCAGAAGGAAAACTATAATGGGAGGACAAGGTGTACTTCCATCTGTAGATGGTGGTGGCTCATCCCATGCAGGGAGGACTGAGGGCACCAGTGGGTCTCTGAGACATGTGTGACTTGTGTGTTTCTGTGCTAGGTTAAGTGAGATGCACTCTTCTGTGTCGGCTTATGTTTCTCATGAATAAAATAGGGCATAAGCAAATGTGAAGTTGCTGTGTCATGCTCAAATTTCCCCTGGTATATCAACTGGATTGGAATAAGTTTGCACCTTTAAAATACAAGTTATAACTGAACTGACAGTAGTAAGAAAACAAGGGGCATTTGGGCTCTGAAAAACTTGGTTCTAGTTCTGAGGACTAGATACAGTAATGAAGGTGAGAACATTTTATAAAATGTAATGTGCTTTCTGAATTAAACAATTTCATGTAGAACTTATGCCAGCGTTAGAGATGGAAACTATAGAATACAGGATTGAAAGTTTACCCACTTAGAGTGAGCTTTTGTTGAGAAAAATATGCAAACTTTTCTTTGGAGTGAGAGTAAATAAAGTCTGCCACTAGGGGAAGGAAGAGAATGCAGCTAGCAAACTTTCTGTGGACATGTGTTTGATGTCACTTCTTAGACTCAGCCCCAGGGCTAGTAATTTAGGTGTGATGATAAGAAAAGCCAAGAAGGTGAAATGGTGGAAGAGGTGATACCGCTAAGTGAAACTGGGAGAAATACAAATATGAGACCCAAACAGTTTAAAAAAACACTCTTTGAGCTCTCTTACCATGGCTTATTAAAGCCAGCCAAGCTCAGTGCATCAATGGAAAGAGCAATGTTGCCACAGAAATGTGGTAACCCAGATTTCGGTGACAGCGTCTTTGCTTACTGTTCTTTGGTACGTAGTGGCACTATATAAATAACACCCAACCATTCTCCATCTCTTACACCCCTTCAGTCTCCCTGCTGGGAAAGATGCAGAGCAAACCTGTGGGAGCAAACCAAAATTGCTTTGAGGATAAGTTAGTTGACCTCCAGGATACAGCTAACATGAAAAAAAATATGGCCATCCATTGATATACTATCTTGCCACGATTAGCTATGTTTTATAATTTAAGTAAGATTTTTCCACATTTGGAAAGTAGGTATGGTTTATCGTAAGCTTTAATGGTTCAATAGAAACATACACCATTCAAAGTAAATATCTTTTAATGAACAATTTTTACTTCATTAGTCTAGAATTTCATGTAACTTTTTCTGTATTGTAAGGGTATCATCTATTTATATTTGAAAAGGCATTAACAAGTTGGACAGAAAGATTAGCCGTACAGAAAATCTCCTTTATTAGATCTTGAGAGTTATTCAATATAGGAGTGAATCTACAACATTCTTTACTTTTGAATGAAGAAGGGATGACATTCTCTCTGCAAAACTTCACAACTTTCATAAAATGTACTTCTAAACATATGCCATTTTTTTATTGCCTGTTTCTGGACCCAAAGCACAGTCTTCCATATTCTATAAGGAGACTTACTCATGTTCCTTCTAGTCCAATGAGTCTATATAAAGTCCTATATAAAGTTCCTTCTAGTCCTATGAGTCCATATAAAGAGTAATGTTGATTATGTGTAATAAATGGGTGAATAGTTTATATTTTAATGTATCTTTAATTTTGGTTAAATATATGTAAGTATAAAATTTGCCACTTTAATTCTTTCAACAGTGCTTCGATGTTAATTAGTATGTTCCTCTTCCATTGCCACATTTTTCCTCCTTTCCAAGGCTGCTGGGAAGTGATAGAATATAGATTTGATTTTGATTTTACTTTTTCTAATTCTGATAGAAATAATTGATTGTGGGAGTCAAAGATGGACAATTGAAAAGTTAAGGACATAGAAGTTACAACCCTCACTTAGCAAAAGGCCAGCTCCATAATCAATAAGCAAATATTTCTAGTGCCACTATGCATGGGGTAATACACTAAATAAAAATATATATGCATAGTTGACATAGTTCTAACCCCAAGCAACTATTCATCTAATTGGAGAATTAGAATAAAAATGTATTAAAAATAATGATAGAAAAAAATAAGTAAGGACCTAAAGGGTGTTAAAGATTGCAGCTACATTTGAAACTCGGGGATGGGAAAGAACAATTACATGATAAGGGAAAGGTTCTAGAAGAGAAGGCTTAAGCAGGAGAAAAAGCATTGTCAAAGATACAAAGTCAGTGGTGTGAGTTAAAGTATTTTTAGAGTACACCTTCATTTCCAGATTATGACCTAACATGTTCTTCATGGTCCTCAGGAAAACCTTTTCCACATGAGTTAGAGCTGGAGAAAATCCATCTTTGTTATTACTTCCTGTGAATATACCCCATCCAATGGACACTCTTTCATCCTCAGTAATCCATGGTACAAAGTCATGGTGTCTAATGTATTTGGAGACTAAGGTCTCTACTTCCCTTCTTTTCCTTTAAGCATTGATATTCCTCATAATCAGGCATTGAGTCTTTGGTTTTCATCAAAGAATATATATTCTAAATGCAAAGTGCTTAATTTAGTAACAATAGTAACTATAATAGCGAGACACGCTAGAGAGAAAAAACAATGAAATAAAAACATTAGCATGATTGAGTCTGCAGTGTCAGGAGGAGCTGATCATCTGTGCTTTTCACCGGTTCTAGGCATGAATTTCTGCTGAACGATCTATACTAGGTCATCCAGTCCATCTTTTAATTTTTGATGCCTGTTTGTGAGATGAGCTAGTTTTCTGGGATTGTAAATATAGTGGATAGTTTAGCCTAGTTTTATCAACAGATATCTAATTGGATAAAATAAAAACATTCTCTGAGGTCCATGGTCTAATAAACTTGAAATTCTTTTCTCTTCTATAAAACACAGTAATGTTCCTTTTAAAGCATATACCAGAGATTGAAGAAATGAAATAATCATGAATAGGCATTAATGATCTGAGTCATTATTACTTGAATTATTATGCATTTGATAGTATTATTAGATCATAGATCTTCATATCTGCACAGGAAGCCACCTGGTTTAGTGGAAATTATTTAAGCATTAGAGTCAAATCAGCCAGGATTGAAAACCTGTTATCTTCTGGTTTTTATGACAAATGACTCAGATGTCTTTAAACTTTGTCTATAGCAAGAGATTAATGATAGAACCTACTTCATGGTGTTTTTAACAAGGACAAAATTAGTTATTGTATACATAGAATCCGAGTTAGCACTTTGTAACTGACAGCTAGTATTAATTATTTTTGTCATAATATTTAAGCAACGCCTTCTTTAAAGTAATTTTCTTTGTGTCTTTTATAGCATGAGAAGCTGATACATGAATTGGAGGAGGAGAGGCACTTACGTCTTCAGAGTGAGAAGCGGTTGCAGGAGGTAACACTGGAGTCTGAACGCAACCGAGTTCAGATGCGTGGCCTGCAGCAGCAATTCTCCAGGTATGGTTATGAATAGAGCTTCTTGCTTCAGAAGGTGCATGTTTCGCTGCACCAATCACATTTTTACTTGAATTTCCATTGTGCAACCTTCTGTTGAATCTAATTGGTTAATTTGCCAACAGTTTCAACCTTGTCTTTTGTTCAAGCCATCTTACTGCATTTGGACCTTCATTTGCCTCTGAAACTTCATTTGCACCTCACGTAGTCTTGGCTTTATTGAACCTGCTTGTCTTTTCTTCCCTGATGGCTTCCCAAGGGGTCTTATAGCAGGATTTGGTAGCTTTGTAGTCCATTGGCATGTCCTGTGAAAAGCCAGCCAGGAAAATGAAATTTCTCTGGTCATGATAATCCTATTTTAAGGTGAAGAGAGAGTGTGAATCTGATCATCCAGTAAGCTCTTACTCATGACTTAGAAAAAACATTAAAGAGTGGTTAAAAAAATCAATGAGCTCCTTTCCTTTCAAAATGCATAATGTGAATTTGAAAGAGGATTCTAAAAAAGTAGCTCTTCTTAGATTTAATTCCAGCACAGTCAGAATCTTTTAGTCTTTGATTATAGTCAATATAGGGTCAGGTGAAGTTTGTTATTTTAAATCCATTCAGTTCTGTGGATGAAACATGAGCTTTTGCAAATATAGTCCTAGGACCAGATCTGATCACCCTGTGAGGGACAATTTACTTTTCATTTCTATCTCACTTCATCATTTACAAAATCAAGAAAATATTTTTTCGTTTTTTCTTCCTCTGAGGTTCTCCCAGGCAGAATCAATTTTGAGAAGTTACTCTTAAATTTTTACAAGCAAACTATGTAGATCTTACTTTTAATTTACCATTGGGATTAGGATATTATCTATGAGTGATTTCAATTGGTGTGCCTCAAAAACTTTAAAAACAGCCCTGGCTGGTGTGGCTTAGTGGATTGAGCACTGGCCTCTGAACCAAAGGGTCCTTGGTTCGATTCCAGGTCAGGGCACATACCTGGATTGCAGGCCAGGTGCCCAGTAGGGGGCACGAAAGAGGCAACCACACATTGATGTATGTTTTTCTCCCTCCTTTCCCCTCTGTCTAAAAATAAAATAAATAAAATCTTTAATATATATATGTGTATATACACACACACACACACACATATATACACACACGCACACGCACACACCTTACTTAAAAAAAAGAATTATAAAAACATTCAGTACCTGACTATTTATTTAGTCAGGGATGTTGACCTCTTTCCCCTTAGATTATTAAATGAAAAAAAGAAAACAGCCAACTCAGTAATAGCCATCTGTTGTAAATGAATAAAAATTAGACCTTTTTTTGTCAAGTTCGCAAAAAATATATACTTGTCAGTGTGATGCAAAATTGTAGTAATTAGTTTATATGTGCCATGTGATAAAAGAGGTTAAAAATTTCTGTGATTGGTGACAGATAATATAGCTTCCTCATATAATAATCCTTAATTTTTGGATGTGTTATAAAGGCAGACCATAGTCGGACCTGCAGATAATTCATCTCATTGTGGCTAATACAATGAATGTATACAACATTGGTTTAGAGGCTTCTTGGAGGAACAGGGTAAAAAGAACAGATGACTCCTCTGAGTTTGACCATAATTTAACACCCTGTTCCACTCTTCAAGCCCATAATACACAAATACTATGGAAATGCACTGATTGATATTTTAACAAGTCCATGTTCCACCCCTCATAGGCTATTACTTATACAACCTTATGTTTGATTTCTCATTTGGTTTGATGGCGACTCTCACCTCATAACTCCCAACTTGAACTAGCAGATCCCCAAAGGAACTTTAAAACAAGCACTGCTTTGTAATACTTGCCATTTTAATAATATAAGAAAGGAGGAGGCAGATCTTGCTACCCTTGTACTGTCTAATTAAGACATCTCTATATTCAAGATATTGATTTACAGGGTGTAAGGCACATGAAACAGCAAATTATTTTTATATTATGCCAAGCCATCTGCTATAAGTCAAATGACAACCCCATACAGATCCGAGTTGCACAAGAGCTAAGTCTTCATCACAGGCTGAAAGAGAAAATAATTATATGTAAAACAGTGGTGGTTTCACATACTGCTTTTGTGAAGATTTTTTGCCCCCAGTGTAGTGTTTTCTTATGTGCAACTTCACCAAAACTGAGTTCAAGTCTATTACAGCCGGACAGCTAAAGTAAATTAGAAAAAATAGGGGAAAAGTAAATATTACAGACAAGATTATTATGAAATAATTTAACTAGACCCACTAAATAATTTTCTGATTGCCTTTTACATTTTAAACTTTGATTTGTAAGATAGTTCTAATTGTGGTTATTTAAACAATTCTGTTACTATAACTAAGTCTTGTAAAATTCTCAGTATTACAGAACATACCTACTGTGCATTACCATTGGACATGGCCAACATCTAAATGCGCACATAAATAATTTCTACAATCTAGACTATTGTATTGAATTTAAAACTTTTATATTCATGATTTTCTCCCCTTTCTCCTGGGTTGATGAGTTTATTTTATACACGATGATGTTTGAGATGTGGACTTTGATATTTGGGCTTTTTTGAGGCTTTGTTCATCAGATGAGGTTACTTTTGAAAATAATGTTAGTAACTTAGCTTTTCAAAGGGTGCAAAGTGGCTTATGATATAAAAGACTGTTTTCCAATACAGCTGATAAAATAAAAACAGAAAATAAAGACCACAAAAGAATAATGTGGCAAGGGATCATACTTATGTACCCCAACATGTTTTCTGAGAATGAGTATTTAATTTAGCTTTAAGATACCTGGCATAAAAAAATAAAAGGGAAAACAAAAATATAGGTAATTCCTATTTCATAGATAAATGCAATAACTTCTTAAAGAGAAAAACATAACCTCTGGCCATAAATTCATAACAGAATGCATCACATAGGCCCCTTTAGAGATGGCATTGAAGAATATAATAGACAGTGTTCCAAGATGGAAATTAGGATTAAGTCTTAGAAGTGATACTACTTCTGCTATGTCATTTATATCTACAAAGTTAAGCAGCTTCTGAATTTTACAATAAATGAATTAGGAGTGCTAGGTCCATGCCTAAGTGCTAACAAGCAAGATGAACTCCATTGCCTAAGGTTCTCAAGTCAACACTATACTGCAAGTTCATGGGAACATCTAACTACATACATGTTGTAATACCTTTTTTATGACCCTAGAACTCAGAGACATGAGATGCTGAAGCCTGGACTGAGTTGGGTGGAGTGTTTTCCTGGTATGCTTGGATGGCACTAGCCTTAGGGGTTTCTAAACCATAATTAAGGAGATTTTCAGTCTCAGACTCAGGGATGAGGTGAGATATTGGAGGGGACGTGAATAATTAAGTGAGGAGCTACAATTAGGTGTGTGTCTTGATTAGAGTTCAGTTGTCAGCTTTAGGAAAATTAGTCTGATGTTTGATTTTATGCAGTTTCAACTAGGTGATGGGCCTGTTGACCTAAACAGCAAACTTGAACATTTTTGATCATCTGTGGTAAGGAGTAATGGGATCACTTAGATGATAAAATCTATAAAAATGTTTGAATGAGTAGTTCTCTTTTATGTCACCATAAAACCTTCACCCATAATCTCTTATGCTCTCTTGATCTCTGATTAGGGTATAATGATCAAGAGTGGTTCAAAATTTGGAGAGAGAAAAAAGATGGACCAGAGGTTACATAAGCAGCTCTAAGCTCATAAATCAGAACTTGCTGGCGCTGAGGGTGATACAGGCAACCATCAAAAACATGATTCAAACTATTTACATTCTTTACTGTAAATACAGAGAAGAAGAGAATATACTTTCAAAGTAAGCCTTTCCTACAGATGAAGGAGTATTTCAATAAGGTGATACTTAGAAGCAGGTGGTGGTATCATTGAGTCTGACCCTTCTTTGTGATATTACTTGTTGATATAAATCAAAGATGCTTTCCAGATGTCATAATGCTAGTTTAACCCATTGTCTACATGGTACATATGGCTGAGCATATTTTACATGGAATTAGAGTTGTGACCCCCTGTAATTCTACTGTCTCCACCCTCCCTTTAATGGTTTGTTTGAACTGTGATTGTCCAGTTAGCTGAGGTTAATTGTGTGGACTGAGGCTGTGGTACGGCCTTCCTTTCTATGTGAAGATAATTAGGGTTTGAACCCCTAGCCTCATTATTCTACCCTGAGTAAAGGAAGTGTTTGTGCATCAGTTAGATACACCTGGAGGAGCACTTCCAAGAACACTGTATAGTACCTTAAGGTGGAATAACAATGATTTTTAAACAAAACAGACTTGTGAAGAAATAAGCAACTTCTGCAGAGTACTGATTTCATGCAAACCATGCATGATGTATAGATGTATTGGAGTTGGTTCCTTTGAAAACAGTCTAATCAATGTATAGATTATTATTAGAAGCTGCTATTCTTAAGTGAGCCACTTTTACTGGTTGTACAGTAAAATAGTATACAGTATGTATACTCAAAAAATGTACAAACCAGCCCTGACTGGTGTGGCTCAGTTGGTTGAGCATTGCTCCACAAAGCGAAAGGTCCCTGGTTCAGTTCCTGGTCAGGAAACATGCCTGGGTTGCAGGTGTGGTCCCTAGACAGGGCGCATGCCAGAGGCAAGAGATGGATGTTTCTCTTCCTCTATTTCTTCCTCTCTTCCCCTCTCTCCAAAATCAATCAATCAATAAAATCCATTTAAAAATGTATAACCCAGGTCGAGAAGCCTTATGTATTTAGATGAACAAAATAACACATTTACATATCAGCTGTAAAGGAAGGGAAAGTTTGTCTAAATTCAGGAAAGCCAGATTTCATTTTGTAATGGACATGTCATCATGCAAACACATGACTCACTCCAGATAAAATTAATAATTGTGTAGGGACACTAATAATGGTAGTACATGTATGTATAGTGTGACAGCTCTATTCTGCAATATGTTTGAAACAAAATTAGAATCAATCAACCTAGTAGAGCCACCACCAGGGAGATATATTTTATAAACTTTTTTAAATTTATTTTTATTTTTAAAATTTTATTTAGTTATTTTTCAAGTACAGTTTTTTGTCTATTTCTCCCATCCCAGCCCCACCCTGTCTCCCCACCTCCCTCCCATTTCCTCCCCCCCAGTCCTCATCCCTGTGTCCTTCATACTTGTTCCTCAAAAGCCCTCCCCCTTTTTCCGCTTAAATTCCCTTCCCTCTCCCCTCTGGTTGCTGCCCACTTGTTCTCTATTTCAGTGTCTTTGTTTTTATTCTGTTTGCTTGTTTGTTTTGTTGCTTAGCTTCCTGTTAAAGGTGACATCATATGGTATTTGTCTTTCAATGCCTGGCCTATTTCACTCCATAATGCTTTCCAGTTCTATCCATGTTGTTGCAAAGGGTAGTAGCTCCTTCTTTCTCTCTGCTGCATAGAATTCCATTGTGTATATGTACCACAATTTTTTGATCCATTCATTTACTGATGAGCACCTAGGTTGCTTCCAACTCTTGGCTATTGTAAATTGTGCTGCTATGAACATTGTGGTGCATAGGTTCTTTGAAATTGATGTTTTAGGATTCTTAGGATATAATCCTCGCAGTGGAATTGCTGGGTCAAAAGGCAGGTCGATTTTTATTTTTCTGAGAAAATTCCATACTGTTTTCCATAATGGTTGTACCAGTCTGCAATCCCACTAACAGTGAACTAAGGACCCCTTTGCCCCACAACCTCTCCAACATTTGTTGTTTGTTGCTTTGTTTATGATAGCCATCCTGACTGGTGTAAAGTGGTATCTCATTGTGGTTTTAATTTGCATCTCTCTGATAGCTAACGATATCGAGCATCTCTTCATGTGTCTCTGGATCTTCTGTATGTCCTCCTTGGAGAAGTGTCTGTTCAAGTCCTTTTCCCATTTTTTAATTGGGTTAGATGTCTTCCTAGAGTGGAGTTGTGTAAGTTCTTTGTATATTTTGGAGATGAAACCTTTGTCTGAGGTATCATTGGCAAATATGTTTTCCCATACAGTTGGTTGTCTTGCTAATTTAATACTGTTTTCTTTAGCCACGCAGAAGCTTTTTATTTTGATGAGATCCCATTTGTTTATTCTTTCCTTTATATTCCTTGCTCTAGGGGACATATCAGTAAAAATGTTGCTGCGTGGAATATCTGAGATATTCTCGCCAATGTTCTCCTCTAGGACTTTAATGGTGTCACGGCTTATATTTAAGTCTTTTATCCACCTTGAATTTATTTTGGTGTATGGTGTAAGTCTGTGCTCAAGTTTCATTTTTTTGCATGTAGCTGTCCAGTTCTTCCAGCACCATTTGTTGAAGAGGCTATCTTTACTCCATTTTATGTTACTGCCCCTTTTGTCAAATATTAATTGACTGTAGAGAGTTGGGTTGAGTTCTGGGCTCTCTGTTCTGTTCCATTGGTCCATGTGCCTGTTTTTATGCCAGTACCAGGCTGTTTTGATTACAGTGGCTTTGTAATACAGTTTGATATCAGGTATTGTGATCCCTCCTACTTTGTTCTTCTTTCTCAAAAGTGCAGCTGCTATTCAGGGTCGTTTATGGTTCCATATACATTTTTGAAGTGTTTGTTCTATGTCTGTGAAATATGCCATTGGTACTTTAATAGGTATTACATTGAATCTGTATATTGCTTTGGGTATTATGGACATTTTGATGATGTTAATTCTTCCAATCCATGAACAAAATATATGTTTCCATTTGTTTGTGTCTTCCTGATTTCTTTCTTCAGGGCTGTGTAGTTTTCTTCATACAGGTCTTTTACCTCCTTAGTTAGGTTTATTCCCAGATATTTTATTTTTCTTTTTGCTATATCGAATGGGATTTTTTTCTTGATTTCTGCTTCTTCTGATTCATTGTTAGTATACAAAAATGCCTTTGATTTCTGGATATTGACTTTGTATCCTGCTGTTTTGCCAAATTCATTAATTAGTTTGAGCAGTTTTTTGGTAGAGACTATAGGATTTTCCATGTACATGGAAAATCCTATAGTCTCAAACAGTGACAGTTTTGTTTCCTCCTTTCCTATTTGGATGCCTTTTATTTCCTTTTCCTGCCTGATCGCTGTGGCCAAAACTTCTAATACTATATTGAATAGAAGTGGTGAAAGTGGACATCCTTGTCTTGTTCCTGATCTTAGTGGAAAAGCTTTTAGTCTTTGCCCATTGAGTATGATATTGGCTGTAGGTCTCTCATATATGGCCTTTATTATATTGAGGAATGCTCCCTCTATTCCCACTTCGCTGAGTGTTTTTATCATAAATGGGTGCTATACCTTATCGAAAGCTTTTTCCGCATCTGTTGATATGATCATGTGGTTTTTGTCTTTGCTTTTGTTTATGTGATGAATTACATTTACTGATTTGAGAGTGTTGAACCATCCTTGCATCCCTGGGATGAATCCCACTTGGTCACTGTGTATAATCTTTTGGATATATTATTGGATGCGATTTGCCAATATTTTGTTGAGGATTTTAGCATCTATGTTCATCAGTTATATTGACCTGAAGTTTTCTTTCTTTGTTGTATCTTTATCTGGTTTTGGAATTAGGATGATGCTGGCTTCATAAAAGGAGTTTGGGAGTTTTCCATCCTTTTGGATTTTTTGGAATAGTCTGTGAAGAATACGGGTTAGCTCATCCTTAAATGCTTTGTAGAATTCTCCTGTGAACCCATCTGGCCTGGGGCTTTTGTGTGATGGGAGTTTTTTGATTACTGCTTCAATTTCTTTTGCTGTTATTGGTCTATTCAGGTTTTCTACTTCTTTTTCATTGAGTTTTGGGAGATTATATTTTTCTAGAAATGTGTCCATTTCCCCTAGGTCTCAAATTTCTTGGCATACAAGTAATTTCTTACAATCTTTTCTATTTCCGTGGTATCAGTTGTAATCTCTCCTCTTTCATTTCTGATTGTGTTTATTTGCTACTGTTCCCTTCTTTTCTTGATGAGCCTACTTAAAGGCTTGTCTATTTTGTTTATATTTTCAAAGAACCAACTCCTGGATTCATTGATCCTTAGAATTGTGCTTTTAGTCTCTATGTCGTTTAGTTCTGCTCTGATTTTGGTTATTTCCTTCCTTCTACTTGCTTTGGGCTGTTTTTGTTGTTGTTCCTCAAGTTCTTGCAGGCGTAGGGGTTAGGTTGTTTGTTTGAAATGTTTCTATTTTCTTTAGGTAGGCCTGTATTGCTATAAACTTCCCTCTCAGGACTGCCTTCGCTGTATCCCATAAGTTTTGGGTTGTTGTGAGATTGTTTTCATTTGTTTCCAGGAACGTTTTGATTTCTTCCCTAATTTCATTCTTGACCCATTCGTTGTTTAGTAGCATACCATTCAGTCTCCATGATTTTGGGTGTTTTAGGTTTTTTCCTTTGGGGTTGGTTTCCAGTTTCAGTTTCTTGTGGTCAGAGAAAATGCTTGGTATGATTTCAATATTCTTGAATTTGTTGAGGCTTGTTTTGTGTCCTATCATGTGGTCTATCTTTGAGAACGTTTCATGTGCATTTGAAAAGAATGTGTATTTAGCTTCTTGGGGTGAAGAGCTTTGTATATATCAGTTAGGCCCAATTCATCAAGGGTGTTGTTTAATGCCACAATGTCTTTGTTGATATTTTATTTGGAAGATCTGTCCATTTTTGATAGTGGGGTGTTAAAATCCCCCACTATAATTGTGTTGCTGTCTATTTCTTTCTTGAATTCCTCTAAGATTTTCTTTATATATTTTGGTGCTCCTATGTTGGGTGCATATATATTTATGATGTTAATGTCTTCTTGGTGGATTCCTCTCTTGAGTTTTATGAAGTGACCTTCTGGGTCACTCTTTATGGCTCTTTTTTTGAAGTCTATTTTGTCTGATATGAGAATTGCTACCCCAGCTTTTTTTTCTTGTCCATTTTCTTGGAAAATTTGTTTCTAGCCTTTCACTTTTAGTCTGTGATGGTCTTTTGTCCTGAGGTGGGTCTCTTGTAGGCAGCATATGTGTGGGTCATGCTTTCTTATCCATTGAGCTATTCTGTGTCTTTTGATTGGAGCATTTAATCCATTTACATTTAAGGTTATTATTGATAGGTACTTATTCATTGCCATTTTTGTACCTGTGTTCCTCTCTGTCTGTCTCTTTTCCTTCCTTTCCTTAAAGCAGTCCTTTTAGTATTTCTTATAGAGTTGGCTTGGTGGCAGCAAATTCTTTTAGACTTCTTTTGTCTTGGAAGCTCTTTATTTGGCCATCTATCTTGATTGAGAGCCGTGCTGGGTAAAGTAGCCTTGGTTGTAGGCCTCTGTTTCTCATTACTTGGAATATTTCTTGCCATTCTCTTCTTGCTTGGAGCGTTTCCCTTGAGAAGTCAGTGGCTAACCTTATTGGGGCTCCCTTGTATGTTATTTCTTTTTTCTCCCTTGCTGCCTTTAAGATTCTTTCTTTGTCTTGGAATTTTGCCATTTTAATGATTATGTGTCTTGAAGTGGGCCTCCTTGGGTTCCTCTTGAATGGGACTCTGTGTGATTCCTGGATTTGTGTGACTTTTTCTTTTATCAAATTAGGGAAACTTTCTCTCATTACTCTTTCAAATACTTTTTCTATCCCTTGTTCTTCTTCTTCTCCTTCTGGTATTCCTATTATTCGGATATTATTACATTTCATATTGTCTTGCATTTCTCTTAATCCCTCTTCATTCTTTCTGAGCCTCTTTTCCCTTTCCTGTTCTTTCTGTGAGATGCTTTCTACTTTGTTCTCCAATTCATTAATCCGATCTTCTGTTTCATCTACCCTATTTTTAATGCTTTCCACTGTGTTTTTTAATTCAGAAATTGTATTCTTCATTTCCTCTTGGCCCTTGCTAATAATTTCCATTTTCTTTTTCATGTTGATATAGTTCGCAGTGAGATCATTATAGCTCCCCTTTAGTGTCTGGTAGCTGATTGTGCGCTCTTTGAACTTCCTGATAACCAGTGCTTTGAATTCAGTATCTGATAGTTTACTTGCCTCTATTTCATCTAACATTCTTTCTGAGGGTTCCTCCTTTCCTTTCATTTGGGGATTGTTTCTTTGTCTTCCCATTGTTTGTGAGACTCTTCTTGTTAGCCTCAGCTTCTTAGATTAATCTGTTTTGATACCCTGGGTTTATGGTGTGAACTTTAGTGGTGGAATGCCTGTGAATTTCAGTGGTGCAGTCTCTTTTGGTCATCCTGTCCCTCTCTGCTTCCACCTACTCAAATATGCAGCAACTTTTGGCTTCTCTCCTACAGCAATTTGCAATTTGTCTCTCTGACTCTCCTATTGGGAGGCCTCTTCTATGGATCCAGCTCTGGTGTTTTCATATTTTCATGTTGATTGTGACTCTTGTGGGTAAAAGAAAGAAATGACAAGGAAAGATATAAAAGGAAGAAAGAAAAAAATGGTAGGGGAATGGAAGAAAGAGCAATAAGTTTAGAAACAAAAGAAGAAGAAATAAAACAGAAAACCCAGGAAAAGAGGACAAAAGTATGGAAAGATGAAACAGTAATAAAATTTAAAAGAAATAACAGATTACTTTAAAAAAGCAAAAAGATAAAGAAAAGAAATGGAGAAGGAAGAAAAGTAAAAAAAAAAGAAAGAATAAAAATAAAATAAAGTAAAGTAAAAAAACCAAGAAACAAAATACAAAAAACACACAAACAAAAAGAATCCCCCAAAAACAACATCAGAAAAGGAAATGTCACTTGTTGGCTTCAAACCAGCCGAACTGGTTTTTCTGGTTGCAGTTGGCTGAGGGTTGATTGTTGTGATTTTTTCAGCCAGTCCCTCTCAGGATCCAGACACTTGGCGCCTCTCCCCAGCTCCCTACAATGGGGAACTAGGACTTCCTCACAGCACTCCCCTCCCAGGGGTTACTGCCATGGGCTGGTTTGCTGTGTTTGTGGGCACCTGCACCAGCCTAGTTGCCTGGTTTCCTCAGGATTGAGCACAGACCTGCTCCTGTTCTGTTGGGAAGCTCTAGGCCCTCTGCCCAGTCTTGGGTTCACTGCCAAGCTGGGTGTGAAGCAGACCAGGCTGTTGTGTCTATTGGATTCAGAGCTCCACGCTGTACCTCTCAGTTCTCCTGGACTGGCAACCACAGAGTCCTTTGTTGGGGCCCTTTGTCCTCCTCACCCTCTCTGCAAATTCTATCGAACAAGTCTCTCCTGGCACCCCATCTTGCTTGGCCAGAAAGGGAGGGGGTTGAGGGTCTCAGCTCTTTCCCCAGGACCCCTCAGAGCCCGGGGCTTCCAGATAGTCTGAGGGGGGTGGGCCGGAAGCCAGGAGCTGATCTGAGGACTGGGCGCAGACCTAGAAACTCTGTGCGCACATCATGGCTGGCTGCGTGGTGTGTGTCCCTTCTGCTCCTGTGTTTGTCTGGGTCCCCTGGCCAACCTCTGCCAAAAAAACCTAGGCATGGAGCAGCACCACACCGGGCGCTGGACCCAGAACTGTGTGCAGGCTGAAATCTCCTCTGCTCCCCTCTGGTTGGGTCTCTTGGTAGGTCCGGGCCCAAAAATCCTAGGGAGGGAGCTTTCTGGGCGCTGAACGTTGGCCTAGGCACCCTCATGCACTCTCCCAGATACATTGCGTGTGGGGCAACTAGTGTCCCAAATTGCTCGCAGGCTGAAATTCCTTTCACACCTCTTTGCCTGGGCCACTTGGCCTGCCTGGCAGAAAAAATCCCAGGGACGGAGCCGTCTGGGCGCTGAATGCTGTCCCAGGCTCTGTTAGGCACTCTCCCAGACACAGTTCCCACCAGGCGCAGGAACTCCGAACTATGCACAGGCTGAAATCACCTCTGCTCCCCTCTGGTTGGGCCACTTGGCAGGTCCCAGCTCAAAAATCCTAGGGAGGGAGCCGTCTGGGTGCTGAAGGCTGTCCCATGCGCCCTTGGGCTCTCGCCACTGGGCGCTGGTTCCCCTACCCTGCACTGGCTGTTTCTCTTTGCTCTGTCCCAGAGACTACTGTACCGCTGCTGTCTCCCTACCGTCTGGTTCCTCCGTGACCGATGAGGTTTCTGGTCTCTTATTTTCATATATGCTTGGCAACTGCTGGCTTGCTGGTTTCACCTCCTCTGATGGGACAGGTTTCTCTCCCTTTTGTACTAGGATCTGGTATCTGCTCCGTCCTAGTCCATCGCCATCTTGAAAGCCTGTGACCTATTTATTTATTTTTAGAGAAGGGGAAATGGGGGGGGGCAGAAAGAGAGGAAGAGAAATAGCAATGCTCAAGAAAAACATCCACTGACCGGATGTCTCTCTATTTTATAAACCATTGACAGTTAGCAAACTATATTACACCCAGAGCATCATCAGGGATCATTAGTATTTCTTTGTAGCCTTGAAATGTTCCATGATTGTGTATGTGTATATATTTAAACCATGAACTATAAATTGAAGTAAAAGGAACAATTAAGCTTTGTCACCCATAATTAACTAAAACAGTTGAAAATCACCCAAGTGGAGCCCAAGCTTTCCCTCTCAACCTCCAAGATTTCTCAGCACTTGTTTTGACCTTCTTTTCCTGCACTGTTATCTGTTCCCTGTCAGCCATTGCTTTGCTTACTATAATGGGGTTTTCTCCTATCAGTTCAATGCTATGCTTAAGTGAAGTCCACTGCATGCTGAACTTCAAGGAGAGGGAAATGGAGATAGTTTTACTGCTTGACTTGTTCACTGGTTACTGTTCACATTAGCAGCTCTCAGAGACTTTATGGAATCCTGGGGTTTATTTTCTTCTGTCCATTTGGAAGCTGTAGGCAACAGGCATAGAAGTGTATGTTAAAGAGAATAATATGCCCTTAAATATTTTACTCATGTATTCCCTCTTTCCTCTTTATCTGTCTGGTGCATTAAAGTAACACTTTCCTTCCATCATTAGGAGGAGTGAAACATAAGAAGATAAGAAAAGCTGTCAATTGACCTTTAGACAATCAATAACACGGAGCTCTTTTGCCCCTCTTCTACATTTGTTCCCATTTCAGAATGTTCTTCAACCTCAATTTCTCCCAGATGCTGGCTTTCTGAGTGCCTTGTTCCTTCTGATGAGTGTAGAGGGCAATTTTCTTTTGATTTGGAGTTGCTATTTTCATACCGTCAGCAAAATTTCTGGCTGAGACTTCATAAAAACAAGGGCTTCTCCTCTGCTCCTCTGAGTACATCTACTAGAAACTTAAAATTAAAAAGCAACATTGATTAAACGATAAATTTTCTTCAAATTACAATAGATGGAAGAAGAGATTTTTATTATGTTTTTATTTTTATTTTTAAATATTTTATTTATTTATTTCTAGAGAGAGGGGATGGGAAGAAGAAAGAGTGGGGGACAAACATCAATGTGTGTTGCCTCTCATGTGTCCCCTCCTAGGGACCTGGCCTGCAACCCAGGCATGTGCCCTGACTGGGAATTGAACTGTCAACCCTTTGTTTCACAGGCCCATGCTCAATCCACTGAGCTACACCAGCCAGGGCAGAAGAAGAGATTTTTAAATGACATCTTTTAAAATGTCTGGTTAACATAATATGGATCATGTTTGGATGTCAGAATTTTATATCTTAGTGGTCTAGTGTGAAAGCTCTCTCTTGAGCAATGCAGAGGGAGGTTAAACCAACTATATAGATGATGGAAAGAAAGAAGGTCATTTTCAGCTCCCTGAACAACTGTTAACTTAATGCTGAACATCCCTTAATGTCTTTGTATTTCTGTTTCTGCACGAGACATATAATGACACTGCCATGAGTTTCTTCTCCAATTCTGAATAGAACTATATGTTGTTGAGTAGATAACGAAAGTTGTTGTCTATTATTCATTGCTGGTCAAGAAAACAATATTAACAAAGAGTATAGTTCCAATTTCACTTCAAAGAGCACTTTTCTATTAAGTGGGTTTTCTGGGACCTAACTTCCAACTAGCTTAATAACTTCAGTTAAGTAATTTGACCTTTCTGGATCTGTTTGCTCATTTGTAAAAGGAAAAAGTTGACTTGCATTATGGTATTGCAGTGCATTTTATGCTTTTTAAAAAAATATTTTATTGTTGTTCAAGTACAGTTGTCTGCCTTTTCCCACTCACCCCAGCCATTCCCACTTCCCTCCCTTGCTTCCATCCCCTCCTTGGTTTTGTCCATGTGTCCTTTATAGTTGTTCCTGAAAACCCTTCCTTTCCCTTCATTATCCCCTCCCATCTCCCCTCTGGTTACTGTCTGTTTGTTCTTAATTTCAGTGTCTCTGGTTATATTTTGCTTGCTCATTTGTTTTGTTGATTAGGTGCCACTTATAGGTGAGAACATATGCTATGTATCTTTCACCATCTGGCTTATTTCACTTAGCATAATGCTCTCCAGTCCCATCCATGCTGTCACAATGGGTAGGAGCTCTTTCTTTCTTTCTGCTGCATAGTATTCCATTGTATAAGTATATCATAATTTTTTTATTCATTCATTTACTGATGGGCACTTAGGTTGTGTCCAGCACTTGGGTATCATAAATTGGCAGCACTTTTTATGCCTTTTAAAAGACAGAGTATTAAATCTGGAATGTGTTTCTTGGGTAAAATTGTAATTGCAGTGTTATAATGAGGCCTCCTTAAGGTTCTAACAAGCAGGAATCTGCTTTGAGGGCTTACTACCCACATTGTCATTGTGGTGAAGCTGTGCAGGAATGAGCCTTCATCAAGTCCGTTTGGTGATCTGACTCTGGAGAAGTTAAGATTAGAAAACTGCCAAGCCCAGATGAAATATTTTTGTTGAGGGCAGCCAAAATTGAACACTGAAGACCTTGACTGGCAAAAGGAAGCTAAGAGTCTCTGCAGTGGACATAACCATCATTGCTGTTGGCTCTGATGTTGTCTGCTTTAGGATTTATTTGAACTGATTTGGGGAAAAGTCTGAGGAGAGAGAACTTTATGACACCGAAATTGTTTTTACTTATACACAATTTCTCTGAAGAAATAGTCAGCAGTAAAAACACCAATGATTTAGTCTCTTCTCTATACATTTTTAAATCACCTGTAATAACTCCTAATGTGTTACTATTTCTTTTAAGAAATAAATGCAAAATATCGAAGCATATGTTTTTCTTCATTGGGAGCTAACTTTGTTATTACTCTCATGAACAAATGCTTTTTGGGTCAGATTTACATAAAATCCATTTTTAGGTGTATAGTTTGATTAGTTTTGACAAGCAGATATCATCATGTAATCAAGATATAGAATATTTCATGCCTCTGACATTCCCTCATTTCTCTTTATTGTCATTTCACTCCCCACACTTCCAGCCCTTGCAAGGACCTCTCTGATTTCTCTCCCTGTAGGTTTTAGATTTGCTTTTCCAAGAAAGTCTTAATATTTGAAGTTGTAAAACATTTAACTATTTTTGAGTCTGGCTTTTTTTTTTTTTTTACTTAGTGTGTCTTTTGAAATCCATCCTTGATGTTCCACAGATCAGTATTGTTTAATAATATTCTGTTGTATAGAGGAACCACCATTTATTTATTCAACTGCTGATGAGTTTCCTTCAGTTTTTGGTTAGTATCAAGTTCCTACAAACATGCAAATTCCATGTATAGTGTTAGTTTTAGTTTCGTTACTGTGGGCCAGATAACTAGGAATGGGATTACTAAGTCATTTAGTAAGCATATGTTTAACTTTATGAGAAACTGCCAAAATGTTTTGTAAGATAGCTGTGCCATTTTGCTTTCCCACTACCAACATATAAAGAGTTCTATTTTCTCCACATTGATAAATACTTCTTGAAAAAAAGATACAGAAAATGGACACAAAATAAATAAAAACAAATGTTTGGCTCAATGAATTAGTCTAAGGGTGAACATTCTTGTAACCAACATAAAATCAGCACCTAGAATCTCTTTCTGATGTCTCATCACAATCTCAACCTCCCACTTTTCCCAATAAGTAACTATTTTCCTGACTTTATAGCAATAACGAACCTGTGTTTTTAATAGTTTTATCATTTAACACACATCCCCTGACACTTTTTCTTGCCTGTTTGTCATAAAACTAACTATATCTTTTAGGTTTCCTTTTTTTTAATTAAATTTATTAATTTTTTAAACATTTTTTATTGCTTATGCCATTACATTTGTTCTATCCCCCCCTCCATTCCCCTAATCAGTAGGTACCCTCCATCACTTGCTTCTTCTTCAGATTTATTTGTTGAAGAACCTAGAGTATTGACCAATAATTTCTCATAGTCTACATTTGTTGATTAAGATTCTCTTCTCCATATTTTGTATACATCAGTAGCTATTTTCATGCATTGCTCATAATAATGATTTAAATAAAGATTTAGGACTTCCAGTCAAGATGAAGGAGTAGGTAAACACAGCTCACCTCCTCAGCCAACTACATTAACATTACAACTAAAATATAGAACAACCATCAGAAATCAAACTGAATGGAAGTC
This sequence comes from Artibeus jamaicensis, assembly GCF_021234435.1. Taxonomy (NCBI): domain Eukaryota; kingdom Metazoa; phylum Chordata; class Mammalia; order Chiroptera; family Phyllostomidae; genus Artibeus; species Artibeus jamaicensis. The sequence goes on along the minus strand of NW_026521249.1, from coordinate 858,073 downwards.
AGACAAAGAACAGGCTGGTCTACATTCATCCAGACATGGAACCAGCTGGTCCCACACCCATGTGTGGTGTATAAAAATCACAGGGGATATCTCAAGAGTGAGGAGTTCCAACCCAAATCAGACCCCCAAGCCCAGGGTTCCAGTGCCAGGAAGATAAGTCCCATATCTTCCGACCGTGAAAACCAGTGGAGATTAAGTCAGTGGAAGAAATTGCTGCAGTTCTAACCAGTTCCTCTTAAAGAACCCACACATGGACTTACTCAGACTTACTCTCTCTGAGCTCCAGCATCAGGGTGATAGCTTGGAAAGCACCAATGGCATACAGGGAGGAAGAGAAGTGTGTGGCGTTAAGGTAAGAGCTGATGTCTGAAGAAAGGCCAGCTTTCTCCCAGACAGAAAGGTGGGCAGAGGACATTGTCCCTTTTCTGAACCCTCTCCCCGCAGAACCATGGAGCTGACAGGTAGATGCCATGTCTGAGATTCCATCATCCTAGCCAGCACTGTTTGCTCTGTCCTGGAGATCCCTTGAGGCCCTGTCCCACCAAACTTTTGGCCCACCCAAGCTGTTACAGTGGCTTTTCCTTGTGAATGGCTGATCTTGGCTCATGCTTCACAACTTTTTAAATCCTTTCAAATAAACAACAGTCAGCCTCAGTGAGCCCCCAGGCCCCATACTTCTTAGTGGCCCCAGGTCTAGCACTAACAGCAGTCAGCCTACATTTACAACTTGGCTACTAATGGGAATCTCCAAGCCCAGCACAAGTAGCAACCATCTCGGATTAATTTACAGCTCATGCAGGGTGACCCCAGGCAGAATACAGGTGGGTGCTGACCTTGGCCTGCACCACTTGGGAAACCTCAGAGCCTGCATAGCCAGTGGATAGCTACTGACTACATTGGAGTACCACCGCCCTGCTCCTACACAGCTGATCCCCCATGGAAGGTGAAGGGTGGTGGTCAATGGTCATAGCCAGTCCTTGCAGCTGACTGGCCTGAGTAAATTCCTTCCATTGGCCTGTCAACAACAACTAAAGGCCAATTCCCAGAGGAGAGTGTACTTAGCTCACACAAAGGGCACACCTTGATTACCCAGCTTGGGTGATTGGGGAGGCTGTGCCACTGGATCCTACAGGACACCTACTTCATTAGTCCACTCTATCAAGCCTGGTAGATGTAGCAGCTCTACTTAATATATGGAAACAAACACATGGAGGCTGCCAAAATGAAGAGACAAAGAAACATGGCCCAAATGAAAGAACAGTTCAAAACTCCAGAAAAAGAACTAAACAAAATGGAGACAAGCAATCTATCTGATGCACAGTTCAAAACACTGGTTATAAGGGTGCTCAAGGAAATTAGTGAGGACCCCAAGAGCATAAAAATGATCCATTCAGAAATGGAGAACAATTAAAATAAAAAACAATTTACAGGGAAACAACAATAGCGTGAATGAAGCCAATAATCAAATCAATGATTTGAAATATGAGGAAGCAAAAAAACAACCAATCAGAACAACAAGAAAAAAGAATCCAAAATAACAAGGATAGTGTAAGGAGCCTCAGAGACACCATCAAGTACTCCAACACTAGCACAATGGGAGTGTCAGAAGGAGAAGAGAAAGAGCAAGAAATTAGAAATCTACATGAAAAAATAATGAAAGAAAACTTCCCTAATTTGGTGAAGGAAATAGACATGTGAGTTCAGGAAGCACAGAGAGTCCCAAACAAGGTGTATACAAAGAGACCTACTTCAAGACACATAACTAAAATGCCAAAGGTTGAAGATAGAGAATCTTAAAAGCAGCAAGTTAAAGGCAGTTAGCTACCTGCAAGGGAGTTCCTATAAGACTGTCAGATGATTTCTCAAAAGAAACTTTGCAGGCTAGAAGGGATTGGCAAGAAATATTCAAAGTCATGAAAAACTGGGGTGTACAGTCAAGATTGCTCTACCCAGCAGAGCTCTCACTTAGAATCAAAGGGCAGATTAACAGCTTCTCAGACAAGAAAAAATGGAAGGAGTTCATCACCAAACCATTATTATATGAAAAACGTTTAAGGGACTTATTTAAGAAAAAGGAGATCAAAACTATGAACAATAAAATGGCAATAAATACATATCTATCAACAATTGAATCTAAAAAAGAAACTAAGCAAACAAGAAGAACAGAGCCAGAATCATGGATATAGAGAGTATTTTCTTGGTTGCTAAATGGGAGGAGTTATATGGGAATGGGTGAGGAGGTGAGGGGATTAAGAAGTATAAATTTTTAGTTACAGAATAGCCATGGGGATGTAAAGTACAGTATGGGAAATGAAGTAGCCAAAGAATGTATACACATGACCCATGGACATGAACAATGTTCTGGGGATTGCCTGAGGAGTGAGCATTGTTGGATGGACAGGCACAAAGGGGGAAAAATTGGGACAACTGTAATAGCATAATTAATAAAATATAATTGATAAATATATAAGTAAATGAATTAATAAAAGAGTTAAAGTTTGCTGTTAGATATCCATGGGAGAGAGAACTTTTCTCATATTCCCCTAATCCATCTAACACCAGTACAGATGACCTTGCCATGATAGGTAGTCAATATATATTTGTTGAAGGAAGGAAGGAAGGGAGGGAGGGAGGGAGGGAGGGAGGAAGGGAGGGATGGAGGTAAGTGTGAAAAGAAAGATGCAGCCAGCATTGTACTATGAAAGACTAGGTTACACATGTGGAAGAATTTTAAAGATAGTGTGCTTATGATAGAAATTTGGTTCTAAGAGAGGTTGCAGAATGGTTGTTTATGGGGATCTTCAAAATTTTTATAATAGTCATCATTCTTAGAGTTATAAACCAGGATGACCTGGGAGGGTGAAGACCCAATTTCCTATTTCTGGTCTTCTATGACAGAGTATTCAGCCACAAAAGATGAGTTGCCTGTTTCAGAATATTTGCAGAACTCCTAGCTGCAAGGCACTAAGTGGAGTTTGGTGCATTAAAAGTTTACTTCCCTTTGGGTAAAGTTGACTTTCAGAGAGTGTTTTATGACCCTTGGATAATATTTTACCAGTCCGTCTATGGTTGGAGTCTTTGTAGTGAATACTATTGTTCTGATTATCTTTTTGGTCTATACCCATTGCATTTAATGAATGGTGTTCCTGCAGAGTGTATCTTTTGAGTGCTGATTATAAACAGTTGGAATTGTTGGGAATCCTTTGTTTAATTTGTGAAAAGTCAGTCAAGATGACCCTTGTTATAAAAGTTTACATGTGTTACTAACAAACAGCCTTAAGCTTTGAACAATGTTTTCACAGAATAAAGTAGGGAATTAGCAATACTAAAGCTATGGGATTTTGACAAAAGAAAAGTGTTGTAGTTTTCATTTAATTGTGTTTCAGAATTCTTTTCACATTTCTTCTGACCAAACGTTTTCTTTGTAGTAGCAGCAAATGACAAATTTTATCAAAATACAAATATGAATTTCTTTTTCCATAGTTTCTATAATGTTTTTTACTGTCAGGTTTTATAATAAGCATTTTTATTAATATTAGTATGGCCCCACAAATGATGTATTACTTTTATTTTTCAATGTTTCTAAAGCCATTCTCTTCATTATTTCATTCAATTCTCACTATAACCTTATGCATGGTAGGCAAGCCATGATTTAATATCATAATTGGCCAGATGAGTAAATGAAATTATATCAAATTAAATGAGAAACCTGGTAACTACCATTTTCTCATTTCAAAATTCATAAGGAATGTCCAATTGTTGCATCTTTAGTACCTCTTTCTTTTTTTAGTACCTCTTTTAAGGTTTCTACTTTCTCGGTATATTTTTGTAGTGCATTATCAGACAGGCTGGGCTAATGGTTAAATTAGCATTTGAAGACATTCAGACTGCCATCATATTATAATTATGTTTCTTACATGGACTGTGTAGTCATTGAGTCTAGCTAAGAAGACCCAAATTTTCACATTGCAGTTGTCTTGGACAATACATATTTAGCTAGCAAAACCCTGTTCCATATTATCCTTTCCACCTGATGCCTTTCTACCAGTCCACTTTTCTTATATGGTTACTGTGAACACTAATCACATAATTATGTATTTTCTTGCTGTTGGTTTTGGATCTTAATATGATGTAGCTTTCTCTGCACTATACTGCGAACTTCTTATGGTTCAAGACTGACATATAGTAGGTGCTCAGTAAATGTTGTGATAAATGAATAAAGTAATATTTCCAGGAGTTCTGTTGCTATTTTAAGCTACCATTTATCAAAACCTCACTGTAGCTGGTATGTAGCCATCCTGATACATCAACGATACTAAATAATTTTCAAATTTCAAATTAATTTTAATTTTATTCCATTTAATTTTCATTTAGATAGTATTATTGCATTAAGAGTAAGATTTTGTAGGGACTATTGAGAGCAAAGTATGAAAATTTTAAAAAAATAAGAAAATTGGTTTGACTTTGTACTGAGCAAAGTGGGGACCACAAAATAAGTTGTGTTTCCTGCCCCAAAGATCTAATGGTAAAGACAGAGTCACAATTTAACAACAATAACAACAAACTAACTTAGATGGAATCCAATCTTTACTGCAAGAAAAGAAGAAAAAATTGGCCTAAGAAACACTCTGCAAGCAAGAAAGGAATTCATAAGAGATGAGGATTGAAGTTGTGTGTAGGTGAGGATTTCATAGAGAACTGAGGGAAGAACATGTTAGGTTAAGAGAACAGAACACAAAGTAAGGCCTAAGGTGTGTTTTTGGAGCTCAGTGCCTCTGAGGCCCTTATTTAAGCACACTGGCCTTTTGAATCAGGCCTTCGTCATTCCCTTGTGTCCTGGATAGTGAAAGACTATCTGGCCCACCTTTACAGCGCTGATCTTATAAATATCTTAATCACACAAGTCAGTCTTACTTTGAAACCTTTGTTCTGAAACGAGGTAGCCACATTTGATGTCAGAAACACTTTAAGAATTGAATTCTATTCCCTCAGAAATTCACATTGTTTTCAAAAGAGTCTCCAGTAAAGTAGTAATATATTTACTATACTTCCAACATGCATGACACATATAAATGCTTACAAGTCTATTGCCTTTGTAGAAACAATTATCAAAGCACATGCTATGTTATCAGGAAATACCCTACAGGTCTCTGCAATAGATTTGAATGGTTTCAAGATTCTGACAACCTGAATTTTCTAAGCAGTCTATCTTGAGTAAAGAAGTGAGTAGGGAGAGTAATAAGGCTGTAGGTACTGCCTCAATGTACCTAAAGCCCAGTTTAGGAAGGGCCAGGACCATAGAGGTTATGACAGTAACCATGCATCATTTAATAAAATGTGGGGAGGTGAAGGACTAAGTCTAAATGCACAAGGAGAGAACTCTAAAATGTGAACAGCAGCAAAACTGCACACTTGCAACTTCTATGATGACCCTTGAAACATATGTTGTATGAGACACATATGTGTAATTCATTTATTTTTCTTAACACTTAAGGAGAACTTACTGTGTACCAGGTAACGTTCTAAGTACAGGCAGATAGCAGTGAAACAAAACAAACAATTTCCTTCCTCATGGAAGGACTATAATACTATAAGTAATTTAATTTTTATAACAATGCTCTATGGAAGATGTTCATATTATCTGTCTTTTACAGATGAGGAAACCGGGGCTTATATGGGTTAAATAATGTACCCATCATCATATAAGTTAAATGTATTGTAGCTGGGTTTTCAATTCAGACAGCCTGGCTCTTAACCATTATTGTGTATCATTTCCTGTTTCTGTTACCTACCAAAGAAGAAGTGAACTAATATTTATTGATCTGCCCCAATTGTGTTTTGGTTTTTTGTTTTTTTTTACTGTGTTATCTCATTGCTTATAGTTCTGTGAGGAAGGACTAGTATCCTTATTTTATAGATAAGAAAAATAAGGTCTAAGGCCCTGGCTGGTGTAGCTCAGTGGATTGAGCATAGGCCTGCAAACCAGAGGATTGAGGTTCAATTCCCAGTCAGGGCACATGTCTGGGTTGCAGGCCAATTCCCTGCAGGCCAGTTCCCAGCAGGGGATGCATGAAAGGCAACCATACATTGATGTTTCTCTCCCTCTCTCCTTCCCCTCTAAAGATAGATAAACAAATAAATAATTAATTAATTAATTTAAAAAAGAAAAAGAAAAATAAGGTCTAGAGAGATTAAATAATTTGCAAAACATCACACAGCTTCTAAATGGCTGAGCCAGGATTCAACTTAGGCCTATCTTTCTTTTAAGGTATATACTCTTTCTATTGTATACTACAACAATTAATAGATGTTAAGCTAGTCAAAAATTCAGTATTTGCTTCAGTGCAATCTTTATTTTTGACACAGTAAATATAGTCAATGTTTGGGATATACACTTAAATTTTTCTTCCAATGTTTGAGAATCTATGTGTATCTGTTCATTTTGGGGGGATATGTTGTACATGAAAAGTTTCTCTGTCATTTTGTTTCAGACACGAAACATTGTTTTAACCATAGATTTTCAAGCCAACTTACTCTAAAACTTATAAAACCCTAAATAATTAAATTAAATTATTATTGCATCCTTTTCCAGAATTACTTGATCAACGAACCTTAACAATTTGAGAAATTCATCTTTAGTTAAATTTGAAATGAAAAATATATATAAATATGTTTATGGAGTCCAACATTCTTTCCACTATACTTCTCAAACTATACTCATCTAGGTTTCCTCCTTATTTTTAATAGTTCAATAAATATTTTCTTTTTTTCCATACAAATGTAATCATCAAATCACCAGAAGAAAAAATGTACCAGGTAGAGAAAGGTGGGTATATATTGTGGATATTTTATCTAAGACGGAGGTGGTATTTGTGTGTGTGTGTGTGTGTGTGTGTGTGTGTGTGTGTGTGTGTATGTGTGTGTGTGTGTATAAACAGATGAATGGTATTTGGAAGGATAAAGTAAAAGTTTAAAAGTTAACTACAAATGGAGAAGTATCTGGGGCAAGAGTAGAAGCTAGATTTCTCTGAATAACTTATTTTTTTTAGGATTTGACTTTAGAAACATGTGAATATATAATTGTAATAAAATATCTGATTAAAAAATTACCAAAGATTGGAAGCACAATGAAACAAATACATTTACCTGCAAATTTAGTTGATGACAAAACTGTACAGAGAAAGATGATTTGAAGTACTTAAAGATGTAGACATTTATACATTCATAGTAGAATAAATTAAGGAGAAAAAGAAATATACATTATGTTGTATACCTAAAAACTAATACAATATCATATATCAAATAAATAAATTCAATTATCTGAAAAAAAAACATACCATAAAGTAATTGTTTTCAGTAATCATATTTTTGGAGCCACTGTTAGCATTGTTGTTATTGTTAAAAGGACTCATGATCCAATTCAAAAGGCTTCTTCCAGTCAAAAATGTCTCAGTTTGTGTATTAGTAAAAATAATAACAGCATTGTATTCAATACATCAGCTGTATTTAAATACTTTTGTTCATGACACAAAACAACCCCAGCACAGCCTTTAGAGTATGCTACAGAACCAACTCATTTTCAGAACCGATAAAGGAAAAGTATGGAGCATTTTTCCTATCTTTCTTTTAAGAACTGTAACTAAATTACTGTGGGGGTTGTAGGGAGGAGGGTTTCTTTTTATAGAATATTGCAGCTAATTAATAAAGAAAATCATATAATCACAGTATATTTTATATACTGTGAAATAATGAAATAATGGAATAGTGGATCTAGGCAGTGATCATCATTGGCTGGTACATCACAACAACAGTTATCTGTTCTGTGTCTACCGATGGGAATACCCACTACCACCTATGAAACCATATTACCAAAAAATGAACCTGTAAATCTAATGTCCAATTTACTGGAAAAATTATGAGAATAGGTTGGGCAAAATCTGAACTTCGGGCAGTTCTATAGAACAAACAACCTGGTTTCTACAACAGATAAACTACAAGGAAAGAAAAAAAAGTGGGGAGAACATCTATAGATTAAGGATATCAAGAAACATAATATGGGCCTTCTTTAGATCCTGATTGGAACAAACAGTGAAAAGAAAATGAATGATACTTTGGAAGATATGAGCTGGTTGGAAGATTTGTATACTTCCCAGACATGTAATAATTGTGCATTTTTAAGCGTGGTAATATATGATTACATTTTTTAAAGGATCCTCATATTCTAAATGCAAACACTGACATAAATTTGTAATTTGCTTTAAATAATCTGGAGAAAGATTTAGTAGTCAATATGACACCTTATTGGCTTTGAGTTTGTTATAATTAAGCTGTGCGATTGGCACATACAAGTTTTTTATACTGTATTCTCTAATTTTGTAGATGTTTATAAAATTTCACACATAAAATTAGAAGAGTAATTCAGAAACATGCAATTTCTTGTTGTGGTTTATTAGCTATAATGTTAGTATTGCTAAAGAAGTGGACAGAACTCAATATAATTACTTTCCCATTTATAAGCCTATAATTTTCTAAAATTAATTATGGTTAAAATGTTAATTCCTAACATTCACGGGGCCTTGAGCAAGAGTACAAGTGATGCAGCACATTTCACAAGTCTAACTATATAAAAGTCATAAATCAAACTAGCAAAATGCCAAATAAAATATGTTCTACTTCCTTACTTTGATGACTATTCCTTCATCACATCCTGGAAGACCAAATTAGAGTTTGAAGTCCTCAGATTCCTTGGTGTTTTGTGCTGATTCATGAGAATAACAAGACAACTGGTTCCTAACTCCTGGCCTCCAGCCCAATTCTCTAGTCAGCTTCCTTTGTCCTCCTGCCCTGAACCCTGTCCTGTCCCACAAGAGGCCACAGGGTCCTATACAGACACTACAGGTTTCATGTCTACACTCTGTTCACACCCTCTGTCTGCTGCTACTTCTTGAGCCTTAAGTGCACAAAGAAGCCTTTGCAGGCCTAGGAAGCAGGCTCAGGGACATTGGGAAGGAAGTTCCTCATCTACTAGTACCTAGGGCATCATGAAGCAGAGATCAGGCACAGATTCTTTGTGGACCCATTTTCTTGGGTCCACAAAGTGAGGACTCCCTAAGGAGTCCTCACTTCCACTTGGTACAAAAGGACGGCTAAAGGAAAGTCAGAGCAGAGAAACAGTTTTATTCTATGGAAATCATGGCAGGGAGGTATGAGGAAGTGGTGGTCACAGTGGTGTTTATGGAATGGTGCTTCTACCTGTGCAAACTCCATACAGCTGTCATGGAGGCTCTGGTCCATGCTGATTAAAGGGAAATCAACAGATCTTTCTCACTGGTTGATTCATACATACACTCTATCTCCCCTATACTATGTGGATCTTACACTCCTTGTGTATGTCCTTGGTCTGGGAATATAGTTGGTATCCAATTTCTATTTACTAGTTGATAAGTTGTATGCACAATGGCAGTGATTAGGTATGATTAAAGCCAAGGTGGCCCAGGCCTCAGTGATATCTGGCTCTGTATGAGTACACGGACAGGTGATTCTATAGTGGCAAACTGCTTTAAAGTGCTATTTGTCTGCAGCAATAATTACAAGTCCATTTATACTTTATTTGGTCAGAGTAGAAACTGTGTGGGAGCAGCTCTCTCTCTCTCTCTCTCTCTCTCTCAGTATGGGTTGTGTACTGAACTATATTTCCTCCCCACCAAATTTATTTGTAGAAACCCTAACTACAGTGTCACTGTATTTAGCCACAGGGTTTTGGGGAGAAAATTAAGGTTAAATCAGGTTGTAAGTGTAGGGATCTAAACTAATAGGACTGGTGCCCTTATAAGAAGAGGAAAAGATACCAGAGTTCTTTCTCTCTCTGTTACACAGAAAAGGAAAAGATACACAGCAGAAAGGCTGGGAGACTACTCTAGGAGAAGGTAGCCACTGTGACTGATAGGAGGGGCAGAGATGTGGAAATATCTGGGCCCACGTGGCAGATAAAAAACTTGTATGATATTTACCGAGTGAAGTATTCCAGCCCCACACCAGGCCCCACAGCCCAGGGTTCCAGTTTCGGGAAGAGAAGTCGCCATAACTTCTGGATGCAAAAACCAGTGGGGGTTGAGGTGGTGGAACACAGAAACTGGGCTCCCTGGTAGTTTCTCTTAAAGGGCCTGCGCACAGACTTAGACTCATTCCCTCTGAACTCCAGCATGGGGGAAGCAGATTAAAGGGCATCAGAGACATATAGAGAGATCTGAATTGTCCAGCATCAGGGAAAGAGCAGGGGGGCAGCTTTCTCCCAGACAGAAGTGCTGGCAAAGGCCACTGTTCCTTTTCTGAGCCTGCCTCCCACAGAGCCACAGAGCTGGCAGGTGGTCACCTACCTGAAACTCCGGCAATACTGTTTGTCCCACCCTGGTGATTCCCTGAGGCCCTGCCCTGCCCAGATTTCTGGCCCACCCAAGTTGTTAACAGTCACTTTTCCATACAAATAGCTTGTCTTGGCCCATGCTTGTTCACACCCTAAATATTTTTAGGAAAATATTTTCCTAAATTTTCTCAAAAAGCGGCAACTGGCCTCAGCAAGTCTGACCAGCCCATACCTGTTGCTTACTTGCCCCAGGCATGGCACTGGCAGTAGCTGGCCTTGGTTCACAATTTGTCTTTGCCTAGGAACCTCCAAGCCAAACAGGAGGAGCACTGGACCCTACAGGAAACTTACTATATTTGACCGCTCTACCAAGCTTGGGAGATGTAGCAGCTCTGCCTACTACATATAAACAAACAGGGAGGCTGCAAAAATATAAGGCAAAGAAACATGGTCCAAATGAAAGAACAGAACAAAACTCCAGAAAAAGAACTAAACAAAGTGGAGATAAGCAATCTATCCAATGCAGAGTTCAAAACACTGGTGGTAAGGATGTTCAGTGAACTTAGAACTTCAACAGCATGAAAAAGGTATGTAAATCATAAAAAAGAACTAGTCAGAAATGAAGGATACACTAATTAAAATAAAGAATAATTTATAGGGAATCAGCAGTAGAATGAATGAAGCCAAGAATTAAATTAGAGATTTGAAATATAAGAAAGAAAAAAAACACCTAATCAGGACAGCAAGAAGAAAAAGGGATTCCAAAAAATGAGGATAATGTAAGAAACCTCTGGGACAACTCCAAGAGTGCCAACATTTGCATCATGGCGGATACTGGAAGGAGAAGAGAGAAAGTATTTGGAAGCCTGTTTGAAAAAATAACAGAAAACTTCCCTAAATTGGTAAATAGACATACAAGTCCAGGAAGCACAGAGAATCGCAAACAAGATGAGCCCAAAGAGACCCACTCCAAAACACATCATAATTAAAATGCTAAAGGTTGAAGACAAAGAGAGGATTTTAAAAGCAGCAAGAGAAAAGCATTAGTTACCTATAAGAGGATCCCTATAAGACTGTCAGCTGATTTCTCAAAAGAAACTCACAAGCTAAAAGGTATTGGCAAGAAATATTCAAAGCAATGAAACCCAAGGATCTATAACTAATAATTCTCTACCCAGCAAAGTTATCATTTAGAATTTAAGAACAGATAAAGAGCTTCTCAGAAAAGAAAAAGCAAAAGTATTACATCACTACCAAACCAGAATTATATGAAATGTCAAAAGGACCCTCTTTTTTAAAAAATTTTATTTAGTTATTTTTCAAGTACAGTTTTTTTGTGTATTTCTCCCATCCCAGCCTCCCCCACCCCGTGCTCCCCACCTCCCTCCCATTTCCACCCCCCTTACTTCTCATTCTTGTGTCCTTCCTATTTGTTCCTCCAAATCCCTCCCCCTTTTTCCCCTTAACTTCCCTTCCCTCTCCCCTCTGGTCGCTGTCCCCTTGTTCTCTATTTCAGTGTCTTTTTTTTTTCTGCTTGCTTGTTTGTTTTGTTGTTTAGCTTCCTGTTAAAGGTGACATCATATGGTATTTGTCTTTCAACACCTGGCCTATTTCACTCCATAATGCTTTCCAGTTCCATCCATGTTGTTGCAAAGGGTAGTAGCTCCTTCTTTCTCTCTGCTGCATAGAATTCCATTGTGTATATGTACCACAATTTTTTGATCCATTCATTTACTGAGGGGCACCTAGGTTGCTTCCAACTCTTGGCTATTGTAAATTGTGCTGCTGTGAACATTGGGGTGCATAGGTTCTTTGAAATTGATGTTTTAGGATTCTTGGGATATAATCCTAGCAGTGGAATTGCTGGGTCAAAAGGCAGGTCGATTTTTATTTTTCTGAGAAAATTCCATACTGTTTTCCATAATGGTTGTACCAGTCTGCAATCCCACCAACAGTGAACTAAGGACCCCTTTGCCCCACAACCTCTCCAACATTTGTTGTTTGTTGCTTTGTTTATGATAGCCATCCTGACTGGTGTAAAGTGGTATCTCATTGTGGTTTTAATTTGCATCTCTCTGATAGCTAACAATATTGAGCATCTCTTCATGTGTCTCTGGATCTTCTGTATGTCCTTCTTGGAGAAGTGTCTGTTCAAGTCCTTTTCCCATTTTTTAATTGGGTTGGTTGTCTTCTTAGAGTGGAGTCATGTAAGTTCTTTGTATATTTTGGAGATTAAACCTTTGTCTGAGGTATCATTGGCAAATATGTTTTCCCATACAGTCGGTTGTCTTTTTAATTTAATACTGTTTTCTTTAGCCATACAGAAGCTTTTTATTTTGATGAGATCCCATTTGTTTATTCTTTCCTTTATATTCCTTGCTCTTGGGGACATATTGGTAAAAATGTTGCTGCATGAAATATCTGAGATTTTCTTGCCAATGTTCTCCTCTAGGACTTTAATGGTGTCACGGCTTATATTTAAGTCTTTTATCCACCTTGAATTTATTTTGGAATATGGTGTAAGTTAGTGCTCAAGTTTCATTTTTTTGCACGTAGCTGTCCAGCTTTTCCAGCACCATTTGTTGAAGAAGCTATCTTTACTCCATTTTATGTTACTGCCCCCTTTGTCAAATATTAATTGACTGTAGAGAGTTGGGTTGAGTTCTGGGCTCTCTGTTCTGTTCCATTGGACACTCAGCAAAGTGGGAATAGAGGGAGCATTCCTCAATATAATAAAGGCCATATATGAGAGACCTACAGCCAACATCATAATCAATGGGCAAAAACTAAAAGCTTTTCCACTAAGATCAGGAACAAGACAAGGATGTCCACTTTCACCACTTCTATTCAATATAGTATTGGAAGTTTTAGCCACAGCGATCAGGCAAGAAAAGGAAATAAAAGGCATCCAAATAGGAAAGGAGGAAGCAAAACTGTCACTCTTTGCAGATGACATGATAGTGTACATGGAAAATCCTGTAGACTCTACCCAAAAATTGCTCGACCTAATTAATGAATTTGGCAAAACAGCAGGTTACAAAGTCAATATCCAGAAATCAAAGGCATTTTTGTATACCAACAATGAATCAGCAGAAGCAGAAATCAAGAAAAAATTCCATTCGATATAGCTCAAAGGACCCTCTTTAAAAATAAGATAAAAAAGTATGAACAATAAAATGGCAATAAACACATATCTATCAACAATTGAATCTATAAAACAAAATAAACAAGCAGAACAGAAACAGAATCATAGATACAGAAAATGTTTTGATGATTGTCAGGTGGGAGGAGGGTTGGGAGGATTAGTGAAAAAGATGAAGAGATTAAGAAGTACAAATTGGTAGTTACAGAATAGTCATGGGGATATAAAACATAACGTAGGAAATAGAGTGGCCAAAGAACACATATGCATGAGCCATGGACATGGACAATGGTGTGGGGATATTCTGAGGGAGTCAGGGGGATGGGTCGAGTGGGACAAAGGGGGAAAAATGGAGACAAATCTAATAACATAATCAATAAAAATGCAATTTAAGAAAAAAGAAGATGGTTATCCATAAACCAGCAAGAGAGTCCTCACCAGAAAGTGACCCTGATTACCTTTGGCCTTGGCCTTCTAACCTCCAGAACTATGATGAAATAAAAATCTGTTGTTATAGAAACTATATTATGTTGTGGTGGCCCTGGCAGACTGATAGTGTGTGAGTGCAGGAGAGGGAGTTGTCACCTGCCTCCATATTTTATATGTGGCATAATTTCTTGGGCTCACAGGTGACAGAAGCCATGGGTTATGATAATTTCCAGCACGCCACTTCACCTCCTTTACTATTCAAGAAAACACAGCAGGAAACATATGAGTGAGGCTAATAGGATTAACAAAAGAGATAGTGACTTTTTTTTCACTCTGTAGACATTCTAGATTGTTAAAATGCCATACTACTTCCCTCCTAGTTGATGTAAACTTAGGTTTCCTAAGCCTTCCTCCTCTCACTGCCATCTGCACTGACACTTCTGTAGTATTCTGGACTGCCCCACCATGCAGCACCAGGAACAGCGGGAACCCCTCCAGCCAGTGTCCTTTCTGGTTGGTTAGTGCCCAGGCCCTGCTAATTACTCCCACTTACTTTAAAAATAAACCTCTGTGGCTTATTTCACTTACAGTGATATTCTTGGCATCAATCCATGTTGTTACAAATGATAGTATTTCATCTATTCTTATGCCTGGGTAGTATTCCATTGTATTCATGTACCAAATATAATAAAATAAAATAAATTAAACTAAATTAGTTTTTTAAAGTAAGCCATTTTCAAACTTCAGTACTCTTATTAGTAACAAATAACTAGAGGCACTTTACTATTGGCTGTGAGTCACAATGCCACCATTGAGAACTGTTATAGGAGCCTACAAAAGGAAGTTAGGTCTATGAATGAAATCATTTAAACACGTAAGAGGCTGGCTCAAGAACTTCTCCCGCTGCGCTGTGGAGGATTGAAGGATGATAGTAAATTCCAGTCACCACGAGGCTGGCAGATGATGAAGCATGTGGTTTTTTTGGCTCTTTGAGTGTATTACTTCTGTTCCGAAGCCTTCTTATATTGCATCCAAGGAAATGAGTAATTTGTGTCAGCTAGGAGCGGATTTAGAATATTATACCTACTTGAATGACCGTGTTTCTACATATTGTTGTGGCTATGCAGTACAATAATTGATTTTATGTTGTCTTTTTTTTTCCTGCGCTCATTTTTAGGACTTCCCCTAACATATTTGCATGAAAATGTTTGAATACTTGATTTTATTGTGTTTCCCACCCCCTCAGGAAAACTTAATTCCACTGAGAATGCCTTTTAGACCCCAGTCCTGTTAAATACTTTTAATACTCTTAAGTGCTTCAATTCAAAAGAATGCTTTACTTGAAAAAGGCCTGCAAGTGTATCTAACTCGAAATTATAGTAGCTATTTTTTGTAGCCTGGGTATGCTTAAATGAAACCTAGGTTTTTAAAGCCCCTACAAATATTATAAATAAAATTTTCAAAAATAGAGCCACCTTTAAATTCAATACCTTCTAGTGCCCTGCTTTCTATATCCTTGGGCAGTAACTATTTAATAGTTATATTTACATTTACAAGCACACAGGAGATATGATTCTCATAATTCTCTGCAGAAAGCATAACTGATTTAGTGGCTTGCTAATTCCTGGACTTATTACTGAAGATAATTTACAATATTTTGGGGTCTTTGTAGCACATGTTAATATTTCCAAATTGCTTTGTAGAATTTCATTTTTATAAGTTTTGCAACACACATCACATCATCTGAGTTTACAGGTCTGACTGTATAGCTTTTAGAAACATTACAGCTAGGAAAATAGTCTCTGAATTATATAAAGCACTTTATCCTGAGATGCTCAGGGAGCTTACATTATTTACATTAATGTTTGTGTAATTTGAGGCCTTATGATACATGATCAGGTACTTTTCATCCAGTCTCAAGAAGGGTTTGGTGGAATTGCTTCTTTTAAAAGTCAGTTAAAAAGTGAATGGTTAAACTTTAACAAAATGTAAAAGAAGACAAAAGAGAATAGAGAGACTTGATAAAAATTATAGGCCATGACATTAATTTCCCTCAAATATTAAATATATATTTTATGAGGAAGTGTTGGTGGAGGTGATTGTAGTGAGAGTGGAAGCCTCCAATTTTCACTCATTCATTCATTCATTCATTCATTCATTCAAGATGATCGAAGATTTCCAGTGTACTAGTGACCTTGTTTAATCTGAAGTCAGGAAGAAGAGCTAAGGAGATGTAGGAGCATGGTTGTCAGTTTCTCAAGGGGCTCCCTGGAAGACTGTTGTTGAAAAGAGAGGTGCTAAACTGAAGTGCTAGCATGTAAATACAGATACTGTCTCCTAGCATTCCTATCTCTTACTTAGTGCTGCTTGGTGCCTAATCAGAATGCTCATTGTCTTAAAAGATATCCCTGAGTGTCTGCTGAGCACAATATTCAGGCTTCTCTGGTTAGGACAGATGCAGAGAGGCAGTATGTATACCACCTAGTTAATTATAAATCAAATTTGTGGGTCCCAGAAAACAGGAAACTAAGGTGGTGTTTAAGTTAAATTAGTGGAATTATTAAATACTTACCATCTTCTTTAAAGAGTCAGTAAAAGAAAGGAAGGGAACTTGAATTACAGCATGAGGGATTTAGGCTAGAAGTAATATAATTATGTGCTAATAGCAAAGATGGTTAGATAGAAGAGAGACTATTGGAAAGAGGCTCATTTTTTCTTTAAATGGCAGAGTGGTTAAATCTTATTTTGCCTATGGCCAAGGAGATGGACTAGATAATGTTTAAAGGTTATTTCCTACCTTAGAAGAACATGTCTTCTAGATGGGCAGAAATAAGAAGGTGAAATGATTCCCAACAAAATCATTTAGATGAGGCACTAATTTCTTTTTTTAAAAGTCTATTTCTCTTACTAGAGCTTACCAAGAACAACAGCTCTATCAGTTCTGTTTGTTTATACCTATCTATATGCAGGGAACATAGAGGATGCTCAGTCAATGTCTGCCTGGGGGTGCTCATCAAGGATGCACTTCCATGACTGATGGGGGTGCAAGGTTGTCAAGGCAATTTTCTCTACTCCATGCAGACAGGCCACTATTTTACAAAGCTCTATATATGAAAATCCAGTAAATGCATATGTAGATTAACTAACATTAGATTAATGCATGTTACTTACATCTTGTGCAGTTTTGTCACAAAATCTCCTTTAAATTGAACTCTTCTGCCACTTTTGACCTAGAATTCAAATGCTCAAAATGTAACTTATACTATGTCCTACAACTTTGCTGTAATACAGCCATAATGCCAAGCAAATTCATGGGTGCAGAATCCCTGGTTTGACTTGGTGCCACAGTCATGACCCCTAAGATTGGTTGGAGCTCTCTTAGGCTGTCAAGTTAAGTGATGACAAGGAAGTTGTGGGAACTGGTTGTGGTCCCTTGTGACCTGTGAGACTTTGCAGAGTGGGGTGTAGAGGGTTTGCTGTGTGTTTACCTGGAGGTAGCAGGAGCCTTTAGATGATTCCTCTGACCCCATGTTTTAGAAGCTCTGGTAATTTAAAAGTGGCTTTTTTACATTATACTATTTTGGATTCAGGTGGAAGTGGAATAGGTTAAAAATTGCTCCCATATAAAGCCATATTAATAAAAACATTGACATTTGAAAAGCAAGACATGAGACAATGTCATAGACTGGAAAACCCATGAGGCTGGTTTCTACTTTGCTTTCAGCGCCATGAATAAGATGCTGAATGACCTAGAGCAATTTCTTTAATTTCCTGGGGCCTCAGTTTCCTCATTTCTAACATAAATTCTTGGATTCTTTCTCACTATAACATTTTATGAGTCAATAAAATTTTTCAAACTTCCAAAGCAGCTGTTTTCATGATTCTGTTTCCTCTTTCAATAGTTTGGTCTGACCGTATTTTTAAAAACAGCTATTTCTGTAGTCACACAAGTTTTGTGTCATCACTTCCCTATAGCATCCAAGAAAAAGAAGGCAGTCATTATTTAGAAATGACTGAACTCAAATATCACTCTTCACATGTTTTCTGAAATGGGTTGACCTTTATTCGGCATGTGCATGAATGGGAAGAAAGCACTTATGTCCTCTCTGGATAGTGGGTAGTAGGTGCCACCTCCCTAGCATCTGAGCAGATGCTTAATAGGTGGGCCTCAAATAACTGCCCACTGGGCAGGCATCGCTCACCCCAATGTCTCCAAAAGATGCGTTTCAGTGGCTCCTTTTTCTTGACAGTTTCTAAAAGAAGTTATCCCTAGCTATAGCTCTCACTGTGCTTTCCTTTTCCAATACAGTTGGCTTCCTGTGCTTCTTAATAGGGAAGACAGCTGTAGGGTAGAAAGGAACAAAGTTTCAGGAAGGTGGGGAGGTAAGAAGAGCATATATGGTCGTATTTTACATTGAATGAACAGGATTTATTTTATTTCCATGTCTGTGAAAGCTTAATATAATAAATATCTTGGGAGAAAAAAAGCAAACACACACACTTTTAAGCCAAGAACATAAGCAGGAAATTTAAATACAGCAAGAACAGAAACATTTTTTAAAAGACGATGTTTATGTAGATCTTCCCTTCAGACTCTCTGCCTATTTTCTGCTGTGCCTGTTGGGACATGTGGTGGACCCCATTTGGGATTTACTGGATTTGACCACAGAAACCAGCATGTCCTCTCAGAGTCTGGGGTACTACAGGTCAGTGTGGTAGAATTCTGACTGGACTGACTTTGTGCCTGGGTGGTTTGAATGAAGCGCCTGCTAATGCAAGTACAGTGGATAAAGCAGGCAGGGCGCAGTTTTGAGAGGCAGGGGAATAGGGAGACAGAGTTGAAAGTAGTAGATTGAGGAAATGCTCCCAGAGTGGTAGTGTCAGGTGGATAGATTTAAATGACATTTTTATTTTATCCTCTTTTAGATGGGAACGATTAGAATTTCACAAATTAAAACCAGGGGGAAGACAGTAATCATGTCCATGTGTGTATTGTGCCTATAAACCAGCAAGTAAATAAAAAAGTTATGTCCCTTAGCAAATCTGGTGGGAAATCGTTCTAAGCATCTTTGTGTAGTAGTTGAAGGTTACATATAAAGAATAGGTTCTATGAGGATATATATGTTTATGTACAATTTTAATGAGGAAATAAATATTTTCAGTGTGATTGGTAGGAAGAGTCTAATGATATCTATGAAAAGATGGGGGACTAAAGATTTAGAGTAGAAAATACAAGATGACACAGTGTGATTTTCCTTGAAAACAAGGTGAGATAGAGGAGCTTCATGTGTCCACAAGATAGAAGAAAATTGTCCCAGAGGAGGAGGCCTGCTATCCATTAGACCACAGGTGGCAAGCACAAGTCCCATGGGCCAAATCCGGCCCTCCACCTTGTTTTATCCAGCCTGGCACCTTATTTCTACCCAGTGGCAGCACTGACCTCTCACTTAACTGCTAAAGAGTAGTCACATTTATACAGTTCTAAAATTACATTTGGCTCTTTGAAGGCAACCACAAGGTTGATATGGCCCCTGGTGAAAATGAGTTTGACACCCCTGCATTAGAGGGAGGGAGAGAGAGAAAGAGAAGAGGAGGGGGGGAGCGTATGGCAGGAAGGCTATGAAATAATTAACAGCTTTCTCTTTAACCTTCATGACAGAGGTTAATAGTCACAGGATGCTAATATGGTAACAGTTAATGAGCATGTTGGTGAGTTCCCATCTGGAGCAAGCAGGTTAAGGCACCCTTCAATAATGGAATGTGTTGAAATCATTGAGGTTTGATGAAATTCACTTAAGAGTCCTAAAGGAAACAGCTGAAAGAGCATCAGAGTGAGTGAAATGATCTTGGAGTATGTAGGAAGGATATGCGTGGATGAAAAGGGTAAATTGGTTATTGCATAAGAAGATAAATGTATAAAAGGCCACAGGAAGGGCCCTGGCTGGGGTAGCTCAGTGGATTGAGTGCGGGCCTGCGAACCAAATGATGGCGGTTCGATTCCCAGTCAGGGCACATGCCTGGGTTGCAGGCCAGTTCCCATCAGGGGTCACATGAGAGGCAACCATACATTGATATTTCTCTCCTTCTCTCCTTCCCTTCCCCTCTAAAGATAAATAAATTAAATTAAAAAAAAAAAAGGCCTCAGGAAGGGATAGATTACAACAGTGATATAAAGACTCAAAGCCCTGGCTGGTGTAGCTCAGTGGATTGAGCGTCAGCTTGCAACCCAAAAAGTTGCCAGTTCCATTCCCAGTCAGGGCACATGCCTGAGTTGCAGGCCAGGTCCCCAGTTGGGGGCATGTGAGTGGCAGCCATTTGATGTTTCTCTCCCTCTTTTTCTCCCTCCCTTCCCCTCTCTCTAAAAATAGAATAAAATCTTAAAAAAAAGAATCATGGGCTCGTGTTCTGAAGGGAATCAGTAAGACACAGAAATGAGATCTAAATGGAAAGCATAACCAGTGTTACTCCACCTTCTGCAAACCCAACATTGATGTCAGTCAGTTTCATGTAAAGTTTTGCACACTCAAGATTCTAAAACCTATACCTCAGGCTGTCTTAATAAATTGGGTTGCTTAGAAGTAAATGACTGACTTCAAATTTAGAAGCTATGAGCTCTTTTATTAAGCAATAGACTGCTGGCATCACCAGTAACATCTTCAGTTTCCTGATCAGTGATGGGAGACGTAGTCAAGAATGTGCAATTAAGCATTTGGCAGAACTCAAACTTCAGAGGGTAGAAATGTTGGTGAATTTTCAACCATATCTCTTTGGTGTTGTGTTCAGTGACCAACTAGATGTGACACAGGAGTTAGATGGTTTCTCTGTGTTAGTAAGATGGTATCACACTTTTGACTTTTTTTTAGATTTGTGGTTTTCTTTGTTAATTTGTTTCAGGTCAAGAAGGCAGAGGTCCTTTATCCACTTGGGAGGATCAATGCCTAGCCAGAAATACCGAAAGATTTTTCTTAGTAAGGTCACAGTCATAGGAAGTTGAAACAAGGGCAAAGGGTATGATCAAAAATAGAAGTCACATCAGTCATTTGTTTACTGATGAGAAACAAATGGGAAATACCAGGACTCCCTGAATGGATGGGAATTTGTGTACATTTGGATAATGCTATTGGAAACACTAGTTTGTGAGACATTGTAGAGACGAGGAAGTGTCAGAAACAACTATAACAACACCCCAAATAATAATGTAAATAGTGTCCATTATGGGCCTGGCATCTAGTGTGTGCTGAAGGTGCGTACTCTCTTTTAAGTCTCACATTAACTGAAGAGCTTGGCACTATTACAGCTCTCAGTTTAAAATAAGAACACTTCAGCTTAACCACATTAAGAGACCTGTCCAACGTTTCACCTTGAGCAAGTGACTTGAAACCTGAGCAGTCTAAAATAAATTCAGAGCCTTCACTTTTAACCACTATCCTACACGTTTTTGTAAATAATATTCAAAAAGTAGATACTAAAAATAGTGACAAATGAACATAGAACTTTTGAAGATTATAATAATTTATATTGTTCATTCATGTGGAAATGTGATGGAAAGAAAACATAATGACCAACAAATATATAAAAATATGTAATGAAATTGCTAAGGGGAAGGCTATCAGTCATCCTCACAAGAGGAAATGAAAGGAAATGAGCTTTTAGCACTATAGAAATAGGGTGAAGTAGCAAACATGACTCATAGGTGACAAAATATTATAGCCCAAAGGAATCTTCACGTCCAGACCCATCATTTTTCGAATGGGGAAATTGAGGTTCAAAGAGGAAAGGTGACATTTCCAATGTCACTGATGGAACTCTCAATGTTGGGACCTGAATCCAGTGCTCCAGTAGCTCAGTCCCAAATTTGTGCCATTTCAGTATTATCGACATTATTGGAAAAGACATGAGTCTTTTGTGTGTTTGTGTACCCGTGTGTGTGTGTATATGCGTGTGTGTGTCGGGGGGTGTTTACATGCTTGTCTGACCTATCGATTATGAATGACCAACTAGCAGCAGCAGAGCCAAAGGCATGTTCATGGAAGCAATAGAAGATATGAATAAAGTGGTGGCAGATGTATTAAAGCAAAGTACAGTTTGAACTTGGACTTTGAAGTCAAGATCCTAAGGAAAAACTGAATGAAGTTTCTTAGACAAATATTTGTAAAAAATGAATGAATAAAACAAAACAGCTTCATCATTTTTTCTTTCCCTTGTCCTTTGTTTTATGTCATTTCCCAGAGCTAAAGAGTCTATTGAAGATAAGAAATAAGCAAAAAACAGAAAAAGTCAGTTTAGCATGATTTATCCCTAATAACTTTGTGCTTTCTCCTGCAATTGTTGCATTCTTTGCTAAGATTTTACAAAATCCTTAAAATCACTTTTTAAAAAATTTATTTTCCCCAGAAAATCCTTTTTCTCCCTAATTTTTAGAATCAAGGTATGCTCTGAGATGTCTGGATTATATGTCATTGAGGATGTTAGTGACTGATTTGAATGACACTTGATGTATTCAGCTTCAGAACATCATATTTTTCATCACAGTCTGCAGTCCTGTGTCCCGGATTGCAGAATTCCAGGGCAGTCTTCCTACTTATCCAACATACACCTGCCTGTGAGACATGAAGCCTCAATGGGACAGCCAGAAATATCCATATGCTTCAGACTTTGCTTTTAGTATTTTTTTCTTAAATTAAAACACAAATGTTATTTTTGTAAATCACCACTTATTTGCAATTTCCATCTATCCAGAAGCATTGTTAAGCATTGATGTAAATGCATATTTACATCAATAAATGTAAAGAAAATGGTCACTTTAATTTCATATCTCTACTGGGAAAATTGTTGTAAAGAAGTATTTGAGATAAAATTTATTTTCTAAGCCCAGAAGAGACTCCATTAGAACTGCTTAAATAGAAAGTATTACACGTAATTTAATCAAAAAATAAATAACATTTCAGAATATAATTTACATGAACTTTAAAATAAACAAGAGGGTTTTTTGCAATTTTTGCTAGTTGGCTATAAACATTGGAATTCCCTATCTTGTTACTACGACTGTTGCTTTTTAATCGGAGTGCCCCAAGTTCAGGAATGTTTGGGGATCTGAAATGTAAGCGACCTCAGTCAGCCTGGACTCTGAACCCACTGCCAGAACAGTCCCAGATCTGTTTGGTACTAGTTATACATCCTTAGACAAGTCTCTTTAACTCTGTGAACTTCAGTTTTGCTATTTGTAAAATAGACCAACTACGTATGGTTTTTGAAGGGACTAAATAACATAATGTATATAAATTGTCTCATGCAGAGTAACAAAACTCACCATATGATTAATAATCAGTAGTTAAATTACAGTGGAGATTTGTACCACCTACTAGATCAAGCAGTAGACGATGGGTCACTCTTTCTATGACTCTCCTTTGGGAGTTTGTGACTAGGAGCAGGTGTGGTTACTCTACCTGAAATGCTCATTTCAAGTGGATTATTAGAAGGAGATTATTGGCATATGCCCGTGTTTTATCAGAAGTAATTCCCCATGCACCCATTTGCCCCATCTTAGACGTTTCCAGCTGCACTTAGATGAGGAACAGAGGAGTTCCTCAAGACAGATCCCTGAGGGTCTGCATTCTCAAACAGGTGTGGGGGCTATGGGCATTGTCACAGCTTCTCTGACTTGGTAGCTCAAAAGTCCCCACAGACAGTGGATAAAAGAAGAGCTATATTCTTGAACAATCTTACTTACAAATGCAGGCAGTAGTATAGATTTTGCTTGCAGACCTTAGTGGGCCAACCTAGGTAAGAAAAGAGAGGTGGGCTGACAGAGAAGGTGAGATAATTCATCAGAGGTCTGAAGACCAGCAGACTTCTGAAAGCCTGATCATGTGAAAAGGATCTTGTGAGAATACACTGTCTACATAATCTTTTGCTAGGCATTGTTGGAAATATAAAAATAAAGCTATTTGAGCCACAGAGTGTGTTCTTAGAGATTACAATTGACTTGTGGCAAATTTAGCAGAAACCAGTAGCTGGTTGGTGGCAGTGACACCAATAACATGCGCTCAGATTTCTATTATACATGTGAGTTGCTGAGAAAATAGAGGCCGGGTTTCTAATCACAGTGATAAACACTAGAGGAAATAAACCGGCTTTATTCTGAAAAGTGCAAAATGGTTTCTCAGTGTATTGTTATGAACTAAGAAATGAAGTCAGAAAAAAATACTGAAATCACGTGCAGAAAGCAAATTCCAGAGAGATCACTGGATAAATTAGAGACCAATTCAAAATTCGAACCCATATCTACTTTCATACCAGTTCTAAGCTATTCTTTCCTTATATGCATATTCTTTTTAATAAAATTTTTAATTTGTGGTTACTTACAAAATCACTCTGAGGATCGAGAATAGCTAGTTCTAAGGACCACAGTATCTTGTATAATACTGTACTTGTCTTAGAAACTAACATTCAATAACACTAAGGCAGCAGGAAGAACCACTTTCCGAGGCTGTGTGTGTAACGCCCGTTTTCAGGTGGGTGGTCACTGAGACGCCATCAAGTCTGGGCATGATGAATTGCTGTGAAGTTGTTTTCTGAGAAATGTAACCTGTCTTAGGTTACAAAGTTTGTAACATAAGCATCTTCCACAAACAATTAGATACGAATTTGTGCTTTTATTTACCATAATTTCTTTAAAAGTTACCAAACAGCCTGACAATTGAATTACATCTACTCCTCTGAAATGTAATATATTTTTAGCTTACTGTAAATATGTAGTCTGAATTGCATGAATTAGTTTAAAAGAATTAATATGAGGATTTTAATTATAGCCAAGTATTCTTAATTATGTAGCTATATGATTCAAATAAATCTAGGATATTAAACATATCACCTGCTACCATTTATTAAAGGTGAATAGTTCAGGTATGTGTTTTTTCAAATTTCAATATTTATTCATTAATTAAGTTGACCTTTCAAGGAATATTTGTCTCTGGATTTAACTCAGTAGCCATTAGCAATACATTTAATTGCAAAGTTTTCTTGAAACATAACTCTAAAATTGTGGGGAAATGTCAACACTTTAGAATAAGTGGCTAATCATTTTAATTCTCTTGGTATTCACTGCAGTATCATTAATCATGATGGAGTCATTTGATCCTAACATGGATGTAATATCTAATTCTGCAGAGATTCAGCTGTAATTTAGTAACAATTACTGTCCACTTATTATAAAGTGATGCCAAAAACCCTAATGCAATTATTTTAATGCATTTTGGTCACATTATACAATAGCATTCAAGTTTGCAGATGTTGCAAAAACTTTAGATTGATGTGGCTGATTAAAAACACATTACACTGGAAATTTTTTTACTTGAGGTGTTTATGCTGGTATTTCACAAGGCGCTTCTCATTCAATTTTCAGAGTAGTTCTAATTTGCTTCAGTGCTTTTCTTGGATATATTTTTCCCCTGTGTATTTGCTTTGGCGAAAGCAAACTGTTCTGTTTTCTAAGTGGATGCTGCTCTTGTAGAGACTAGAAAGACTGTCAAAAGGCCACCACTGCCTTTTCAGGTGACTTGCCCGCGTGGAGGTTTTGCTGAGACAAGAGAGTCAGCTGCCTCCCTAGGATATGGTTTCACTCAGATACAGAAAATGCACATGTTAGTAATCAGGAATCTCCAACAATTCTAGTTCTGGCAAGTCTCCTGATAGATTATGCTAGGTGCTACATGTTTCACAGCATGTAGTATATCACGGAGCACAGCCAGTCAGCTCAGACAGTGTGGGTTCATGATTCTGCCCTGCTTCTGTGGGGCCAGATGTGCGTGACCACACTGTGGAGATGGAGTCCATTATTGTTGTATCATTTGTGTCTCTGGCCTTCTCTCTCTCAAGAAGCATTTCCTGTTCTATAGTAATAGATCACCAAATGTTCAGGGAACTCCCAGTTTTCCATTTTCTTCTTGAATTCTGTTCACAGGGAAGGATCTGATAATCAAGTGAGAAAGGTAGAAAATAGGCCAGGTGCCCAGTTAAATTTGTATCGGAACAGAAGGTGCATAGAACTCATTGCTGGACAAGTGCAATCTGCTACACATAAGTACTGATGCTCTAAAAACTCTATGCCTCTGCCTTAGACAGATATTTAAGGCACCTTTTAAAACATGTTCTAAGTATTATTTACTCAACCTCCTGATTATGATGATATTAGCACATGGATAGTAACATTGTTATCCGTGGTGTTTTCATGCATTGTCACTTAGTATCAGTAAAACTGTATGACCTCCTAGGCTGGTGCAATCTTCCAGTACTTACTTTATTCCAGTTTCATTCCCAACACTCAGGTGAGGTTTACTTATGGAACATAAACTTGACTTAATATTAATTTAGCTATTCTACCAATAGGAAGCTATAGCTATCTATCTTTTTTTTAATTTATTTATTTATCTTTAGAGGGGAAGGGAAGGAGAGAGGGAGAGAAATGTCAATGTATGGTTGCCTCTCATGTGTCCCCTGCCAGGAACTGGACTGCAACCCAGGCATGTACCCTGACTGGGAACTGAACCGCGATCCTTTGGTTCACAGGCCCATGCTCAATCCACTGAGCTACACCAGCCAAGGCTTCTATCTTTTTTTTTCCACCTTTTTTTTACTGTTGTTCAAGTACTATTTTCTCCATTTTTTCACCCACCTTTCCCCCCACTTAACACCAGCCATCCCCACTTCCACCCTTGATCCTACCTCTCTTTGGTTTTGTCCATGTGCCCTTTATAAATGTTCCTGACAACCCTTCTTCCTCCCCCCCCATTATCCCCTCCCACTTCCCCTCTGGTTACTGCCAGTTTGTTCATAATTTCAATGTCTGGTTATATTTAGCTTGCTCCTTTGTTTTGTTGATTAGGTTCCACTTATAGGTGAGATCGTATGGTATTTGTCATTTACTGCCTGGCTTATTTCACTTAGCATAATGCTCTCCAGTTCCATCCATGCTGTCCCAAAGGGTAGGAGCTCCTTCTTTCTTTCTGCTGCGTAGTATTCCGTTGTTTAAATGTATCATAATTTTTTGAGCCACTTATTTACTGATGGGCACTTAGGTTGCTTCCAGCACTTGGCTGTTGTAAATTGGAGTGTATAGGTTCTTTTGGATTGGTGTTTCAGGGTTCTTAGGGTATAATCCCAGCAGTGGAATTGCCAGATCAAAAGGCAGTTCCATTTTTAGTTTTCTGAGGAAATTCTATACCGCTTTCCACAGTGGCTGTGCCAGTCTGCATTCCCACCAACAGTGCCCTTTCCTTTACAACCTCTCCAACACTTGTTTGTTGATTTGTTTATGATGGTCATTCTGACTGGTGTGAAGTGTTATCTCATTGTGGTTTTAATTTGCATCTCTATGACAGCTAGTGATGCTAGGCATCCTTTCATATATCTCTAGGCCCCATGTATGTCCTCATTGGAGAAATGTCTGCTCAGGTCCTTTGCCTATTTTTTAATTGGATTGTTTGTCTTCCTGGAGTAGAGTCGTGTGAGTTCTTAAAATAATCCCATACAATAGAATATTTAAAAGTCAAATCACAATGCCTTGTGGGTTATCAGAAATTTTACATCAGGTTTGCCAACACTTCTTTAGTTTTAGGGTAGCTTATATTAGGTTAGCTGCACCTTGCCCTGGGTAACCACTTTTATTATAATATATTTCCTAAAAATATATAAATCAAGAAATTAATATAGTTTTATACACTGATAGTAGAGGCATAAATTAGTAGTCACTCTGGTGGGTAATGTTGTAGCATCTGTTAAAACTTAGACTCTGCATATCCTAAGGCCAAACAGTTCTGCTGCTCGTGTTTGTCCTAGAGTTCAACCCAACCATGTTTGCAGGGGGCACATGAAGAGATATGTGTGGCAGCTTTGTTCATATGATTGATTGAACCTCATGAAATTGCTGAGATTTGACCAATTTGGATTCATTGACGTGGCAATTTCAGGTTCAGCTTAATAATTGAAGAACACGAAAATGTCCATTAGTAGGAGAATGAATAAACTATAATGTTTGTAATTTATTTATTCATGATATGCCTATCATGATAGTATAACATAGTATAATGTTATCTGTTGTTGCATAACAAACTAACCCAAAACTCAGTGGCTTACATAATGGCCATTTAGTATTTCTCACAATTCTCTGGGCTACACGGGCTTGGCTGAGTGATCCTTCTATACATAGCATCACCTGAGGTTACCTGGAGCTTGGTTAGGGACTGGCTGGGTCCGAATCTCTTTTCCATCTCCTCTTTCTTTCTCTCTCTCTCCCTAGTCCCCTCCCTCCCTGTCTTCTCCTTTCTCCTCCTCTTTTTCTCCTACTCCCTTCTCCTTCCCCTTCTCTCAGCCGTCACCCCTCCCCCATAGGGTCTCTCATCGTTCAGTAGTTTTCTGAGCTTTTTATATACACTACTTGGATCCCAAAGTGGCAAAAGCAGAAGCTTCAAGGCCTCTGAAGACCTGAATTCAGAAGTCCTATAATATAATTTTTACCAGATTTTATTTGTTAAAGCCTATCACAAGGCCAGCCCAAATTTGTATAGTGATCTCACTAAATGTTGATGGCTATCTTTGGAAATTGTTTACTACAGGTACGATGGAAAATGGTGGAACAGATGAATTAATTTGCATAGATTTGTAAGACGTACTCTTGAGTAACAACAAGATGCAGAATAATGTGTGGTGTTAGTTTCTATTGCTGTGGAACTAGTTAACCACAAACTTAGTGACTTAAAATAATTCCTATTCACTATCTCACAATTCTATAGGTTGGAAGTCTGAGTGGGCTTACCTGGGTTCTCTGCTTAGGGTCTCACAAGGCTGAAATCAAGGTGTCAGCCAGGCTGGGTTCTTCTCTGGAAGCTCTGGGGAAGAATCTGCTTCCAAGCTCCTTCAAGTTGTTGGCAGAATTAATTCAGTTCCTTTGGATTATAACAGTGAAGTCCCATTTTCTTGCTGGCTGCCAGTGGTGGACACTCAGCTTCTAGAAGCCACCAGCACTTTTTGGTGCCTGTCATTTGCAAAGCCAGCAAAGAAGCACCAAACATGCTTTGCATCTCTCTGACTTCTCTTATGTTACTACCTAGAGAGAACTCTGCTTTTGAAGGGCATATGTAATTAGACTAAGTCCACTTGAATGATCTCTCTTTTGATCAGTGTAAAATCAACTCATTAGCAACTTTAATTATATTTACAAAGTTTCTTTTACCATATAACATAAGCAGGATGTGATGCCTCATATTAACAGTTCTGGAGAATAATCAAGGAATTTTAGGGGAGCATTTTAGCATTCTACCTACTGCATACGTAAATACATAGATAGCCCCCAAGACAATACCAAATGCATATGAATCTATATAGAAAATTACCTTCAAAACTAAATATTTACACATAAAGGGTTTACTACATTAACTATAGTAATTGCCTCTGGGGAGTAGACCCCAAATTTGAAAGTTGGGTGGTATTTATCCTTAATAGGAATGTTTCGGTTCCTTAACACAGAAATTTTGTTCCTGCATCTATATAATTAGAAAGCTAAATAATGTGTTAAAATAGAATCTGAAGGGTCAGACATTCCATTTCCCTCACTCTATGTCGAACAACTGTGCCTGCACCGGTGCACAGTAGCGCCCCTCTGCCTCGCTGCACTGTCTTTGGCAGGACTGCCTGAGGATTTGCCTGCCATCATTCTGCCAGTGGAATTCATCACAGCCTTGTCCAGAGCCAGTATTCACCAGTCAGTGCCTTTATAGCCACATAGTTGTCATCCTATTAAAATCTTCCACATTAATTGGCAAACAGCCACCGCCCAATCTCCCTAAGTGTCCTTCAACCAACTAGAGTGTCCTCACATCCCCAAGACCTGGAACCACAAGACATTCAGACCTCCTGCATGCTAGCAGGAGTGAATGCCTAACCCCTGATATGGTACAGCCCCCAGGGCTGCTCCAGTGTTTGGGCTGTGTCCTTTCTTTTTGCTTGGACAGTGTTTTCTCCTACCTGCACTAATTGTTCTGTATTGTGAACGTTAGCTCTTTGCCTAGTCTCAGTTTTAGAAGTACATTTATAAGGTAGCATTTTTCACAGGCATCTCTCCCTTCTCCTCTATCAAATGGTAAATGAACAGAAATGAAAAGTATTTTTTCACAAACCATAACAGTAATTGGTATGTGTTCTGCCTACTGTGACCAGCCGTATCTTAAACCACTACAGAGATATTTATATGTTCTCTCCTTTACCATTTAGAAGAAAGAAAATGCAGCTAACACTGCATTTTCATTAGAAACAGGTCTCTGCATTAGTGAGGAGAGGTTGAACACATCATTAGATGTCAGGATGTTTGCTTATAAAAACCTCAGGGAGAAAAGGGTCTGTTTCCCTGTTTCCACAGTCAGTAGCATAATGTTTTATTGACTTTGAGCTTCACTCAGAAATCATTGCTGGATGTCAAGCTTCCTAAATTGTAAACTCAGGCAAGTTCAGGCAAGCATAACTGGTGTGCAGACATGATTATTCCAAAATGGAATGATGTTTGCATTTAAAGGTAACCCATGGAATCAAACTCCTGAGTAGTTGTAAAGAAGATAAATTCCTCCATACACAAAATAAAAGTGTTTAGTTTATCAGGACTATAGAGGCACAACATAGTTAAGTTTTTTTAATTGAATGAAATGATGACTTATTTTTAGCCTTCAGTAAAGCCAGTATCACAATAGAAATAGCTGATATTTATATAACAGTTATCATGTCTCAGTTGCTCTGCTAAGCATGTAATCTGCAGCAAGAACTTGATGAGGATGGGATTATTGTTACTTCCATTTGAAAGAGCTCTTAAATAAATTGACCAAAGTCATGTAACTAAAAAGGGGCAGGAACTGCAATGAAAATCAAAAAACCCCTCTGACACCTGAGCCCCTCTCTCAAGTACTCTCTTGCTCCGATGACACTACTTTGCAGTCTCCTCCTAGAGATGAAGCTCTAAATTCCCATAATTCTGCATGTGCCATCTCATTAGCCAATGGCTGGTATTGGTTTATAAAAATGGTGTTATAGAAGTAAAACCAAATGAGCAGACTCATTATAGGAAACATGGGCTAAACTGTAATATATATCAGTGATTTACTGGCTCTAGTAATTTCCTTAAAACAAGACTTATTTTCTCATAGTTTTGGAGTTTAGAAGCCAGATATCAAGGTGTCAGCAGGGTCTTGTTTCCTCTAAAGATTCCAGGGAAGAATTCTTCCTTGTCTTTTTTATAGCTTCTGGTGGCCACCAGCAGTCTCTGGGTTGTGGCCACGCCACTCCCATCTCTGCCTCCACAGCCACATTGGCTCCTCCTCTTCTTTTCGTCTCTCCTCTCCTATGCTCTGAAGTCTCCCTTTGCCTTTCTCTTAGAAGGATATTTGTCATTGGATTTAGGGCTCATCTGAATAATCCAGGATTATCTACTCATATCAAGGGCTTAATCACAGCTTAAAAGCCTCCCCCCCCAAATAAGATAATATTCACTGGTTCTAGGGATGAGACTTTGGTATATTTTCAGGGGTCCTTTATCACCCTACCACACATGGGGAGGCTGATGGCAAGGCATGTGGAAGATTGAAAGCTGTAGAGGAAAACTAGAAGGCAAAATAGTGTGAGATGTAGGCTCTTCCAAAAAAAATCATCCCACAGAGCCATAGTCTTAATTAGGAAAGTACTACCCATTAAGTGATATTTTTAAAACAGTTGGAGCTTCCCCACCATCCCCATTCCCATTATCATAGGTGTGCTATTGGGGTTTAATTTATAGGAGCCAGGATAGCCAGATGTCCTTCAACATGCAAAAAACAGGCCCCCCAAAAGAATTGCCTCTGTTTTTTCTGGATATTACTCCCTTTACTTTTTTCCCTGAAATAATAGAGTAGATAAGTTATATTACCTGTGAATATCATTTCAGAATAGTAAAGGAAGTATTACATAACATTTGTTATAAAGTGAATCATTGCATCTGATAGGGGTGAAAACCATTATCATAACTAATAGGACACAGTTTAAAATGGGAGCACACATGTGTGATAAGCAAAGACAGAAGCAGCAATCTCTCCCCCCACCCCAGTGGGAGGAGGTGTGGTCAGGAAGGGAAGAGGAGAATTAGGAGAGGGAAGGGACAGCCTGCCCAGACAGGCTTGGTAGGGGTGAGAGACCTTGGCTTCATTTGAAAAGAAGATGTGTGAGAGGTCTTGGCCAGGAAAAGCACTTTTACTCTGTGTTTGAGGGACCAGTGAGGCTGGAAAAATAGGAGAACAGGGACTAAATATTGAAGTCCATAGACATGCCCATAAGGCTTCTGTAAATTTGTGAATGAGGTGTGCCTTATCCAGAGGTTATACTGAGTTTATATCCCCATGAGTCAAAGATAGTGATGTCACTTCCATAAAGCCTCAGAAGAAGGTGGTGGTGTTAGAAGGATCTAACGACAGGCTTTGGGCAGGTCTTATGCTACCTCTAAAGCTTAAGCTATAATTACCTTCATTTCAGCCTGTACACTTGGCAGTCTAGGGACTAAGGACCTAATGCTTGCTTAGCAGATCAAAACAAAAAATAATCTATAGTTAATCTTTAAATTGGGAAATAAAAATAAAGAAGCCACAGAATTTTCATACAAACAAATGGATAGAACTGGCATTTTGACAGTGAGATGGAAATTAAGAGGAGGCGTGTTTAAGAGGTTATGGTGAAGAGAAATAGAGCCTTTGAAATATTTATCCCAATTTATCAGCGTATGTTTAATTATCTGTTAAGTTTAGTGGTCTCTCTCCCACTAGAATGACAGCACCATGAGGGAAAGGACCATGTCTGTTTTGTTAGAAATATATACAAACATCATAGTGCCTGAACAGAGTAGTTGCTCAATAAATACTTGCTGGCAAAGGAATGAAGGAATGACTTGGCCAGGAGCTCTTGAATATCTGCATTAAACATCTGTGTATTACCATTCCAGGTTTTAATGATCTTGTGCTACTGTAAGAATTATTAATATGAAAAATAATGCGATTAGTTCCAGGTGTTTGGTATTTCCATTGTAAAATGTTTCAGAGTTAGTCACAGCAGAGATGTGCATCAAGCCCCACTGTCAAAATAAATGGGTTGCACACTCTGAAGCATAAATATTCGGGGGAAATAGCCAAGCAAAATGTTTGTGTAGCAGAGCCTCTATCTTGTTAGAATACAGATTAGATCATTAAGAAACAATGTTTCGCCCGCTTATCAGTGTTTGCATACAGCAGAGTCTGTTAATTGAGTGAGTATGGAGAACACTGATAGACCATCTCACTCCGTCAGGATTATTTCTCTGTATCAGTGGATTCTGCCTTTAATCCTGAGGACTGATTGAAGAGAGATACAGCAATGTTTTTTTAGACTGCTCTTTCTGGTCTTTGCCTTGCTTTATTCCTGGATTTGTAGATTTCACCAGTAACTTCATTTAGTTATAGAGTGCTCTGTGGGGAGGGGCGGTCACACATTAGGTCTGAACTCATTTACTAGAGTGTATGAAAGTAAATATGTAAGAAAGTTCAAGCAACTTCCCTTGCTGTCAAAAAGAAAAATAAATGGAACTGCGTATCAGATAAGATCGCAATTTGTCCACTCAGACCTTTAATTAAACTCAGGTTAATAGATCTCAAGATGAGGTATTTTAGCAAGTTATATGGCTAAGAATTCTCATTGGTTCCACCTCTTCAACTCCTTACTCTTGAAAAGTCACATTATAGATTTTAAAAAACATTCAAGTGATGTCAGCGTGATAATATTATTACTTGGTGAATAAATTCCTATATCGTTGATGACTCATGGAAGCACAAGATGTTCACCTCTAGAATCAGTATTCCTGTCCTTCTCACAGTGCTCCCTCCCCCTTCCACAAATCCAGTGTCCTCTTGAGTGATCATTGCCTAGGCTGGCACCAACATGGAAAGTTGGTTATCATATTCCTACATTTTTACAGAGTCTATGTGATCTCTCTGTGTGTTGTTTTTGAGAAAAATTAGGCAAAACAATATAAATAATGCATCTCCAATTATTATCATGTGTTCACTTGACTTCAAAAGGAAAATGGAATAGATCTGGACATCAAATAAAAGTAGGAGTTTGGCCCTGGCCGGTGTGGCTCAGTTGGTCGGAGCATCATCCAGTAACTGAAGGGTTGTGGGTTTGATTCCCAGTCAGGGCACATCCTTCAATCCCCAGTCCAGGTGTGCATGATCCCTGCTCAGGGCACGTGCAGAAGGCAACTAATTGATGTTTCTTTCTCACATCCATGTTTCTCTCTCCCCTTTCCTCTTTCTCCAAAAGCAATGGAAAAATGAAGAGTTTGTTCAGTTACTCCTTCCGTTAGAAAGAAATTATCTCAAATTCTGAGAGTTTCTCTTGTTCACAACTGTATGCTGGGTGAGTGGCAGCTACTTGCATTGCACTGTGTCAGGGTGACACAGTGGCCAAAGAGAACTCTTAGAGTTCAGTAGAACTCTTAGTTTACCTCCTACCTGTTGTAGATGAAGACTTTGAGCCAGATCTGTGAAGTGATTTTAAGTCAATGGAAGTGACAATTCCCTAATTAGAAACCTAAAGAAGAAGGTTTTGGTATCAGGTATTGATTATTCAATGTCTTGGGAGTTTGTGTGCTTCCTGGTTGGCTCTTAACTACATAAAATGCAACCAAGTGTATGTTGGGGACACTTATTACCAGTGGAGTACCACTCCGGGCTTTTTTTTCCCTCTCTCATCTATTTTTCTGCAGGGAAGGGGGTAACGTCTGGTTCTGCTTGTCATTTGAGGGCAGTTTATTCTATAGTCTTCCCTCTGCTGTGCAGTAGGGGTCCTGCTCCTGAAGGGGAGACCTGCCTTTGTCCAGGGACCTGGCAGTGTATCTAAACACCTGATGGGTATTAGCGCCTGTCTACCCAAAGGCCTGATGCAGGCCCCTAACAGCTTCGTCAGTAACAAGGGTCTTATTTGATTCTGCATTTACCTGACATGTCACTTTCATTGGATTCCAAGACTAGACAAAAAAGAATACGTGGTTTTTCTTTTATGCCACCCAAAAGTCTAGCAGTCTGAAAAAAAATTAACCTTCTCCAAATCAATCATGTCACCAGGAGGTAAGCACTGTTAGAAATCTCACATATTTTTTTCATTGTTATTTTTATGTGTGTGAGTTAGTATGCATGGTTATATATGTATTTGATTCAATGTTTAAAAAAATTGTTATCTTGCTGATTATGAAGTTTCTATTTTTGATTTTTTTAAATTAGAATATGTGCCAAAAAATATAAAGACCACCCAGACGGTTACTACACTGCAATTCTCTGTTCAGTACTGTATCACCTCCAAGCGTTGGGGGAAGTAGTGGTTGCCTGATTCTCTTTAAGAGTTTCACATGCTTTGGGGACTTCTCAGCACTGCTGTTATTCCAGAGGTCCTCTGTAGCAAGTACCGCTGTGAGCCCTATTGTATACTGTTATGTCATTATCCTAATCCAGGGGCTAGCAAACCACATCTCCCGGGCCAAATAC
This sequence comes from Artibeus jamaicensis, assembly GCF_021234435.1. Taxonomy (NCBI): domain Eukaryota; kingdom Metazoa; phylum Chordata; class Mammalia; order Chiroptera; family Phyllostomidae; genus Artibeus; species Artibeus jamaicensis. The sequence goes on along the minus strand of NW_026521249.1, from coordinate 822,564 downwards.
CCCCACCCCCACCTCCTTTCCCTCTGTTTTTGTATGGTCAACAAGCTAAGAATGGGTTTTACATTTTTAAGAACAGTTTTAAAAAGTAAGAATATGCAAACCAGACCTAAATGGCCTAAAAAGCTTAAAATATTTAATACCTGGCCTTTACAGAAAAACGTTGTCACTTGCTGGTAAGGTTATATTTAAATTTACTATGAATATTTAATATTATTTCCCCACTTAAGAAGGAAGTAAGCTATATCTGTGTGGAAAATGATTTGAAATTTGTGAGAAGCCTGTGTTAAATGCTGCCTGGAGCATCATCTGTGAGGGTGGGGCACTATGTGCAAAAGCCCAGTGGTGCTGGGGTGGTGGTAGTGATCCTCTGGAGAGATGTAGTTTCAGGGGGTGGAAACTCTATTTGTTGGCACATGTATTTCAGGTGAAAAACAGGGGCGAGATCAAATTTTTAGAACCGCAGTGAAGAGACAGACACCATTTAGTTGTGCTTCAGGCTGGTAAAGCAAGAAAAGAGATTCAGAAACTAGTGAAAACACTTTACTAAGCCTTTTCTCATGGCATTTTATTTATTCTTCAAATCAACCCCACAAAGTATGTGCTATTTGTGTTTTATAAATGAGGAAATCGAGATTCTGTGGTTTCAAAAACTTTCTCTAGGTCATATAGTAAGTAGAATTCAGATTTGAAAACACACCTGTTTGGCTCTAAATATCCATGACATTGTCTCCACCATGTACATATTTTCTATGTATATCATACACATTTCTGTGATGTTATTATGCAAAATGGTGATGGCAGATTCCAAGGTAAAACTGTGTAGCATTCATTCATTCTGGATACATTGAACTCTCTTTAGTATGACATTCAAGTCTATTCCCAGGTATGTGTCTGCTCCTCTGGCCACTTTCCTCTCCCCTCATTTTTTTCTTACCATGGATGGCATGCTGGTTCCCAAATGCAGCTGTTCATCACGCTTCTTGCATTATTGAATACAGCTCCTTCTGCTGGGGAGGCCTTTCCCAGTGTTTAGAAACATCTATTCATCCTTCAAACACCACCTCAGATATCACACCCTCTTAGAAGCCATCCCTGACTCCTCTTGGCAGTTACACAAGATCCTCTGAACTTGTTAGAATTGTTCTTTTTGAATAGTTGGAAAAGGAGTACTTGTGCATCTTTTCTTCGGTTGACTGTGAATCCTTAAGAACCAAGATTAGAGATGATTAACTCTAGCACTTAGCACAAATCCTAACATAGTGAGATATCTGTAGCTTTTGGTGATTCAGTGAATGAAAGAAAAAATGAACAAACAAATGAATGAACAGGGAAGGGAGGGAGGGAGTTGCTTTCCCAGTCAGGTGCACTGTGTGTATGTATGTTGTACTCCCTGCAGAACTCAGTCTGTCCCTTGGTCATCAGCACCTGCCACACTGATAATTTCCTATCTGGAAAGGTGCTGTGATCCATGCCAATCCATTTCGCTCTTGACTAACATTCACAAACACTTTAGGGTCTGTCCTAGTTCCTCTAGGGTCTGAGTACAAAGACCTGCACTGGATATGATTTTACCTCAGCATCAAGTGTTTACCAAATGTTGTGTTTACCATATAACCACCTAATGGTTTGGTACATCCCTCCTCAGCCCCAGCATATCCATGATGGCTGCGGTTCCATTGCTGTCTGTGGGCTGCATAGATCTGTGCTGGGCAAGTCCCTCCTCAGTGGGCCTAATCTTTAAGGCAGACACATAGCCTGTAAATGGTTACTAATCCAGTTCTCTCTCTCTTGAAACACCTAAGTCACTTTTAGTTTGGGGTGTGTGTGGTTATTTTATGTATCAGTTTGACTGGGCTAAGGGATGCCCATCCAGAAGCTGGTAAAACTTATTTCTGTGTGCCTGTAAGGGTGTTTCAGGGAGAGATTAGCATTTCAGTTAGTAGACTTAGTAAGGAAAAGCCATCCTGCCTTTCCAGTGTGTGAGGGCATCACTCAATCTATTGAGGGCTGAATAGAACAAAAAAAGTGGAGAAAGAGTAAATTTTCTCCCTCTTCTTTATCTGGGAGGCCCGTGTTCTCCTCCCCTTAGTCATCATACCTTCATACTGCGGGATTTACACAAGCAGCCCTCTTCCTCACTCAGGCCAGGGGACCCAGATTAAATTACACCACTGGCTTTCCCAGTTCTCCAGCTTGCAGACAGCAAGCAGATGTTGGGACTACTTAAACCCTGTAACTGTGTGAGCCAATTCCTATAATTAATAGGCTCTGATATATACTCTATTGGTTCTATTATTTCTCTGAAGAACCGATACAGTGTGGATTTTTAGCCTAATATTGCAAATGACCACAACAAGAAGGCCCTTATAATCAATCCTCTTGTAGGAAAATCTCATTAACTATTAGTTGTTAGAACATTGTTCACTGGGTTTTTCTTACACCATTCCAGACAGGGTCACTGAGGCAGGAAAATGCAAAGGGTGTTCTGAAGCAGAGCACCCAAGATGCTCTAATTTTCCAACTGCACAGGTCACTGTGACATCAGTCCTGATCTTATCTGCCTTCCTCAGCCTCTGGGAAGGAACAGTGGACTCAGAGCGGGGTGCAGCATTCACATGATAATTCAGTGCAGCCCAGCCTGTATAAATATTGCATCGTTTTACATTTTCATAAACTATAATCTATAATGGCTCCCTAAGGACCCACTATTTTCTCTCTACTACATATCATGCATTTTTAACTGTCTGTAATTACACAATTAAGCAGTATACCATTGGGGCTCACAGGAATTATTAGCTCAAAATGTTTCCACTTCCATAACCTGGCACCAGGAACAGTTCTTGCCTGAGGGGATGGTGGGTCCGTTCACCTAGGTGCCTGAATAAGGGGAGCCCCTGCTCTCAGTCTGGAGTTTCTCAAGGGAGTGGAACTCCTCATTGAACTTAAACATGGCAGAAGACAGTAAGAAAGACAGAAACCCAGCACCAGCCCAAGAAATGGGGAGGTGTTCCAGGCCAGGAGGAAATGGAGAAAATTAACTGACATTTCATTTCCATCCCCATCGTCCCTACCAATGAATGTATTTTAGTGAAAAATCACCACTTTGGGTGGGGAGAGGATAAAGAGGGTAAAATGGGTGAAATTCAAGGTGACAGAGGAGACTAGACTTCAGGTGTTGAACACACAATAGAGTATATAGGCATTGTATTATAAAGTTGTACACTTGAAGTTGATGCAATGTTATCAATCATTATTACCTCGATAAGTTTAATTTAAAAAACTACCAAACTGTGCCTCTTTGGCACACTCAGTATGCTTTGACTTTTTAATTCTTTCCATGAGAAGATTTTAGTCTTGTCTGCATTGCTCCTGCAACTCAAACCTGCATGAGTGTGTATTATTTTAACACGTCACATAGGTCAGGTGTGTGTCAGCACAGAGAGAACAGACTGAAAGTCTCATATTCTTAAATGACGTGTGAGAGTAACACCTACAGAAGTTTTTATTGGGCTCAGCAATTCTGTGGTAGCACTTTTGATACATTTATTTATTTCCTTCACTTAAAACTGCTGTGAAATATTCTCTCTAGAAAGTTTCTTGTACACCTCACATTTTCCTAAAAGGTTATCCTCTTCCCCCTGTGTCTTCACATACAAGGTGTTGAGAATGTGTTTAATGTCATGTTTACCTCTACTTGCTCATAGCATATAAAAAAGTCCTTTACAGTAAAGATATGTTAAATATAATAATAATAACAATAATAATAATAATATATCTTTGCAATTTTTTAAAAAGCATTTTAAATCTTAAACTTTATAAACAGCAAAAATAAGGACATTGCTTTTAAAATAGTACATGTGTTAGCTTGGATGAAAGGGACTAGAAAATAAGCAGATACTGTGTTTGGGGGCAGATTCAGAAAAATATTTTATCCTGGCTGGCGTAGCTCAGTGGATTGAGCACAGGCTGCGAACCAAGGTTTCGCTGGTTCGATTCCCAGTCAGGGCACATGCCTGGGTTGCAGGCCAAGGCCCCACTTGGGGACACACAAGAGGCAACCATACATTGATGTTTCTCTCCTTCCCTTCTTCTCCCTCTAAATAAAAATTTTTTAAAAAGGAAAAATATTTTATTTAATAGGGAGCTTTGAAAAAGATTAAGTGATAGAGATCATTTTGCTGTGTTTTTGTATATTTTACTCAGGTTCTATTTTGTCTAGTCTCTTTTTTTAAAATGTTTCATTGTCATTTTTATATCTGTATTCAGATTTTTTGAGAATTAAACTGTCAATTAGATGTGGAAATAGGACAAAAGTTAGATATCATAAACTATAGGGAGGGATTGTGCAATAAAAATTTCCTTTAGAACTGGATACTTTGCTTAAGTAAAAAAATGTATTCAGGTGTTCCCTCAAATAAGCAATGAATGCCTTGAAAATGCATGGCTACATTTTACTCCTTCACCCTACCACACAGCTTCCTCAGTGTGCTGGTCCACCTGCGTTCCGGATGGAGTCCGGCTGGGTGGCTCTGTTCTCTGCAGCTCTGCTGCTGCTGGAGCATCAGCTCCAGATTGCAGAACACTCTGCCTTTCCTTCTTTCACAGCCTAAACTCCTCTTTTCATTTATGGCCTAATTCAGTTTGTGCCAGTCCAATTTTTGTTCTCCCTCCTTCGAAACCTTTCAGTACTCACACTCTTCATTCCAGCACTGTCTCCCAATGATGGAGCGCCTTTTCTGTTTCTAATTATTGCAAGTCTATTTGCTTTCTCTCCACAATTATGTTCTAAGTTCCTTGAGAGTAGGCCATGCACCCCACAGTGTTAATTAAAAGCTTGCTAGCTGAGCTTTTATTGAAGTATCATTAGACTAATTTTTTTAAAAAGAAAAACCTTAAATGCTCTTTACAGATTTAAAGAAGGGGTTAACACTTTCTGTCATGGTTCAGGTAGTAAGTTTTGGGGGGCTTTGTGACAAAATGGTCTTTTCTGTAACTACTCAGCTCTGACATTCCAGCACAAAACTAGCTGTAGACCATAGGTATGCCAGTGAGTGTGGCTGGGTTCCAATAACATTCTATTTACAAAGCAGCAGCAGGTGAGATTTTGCCAAGCTCTGGTCTCAAGCATAGGAAACATCTCTTACAGAGAGCACCTTGTTTAACCTCCGAGTAACTGACAGGGAGAGGACAGTGTAAGTCACAAGGGGCATGCATCTCATTCATCGGTCTGAAGAAAGAACAGCATCTCAAGGTTTCCTTGACATGTTCCCAAAACATCCCCAGTAATGAAATGTTTTGATAGTTACTCAGAATATGATAAGTAATGACTTTCCGTGTTTTAAAAGTCATATTTATTCTGGAACCCTCACAGAGGTCTATCAGGAATGTACCTTGGTCCAGTGTTTCTAGAAGCATTTTAATATTATATACCCTAAATATATTACTAGTCTCCTATCTATCTATCAATTCCCTGTTGGAAAATATGCTGAAGAAGTTATTTTATTCAATATATGATTACCAAAGGCCTACAATGTGCCAGGCACTGGGCTAGGTGTTGGGTCACTATGGCAGTGAGCAGAGACTGAGCTACAGGATGTCAGTTACAATCTTGTTCATCACAAAGAAAGTCCGTAATAAATCTTATATTCAACAGTGAGTAGCAGTTAAACTCTGATATATCTATATGATAGAATATTTTACAACTATTAAAATTATATTGTAGAAACATTTTAATTGCATAGAAAGATATTCAAATATAATATTAAGAGAGCCCCAGCTGGTGTGGCTCAGTGGATTGAGTGCTAGCCTGTGAACCAAAAGGTCATGAGTTCAATTACCAGTCAGGGCACATGCATAGGTTGTGGGCTAGCTCACCAGTAGGGGGCGCATAAGAGGCAACAACACATTGATGTTTCTTTCTCTTCCTGCCTCTCTCCCCTCCTCTCTCTCTAAAAATAAATAAAATAAAATAAGTGAAAAGTGTGTTAAAATGTATAGAATTTTTTTTCAAAACTTAAAAATTACAGATATGCCTAGACAAAATAACCTCATAATGAAAGTCACCATATATTAACAATGACTTTCTCTTGATGGTGAAATTCCCAAAGATCTTTGCTTTTGTATCTGTATTTCATATTTTTTCCTAAAATAACCATATATTATTTGTGTGAAAGCAAAAAAAAAAAAAACCCTCAGAGATTTTTTTCAATTAAGCAAAATTCCTAACAATAAAGGGCTTGGCTTCCATAAAAAATAAGTTAAGGGTGACTTTTTGTTAGGCAAAAATAGAGAATTTTACTCTAGTAAAATTGTTGCTGAGTTGCCTATAAGATTATGAATGTTCATCTTCATGCACATTCAAATTTTAAAATATTTTTCTCTCAACCAGGATATTGCATAAAGTTGAATCTTTTCCATTTCATTTTAACTTACCAAGGGTTAACCAGAAAATCTTTGTTTCAACCCTCCTCGATCTCCAAGTCCCCTTTGCTGCTCTGGCACATCCAGTCTTATGAATATAATTGAATCTCCCTTGATGACTCAGTGTGCTGCAGGACCTCAGGGCTGCAATGCTGACCATCAATTATCATTGTACAGAACAAAAGATATAGATGTGGAAGATACATAATATTGAACTGAGCCTGAAATGATTCTGGGATAGCCTCTGGGAATTGCTTTGCAGAATAAATTCCTGATGTCAGTGAGTTTTTGTTGTGTCTTTTCTCTTCTAAAAGCTTGCTTAGTTCAGGGAAAGGAAAAAACATACCCAGTGATTTGAACTTTCTAGTTACCTAGGGCCTGGTTTCTCTAGATTTTTAGTCCATTGTCTTCCACCTCTTTTTAAAATCTCATATAAAATGTGAAAAGCTGTTTCTATTCAGCTATTCTGCTGTGTCTTTCCATGGGCACTGGTGATCTCTCCAATATTGACTAGACCAGGATTGTCTCTTGGGGCCAGGAGACCCAAAACATTCCATAGTGCTTCATCAGCCAAAATCCTTACCTGATAGAAATCAGGTTGAAGTGAACAAACAGCAAATGTGGTTTGGAAGGAGGATAAGTTGTAAAAAGGCAATCAGTGATCCAACTGAGATTTAAATTTTACATCTGTATTCCTGAGGGATATTGTTCTATAGTTTTTCTTTTTGGTGTTTGTCTGCTTTTGGTATGAGAGTAATGAGTGATCAGTGAGCAGAAGAGAGGTCTCTCTCATGCCTTTTGTCTTCATGAGGGTGTCCTGCTTTTCTGACAGTCACACTGGTTTGAGTCTCTTCAGCTCTTAGGATGGCCACCTTCACTTCAACCCCCTGCTCCCCAATTCAGCAGCAGAGCTCCCCACCCAGGTGGGGATAACTCTGAGAGTTATCCCACCCAGACCTGGCTCTGACAAGAACCATAAACTGCAGGTTCCAGAGTGCAGAGTAAATTAATCTGAGCCTACACTGAAACTCCTGCTTCCCTTCTGGTGTGCAGCAGCAGGAATTACAGAGGTGCTGAGGCACCAATTCCCCTCAGCCCTCAGGGCACCCAGGTGGATTCAGCTCATGCCCAAGTATCCTCTTCCATTTATACCAGTGGAGAATGCTAATATCTTCAGTTCCTACATGGATTGGAACTTGAAAGGTTGGGAAGCACTGATCACATTTCCTGAAAGAAGATCCAAGAACAGTTCCTGCTGCAAGATAAAATATCTGACAAAGATTAGGTCAAGTACATTTGGAGATCAATGCTCATGACAGGACTCATTTTACAGCTGAGGAACTTGAGCTGAAGATCCTTCGGTTAGTTGGTGACAGATCTGGGACCAGCCAGCCTGTCGGTCTCTTGCTCCATATTTTGGTCTTCCCTTTTTTGCACAGCAGCTATTGAGACTTGGATGAACAATGGGGGGGTCATAAAAGCATCATATAGTTGATAAGATGGAAAATGCATTGTCCTGGAAGTCAGGGGACCTGGGTTCATGATCTGTACATGACTCTTGAACAAGTTACTGTGTTCTAGTTTTCATTCCATACATGATGCAGACAAAGAAATTGAGAATTCTTCTAGAGTGTGGCAAAGCTTGTCTAATAGCAGAAGCTAAAGGAAATAACTTGTACAAGTTTCAGTAGCTGGTTAGTGGCAAAGCTCAGCCTCCAACAGAGCTCTCTCTCCTCCAGTGTCGCATTTCCTGGTGTTTTCTAAGGACCCAATTACAGTAAAAGAAAACATTTTGTCCCATCATCAGGACTTGTTTTTATGTTGTCAGGAAACAAAATGCTAACAGTAGTTAAGTAGTGAAAAGGTTTGTTGGTTTTTGTTTTTTGTTTTTAGCTTTTACCAGAAAAAGATTCTTTCTAAAGAGTTGCCATCTGAAATGTGTGAGGTTGCGAGATAACCTTTCATCACTGCATGCATGGAGCTTCCATAACAGGGTCAGCAAGCCAAGTCCTCCCGTGGGAAGTGAGGGTCTGCCTGAAAACAGGTCTTTCTGTTTCCCCTCTTCCGGCCCAACGAAGGGAAGAAACATCCGTCGTGAATTCAAATTGGATTTAGCCCAAACATGTTAATCTTGAAACTCTAAAATAGGATGGTTCTATAATTTGGGGAAATGGCATGTCTGTTAGTATGAATTCAAACATCTGTGTTTGTGAAAACTGTTGTATCCTGCTGCTTTTAGAAGCAATGCAGATACAGCTCTAGTTCTATAAATATGTGGATGGAATCCAGTCTGCTCTCCATATTTTCCTTGTTAAATTTTACTGACTGGAGTTGCTTTTCTAAAATAAGATCCCCCAAACAGCTAATATCAAATTTATGGCTAGTTGTCTAAATAACTAGACTGTTTGTCTACCTGATAGTTGTTCTTTCCTTTCTGTTGCTTATTAATAGAATCACTATAGTGTTGAAGATGATGAGAGCAGCTTTTAAAAACTATATGTTCTACCTTCCTTCACAGAAAGAAGTAGTCAGCAGGATGTCAGATGGAATTTGTTCATGAAACTTAATAGAAGGCTCTTTAATGGGACTTACTAAGCTTGCACACCTTTTGCTTTCTTCACTTTACTTGCTTCTTCTGCTTCCTTTTATGGGACCTGATGGCTCTACCCCCAGAAGCCGCCTATCCTATGACAATGATTGGTCTTGATGGTGGAAGTAATATACTTTAAGGACTATACAGCAGGCCATAGGTAGTGTAAGCCTGAAACACTGATGATACCATGTACCCACTATTATCCAGGTAGTTCAGGTAGCATGAGAGTATCCCCCTCTAGTCTTCTTTAGGTGAGTGCAAAACAATCTTCATCGGTGCAAACCACTGTTAATTTGACTGTGGTACAAGTACCTGAAGATCCTTCCTATCTGAGACAGTAATCATATGGATAGAATTGTGATATTAAGCTTTAAATTTACAATTAGCTTTTTTCTTTCCAGTTGTGTAGGATTGATCATCAGGTGGTTGTAAAATATGTCATTTAGAAAGCTCATGCTTTGGATTATACAGTATATAGAACACATAGTAGTAAAGTAATGATACAAAATATTAAGTAGGTTTTAAAACTTAGTTTTTTTAAAAGTTACATGCATAAAATGTAGTTGTATGTACAGTTTTATTAGTGTTGTTAAATACATAAAGTTAGGTAAACATCAACACAATTGGGATGCAGAAAATTTCTTTTACTCCAAAGAAGTTTCCTTATGCTATCCTTATGTAGTCATTTATTTTTATAGGTCTGTTTTTTACTCTATCATCCTTCATTTATCTTTATGTTTATCCCATTGCTAATACCACACTTTCTTGTTTACTGTAGTATTATACTAATTATTAAAATCAGGTAACCTGAACTTTTCAATGTTCATTTAAGGAAAAAAAAAACAGTGTTGGCTATTATGGTTCTTTTGCCTCTCCACAAAATGATTTTTATACATTGATCTTGTATATGCAACTTTGCATTTATAGTTCTAGGAAAGTTTTCTTTTCTTCTTTTCTGATAGATCCTTTGGGATTTTCTACATACACAATCAGGTTATTTGAGTAGAAACAGTTATATTTCTATTTTTCTCAATCTGAATGCTTTTTAAATTTTTTTGCCTTATTTCTTTGACTAAGACTTCTAATATGATGTTAAATAGGAGTATTGAGTGCAGAAATTCTTCTTTATTCCCAATCTTAGGATAAAAGCATTCATTGTTTCCCTACTAATTGATGTTAGCTTAGGTCGTTTTCTTTTTGTTTTTTGGTAGAAGTTTTCTTCTAATCTTAATTTACTGATAGCTTTTATAATGAATATTAGTTTCTTTTCAACTATCTTTACATCTGTTAAAATGATCATATGTTTCAGTATTTTTAGGCTGTTAATAAGGTGAATTTCTTTGATTGATTTTGCATGTGGAAATAATCTTGCATTCTTATGATGATCTTTACTTGGTTGGAATATATTATCCTTTTTATATATTCCTGGAACTTGTTTACTAATATTTTGCTGAGAATGTTTATATCTGTGTTTGAGAGTGCAATGTTTTATAGGTTTCTTTTCTGTGTTTGTCTGGTTTTGGTATTAGTGGTAAAGCTGACCTCATTAAATGAGTTAGGCAATGTTTGTTCTTTTTTTGTTTTGGGAGAGATAGACTTAGCATTCATTTCTTCCTTAAGTGTATAATTCACTAGTGAAACCATCTCAGTCAGGAGTCCTTTTTTTTGGCAGGAGAGTTATAACTACAAATTTAATTTTTAATAGAGGTGACTATTTGGCTTATCTGTTTCTCTTTGAGTGAATTTTAGTACTTTGTGTCATTTATAGACTTGGTTTATTTCATCAAAATTGTTGAGCTTATTGGTGTAGAGTTGTTTATAGTATCCCTTTATAATTATTTTAATGTTTATGAGATCTAAAGGAATATTGGCTTTTCTGCTATTGATATTTTAAAATAGTATTTTCTTTTGTTTCTTCCTCAGTCAAGACTGAGAAGTTTAATCAATTTTATTGAACTTTTAAGAAACCATTTCATGGTTACATTGTTTTTCCCTGTTTTTCTCCTTTTAACTTTATTGGTTTCTGCTCCTAATTATTTAATTCCTTCAGCTTGTTTTAGGTTTAGTTTGCCCTTCTTCTTCTCCTTCTTCTTTTTTTTTTAAAGATTTTATTTATTTATCTTTAGAGGGAAAGGGAAGAAGGGAGGGAGAGAAACATCAATGTATGGTTGCCTTTCATGCGTCCCCTGCTGAGAACTGGCCTGCAGGGAACTGGCCTGCAACCCAGGAATGTGCCCTGACCTGAAATCGAACCGCGATTGTCTGGTTTGCAGGCCCGTGCTCAATCCACTGAGCTACACCAGCCAGGGCTTTTTTTAACTTTCTTATGTTAGAAGATTATATGACTAATTTCACAACATTATTCTTTTCTAATATAAGCATGTAATGCCATAAAATCCTATCTAGGAACATTTATAACTCATCCTACAAATTTTGATATGTTGTGTTTTTATTTTTAGTTAATATTACATTTTTTTTGTTCTTTGTGACATGCTCTTTGACCCATTACTTAGAAATGTGTTGTGTAACTAGCAATGAAATAAAACACTTCCAGATATTTTTCTGTGATTGATTTTTACTTTAATTTTATTAATAACAGAAAGCATACTTTGTTCATTTAAATGTTTAAAAATTTGTTAAGGATTGTTTTATGACCAAGAGTATATGATAACTGTCTCATGTGTAATGTATATTTACCTTTGTTGGTTAAATTTTTCTATAAGTGGCAAATATTCCTAATCAGACAGTAGTATAGGTTTAGGTCTTCTAGATCTTAGTGATTTTTAAAATTTGATCTTTATTGTATTTTTTCCATTACCATTTACTCCTGTTATACTCCTCTGCCCCCAGCAGTCACCACACTGCTGTCCATGTCCACCAGTACTTTTTCCTTTTTGCTCAATCCCTTCACCCTTAACCTCCGCCACCCCTGCCTTTAGCTGTCATCCTGTTCTCCAATTATGAGTCTCAGTTTAGTTTGTTCATTAGATTCTACATATGAGTGAAAATATATGGTATTTTTTTCTCTGGCTTATTTCAGTTAGCATAATGTTCTCCAGGTCCATCCATGCTGTTGCAAAAGGTAAAATTTTTCTTCTTTTTTATGGCTGAATAGCATTCAGTTGTGTAAATGCTCCATTGTTGTTTTATCCACTCATATACTGATGGACACTTCGGCTGCTTCCATATCTTGGTGATTGTAAATAACACGTAGTGAACATGGGGGTGCTTATGTTCTTTTAAATTAGTGTTTTGGGTTCCTTTAGGTATATTCCCAGAAATGGGATTGCTGGGTCAAAAGGCAGATCCTTTTTTAGTTTGTTGTGTTCTCCATACTGCTTCCCACAGTGCACAAATCTACATTCCTACCAAGAGAGCAAAAGGGTTCCCCTTCTCCACATCCTCACCTGTGCTTATTGTTTGTTGATTTATTGATGATAGATTGACAGGTGTGAGGTGGTATCTCACTGTGGTCTTATTTGCATTTCTTTGATCATTAGTAATGTTGAGCATCTTTTCATATATATATTGCCCATCTGTATATCCTTTTTGGAGAATTGTCTATTCAGGTCCTTTGCCCATTTTTAAATTGGGTTGTTTATACTTTTGGTGTTGAGTTTTGTAAGTTCTTAATAAATTTTGGATATTAACCCTTATCAGATGTGTCAGGAAATATGTTCTCCCATTCTGTGGGTTATCTTTTTTATTTTGGCGATGATTTCCTTTGCTGTGCAAAATTCTTTCAGTTTGATGAGTGCCATTTGTTTGTTTCTTTCTTTTCTTTTCCTTGACTGGAGTAGTGTATCTGATAAAATATTGCTATGAGCAATACCCAAGATTTTGCTGCCTATGCTTTCTTCTACAGTTTTTATGTTTTTTTATGATTTCATTTTGAGCTTATAGTTCTTGTGTGTGATGTAGAAGGTGGTCTATTTTCTTTTTTTTGCACATATATGTCCAATTTTCCCAACATCATCTATTGAATAAATTATCTTTAGCCCATTGTATGTGTTTGCTTCCTCTGTCAATTATTAACTGACTATAAAGATGAAGGTTTATTTCTGGGCTCTGTATTCTGTTCCATTGATCTATGTGTCTATTTTTATACCACTAACGTGCTGTTTTAAATACTGTGACCTTATAATACAATTTCATATTAGGTAGCATGGTTCCTCCAACTTTGTTCTTCTTTCTCAGGATTGCTGTTACTATGCGGGGCCGTTTGTGGTTCCATATAAATGTTTGAAATATTTGTTCTAGTTCTGTGAAATATGTCATTGGTATCTGGATAGGAATTGCATTAAGTATATAGATCGCTTGGGTAGTATGGGCATTTTAATGATGTTATCTCTTCCTATCCATGAATACCATATGTCCTTTTACATATTTGTATCATCTGCTTTCTTCATTGTCTTATTTTTTCTTTGATTTTATTTTTTTTCATTTTTTTATTGTTGTTCAAGTTCAGTTGTCTTCATTTTTACCCCACCACATGTTCCCCTCACCTATCTCCACCTCCCACCCTCAGACCTACTCCCTTTGGCTTTGTCCATGGGTCCTTTATAAATGTTCCTTGATGTCCCTCCCCTTATTTTTCCCCATTATCTCTCTCCAACCTCCTGTAGAAAGGAGCTCCTACCCTTTGCAACAGCATGGATAGAATTAGAGATCATTATGCTGAATGAAATAAACCAGGTGGTAGAAGACAAATATCATGTTATCTCACCTTTAACTGCAACATAATCAACAAAACATATACATAAACAGAATACAAGCAGAGACATTGTAATAAAGAACAATCTTCATTGTCTTACAACTTTTCCAAGTACAGGTCTTTTACATCCTTGGTTAGGTTTTTTTCCTAGGTATTTTATTCATTTTGAAGCAATTGTGAATGGGATTGTTTCTTAATTTCCCTTTCTGTTAGTTTATTATTGGCATATAAAATGCAACTAATTTCTGGTTATTAGTTTTGTATCCTGCTACTTCACTGAATTCACTTATCAGGTCAGGTTGTTTCTTGGTGGTATCTTTGGGGTTTTCCATATACAGTAGCATGTCATCTGAAAATAGACAGTTTTATTTCTTTCTTTCCAATTTGGATGCCTTTTATTTCTTCTTCTTGTCTGACTGCTATGGCTAGGACTCTCAGTAATATGTTGAATAAGAAAGGTGAAAGTGGGCATCCTTGTCTTATTCCTGATATTAAGAGGAATGCTTTTATTTCTCCCATTGAGTATGATGCTGGCAGTGGGTTTGTCATATATGGCCTTTATTATATTTAGCTATGTTTCTTTTAATTCCACTTTGCTGAGAGTTTTTTTATCATAAATGGATGCTGGATTTTGTCAAATGCTTTTTCTGCGTCTATTCATTTGACTGTATATTTTTTATCCTTCATTTTATTTATGTGGTGAATCATATATATTGGTTTGTGAATGTTGTACCAACCTTGCATTCCCACAATAAATCCCACTTGATCATGGTGTATAATCTTTTTGATACACTGTTGTATTTGGTTTGCTGATATTTCATTGCGTGTTTTAGTGTCTATGTTCATCAGGGATGTTGGCCTGTAATTTTCTTTTTTTGTAAGGTCTTTATCTGGTTTTAGTAGAAGGATAATGTTAGACTTGTACAATGAGTTTGGGAAAATTCTATCTCTTTGAATTTTATGAAATAATTTGTGAAACAGAGGTGTTAGTTCTTCTTGGAGTGTTTGGTATAATTCAACTGTGAAGGCATCCTGTACAGGGCTTTTGTTTGTTGGGTGTTTTTTGACCACTCCTTTAATTTCATTAGATATAATCGGTCTATTCAGATTCTCTGATTCTTCCTGATTTATTTTTGGAAGATTGTAAGTTTCTAAGAATTTGTCCATTTCATTCAGGTTGTTCAGTTTGTTGGTATATAGTTGTTCATAACATTATTTTACAATCCTTTGTATTTCTTTGGTGTTAGTTATTTCTCCTCTTTCATTTCTGATTGTATTTATTTGGGGCCTTGCTCTTTTTTTTTCTTGATGAATCTGGTTAAAGTTTTGTTAATCTTGCTTATCTTTTCAAAGAGCCAGCTATTGGATTTATTGATCTTGTTTTGTATTATTTTTTTCAACTCTATTTCATTTATTTCTACTCTGATCTTTATTATTTCCTTCTTTCTATTCACTTTGGGCCTCATTTGTTGTTCTTTTTCTGGTTTCTTAAAGTATGATGTTAGATTGTTTCTCTGAGGTTTTTCTTCTTTTTTTTGAGATAGGTCTGTAATGCTATGAATTTCTTTAATAGGATTGCTTTCACAATATCCTACAGATTTTGGATTTTTGTATCTTCATTTTCTTTTGTTTCAAGGTATCATCTGATTTCTTCCTTGATCTTGTTGTTGATCCATTCATCATTTAATAACATGTTCTTTAGCTTCCATGTCTTTGTGTGTTTTTCAGTGTTCTTTTGGTGATTCACTTCTGGTTTCATAGCACTGTGGTCAGAGAAGATACTTGATATAATTTCAGTCTTCTTAAATGTATTGAAACTTGTATTGTGTTCTAAAATGTGGTCTATCCTAGAAAATTTTCCATGTGCACTTGAGAAGTATGTATATTCTGATGTTTTGGGGTGAAATGCTCTGAACATATCAGTCAAATCCATTTGATCTAGTGTCATTTAAGGCCACTGTCTCCTTGTTGATTTCCTGTCTGTAAAGCCTATTCATTGAAATCAATGGGGTGTTAAAATTCCCACCTATGACTGTACTTCTGTCTATCTCTCCCATTATGTCTTTCAGGATTTGCTTTGTATATTTAGGTGCTCCTATGTTGCATGAATAGTTACTATGGTCATATCCTCTTGTTGGATTTTTCACTTTATCCTTATATCATGTCTTTCTTTGTCTCTTACTATAGCCTTGGTTTTAAGGTCTATTTTGTCGGACATAAGTATTGCTACCTCAGCTTTTTATTCCTTTCCACATGCATGAAATATCTTTTTCTGTCCCTATGCTTTTAGTCTGTGTATCTTTCAATCTGAAATATGTTTCTTGGAGGCAGCATATATATGGGTCTTGTTTTCTTATCCATTCAGCTACCCTTTGTATTTAGGTTGGAGTATTTATGCCATTTACATTTAAGGTGATTCATATTTAGTGCCATTTTATTGTTACATTGTTGTCTTCTTTTTTTTTTTTCTTTCTTTCTCTTTTTCTTGAAGCAAGCCCTTTAAGATGTGTTGCAGTACTGGTTTATGTAACCAAATGCTTTTACCTTTTTCTTGTCTGGGAAGCTTTTTATTTATTCTTTGATTTTAAATGATAGCTTTGCTGGGTAAAGTAGCTTTGGTTGTAGGTCCTTGTTTATCATCACCTTGAATATTTCATGCCATTCCCTCCTGGCCCAAAATGTTTTTGACACCTAATCCAATGATAGTGTAATTGGTTTTCCCTTGTGGGTAACTATCTGCTTTTCTCTTGCAGATTTTAGGATTTTCTCCTTGTCTTTAAGCCTTGTCATTTTAATTATTTTGTGCCTCGGGGTAGGCCTCTTTTGGTCCAATTTGTTTAGGACTCTGAGCTTTGGACTTGTATGTCTTTTTTCTTCATCAGATTAAGGAAGTTTTCAGTCATTTTTTTCTTCAAATAAGTACTTGATCACTTGCTTACTCTATTCTCTTTCTGGTATTTCCATGATGTGGGTGTTGTTACACTTCATGTTGTCCAAAATATTTCTTAGGCTCTCCTCATTGTTTAAAAATTCATTTTTCTTTTTGCTGCTCTGCCTGGGTGTTTTTTCCTACTGTGTCTTCCAAATCACTTACCCAGTCCTCTGTTTCATCCAACCTAGTATTTATTCCTTCCAGTATATTATTTATTTTTGATATTGCATTCTTTATTTCTGACTGGTGCTTTTTACGGTTTCTATATCTTTTTTAATGCTGCTGAGAATCCTTATAATCATTACTCTAAATTCTCTATCTGATAAATTGCTTGCCTCTATTTCCTCTAGTTCTTCTTCTAGAGAATTCTCTTGTTCTTTCATTTGGGGTCTCTTTCTTTGTCTTCTCATTTTGGCTGCTTCTTTGAATTTCTCTACCTTAGTTATTAAACTAATCGATGTTATCGCCCTAAGTTGTAATCAGCAATCCAGCTTAAGTACCACAGGGCTTAGCTATTACTTCCCCGTCATTTGGAGAAGAGTGCTCTGCCTGAGAAGGATGGCTTCTGCAGTATGGGGAATGACTTAGCACAGGAATCTTGGTGGCTGTTCCTTCAGTTCTCCCCAGAGCCACCAGCCCCAGACTCTCCTCATGCACCTATAGTCCACTCTGCCCTCCCTCTATCAGAGCCAAGGTAAGTGACTACAAAGGGAATTTTGTGCATTGGCCCTTTAAGAGGCTCTCTGTGTTCCCAGCTATCTCTCCCTGGCAGACAGAAACCCCACTGCTTTTCACAGCTGGATGTCATCTGGGTTCCTTTCCCAACTCTAGTGCTAAAGGCTAGGGAGCCAAGCTTGGGGTTTAGACCCTGCACTTCTCAGGGGGAACTGCCTGATGGCTGAAATATTGCCCTTGAACTTCAGCTGCAGCCCATAGGAGCCCCTCTAGCCCTCTCATGCCTCCTTGGCACTCTCTACCAATCTCATTGTGGTAAAGTTGGTTTTTTTTGTTGTCTGTCTTTGGTTGTAAGGCTTCTCTCCAGCTAGTTTCAGTTGCTTATTCAGGATACTTTCTCTACAATTTAGTTGTAATTCCAGATTGGTCCTGGGAGGAGGTTAGTATAGCTTCCACTTACTCCTCTACCCTTAGTGATTTTATGTTTACTTATTACCATTATTTAATATTCCTCTTATCGCTAGTAATTTTTCTTGTTCAGAAATCTACATTGTGTGATATTAAGCATTGCCCAACTTTTTTGTGATTGGTGTTTACACAATACATCTTTTTTCATACTTTTAGCTTCCCTTATCGTTAATATTAAAGTGAGTTCATATAGCCAACATAAAATTACATATTGTTTTTGCTATCTAATCTGACAGTTTGTATCTTTTATTATTGTGTTTAGAACATTTATTTTACTATAATTACTGATATGTTTAGATTTAGGTCTTCCATTTTATCATTAATTTACTGTTTGCTCCCTATTTTTTGCTCTCTTTTCCCTTTATGTTTTCCTTTGCAATACTTAAATAAATGTGTCTATTGCTTTTCAAATACATTCCTGTATAGGTTTTGTAGTGATTGCTCTAAGGATCCTAATGCATACTTTTTTTTTATAGTCTAATTAGAGTTAATATTTTACCTCTTTAAATAGAACATAGAAATCTTCAACCATGTAGGTCCCTTTCCCTTTCCCAATGTGTTACTTGTACCTTCACTGAAAATACAAGTTGATATCATATTTTTTCTTTCAACAGTCGTGTATTTTTAAAAACTTAAAAATAAAAAAATAATATATTTACCCAGATAGTTCCATTACTGTTTTTTTTCCCCCTTCGTTCCTGAAATTGAAATTTCATTCTGGCATCATCTTCCTTTTTCCTAAAGAAATGCTGCTCATAAATTTCTTTAGTTTTTCTTTATTTAGACAGTATTTTATTTTACCATTATTCCTGAAGGAATATGTTCGTTGGATATAGAATTCAGAGTCAATAATGTTTTTCTTTTAGCACTTCAAAAATATTATTTTACTATCTTCTGATCTCTGTGGTTTCTGATTTAAAACCTGCAATTATTTAAATTGTTGAATCATTAAAATATATAATGTGTTGGTTTTTTTCTATTTGCTTTCAAGTTTCTTCTTTATCTTTCATTTTTAGTAATTTGGTTATATTTATATGTAGCTTGCCTATTTATTTATTTAATTATTTATTGTTTGTTGTTAATTGAACCTATGACTATCAATTTATGTCTTTTTTTAAAATTTGGGGAGTTTTCAGGAATTTTTTCAAATAGTTTTTTATATATGTAATTGTCTTATATATATAAAATATATACATATATATAACAGTTATATACATAAACAGAATGGAACTATATATAGAGAGAGTATATATATATGTATATATATATATATATTTCCACTCCATTTCTTCTTTTTTTATGATTTCAATGACATTTGCATGTTGTTCCTCAGATCTCTGAGACTGTATTTTTTCCGTTATTTAGATTAGATGTTTTCTATTAATCTTCTTAAAGTTAACTGAGTCCTTCTTTCACCATCTCTATTCTTCTATTGAGCATATACAGTGAATTTTAAATTTTATTTATTATATTTTTAACTTCTGTGTGGTTCTTTACTTCTTCAGTGAAAAATTCATTTTTTCTTTATTTCAAGAGTGTTAGTCCTTACCACATGGAATTTGATTATAAGAACTGCTTTAAATTCTTTGCTGATAATCTAACAAGTCTATCATCTCAGAAATGTTTTTTATTTCAATTAAGAGTTAAATTTGCCTATTTTTTTACATCCTGAGCACTTTCATTATTATGTTTTGAAACTTTGTGTTCTGGTAAAATCCTCTGATGACTGTTGATTCTTTCAGTTTTAGCAAGCAAGTTGGTATCCACCTGGGACTTGAGCTATAGTCAACATCTAGTTTAGTTCTCAAGGCTCTTACTGCGCTGCTTCAGGCCAGTTATAAATGTGTGTATCTTATGGGTGAGGGAAGGACTTTATACCAGGATTAGGGGATTCCATTTCCCAGTTTCATTATCTCCGTGATTTCCCTTGTGCTTTCCAGCTTTCAGGGAGTCCTTTTTCCTGTTTCTGGCAGTAAAGTGGGATTTTAATCTGCCTGAACTATTGAGTACTTTTCACAAATGGGTCAATTCTTATCACAAAGTTGGGAGAGAAAAAAAGAAGATAATGGGATTCTTCTCACACTCTTATGACCACAGAGATCCTCTTTTCTAGTTCTTCACTTCATAGAGAAAGACTTTCTCTCAGAATTTTAGATATTTTACCGCTTGCTGGAGTGTGCCCTCATCACAAAGGATACATTCAGGAGACTAAAAAAAATAACAAAAAAGTAAAGATACACTCTTTGTCCTCTGACCAAATGTCCTCTTGGACATTTTCCTGTTCGTTTCTGCTCTCCTGTTTGGGATTTGGGTCGTCCTCAAGTCTCAGCCAGGAACAAAAAAAAAAACAACAACAAAAAAAACAAGAAACACATTGCCTCGAGTCATTCTTTGAGTTCTAATTCCAATTCACCTAATTTTAACTTTTCAGAGTTCTCAAGCAGGTACTATATCATTCTGTTGAGGTTATTTCATTGTATATAATTAATGAGATTAACACATATGCTTGTTGCATTTTAGTTAAATTGGATGCCCTGAGTTTTTAAGTAAATATATTGAGGCTTCCTTTCATAGTCTTTTGATCTGTTTTTATAATGATTTATGAAGTGCCATAGATGGATGGTTGTTGAACATGACTTGATATTAATTTTTAAAGTATTTTTATAAGCAAATATTGCATTTTAAATGCTATTGCTGCATTGGCTTGTTATTGGAATGTTTTAAACCTTATACTACTTGTAGGCAGGGTCATTTTTTATTTGGCATCATATGTCATGTCCTAGAACATTTCTGGCACAAGTTGTTCAATAAATATTTGCCAATAAATTAAAAATGTCATTTAGTATAGTATAATTAAGAACCTAATAATTTGATTGACTATACTGTTAAAATTCTTGGGAAAAAACTCTACTTTAAAAGTATCTATTTATAATAATTGACATCATTTTTTAAAATTACAATTTCCCAAAATATTTTATTGAACTTAAAACTTCAGTTAAAAACCTGACTAGGAAAAGAAAAAAAAAGAAAGAAAAGAAACTGAGTAATGGCCAGTTGAGTGAAATATCTTGGAAGCAAATTCTTCAACCCCAGTCAAGCCTTCAGAAGACAGTAGGCCTGACCAATATCTTGACTGAAACCTTTTGAGGGATCCAGAGAAGGAACTATCAAGCCAAGTTACTCCATTCTCCTGACCAAAAGAAACTATAAAATAATAAATGTTTGTTGTTAAAAAAACCTGACTAGATTGTGGGCCTGTGAGCAAGTGGAAAATCATACACCTCTTCCACTGGGAAGGACTCAGCAAACATCCATTCTTCCCACACTGGATGCGCATGTCTCCTGGCAGGGAGCATTCCTGTCTGTGTGAGCACACCTAGAAGAAGGTGGTTCTCAAACTTGAGCAGGCATCAGAATCACCCAGAAGACTTATTTACAGATTGCTAGGCCCTCCCCTGGAGTTTCTGATTCAGTAGTTCTGGGTTGGGGTACAATTATTTGCACTTCCAGCACATTCCCAGATTATGCTGATGCTGCTGGTCCAGGGACCACATTTTTGAGAATGCCTGTTCTGAACAAGATATGTAATTGGCACGTTTCCATTAGTGAAACCAAGCTGATAGTTCACACTAAAACTTTTTGCATGAAGTATTATTATAAACACTAATACACTTTTTAAAATGAGTCTCTCATTAAATTTGTAATATGTCATTTTCACGTGGAAGGCAGACTCAAGAAAAAACATGAACTATGGATTCAGACAGATTTAGGTCAGATCCTGAATCCTGCTTTTACCAACTAGGGGTTTCTTGAGTCTTTACTCACTTCTCTGAGTCTTCTATTCCTCATAGGTCTCAATTGTAAAATGGTAATAGCAGGGTACCCATTCTGTAGGGTTGTCCTATGGAGTAGATGAAGGAACATATTAGTGTAGTACATGTGGGATCCTTGTAAATGCCCGGTGCTAGGGTACACCCTGGGGATGGAATGTGTGCTCTTAAGTTGCCTATAGTTAGGCACATAGTAGGAGGACACCGTGAAATGGGAATGTACGGACACCTATTGTAGTCTGGAGGGTCCAGGCAAAGCTTCCTGAAAATGGTGAGATGTTCAGTGGGAAGAACTAGGGAAGGCAAGGAGGGAGAAGCATCAGGGGATTAAGAGTCCCAATAAATAGAAGCACACAGTATATACTAGAAACAAGAGAGACCACAAAACATGTAAGAAAGGGCGAGCACAGAGTAATAAAAATAATAGCTAACTCTTAATGAAGATTTACTGTGCTCTTCAACAGTATTCATTTATTTAATACATATAACACCCTGTGGCCCAGCTTGTGAATATTAGAGGTGGGATCTGAAGCAGGCAGTTGACTCTGAGCCTCTGATTTTATCCTTTGTGCTATTTTGTCTTTATACAGGAGGCTCTCAGGAACTGTTGATTCTGAGTCTTTCTCTTCCTTTCAAAGCATATGGTATCCTGGAATTTACTGGTATTTTTTGCTGAATTTCAAAGCCCAACTAGTTTTTATAAGGTCATTGGCAAGTGGACTGGACTCTATTTTCTGTCTCAGAGTACTGAGAGTTAAGAGGCCTTCCATGGTTCTGTACTCAAAGCATCTTACAAAACCAGAGTAATACTCAGCCTCATAAATTGTCTCTGGCTCCTGTTAAGTGGAATTTCACTGGCAAGGGGGATATACAGATTGACAGTTTCTTCTATGGACCCTCCACCAATCCTGGAATATGAGGCTACTATCATGTTATTGTAAGTCTTTTTACTCTTACTTTTCCTGTATCTATTTTTACCCTTTGTAATAGGTAATACCTTTGTAATAGATAATACCTTTGTTTTCTGAAATTTAAACATTTTAAGTTGTCTATTGCTTCCTGCCAGTATGATTGGTGTGCAGTTAAAATGACCTAGAAATGAATAATTATGTTCCTTTGCTTCTTTAGTGTCATTTTTAGTCTTTCTTATGCTTAAAAGCTATTTTATTGGTTTGCCCTAAAATAATTGATGGACATGTAATCAATTATAACTAGTTAGGGTAACCTTTATAGAATTATAATTAACTAGGGTAACCTTTCATATATACTTAAACCACTAAATTATTAAGGTTAATAAATATTACTGAGATTGGATACTCACATAATTTCTATAAATGCAAGCATTTTGAAAATAAAATATATAACATCTTTTATAAAATAAGCTGCCCCTTACATATACCGTAAGTCCTCATTTAATGTCATCAGTAAGTTCCAAGACTTTAAGCGAAATGACATAATGAAACCAGTACACCATAAGCTAATTGATATAAACAAGAGTTGAGTTCCTGTGGCATCTCATCAATATTATGACAGAATGACATGAAATGACATTATGTGAAGACTTGCTGTACAAGGAGATGTGCACACATACACTCACGCCCCCCCCACCCCCCTCATACCTACTGTCTGTATGACCAGTTGACCCTTGGACAAGATAGGGATTAGAGACACTGACCCTTGTGCAGTCAGTAATCCCCAAAACTTTACTATTAATTGCCTATTGTTGACTGGAAGCCTAACCAACAAATATTTTGTATATTATGTGTCTTGTATATAATATTCTTAGAATTAAGTAATCTGGAGAGAAGAAAATATGATTAAAATTATAAAGAAGAGAAAATACATTTACAGCACTTTGTGTATTTATTGGGAAAAATTCACAGGCAAGTGGGTGCATGTAGTTCAAACCCATGTTGTTCAAGTGTCAACTGTGTATGAATTTGAAGGTTGTGTGTAAATTTTTATTTGTTTTATTATGCTGAGATCTCCTGTAGCAGTGACTATAAGAAGGCCCATTCATTCTTTAAGGAAGACAAGTTTTGTCTGGATTGCAGTGGGGGCAGGTGGTGAACATTTCTAACTCCAGGGATTCAGGTAAGAGGTTGGTCCCCTCTAGGAAATGGGAAATAAGCAGTTAGTCCTTATATAGCCTGGAGAGATGACACAGGACAAATTTCCTTGCCCTTTTCTCTTGGATATAGACAGATTGATATGTAGGTGCTTTTCCTGGGGTGGGGGTACTAAGATTATCCCCTTGTAACCATCAGTCCCTAAAAATGGATTCGGAGTTGGGATGAAAAGGATCTGCTGGCCTGGTGGACAGGACATATCTCATTAGCCCTATCATCACATTTTAATTTACTCTCTGTATTTAATTTCTATTTACTTCCCTTACACAGTAATTCTCCTCCCTGCCTCAAGTGTTCCAATTATATTTTTTATTAAGTAAGGAGATAATGTTCTCATATCACATTTTACAAAAGGAAAATCATAAACTCACACTAAAATGACACTTATCTTACTCATCAGCAAATGCCATTTGTGAATCTCAATCTCAGAATTTCCCAAGTGGGTTCAACTCTAATTCTCATAATGACCACATATGTAAGGTGATATGCATTGCAAAGGTTCTTCTGTCCAAATATGCTTTCACACACACCTGCCTTGGCTCTTGCAATTTTCATCATAAATCATCATGTTGCAATACACAGTTAATAGTATCTATTGAACAGCAAGTACTAGGTTCTGAATGTAATATATGTCTGTTGAATGAATCAATGAAATTTATAAATATTTATTAAGTGCTTTCTATATTTATAAAGCACTGGGGTTTTGTTCATCCCATTACTCTGCTAAAAAATTACATGTTATAAATTGCCTGCATTTTTTTCTGCTCTCATTCATACAATCACTTTCATTTGTAAGTTATTGTCATTTTACTTAACCAGAGCAACCCCACTCTCTAATAGGGCAGGGAGGAAACTGTAGACTTCACAGTGGTATTATTTTTCTTTTTTTAATATTTTATTTATTTATCTTTAGAGGGGAAGGGAAGGAGAGAGGGAGAGAGATATCAGTGTGTGGTTTCCTCTCATGCATCCCCTGTTGGGAACTGGCCTGCAACCCAGGCATGTGCCCTGACTGGGAATCAAACCGAGATACTCTGGTTGGCAGGTCCATGCTCTATTTTTCTTCATTTTTTACTATGCTTTAATAGGAATTAAAAGACTGATGAATGAAACTTCAGTATCTGTCTATAACTGGGATGGGTAACCCATTAAGTAACAACAGTCATCAGTGCCTTAATATTTATGATTTCATTGATTGCCTAATAAGGATAAGGCCCTTGGGGAAGGAGATCAATGATTTTGATTGGAAGTGGGAGGAAAAAATCTGGAGCACAGGATGCTGCCCACATCAGCATGTTATCTCCTCCAGTAATGTTTTCTGGGAATCTGAGGGACAAAGGAGATTTGAGAACTGAAAGGGGTTCAAGATGCCCCAAAGAAGGAAAAGATTTAGGAAAGGGGTCTAGAAAGGTATTGAAATAACAAAAACAATAACAGCACAATTTTATTTCCCAACGCTTTACATTTGTAAGTTATTATCTGGTTAGGCTGGAAGGTATCATTAGAAAGATCTCAAAGCATTTAATTTTCATCCTCGTTACTGAATCCTGAATACCTCTTTGAGTAATGTTCGCCTCCCACATCTGTGTTGCTCACTCCCTGGGCTGCAACTTTATGACACAGTGTTACAGTTTACATTTATTATCCAACTGAGTAAGCAAAGGAGAGCTATAATCCAGAATCAAAGAGTTCTCAATTTCAAACTTAAATATAAATGGTTGAAGATTGCCTTGTTTCACATGCAGATTCATCCCTAACTGGCTGTTTTTGGTTAATTGATGGTGCATCATTTTGCTAGTTACAAATCTCTTTGTCAAACCCTAAGGAAGGAGTCTTTCCTGGTTATCTACATTCTGAAATCTGTATGCATGAAATTAGTTTCAGATGTCTTGAGGGTGAAAATGTCAATTCTGGGTGAGCAACCAGACCTGGTGTTAAGGTGCAGACTCCTCTGGGTGGCCAACTGTTTCAGTCCTTATCCAAGCAGCGGTGGCTTGAATGGGGTCAGATATTTTCTTAAGGAATGCTCTTACCTTTCCCTAAGTTTTTTCTTGGTCCTTCAAACCCAGAATTTGACTTTGTGTTCTAACAGCCCACACATTGATCAAGGAACCTACCTATGGAATGATGTCTAGAAGGAACTTGCTAAGTTTTCCTGGTGTCTTGAAATTGAGCAGGAGCAGATTGCTTGTTGTCATCCACTTGCCTTTCTTTATGCCTCCAACAGTACGGGCATATTCAGGCCATGACAATCTTACTGCTATTTCTGGGACCACAGCAATGTAGATGATGTAAAATAATTAATTATTCAAATTATCGATAATTTAATTATTAATAATACTTTAATAATAATTATAAATAATTATTAATTATTTCCATGAGGGCTTGTATTTTAACAAGACAATTTGTGAGTGACCCTGAAGGGGAGCAGGGAAGACGTGTGCAGCTCTGTCCTGCTGGTCCCAAAGCTTTGCACCTTGGATTTCTGAGTGAGCCCTGGACCCTGGTGGCCCCACTGAGATTCAGCTAGCCCTAAGCCCACCTTAAGCATTAGGCTCGTACCTTAGTTTTCTGCTGAACACCTGGCATAGCTGCTGTGATGCACTATGCTGACCCTTCCCCTTCAGGTCTCCCTCTTCTTTCCTCCAGCTTCTGGGAGTGTGGATGGACAACAGTTCTTTGTTGCATCCCTCTCTGGAAATCTCCATCAGGTAAAGAAAGATATCTTGCCCAAGTCCATGATTTTTCTTAGGGCATAAAAGTCTGGTTGCATGGCTCCAGTTGGTGGCCATCCTGTGGACCCATTCTAGCTCCAGAGCACCTTTCACCCAATCGGTCCTGCGGCTGAGCAATCCGCTTTCGTAGATTTCCTCAATGCGAATTTTTGTGTCCAAGTCTGCTTTTCGGGGAGACCCTCTGAAACAGCTCCTCAGTGAACAGAAACCAAAATGTTGTCCTACAATGCAGCCTGGCCCACTCAGGCCCCCACAGCCCATCTGACCCTCCTCTACCTCTCCGGCTGAAACGTGCTTACAGTCCCAGCTGCTGGGGGCATTTTGTTTTCTTTGGGAACATTAGTGAGTATATCACCTCCCACTTGTCTCTGAGTGCCCCTAGCAAGTAGACCTCATCCTCCATACTGGATCCCCTCCAACACCAACATCCGTTGGAAGCAGGCCTATGTTGCCACCTTCTTTCAACACTGCACATGCCACTTCTGTCTCCACCTGCTAAGGCCAGCTGTCAAACTGATCATTTGCGTCCACTTCCAGTTTTATATGATCCTGGATTCCTCTTGTTCTTCTCTTAGAGGCTTTGTTCCAGCAAACCTATTGAGTAGTCACTGCAAAAATGACATTTGATCCTCCATTCTGCTCAAATTTGAGTTTATCTGCTCCCTCACAGTCTTAGAAAAATATTTGAATGGGGTCTAAAATTAAAACTTGCTACTGTTATGACTAAATTGATGTAATCTCTCTGGAAAAATCTAGATTCCATTACAAGTCTTGGTAGCAAGTAAAGGACTTCTATGATAAGTTTAGCTGTTTTAATATTTCCTTTTCACTACCGATCCTCCACTTTCCTACCCAAATCATTGCAACAATTTTTTGCAGACTGATTATTCTAATATTTCTGAGGCCAGAATAAAAATAAAGCAGAATTTTACATGTGAGAGCAACATTTACTTTTTACATGTGGGCAACATTTACTTTTAATCACATGGGAAATGAGTTTGTTCTTATTCTGCATAATGGAACAGATAGCCCTCAGCATTCCATGTTTGCAAAGTTTTTCATCTGTGACTGTGTGTGTAAGTGAATGTGTGAGTGAGAGAGAGAGGGGGAGGGAGCCTGGGAGACGGAGAATGTGCATAGGCCTAAATGAGTTAGAAACAAGTGTAATTTCTCTAGTTTGATGAATTCTTGTTAAGGAGTTACATTGGACATATCTAGTTTATGATTTTGATTAGAGAACGTATAGTTTGGGTGAAAGATTTGAATGTAATTATAGAATTGTAAGGAGCATTTAAAGAGTAAAAAGGAAGGCAAGTTTTCTGTATGATAAGAAAAAGGAACACATTGAAAAAGAGAGATATGATGATAAGGCAGTTGCAATTGTGAGTTTTTCTAACATGAATCATAATTTTTAAATAGCTTCTACAGTTTGGTAATTAAGCCTTCAATTTGGCTTGCACCTTACTGATGTACTAAGGCTGTGGCTTTTTCTTGCTTTATTCCTACTAAATTTTTTAGTCATCAGTTATGCTTCCTTTAGGTCCAATTATATTAATGAAGTGCATCTGAGAAATACATACATGCACAAATATATGTACAGATGCATATGTACACATGTGCATGCATGCACACACAGTTTTCTTTAGATTATTGTTTGAACATTTGACATTAAGGGTGAATAAAGCTAATGGTTCACATTAAGGTGAATGGAAAAGGAACTAAACAGTATCTACATGAATTACAGATTACATTGGTATAAATAATTTTCTAAAAAACATTCATTATTTGATACATAATCTCACATTGTCATCAGAAACACGTGAAACCCCAAGAAACCCCCTAGTGCAGCTTCAGAGAGCTTGGCCTCTTAGTGACTTGGCTGAGGTCACAGCCACCTGGTATACTTAGATGGGTGTCCTGGAGCCCTGCTGGTAGCCTTTCCGCCATACTAGCCTCCCTCTGAGTTGCGTTTTTATATCTCTCCATATGGCAAACTAACTTAGAAGTGAGAAAAATTTCTATCAGAGAATGAAAAGCAGAAATGACTTTTTCACTTGTTTTTACTATTTGTACTTTTTTCTTAATTGTTAAGTATGGCTGTTAGAGTATTAGATTTATGCTTACTTTTCTTGTACGCTGGTGCCTGGAGATGAGAGAACATCCATCTTATAACTTTTAGGCAATCGACACTTTAAACAAAAGGAAAAGGCTAAATGACTTTGTTCAAGGCCCTGATGACTTCAGTTCACTTTGGCTGTTGCTGCTCAGTAAAAATATTTCTTCCAAAGCATCTTGGAGCACCCTGACTTTAGTCACAGGCTAAAGAGGCTGTTTTTGTGAGCCTATCTGCAGAAAGACTGATCCATTTACTTAACTGAACTTTTTAATTCTGGCAGAATTTGAAATAAAAAAAAATAAATGCTGTGGATGTGGCTACTAAACAGTTTTGCTCCGAGAGATGATTAGAAGGCAAACTGTTTTTTCTAAACAATATAGAGTTTGTATTATAATCATAATTGTTGGCATTTTTCCTCCTAGCACCTAACTGCTCCTTACAGAAAGCATATCCTTCAAGGGCAGTAATGGACAGTAACATTTATTTTTATGTGAGCAGTAATTTAAAACTTCCTTATTTACCAAGCTTTCTTTGGCTCTTTATAACATTTGTAATTGTTCTCTGAGTTTATCTTTTCTTTGAAATGGTTGTGCTGCAGTAAAAGAAAAACTGAACAGTTTTTCTTAATCCATTTTTTTCAGTCACATAATTATAGAAAAGTGGCATTATCAGCTTAGAAGCAAATGTGTTTTTTAGTTCAGCATTCTTTCTGGCACATATGTGGTATTTATATTGTTAGGAGATCCTGTTAGAAAGATTTCTTCTTATAGACAAGACTGTAATGAAACTAAGCGCTGCACTTAGAATATCAGCGTACTTAAAGCTTCATCTTCCAGTTGTAATCACTTTTGTTTGTGGGGGGAAGGCTTTGCAAGCAATTTAATAAAGCATTGCAAACTGGTTGACATCCAGTCTGTTTCCCTGATGACATTTCGTTTATAGTTTTATAGCTGGCAATGAAAATCCATGCTACAGCAAAGACTACACGAGGTAGGCAGCATCTGTTGATGTCAATGTCTTTTCCTCCCTGCCTTTCTTCTGCATCTCCATTAGGAAAGAAATGGAATAGGAATCTTGAGTCACTGCGGCTGAGTATGATTTTGGTGGCACAGATTGCCTAGGAGGGTATTTACAATAACCATCAATAGTCCCTGAGGGACCCATGGGTTGGTTGGGTATTTCTATTTCCTATTCTTGTTGTCTGTCATATGGCAGATCTTAAGTTTTTTTCCTGATTCTCAAAAGTCAGCAGTTTCCCTCTCACAAAATATGTAAGTTAGGTAGTTTAAATTTTCTTACTTTTGAACAAATTTAAAACACATCTCGGGCAGAGTTATGAGTTGGTAACCACTCTGTCTGCTTATATTGGATGCGAACAGAGCAATGAGTAGAGAGGAAGTTAAGCTGCTGAGGCCTCTCTGGGTCTAAGGACAAATGGGAATTAAAGTGATGAAAAGAGCCTGCAGATTATGGTTGTGCCCCGGAGAACAAAGAGGCCAGCAGTGGGTGGGAGAAAAACTTGTGATGCGTTTTCCTTTGTGCTAGTTCCAGAGCTCCTCAGATCTTCATCACATAAAAGCTTTAGAGGAAACTCATATTCAGTTATCAGAAATTGCTTCCCCTTGATTTATGATCTGGTCAGGCTCCTTGGTAAACCATGTGAACCCTTCCTCTACGAAAAGAGAAACTGCAGGTGGATCAGGCACACACAAATGCTTGTTGGCAGCATACAGATGACTTTGAACAGCTCTGGGATAATAAATTGAGTTTCCTGCCAATGCCAGCTACATAAATACATTTGTTGTAAATGATCTGACAATGGAATTATTGATTGTAAATCCAAAATTTGACATTTGGAATCACATCTCAGTTTCATTGCTAAGGAAGGGAAGTGACTCTTACTTAGTCTATTCTATAGGGGCAACTTAGCAACAGCCCTGGCAACTCAGCTTCTTCCTGCCGTGATTAATTAATCTGGAGTCACTCTGAGGTCTCTCTTAGGGGGATTGCATTAACCTTGCTTTGCTTGTCTGGAGTAATATATACAGCTAGTGTTTTTCACAGGAGCTGGGTTTTGCTTGCCTGTTCTAATGTTTTCTACTTTGAAGTAGGAAGAAGAAAGCACCCAGCAGAGTGGAGCAATTACAGTATGTCTAGTATGGTCAAATTCTTTCTTCGTTACTTAGACATAAGTATACTGATCATATGGTCTTGTTATTTTTTTCTTCTATGCTAAGCAAATTATGAGTGCTTTCTTTTTACTGAATATTCTTTGGTTTTATGAAGATTTCTGTGTGAACTTGGTAAACAATTGAACCATGAAAATTGATTTATGAAGACAATTATTTTACAGAGTATTTTAGTTAATCAACTTTGCAGAAACTTAATCTCAGCAGAAATAAAGTTAAATATGAATTATCTTTTAAATATATTTTTAAATCTACAGCCCTGCTATTAAAGTTATCTCAAGCCATCCAACAGATCACATACCTAAGTGACTCTGCAAAGAGGAGGAGGAGGATTCGTGAATTTCTTCTACCTAAAAGAATTTGCTTTGTTTTCACAATTATAGGGTAGCTTCTTTGAAGGACATAGAAGTTTTTATTTCTTCAAGATGATGCTAAATCTTCATATTTCAAGTTGTGCTTTTGTACTTTTATCTCTGGTACTTCAATTGTAGTAATCGTACTATTCTTTTGAAAATACTGTTTAGTATCTTTATTGCAAATCTGCATAATACACTTAATTGACCTGCTATATATTGCCAGAGAGCACTGATTCATTTCTCATCTTACAGGAGATATAGGACCAGGCTTCATATAGTGATATATTAACTTATTCTTTGGCCTCTTTTTCCTTTTTAACTAGAGCTCAAAATAACACCAAGTGTAAAAATAATTGGCCTTTTTGTCTTTTTCACAGAGGTAGAAGCTGAACATTCAGTTTATTTTTAAAGGTTTTGCCCTAGCAAATATATTTCTTTACAAAAGCATAGCACCTGGGGTTCACTTATAACACTTTGCTTGTTCCAAGTCTAGGATTATTTATGTTTTATCTTTAGTACTCATCAGAAAAAGTTCAGAAAACTGAAGCACAGCAAGATTTGAAAGTTGCATGGCAGGTATGAGTTAAGGTATATCATTCATATGAATTTACCAAAGGATCAGTGGGCATGATACACTAGTCCTGTACTAGCCCATTAACAAACTACATCAGTTTTTAATGACACCTGATATTTGGAGGACAGAGAATTGTACGTAAGTGGTGAGGGATTTATCTCTGTTTAAGATGGAACAGTTCATTGCGTGGCCCTGCAGCCACCAGGTACTAAGAGTAAAGCACAGTCCTGCGAGAGAAGAAAAGCTTGGATTAATTATGAATCTGATTTCTTTATTTCTCTGAGAACTCATCTTTTTTTTTTCTTCTTCATTTTCACATTCCCCGACAAATTCAAAGATGAGATTTGGAAGTGAAGCAGATAATGTGCTTTTATAATTCTGTCCTCCATTGCTACTTAAAACCCAAATTCATGTCCTGGCTCTGCTTTTCAAATTGGTTCTGTGACTTGAGCAGGTTGATTCTGGACTCTGAGACACAGTGTAGTAAACTGTGAAGTGAGGTAAAAATCTCTCTTGTGCAGGGTTTTAGGATTAAGTGAGATAATACATATGAATACTTCAAGTGCACAGCCTGGCACAGGGCCCAATTTGAACCTAATCTAAAATCTAATTTCCTGACTGTCTATTGATGAAGCAAAATTTTAAAAAAGTGAACAGTTTTCTGACTATTTTAGCATTTATGGACATGGAAAGTAGTTTTGATTTTTTTTTTCCTTTTCAGTGGTTGTTACAAGTGCAGTTGCTCTATTTAGTTGTAATTTCACAGGCAAGAATGCAGGCAGCCCCCACTGGTTCTCCCAGGATCAGTTTGTCATCAGGCTGATGAACAGTCTCTGAATCCAGCAAGGAGAGCAGAAAGAAGCCTGGATGATGAAACCATGGAGAAAAGTGATGGCACAAAAGAAATTATAAGCTATTCATAGGCTTCCCAGTGTGCTGCCTTCTAATAAATCTTCAGTTCTCCCCAAAGAGAAGAGTGATGTCTCTTTATTCTTGAGTACGTATTGGCAAAGCTTACATTCCTCACCACTGTGTGCCCGTTTATCTTCATAGGTGAGAAGAAAGGAAAATTGGCCAGCGTTTGAATTCTCCACTCGATTTTGCTACTTTAGATTCTGATGGCTTTTAAAAAAAAGTGAGAGCAGGATTATAGTTGGCAGCAGAGTGGACTTCAGGGACAGCTAGAAAATGGGAGTGAAGATAGCCTGTTATATGTTGATCAATCTAGTCCACAAAAAGGTATACATGAACATGCACCCATTAAATATATTGACTGAACAATTTTCCTTCAGTGGTGTTTATACTGGGTGATGTCTGGAATTTTGAATAAACTGATTTTTTTTCTCTACAACAACCTGTCATGATAGGTGTATTTTCTGTAATTTAGTTGTTCTGCTGCTCTAAGGCAGCAATTTTCAACCTCTTTCATCTCATGGCACATATGAACTAATTACTAAATTCATGCAGCATGCCAAAAATATGTTTTATGCCAATCTGATAAAAAGGTGTAATTTTATTGATTTACAAAAAATGATAATAACAATTACCTACCCTTTTTACTTCAATGTGACTTTTAAAAAAATAATCAGCTGCCTATACCTGTGTATGAGGATTTCTGGTGCTAAGAATTAACTGATCAGATACACATTATTATGCAACATGATCAACAAAGTGCAACTTTATTATATGATGATTATATTTATGGTTTAAGACATAGCATTTGTACTGGATGGCTGCCTTTTTTTAAATGTGACAATCTAAGGGAGAACAGGTGAGTGCCCCTGGCCAAATAGTCAGGTATGGCATGTTTTAACAATTCTTGCAGCACACTGCCTGAAAATTGCTGCTCTGCTGCAACCTGTTGTGATAGGTGTGATCTGTAGCACTTTTCCTTTTGAGATCTACTCTTTTCCATAGGACCTCCTATGAAAGTTTAATTTTTTACCAGGTCACACCTACCACCTGCACTTTTGCGTGTGATATTTGTCATTATGAAAGAAGAAACCGTGCTGTATATGCAAGCTATTACAATTATATCATAATTTTGATTTTTAAAAGTTATGCGGTTAAGTGTAATTCCTTATCCTGACCAGCCTTAAATTCAGCTCTTGGGATGATTTTCTTTCCCACAGTGAAGTCTTAGAAGGGCCCAATGTGCTTCATTTAGCATTTATTTGGACTTAATTTTGGCATCTCATTTTGTGCTCTGGAAGAGTAGAGTTCTCTGGCTATAGTATTTGCCCATGGTCCTGGTAATCACCGAATTAAGTAAGCTGATTTGGTTGGTGAGAGGACGTTCCCTTGTTTTTTTGTTCATTGTTTTTATAATACTTGAGAAACTGCACGTTTATTTGATCCAAGAAAAACAATCATTCCTGAAATTATTCATCTTTGGAGCCATATATTTCTAAGTACAGTTAGCAAAAAAATTAAACGAAATTGCCTGAGAGAAGAACCTTCTTCAAAAAAGTTCTAATATGGTCAAATGTGCACGCCCACCTTGTGTCTGTAAGAAAATCCCAGGGGAAGATTTCTTGCTTGCCATGCATTGTTTACAGGTATATGCTTGTTGACTTAGAGAATAAAAGAAGCCCATGTAGTCTTTAACTACTATGGTCATATTTAACATAATTCCTACATTGTGAGTATTTAGCGTTTCATGTGTAATTGCCACAAATATTTGCTAAAAATGAAGAGCCATATAGATAGACCTTAAGGTTTAGAATTTAAGAGAAGAAATCAGTATTTTTTCCCCAGCCCTTAATTTTTTAGAAGAAATTTTAGAGTTTATCAATAAGTAGTGTTGGGTGGCTATTATATAACATTCTGAGTGCAATGGTGATAGGAGAATATGAAATTGCATAACAGTACAACTTGAAGCTAATATATGGTGGGTTATAATGAAGAACCAAGTTGCTACAGTGGGGATAATGAGTGTTGGAATTCAGGAAGGAGACAGTGCCTTTGAGGAGGTGTATCCATGGAGAGGCGAGGTTCGAGTTGTTCATTGAGGTATAGGGAGGTTCTGGATGGGCACAGAAAAGCAAACATATATCCTACATGGAGATCATAGAGAAAATGATGCAGATAAGAAAATCCAGATCAGATAGAAGATTCATTTTTCTTCCTAGATACAGGTGAATTTTGGAGATTCGAGAGTGATTTGGTGCAGTGATAAAATAGAAAAATGGGGAGAGAAGGGCAAAGGGATTGAGGGATGGGCAAAGATATTAGTATGTATGTATGTATGTATGTATGTATGTATGTATGTATGAATGTATTCCATAATAGTTTCTTAATAACTGTTATAGGTAACCTTAAGAAGAAAGCATTTACTGTACCCATAATTAAAGCTCATGGTAGAATAAACAACCTCTAAGGGGAGCAGGCAAACCTCAAAAGCAGGCTGGTCAGATGGAAAATTCAGAGGTCTCACCAGAAAGACCAGTTGCACTTTTGAATTTCTCACCACAAGGAGTTAAGTTTTCCTGCGGCTCTGCACCTGGCTGGTAGAATGAGGCCTGGAGAGAGAGCTAACTGGTGCCTAGACTAAATGATGCAGTAACTGTCATTTCATCCTCCGTGTGTGCACTTCAGAGGCTAAACTGACTACAGCCATTATGTCTGTTTTGTTTTATTTTGACATTAATACTTTCTATTTGAATTGATCTAAACTGGCATCTTTATTTTATAATGTTTAAGTAATCTGATATCTTGTAGTATACCATTCCCTGACCTTTTCAATATGGCCGGCCTGTTCCATTCTGTGCCTCGAGATAAAATGAACTGCTTCAGGCTATTGCTGTTGTTTAAAACTAGAACCAGTCTCCTGTTTTTTGCTCTCTGTATAACATTTGACATCTGTTTTCCACTTTTTTTGGTCGGAGGACTTATTTAGTTTCTTTTTCTGGTTGATTGGACAACAATTCCCCCTTCACCCTTGAATCAGTATATGCCCTGAGGTTACTATCTACCATAGAGTCTTAAATGAGAACTGCCTTCCTTTAATTTGGCCCTTTGTAATAGCACCACTCCTCACTCCTGTCTCTTCACATAATTCTCTGATTTATCATGACTGACTCCAATAAAAGCATTATTTCCAAAATAGACTTTCAGGAGGTAGGTCTGTAGAATGATTAAAAGGCCTCACATAAAAATGTGTGAATGTAAGGTTTTGGTTGAGATGTTTTGTAGGAAACTTTCATCAGGTGTTTAACTCTGTGTGATGAAATGCAAGTGTCTGCCTGCTTACAGACAAAAGCCTTAATAAATTCAAGTGTAGTGACTCGTGATTTTGCTGAATGGTGAATCCTGGTGGCCTAGTGGACACCTTGCTGCTGAGGGGATCCCAAGCTGGATTTGTTAGGAGTGAGAGTATGTCATTCTATGTTGTAAAGGATAGTTTATTTTTTAGTTTTGAATTTCCTCTGTAAACTATTTTATTATCTCTGGCCTAACTAAAAACATTTTAAATTCTCCCTATTACCAATGTATTGAAGTTCAAAACTTAAATCCCTTTGGCTTGTTTGTGGCTTCACTTTATCCACCTCCCGTAGGACTTTGGCCATCTTGATGCTATGTAAACACTGGGTAGCACAACTAGTGTTCACACTGTGGTATATCTTCAAGTGCATTTTCTCAGAGCCACCATCTGGCATGTTCTACTGGGTAACAGGGCCCCACACAAATATCTCTCTTTACATTAGGGCTTCTCCCAACACCTCAGCCAGCAATAAATTCCTTCTACCTCTCAGAGCACATTATGACTTTCTGTAGCCCTTACCACATTTTACTTCTGTTCTGTGGTTATTTCTGTATATGCTGTCTCCCTCTGGGGCAGGAGATGTAACATACTGTATTGCAAATAGTTTATTGAACAAAGTATGATCTCAGTCAATATTTAGGGAAGGAATAATTGCATTCTGAGTAAACATTTTAGAACAAAGCATTTTAGAATTAGTGTAAAATTAAATTCCACCCGCATTTTCTTGCAAGCTCAGGTAGTTTTAGCCTTAAATTTTGCACTTGAGTTTGCCATCTCCCTTTATTCTGATAAACACTACAAGATCATGGTGTATATGTATGTGCTAGCTTTATCTATTATATACTTCCTATATCCATCTATTTACCCAGCATGGAGTACTTGAATTTGAATTTCTAATGGCAATTAATATGAAATTTTGAGGTTAAATTTATATATACATCTATTCACATATTTATATATTCATATATCAGATTACAAGCTATATGTTTTACAGAATACTCTCATAGTATTTGCTTTTGTAGTTTAAATGGATTATTTAAGAATTATGAGAAGGAGGAGTTAAAGGATTTATAGTATAGCATGGCAAAGAAGTATTTCCTTAGTAACTAAAATGAAAGTTATACAAAGACACCAGGAAATCAAACCTACTTTGAAATCTCAGCCTGTAAGCAAATTAGATTTGGAAAAAATAAAATGGAAATCTGCCAAAGCAAGTGGAACTCATAAGGGAAACAGGTTAGACTGATGCTGATTTGCATGGGCATGCACAGTACGGGAGGATTTAGAGAGTAAAGAAAGTTAACCTTTGATTTTTTTAAAGGTCATTTTGCAAATTTATCTAATTAAAATTTTATTTCCATAATCAAGATGCCTTTTAGAAAAAATATTGTTTTGTTGTTAAATCAAGAGTCTGAAAGTAGAGTTGTGAGCAGGATAGTTGGCAAGCTGATAGCAAGCACCATCCAAGCACAGGGGTGATTATTTGCCACATGACCAAAGCTTTTGATTTTCTTGAGGCTCTTGGGTAACTACACTAGGGTTGGCAGACTTCCCACCAAGAGTCAAGTTCCTCTCTAAGCAGATGACGTCTTTTTTTTTTTTTTTTGGACAGCATTATTTTTGTCATGAAAACTATAGCCCAGGAAGGAATGGATTATTAAACTTGGCCACTCCAGGATAAAACCTTTCCTAAAATTAAAGCAGAGAAAGAGCTGTAAAGGATGGTTTACCAGCTAATCAAATGAAGGCAGGGACAGCAGGCAGTTAGTTTGGCATTAGGAAAATTATAGCTCAGGTGGAACTAAAATGTATATACAGAATAACTGTTTTTCTCCCTTTCCCCTTTTCTCTTTCTTCTACGACATTGTTCTTCCCTGTCTCTCACTCTCAATCCCAGGGATTCTGCCATAACATGAATAGTATTTTGTGATTTTGCTTACACTATTTCTCCCTGACGTTCTGTTTAATCACTGCATTCTTGCAATTTTTCTTCCACTCTTTTTAAACATAATTTAATTTTTTTCTATTACAGTTATCCCAATTTTTCCCTCTTTTGCCTCCCCCCCCTCTCCCCTCACACCCCACCTGCTCACACAGTCAATTCCCACATTGTTGTCTATGTCTGGGTCATTCATACGTGTTCTTGATTAGTCCCTTCCTCCTCTTTCCCCTCCTGCCTCACCTCTGGTCACTTTCAGTCTGTTTCATCTTTCCATGACTGTGGTTCTATTTTGTTCTTCAGTTTATTTTGTTCATTAGATTCTTCTTATAGGTAAGATCATATGGTATTTGTCTTAGGAACAAAACAGACTTTTTTCCTTGAGGTAAAATGTAAATGCTTTTTACAGCAAGCCCTCAATTTTTCACTTCCCTTGCCCATTCTCAGCCCTCACCTTAATATCCCTTTCTAGAAAGGTAGAAAACCAACCATTTGTTCCCATGGTATCCATCATTTTTGGAGTCAGATGCTCTGGTAGTTGTAGCCTGGCTCCAAATGGAGGTTCCTGGTCCATGATTAGTATATGAAATCTTAATTTGGTTACTGCAGAAAAGATTGACTTGGTTTAATCTGTTTGTCACTAATGAAAAGTAAAAGCAAGGTTTTCAAGCCTCTGAATTGTGAACCTGGAAACTTAACTTGCACAACTAATGAAATCAACAGTAAATACAGGGTCTGGCACAAATAATGACCCTTTTAATTACAAGTCTTTTATTACAAAATCATGAGCATGTAATTCTGTAATATAATAATATCACACACCATATGACATTTTAGGTGAAATGTTCAAATTAAAACTACAAATTATTACACCCATATTATCACCCTACCAACCACACTCAAGCAGGCCTACTTCTTCTGGACCCTGTATTTTGTCACAAATATTCCAAAAGAATGTGCTCATTTACACAGAAAAGGGTAGTTTTATCTTCATAGCCCCAGTTTTCTTGACATCTAGTAGGCTTTTAGTAAGGCTTGTTGAAAAAAAATACATGTGTGAGCTTGGGTATTTAATTTAATTTTTCTAGACCTCATTTTTCTCATCTACAAGATGAGGATATTGAATCGGGTCAATATCATTCATTGTCCTGATTAGTTTTTCATTTATTCTCTCATTTGTTCATCCATATAGCATTCTGCAAATATATACTGAAAGCCAACCATTTGTAGTCCCCATGCTCAAAATGTTTTCATGGTAACTTAGGGGAGATATTTTTTAATATTTTATAGCACAATTAAATCACCTTAGGAGTAACAGATGGGCTTATTCTTTTATATATTCACAGTGAATTATAAAATAATTATGAAGGTTTTGTCATGGGCTTTGATCATGCCATCCAGTTTCTTTCACTGCTCTGAGGTGCTTGGGGTGAGGACTTGCTGCAGACCTGGTTTAGAGATGCTGTGGGTGGTGGCACAGCATCCCCCCTTGATCCCCAGGACCTGCAGATCCAGCACCTGTTCATCCATTTAACTAGTCCCAAGGATGAATTTTTACTCCGGCCGATTTTCTTTCACCTTCCTAACTACCCTTAACTAAAGGTTTCATCTGATAAAAGTAATTTCTTAAGACTTTGGTCATTAGTCACCAACTCTGATAGATATAAGAAATTTATTTTTATTGTGGTGAAGCCAGTCTATAAAAAGCAAGGTCATTAGGGCTGCTTAATTAAAGAAAGAGTTTAATTAATTAAAGAATAAGTTTAACCCAAGATCAGCTATAGTCTCAGAGGACCACACAGAGGGAATAATTAGGAAGTTGGCTTTTATTTCTCAGAGTCTCAAGTCAGTTTTTTTTTTAATAGCAAAGTGGAAAACAACTGATCTTGAACAGCCCAGACACTTGATAAGATTAACTAAGGGGAAAAAATCCATTAATCTGATTACTTTACCTTTAGTGCATTAAAGGATTCAAATTCCCAAGGTTCACTACATTTTAATGATTCCAATAGCATTTCCATTAGAAAATATCAAAGAATTTTACAAATGTGTTCAGTCACACATAGACTTCAAAGCAAACTCTTTTATTCCTTTTTATTTCTGGTGATAAAATGGAGACAAAGAAAGGTTAACAAGTATTTTAAACTATCAAAGGCTGTTTGGTAATAAATTAAGAATATAGGTGACCTTTTGTTTAGTTCATCATTCAGATAGTTAGTCAACATTTTACACACCTGGGATAGACCAATTCCCCTGATTATGTATGATTCTTCAGGGACATATTTTAATATAAAAATGTAGAAAAATATTCCTAGACTAATGTTTCAGAAAATAATAGCATCATAGATAATGTGCCCTGAATTACAATTTTGTGTATTATATTCTAGACTGAATTGAACAAATGGAGAAAATTTTGTTTTTCCTTTTCCAAATAGATTTAGTAAAAGTGTGTTATTATCTTTGCATGGTTTCCATTTTACAAATAGGACAGATTACTTTATATTAGTCAGTGGAATGCAGATTTCAAATGGTGCAAAGGTTGTTCATTTATTTATTTTTCTTACTAAAATAAATTCCCTCACATAGAATCATCTCTCTTTTTCTCTCCCCAGGATACCATTGTATTTCTCCATTTTTCAAAGAAGTTGCTTTCTCCTAGTGCTGTCTGTAACCTTTCCCCCTTTCTGCCCATGGAATCTTCTACACACAATTAATCCATTTCTATCAATCCCCAGTTTTGAAACCAAGACTATGCAAAGTGTTGAAGGAATCCTCAAAAAGAATGACACTCAGCCTTTCCCTCAAGTGGTTCACACCCAAATGAGGAGCTTTAAAGAACATGGGAAAAGTTGTAAGAAACCAATCAGGTGCTGAGTTGTAAATTACCAATAAGAGCAATGAGCATTCAGAGATGGGAAATGTCAGCACTACAGGTGATGGCCATCCTCCATCAGCTCAATGGAATGTAGAATCTGTCTTTTCTTAACACGTCAGACTGAGTTAACATGTACTTCTTTATGAATATTACTTCTGTTTTCATTCTATTGGAACTTCTTTGAGCCCATTTCATATCTGTACATCTTTTGTCCTTAGTACTATTTCAGGCATTTGGCATCTGTCTCTGTTCATGGGTAAGGTTTTCTTGAGTGAAACAATGAAAGATGACCCAGGGTTCAGGTCGACTGATAAAAGCCACCTGGAGCCCTAAGACTGCAAGCTCAAGGCTAGGTGATAGAGCTGAGTGAGATGAGGAGCCCCAGCAGGGAAGAGAAAGTTCAGGCCACAGTGTATTGTGTCAGTTTATTCCAAATGGAAGGAAAACAATCCAGTTAGTTAGTCTTTCCACCACTCATCACTTAGGTACACTCTGTCAAATACCTGCCTATCTCAAAATCTATTGGTTGTTGTAGTGACAAGCCAAAACAATGCATCTTAAAATCATTTCAGAAATGTAAAAACCCTTAGTAAAGGTAATAATAATTATTATAGTTATTATTCTGTTTCTAACCATGTCTCTGCTTGAAGTGCCAAAATTTCAATGGCAGGTGAAAACAAGTCTGGTAATATGTGACAGGATAAATGTTATATCACTAGGTGGGATTTCAGTTTGCCTAATAACTATGTTTATTTAGGAGACCTCGTAATATTCAGAGAATCTGTCATATAGGACATTTTATTAATCTTGCACATTAGCAACATGTGACCTTTGTGCGTATGCACAGAGCCTTCCTTCACTTGTTATGATTCTCATAATTTAAAAAAACAATGATGATGGAATCTGAAAACTTTAGTTTTTTAGCAATATATTCAGATATCAATTATCAGAATGCAAAAGCAGAGGACTGGGTAACTGAAGGTTATTTTTTTGCTTCAGCCTTCTCAGCACTGCAAAGTACATGTATTGCATGCTTTCTATATGTCAGGCACATTTACTTCTCCCCCATACCCTGTGTGGTGGCTGTTCATGTTTTGATTATTTTAAGGAGAAAGGCTCAGAGAGGATAGAAAGTGTATCCCAGGTTATATCTGAGCCAGGCGTAATCCAGCATTCTTTCTTCTCTTCTACCACAGAGCACTTTCATTAGAGTGAGCTAGTGCTAGGACTTAGGCTCACGTTCCCTCGACTTCCTCTGAGTCCCACACTAGCAACACCATGAGGTGCTGTGACTGAGGAAAGTGTGCAAATCACAATAATTTTTCTTATTAAATGTGTTGAGGTAACACTGGTTAACAACAGCATAGAAATGTCACATGTACAACTTACAATTCAATGTCTGCCTATTCTATTGTGTGGTCACCACCAAAATTCTACTTTCCTTCCATCAGTGTATTGCTGACCCCCTTTTACACAATTTGCCCTCCCCTCATTCTCTATCCAGTCTGGTAACCACCATTCTGTTGTCTGTATCCATGAATTTGTTTTGTCTTGTTAGTTTGTTTTTTAACTTTTTTTGTTTTATATTCTATGTATGAGTGAAATCATGTTCTTTTTGTCCTTTTCTATCTGAATTATTTCACTTAGCATATTACCTTCAAGATCCATCCATGTTATCACAAATGGCAATATTTCTTTCTGATGCCTGGGCCTGAATCACATAATCTTCTAGTAAAAGAGAATTGAACCTGAATCCTGAGTTTTATGAGTAAGTATTTTTAAATGCATGCATTTTGTGAGGATCTTTCTGTTTACTCTCCAATGTGCATACAGGCCAAAGTTCTGGTAGGATTTGAATGTGGGAGTTCATTTATATTACACTGCTTTCAACTCATTTTTCAAAAGCTGTAACAAGCCTTGCCAATGCTGCTCACTTCAAATGAGTGTGATTACTGGTTAATCAGAATGGTTAGTGTGAGTGAATGGATGTTGTAATGGGAATAATTATAAATGCTTCCTCCCTGGTCCCCTTGCAAACAAGCTGGCTCAGGCAGCTTAATGAGGTTTCCCTGAAGTGTTTACAAATTTTAAATAATTAAATTTAAATTGAATTGAAATCCTTTGTAATTATAACTGCAATTACATCATTATCATGCAGACAATTGAAAGGGGATAGGGGAGATGAGTTCTTTCATGTTTAAAGTCAAAATAATTATTTTGAAAAATGATATTTTTAAAAATTTCTCATTTCAGTCATAGAAACAGAGAGGGGTATAAGGGTATGAAATGTTAATGGAAAAACTACAATAAAATTAAATAGAAATAATAATATTAAAAAACAAAGCTGATTTTTAAAAGGAAAAAAAAAAGTTCATAATCCAGCACAACTTTTTTCATTGTCTTTTCAAACATACACAAATTGGATTCACTTCAAAGAGAAGTTTTTAAGGATCACCATCAATCATGGCAGCCTTAATGAATATTAAGAACTCATGATAAAGCAATGGTTTGGCATGAGCAGGGACTAAATTTCAGGGGAACAGGGTGTAGAGAGCTGTTGAGACTGTTTACAGGGAGGTTTTTGAAAATTGCCTGACACAGCACTGTTAATAATGTGGTCCTTAATAAAAAGAAATTTTGGATTATTGAAAACAAAGAATACCCATCAACTTTACATTGCAGGCATGAAATTACCCTGGAAGATGAGAACAGTACCATCTGCAATCATCATGGCCAGCTGAAGTAGTCAGAAACACGGGTAATTGAATTTACTGAGGACAAGTGCAGATTATTGCACTTTAAGTGTATGTCTGTGGTCAAAGAGACAAACAAGGGCAAACAACTCAGATTTTTCTTTAGCATGAATTATTTTGATAAGTCAACCTATCCGTTTCCTTGTGTAAGGAGTGATATTGATCTTGGTTCTGGACTTCATGCAGGAATGATTTCACAATATGAATCTAGGTGATTTTTTATACTTACTTGAGGAAAATTTTTCATTGTTTTTAGAGATAGAAGAAGGGAG
The DNA here is from genome assembly GCF_021234435.1 of Artibeus jamaicensis. Taxonomy (NCBI): domain Eukaryota; kingdom Metazoa; phylum Chordata; class Mammalia; order Chiroptera; family Phyllostomidae; genus Artibeus; species Artibeus jamaicensis. The sequence goes on along the minus strand of NW_026521249.1, from coordinate 778,730 downwards.
AGAAAAGTAGAGAGAGAGAGAGACATTGATTAGATGCTTCCCATATGCATCCCAACTGGGGACTAAACCCACAACTTTGTGCCCTGAACAGGGACCAAAACCCACAACCTTTCAGTTTACAGGATGATGCCCCAACCAACCGAGCTACACTGGCCAGGGCCAGTCCAGGGGATTTTGACATATGTTTGTTAAAGCTGGGCACAATGAAACAAAGGAAGAGCTTAAGATAGAAGAGGCAAGATCATAGCAACAGGAATGAGTCTAGGTGGAGCTCCCTTGGGCCTTTGGAAACATGAGGAAGAGGCAAGCTTAGGCATGGCTGCCTTGGCCCTTTAGAAGGAAAGTCACAGAGTAAGAAGTGAGTAAGCCAGCTGGACTGCATGGACTCAGGAAATAAGTTACAGAGGCAAAAGAAGGACCCATGGAGAAAAAAGCCAAATATACATGCTTTGGAAAAAAAGGTGAAAGCATGGGTGTACTGTAGAGAGAGTACACACTGGGTCCTTTGCCTTAAGGGTTTTTATTTGCTTTAAGGCAGGGATTTTAGGGAACATTTCAGGGGAAGATCTCAATAGAATATTTATCACCTTTCAAGGTATGTTTTTTTAATATTCTGATTCATCAAAATGAACATGTTAGGGTCAGGGTCATGGTCTCTACTGATTGGTCAGCACTGGGATAGGGGGTCACTGGCCATTAAATTTGGTCCTGATATCAACCATGGCTTTGTCTGGCTTTGCTGCTTTTCTGGCCCAGGAGCTGAAACACAACTGGAACCTAGATATCTTCTAGTTTCACCAAAACTCTGCGTGTGTGGTCAACAGTCTCAAGGATTTGTTCCTAAGATTACTCGATGCTGACATGAACTTCATTGTCCTGAGGGCCTAATGCTTAAGGGAGTGGTCATGCAAGGGAGAAGGAGGGAGGTGAGTCTGGAAGCTGTATGAGGCCAATTTGAATTAGTTATCTGTCTCACTTTCCCCATTTCACTTGCCAATGAATTTTCTTTGCTTCTTACTAACCTGTCTCACTTGGATTGTGGAAATGAAGCCAACAGGATGGGCAGGTACAAAGATGCTAGGTGATGCCAACAACAAAATGAGCAATATATTTTCCCAACTCTTCGTGTTTCCTCCCCTCTGGAGAAAACTCATGCTGGTATTTCAGTTTCCAGAAATCCATTTTTATTTTCTATGAAATCAAGTAAATAGTTTGCAAATCTTTGCCAGTTACCTTATATAGTTTTCGAACAATTTCTAAGGGGCTAGGTAGTTTCTCTCCCCCAGTAAAATAGAAAACTCCATGGAGGGTGTCTATTTTTGAAGTGTTCATTTGTTGAAAATTTAAAAATTTTCTAAAACAACCCACATCTTTAGAAAATTATTTAATAAAATATACCTGATGATTTTTTTCATTTAGGTATTTAAAGATATTCAATATTTTGGTTCAACATTGCATAAAGAATAATATAAACTTATCATCTCAATACTCAGATTAATGAACAATATTACTTATCGTCATCTCTGAATTTCCCCTTGATCCAATTCTCCTTCCAATCTTAAATTCAGTGTCCATTAAGCTAATCTTAAATTCAGTGTCTATTAATCCAATTAATATTTTATTATTATTTTGCTTGTTTTTCCTTTTTAAAATATATTTTATTGATTATGCTATTACAGTTGTTCCATTCCCCCCTCCTTTATTCCCCTCCATCTGGCACACCCCCTCTCATCCTCTCTCACCCTCTTTATTTCAAGTCCATGGGTCATGCCTATAATTTCTTTGGCTTCTACATTTCCTGTGCTATTCTTAACCTCCCTCTGTTTATTTTCTACCTACCATTTATGCTACTTATTCTCTGTATCTTCTCCCCCTCTCTCCCTGTCCTGCTTCCATGCCAATAACCCTCCATGTGATCTCCATTTCTGTGGTTCTTACCTGTTGTAGTTGTTTGCTTAGTTTGTTTTTGTTTTAGGTTCAGTTGTTAATAGCTGTTAGTTTTTGTCATTTTACTGTTCATATTTTTGACCATCTTTTTCTTAGACAAATTCTTTTTGTTGCATCCCAAGTTCGCCAGAGAAGGAACGAAGACTTTCAGAGGTTTAAAGATGTTTATTGAATCATAGTTTTACCTGCGCAGGGGCGAGCTCTCAAGGGCGTCCGAGGACACCGTGCCAAAAATAGCTGCAGATGAGAGTCACGCGGAACGCTTACAGACTAGGGTTCTTATAGAGGTGAGCAAGCAAGCGATTACCAGAAGCGAGAGGTGGCAGTTAGCCGTTGGTCAGGGGCTCAAGCTAGGGCTCGTGATCTTGCTGATGATTGGCCTGCAAGGTGCATGAACAGCCCGTGCTCAGGTTAGCCATTGGCCTAGGGGCTCATGCTCTACCGGCTGAGCTAGCCGGGCTCACGCTAGGGGGTAAAAAACTTCCAGGAGGCTATCTGCTTGACTAGTTCTTATTACTTCATTGTTCTTTTCTTAACTTCTTAACTTCCTGGAGTATCTGCCCGAGGTGGGGTGTGCGGTTTCCCACGTAGGCTTGAGCAAGCAGCTAAGGTCGAACAAGCAACTTAGTTTTCTTAAGACCACTTCCCTAAAAACTACTTCCCTAAGGACTGCTTCCCTTAGCTCCTATCATTAGCTCCTATCACTTTTAACATTTTATATAATAAGGGCTTGGTGATGATGAACTTCTTTAACTTGACCTGATCTGGGAAGTACTTATCTGCCCTTCCATTCTAAATGATAGCTTTGCTGGATAGAGTATTCTTGGTTGTAGGTCCTTGCCTTTTATGATTTTGAATACTTCTTTCCCTCCCCATCTTGCCTGCAAGGTCTTTTTTGAGAAATCAGCTGATAATCTAATGGGAACTCCTTTGCAAGATTACTGTCTTCTTTCCTCTTCCTGCTTTCAAGATCCCATCCTTATCTTTCTGTTCTTGGGTAATGTAATTACAATGTACCTTGGTGTGTGCTTCTTTGGTTTCAGTTTCTCTGGGACTCTCTGAGCTTCCTGGACTTCCTAGAAGTCTATTTCTTTTGCCAGATTGGAAGTCTATTTTCTTCTTCTTTATCATGTTTTCAAATAAGTTTTCGATTTCTTGCTCTTCCTCTTCTCCTTCCAGCACCCCTGTGATTCAGATGTTGGAACCTTTATAGTTGCCCTGGAGGTTCCTAAGCCTCTCCTCATTTTTTTGAGTTCTTGTTTTTCATTCTGTTCTGACTGAATGTTATTTTTCTTCCTTCTGCTCCAAACCATTGATTTGAGTCCCCATTTTCTTTCCATCACAGTTGGTGCCCTGTACATTTTCCTTTATATCACTTTTCATAGCCTTCATTTCTTCTTCTAATTTATAACCACATTCAACCAATTCTGTGAGCTTTCTGATTACCAGTGTTTTGAACTGTGCATTGATAGCTCTTCATCTCTTAGTTGTATTTTTTCTGTTCTGTTCTTTGATCTGTTCTTTTATTTGGGTCTTTTTTTTTTTTTTCCTCGGCATGACAGTCTGGATGAATGTTTCTTCTTTGACTCCTTGGTTGTTGGATTTCTGTACAATTCAATTTTCTGTCAGCTCTGGTTGTTTTTTGTTTTTAAATTTGTTGTTGTCCTTCTTTTGATCACATGAGGAGGCACAGTGTGTCTATCTATGCCTCCATCTTGACCTGAAGTCCCTTTTCTTTTTTTTTTTTATTTTTATTACATATTTATGTAATATAAATTTATGGGCTGGCCATACGAGGATATTCTCATGAGGATAATTGTTGCATACCCATTAAATATACAAAGAATTAAACAAATTAAAATATTTTACCTGTTATTGGAAACAGTGACAATATTTAAAGTTCTCACTGTTAATTTATAAATTTAACACTACCACAATAAAAAATATCAACAATCTTCTTATGGATAGATATAAATAAATAAATGTGTATATGTGCTTGTGTTATTCTTCAGACATATATTTATTTCCTAGTTGTGTGTGCTGGAAGGGCCTAGAAACAAAGATACACAGAAAACAATGAGCAAACTTATAGCCTAGATTGTGGGTTCTCAATATCATTTTCAATAGAAGGGTTCAGGAATCCTTGGAAAAGATGGTCAATTCCAGGTCTGAGGCAGAGAAAATACTAAATGAGTCTAAAATATTACATGTGGTGGTGCCAGAAAGCAAAGAAATGTTTAAAAACTGAGAGACCATGGAGATAGCAAACAGAAATCAAGTTGAAGGAGCTCCTGGTGGCAAAGTTGGAGCAATAAATAGTGACAACATAGATTATGGCATATTGAATAAAATAAATATCCATGAATCTATATAACTGATATAAAGTATTAAACAGATAAATAGTCTTTTTGCTAAGATCAAGCATAGTATATGTTCTTATCACTCTTTCATAAAACATTATAAAAGTGGTAACATACTATAAGTATTTTGCAACTTCTCTATTTTTGATTCAATATTTTGTTTGTGAAGTTTATCTATTTTAGTAATACACTTATTTTTTCAGCTGTGTAATATGCTGTTATATGGATGAGCCACAATTATTTATATTATTTTTGCGGCTCTTATAAGAAGTGCTGCTATGAGTTTTCTTCAGCACGTGTACAAGAGCTTCTCCAGTGGTATATACAGAGATAGGAGTGAAATTGCTCAGTTGTGTAGCATGCTCATTCTCTATGTTACTAGATCCTGCCGAATTTCTGCCCAGAATGATTACATCAATTTGCACTCCCACAGGGAGTGCTTTAAATCCCTAGAACTCCACATCCTTTCAAGCCTTGACTTCTCCAGAGTTTTGCAGGGTTTTTTTGGTCAAGCTTAAGTTTGTGAAATAATATCCATTGTGATTTTCATTTGAATTTACCCATTACTAATGGAACTGAGCATCTTTTTGCACATTTATGGTCCACTCGTATAAAGTTCCTCTTCTGAGAAGTACCTGTTTGTGTGCTTTACTTAAATTTCCATTGTGTCTTCTTCTCATCTCTGTGTGGGATACCAGTCCTTTCCTTACTATGTACATTGCAAGTATCTTCCTTTACTTTGTGGCCTTTTCAAATTTTGATTCATGTCTTTTAATGCACAGTATATTTTATTTTAATGCAGTTACATTTATTAGACTTTAATCCATTATTTTTACTTCTGGGGTCCTGTTTGAGGGATGGTTTCTACTCCAGAATCATGAAGGTGCTGTCCTATACTCTAAATATTGACCTTTATATATAGTATGAGGTAATATCTAATTATGGATAAACAGTTTCTCAATACCATTTATTGAATAGCCTATCTTCTTATTGATCTGCAAGGACAGTTCTGTTAAATACCAAGTTCTCATATGTATGTGGGTCTCTCTCTTTTATAGCATTGGAATTTTTAATGAGATTTAATAATCCATTTGGATAGGAACTACATCTGTATGTATTATTTCAAGCATACTAATGTAGGAATCATTGAATCAGCCTATCTCCCAGCCAATCAAAAAAAACTATCATAGAATTCCAAGCTTTGTGCTCAGCATTGACCTGGGGAGAATTCAAGGATGTATGCAGTTGAATAAAATATCAGATATTGTCGTTGCCCTCAAAAATTGGTAAGAGCAGTGGGGCACATGGGTTTTTATTGCTGTTGTTTTGCTTTTATTGTATTCACTCTGAGCTATGCATCATGTGAGAAGCTGTAGGTAGTTAATCTTTCTGAGTATAAATGTTATTTCTTGTGTAACAACTAGATAATACTTTGAGACAAAGTATTAAAACAGTGTTTATTTTAAATTGTACTTTTTTAGTCCATAAATGCTAGAAAAGTTCATGAAAGGATTTGACACACTATATAATTTATTCATTCATAACAAAACCAGAGTTGATTATCAAATGGATAAACGGAAGTATAAATACTCAGCACTAATTACAATTGGGCCTTTTTAAACTCTTCTAGTCTGTTTCTCTGCCAGAAATTAAGTTAGTTCTATGACAAACTGTTCTAACTCTTCTTCATAGACTAGTATGTGACACAAAACATTAAACCCAAAACAGAAACATTATCTTGGTTCTCTAGCATTCTCCATCCAAACCTGATGGACTTCAAATAGGGAAACCCCATTTACAAGAAGGCCATCCTTTCCACATAGTTACCATAGAAACTGATCCCAGTTCCTCCTGATACCTACTGCATGACTTGGATCCCCACCACTGAATTCCTGAAGGTCTTTCTTTGATGTAGGGGTGTTGTGTCTCTCACTTCTAACATGTGTGTTCCTCAGTTAATATTATATTTAATTACATAAGTAAATGGTATTAGAGAATGTATTTGGGATTTGTTTTAATTAAGTGTGGTAAGATATGCAGATGCAGAAATGAGTGTCATGAAAGAAAACCTTTTTATACTTACAGATCCCTAGAAACAGGAGGCATGGTGTGCTGTGCAGGGGACACATGAGGAGGGTCCTAGCTTACTTAGGAAACAAAAGGAGAGAGAGGAAAGCATGTACAGGGGATTTTACTGTGAAATTCTCAGGAAAGGTAAGGCAGGGAAGCAGATTTAGAAATGACAATGAGCTGTGCTATAGTAGCTGTATGTATTTGTCTGGTACCTGACCCAGAGTGCTTAGGGCAAAGGAATATTGCTTCCTGGAGTGTAAGAATCAGCCTATAGGGAAGGTTGTTAGGAGTATGGGACATGCTTTGGTGGATTTGCATATGAAAGCCATGGTTACTCGAAAGGATAGTAGTCTGCTACCTGCAACCATTAGATACCCATGAGAGGGGTAGTCTCTTCTGGGTCAGCAAAGATTCTGACACCAGAGCATCAAGAATACAGAAAATGAGAATAGTTCGTGCAAGTGACTATAATCTTATTTTACCTTAATGTGAGGATTTTCCCCCAGAAAATTAACCTTAAAACTATCAGATAAAATTCTTTGGCATTCTTGATATAATTGATGATTTTATAAAATCATCAATTTTATCAACATAAAATCAAGTGTCTCTCCAATATAAAAAATAACGACCTTAAGGTGAATGTAATATACTAGGCTACCCTAAAATAAGTGCTTTTATTTATCTATGAAGTTGCAGTTAAATCAACAATAACTATAAAAAGTTATCTCAGTGTGGCCAAATCTGTAAAATTCTTTAATTAATATGAATCCTTAATTATGCAAAATAAGAAGAGGCACATGCATGCATGTGTGTGTGCATAAGCAGCATCCAGAGCAGTTCCTGGAGTAGCTGCACTCTTCCTGTGATAACTCAAAATTTTAGTACACAACATAAAAGTAATTTTAAAATAAGTATAAATTTGTCAGGTTCAATGCTCATCAGAGATATTTTAGAGAACATTTGCATATACTTCATTTTTCACTAAAAAATCTTTAGCACTATGTGGAAATTATTTTAGTGTCAGTTCACCTTTCTTTCACAAGAACATCTCAAATCAATTATTGTGTAGGCTCAGAAAGAAATGTACCATCCACCTGCGTTACCTCCTCCCACCCCAACACTTCCATTCCATTATACAGCAGTGGCCACTGAGGAATGCACCAAGCAATTACCAAATGCTCACTTCATTTGCCAGATGTGGAGATAGCCACACCTTACAATTTTACTGTCTTAGGGATGTTGAACATATATGGGAACTTGAAAATCAGTGGGAAAACACCTTCCTATAAGCTTAGATTTTTATGGTTATATTTTGTAATAAAAACTAAACCAAATCTTTGCACAATAAAAATTGACTGGATTCAGTTACCAGATGATCTTTTGTTCAAATTGTCAAGCATGTCAGAAAAACAGAGGCAAATCAATGGAGTATATGATATTCTTTGCTGTATTTGTCATTCACCAAATTTAAACTGCAATGAGAATAATGCTAAATGAGAAATTTTATTAGAAAAAAATTCTTGTAAAAACCTAAGTTTCCTCCTTTGTTTTACAAAGAATGTATATTAGGGTGTTATTTATTTCCCTCTTGTGAGGCTGTGGTTGTTCTAGTTAGAAGAGTCAATGTCAGCAGTTTTAATCAATACAGATCAAAGGGCTTGTATATGTTCCTCATGGAGTACATTGGTCAAATGTTTGATCAAGCTGGTTCTTTTCTAGGGTGTATATTTTGTCTCATGTAATTTTATAGGACTTCATTTAGCAAGTGAAACAAGGCAACCTTTTCTCCAATCGAACTATTAAACCCCAGATCAGAGAAGAATGACAATTTCAGTTTGTATACCTCAGGACAATGACCACTTCAGTGCTATACACATTTATTTCTATATCTCTCTTATATAATTGTATCATTTAAAATATATGTCTATTGAATCTGTGTAGGTAGTAGGAAAATTTTTCTGATATGGATATTCTTAAAGTTCATGTAATACTGAAAACTAATTGTGAAATTTCTGCTTTTAACACTATCATCATCAGAATCTTAACTGAAGTAGTCATTGTCAGGTCTTGTTTTCATTAATGGGCAATTACACATTCCCATTATAGGACTGGCTTTATGATTTCTTAGTCTACGACATTATAGAAAAAAGTCATGACTTTGTGAGAGTTGCTTGCTGAGCCTTCAGCACTCCTTACATGGTTTGCCTTTTCTTTCCCCAACTTTGGCTCCAAAGTAACTCAGAGAGAGGTTAAAAGCATCTTTTCAAAATTTCACAGTCAGCCCATGTGGAACATGCGTTTGCACTCCATTAAAGAATCTGATATGCAAATATCCTTTCGGGAATTTACAAAATCATCACTATTCCTAGGATGTCACTTTTGCATAAGTTAACATTTGTCATTGCACTCAGGCCATTCTGAACCTCTTGTCTATTCTAAATTGGAATGAATAGCCCAAAAGTTATCTAGGAGAAAATTCAATACCTTTTAATTAATTTTGTATGGCCTGGAGAAAAGGAAATCTCATGTAACTAGCAGTGTTGTCCACGTAGCATCTGTCTGCAACGTGGACCAGTCCGACTATTCAAAGCCTCTCATTTCAAATGTACACATAAATCAATTCCCTTTTGTAAAGAAACTCGCTTTTGTTGCTGTCTGGTTATACCTACATGCCTAAGATAAGATGCCCCTCCATGTTAACCATCATTGCTTTTCAAAAGTCAGGAATATCCTGGATACATTTTTATTTTTCCTTGCTTTTTTAGAAGACACTTTCTTTCTAGAACCAATCTGACAGACTTAAATAGATTATTAAACACATATGTATAACCACACATGTAAAATAATTACATCATCAAGTATGAAATTATTTTGATGTTAAAAAGTATAGACTTTCCATTCAATTTAATTCATCGAACTTTTATTTTATAACAACCATGTTTAAGGCAATGTTCTGAGGATGGACATACAAGGATGAAAAATGATAGGCCCTTGATTCCAAAAGATGTAGTCCAATTGGGTGGCTGACATTCACAAGTACCCACATCATTGTGTAAGCCTGTGAGAAATATTCGAGGAGAATGACAAATTTACAAGAACAAGGTGTTACTTCTAGTTGGAGGAGAATCAGAAACAGTAACAGGCTGGCCCTTACCACATAGGTTTCTATTAGATAAAAATGGAAGGTTGAAGAGTGTTAGAGCACACTTTCATTAATTCTCAGTTCTATTAAGATTTGCTAGATGTGCTTCTGAATGCATAAAGAGATTTAAATATTTATCCTCTCTAAACATTTCGGATGTAAGTTCTGAGTAAAGGGGATGAAGGATTTAAAAGCAGTGGTTGGAGGGAATAAAAGCAAATCAAGGACCCTCCAAAGTAATGGTATAATTAAAATATATTTAAAATCCCTGACCTAATGTGTATAATCAACAACTTCAGTTTATGAACATTAGTAGTAATAGTGTCCTGATATGAATAGGTTTTTCCAAATAATTCTGTTAAACTTTTAACGCTCATCTATCTCAGCACAGAGTTTTTCCCAGGTGCGATTCCTTTACCTCCTACAGCAGAATGACTTGGGAGGTGTCTATTGAAATCAGAACCAGAAGCCCTGGTGTCTGTTTTTTAATAATGTCCTGTCCCAGGCAGAATCTCTGCCAAATTTCAATACCGTTGTTTCAGATTATATAAGTTGTTCAGCAAAGTAGTAAAACTGTGTTTCTTTCCAAATATGCTCTAAGACACAGGTTCATGGACAGGTGGACCTATCCTCTTATTTTCATTTAGAATTTTACTGATATGTTCTATTTATTTTCTTCATTTCTGTTTGTTAAATGTTCAGTAAATTGTCTAGAAATCATTCGTTTTAAAATTTTTTCATAAAAAAATCAAAACAAAGTTGTCCATGGAACACTTTTTTGTCATGACCACTCTTTTTAAGGAGTGTAAACACTGAACTCTCTCCTGGTCTTAACCCTGTTAGTGTTTAGAGTTCACTGGTGGCTGCCCGGTACCAGGGGATATGCCAATATCAGACTCTCTGGTAACTGTGCCTGGCTCTGGGCTCAGCACTTCATGGTCCAGAACTGGCCCCAAAGGGGTGTCTGCTTTATTCCCACAGTGTCACAATCTCAAATGAAAATTTAGTGTCTTTACATACAGATGGTAGGATAATGTGTTCTTAATCTCGTAATATAATCAACTCCTAGGTCAAGAAAAACCCTTGCTATGCAATTGCATGTGTAGTGTTGCAGTTGAATTTAGTTGTGAACAATCGTAAGGTAGATGGACTGTTGCTTCCAATTCAAGATCAGGTGTTCTGATCTTAAAAGAGTGCAGAAGCCTCTGGTCTCCCAAAGCTGAAGTGTGCCACCCTCCCAGTGGGGATGAGTTCATGACCCTGGGATCTCTCCAAAACATGTGCTGTTGGGATTTTTATGGAGACTTCTTCATGTAGACATGGTCAACTATTCACTCAATTTTTAGCTTCTCTCCCATCCCTGGAAGATGAGAGAGAAGAGCTGATAATTTTAAGCTCTTAATCGTGACTTGATCCTTCTGATGACCAGCCCCACCCAGGAGCCCCCAGAGTTGCCCCTTTAAACAAGAGATGCCCCTAGTGCTCTTATCACTTAGGAATTGACAGGGGATTTAGGAGCTCTATTAGGAAGTGGAGGCAGAGACCCATATATATGTGGTCTGTCCAGAAAAAGTCCAGCCATTGTTAATTTAACAAGAACAGTTTGCACAATGGTGATGTAACCTGGCAGCCAAGGAGAGTGGACTGGAATGCACATGTGTGAACAATGACGATTTCACTGTACTAGTCAGTGGGGGCGGTAGTTGCCTTTGAGGGAGCATGTGGACTGTGTGGCCATTGTATGCAAAATGACTGAGCTAGGAGAGCAATGAATATGCATCAAATTTTGCATTAAACTTGAACATTTCTTACAAAACTATTCAAATGATTCAGAAGACCACAGCTATGGGTAACTGGGGGTTGGCAGCTTCATCATGACAAAACTCCTGTTCATGGATCATGTCTTGTGTAGAGTTTTCTGGTGAAGTATCAAATCACCCAGGTGACTCAGCCCCCGCTACAGCCCAGACTTGGTGTCCTGTGACTCCTGGCTTTTCCCAAAACTAAAATCACCTCTGAAAAGAAAGAAATTTCAGATCACTGATGAGATTTAGGAAAATATGATCAGGTAGCTGATGGCGACTGGGGTAACTGTGTGAGGTCTCAAGGTACCTACTTTGAAGGGGACTGAAGCATCATTGTCCAATGTACAGTGTTTCTTGTATCTCGTTCAGTAAATGTCTATTTTTCATAGTACATGGCTGGATACTTTCTGGACAGACCTGTATATTCTATTATTTCACATTTCATATGGAAGTTAAGGATGTTGAGATCTTGAGAGAAAGACCTTATTCTGAATTACCTGAGTGAGCCCCAAATGCAATCTCAGATATCCTTATAAGAGAGACACACACACAAGACAGAGAGAAAGCTGGGGAATGTGAGGAACAGATTCTTCCTTAGAATTAAGTAAGTGTGACCCTGCTGACACCTTGATTTTCAACTTCTGGCCTCCAGAAGTGTGCACAGTTATACTTCTGTTGTTTAAAGCTACTTAAAATGAGAAGCTAATGCAACACCTCATTTGTTCACTTTCCCACTGGCCAAGACACAGACCAAATGCTCACTCTCTTTCTCTATAGTCAACCACCGAATGGACTTGGCTCTGTTGTTGACTGTGGAGTAAGCCATTCACTGCCATGGGGCATCATTGTAGCAGTTTTACTGAGAGGACCACTTGCATGCTGCTGTGGTGATCTGGTGCCATCCAAGTGGCCAAATCCAAATGTAAAAGCAGAGTTTTGGGTTTCTTGGGTTGGTGGGAAGTAAAAAAAAGTGTATGGCTGATACCCTTAATGCTTCATCTATCACCAAGGCTCACCTTATTCCTATCTGCTAACTTATAATTTTATAATAAAAATAACTAATGTTTATAATAACTTGGTTTTAAACATCTTACCAGGATTTTCACATCTTAATCTAGCTTCATCCAAATGGCCAGTGAGAATATTCTGTACTCACCTTGTTACCTTCCTGTCTACTGGGTCAGAGATGAAGCTGGAAGCCTGGGGGTTTAAGCAGTCCACAGATCCCCTCCCCTATTTTAAAATAGGAAGATATCTGTAAGACCTGGCTTTCTGCCTTGTCTTGAGCATTGGAGGATCTTCTGACAGAGGATGAAGTCTGCAGAGCAGGCCTGACCAAATGGAGATGGAGGCAGATCTCTCCCCAAGCTGACCCATCAATTTGTTTTGCTTGCCTGACCCCTGCAGGCATTGAGTGTGAGACCCTGGGTGGGGAATCTGAAGTTAGGTGCTCACCCAACGCCCTATGAATAGCCCCCACCCACAACATTCCACTATTAGCCATCCCTCTGAAATCCCCAAGGTTATTCCTATTTCAAAGTCAATTATCTGATTCTATGATTTGATGGAGTCTTTCTCAGGATTAAAATTTATATTTTCTTCCCTTAAACCTAATGAATGCCAAAGAACGCATTTCTGCATGTGTGTACCAGGGAACACATTTCTGAAGCAAACGGGGATTTGGCTAACAGCTTCTGCAGGTACCTGTTTGCATTGACAAGTCATAACTAAGAGAATTTTCTTGATTTGGGCAGCCAGTGTCACCAGGATCTAAGGGACATTTTCTTTTCTAACAGGGTTAGCTGTACAACTGAAAAATCCTTATTAACATTTCTTCTTGTCTGAGGGGTTTCCAGAGTCAATTATGTCTCATTTGAATCAGGAAAACAAATGGAAATGATCAGTGTGTTTACTGCCAGACTTTCTTTTCCCTTTTGCGTCCCCTTGAGCAGCCAGACATGCCATGGGGGTGATTCCTGCCCTGTGCCACTAGGCAGCACTTGCCACTCATTTCAGGGCCCTGAGAAGCTATTTATTTTTGAAATCCACGTGGTAGATACTTAGCAATAATTGATTAATTTAGCCTTACTAGTATCAGGTCACACCACAATAAGTAGCATTTCCACTTTTAGATATGGACCTTTTTTGAAAGACCTGTCATAAAGACTGTCACCTTAAAATTCTGTGTTGAAACATAATCCCCAATATGATGGTATTTAGAGGCAGAGCCTTTGATAGGTGATTAGGTCCAGAGGGGGGAGCCCTCATGAATTGAAATACTACTCATAAAAAATGCCCTAGAGAGTTCTCTGCCCCCTTCCACCACATGATATACAGCAAAAAGGTGGCCATCTGTGAACAGAAAGCCAGTCCTCACTAGACTCCAAATCTGTCAGTGCCTTGATCTTGGATTGTTCTGTTTCCATGACAATGAGAAATAAATGTTTGTTATTTATAAGGTCCCTAGTCTATGGTATTCTGCTATAGCAGCCTGAACTGACTGAGACAACCTAGAAAAGCTGGAGTGGATCCACAGTTACATTATTATCCAGTGATAACTTCTGCTCTAAATAAATCTCTTCCTTCTTCCCACACATCTAAGTAAGTGTTCCTCTGGGTCAGATAGACCTGGGTTTGAATTCTTGTTCCACTACAGTCTGGGTTTGAATTCTTGTTCCACTACAGTCTAACTGGTCTGGGGAAAGGTACTGTACCCCTGCAACCTTTACATGATAGTCTTCACATAGGGACAGTAATGTCCACTTCAGAAAAGTTGTGGCACCTAAAGGTGAGATCATGGTATTTGTCCCTCACCACCTGGTTTATTTCATTTGGCATGATGCTGCCCATCTCCCTTCATACTTTCACAAAGGGTAGGAGCTCTTTCTTTCTTTCTGCTATGTAGTATTCTATTATGTAAATGTACCACAGTTTTTTGATCCACTCATTTACTGATGGGCACTTAGGTTGCTTCCACCACTTGGCTATTTTAAATTGTGCTGCTATGAATATTGGGGTGCATAGGTTCTTTTTTAAAATATTTTATTTATTTATTTTCAGAGAGAGGGGAAGGGAAGGAGAAAGAGAGGGAGAGAAACATCAATGTGTGGTTGCCTCTCATGTGTCTCCCACTGGGAACTGGCCTGAAACCCAAGCATGTGCCCTGACTGGGAATCGAACCTCGATCACATGATTCACAGGCCCGCACTCAATTAACTGAGCTACACCAGCCAGGGCGCGTAGGTTCTTTAGGATTGGTGTTTCAGGGTTCTTATGGTATAATCCTAGCAGTGGAGTTACTGGGTCAAAAGGCAGTTCCATTTTTAGTTTTCTGAGGAAATTCCATACTGGTTTCCGCAGTGGCTACACCAGAGTCTGATGGATGCCAGAGGGGAGGTAGTTTGGGGGACTGGTGAAAAAGCTGAAGAGATTGAGAACTGCAGACTGGTAGTTATAAAATAGTCATGAAGATATAAAGTAGAACATAGAAAATATAGTCAATAATATTGTGATAACTATATATTGTACCAGTTGGAAACTGGAAATATCAGGGGGAAGACTTTGTAAAGTATATGATTATCTAACCACTATGCCGTATACCTGAAACTAATACAAAGGAACATTAAATGCAAATTGTAATTGAAAAAACAAATAAATAAAAAATGTTAAAAAATAAAACAAACAAAAAGGAAAAGTTATGGCAAATGAAAATGTCATAAAGTATGAAACATACATTGTACAGTTTCTAACATACAGCTCCTGTCAGGGTTATTGCTATAGTTAATGCTACAACTGCTGATATGGCTATACAATGCATATAAAAGTCACTTGTGTGGTGAGTTCAGCTTGCTAGAGCAAAGCTGAGAATATAAAAATGAATCAGAAGGTTTCTGTGGTAGTAAAAACATATGCCTCGAGATCCGTATACTAAATTATACTCACTTTATTGTTTGGTGGGTACTGTACCTCTCACTGATAATTAGTTTATTTTTGTTTTAGATACATTGTTATCCAACTTGCTTATAAACCTGAGTTAGTGCAATCCAGTAAGGAAAATACTGCATGGATATAAAAATTGTTACAGACAAGTATGATAATAGCAGTCAACAAATTAGAAAGAGGACAGGAAAGTTATATATATTCAGCAATTGGTAGTTATAGTGACTGTTGTAAATCATCCTGGAAAACTTAAATTATGTTCAGGTCATACCAATAAAACTTAAATGTGTGTGATTTATTTTAGGAAAACATTTATGGAAAGATTTTTTTAAGTTTTCTTGATTAAATATATAGTTGAAGTTAAAAGAAAAATTTATTTAGAATTGAGATATAATGTAATGCTATGTATGCAGTGTTTTATAAACAAATCCAGAGCTCTAAATTTTGATTAAGCAATTTAACAAATATTAAATAACTATTTTTAAATAAATAATATCATATATAAATTTTACTTTAGCACATAACACACATTTTTTGAAAAGAACATTTGTTTAAGCAGAAAAAAATTTCCTCTGAATCTCAAAATTTTCAAACTGGGAATTGAAGAGTTTTAATTTAGCCTCTCTTCCAACATAGGGTCCCCTGTACAAGCTCTCAGGATAGCTGCAGGGACATAAAGCAATTTAGAGACTGGGTACTATAGTTAAACTGTGTGACCTTGAGCTAGTCAGTTCACTTCTCTAACTCATTTGGTTCATCTAATTGAAAGGATTGGTGATTGACCTGGCTGGTGTGGCTCAGTGGATTGAGCACTGGCCCACAAGCCAAAGGGTCACCAGTTTGATTCCCAGTCAAGGTACGTGCCTGGGTTGCAGGCCAGGTCCCCAGTAGGGGGCATGCTAGAGGCAACCACAAATTGATGTTTCACTCCCTCTCCTTCTCCCTCCCCTCCCCTCTCTAAAAATAGAAGAAAGAGAAAAGCAATGGTTTAAAAAAAAAAAGGATTGGTGGTAATAATGGCAGTTACTTGTAGAGAATGCAATCTTGAAAATTACACGAGTTAACACACTTGAAGCATTGGAACAGGGTTGAGAATATGAGTGCCAGTAAGTTGGAGTGCCAATGTGTTTAATGACTGATAGTTTATAACCCTTTAAATTAGTAATTGAACTGAGTGAAAAAGAAGCTCAAAGGTGTTTGTTATATGGTTCGTGGGTGCTATATGCTGGGTGATGTGTGCGCACTGATCTGTCTGAGTAGAACCATCAGATCTCAGTGCTTGTGATAGCTTTGCTGTCACAGTCATTTGTATGGAGACCGGCTCAAGGGAGAAGTAGGCATAGGGAGGAATCATTATCGCTACTTGAAACGAGAGCCGTGTTGGCCTGCTGCTTAATGTCTTGTCCCCCACCCAGATTAATTTCATTCATTGAAGCGAGTCTCCTACCCCCATACAACAGCGTGATTCACTGCTATGTGTTAGGGTGCATTGGAGTGAACTGCCCTGGTGGGTGCCCTGGGTGAGGTAAGCGGGAGTAGGACATGGCAGGAGAGATAGGATTGAGTCAGACATGATCCTTAGAAGTCTGGCTTGATCTCTGGTTGGGACTTAGCTAAAACTGTCAAAGGGGCAGTGTATCTCAAATGTGTGCAAGGGACTGGAGTTATGAAGACTTTGTCTATGGAAAATTAGGATCAAAAACATACAGGAGATGTGTCGGCAGAAGTAATGTGGAGTCAGCACCAAGAATAGTTCCCTGGGAGCCCCTGCACATGGGCCTAGAAATGAAATCTAATAGAGCAAGTTTAAATGCCTTTAAAGAAAGCTGCATCTTTTTCTTCCCAAGAAGTCCTCATAGTCGTTTCAGGATAAGAGCAAAACATCCTATAGGTTGAAAGGCAGTCAGTTTTCTGAAACCTTCAACTCTTTGTCCAAGGACCCAAAAGAGAGTCCTTGTGACCCTCTTTTTGAAGGCCTTCTTTTTTTTTCAAGTCTAGGCAAGTTTCTAGAAAGTATATGGCCCACAATGTGGAAAGGGGTCCACAATGACCCCTATTGTATTCTATAAAGTAATACATAAAATAAGATATATTTTAGATATATTACAAAAAATTAGATATATTCAGTTGTAACTTTTGAAGGCTGTGTTGAGAAAAATGTACTGTTATCACTAGGCAGACTCACAATGACCAGCATCCCTGGATGAACTTGGGTCTTTTCTGCCTCCAGTGGAAATATCTCCAATAGACTGTGCCAGGAAATCCTTTTACACTTGTCTGGGACTATAGTTACTTGGGAAATTCTGCATTTACTATTTTTGTCCTTATCCTTCTCCAGGTTTACTCCTTACTTGCATTTAGTGGGATGCTGATCCATAATTAATGAAGTGTCAGGTTGGACTTTAAAACTCACTTCTACCTACAGCACACAGCAGTGTCTGTTGACCATATACACACCTTTCACAGACACTGAACCACTCAAATATTAGAAGTAATGCCTTGTTCACCACCCCTGTACCTGTTCTTTCTACCGCAGAGTCACATTTCATTGAATGACATGATCTTAGCTTTCTGGTCCTGGAAGCATGCAAAGTAGAAGCCTTTGCTTTCTCAAAAAATCATAATTAACCTTGAAAGAGAAAAGGGGAAATAAATATAGATTATATAGATTATATGCTGGCTGATGAATAACTGTGTGTTGTAGATATTAACCAGCATTTAGTCATCTGTGGAAATATAGGAATTAAGAACCATTTTGCCCAATGTAGGAAAAATTTTACATATAAGGCTGCTTTTAAACCTTGTTGCTACATTACCATTCAACCACAAAAAACAGTAGGAGGAAAAAGTTGGAGAAAATTGAATGGTAATAAGGATGGTAAAGTGAAGAGACAAAACTCATTTTCTTTGTCCCTTTCTCTAGGGTGGTAATTAGACTAATTCCCCCAGTGTTATCCTCCTTTGTGAAACACCTAAAAGCAGAGTCAGAAATACCAGCCAAATAGAAGACTTGGTGTTTTAACAGACCCGTCATCATATTTTCTGTGGCATCCAGTCGAATGCATTATTACTCCAGGAAGACATGCACTCACTGGATTGCTTTGTAATATGTATGTGGGGCTACACACACATTAAAACACCATACTGTTACCGAACAAGGAGGGGGTCGTCCGAGGGAGGGGCAATACAATATTTGGCCCACCTAGGGATGCCCAAAACTGCTGTACAACAGGGGCCCCTCCCAAAAACCAAAATACTAAAATCTACTGGGCCCTTCTGTCCGCCGCCAATTGGAAACACATCTCTTAATGCCAGAGATTTGTGAAAAGGAAACAAAATATTTATTTAATGCTATTCAGGCCTAATGCCACCACTAAAATATCAAAGTCCTTTAGGTTGTACACCTACACCCACACAGCGTTCCCTTCCCACTGTCCCAACTCCGGGTACCGTAAATCAGGAAAAGAGCACACGTCTGTGTTGCAGGCCGCTGGCACCGTCAGCTGTGTCGCTGTGCAGGATCTCGAGTTAATCCAAAGTACTGTGGTATCCTCTCATGGTCCACTGGCAAGAGTCCTTTGTACCCAGTTCCAGTCAAAGTCTCTGTTGCTTTTCAGGCCCCGCGGCCAAAGGGGGCACCCCAAAGCCGCGTGGGCCTCTTCTACCAAAGCTGCAGGAGTCCTGGGGCCCTCTGTCTGCACCTGCAGTGCAGGCAAATGGGGGATGAATGTCAAAATACAAGGAAACATCATAAAATGTTCCCTTATAAATTAGCAAAACTCTAATTCATGATCAGTGATACATAAGGGGAGAAGGCTGATAAAACAGATTTCTATGAGTGCAAGCAAGAAAGCTACTGTTTTTTTCTCTATTTCCAATACCGAATAGTAATAAGATGATTATATAGCAAATCATGTCAATTGTTTTCTTCCACAGCTGTTGCTTTCAATATGGGGAAATTATAATTGTTTCAAATTAGTATAAATTTCTTCCACATTTAATGTACAATATACAAGTAAATGAGGTTCTCAGCATCTTAAAAAATGTGTTGTTAATTCTTAGTAAAAGTTAACTCTAAATTCTCAGAATTAAATAAAATGCTATATTTTACATTTGCTTATTAAGATGTATTATTTTATTGCATAATGGCATTATATTTTTAGATAACAATGGGGGTGAATAGAACTTCCTTTTGCATTATTTTATTTTGATTCCATTTTGAGGCCTAGTGGTTAATCTTTCGCTTAACATTTTACTGAAACATTTATCTATGGGAAGTTTGTTTTTATATGACTTATTTCAAATATGTGTAATAAGTGAAGATGTTAATTATTTTTTGTTATTTTAAAGAAACCTTTGAACTTTTTGTGAAAGAGCTTGTACTAAATATACAAAATTAATCCCAAATATACATTGAAGAGCTATGAACTACTTGTACCATACCTGCAAAATTAAGTGTCCCCCCCAAAAAATTATGCACCCAAGAGATATGAAGTACAAGCAATTCTGTTTAGGTGATAGATCTTTACACTCAAAGGTTAGGTATCCTTCATGCTGTCATATTGTTTACAGCCATGCCAGTGAGAATCCATTGATACTTGCACTGGTGTTTCAAGTATAAAGGGTGCACACTGGATAAACCAAAGACAGCTGATCCTGGGAATGAGATCTGCATTGGAAAGGAGTTCCTCATTGATTATGAAGAAGATGGTAGGTTTGCAATCAGGTTTTACTTAAGGAAAAAGAAAAAGAGAAGGGAACAGGGTAAAGAAATATAAATAAAATATAATAGAATATAAAGAAAAACCAATGAGAAAAAATACAAGTCTAGAAGAAATGTGAAAAAAAATTCTGGCAAGAGTCAATATAAGGAAAACTTTACAGCTCTACTTGTTTGAATGGAGAGGATATGCTTTACCACTTGGTCCTTATACTGGTTATCTATTTCCCTGAAATGAATTAACCCAAAACTGCGCCCTGAAAGATCAGACATATTTGCTACCTAACCATTTCTATGAATCTGGAATCTGGACATTTCTTAGCTACATCCTCTGCTGCAGTGTCTTGGTCTCTCACAGGCAGCACTGAATGTGTCAGCTGGGACTGTAGTCAGCTGGGAACCTGAGGGCTCCCTTGGGGAAAGACTATCTTCCAAGCTCATTCACTGTTGATGGGACTCAGCACGGAGGTTGGCCATTGGCAGCTCTCAGTTCCTTGTCATATGGGCCCCTCTAACACTGCAGCCTGCTTTGTCAAAGCATCCAAGCAGAGAAGGCAGTACAGAGAGTTTGCTAGTCACATGGAAGTCACAACTTTTAAAGGCAATCCCACAAGTGGCATTCCATCAAATGGGCTGTATTTGTTGGTTAAAAACAAGTCACTAAGCCCAGCCTATCCTCCAGGAAAATACATGTCATACTCATATAAATACCAGGAGTCAGGGATCACTGGGGTTCATCTCAGAAACATGCAAAGCACTGCCCTTCATTGGGCAAGAACTCAAATTTTCACAACAGCAAACATACACCTGGATTAATGGTTATGTGTATATCATGTGTACGTGTATGTATATGAAGAAAATTTTCTTATTTCTTCTAGATTTGTATTTTTTCATATGTTTTTTCTTTATATGCTGTTATATTTTATTTACATTTTTTCATTCTGTTTCCTTCTCTTTTTCTTTTTCCGTTAAGTAAGGCTTGGTTGCAAACCTGCCATCTTCTTTATAATCAGTGAGGAACTCCTTTCCAAAGCAGATCTCATCTATGTCTCATGTGTTTGTATGTATGTGTGTGTCTTGCCTGCCTCTTCTCTTCTCTGTTACCTCTGTTGTAGAGGGAAGCTAATTTTCCTCTACCTTACTGAATTTTTAGCTAAGACTCCTATAATACAAGACAGATTAACATGAAAAAAAAAACAAACAGAGGTTTATTAATATGTAAATACCATGTCTACATGGGAGAAACATAGGAAAAATGAGTAACCCAAAGATGTAGCTTTAGAATTCAGGGTTAAATATCATTTTAATAGGAAAAGGGGAGGAGGGAAGTAGACCTCTCAGGGAAGAGTAGATGGTTTTTAGGGAAGATGAATGGATGCTTAGGAGAATAGATACAAAGTATGATAGTTTTTGATCAAGTTTGCCTGGGTGTGGTATTGACTTCTAGTCTCTTCTGTAATAAAAGCCAGTCTTTCCTGGTTGGTAAAACTCCTGGGGTGGAGGAGATTTTATGACAATGGAGCTCCTTTTGGAAGATGTCTTAGGCAGCATATGCTACCCCAAAATATGACTATAAGAGTTCAGGGCATGCTATCCTAAAATATGCTGTTTTCTTTTTAAGATAAATTTTCCTTGAATTATTATGGCTGAAGTTTTGTTCTCTTCCTACCTCTGAGGACCCACAAAGAGCAAACTGGAATGTCTTTTGAGGGCTTTTTCTGATCGTTCTGGCCCCCTTTGCAAAGGAAACCATGTGTTTATTGAAAACATAAGCAACAAGAGCACTTGCGTGATGTTCTGAGTACTTTAAGCCTTTAAACTCATGTGATTTTTAGGTAGGATAGACAGTAAACCAAGGTGGGGAGGGGGAGGGAGACATATCCCACCCACTAACTCAGCAGTCCTGAGCTTGGTCCAATAGGATTGCCAGGTGTTCCGAACATCACAGGAAATACCATGCTAGCCCAAGAGGAAGGGAGCCTTTGACATTCTGTATGTATCGTTTCTAGTATCTGAGAAAGAAAGCCTTTGGAACTGTGTCATCTCAAGATCTGGAAGGAGGAAAGGAAAGGTCCATAAAATAACTTTGGTTAATTGCCTGTTTCTGGTCACTATCTGTTTTACAAGGGGGTCCACACTACTCAAAGAATGAGCCCATAAATAACTTTGGGCAACTGCCTCATCATTCAATTAACTATCTCCTGTCACATACCTGTTTTACAAGATGACCAAATGTGGTCTGGAAAAAGATAAATATTCAGGGAAACAGACCCCCACACATGCCTATGTTTAGGTAGTCACATTCCCCCGGTGGAAAGTGGCACCACTTTTACCTGCCAATCAATATGTAACTACCTCATCCCATCCTGCCAACTATGTAAGTCCTCAGGACAAAGGACTTGTGACCTTGTCTTGTCTTGCCTTGCCCTTTGCCTATGCCATTCTCCCCAGCCTGAGCAAGGTCCATTCTCTTCCATGAGAACATATCACTAATAAACTCTGCCTATACACTAATCAGCTTGCTGATCTTTAATTTTTTACTGCATTGACAAGAATTGTGTTTTCCCACAACATCATCATCACATGTGTAAGATATGGTAAGTATACTCCTGTTTTAGGGGTGAGGGCACAGGGGCACAGAGATTTTAAATCTAGTAGAAGTGGAACCAAGGCTTTCCGTGACCACTGCCATATCTCACTATCGCCTTTTTGTTGTGATCCTTATGCAAATAAGCCATTATCTCCTGGGGAAGGTAACTCTTTAACAGCCAAAATGCAAATATTCAGATGAGCCTTGAATATACACATATACACATGTATACACACATGTGGGGGGGGCAAAAACCCCAGAATAATCTTCTGTAGGGCAGGCCCCTTTTAGTACAGGCTCCCCCTACTAGGTGAGTGTTCTAGGAACCCATCTGTATCAATGTACCAGCTGGCATTGTTGTGAAAGGCTGTGTTTGGCTTCAGTGAATTTTTTTTGAAGACTGTTTCAACATGTGTTTGCCCATTTCAGGATGGGTGATTTACCAGCACACCTGCCCACACTGTGCTGGGTGTTCAGTAGTTTTGACCAAAACAGCATGTCCCCTGTGCCCCACCCTCCCTATTCACCTGATCTTGCCCCAAGTGACCTTATTTTGTTTCCTCAGATTTAAAAAAAGTCCACAAAGGTAAACATTTTACTAATGTGGAAGAGGTGAAACAACAACAACAACAAAAAAACAACAGAAGCACTAAAGGGATCAAAATCAACAAGCTTAAAACTGTTTTGAGCAGTGGAAAAAATGTCTTGATAGGTGTATTACATAAAATGGAGAGTACTTTGAAGGTGATGGAAGATTATAAATGTAAGGATAAATACACAATTTTTATAATTAAATTCCATTTTGGGGGGTTCCCTCAAAATTCAATAAATTATTGCATATATTGGGGTGACATTGGTTAACAAAACAGAGAGCATCATGCCCACAAGACCTCCTGAGGAGACCTTTGTGGTCTCCTAAGACAACCTGATTGCGGGCACTCTCTGAGAAGGGCCCCTGTGTTCTCCCAGGTAACATGGGGAGGATGAAGCATTAGGTGGCCACATTCTGTTTGGACTGTTATAGGCAGGATACACTCCCAGGACAATTGTAGAAAACAGTGAGAGACAGCATGTTGCCAAGATGAAAATATCAACCAGACTTGAGAGGTCAAGAAGAATCACCTGGGTATGTATGGAGTCAAGTCAGAGGACTTAAAAAGGTTTAAGAAGATTATCCCCCTTTCCCTTTCTTGCCTTCTATTAAGAACTTTGATTTGCACTTCTTCTATTTTTTTAAACCATTTTGTATGACCCTTCCAAACTAAGCGGCAAGTGGAAAGTGGTACCCATTGTAAAGAACAACTTTGGAATAATTGATTATAAAGCTATGTTCTGTGGTTGCTGGTTTGATTTCTAGTCAGGGCATATACCTAGGTTGCAAGCCAGGTCCCCAGTTGGGACTGTGTGAGAGACAACTGATCAATGTTTCTCTTACACATTTATGTTTCACTCTCTTTTTCCCTCCCTTCCTCTCTCTCTAAAAGTAAATAAATAAAATCTTTTTTTAAAAAGCTATGTTCTGAGACCTCCACTTCAGTCCATGGAGATTTCTTCAGTTTCTGCTCCTATATGTAGAAGGGAGTAGAGGGACTTGCTTTACAAAAATGTTCAGGGGCATGAGGATTTGTCAGTGGAATGAGTCTACAGTCTAGTTAAATAATGAAAATCTAAAGTATTAGAACAGATTTTGTTTCAGAATCTGCAGGCAAGAATGCTATGCCTTTCTCTGTCCATTACTAAGAGGGCACCTTCGGCCATGTTTCCATTAAAAAATAAGGGAGAATTATGGGGGTTAGAATAATGGTAATCATGGCATATTTCACATCCTAAACTTTGAATAAATCACCTGGATTTAATTGCAAAATAAAATACTATATTCGTACATAGCCCTCTGATTCTACATTTAAAAAGAAAATGTATATTACACCTTCAAACTCTGATCCTGCTTTGGCTTTAGGAATTTCCATAATGAATCAAAATACTCAGGGGTTTCCCTAAGAATGTGGATTGCCAGAATAATGCATAACTGCCTGAAGATGTCCAGAATTAATTTAATGGGAAATGGTTACCTCCAGAAAACAAGAGAAGGAATAAATAGATTTTGACATGAGATATTAGCAGATGGTTTTATATAGGCGTGGCAATATTGTCTTAGCACTTTGTTAACAAAAAATTTACAGACACTGTTTATATTATGTTTGTCAGGAAATGATCATATAAATAGAAATAGAACAGTGTGTGGAAAGAATATACATATTGAACACATTTCATGCTGCATATCAATCAGTAAGAACAGAATAATGTCCTTGTCTTTTGCTGTTATTTAATGCAAATTCATGAAATGTAGAAGGCATTATACATTTGTTATGTCATTCAATTACATATTAAAAGATGTTTTCATTTGAGTTGCAACTCATAAATATTGCATTGTCTTGTCTCCTAGTTTTCCCTTCAACTACATTTCCTAGTTAGGTGAGCAGATGTCTTCTCTGTGAGTCCAATCACGTTGGATATGGTCATTAGCTCTGTTCTACTGGCCAGACTCAGCCATTCTTTCCTGAACCTTTCAGACACAAAATTTTAAGAAATATAATAAAATTCTTCCTTATACTGAATGCCATTAGCGACGTGTCCAGACTTAGAAAACCTATTCTTGTTTTATTATGATTCCTTTTGAATAGCAGTTGGACCACACTTTCTTCTATAGCATTAATACTATTTAATTAAGGTTCCAAAACACCCATTTCTTTGTATTATTTTATATTTAGACCAAGAACATGACAAATCAGGGAAAGGCTGCTAAATTATTTCTCAATACAGAAGGAAGGCCCATAGAGATTTGTTTTCATCAGATTTGGGTGAAATGCGCCATCTGTTAGCTAAAGCACTTCTATTACCAAAACAAGTAAAAATAGAACCTGCTTTATTTTCATCAGCTTTTTGTACCCATGTGATTATTATCAAAGGCTTTGGTTAGAAATAAATGACATAGATTTATTCAAGGGTCTTAGGATTTGCAAATTGAAAACACTACCAGATAACACCCAGAATGTTTTGAAGGAGAAAGAAAAGTTTGAGGGTTTTTATAGTGAACAGTACACATTTGAAAAAAGTCAATCCGGCATTCTTAGCCCATGGATTGGCTCAAGATGGAAATCTTCCAGGTGTAGATGTCTGGTGGTCTAGTGATGAAACATTCTCTTTAAGCATGACAAGTGGTTATATATAAGAGATACATACATGTCTAGCACATGAGCATTTTTTTCTTAAGTTCCTCAGAGGTTTATATGTGAAAATTAGGTACATCTAGGAACTGACATGCAAATGAAAAATTCAGAGGTTTAAGTTCCTACACTAGGTAAAGCAAGAAAGAATCATTTGCTCATGCCTTAGCCTATTTGATTTTAGTAAGTTAGCAGTTTGAACATGGTAACGCCATTTTACTACTTCTTTCTTTCCCTCACTATATTTCTAACTCTCCAAAATTTATTATAATTCAAAAGACTTTGTGTGCTGATGACTCTTTAACTTCTTAAACACCAAGCTCCCTTTTGTGTTTGGGCCTGGGCCTTGGGGCAATTGGCACTTATCTGGCCACTCAAGCAAGGAGTAGCCCTGAGTTTATCTGGTTCTCCTGGTTGGCATGAGGCCACTGCTTTTATTTTCATCTGAATATTTGTAAAATCAAGAGCAAACTTTACTTTCTATTTCCTTTCTCTTTCTATTTCCTTTCTCTCCCCTACTTCCTTTGTTTATCCCTGTCCCTCAGGAAAACCAAATACCCTAGGTTCCCAAATATTCCGGGCTCTTTTTGCCATTGCACATTTGTTCCATCTTTCTGAGCATGCTTTCCTCAAGTTTTTCCATTGGCTAGTCCTCACCTTTCTTGGCTTCACCTCAACATTATCCATCTTTAAAACTTTCTCTGTAAAGTACCTCCCTTGACCATGACCAGGTACCCTACCTCTCTGCTCTCAGCACCCTCAGGCTATGGTCTGTAATGTGGGCCATTATCTATATTGGCACACTTGTCATCCCCCATTAATCAGTAGTAAGTTCCTTCTGAATAAAGACTGGGCCTTTTGTGTTAGTGTTCTCTTCACCCAAAAATAACTTTCAGATGAATGAAAGGATGAATGGATGGATGGATAGATGGATTGTGTTTAGATAGAAATAAAGTGTCTTGTTTCTTGGTTCTAGAAATGATGTACATTAGATAGGCCCACTGCCCTGTTGGAACTTTACAACTTAATTAGGAAATGTAAACTTACATGGAGCTATGAAAACAGGCAACAGACCCTAAGCCCAACCAAAGGGGAGGGGAGAGAACAGACTGTAGAGTAGTACAGTGAATGCATGAGGCCCCAGTGGTTAAGCAGTAGGCAGATCAGTCTCCAGTGGTCAAGGAAGCTTTTGAGGATGAGGTCTCCTTTAAATTCTTTTATGAGTTCTGTTTCTCTTCGTTCTTCTTCCTGATATTACCAGGAAGGGCCTAGGGATGAGGAATCAGAAAGACCCGGGGAGAAAAAGTTACATATTTTATGCACCAAATGTAGCAACTCTAGAATAAGTTTCCTTTACTTCAAATTTTTCCACCACTTATTAACTATATGACCTTAGGCAGGTTACTTAGCCACTTTAAGCAATGGTTTCTATTGTACATCTATCAAATGGTGACTAAAACTGAGTTGTTATATGGAAAAAAGAGAAAGAGAGAGTCTATGTAACATTCTTACCATGATGGCTGGAAGTACATAGTAGATGCTGAGTAAATACTTGTCATTATTATTGTTGTCATTATTAAAGCCCTTTACCATGAGGCATATCCGTGTTTTTAAGCTTAGTTGTTCATTGTGCCTCATTATATAAAGCAAACCCTGATGTGAAAAATAACTGCAACAAAAACCTTTCTTAATATCTTTATTAGCTTGAACTATATAAAACTTATTTTTATAAATCAAAAATGATCAAGTATCAGCAATCTTATATAGTTCAACTTAATATTTATGTATATTCCAATTTGGCTATAAATCAGAAAGTTTTGAAGAGGAATCATCATACATGAGAAAGTTCATGATCTTAGGATCCACTAATTCAAGCAATAGTTTCTATAAACTGTGGTTTGGCAAAGAGATTTGGGCAGTTCACTGGAGCACATCATGAAATATTGAACAGATAAGGCTTAAAATGTGATAAGACTTTAATGCCCAGATCTCAGTAAGGTAAGGTTCTAGTTTAAATCACAAACCTGGTAAATGAACTCAGCCCCATGTTTTCCCAGTTTTCACAATTTACCAAGCCCCATATTTAAGCCCAGGATGGAGAATCCACCTCAATAAAATTTATGTGGCACCCATGGTGTGCCCTGGGACAACACACTATTAAGACGTAAACACAGAAAATAGGATGAGCCATGTAGGTTAGGTTCGTAATACTGCAGGAATCCATTTAGAAATGGGGATTTTCAGTGGCACTTGATCTGATTCTTAAAGGTGTTGAAGAGTTTCACTGGGGGCATAAAGGGAAGTCACTTTCTATTAAATCGGAAAGAAATGAGAAGTAGGTTTAGAGGCAAGAAAGCAAAGGGCATATTGCAAGAGTGAATTCAAAGTAGCTATGGACTGACTGCACATATGGTGTGTGAGGACGAAAATAGGTAAATAAAGTTGC
Source organism: Artibeus jamaicensis (assembly GCF_021234435.1). Taxonomy (NCBI): domain Eukaryota; kingdom Metazoa; phylum Chordata; class Mammalia; order Chiroptera; family Phyllostomidae; genus Artibeus; species Artibeus jamaicensis. The sequence continues at coordinate 750,484 of NW_026521249.1, read as the reverse complement.
AGAAAGAAGGAGGTATGTTAAATAGCTGGCTATATGCTTCTCTCTTGTCCTATGGCAATGGGGATGGGTCCAAGTAAGATTTTTAACTAAATTATTGAAATGGTAAGAATTACTATTAAAGAAGATTGACCTGATGACAGGTTAGAATAGTGAAGTGACTAGCTAGTTAGGGCAACTAGTTAGTAGGAAGGCTTTCAGAGCAGTTCAATATTAAGTAATAGAACCTGATCTAGGTAGGAACATTGGTCAAGGAAACAGCAAGACAGTGAGGAGGAAGAATTGGCAGTGCTTGGGAAGAGGTGAGACTTAGGTGGGAATGAGGGAGCAGTTAAATGCTCCAGACCTTCCATCCCAAATGACTGGGAATGATGGTATCAGTATCAATCAGGAAAACTGAGACCTGTCAAATACTTGCAGCACCATGGGATTTAGTCCAGGGCTGCAAACAAAGGAAGGGTTCAAGGTGCAAAATTCAGGGGCCTCTACAAGCTGTCAAGTTCAAGCTGATCTGTAGTCCAGAGTTAGGAGGTCGTTACTGCTGCTGAAGGTGGAGGAGTAGTGGGAACTATGGCCAGTGTTGCAGTAGCCCTCAGCCTGGATACTGGTGCCAGGCAGGGGACCACAGAGGCCAGCCAACTGAGGCCAACCCGACACATCAGAAACCCACACGGTCTCCACCACTGTTGTCAGGAGAGGCAAATCTTCTGCTTCTTTCAGCCTTAAAAATATTGTCAGTACACCTATCAGCAGAACCTGAAAGCTGACGAACCTAAAAGCTGGAGTCCGAGAAGAGGCAGTTCTCAAGGATTCCTGATGCTGAGCCACCAGGGAGGTTGCCAAGGGCTGGCAAACAGTACCGGGCTGGACAGGGGAAACAGGAGAGGGCAGGGTCCAGGGACAATGTCATGACTGGCGATGGCAAGTACGTTGAGTGTGAGGCCCTGGCAGGGCCTCAAGTGGAACATGTCCTGGAAGTTACTGGATTTAGAGGGGTGGATAAACTGCAAAGGGAGGGGGGACAAAGGAAGTTTTCACTAGGATAAAGTTGACATTAACTTGCTTGACATCTGATAAATAAGGAGCTCAGAAAGAGAGAGAAATATTAACAATAGTTGGCAAAAGAGCAGGATGAGGGCAAAGGTCTAGAAGAGGCAGGAGAGGATAAATCCAGGAGTCCAGCAATATTGATGGCAGACAGGGCTCAGGGGGCTCCATGTGTGTAAATTATCTAATTGGCATTGGCATTGAGATGATCATGAATGTTGAATTCCCTCTGAGAATATGGTGTCAAAGGAAGGAGAACAGAAAAGCATTTCACAGAGTGATAATCAGTCAGTATGTCCAAGTATAAGATCTAGAACTAAGCACCACCAAGCACACTATAGTCAACATATTTATTCTTCTGTATTGATATGTTTCCTGCCTCAGAGAGCTACACTTATTAACTGCTGTGTGATAATGACAACTTCCTATGGCAGGCTGTTGTTGCCATCCATTCTCATCCATAAGAACATTGAAATTTGATTCACTCAACTTCACCAATCAATTTCTTGGTTGTAGAAAAACAGACATATTATTTTAGAGCTCCTATTACAGCCTAATGAGAAAGATAATTAAGACCCAGGGGACCCATGTTCCAATCAGTTACTGCACAAAGGGCCATATCCCTCTCCTTCCAAATCTCAGAGAAGTCTCTGCACTTTAGAATTAGATGCACTCTTCTTCATTTAGAGGAGGGAGGGATGAGTGGAGGAACATTGAGTGTGCTTCTTATTACTTGTTGTTTGGACATTTGTGTAGTATAGGTCTACAGTCTACCAGTATTGCAATAACACCACATGGATCAAAGGAAACCAGACATCTACATAGTTTCTCCTATTTATATGTGGAAGGGGGAAGGACTTCTGACAAATTAATCTGAAAACCCCAAGGAAGTAAGTTTTAAGATAGAAAATGTTTAATGTTGCACTGGCCAGCTGGCCCAGTTGGTTGGAGCATCATCCTGTTCCATACACCAAAAGCTGTGGGTTTAATCCTGGTCAGGGAATATTCCGAGGCTGCAGGTTCAGTCCTTGGTTGGGGTGTGTATGGGAGGCAATTGATCGATGTTTCTCTCTCTCTTTCTCTCTCAAATCAATGAACATATCCTCAGGTAAGAATTTTAAAAAATAGTGTTGCATATATGTGTGATGTCATTATATTTTCCAGGAGTTTAATAAAAGTAGTATGTTATGACTCATTTCTACTGATTTTTATTTATACTTTTATACTTATTTTTATGATTCATAAAAATCCTATCACTTGGAAGGTTTTGGGTGTTTGTTAATGCTTAGCTTCTGTTATGTTTTTCTTTTATAATAAAGCTAAAAACTGCTTTTTTCCTGATACTTTTCCTTATCAAAGAAAATTTATTTTTGAAGTCATTTTTAATGTGTACATTCTTTGCCCTTTTCCTTCAAGTGTCCTTATTTCTTTTTTTTTTTTTTTTGTAACATTGACAATTCAAGTATAAATGGGCACTATTTGGCCTAAAGTTACTGTAATTCCAACATCTCTTTCATTGGGAAGGAATGTGCAATAAAAGCATTGTATGAAAGCTCATATTCCATATGAAACACTTGACAACCGACTTTTATTTAATGTCAGCTTTGTGCTTGGGGAATTTTGGAGTTATTGCTACTAGTTTTATCAGAGTAGTTCTTTGATAGTAATAGGTATTCTAAGGTGGTTATTCTTTATTTTCTCATGGACACCCAAGGTCAAGGAGGACATGTTCTAAATGCCGGAGGAAACCAGGACATTCCAAATCACTGGGAATAAAGGCACATATACAGGGAACATTGTGGAACAAATGCTCCAACTATGACTGTTACCTACAGGGCAGGGGGGGGGCATTACCTGGAGGTCCCAGTCAATATTGTTTGAAATGTAGTTAATAGACAATGAACGTAGCTTTAAATGCATGTAATTTAGTTGTAAGAGCCTTTAACTGGTTTGACTAACAGTGATTTAAAATGCTTTTCATTTGATTAAAATGCCAACACTTGCAGAAAACTAAAATGGAGTGCTCTTACTTTCAATGACATATAGTCTGGTATGCACTCAAGGCATAATTTCTCATTAAGAAAACTCATAATAAGCAATTTTAAAATGGGAAACAAAGTCATTAGTTATGTTTGAAACTCTCTTTCTACATCCAGCTAAATCCTACTCATTTCTAAGACTTCAGCTCATGTCAACAATTCCAAAGAGTGTATATTCTCTTAGCTCTTTTCTTCTGGTACTGATAACACCTCAGGGTAATTGCTGGTGTGCCCATCTCTCACACGTGGCAGTTTTTCTTTATTTGGGTTGCTGGTTATAGCACAAAGCACACAGTAGGTGTTGAATACATTATTATAAAATAAAAGAACACACCAATAAGTGAGGGGATAAATGAATGAGCTGATAACTGAAAGAAAAGTCATCTTACAGAAGATGCTTTTTTTAAATCCTCACCAGAGGATGTGTTTATGGCTTTTATTTTTTTAAGATTTCATATTTATTTTTAGAGAGACAGGAAGGGAGGGAAAAAGAGAGGAAGAGAAATATCAACATGTGAGAGAAACATGGGTCAGCTTCCTCTCACATGCCCCCAACTGGGAATCTGATCCATAACCCAGGCATGTTCCCTGACCAGAAATAGAACCAGCGACCCTTTGGTTTGCATGCCAGTGCAGTGCTCAATCCACTGAGCCACACCAGAGAGGGCTGTGTATTAGTTTTAGAGTGAAAAGGAGAGAGAAACATTGATGTGAGAGAGAAACATCAATCAGTTGCCTCTTGTACATACCTTAACCAGGGATCAAACCCATAACTTAGGTATGTACCCTGACTAGGGAATGAACCTACAACTTTTTGGTGTATGGAAGTGGACCCCAACTTTTTGGCACCAGGGACTGGTTTCATGAAAGACAATTTTAATTTTTCCACAGGCTGGGGTAGGACAATGGTTTTATAGGCTACCACCAGATGCTTAATTGTCACTTGCCACTCAATGATAGGGTTTTGATATGAGTCTGCAAGCAATTGATTTGTTATGATCTCTGCGCAGTCAAACCTCTCTGCTAATGATCTACATTTGCAACTGATCATCACCGCCTCAGCTCCACCTCTGAACATCAGTTGTTAGATTCTTATAAGGAGCATTCAGCCTAGATCCCTCACATGCCCAGTTCACAGTAGGGTTCCTGTTCCTATGAGAATCTAATGATGCTGCTGATTAGACAGGAGGTGGAGCTCAGGTGGTAATGTGATCCATAGGAGTGGCTGTAAATACAGATGAGGCTTTGCTTGCTTGCCCACCCCTCACCTCCTGCTATGTAGCCTGGTTCCTAACAGGCCAAGGACTGTTACTCGTCCCTGGCCCAGGGGTTGGGGACCCCTGGTGTATAGGATGGGATGATGCTCCAACAAACTGAGCCAACTAGCCAGGGCCAGAAAGTGTTACTTTTAAGTTTTCCACTACTGGGATTAAAATCAGATTCTTCAAAATATGCTATTCTGTCTTTTTCTCTTTCTTTTTTAATTTTTTTGGGGCATTGCATATGCCCCACATAAAACAAATTAATATTTAACTTCAGCAAGTTCCATTCACCCAGGGCAAATTGATACCCACTGTGTGAGGTGAGTAATATAAAAATACCTGAGCTATACACTGGATCTCCTAACAAGATTATGAAGTACATGTAGAACTAAGACATTTACACTAGAAATTGTTTTTATAATACTTAACAGAGCCAAGCAGTATGTAAGTGTTTTGGGAGGACATGAGAATTGAAGTGAGATTCTCATGGGTTAATGTGCAAGACTATGCTTATCATAAGGCAGTGTTGGTGAGGCAGCTGTGTTGGTGACTGGCACAACTGGCCATACCACAATCACATGTAGTGAATAAAAACTGGGAGGGACACCTTGAGGGACACCAATCCCAGTCCCAGGCCAGACCAAGCAGCCCAGGATTCCAGCATAGGAAAATAAAGCCTCATAACTTCTGGCTGTAAAAACCATTGGGAATAAACTCTAGGTCTTTCAGGATAGCCTGTTTAAAGGGACCCCCCGCCCCACCAGCAGTCCTAGAACTTATGCAAACCCATCCACTCTGGGATCCATGACCAGAGCAACAGCTAGAGGGCACCAGTCTTATATGGTAAGTGGGTAAAGTGACTGGAAATGCGGTAAGGGGCAAGCTTGCAGCATTGTTCCCTCTCCGACCCCTCCCCTATATACAGTGGCACAAAGCAGCAAAGCACATTGCCCTGCCCCTTACAATATAGCAGGTATGCCCACACATGTGGTGTATAAAGAGTAGTCAAAGTAGTTCCACCTAATACACAGAAACAAACACAAGGAAGCTGCCAAATTGAGGAGGCAAAGAAATATGGCCCCAAATGAAAGAACAGATCAAAATTCCAGAAAAAAACTAAGTGAAACAGAGATAGCCAACCTATCAGAAGCAGAGTTCAAAACAGTGGTGATAAGTATGTTCAGAGAACTCATTGAGTATGGCAAATACATAAGAGAAGAAATAAAGGTCACACTAAATAAAAGAAAAATTCACAATGAAGAAAAGGAAGCCAGGATTGAAATAAACAATTTGGAACATAAGGAAGAAATAAACAGTCAACCAGTACAGAATTAAGAAACAGGAATTCAAAAAAATGGGAAGATAGTAAGAAAACTCTGGAACATCTCCAAAAGTACCAGCATTTGAATCATAGGGATGCCAGAAGGAGAAGAGGAAGAACAAGAAATTGAAAACTTATTTGAAAAAATAATGAAAGAAAACCTTTCTAATTTAGCAAAGGAAATACACATACAAACCAGGAAGCACAGAGTCTCAAACAAGTTGGATCCGAAGAGGGCCACACCAATACACATCATAATTAAAATGCCAAAAGTTAAAGACAAAGAATCTTAAAAGCAGCAAGAGAAAAGAAGAGAGTTACCTACAAAGGAGTTCCCATAAGACTGTCAGCTGATTTCTCAAAAGAAACTTTGCTAGCAAGAAGGGACTGGCAAGAAGTATTCAAAGTAATGAAAAGAGAGCAAGGGCCTGCAACCAAGATTATTCTATCCAGCAAAGCTATCATTTTGAATGGAAAGGCAGATAAAGTGCTTCCTAGTCAAGGTAAAGCTAAAGAAGTTTATCATCACCAAGCCCTTAATATATGTAATGTTAAAAGGACTTATTTAAGAAAAATAAGAAGATCAAAACTATGAACAGCAAAATCACAACTATCAATAACTGATTCTAAAAAAAAAACCTAAGCAAACAACTAGAACAGGAATGGAATCATAGAAATGGAGATCATATAGAGGGTTGTCAATGGGGAAGGGGTAGGGGAAGAATGAGGGAAAAGGCACAGGGAAAAAGAAGCATAAGTGGTAAATACAAAATAAACAGGGGAAGGTTAAGAATAGTATAGGAAATGGAGGATCCAAAGAACTTATATGCATGATGCATGGACACAAACTAAGGGGAGGATTGCTGGAGGGAAGTGGGCTATCAGGTAGAGGGGGGCAAAGGGATTACTGTAATAGCATAATCAGTAAAATATACTAAAAAAATTTTAAAGAGTATGCTTATAAAAAGCACAGGTTCCTGCCTCCCTCCCAGAGATTCAGGTAGACAAGGGAATCTGAACTTTTAATCAGAACCCTCAGTGATTTCCCACAAGTGTTTTAGGGAAAACACCTATCAGTGGACTAAGTAAAGATTCCTATGGGTCAGACTTATCAGGAAAACAGGAGATTGGAGTTGGGATGAAAACTGAAGGATGCATGGTAGTTGGATAGCAAGGAGGAAAGGGAAGAAACCTCATTTTTTTTTTTAGGGTAAGTGGCAGGAACATCTCTATCCAAATACCAGATGACCATGGTGGCTGACAAAATATACTTTCATGACACCCCAAAGTAAGGTATTTTACTTACTGATGATTCCTTTTGGGGGTCTTTTGTTGTTGTTTGCATTAAAAAAATTTCACCTGAAGATATGCTTGCTGACTTGAGAGGGAGGGAGAGAGAGAAAAAAAAAAAAAAAACATTGACTGAACCTCTTGTACACACTCCAACCTAGGATCAAACCTGCAACCTAGATATGTGCCTGATGGAAAATTGAACCCTCAGACTTTTGGTGTTTGGGACAATGATCCAACCAACTGAACAACCCAACCAGGGCTCGTGTTTGCATTTACTCTAACATAGAAGCATATTTTAAATATAATTTTAACCTATTTTCAGTTTTACCCATTAAATATTGAGAAGTTTATACATTTCAAAGTTTCTAAAAATCACATATGCCTGTCATTGCCATATCTTGAGTCATGATGATATTTTTAAGCAATGAATATTGGGTAACAAGTGAAATGTTAAAAGAGAAACCACACCTTCCACTTTCTTTGTCAGTACAACTTGGAAGGTTACAAAAGTTTTGTGGATGTACAAACTTTTCCATGTTTATAGACATTTGTTATAAAATAGGCTTCATCAAAAGCATGTCTACTAACTGTCATGCTCAAGGCCTGATAGTGTGTTCTTCAAGGCAAAGCAGACTTTGAAGGTGTTCGTTTGAAGATTTCTTGATCACAGAGAACACATTCATGGATAATTCAGAGAGCTCAAAGTGAATAATTACATAAACTGGCAGTCAGTTTGCCATGTGTGAAAGAAGGGTGACAATCAATATCTAGCTGGGAGGTGAGACAAGAGTCTCAGTGACAGCTCAGACGCACAGCAGAGATAGGTAAGTGACACTCAATGGAAAAGGGCTGTCAGGACCAGCACTTGCTTGGCTTTCTTGAGTCTCAGTGCTCAGTCACCCAGAGATAACTGTGTAGTCAGGTAAGCACTGCAGGCCATCACTGAGAGGGAGTCTTCGTGTGTCCTCATTCTGACAATGCAGATCTGGAAGACACTGTATTAGCACCAATATCTCTTTTCTTCTTCTTGCTAGGTGCCAAGAAGAGTAAATTTACCAGCTACCTTAGCACTTAATTAGACCATATGACTAGTTCTAGCCAGTGGGCTTTAAACCAAAGAGACAGTTCTGGACTGAGGCAATGAAAATCCCTACAAAATTCCAAAATTCTTCAGTCTCTGAGCCAGTTTGGAAAGCCTTATACTGGAGGGCAGTGGGTACAGCCTGAACACTTCAGTTATTTCATTGACAGGAAGATCGTAATAATTATAACCCAACCAAGGCAATTTTTGGAGTGAAAAGGGTGCTATTAATAATCATGGCAGGACAATACACATAAACTGGACTTTCCTAGGAAGCCAGGATAAAACCACCTTACCCATGGAGGGCAGTTGACTGCTGAGGTGCAGTTATATTTTAAGTCACTGAGATATTGGGGCTCCTTTACACCTCAGTGTACCCTACCCTATCATGACAAATACAGTAGGTTATCCTCCCAACTAGTTGTCTGAAAATCAGAGAAAAGCATACTTTTCTGTGTTTTCAGAAAGTCCAAAGAAGGTGGTGCCATCATAAAATGCTAAGTTGATTGGCTGATGCTCCCAAGGAGCCTATTTCCTGCCCTGCTCACATCACCACCCAAAGATCTGCAATTCCAAAGACTTGACTTCTGAAAGAACTACCTTTAAAGCCATAATAAAAATAAGTACCAATTTATATAATGTTTTACTTTCTATATCATCTCATCCTCATAACACCTTGCTGAAGTAAATAGAATTGGCATGATATAAGGAGACTGTAGTTTAACGAGTGCAAGTGATTTGTCCCAAGTTACATAGCTGCTAAGCATGTTGCCATCCTGACCCACCTGAGCCTGTTTAGGGAGTACAGGGGACTGAGACACACTGTACTGTGGCCAGAGTTGAGGCTGGGAGAGGATTTAGTGACACTGCTTCTCTGGATGTGCTGCTGTCAACAATATCTGCTTGCTGAAGAGAAGCCACTCTGAAATATTGTGGATCAAGTGACACAGGAAGCATGTGAATTAAGTAGCAGACCTTAGGCCCTGTTGGCATCAGTGATGGTACAGAGTCTAGTTTTATGGATTCTTAATTAATTTCTTTATCACTATTGCAGCTCTTTGTTTAGAAAATGTAGTTTAATTGTGAATATGGCCAATTAGATTTGTTTGCTCTTCTCCCATACCTCCCCCCCAGACACACACACAGTAGTGACAGATTAATGCCAGCTACTTACTGTGCTACTTTGGACATTATTGAGACCTACCTGGTGTGACTATTGGTTTGACCTCTCTAAGCTTTAATGATTAAACACTTGTCAAGTCCAAAAAAAAAAAAAAGAATCTTTAAGACTTGGCAAGTGAGAGTCTAATTCAAGATGAGTTTGCCAATGAGGATCAAGTATATTTTATGTAATTCTTAATTTTCTTAAAGCCTGACAGTAGAGTGTGGTCTGTTTAGTGTATCTAGAGGGTTACAACCATCGGATGAGGAGCCAGTTACAGCTGTGAAAAAAACATATGACATAACTTATCTGAAACATACGGTGAACCTTATTTTGAGTACTGAACATCATTGTCTTGCTAAATTTGAACTTTCAAAAGCATGATTCATAGTAAGAAAGAAATCTTGATTATTCAGTTCACATTTTATTTTTACTTGAACAAGGTAAAATTAGAAACTTCTATTTAAAATAATGGGAAAATGAGGCTCCAAGTAGTAACATTAGTTTTTTTAGAACAGAATAGCATTTAATTAAAATTTAATGTGTATTCTTATGATATACTTAATTTTTTCATCAACAGTAGTAAATAGGAATTAATATTGAGGACCATTAATAAACTGAGCCTTCAAAGTTTCCCGAGCCTTTGATATGAGCTATGACGATCTATTACCCAAATAATATATTTATATTGAAAATAGTTGTCCTGAAAATTTAAAGTTCATTTTGAGCAATATTAGACTCAAGGAACATTTGTGGTTCAGACTAAGCAAGAAAATAAAATTTTAAAAAATAACTGAAGCTGGTTTTATTTTTGGAAATTTAGTTTTCTGAAGAATTCTATCCAGACACATTACAATGGTAGATTTAGAAGTTAGGTAGATGAGCTCAGGAGACTGAGCATGGGTGGATACATTAACTATTAACTGTTTCATTTCAATAAAATTAATAATCACATTAATTAATAACTATGGCATTCATTAAAAAACCTGAGTCCATTGGGGGAAGTAACCCATTTTGTGAGCATCTTGTAGATTCTTGGGATATAGTGCCAGCTCTGCCTTCAGAGTGTTAACCAGGATAGTGAGAGCTAATGAGGTATACCTCTCCTTTCTGGCAGCCACTTGTGCACATGAAATTCTCTCTTTTTCTCTCTCTCTTGACTCTAAACACTTGAATCCATAAATGAAATTTTGTTTTATGTCATTGTTGTACAAAAGACACCTGAGATTTGCTTATTAGCATTCAGGGGATTCCTTCAACTCCATGTGGAAAGTATGATTTCTCTGAACATACCTTTTGCTTCCTGGCCCGCTCTAATTTTAACTCTGCGCGGTGACTTCCCCATGCAGGATCAGCACATGTGCGCCTCTGCAAAAATTTATGTTGCTTTCTCCTCACATTTAGATGGCCTTGGAGTGAATATAATGCAATAATTCAAATTGCTCTAGCACCTTTCGATCTGTTTATGAATGGTGTGGCATCCCCCTGAGTGAATTAGAGCCCTGTAGTTTCTGGGCAATGGTATTATTCTTGCAAAATTTGTGCTGAATTAAAAATATATATCATCTAGGAAAGAAATAAGAAATTCCAGCCCTTCAACATTTATCCAGAGTGACTTTCAGTTTCAGTGCAGTTTTCAGTTATCTTCACTGTAGATTTACTGCTCCTCGCTATTGCAGCCAGGATCAGTGGAGATTGAGTGAAGAACAGCAAAGTCACAGCCAGCTCAGGGATTGTCCCTGCTTTACATGCGTGGATGTGCTAGCTTCTAAGGGAGCAAACTCTCATTTTCTAAGAAAACAAATTGGTGCAGTTAGGTGGAACCCAGTTCCAAACCAGTAAAGTTTCCACGTGGAAAATTTCCTCTTGGAATTGAAAACTAGTTAGCTTTTATTTTCCCTTGCAGCCTTGAGGAAAGCTATGCACTACAATTAAGATGGGGAGGCAGGGTGGGTTGTTGAGGAAAGCAATGGAAGGACAATGTGAAAAATAAATTAAAAAGCAAATTATGTGGGAATATGGGAGGACATATTATTTAAGATAATTCTCCTCTCTCCCTCAGCAGTAGAGCAGTGGGCTATCTTGACAGAGATTAGTCTGCCAGGAATCTGGTGGCAGTAGAGGGTGTCCAAGATAGATATTGAATCTAGAACCCTAGCCCCCTTAGGATATTGTTCTAACCATCTAAGCTAATTAGCTGCAGATGAAGCATGTGTATTATATATTTGATGTGACAAAAAAGAATCGAAGAGTTGTTTCTGGAAGATATTTGGGGTTTTTTGACTAATGACTGGGAGCCTTGTATCATAGCACTACATGTCACAGCTCAAGGCTTAGCCCTTCTGGTCTGCTGGAACCTTTCATGGGTCACCTCTTCTCTCTGGTCATGTACATCTGTGGGGGAAATGAAAATGTAAGGAGCTAAGGAATGAAAGAGGGGGAAAAAGCTTTTAAATTCATTCATCCACTCAAAAATAATTTATTGACCATCTACCCAGTAACAAAAACTATGCTTACTTGCTAGACATAAAATAGTCAAGACAGAATCACTGACATCAGGGAAATTAGAGATCATTGATAAGGTGCTATGATGCTGTGATGGGAAAGATCTAAGAGTGTTAAGAAAGCAACCACAAAGGGATGGCTTCTCCCTTAGGGAAGGAAGAGGTCAAGTCTTGGCTGGCTTTTTTCTGTGGCATTGGGGTGCAGTGGCGAGTACCTTAAGGGCAGTGTATATTTTTCATAAATGACTATCATTAAATACTTCAACAGGTATTTATTTGGGCTCTAGGTTATAATAAAAGCTACACTAGAGATGACAGATGTCAAAATATATCACTGTGTGTGAACCTACTTTGGGTTTAAAGGAAACTTAATCTAATTGAGAGAAAAGATTACTTCAAGTACAAAACATTTTCAAGTGATAATCCATTGGTCAGGATGTTGGTGCATAATAACAATAATGGCAGAAAATGTGGATATATAGCTAAGTAAACACTAGCATATTTATAATGTTTGCTTGCATGCTGTTGTGGCACAGGAGAAAAAGACTGAGAGTTTCAGAGTCAAATATTGATTCCAATATAACTCATACCATTATGGCAAGTATGACTTTGAATAAGTTCCTTATTCTCATGGATCCTCAATTTCTTCAATTTTAATTAATAAATGAATGAATGAATGAATGAATGAATATGTGAAAATAAAAAAAAAATAAAAATGCAAATAGTAGACTTCCGGCCAAGATGGAGGCATAGGTAGACACACCGTGCCTCCTTGCAAAACCAAAATAGGGACAACAACAATTTAGAAACAAAAAACAACCAGTACAGACAGAAAATTGAACTTTATGGAAGTTTGACAACTAAGGAGTTAAGGTAGACACATTCATCCAGACCAGTAGGAGGGGCGGAGTCTGTCAGCCTGGTGAAGAGGGGTCAAGGCAAAAAGAGCAGTGGCTGGCAGACCCTGGTTGAGCAGGGCAGCAGTGGGTGGACCCAGCAAGGGGGCAGATTGTGGAGGGGTGTAGTGCACAAGGTGGCTGGTGGACCAGTGGTCCCACATTCCCACACAGGTAAACCAGCTGAAACTGGGAAGCAAGATGGACTGCGCAACCCAGGGTCTCAGTGCAGGGAAATAAAGCCTCAAAACACCAATTGAAAACACCTGTGGGAGTTGAGGTACTGGGAGTAAATCCCAGCCTCACAGGAGAGTTTGCTGGAGAGACCCACAGGGTCCTAGAATGTACACAAACCCACCCACATGAGAATCAGCACCAGAAGGGCCCAATTTGCTTGTGGGAAGCAGGGGAAGTGATTGAAATCGGGCAGAGAGCAGAGCAAGTGCCATTGTTCTCTGTCAGAACCCTGCCCTACATACAGTATCACAATCCAGAAACTGGATTGCCCCACCCTGGTGAAAAACTAAGGTTCTGCCCCTTACTAGATAACAGGCCATCACGGCAAAAAAAAAAAAAAAAAAATGACCCAAATGAAACAATAGATCAAAGCACCAGAAAAAATAAAACTAAATGATGAAGAGGCAGCCAACCTATCAGATGCACAGTTCAAAACACTGGTGATCAGAATGCTCACAGAATTCGTTGAATTTGGTCGCAAGTTAGGTGAAAGAATGAAGGCTATGCTAAGCAAAATAAAGAAAAATGTACAGGGAACCAACAGTGATAGGAAGAAAACGGGAACTCAAATCAATGGAGTGGACCAGAAGGAGGAAAGAAACATCCAATCAGAAAAGAATAGAGAAACAAGAATTCAAAAAAATGAGAAGAGGCTAAGGAACCTCCAGGAAATCTTTAAATGTTCCAACATCCTAATAATAGGAGTACCTGAAGGAGAAGAGGAAAAGCAACGAGTTGAAAAATATTTGAACAAATAATAAAGGAGAATTTCCCCAATCTGGCAAAGGAAATAGACTTCCAGGAAGTCCAGGAAGCTCAGATAGCCCCAGAGTAGTTGGACCCAAGGAGGAACACACCAAAGTACATCACAATTACATTAGCCAAGATTAAAATTAAGGAGAGAGTCCTAGAAGCAGCAAGAGACAAGCAGTTACCTACAAAGGAGTTCCCATCAGACTGTCAGTTGATTTCTTAAAAGAGACCTTGCAGGTAAGAAGGGGCTGGAAAGAAGTATTCCAAGTCATGAAAGGAAAGGACCTACATCCAGGATTGCTCTATCCAGCAAAGCTTTCAATTAGAATGCAAGGACAGAAAAAGTGCTTCTCAGACAAGGACAAGTTAAAGGAGTTCATCATCACCAAGCCCTTACTATATGAAGTGTTAAAGGGACTTATCTAAGAAAAAGAAGATAAAAAACATGTATAGTAAAATGACAGCGAACTCACAATTATTAACAACCACACTTAAAACAAAAAAAAAAAAACAAACTAAGCAAACAACTAGAACAGAACCAGAATCACAGAAATGAAGATCACATGATGGGTTAGCAACAGGGGAGTGGGAGGGGGAGAGAGGGGGAAAAGGTACAGAGAATAAGTAGCATAGATGGTAGGTAGAAAATAGACAGGGGGAGGGTAAGAATAGTATGGGAAATGAAGAAGCTAAAAAACTTATAAGTATGACCCATGGACATGAACTAAAGTGGGGGAGTATGGGTGCAAGCGGGTATGTAGGGTGAAGGGGAGTGAAGGGGGGAAATGGGATAACTGTAATAGCATAGTCAATAAAATATATATATATTTTAAAATGCAGGTAGTAGTACTCTGTGGACTGTTAGGGATTAAATCAGGCAGTTCTTGCCATACAGTGGTTGTAACAAAGTAATATACAAATACATATGTGTATATGTATTTAAAATCTATGTGATTTTTCCATTTTGTCATTCTGAATTCTAGAGCTTTTCTCAAGTTTTCCCTAGGAATTCAAAGACAATGAATGAAGAAATATTCAGCTTCTGTTATTAAGGATTAAATAAGATAAGGCCTCGTGAACATGCTTTTGTTTTAAATTAAGGTTACCCAGATTCATATATTGTCCCTCTTTTAATATATAAAAGGCTAAGCAAGTCTAGGTGACCCAAACCATAGTACTTTCCCAGCGTGTGGAGGAAATACATCAATTCACCATCATAAATGGCATCAATGAATTTAGGCAAGGGATTAGATTAGAAAGAAGCCAGGCATGATATTTGAGAAGAAATAAGAAGGCACTGCTTTTCTAGTGCTGGAGATAGCTAAAAAAACAGATGGAGAGAAACAGAGGAGTGAAACCGGTACTTTAGATGGTGGATTATATGGAGGACAGATGGGTCCTTACAGATATGCTTCTCATTTAAGATTCTAGCAAAACACCAAGCCTTTGTATGTATGTCTGCACATTAAATGGGCATGGCCATGTCCACCTGGTGGTCCGCTATGCTTATGCATAATGGAGGCCCTAGGTTTTATTTTGCCAGGCTGCCCTCAGCTTTTGTGTGGTTTAGAAGCTGACTGGAGAGCCAGTGGGCCTACTTTGAGGTCTGCTGTGGCACAGCAAAGGCACCCTTACAGGAGTGTCTGGAAACAGGCTGCCCTATCAGTGTGCCTGGCAGAAGTGGCACCCAAGATTCAGGCCACTGAAGACAGCAGTGGGTAAGGTAGAGATTAGTCAGAGTGCTAGATGCTCCACTAAGCTTTGACCAGGCAGAACAGACAGACTGGGAACAGCCTCAGGACCTTCAGCCGTAGAACAAAAAAGGCTAGTAGCAAACCTTGGAACAAGGACTTCTGTCCAGATAGCAAATGACATCATACCCAAGCCTCCCTACTCTACAAAGATACACCCAACTACATCTGCATACACCTGATGAGAAGCAGTCTACTACTCTTCTACTGAGAGGTTTAACATTTTTGTCCAAGAGATAAATATTTGGTCTATGTGAAAAAAACTTGGTCAATAATTTGTTATAAAAAATTTAAAGTTGAACAAATTTTACAGTGAACACCATATGCCCAACAACTAGATTCTACTGCTCATATTTACTACACTTTCTTTACTACCTATCTAGCCATCTCTCTCATCATCTATAAATTTAATTTTTTATGTGTTTCAAAGTTGCAGGCATTAATACAGTTTTCAGATTGTATTCCCAAATTGTGTATACACTTGAGCATGTATATCATTAACTGAAGTTCTTTTTTTGTCATTATCTTTATGTATGTATGTATTTATTTATTTATTTTAAAAGATTTTATTCATTTATCTTTAGAGGGGAAGTGAAGGAGAGAGGGAGAGAAATATCAATCTATGGTTGCCTCTTGTGTGCCCCCTGCTGGGAACTGGCCTGCAACCCAGGCATGTTGTGTGCCCTGACTGGGAACTGAACTGCAATCCTATAGTTCACATTAACTGAAGTTCTTTTACAGAAAGAAAGAAAGAAAGAAAGAAAGAAAGAAAGAAAGAAAGAAAGAAAGGGGGAAGAGAGAGGAAGAGAAGAGAAGGAGAGGAGAGGAAGGAAGGAAGGAAGGAAGGAAGGAAGGAAGGAAGGAAGGAAGGAAGGAAGGAAGAAAAAGAGAGAGAGAGAGAGAGGGAGGGAGGGAGGAAGGGAGGGAAAGAAAGAAAGGAAAGAGAGAAAGAAAGGAAAGAAAGAGAGAGAGAAAGAAAGGAAGGAAGGAAGGAAGGAAGGAAGGAAGGAAGGAAAGAAAGAAAGAAAGAAAGAAAGAAAGAAAGAAAGAAAGAAAGAAAGAAAGAAAGAAAGAAAGAAAGAAAGAAAGAAAGAAAGAAAGAAAGAAAGAAAGAAAGAAAGAAAGAAAGAAAGAAAGAAAGAGGGAGGGGAGGGATGGGGGGGGAGGGGAGGGGAGGGGGGGGGGGGAGGGGAGGGGAGGGGAGGGGAGGGGAGGGGAGGGGAGGGGAGATCAATCTGGTATCATGAGGCCCTGAATGAGTACCTGGTTTTCTACCCTGAGAGGATTCTGGAAAACCATTATCTTTTAAAATTTTCTTCCAGAAAGATCTTCCTTTGGTGACTAGGGAGACCCTCTCTGTGAGACACTGGATACAATTCCAGTGACAAGTACCGCAGTGATCTGTACTTCAAAAGGGGTTGCATGACAACAGTGGACCCCATGGGGAGAATTTTGGTGCAAAGCCTCACTAATCCTGCTCTTGAATGGTTTTGATTTTTTAAATTTGATGTTCAATTTTCCTAACTTCAAGTTAGTGTACTTTTTAAACAAAACTATGTTTGTTTGGGTTTTGTTTTGCTTAACCCAAATGAAATACTATAAGAATTTATTAATTAAATCATCTATACCTTAAAACATGGAATCTATTTTTAATAAAATAACTATATTTATACCTTATATTACCTGAAATACACTGTTTACATATGAATTTGGTTTATTTTTTCTGACTTGTGTAGGTCTTAACTTTCTAAAAATAGTTTATTTAATATGTATTAGAAATTATATTTCACCAAATATGATTTTGGCCTATAAAGTTTTAGTTATAACAGCTATTTTTGCAGTGTTTAGGGGAAGAAAGGATATAGACTCAAGTTGGACAATAGGAAAAAAGAGCAGGAAAACATTAATAAGGTCAATATTTAATGATAAATGGCACTAATCGGCAATGTAAAGAAACCAAAAAACTCTGCTATCCACGCATCACCTGGAGTAAGAAATTAACTGATTTTTAGTCACATTTGGGAAACAGATGATGGAATTATTCTGTGTGCACATTGGTAATGCAAACCATATACTTCAGCTATCAAGGTAATGAAAGGATGTAAAATGTTATGGGGCAGTCAGATGACAATAGATATGGATGATGCTTCACAGTCTTTGGTTTTCTGCAAAATAAATACAGAAATTTGCTAAGTGAGGATTTTGTTTTAAAAAGCTGCCATCAGGAAATAAAAAATGGCATAGCTTCATCAGGTTTGAAGTATTTTATCTGTGACCAGATTCATAGAGGTTATGAAAAGATGAGACAACTTAATTTTCTACCAAGTGTTGGGATCAATCTGTATAACTCTGTTCCAAGCTGTAGCTTGGAAATGTAATTGGTTTTAATCATAATTAATTTAATTAATCACAGTAAAATAGTGGGAGTATGGGCTGTTTGAGATTCTGTTTTAACAACTTTCTTTTCATTCCTACTTTTTTCTTTTTCTGAAATAAAAAGCTAAGAAAAATTGGGGAAGGGTGAATAGAGTTTTTTTCTTTTTGATCCAGCAACTTGTGCATAAAGCATTTAATTATACAGCAGAGATAATTCAGCAAGATATGTATCGTCACGGAACTGTATTTTAACTGGTTTTGTTAAAGGCAATATTTTAATTTTAACTGAATTCTAACTGGGGGCCACCTTTATGCCAAATGCCTATAAATGAATGAAACAAGGATTGACATAAGAAAGAACTGTAGCCTCTGTGCTAGGGTGGGAAGAGTGATATTTAGAAAACCAGAGATTAGTTCCTGATGTGTGTACATGAGCTGAGTGAAATTGGGCAAGTCATCACCATTTTCTTTATTTGTTTATGATAGATGTACACATCACGGAAAGTTCACTACCACTCAAGAAATTGTTTCTGCTTATATACAATGACATAGAGTATTAGAAATTGGCTCTGATCAGTTTTGAATTCAGAATTTGTGACTTTATCACACCCATATTTCCCCCAAAATTTAGTTTGTCTCTTCCAACAGATATTAAAGTCTCCTCAGGTCAGAAACAATATTGTTGCCTCGTTGGGCTCAGCATACAATAAGTGTTCATCAGAATAACTTCTAATTATTAGTTAAGACTCTTCATCTAAAATTATTTCCCTGCTTGTAAATAAAGTGGCTACTACTGTTTTTACAGTCAGCAGAAATGGTTCAATTCTAACTCCTATTCAACTAGCTATAATCCTGTAAGTCATTTAACCTATTTTCTCAGCTTTCTCATCTACCACATACATATAATGATATTTTTAAAGTACATGATAACGATGAATAGATGAGAGAATTCTTTTTTTAATTTTATTTAGTTATTTTTCAAGTACAGTTTTTTGTCTATTTCTCCCATCCCAGCCCCCCCTGCCCCGTGCTCCCCACCTCCCTCCCATTTCCTCCCCCCCCCCAGTCCTCATCCCTGTGTCTTTCATACTTGTTCCTCAAAAATCCCTCCCCATTTTTCCCCTCAAATTCCCTCCCCTCTCCCCTCTGGTCGCTGCCCATTTGTTCTCTACTTCAGTGTCTTTGTTTTTATTCTCTTTGCTTGTTTGTTTTGTTGTTTAGCTTCCTGTTAAAGGTGAGATCATATGGTATTTGTCTTTCAATGCCTGGCCTATTTCACTCAGCATAATGCTTTCTAGTTCCATCCATGTTGTTGCAAAGGGTAGTAGCTCCTTCTTTCTCTCTGCTGCATACAATTCCATTGTGTATATGTACCACAATTTTTTGATTCATTAATTTACTGACGGGCACCTAGGTTGCTTCCAACTCTTGGCTATTGTAAATTGTGCTGCTATGAACATTGTGGTGCATAGGTTCTTTGAAATTGATGTTTTAGGATTCTTGGGATATAATCCTAGCAGTGGAATTGCTGGGTCAAAAGGCAGGCCGATTTTTATTTTTCTGAGAAAATTCCATACTGTTTTCCATAATGGTTCTACCAGTCTGCAATCCCACCAACAGTGAACTAAGGACCCCTTTTCCCCACAACCTCTCCAACATTTATTGTTTGTTGCTTTGTTTATGATAGCCATCCTGACTGGTGTAAAGTGAGAGAATTCTTTTTTTAAAAAAAGATTTTATGTGTTTATTTTTAGAGACAAGAGAGGGGAGGGAGAAGGAGAGAAACATCAGTGTGTGGTTCACCCTGAACCCCTATTGGGGACCTGGCCTGAAGCCCAGGCATGTGCCCTGGCTGGGAATATAACGTGATTCATTGGTTTGCAGGCTTGCACTCAGTTTAGTGAGCCATACCAGCCAAGGCTAGATGAGAGAATTCTTTGACAAGTTAAAAGTACTATTTAATTTTGAGTTACTATTATTAATAACATAAGATTTGTGAAAATATAAGAAACAGTTTTGCTTTCCTGGCTAGACACATGAAAAGCTGGATTGTACAAATATGTGGTCACACAGCATTCTCTGAACACTCATAATTGGAGTCCACCATCTTATTGAAATCCTGAATGGGTCTGTGCTATTTTCTTTGAAGGCAGAATATCCCCAATTATAGTCATGGTTTGGAGTGGACTAGTTCAGCTGCAGTTTCCTCTCTCTGCTGCTAAGTAGTTATATGATATATTAGAAAGGTTGGCATTTTGAACTATACTACCTTTGTTACAGTAATGGTCTTACCACTTCAGGGAATTCATGGGCCTTCCAGAACCCTTAATTTGTCATCCTAGAAGCCCTGAGCAAGAGAGAGAAGCTGAATCAGCATGCTCTCTGCCTTAAACTAGTATCATGCTGAGTCACCAAAATACATGCTTTAGGATGGGACTGGAAGAGACAACCAACTCAGATTCTGGGCAAAAGAGCACTGTATTCAGTGCAATAGTGCAAGAGTTCTGCTATCAGAGTTCTGGTTCCTAAAACCTCATGGATAAGGTTAAGGACAAGGTCATTCAAACAGTTTGCAAACATGGTTTGAGTACATATAGCCAATGCCTGACAAAGAGTAAATACTTAATACTTTTAAAAATAAATATACAAAATATTCATATTCAATAATGGGTACCAAATACTGCTTCATAAATCATTGAGGGAGACATGTAAGAAAATATGACATGGTTCTATACCATATATCTTATTTTACTTCATAAGACAAGACAAGCATATATGAAATATTTGAGCATTTAAAGTGGGGAATTTTTAAGTGAGAAGTGATTTAAATGGGTCTCCATCCTTTTGACGTCTCTGGGCCACACTGCAAGAAGAGTTGTCTTGGGCCCCACATTAAATACATTGTGATACATAATCACAAAAAAATCTCATAATGTTTTAAGTAAATTTATAATTTTGTGTTGGGCTGCATTCATAGCCAACCTGAGTGTAGGTTGGACACCCCTGATAAGGCTGTAAGAATTCAAAGACACAGGGGACCACTGAAGAAGTTTCTTAGGAAGTAAAATCTGAGACGGATTTTGAAAGATGGATGAGATTTGAGAATATAAAAGGGTGTTGGCATTCCAAGCAGTGGTAACAGCACGGGACAATTTCTGGAAATGGGAATAGGTGTATTTGTTTCACTCTTTACTTTTGGGCAATGTAGGGATGGGAGTGGGCATTGGTGGTGCATATTTAAAACAAAATAGAATTATAACATACATTATTTGTCATAATATAACTATAGAAATACAAATGTGTACTAAGGTGTATGTGTAAAAGTATTTATTGTTCAGAATAGCAAACATTTTGAAGTATTTAAATTCTGTCAGTAGGGGAATGGTTAAATAGTTTATGGTACAGTCACATCATGAAATACCAGGAAGTTGTTGAAAAAAATTAAGTAGACCTTTGAGTGCTGATGTAGACCACGATGGAATAGTATATTAATGGTGAAAATGCATTTATGTAGTATTTGTCAACTTTGAAAATTGAGTTTAAAAAATCAAAGTGGTACTTCAGGTTGATTAATGTGGTAATATTGTATCAAATTAAAAGGGAGTAATTGAAAATGAAGAGAGTATTGGGAGACATTTGTATGAGTACTGATAACAGGAGGCCACGGATAGGGACCTGAATGGTAAAGAGAGAGAACCCAGGGACATTGTGAAGAATGATTTTAAAGAGTCTGGATATAGGGGATGGATGCAATAGAAGAGAAAGGAGATTTTTGGGGTTTAAGCTTAGGAAACAGACTCATGTTAATAGGAAAACTTCTTTGAAGAATTTATTTTGTTTATTTATTTATTTTAGGATGGAAGAAACAGTACGAAATCTATTGCAGACTCAAGGACCTCCAGAGCAGAAAAAAGAAGAAACTGTTAATATAATGGTCTATCAGGTACACCATATTTTTTACTGTTGTTTGGCCACTGATTGGCCTGTTTTTCTCATATTTCTCTAGCTGTGTCCTCCCTAACTCAGACATAAATAAATAAGTATAGGCCAGACCCTAGTGCTAGGAGCAATACAGTTACCTCTGTCTGAGAAATCATGTACACATTTATTTAACTTATTCATTTTTGTTGAACTCTTATTGTGAAACAGATGGTAGAGTTGGCTGTAGGGAAATATTAAAAAAATAAGTTTGCAGTGGTCAGGGCTGTAAGAGAGGTAGCTACAGCATTTCTTGGGAATACAGGACTGAGAATGACTCATCCTTTCTGGGGAGTTAAATTACTTCCCAGAGAGGGATGACATTTAAGGTAGGCCTGAGGAACAGAGAACAAGAGGAAGGACATTGGAAGCAGAGGGGAAGCCTAGCTGAAGGATTAGTAGTATGCATTTGCAGAGTGGGCTCATGGAGAATAAGAAGTTCAAGATGACCAAATGATAGCCTGGTGAGAGAGGAAGTTTGACTGTGACACTGAGGGTGTACAGGAGAGCTGGCCAAGGTCATGCTTATATGTGGGGCTCTTGGGTGTGGCCTTGCACCTTGCCATGTGGAATCCAAAGAGGTCCAAAGAAGGTAAGTTTCAATGAAGTGACAAATTGTCATCTTCCAATTGCCCTTATCCCATGGGTCTTTAACACTAGCAAAGGGGCCAGGCTGGAAAACAGGACATCTAATCTGAGTATGACCCAAGTTCGCCAAACAGATGCGAAGGCTCTGGTAGGTGGGGAGAAATATATAGTAGAAAGAGCACTGTATCTCTTTATTGATAAACAGAGGACTTTTGTTGAAAGTCACTTCGCACCACAAATAGAAACCCAACATCCCTTGCACATCTATACATAGAGAACAACAACAAAAAAAAGGGATAAGGATGGGAAGGAAATGGGCCAAAATTTGAGGTAATCACTGGGCAGTCCTTGGTGTTTAGCTTTCTAGCTGGCTAGAAAGGAAGTGGGTTTGGGAGGCCAGTGCAGGAACCCAGGTGGTAAAGGTAATTTGACACTAGCTTCCCTGAATTCATGGGTTGGGGGTCTGCACTTTATTTGTTATGAGAAAGATCTGGAAGACTCTGATCATAACAGTCACAGTATCGTACAAAGTTAATGGATCTAGGCAGAGTTAGCTTTAAGGAATCTATGTCCTCAGAGTTGGCCTTTCAAACATATACAAGGCTACTTTGGGACAATGGGACAGCTGTTCTCCATCTCCAATGACTACAATGCAAGAAGGTAACTTAAACTGCCTTAGAGGCGATTAAGGTTAGTGCCCTGGAGACAGTTTTAAAGAATCACTAAAATCCATTTTTTCTTGGCAAGGTGAGGTGGTCTTTACGGAGTGCACGTGTGCTTTTCCTGCTGTGTGTCAGTTGGAGATAGGATAAAGATCCTAAGTCTTATCCTATCTTAAGGATCCTATCTTCTTAAGTCCTGCTAACCCTGAGTCTTCCCTACATCTTACATCTGCTTTGGCATAAAATTAAGGTTTGAATAAATAAAGGGAGGGGAGGAAGCTTGATTCTACAGTAAATGGTTCCATGTGGCTTAAGTCCTGTGACCCTGAAATACTGGTTGTGTGCTCCCCTCACCAGTCACAGCAGGCCTGAGTTAGAACTGAAGAACTTAGCATCACTCCTGCTTTTTCCAAACCCTCCTTGCTACTCATCCAGGTGCTTGTTTTCCTCTGATCATTCTTTTCTAATCGTTCCATCACTTACTAGCCAAATTGGTGGTGTAGGTATTTAACATCATCATTGGAATTCATTTTATGAAACTGGAAGCTACTTAGAAAAACAGGTGCACTTTAAAAAAATGTGTATTGAAACTATTTCCTCTCTGTAACTTAGTCTATTAGATCTGGGAACTCAGTGCTTCCCTCTGGGGAGAAGGCAGTAAATCATTTGAATTAATACTACATTGTTGTAGGCCGCTCTGCCTGATTTTAGGAATTGTACCTCTATCCCTTGTGGCTAAGGGCAAGAGAGGACCTCTGGAATTAGAGCGGCAGGAGACAAAGCTTATCTCTGGTAGCAAACACTGCCTTAGTTCCTCTCCCTACCCCGAGAGCTTGGTTGGAAGTCAATGACAGGTAAGACCCCTCACAGCGGTGGGGGGGGGGGAACAACCTAAGCCAGACTCCATCACTTGGGAGACCTTCATGGAAGGACTGGAGGTGGGGCTGCAACAAAGATCAATGGACTTTCACTCCCCGGCTTTGACAAAGCCTGGGTCCCCGTGTTCTCTGGGAGAAGCTCTTCTTGGCTCTAATCCTCTTAAGCCTGAATACCTGTTGGGGAGAGGTGCAGCTCCTTGCCTTGCTAGAGCGTGTCCTGGGGGAGAATCTGGCATCACAAAGACTTCCTGATAAACCTGTGAAATCTGCTCTGCTAAGAGTGCTTTCATTCATATAATTGTCGGAGAGGAAATGAGTATGTCTCCCAAAGTTTCTGCAACTCTCTTCCTCACAAACACTGACTCAGATCTCCTTGTAATGTTATGTACTGTTTGATCCTTGTCACCATGCATTCCTGTGTATTACAAACCAATAAAAAGCTATGGAGAAAGGCGCTCAGGGCCTTTTTCTCCTCGGAGAACCTGGCCGCTGCTGGCCCCTTTCTCCCCAGAGAAACTGGCCACAGCCCACTCCTCCTCCCCAAACAGATCTCATCTTGTCTTGGCCATATTTATTCATTCACACGTGTCTGTGGCACTGGGGGGACTGGTGAAGTAGTCACCACCACACTACATGGAAGGGTTTTTTTTCAGTCATTGCTCTAATTGGCCCCGGTTCATTATGCAGACAGTGGGAGACGGACATAGGTTCCATGACCCATAAGGTTATTTACACATTTAACAGATATTTACTGAGCTTGAAGTATATACTAAGTGTGCAACCTTGTTCTCTGGGGACTCAAGAAATGAGAATGGAGAGAAGGGAAAGAGAAATCTTGCTGGGCAGCATTAAGGCCCAAGGGGTGCCTGTGATGTCACAAATCCTGGTATTCAGAATACGGCTAATAGTCGCAAAATCGGTTTGCACAAGATGTACGTGGTGATACTGGTGGACCATGTAGTTAACACCTTCCTGAAGTCAAATTTTGTGCTACAGATAAGAGCTGAGAGATTTATTGCTTCATAATGTGGGCTGTCCTTAGTACACCTGACTTGGATTTTCCAACAGCAAGTTTTACTCTAAAGGCAACCAGAGGCCCCTGCAACACTTCAGCCCATGGGAAGCTGGAGTTGCTTTCATTTTCCACTGTGGAAGTGTCTGCTCTGAGGCTGTCATTTTTCAGTTAACGAAATACCAGCAGATTAATAGCTTTCTGTGTCCCAGACCCGTGCTAATTGCTTTGCATGAATTAAGGGTAGTCCTATTTTGTTCAAGGGGTGTGTTTCCTAAAGACCTTTCATAACTTGTTACTGATAAAATGTGTAACTTGCATAATTCAAAGTGGATCCTCTCAAAGGACAATGTGTGTTTCTGTTCAGCAGCTGAAGCGGACCCACCATGAGGCAATCAGTTTACCAACTTGGTTGTTCTGTAGTTCTTGATTCTTTTTTATAGTTTTGAGAATTTATATGATTTCAAGGTTTCTTCATGAAATGGCATTAGTAACATTTTTATGCGACAATTTCCAATTTACCTAGTTCAGAGTCCCGTTGAATGTCACTAGATGGCACCTCATTCAATCCCAGAACGACTTTAAAAAGGAGGTACTGTCCCCGTCTCACACCTTTGGATGTAGTCTCAGAGAGGTGCCTACCTGCCCAAGGACACATGGCCTGGAAGGAGCCTAGGGGGGATTCCAGTCTTTGTCTGTCTGTCTGACTCTATGGCCTCGGCTCTTTATGCTGAACAATTCTGGTGAGACTAAATGGGGGAGGGGCCATGTTACCCATTGATTGTTACCTAATTTGAACCCTAAACATAAGCTCTTCTGCTTTCTATCTGAAGTTCTCTACATTCATTGATTTATTTATTTGCTCATTTACCCATTCAAATGACAGTTATTCTTTCATTTATTTATTTTTACATTAAATGTAGTAGTTCTATATTGGTGCTGCAGCAAACTTAGTGACTTAAAACCGCACCAATTTACTCTCTCATAATAATTCTGGATATCAGAAGTCTAAAATCATGGTGGTGGCATTCTTTCTGTAGGCTTCAGGGCAGACTCATTTCCTTGCCTCTACCAGAGTCTAACATTCTTTGGCTGGTGTTCCTTTCCTCCAACTTCAAATTGCGTGACTCCAAACTCTGGTTCCATTGTCATATCTCTTTGTTCTGAACTTGACCCTCTCCCTTCCTTTTATAAGGACCCTGTAATTATATTAGACACATCTAAATAATCCGGGACAATCTCTCCATCTGAAGATCTTCAATGTAATCACATCTGTAAAGTCCCTTTTGCCATATAAGGTAAAATTCACAGATTTCAGGGATTGGGATGTGGACATGTGGGAGACGGGGACATTAATCTGTCCATCACACTCAGTAGCACATTATTCTGGCAGGCTGGCAGTACCTAGCAGACATCAAGCTAAGTGCTAGACATACAACAATGCCTGCCTGATGGGAACCTTCTCCTGGGAAGCTCAATCTATAGAATGCTAGACAGTGGGAAGGAAAGGCAAGTAATCAAATATATGCAACAATGTGACAGGAGTCCAAATAGCAGCTTGCACAGTGTTCTGGGAGCATAAAGGATGATGCCACCAGACCTCCTGCACTGTTCTCCCTGGAGACTCTGCCTTCTGCCTCACACTTATTTTTTTAATGATCCATTCATACGTAGCACTGAGAACAATCTCATTTCATTAGGGGGAAATAAAAGACCTCAAAAGATTATCTATAGAGGAGCCTGAATAAGTAGAAACAGCTTCAGTTTCCCTTCTGCTTTTTCTTTCTCCATCTTATTCTCTCTAGGTGTTTGGGGATGTCTTATGTGCCGTGTTACATATTCTTGTCACCCCAATCATCATTTTGTTCAATCAAGTTAGAAAACAATAGGAAAAGAATTCATAATTAGACATGAAATGGGGCAATTAAACACAAATGAGTTGGAGCAGTTAGTGGGAGAGGAGCATTATTCCTTCGGCTTCATCTGTGACAATATTTAAACACAAGCAGCCTAAGGTACCAGTGATCCTAACACTAACAGTGGGTTACCCCTTCCAGTCCTTTTGTGTCTGCAGCTACCCTCTGTGCTTCTCTGCTGTAGTGGATACACTTCCTCTTATCTCTGCTCTTCTCTTGGGGACAGACAGGAAGTGGCCTACGTTAGCCAATTCATTTGGAGAGAAAAAGTGGGTGGGCAAATGGAAACACTAACAGGGGGAAACAAGACTTGCATGTGGCTCCAGCTTCTGCCACTAACAAGACTTTGGACTTCAGACAGCAAAACTCCCCAGGTTCCTTAGTTTTCATATTTGTGAAATATGAGGTTTGGAATAGATTAGGGGTCACAAACACAAATACCTTAGTTGCCAAATAAAAGTGGGCCAGGTATGAGGAAAATAAAATGTCCTGTGAGATTTGAATTCTGTTTTTCTACTTTTTATTAAAAAAAAATAGGTACAAAGAGGCTTTTTAATTTGTTTTTGTTTTTAATAAAAATACAAAACTTTTTCTTATAGAATAGCAACCCATACCTGATTTAATGCCAAAGGACAGTAGGAAGTAGTGGAGACTGTGGCAGACTAGAGAGCCACTGTCAGGTCTGAAGGCAGCCACCACAGCCCAGCTGCAGCAGAGTCAGATGACCCAAAAATGTGTGCAGATAGCCACATGGGTTCAGAAGATGAAGTTCAGATTGTATGGGCAGTTTCTTAGTCTGTAAATAAGGCTTATTATTTTTGTATACATGTACTAAATAACACAAGTGCTAGACTAAGGGCAACCCTGAGGAGAGAGAGGTGATTTTAAGGTTTCTTCTTGCTCTTAGAACTCTGGAATTATGATGTTTCTTTGCAATCCTATGAGACCTTGTCACACGTAGTCTGAAATGAGTACATGTGCTTGTAGCACTGTGCCTACCACTAGCCAACCCTTACCTACCAGTGCTGAGCACCTGCCATGTGCCATTCACATTCTAATCGTTTTACAGGTGTTGGCTCATTGTCCACAGGAACCCGTTGAAATAGGTTCTACTATTTTCCTCATTCTACAGAAGAGGGAAACAGACCCAGGGAAGTAAAATTGCTTGCCCGAAGTTATAAATTTCTAATGTTACGTTGCTTGAGCTCCTTTGCACCCTTTTAGCTGGCTAAACAGGTTGCCGTAAAAACTGAGTGCAGAAAGTGTCAAAAGCTGCAGTGAGTCACTGTCCCAGGAGATAACAGAGAGAGGTAGGTGAACACTCGGCCGTGTTGCAGTGGTGTCCACGTTTGCCTCTCTCCACCTCTTTACCTTGTCCCCCCTTCATGTAGAGCCCTGCCTGAGCTGTGTGTTCTCTGGGCCCAGCTCCATTATTTCTAATGGTGGCCTGTGCTCAGTCATTGATGCCTTAGCCTGTCTTTAAAGCAATATTGTATGTTACCCATGCTATTTCCATTTGAAGTGACCTAATGAAATATCAAAATGACCTTTTCCTTAAATAATTCCTCAAGAGTATTCTCAGACGTGATTAAGCAGCTGATGCTTGGAGAAAGGGAACCTTTCTAGTTACCTTAAAAATTGTCAATATCTGGTATATCCAGCAGCTTTTATGTACTTGGAATGGCGTGACATAGCGTAAGGTCTTCCTTACTGAAGCCCAAGCCCTGCCTGGAAGAGATGTTACTTACTCCACAAATGATATTATCAGAGGTAGGAAATGCTTGCCTTAAACTTCACCACCTTCTTCCCCAGTTATAGCAAATATACTGTAAACAAATTCAAAATTTTAAGTGCACTAGAAAGAAAAGTTAGGGTTGAGCAATTATATTAAACAATCCTTTACAAAAGATACCTAAGAACGTTCTTTTAAATAGCAATATTCCTAGTACATTTAAAGTGTGAATTTTCCAAACTTCTAACATAGTAGCATCTTTTCAAGAACATGTGTAAATGCAAGACAAAACCAAAGTTCTGTTTCTGCGTTTGCAGTGTCCAGGAGCTGCAAGGTTCCCGCCTGTTTCCTGGTAGAGTATTAGAGCCACCTGAGGAAACCTTGGCAGATGCAGCAGTCTGGGGACCTCCTTAAAGCTTCTGACTTAGAATGACCTGTTTTGTTTTGTCATTTACAAGTTTAATGAGTCATCCTCATTCCTGAGGTGCCTACATTGGCAACTAGTGAGGTACTTCAGTACCCATTCATTCACCATCAATGTTCCCTCATTTTGCAAAGGAGAAAATGGCATTCAAGTTCACGGACCAATTCTCAGTCTGGGACAGAACTGAATGCATCCATACTGCGCCTGTCCTGACGTCTTTTACACACAATACTGGTTTCAGGAAGTGCTCTGGCAGTTAATTAGCCAAGAGAACTGAATTCTTTCAAAGTCTTTAGAGAACTTGACTGTAATTTCTACAAGTTATTCAGAAAAGTGCTTCATTTCTCTCTCTCTCTCTTTTTTTTTACCTAAACAGGAAAAGGTAAATAATTGCAAATACATGGATCAGCAGTCAGTACATTCAATGAGTGCATGCCAGCTGGAAAGAATAATCTAAAAGTCTGCTGAAAGAGTAGCTAAGTATTATAAAATTATAATACACAATAGGCTATGAAAGATTTTACTGAGTGCTGATATTTATGTATGTGGCCTGTAATCTCAGGAAGTCTCAAATAACCTTTGATTCTGCTTTAAGATATTTGGCCTTTTCTTTGAATTGCTGTGAACTTTGAATAGCTGCTGAGGTGGGTAATTGTAATAAAGCGAGTATTTTTATTGAGTGTTAAGTTTTAAAGGGCTGAGAGTGTTCCTTGAGGGGACAGTTTTCTTCATTCCTCTTTCTGGTCTTTTTGTTTTGTTAAGCAACCTTCTCCATTCATATAAGTTTAGATAAAGAAGGCAGGATTTCTCATAGCCAAAGTGCACGGTGAGATTCAGTACAACCAAAAATATTGTCCTCATTAAAATATGTCTCTTCTCTTTGAAAGTATTTATAAGATGAATTTATTATTTTATATCCTACATACAAAAAGCTTTTTAGAATTCCAAATGTTTTCAAAACAGTCTCATTTGGGAGTATCTGCTTGTTAGCACACCTGAATAAGGAGAATATTCACCTCTGTCATTCCAACATTGTATTAAATACTTTGAAATGAACACAGAAGTTTTAAATACTAACAGTTTAAATAGTTACATACCTCTTGGGAATTTAAAATTCTTGGTTTAATGGGTCTGATTCTACTTTCTCATTCTCAATTTCTGCTTAAATTCTCTGCTCAGACATGTATGTTTTTCTTGTTAGATGCTTTGACCTTAAAACAAACTCTTACCAAGTAAAAGCAGAATGTAACCTCTCTGTTAAAACAAACATAACCTATGAATAAAATGATGGCCTGGGAAAGCACCTGTTCATACAGGTGAGCTGGTTTTTGCCAATAAACATGAACCACTCTCCTCAGCTCATCTTGCAGAGGGCCAGGCTTCATTTTTGAATACACAGATAGTGTCTCAGTTCGCAAGGTTCCGTGGAGGGAATCCAAAAGATGTTGCTTCTTATTAAGTGTGTGACTTGGGCAAATACTTAGGGCACTTCATATTATTAGCTGGGCATATCAGTTATTTTTTTCCTCTTAGGAAACAAATAAATTTGAACAGAGAAAAATCACGATGATATCAATCCTTGAACTTTGATCCTATTTTCTCACCTAAGGCTACAGAACTATAATTTTCTTTATTTTAGGTCCTCTCTTAGCAAAGCTTTATGAAATAGGGATAAACTAGTCTGTGGTGGAAAATGTATAATTTTCCTGAGATCTCTCTTGTACAGTAACCTTTCAGCTGTATTATCCTTATTGATTTTTGTAGGCATAGCAAGTCCAGCATGGCAATAAAGAGGAATCACCAGGGGCGGGGTGAGAAAAAAATGGTCTTGCCGGGGGTCCGCTGTCTGCATTTAAGCCACTGCAGGACTCAGGTGTTGATTGGCCTGGCAGGCATACCTGAGGAGGCAGGGGCAGAGCCTTTGCACATCCTTAGAAGCTTGTCCCCAAGCTCTGTACAGCGTATCCTGGATTTAGGAAAAGTGGCCCTCTGCACAGGAGGATCTTCTCCAGGGCTCAAATGTAAGACAGGGATGAGACTGGGGTAGGATCCTCTACCTGCTTGCACCCCATCCCAGAACAATTTCTGAGAATCTCCAGCAGCTGAGACTGCGCCTTGGCATGTTTAAAAATGTCCCCAGGTGATTCTAACATGTCATTAGCATTGTGAGCCAGTAAGCACCATGAACATAAAGGTCTTTTCTAGCCAGCTCAAACCTATGAGAAAAAGTACAGGAGGAGATTCTGAAGGAAGTTTGACTATAGTGTGTAGGCAAATGTACGTCAGTGGAAATTCAAAGATTGTTTTCCATCCTGCTAAACTTTTGCTATTGCCTAGAAGAACAGGTTGTCTAATCTTAGGGCGTTTAAGGCTGAGCCAGCCGTGCCAGTGTCCAAAAGTGGAGGATCTGCACCCCGTGCACTGGGCTTTGGAAACTCCTCAGGCTTCAGAAGGGGGGAGAGAGTGAAGAAATTCATTGAACATGTTGTTCCCTCTGTTGGTCTGTCTGTCACTCGTTCAAATACAAAGGCAGACAGTGCTCTCTGTGTCTTTTTCATGTGTAAGAGTTTATTTAGATTAATAATGGGAAGAAGCAACTTGAAGAAAGGAAAGTAGTAGACCATTAAAAAGCAGGCGATGCACTCACAGCAGCTCCTCACTTTGTAGAGACCACACGTGTCAGGCGTAGTGGTTGGTGAGTGTGGGAAAGGGACGTAAGTAGAAGTTCCAGGGTCACACAGACCTTGAAGTAGAGTCTAGTTTTCTCTCTCAATTAGTTTTGTCATCTTGGGCAACTTAATCAGTTTTAGTCTTACTTTTCTCTTCTCTATAATGGGTATAATAAAGCTAAATGGAAAGGCTGCCTGACTTCAAAGTGCTTGCCCAGACATGATTTCACCTAACAATTGGAGACAGTGTAGAATGTGAATAGCACATGTTAAATAGCCAGTGAACAGTAGCTATTACTTATTACTATGCATCTAGCCCTGTTTATCCACTCATCTGTTTTCTCTTCACACAAATTCTTCTTCTAACCCTGCCCCACGCAGCCCGCCTTAGCAGCTAGCACTATGGAAGCTGCTAAAAATATAAAAGTTTCAGAGTTGGAGAAAATGGCAAAACTGTGAGAAAGGTAGACATTTCAGGAGAGCTAACCCCAGGGGCTGGTTCCCAGACAGGACTGGCCTTCTGGATGTATATTTTCCCACTGCACAATCTTGCCACCCCAGGCCCTATATACCACTGTTTTCTCATTTAGATTTGCTTCTCTAAAATTCCATGTATTAAATGCATCATTCCATGTACAAAATAAAGAATCAAGAAAACAAATACAGCAGGTCCTTGAGGAACATTTTGTTCAGTGTTGTTTTGTTAAAATGTTGATGAGAAGAAAAAATAATTCCTGGCTAGGGCCACTGTCTGTATGGAGCTCCCATATCCTTCCCACGTCTGTGTGGGTCTTCTCTGGGGACTCCGGTTTTCTCCCACATCCTTACACTGTGCATATGAGGTGAACTGGTGGTTCAGTGTTGTCCCCATCTGAGCATGGCGGAGTGTGAGGCTCTGTGACGGAAGGGTGTCCAGTCCAGGGTGGGTCCCTGTCTTGTACCCGGAGCTGCTGGGAGAGGCTCTGGCCACCTGCAACCCTGAACTGGAATAAGCATGTTAGAAAGTAATTTTTTTGCTTGTTTTTATTTATCTGTCTCAAGTGTATATAAAGCTTATCTTAATGTTTAATATTAGAATTGTTTGGGGTGTTCATTTAGAAGTTTATTGATGTTTTTGTGACCAAAAGTATGCCATAGGAACTTAATTCCTATTTGCATCAATTAGCCTATGATAAAGTTGGTTTCATTCTAGGTGGTTTCACTTAAAGTCACAGATTCCAAGAATCAACCCACTAAGGCTTACTGTACTTAAAAAGAAGGTCATTTACATATTAGTGTAAACCACAAACTCATTTCAGAAAACTAGAATTTAGGATGTGGGATTTGGAAGGGAAGGAGACAAAAAATAATTTTTAAAGTCATTTGGGAGCTTATAATCATCTGTGTTGAATAAATAAGTCTGGGTGAGACTTTAGCTTGGACAAGGGTATGAGGAAAGGGGTGTTAAGAAGTAGCATTGGGATAGAGAAGTGAATACCAGCAAATGTAACTTCTACATTACAACCATCTTTTCTATGGTTTGCCAAGTGCCATATGAATCCAAAAGGAGAGAGAAGCCCCTGCTCCTCCTTGGCCTCCCACCTTCACACTCTCAGGACCCAGACCTCAGGCTGGTATGATCACAGTAACTTCTGAAGGCTTGATGTGCTGATATCTCAGTGCCATTTACTTCGTGCCTTCTGTGGAATGTACCATATGTCAAGGGGACAAGTCCAAAGGAACTTCTGCAAGCTTGTTGAATTGGGGTCTCACAATGGCTTATTTTCTGCCCTCTTTTGTTTAAATGAATAGGGAAAGATTGATTGTCATTTATGACGATTTCATTGTTTTGTAAACATATCAAAATATGTTTTTCCAAATGTGTTCTGCTAGGTAGGTTTGCCACTCCATCCCCCAATAAATTTGGTTTCTGTACTATGTTATAGTGTAAAAATTATAAATGAACATGGCGAATTTATTTCTCCCCATTAAAGCCACGCCTATAGCTTAGTGTGAATTAGGAACCCTCTACCACAAGTGATGATCTGAAAATGATTGCATTTCAAGCATTCTTGGTTTTTTCAAGGATTCTTGTTTAATTTCATTTATAAAATGACATGTAAATATATCCTTAAGATATGAATTGGTCTACATTTCTCTTGAGTCACTATATTTATTTTTTTCTAATCATTCTACTATTGTATTTTTTCTTTTTTTTTCCTTTTTATTTTCTTTCTGAGCATTACATAATCACCATTGGAGAATTGGTAGTGAGAATGCCACAGTAATAATTAATATATGTTTTACAGTTCACACTCTCACATCACCTCATTTGATCCTTACATTAACTTCTCAAAATAGGAAAGCAAGAAAGTACAACTTCACTTTACAGGTGAAGAAACTGGGTTTCGAGAAGCAGCTGATTTTTGCAAGCATCATGCAGTGTCAGGTTACAGTGGACTTGGTCTTTTGATTTCTAGTGCCCTAGAGTTTCAGGGGTAGCATTAATTGCATTCAACTGAGATAGTGAAAACTAGCAAGATCCTTACTGTGTAAAAAGAGCTACAGCCAGGGTGCTTCAATGCTAGTGTTTTTAGTGGTGGGAAGTCTACAAAGTGGCCATCTGATATTGATATCTTGGACCTCAGGGCTACTTGGAAGGGGTCAGATAATCTTATGATTTATTTGGGTAGCCAAGAGTGTAGGACATGTTTACCAGCTGTTCATTGTCATGTTGCTATGTACAAGGTGGCCAGCCTCTGTTATCCATGACCATCTGAGGAAAGATTTAGTGTGACATGTGAAGGTCAGTCACTGTGTTGAGATGAACAGGGATGGTTAGCAAGTCCTAGATGCTCAGGAGAAAAGTTGCCTCCAATATCTAGCCACCTTGTTTTGCACACGAGGAAACAATGTCACAGAAATTCAAGGGGCTTTACCAAGGGTGTGCTGACCATGAATGACAGACCTGGAAGGAGAAACCCGTTCAGTAGCTAGTTTTACATTTCCCCTCTTCCTGCGGCAAAAGAAAGTTTTTTTAGCACAAAGATGACTGTTGTTGGGATCTAGAGGACTATTTGATGAAGTTCATTGAAAGACCTCTGGGAGAGACTTTTGTTTTAGGAATCACAACTTCCCCAGTTCATTATTCTCTAAAAAAAGATTTTGCATGAAGAAATTATTACTCGGGCTTTGATGCACATTTATACTGCTTTTCATATATATATTCTGACTTTTGTAATTATCGTTAGGATCATGATTATTTTCGATAATTTATCTGAATCTTCTTCCCTTTCCTACCAAGGCAAATTCTTGGTGGAGTCACAGGTGTCTTCACCAAGTGCCCCTCACCTCCCTGCTTCCACTGTGGCCATGAGTGGCTTGTCAGGTTGTACAGTCCACTAATGACGAAGAATCACCTCCAGTGATAGTTTACTGCCGCTTTCAGGGGATAAGGATAAAAATAATTGTTTTAATGTCAAAAAGCACACCATGATATTGCTGGCAAAATGTCCTTGGTAAAATTCTCAAACAACGACTAGAGAAAGTAGGTATTATGTAAAATTGTACTAGGAAAAAAGTCATATTCTCACTTTATCTTTAAGTTCCATTTAGATGAAACCAGGTGAGGCTTTTCTCTGTTCTGACATGAGGCCCCCAGAGGATTAACTAGGTAGTCCATCTCTGACTTTCAAAAGTACAATGATGTACCTCATTAGAGTTTTTCTTTTAGGTGACCCAGGAAGGTGGGGGGTGGGACGAGTGCAGCACCTTGATTAAGAGTGTGTCTGTGAGTCTCCTGAAATCTCCTGGGCATTTTAGGATAGACACCTTTATGGCTTAAAACACAGGTGGCAAACACAAGGACTGTGGGCCGAATCTGGCCTACCACCTTGTTTTATCCGGCCTGGCACCTTGTTTCTGCCTGGCAGCAGTGCCAAGCTCCTTGCTCCTAGTTAAGGAGTAGTTACATTTACACAGTCCTAAAATTATATTCAGCCCTTTGAAGGCAACTGTGAGGCTGATGTGGCCCCCAGTGAAAATGAGTTTGACACCCCTGGTTTAAAAGGTCATGCGTTCCTGTGAGAAATGGACATGGGGGGATATAAGTTTAAGGAAAAGCAGCCAAAATCTCATTTTCTGGGACAAGAAGTCAATTTAATGGTGCTTTTCTCTTTTATGTAAATATTCTATCAGTCTATTACTTTATGTTTCTGATAATAAAATACTTGCTTAAAAATAGTCTTCTATTGAAAGTGCTCAAGAATAAGCAGTTCAGCATTAAGCTTACTTATTATGTCATTCAAGGTGAAGGAAGATAATATCACCACTCATTCAGCATCATCCCATTCAAAAACACCAGACATTTGCTGAGTGTCTTCTGTGTTGTGCTGAGTGTGGCGATTAAGATGTGTCATATAAAACATTATTCTTGCCCCAAGGGCCTTATTTTGGAATTGGGACCTGGGGAGCTGCATACAATGCCTGTTTACTGAATTTGGAATGACAAGCTTCTTCATATGAATTTATTATTATTATTATTACATTTGACCACTTAAAGAGCTATTTCTTAGTGGAGGCTATTTTCTGCCAATTCAATTCAGTTTAACAAAGTCAGTATATAAGTATGAATATCTCTCTGCCAGCAGTGTGTACTCACAGCCAAGCACAAAGTCACACACGCATGCTGTTGACAGTAGTGTAAGTATAACATCTGGCTGTGCATATAGCCTTGGCCATATTTTATGAAAAAAAATTTTGGATACTTTGGTCATCTGACAATGTGTATTTATGAAGATGGTGAGATAGAAATTTTTTAATTGTTTACATTTACTTTAAAATAAAATTCTGCCCAGGGATTTCAGGCATATGGCTGTTGTGAGTGTGTAAAAGATATCAGTAAATATACCCACCCACGTACCAGTAACTAGTCAATGACTGGATTATTGGTTCACTTGGGATGGCCACCTGTCAGTCTTTGCACTCAGCTTCCCTGGAGGTGTTCTGGCCTCTCTGACCTATGAATTCTCTCAGAAAATAGGACTGGGGAGAAGTGGGAAGGAAAGAGAGAAAAAGACTGAATTTGGATGTGAATTTTGAACTTAACTTATGAGTTATTTTTAATGACATCCAAGTGTTTTGGTGTGGCCATTAACCATTGAAAGTTTCCATATACTTGACTGTCTTACTCTTTCTAATTTCTTTTTGTTCAGTTTATACTCAGACAGCCATCTATGGGCTGTAAAGACATAATTTCTGTTGCTCATCTTCTTAAATGTCCAATCACCTAGAGTATACCTTTATTGAAAATTACAGCTCACTTTTTCTCACCATTTTGTTCCATACTAGAGTTTCCCTTTGTGTCAAGTGCCTTTAGAATTGAACTTTTTTTAAGGATATAAATGTTGCTGATAGATGGAACAGACAATAAAAGCATCATCTAAAAATTTATTAATGTAACTTAACAGAGATGTTCAATATGGAAGATAGTCTGCAATATTGAGGACTTTTTGAGTGAAGAATAATAGGGAGTAGTTGAGAATTGATGTGGGAATGGTCATGAGTTCATATTAGAGACATAAAGAAAACACTTTGTTCTCTTATCCATCATACACATTTAATCTTGAGGATTTTACTGTGAACTGAGTTTGCTTTGTAAGTGAAATCCAGGGATGAAAAAGAAGAGTTTTATATGTTTTGCCTGGCAGTAGTAATTGTAAACTGTAAAAAAAAATTGAGATTTAAAAAAAAATTGTGATTTATCTGACGCTATTTGTCCCCCTTCAAAATTTAGTATGCTAGTGCTGAACAAAAGCTGCTAGCAATCCCCGGGAATGTTTTTATGGTATTTTTCTAAGTTCTATCTAAAGTGACAGTATATTCTGTGCACCCTCCCCGCCACAAGCAAACAAATGAGTAAGTAAATCACACTAGCTGACACCACTGGGACTTACTGGGCGGCTGTCAGCCAGAAAGCTGGCCTCTGCATTTCCATTTAGATTGTAATATGGTGTGTGTTTATATTTTGAACTAATTGATCATGGTAACTATGGAAGTGGTAGTGGATGGTTAAACCCATTCTGCTGGTAGTCATCTGAAGCCAGACCTGACCTGTCTGATGAAATCTTCCAGTCCCTGGAGGAGTGGTCTGGGAGCCTTGGGACGGAGGCTGCCAGCAGCATGGTTCACAGCTGAATAGAGATTGCAGCTTCTCAGATAGAATCCCCATTATGGATAGATCTGTAGGCACAGGGAAAGTCTGAAAGAGGTAACTGAGCTTGTGGAAGGAGCATGACATTTAAAACCAGAACTGAATTTATATTTTTGGTTCTGCTACACTGTTAAGCAGGTCACTTAATAACCCGTCAGAGCTTGTTTTATTTTTATTTTTCTTAAAATACAGTAAACATACAATAGTTTCAGGTGTACAACATGGCGAATTGACATTTATACACCCTATGATATGGTTGTTGTAAGTATAGTAAGTGTATGTCACTATACAAACATATATTATTTACTTCATTCCCTGTGCTATATCCCCGTATGTTATATCTCCATGACTCATTTGTTCTATGACTGAACAAAGCCTATTATCTTGTCTCCAAAGGGAGTCTAAAATATTCACCCCTCGCCCCAGTTGCTATGAGTGTATAAATGGTGTGTATAAGGTTGCTTGGTTTAATTCTGAGGTGTTATACAAATATTAGATGCTATTTATTAATTTTTATATTCTAGAAAAACTTAACCTTTCATGCTATCACCACCCCAATGTCTGCCTTATTTGATCATTCCTAAATTATAGCTTCTTATATTTTCACTATAAGTTAGTAGTTGGACTTAACACATAGTGGATGTTCAAAATGAAAAAAAGATATGTTCTAAGACTGACTAGCTTTCTGAAGTTGGATGTCTCTTCATATTAATATGACTTCATTTTGCCACCTTCAAGTTAGAAACTGCATGAACCTAAGGGTTCTTTTTTTGTTTATTTGTTTGTTTTCCTTTTTCTGAGCAGTGGTAAGAGAAAAAGGCAATCTCCATTAGAAAATGAATGAATGAGCCCAGCCAAAGCATAGCTATTATCATCAGCATGCATGCAATGTTTCCACATGTACCCTTTGTGTTTACCATCAGTTAAAAATGATAAAAAATAAAGGCACAAATAAATTTTCTTTTTATTTTTATAAATCCTTGCAACCAGGAAATACTTGGAATTATTCCTCCCATAAGCAAGTGCCTTCAGAAAAGATTCATGCTGGGCATGATTGCCTGTGTTAGGAGTACTTGCTCATTCATTGTGGATCACCAGGCCTTCCTTCTTACAGGCAAAAACTGGAATGTGCTAAATGCAAAAGTTAAATTTGGTGACTTCTATTATAGGGCCAAGAAACATACACAGCAAAAAGGGAAGGTTGTTTTCAAGTAAAAGAGGAGTGGGGAGACAGAGAGGTGGAAGAGAGGGAGAGAGAGAGAAAATACACAGCAAAGTGAGGAAAGGTTTTTTTTTCAAAAGAGAGAAAGAGATTAGGCAACATGTCTTCTGGGCACATTGAACTTTTATGTCATTCTACATTAAATCTCTGACCTTCAGCAATGTTTTAAATATGTAACCTTCAAAGAGGAGTTTTCACAGATGATTAACATTGTATAAATTTGAGTTAGTCTCTTTCTGTGCATTTTGTTTACAAAATGAAGAAATTGAAGAAGCAAGAAATCATGTGACTTGACTAAAATCACCCAGCTGGTTAATGGCAGAGCTAGAAATGGAATGTGGATTTCTTATTTCTGCAAGTTCTAACATTTGGTACAACTGGTTCTGTGTTCCCACCTGGATAAGAACAGTTCACAGGAAGATAGAACTTTATGGACTTCTAGAAACAGATGACATTTTTTTTCTTTATCCTATCAAATGAAATGCCAGCTTAAGATGAAATGCCACAACACGTGACACACAGTGTCTCTCCCCTCTGTCCTAATTCAGGCTTTTTCAGTTTTCCTTACAATATTGTGCTCAGGCCTGGTGTCCCTCCCCCAGTGATGGGGTGCAAGACAGCAGGGCCACCACATTGAGGTCAAGCCTTAGCACACACCCAGTGGGGCTGAGCATAGGGTAGGGGCAAGAATGTTTAAACTCCCTTTGTTATTTTTCTTCCTGCAGTTGTGAGCCCATTATGCCAACCAACTACCACTTTCCTGCCTCACTTAGGACACTGATGGACAGATTTCTCCTTACCTTGTATCATAACAAGCATTATTTTAAAATTATTTTTAAAGCAAGCAAACATTATTTTTAAATTGGGAAAACTTCCCAAGCCGGAAAATTTTCCTTCCATATTGCACACATAGAACCTGTCTCTTCAAGCTATAGTGTCCTTTGCTGTAGAAGCCATTTAAAGTAGAAACTGTTAATGCCATTTGCTTCCATAAAAAAGAACAACTATAACATGGTGAACATTGGACCCTTAGAACTTGGAAGTTTCCAAGGGTCTCTCACCACACTAATACAGAGTAGTTTCTATTGTGTACATCTGGCTTCTATTACTGAAGTAGTATTTAGCAAGCTATTGGTGGATATGTCCTAGCCACTTGGCTTGCAACCACAGTCCCAGTTGGGAATCAACAATGCAAGAAGACTTAACACTAAGAGGTCTCATTTTGTGAGCTTGTCATAGTTTAGTCAACTTTATACCCCACTCTGTACCAGAGAGCTATTTCAGAACTCAAACCCTACATCCTACTACACACACACACACACTCATGCACAAGCATGCACATATGTGCACAAAAACAGTTCATGACTTCTCACTTTCCATAGGATAAAGGCAGAATTCCTTGACTTGTGACCTGGCCCCATCATCACGAGTCTCATTTCTTTTCCCAGCTACACAGACCAAAGACCTGCATAACCTTTCAGACTTTTTTAACTGACCTCTGTTCTTTCCACCTCAAGATCATTCCCTGATTTACTTTCATGGTGTTAACTGTGGACATTGGCTTTCCTGACTTCTCTTTTGTATCCCTTTATTACTGATTTTTGAAGCACCTGGAAAGTCTTCTTCCCAGAACACATCACAATGCTATTTTACACTTGGCTTGTAACAATTTGACTACTATCTGTCTCCCTCCACAAGACTCTGAGCTCCATGAGAACAGGAGCCACATGTGTTTTTATTCACATTTATACCTCCACATCTTCCATCCAGCACATAGGAGCTGCTCAGTAAATATTTGTAGATGGATGGATTAATTAATTAATTATAAAGTCTGGTGACCTCGTGAAACCTTCCTGGAATCTCACTGTGTGCCGGGCTAGAAGAAACTGGTGACCAGAAGATGAATAAGACACATTTTGGGGAAGGGCATTTTGATTATTTCCCTCTAGAATGTTTTTTAATATATTTTTTATTTTATTGATTATGCCATTACATTTGTTCTATTTCTTCCCCTTCATTCCCCTCCACCCTGCACACCCCTCCCTCACCTTCCCCCCCTTTAGTTTATGACCATGTGTCTCAAGTTCTTTAGATTCTATATTTCCCATACTATTCTTACCCTCCCCCTTTCTATTTTCTATCTACCGTCTATGCAACTTATTTTCTGTACCTTCTCCCCCTTTCTCCTTCTCCCACTCCCCTGTTGCTAACCCTCCATGTGATCTTCATTTCTATGGTTCACTCCCGATCTAGCTGTCCTCTTAATTTGCTTTTTTAGGTGTGGTTGTTAATAACTGTGAGTTTGTTGTCCTTTCACTGTTCATCTTTTTTATCTTCTTTTTCTTAGGTAAGTCCCTTTAACATTTCATATAATAAGGGCGTGGTGATGATGAACTTGATCTTATCTGAGAAGCACTTTATTGGCCCTTCTCTTCTAAATGAAAGCTTTGCTGGATAGAGCAATCTTGGATGTAGGTCTTTGGATTTCATGACTTGGAATACTTCTTTCCAGCCCGTTCTTGCCTGTAAGGTATCTTTTGAGAAATCCGATGACAGTCTGATGGGAACTCCTTTGTAGGTGACAGTCCCCTTATCTCTTGCTGCTTCTAGGATTCTCTCCTTCATTTTAATCTTGGCTAATGTAATTATGATGTGCCTTGGTTAGGCATTCACCAGGGCGGGGCCACCCAAGTCGCTGGTTTGTGAAGCTGTATATGGGGGTGGGGTCAGAGAGGGAGCAATGGCAGTCCTCTCCACTAGCCTGGGCTTCACTGCTCACCCCCGCCTGTTTATCTGAACGAAAATGTGCGAGTCCGCCGCCCTGCACCGGGGCCCTGCACAGTCTGTCTCAGTACAGTCTCTTCACTGGTTTATCTCTGTGCAAATGCACCACCGCAGACAGCCGTGCTGCACCTTCCCTGGGTCCACTGGTAGCTACCCCGCACCTGGGATCCGCACCCTTGGCTGCCTGCGTGCTGCCCAGGTCGGGGATCTTTTTTGCCCAACCTGCTCCACTGCTGGCTTCACCTCTCTCACAGGTTTAGCTGAGGGGTTCGTTGTTCTCGGACTCCGTATTGTCTGATTTTCT
Source organism: Artibeus jamaicensis (assembly GCF_021234435.1). Lineage (NCBI taxonomy): Eukaryota > Metazoa > Chordata > Mammalia > Chiroptera > Phyllostomidae > Artibeus > Artibeus jamaicensis. The sequence continues at coordinate 708,406 of NW_026521249.1, read as the reverse complement.
GTGGTTTGGTTGCGTTTATTATTGTTAAAACTTTGTCGTTTTTAGATTTGGTTGTGCGAGGAAGCAAAGTGTTTCCACCTATGCCTCCGTCTTTGCAGAAGTCCTCCTTCTAGAATGTTTTTGACTGGACAATAGCTAGCCGTCCACGAAGAGTTCTGCTGCCTGCCCTTTGAACTAATTGAACCCCCTGGACTGTCATCTGTCTGAATTGAACAGGTGCAACCCAGAGCTTGTGTTTACTGATATTATTTTACATAGGCCTGATGCTGCTGACTATTTGAGAACAAAAAATGAGGGCTCCACAAAAGGTGAATCATTGCCCCAGTACACTTAGAGAAACTTACAGTTCTGAGGATTGCTCTATGTTCTGACAAGGCCCGGTTTGATTTAAACCCTTGTATGCTAATTTAGCTCCTAAATCTTGAGCTTCCACATACCAGCTGGTATTTGTTGAGGTAAATAAGCTTATGGTCTCAACCATGTATGAAATATGTGGACAGTGAAAGTGGTTTGTGTGGCAGCGTCACTTTTATGGAATTCACTACTGATAGAAGTCCGTAAAGAACTGAAACATGAAGACAGTTCACCTCTGGTACCAACTTATTCTCTTCATAGTCTGGCAATTTCAGAGTAAACTTGGCTTCTCTCTTGGGTTTATAGGAGGATATATTTTATTTAAAAACATGTTTCTGACCTCTGTTTTGCTTTCTCTCTTTTTATCATGTATATTACTGGTGATTAATTAGCCTAGGGACTAAAGTTTCAGATTTTAAAACAATCTAGTTTATTTATATGTGGATAGGATATATATACTTAATTTTTTTAAATATTGTCATGTTCATATGACCTTAATGTAAGTTGAAGAGCTCTGCTTTCTGAAACTGACCACAGTGATCTGTCAATGGGGTGTAATTCTATTTCCAACTTTCTCTTTTAACACTTACTTATTTTCTCTTGGGTTCATCTTCTTACTTAAATACTTCCACAAGACTTTTTTCCATCATCCCTCTTGCTCATCTTTATATTACAGTCTAACACTCTCATTGGTAAGTGATGAAGGACACGAGCTAAGAAAGGGACAGGACAGAGAATGCTACCTTCTGGATTCATTTCAGAGCCTTTTAAAATATGAGACAACAGGAAATATGCTTTCAGGTCAATGAGCAGTCTGAGCCACATACAGGTGTGGCTTTCTTTCCTGGGTAGCATGACATCAAATCAGTCACCCATCTCCTGTCTCCCTGCAGCAGACATCAGCAGTGCCCTGCCCACACACGACAGAACCATCCAGGGTGCCCCTGACTCTCAGCTCCCACGCCTGTGTCAGAAGCACACAAAGCCTCATTGCCTATGGCAGGCTAGAAGTGCCAGGAAATGGATGCCCCAGAATCTGCCACTGACCCTAAGAGATTGGTGCCTAAACACCCTAACTCCTTTACCTCTGGGGTAGGGTGATTCTGAGGCTTGTGTTTCGCACTGTTTCCCTGAGTTTCCATGGATTTAGCTTCAGTTACTAAGTAGTATGCACTTTAATGGCTCCCTCCCTTCCCTGATGCACTCCCCTTCTGGTATTTCCTGCAGTTCTCAATGAAATAGATATACTCAAATCCTTGTTCTCTAAGAACACAAGCTAGATGCTAACTAATGGTCTAGAAATACAAAGTGGGAAATTGAGTGGCAGGGAACCATATTTGACAAACCTTGACTTTTCCATCAGTGCCCTCCATCTTCTGCCTTCTCTGTTTCGCAGAGCTCCTCTTCATACATTCCCACCTTTGCTGCCATCTCCAGTGTTCCCTCTTCTCTTTAGTGCATCAATTTGGTTTCCTGTAACTTGAAAAAAAATTTCCACGTGTCTCTCCATGGCCCTTCAGCCACAGTCCTTTCTACTCCATTTCCTGCCCTGCCAAACTTTCAAATAAGCATCTTAAAAAACTGCCTCTATTTTCTCTTTTTTCACTTTTTGCTTAGCCACTGACAATTTGGGTAGCATCATCACACTTCAGCCAAACAGCTCTCAAGTCCCCATTAACAGTCTTCTTGTTACAAAATGTACAGGTCTCCTTTCTCTTGTCATCTCCATTACCGTTGAGCATATTGACAGCATTCTCTTCCTGAAAATTGTCTCAATTAATTGAATTCTTGAGACTTTAGCACTGGAAGGGACAGTGATTCCAACCTTTTCATTTTACATCAGGGTGAAACTGAAGTCATGAAAGATCTGATGATTAGCCTAGCAAAGCACAAAAATTTAAAAGGAGGACTTTGAATCCAGGGCTTCTGACGTACCAATTCAGTATGGAAAGTGCTTTTGGTGTAAGTCCTTATCCAGAACTTTCCCAGCATTTCTAATTTTTATGCCTGCTTATATAAGAGGGATACCCAGCTGGTCTCCTGGCTTCTTACTGCCACAGCTCATTCTCCATTGCATCAGTCAGGATGACGTTTCTGAAATTTAAATCAGAAACTATCACTCCTTCACTTGCCTCCAATGCTTCTTTCCTGCACTTAGAATAAAATTCAAACCCCTTTCTATGTCTTGCAAGACACTCTGTGGTTCAGGTTTGTTGCTAATCACATTTCATACTCTTTAGACACTGTAGGTCCATCACATGAACTGTTCTAAACTTGCCTGTGAGGTAAGTTTATAGCCCCTCCATAAACTAACACTGGGAGTTTGCTTTGCTGTTCCTTCTTTTTCTAAAGCTTTTACCCAGACCATTGCTCAGCTGCTTCCTTCTCATCAGTTAGTCTCAGCTCATATGGCCATGTTCTTAAACAGCCCTACACTGAAGTCACCATATCTAATATTGTCCTAAATATGCCACTGTCTATCCCATTATGATGTTCGATGTTACCAAGAGCACCTACCACTAGCTATAATTATGTAACTTAATTAGGGCTTGTCATGTTTCCCACCATTCAACTATATGTTCATGGAGCTTGACTGTATCTTCAGCATCTAGAACAATGAATTACCAATAGTTGGAGCTCAATAAACATTTGTAAGATGAACAAATGAACTAATAAGTCATGTCTGAATTTTTCTTTCTCATATCCAGGAATCCTTTCTCTCAAAAAAATAATTTTCTGTACTGTAATCTAAATGGTTTCCTAGTAAACGAATAAGAGCAAAACTTATTCCTGACTGAGAGCCTTTGTTTCAGTTTTCTTATTGATTGAAAATCCCACCTTTGCCTCACTAACTATTCAATTTGTATCACTCTGTCAAAGCATAAGCAATGGTCTGTTTATACAAAATCACATTTCACAGCCCTCATTGATCACCTTTCTTCAAATTACATAAATGATTTTTGTGTTTCATGCAATCTAAATACTCATACATGATCTATTTTATCTTGAAGTATTTCCAGTTACTTCATATAATAATATTTAAGCTCTGTGTCTAGACATTTTAGATGTGTATGTATGTCTGTGTTCAGTCAGTTCTCATTATTTGTAGATTCTGTATTTGTGAACTCACCTACTTCTTAAATTTTTTATTGGTCCCCCAAATCAGCACATATGGTGTTTTCACGGATGTCCACAGGATGATGAAAACTTTGTCACCTGGCATGCCCATCCCCATCTGAGGACAAACAAGCCAATACTCTGCCTCTGGTTTCACTGTCACACTGTGAACTAGTGTCTTTTTTGTGCTCTAGTGCCACATTTTTCACATTTTATGCTTAAACAGTGATTTCACTGTTTAAGATGCCTCCCAAACATGGTGTAGAAGTGCTGTCTCCTGTTCCTGAGCACTCAAAGGCTGTGATGTGCCCTACAGTGAAAATTGGTGTTAGGTAGGCTCTGTTCAGTCATGCGGTATAGGGCCATTAGCCATCAGTTTAATGTTGATGAATCAACAGTACGTATTACATGAAATGTCTTTAAGTACAAACAGTTATAAAACAAGATTATGTATTGATTTCTGATGAATGCGTTGTGACCAGAGGCCTACAGGAACCAAACCCTGTACTTCCCGTAGGAGCAATGATTCAATATTTGCTAAGACAGGGTTCATGACAACTTTATAGAACATAACTACTGTGAATAATGAGAATTGACTTTATATGTGTATATATTATACATGTCAGCATTTGCCTCATTAACCATTTAGGAGACAAAGAAACCAAGAGTTACTGAAATTCAATAGTTTGCCCAATACCATTTGCCAAGCTGGTAAATAGTAGACCTAGAATCTTGACTGCCATATTCCAAAGCCTTTGGCTATTCACTCACTATACCAGTGACTTTTCTTTGTTGGATTACCTGTGGAACCTGATTATTACAGGGTGTGCATGTATGTATAGGTACTTGTATATGCATGTATACATATATGTATATATATATACATATATATGCATATATAGAATTGACAATAAAAAGTCATAATTGATTTTTAGACAATTTTCTTTACAATCCCAGTTTAAGGTTTAATTATAGTAATCCCAAGTCTTAAGAGAGAAGTAGGAGAACCTTTTCATTTCAAAGTCGAGTTTATAAATCTACAGACTTCATATTCCTCATCATGGAAATGAAAGTCTGACAGGCAACCGAACCTTAAAGAATCAAAGCTATCAACGTACTGTCATGACCTGGACTTTTGCTCTGTCCTACAGATCTTCATCTTAACCTTGCCCGACATTTATCTGAGCAGAACGTGCTATGGAAGTTGACACGTGCACATTGTGTGTGATTAGACAAGCCTAATTCCATAAAGAGCTGTCGTCTTCCTAATCAATTGTGTATTTATACAGAGAGATGATGGAGAAATTATATCTTGAAATCCATACAAAACTGATTAACATGGGGCAAGATATTATGTGGTCTTCAGGTATATGTATATACTTTCACATATACATATATGTACATATACACAAAGGTATTCCTATATACTTCATAATTTATTTTAAAAAAATAAGTTAAACATTTCTGAAACATCTGAAGCACTTTTGTGGGCACAGTTTAAAAACCTGTTTGGTTTTTTTTTCTGTTATACTGCTCTTCTCTAAGTAGATAGTATAATTTCCTGGAGCTTAAGAATCATATTTTTTGTGCTTCTGTATTTGCAAATGACTTTAGTGCTAAATATAAAATATCTCTGATTATTGATGATCCAACCCATGATTGACAACCAGCTGCATAAAGACAATGGTTTCCACAGCATTGTGGTCAGACTTAGTGGAATGGAGTGATGCCACCTGGTCCTGTAGCATCAGGGCCTGGTTACATGTACCAAACAGAGGACATTTTTTTTTTATGTAATGTTTGTTCTGTTGACATTTCTTTTCCTCTTGAAAACAAGAGCCAGTTGAGAGGCTCAAATTAATACTTCTCAACTTCCAAAAAGCTGCCAGAGATGGGATTGAGTGAAGTGCTTCCAACAGGGAAGTAAGACAAGATAACAACATTCTATGTCTGCTTCAGTGCTGTGCTACAAATCCTGGAGTGCTAGAAAGGGGACTGAGGGGTTCGTAAAAGGTGTGTCATTACTGAGTCAAAGGAACTAATTGGGTTCAGCTTAGAATTCTGAATTCTAAGAATTCATTTCATTCACTATCATGTCAATATTTCTTGAACATTTCCCTTATTATTTAAATGGCTTTATGCCCAATGACTTTAATGATCCTTTTTTGGGGAGCTAAGCTGTTGACAAATCAAAGTATAAAGGTTGATCTATTTCTCCCCAGTTTAAAGCACAGAGGAATTTTATGATACAGATAAAAATGAATTAACCACATGACTCCACCCAAGGCTTTGTTGGCTATGTCACTTCTCCAACTGGGCAGAGGACATGTGTATTCAGAGGTGGTGACCCCATGGCTTTGTCCTGCCAGGAATCATTAAAAAATATCTACTGTGTTTACTAATATAAGCACTACTCAGAATTTGTTTAGCAAAATCTCTACCTAAGCCCCAGAAAAATGTAAAAGCAATAGGGAGATTCCAAAAATTTTATCTGTAGACTCTTATTTTTCAATAAAGATTATTGCAAACAGTAATTCTTTCTTGCTTCAGGAAAAGCAGCCAGAGGATGAGAGAAAACACAAAGAAGCTTTGGAAAATCTTCACATGGTGGTGGATGAAGATGCAAGGAGTGAAAGCAGCAGTGCAGATGAGGGGAAAGAAAAGACCAAATTGCTGTTACAAAGACTGAAAGCTCTAGAGGTAAGAAATAAAGCAATTTTTACACATTTAAAGAAAAATAAGTGTTCTGCTTCTTTCGTCGGCATTGGTTTTGAGTGAGTATAAATCATCTTTTCTCACTTCTCAGTTCCCCAAACTAATAGGTTCTAGTCTTTCCATTGTGCTCAAAGACTCTTGACCCAGTAACTGTGATTGTATTGCCTTAACCAGAGTACATCGGACAATAATTCACTTTAAATTCAGTCTAGCGCTCAAACTGGACCAGTTTTCCTAAAACTGCATGTTTCTTAAAAGAAGAGGCTGTTTGATGTTTCTTTGTTTACTCAATACCTAGTATAGTGAATGAATAAATGACTTAATAAATACTTAATACAATGTAAGGATAACTGTAAAAATAAATTTTAGACAGAACCATTATTATTTCACAAAAAAATCTGTGCAGAGGTTCACTGTGTAAATCATGAACGTAGAGATGTAACTTAGCTAAAGGGTGCTTCAGAGAGGTTTTTGAACCATAACAGTCCTCCAAGACACAGTTTGAAACAGCTGGCCAATCTATTACATTTCATACAAATGGCATCTTAATGGCATTTAATGTCACTTCCAGTGTCAATTCCTGAATGTGTATAGCAGTCCTCAAAGAACATTCCCAGCATTAGTTCTTGATTGCGATTTCAAATGCTGAGGGATTCAGCAAAGATGTCTTTTTCTATGAGTGGGCTCATCTTCTTTTAGTAAATTTTCTAGTAGTGTATAGAACTGAGACATAATAACTTTTAAGCAAGAACTGTAGGCAGTCCATCTCTTCTTAACTAAGTACAGGGAGTCTTCATTCAGAACCTCTAAAAATGTAGTTCTCCCACTGAGTCTAAAGAATCCCGAAAAGTTCAGCAGAGTGAAGAAGTAAGATTGGAGACATCTTGTTTTCTACAATTGGTTCCTGAAATTTTGCCTTGAATCTACCACATGGTCTATAGTGGGCATACCCTTTTTACTCTAATTTCCTCAGCAATAGTAAACAAATTTGTTAAGATTATGACTTTGGAACCAGATTCCCAGGGTTTGGTTTGAATCCTAGTTAAACTACTTTCTTTTTAGTCTCTAAACCATGGGCAAATTAATCCATGCTCATTTCTTCAACTACAAAAATGAGGCTAATAATCATGACTTACCTTTCAGGGAAGTAATGAGGACTCAGTAAGTTAATATTTGTATGGCGATGCCTGGCACATGGGCTCTCCTATGTACCTCCTCGGAGGCTCTTGCCATTCCTTAAATAATTTTCTCTATTTATCTGGATATAATAACCAAAACAAGAACTCTGAATGAAAAAAAATCAGCTAGTGCATTCAGAAGTGACTGAAGATAGAGAGGTTAAGCAAGTGGTGTCACACATGGACAGAAGAGAGGGCAACTTAGGGAACCTCTGGCAGCTCCCCTGGGGAAGTGGCCAGGAATCCCTCCTTTCTCCCAAAAGGTTTTCATAATTTTTTTCATTTTTTAAAGATAGTCATTGTGAAAAGTGGGAAAACCTTCTGAAGAAACACTGAGGTTTCTCTGAGAGTTTGGGGAAACTCATATATTTGTCTTGAGGAGGAGTTAACTGGATTTAACAATAGGAATGAGAGGATGTTACAAGTTCTAACTTCCCTAGAACCATGTGTTTAAATTGTTAGTTTGACTTATAATTACAATGAAAAATGCTCTTAGTTTACCTAATTGTCATTGAAAAAACTTTGGGAAGAACATTTCATCAAGAGGTATTTTTAAAATACCCTTTTTTATTAGCTTCCACTAGTTTCTTTTTTAAAATTATACTGTATGGATTATGCTATTGCAGTTGTTCTGATTTGTCCCCCTTTGGTTCCCCTCAACCCAACACCCCCAACTCCCTCAGGCAATCCCCCTGCCATTGTTCATGTCCATGGGTCATGCATATAAGTTCTTTGGCTACTCCATTTTCTGTGTTGTACTTTACATCTCCATGGTTCTGATAGTTACAAATAGGTGTAACTACCTATTTGTACTTCTTAATCCCTTCACCTTCACGTCTTCACCCATTCTCCTCCACCCACCTCCCATCTGGCAACCATCAAAACATTCTCCTTATCCCTGATTCTGTAACTGTTTTTCTTGTTTGCTTAGTTCGTGTTTTAGATTCAGTTGTTGATAGATATGTATTTTTTATTATTTTATTATACATAGTTTTGATGTTATTCATAGTTTTGATGTTTAACAAATCCCTGTAACAGTTTATATAATAATGGTTTGGTGATAATGACCTCCTTTAGTTTTTTTCTTTTCTGGGAAGCACTTTATCTGCCCTTCCATTCTAAATGATATCTTTGCTACTGGGTAGACAAGTCTTGGCTGTAGGTCCCTGCTTTTCATGACATTGAATATTTCTTGCTCATCCCTTCTAGCCTGAAGTTTCTTTTGAGAAATAAGCTGATGATAGTCTTATAGGAACTCCCCTGTAGGTAACTAACTTCTTTTCTCTTGCTATTTTAAAGATTATCTCTTTATCTTTAACCTTTGGCATTTTAATTTTGATGTGGCCTGGATTGGGCCTCTTTGCATCCATCTTGTTTGGGATTCTTTTGTGCTTCCTGGACTTGCATGTCTATTTTCTTTACCAAATCAGGGAATTTTTCTTTCACTATTTTTTCAGCTAGATTTCTGATTTCTTGCTCTTTCTCTTTTCCTTCTGGCACCTATATTATGCAAATTTTGGACCTCTTGAAGCCTCCTGAAGTTGTCCCAGAGGCTGTTTATACTACCCTCATTTTTTTGGATTCCTTTTTCTTCTTGTTCTGATTGGTTATTTGTTGCTTCTTTATATTCCAGTTCATTCGATTCTCAGCTTCATCCAACTCTATTGAATTTCCCTGTGAATTGTTCTTTATTTCAATTAGTGTATCCTTTGTTTCTGAAAGGTCATTTATGCTGTTGAGGTCCTCACTAAGTTCCTTGAACATGCTTATTACCAGTGTTTTGAACTCTGTATCTGACAGATTGCCTATCTCCATTTTGTTTACCTCTTTTTCTGGAGTTTTGATATGTTCCTTCATTTGGGCCATGTTTCTTTGTGTCCCCATTTTGGCAGCCTCCCTGTGTTTGTTTCTATGTATTAGGCAGAGCTGCTTTGACTCCATGTCTTAGTAGTGTGGCCTAATGTAGTAGGTGTCCTATAGGGTCCAGTGGCACAACCTCCCCTATCACCCAAGCTGGGAACTTGAGGTGCGCCATTTGGGTGGGCTAAGTACACCTTCCTCTGGTAGTTGAGCCCTGATTGCTGTCGGCAGATCAATGGGAGGGATTTTCCCAGGCCAGTCAGCTGCAAAGACTGGCTATAACCACTGACCACCAACCTTCATCCTCCATGGATGGAGGACCAGCTGTGCAGGGTGAGGGTGGTGGCGCTCCAACATGGTCTATAGTTATTCTCTAGGTGCACTGGCCCTGAGGTTTCCTAGGTGATGCAGGTCAAGGTCAGCCCTGAGCTGTGTTTTGATGGGGCACCCAGCCTGACCTGTAAAGTAATCTGAGATGGCTGCTACTTGTGCTGGGCTTGGAGATTTTCAGTCAAAGCCAAGCTGTGAATCTAGGCTGGATGCTGCTACTGCCAGGCCTACAGCTCCCTGAGGTCAGCTGTTGCTCGTTTGAGAGGATATAGGAAGTTGTGAAGCATGAATCAAGATGAGCCATTCGTATGGAAAAGGTGCTTGGGTGGGGCAAAGTTTCTGAGGGTCTCCAAGGCATGTCATACAGTGTTAGCCACTGTATGGAATCTCAGATATGGCACCAACTTACCAACTCTGTGCAGTGAGGGTTTAGAAAAGAGACAATGGCCTCTGCTCACCTTGATGCTAGACACTTTAGTTTTTCCCTATATACCACTGGTGCCTTTCAAGCTACTACCCTGGTTCTTGGGCTCAAAGGGAGTAAGTCTGAATAGGTGAGTCCAGGTGTGGATTCTTAAGAGGAACTCTTTGGGGTTCCAAGAGTTTCTTCTACCAATTCAAACCTTCTTGGTTTTTGCAGCCAGAGGTTGTGGGGACTTACCTTCCTGACACCGGGACCCCAGGCTCTGGGGTCTGGTGTGGGCCTGGGACTCCTTGCTCGTTAGATATCACTCCTGAATTTTTATCCACCACACATGGGTTTGGGGCCAGCTCATTCTGTATCTGTGCTCCTCCTATGAGTCTGGATGGATGCACTTTCTTTAATTCTATAGTTGTCAGACTACCATTCAACTTGATTTTGTAGTTGTCAGACTTCCATTCAACTTGATTCCTAATAGTTCTGAGTGATGATTATTCTGTATTTTAGTTGTAACTTTGATGTGGTTGTGCGAAGCATCAAGCCATGTCTGTCTACACAGCCATCCTGACTGGAAGTCAAAATATCTTTGGCAGCAATGTTTCTTAAACCCTTACTGAGAAGTCAAAGAGAAGCAGTATTTATTTTATTTTATTTTTAACTTTCACAGAGATCTTGCTACTTTAGGTAACCACTCCTACATGTGGTGTTAGTTGGTTGAAATAGATGATATCTCTATGTATTATTAAGCCCCATCATTTTAATTCATAAAAATATTTTATTTTCTAAATTAATGTTTTCTAGGCAGAGTACTACTGCTTGTTTTCTGAAGTTCTTTGCTCAATATTAACTTTACTCTCTCCTTGCCCCCAAATATCTTACTGTGTCTACTTGAACAGATAATAAAAAGAAATCTTCATTAAATATATATCATATGTGTATATACACATGTGAGATATATGTGTATACACATATATAGTCTCATTCAATTTTCACATGAATTTCATGTTTCCTAATTTACTTAATTTTATTTTTAAATATTTACTGTATGTATCTTCCATGTAATCATTTGCATAAGTTAGCAATTACTGTGGGAAAATAGAGGGTCCATTCTGACAGACTGCATTCAGGGCCAGTCAGAACCCCACACAGACACATGTACTTCAACAAAAGGCTGTTTGGGAAGATTGCAGGGACATTAAATATAATTTTTTAAATTACTTTGGCAGATTTTGATGTTGTACAGGGAGATTTCAGAAAACCAAAAAAGTATTTTCATTGGTGTATTTTTGAAACAACGGTATTTTTGTACCCTGACCTCTTGGCCCCTGGGTTGTAGGAAACAGAGAGGGGATGGTCTTCAAGGTGATGAGAAGCAGCCCTCCTTGATTCCTGTTCCCCAAATAGGTCCCAGAAGGTGTGGGATGCACAGTTGACTTCTGATAATACTATATTCTTCTTTTTTAATTAATTAATTAATTTATTTTTAGACAGAGGGGAAGGAAAGGAGAAAGAGAGGGAGAAAAACATCAGTGTTTGATTGCTTTTTGTGTACTCCCAACTGCGGATCTGACCTGCAACCCAGGCATGTGCCCTGACTGGAAACTGAACCAGTGACCCTTTGGTTTGCAGGCTGGCACTCAATCCACTGAGCCACACCAGCCAGGGCTGATAATACTATGTAGCTTGATTTATATCATGAGAATCTTTAAAAACAACCTAGATTGAGAATCCCCTGACTTTGAGGATTAAGTAAATCTTATTCAAGCACAATATCCCTTAGCATGAGGAAAGTCTAGTGTTACCCCTACCTCAGAATTGTTCCTTCTTGTGGCTTTTTCTGGGGTTGAATTCCTACTTGCACCCAACTTTAAATCCTTCAATCTTCTTCCCAACATCATGTAAAACAGAGCTTGATTACTTGATTTTTTATAAAATTCAGCCCCACAAAGGATATATGATCGTGGCAGCATATTACAAAGGCTGAGAGCTTTGAACTTGGGCTTTAGACCGCTCAGATTTTTCTAGGTCATTTAGCTGTAGGACATTTCACACCTACCCTTCTCCTCAATCCCCAAGCCTCCTCCCCTATAGCATGGCCAGCTCTTTCCTGCTTGCTCCCTCTCTCTCAGCCAAGAAGGACAAGAAGGGCCCATTATTTATTATTCAGAGTTTTTTAGGTCTCTGTAGTCCACTCAAGGTCTCATTCCATACCATTCCCTGAGCTCATTGGGGTATTTTGCTAAATACTACATTTTACCTTTCAAAAAGAACTCTGGACCAGTAATCAAAACAATATCAGTGCACACACATGCACACATATTTCTTTTCTCTTCTTAGCAGTTGTTTTCTCTGCTCAGTATCTTGGTTTCAGTAATTTCCAGTTGTTCATGAAGAAGAGTAGGCCACTTAACTTCACCTCCTGGCAACTACTTTTCCTGGGACTAATAATAATTTTTGTTTAGAGTCTTGATGTCTGGTGGAGAAACCATTTGGTATATTTTGTATTTCTGTTGTAAGGGACCCCATGGAGGACCTGGACACCACTTAACTTTCTATAACTGTAAGTGTTGGGGGTGATGTTTTCTTTTCTTTTCTCTTAATTTAGATTTTCAAAGCTACTATCTCAGAGACTGCTTATTCAGAATAAAACTCATCAATTTTAAAATGTCTCAGGCCCCTTCTAGCAAAGGACCACTTCCTGCTTTCCACCTCATCCCACACCACCGATTCAAGGCATCTTCTCAGATTTGACCTCCATGATCTACTGACTTGATCTTGTGTTTTCCCTATTCTCTCTTCCTGGGTTTTGGCTCCAGGCCCCCCATTTGCTCATGGCATATTCCTTGCAATTTTTTTGTGTCCCAGCTCCCCTCCCTCATCACTCTTAGCCCTTTCTTCCCACTCATTGACTAACTTCATACCTGACTAGAAAACAAGATTAAATCCCCTTAGCTCACTATCAAGTCCCATAGCATCTCTGACTCCCAGACTCTGGCCATGGGGAGAAGAGGCCTGAGGCAACCTAGGAATTCTGAGCCTCCAAGTAAATGCTAATGCCTTAGCTATAGCCTCAGGGACAGGAGAACTTGGCTTCTTATAGGTAAAACATATTTTGTGCAGAAAAATATGGCAAGTGAACGTGCTAAACTAAATAACAACTTTTTCTACTCAGTTATACCTTTCCATGAAAGTACAACCATTAAAATTCTAAGCATAACCATTTTTCTTAATTAGTAATTCTTATTTAAAATGAGGTAGTTTAACGTAGTAATTCTTCAACTTGGCTGCATATCACAATTATATGTTGTTTGTAGTTAATAGATATTTATTTAATACCTCTTATGGGCCAAATCCTTTTCTAGACACTCAGGTTAGATCCATTTTCATGGCCACTTCAACCCCAGGGAACACAGACAAAAAATACATAGTTAATAACATAATAAATAAGAAAATAAAGACTAATAAGTATCTCTGAATAAGAAAAATTAGGTGATATAATAATAGGAGAGTGGGGATGAAAATTGGAGAGGTATTTACCTACAATGGCCTCTGCTATGGGGCCAGCTGAGTATAATATAAATAATAAAATGGAGATGGCTGAGTGAAAATCTGTGTGAAGAATAAGAAGAAACTGCAAGTTTGAAATCCCAGTGATAATAGAGAGCTTGGCAGGTTAGAGAAACAGAAATAATAACTTTGTACTGGGATATAAGTTTGAAGATTAAAAAATTGGAAGCTGAGTTAAGAGAGGTAGACAGGGTCCAAGCCTTATAAAGCCTTACAGGCCACAGTCCCAGTAAAGATACTGAATATAATGATCAATGTAAATGGAAGCCATTACGGATTTTTACCTAGGGAGGTACCAGGATCTGACTTGTGTTTTAGAAAGACAGTAATGGGCTATATTAGCAAGACAGTAGATCTAGGCAGGAACACCAGGTAGGAGTTTGTTTTAGATTCCAGATGAAAGCTATTAGTAAACTGATCTGGGGTAGGTACCTAGGACTAGTAGGGTATAATGATAATACTGTAGAGTAATATCATTGAATTTGAGTGAGCAATTAAGACGTCTACATTGGCAAGCCCTTATGTGGGACTTACTATATTCCATGAACTATTCCAGTTAATAAACATATACACTATTTTAATTTTTATAACAATCCTGTGAGTGAGGTAGATATGATTATTATCATATACATTTTAAAGATGAGGAAATTAGACCCCAGAAACTTTGAATAACTTACCGAAGGTCACATAGTAAGTGTGAGAATCAGAATTTGAACTCCGGTTGTGTGGTTTTACTATACTATGCTAAAAAGAAATGGTGAAGTAAGAATACATTTTAGAAGTAAAACCTGAAACTACTGATGAATTGGATGTGGAATATGAGAGAAAGTGAGAAATCAAGGATGACTTCTAGTTTTTTGGCCTTAGCAACTGAGTATGGGCTTATACCAAATTTCTGAGAGGACAAGTCTTGGAGGACAAGTGACTTGCAGGGAAGAATGTACAATCATCTGGGTTTTTGATACATGGTAAGTTGAGATGCCTGTTAAACATTCAAGGGATGGTGTCCCATAGGCAGTTGGATAGCAAAGGCCAAGATGAGGGCTAGAGATATGGATCTGAGAGTCATCAGCATATAGATGACAGTCTACGTTGTGGGACTGCATAAGGATGTGTCAGGAATAAGTGTAAATGTGGACCTTGAAGGCAGAGGACTGAGCCCCAGTTGAGCCTCCAGCAGGAGTCTGGCTGAGAAAGAAGAGCTGGCCAATGAGTCTAGGAAAGGTCAGTTCCCGTGGTGGCAGGGAATCTGGAAAGGGAGCAGGAGGCCGTGTCAGAGATACCTGAAGAAGACAGTGTTTCAAGGGCAGCCTGTCGAATGCAGCTAAGAGAGTAAGAAAGATAAAGCACAGAATTTATCATTCATTCTGGAAGGGATGGGTCAGCTAAAAGAATGACAGCAACAGTTTGGGGTTTGTTTGTTTGTTTGTTTGTTTGAATGAGCAGGATGGTAAGATGTAGAGACAGCATAGACAGACATCTCTTTGGAGAAGTGTTCCTGCGATGGAGCTGACATGGGGAGGGTCATACCTGAACAAAGACATAGCACAAGAGAAACTTTTACAAAGAGGTGACATCAGAGCATGCTACTGCACATGTACAGGAACGATCGCCTGGAAAGGGGAAATCCACAGTGCAGGAGAAAGAAATAGGAAAGTACGAGTGAAATCTGCAAGCAGACAAGGAGGACGAACCTTGTGCAGAAACAGAATGTCTGGAAATTCAGAGGTCTGGAAGACAACCCAGGAAATTTGAGTCTTTAAGTCTAAGACGGAGGACTAAAGGTGTGTTTTTATAAAAACTGTAGGTCATTCAGATGCACAACCAGGATTGAGAACCACAGATACAGCTTTTAGAGTGATATTCAAAGCTTTTCAAATACTTAGGTCTAGTTCAGTGGAGTTTAATCTAAGCTTCCTCACTTTTATTCTCCCTAATTCTAAGAAAATGTAAAATATAAAAAAAATAAATTAAATTAAAGTTATAAATCAGCTGGTGGTAGTCCAAATAGAAATCCTTAAGTGTTTCCTTTCATTTTTAGATTCTGTGACAGCTTGCTGACAGGTGACTCCAGACATCCCTGCTTAAAATATCTGGTGTATTTCCCCCCTGATTAATTTGTATCCAGCTGTGAGTCACCTACACTAGGATCAGAGACAAAAACTCCTCTGTGGTAAAGGGGCTTGAAGTAAAAATAAATAAGTCCCTGCCTATGTCAGTATATAACTTTGTGCTAGCAGTTTTCTGATTATAAAAGTAGTAAATAATCACCTTATAGAAAATTAGAAAAATATAAGGAAGTAGAAATATTAGAATTACAGCAAGCAGCTATATCTTCTGTTGACATTTTAGTATTTTTTATTTCCAGTCTTTTTTTATTCTCTGTTGTACTTAATCATATTAGGAAATAGTAAAATATTACTTTATACAGTTTAATAGCTGGCTTTTTAATGTAACATGAAAACTATTTTCCTATGTTTCTCAGTGTTCCTTAAAATAGGATTTAATGGCTGTGTAGGGATTTATAAAATGGATGCTGAGTACCATTTATTGAATCCCTTCTCTTGGCTACTAAGGTTGTCGACACTTTTTCATTATTGTGATGTTGTGATAAGCATCAGGTCCCTAAGCCTTTAAACACAAATATGTTAATGGAATATTTAAAATGTGATCTTTTTAAAAAAAGTTATGTAGACAGACAGATTTTTTTCATATCCACTTAATAGTTCCAAGGATGGCTTAGATGAAAGCAGCACAGTTAGGGAAAAAGCCCCCAAAGCCATGCTAAGGAGCCACCAGTTTTGCCCAGGATAGAAGAGTGATAGGAGGGTCCATGGGCTGCTGAAGCTACTTCAAGAATCTACATTCTTGAGGAAACTTTACAATTCAGGAAACCTTGCTCTTTTATCAAGGTGCTGTGATAGTTCTTTCAGTCACAAGTCAAGGATGTCCGATGCAGACTATCTTGAACAACACAAAGAATGGTCATGTAACTAGAAACAGAAGTGCAACAGGGGATGAGGAAACCACTTCGGAGAGTTTTTTCTGTCATGCAGCTTTGCTGTCCTCTACTTGGTTTCAGTCTTAGGCGGGCTCTTTCTATACAGTGGTAAAATTGCTAACCAGGAGCTTCCAAGCTTGTACCCATTGGTCAGCTGTGCAAAGGTTGAATCTCTTTCCTCATAGTTCCACCCACACTCCTAGTCTGCAGGGAGGGATGTCATGGGCATAAGCTCACATCTTGGCCATTGTAGGGTGGAACATCACAACTGACAGTCCCATCAATGCCATGATTTGGCAAAGTTCTTTGATTTTAGTTATTTAAATGTTGGAATTGCTTGAATACTACTCAGAAAACTACTAAGTAGGTTGCTACTTAGATATTATCTCCCTTATTTTCCCTGTAGTCCTCTCCTCCCTCCCCTCCCTCCCCTCCCCTCTCTTTCCCTCCCCACTCCTCCTTTCCCAACTCTTTTCCTTCTTCCTTCTTGGCTGCCACTAAGCCTGGGCTCCTACTAAATGCTGGAGTTACAAAGATCCATAGAGCATTTCTCTGCCTTTGAGACATATTGTTGGAGGGAAGACAAACATATACTAATTTACATAATAAAAATAATACACTCTAACATTTTTAAAAAATTAAAATATCTCCAGGATGATGTAGTTCAGCGGATTGAGTGTGGGCCTGAGAACCAAAGGGTCACAGGTTGATTCCTGGTCAGGGCACATGCCTGGGTTGCAGGCCAGGTCCCCAGTAGGGGGTGTGGGAGAGG
Source organism: Artibeus jamaicensis (assembly GCF_021234435.1). Classification (NCBI taxonomy): domain Eukaryota; kingdom Metazoa; phylum Chordata; class Mammalia; order Chiroptera; family Phyllostomidae; genus Artibeus; species Artibeus jamaicensis. The sequence goes on along the minus strand of NW_026521249.1, from coordinate 691,091 downwards.
CAACCATACATTGATGTTTCCCCTTTTTTCTCCTTCCCTTTCCTGTAAAAGTATTTAAATAAAATCTTCAAAAAATAAAATAAAAGTAAAAAACAGAGTCACCATGGTTCTGTTTATAAAATTGTATATATGTGTCAATGGAGTACCAAATAGAGTACCTAACTGGCCTCTGTTTGGAGGAGGTAAGAAGATAAGAAGATACCATTTGAACTGAGTCTTTTGAGACAAGCTGTGAGAGAAATGGCAGAAGGAGCTGCCTGGATAAAAGCAGAAAAGCTTAAAATGGCCTCAAGAAACTGTCAGGATGGAGGTCAACCTGGAGCCTGGGTACATATGCCAAAAATTAAACTAAAAAAACTGGCCTATCCTGTACATGCAATTGCACAAGCTACCCATCTATCCAACACTTAGATATTAAGAGCTAACACTGTTTGTTTTTGAAATTCATGAAGCATCTAATCAAACCTCTAACCTCTTTAGCAATGGTCCTAGCTAACACTCCTTGAGTATCCACAGTGCCCTAGAGCTGCAGCTCCTCCCAGTGCTTCCACCCTTTTTTATAGCATAAAATATCCTGGCCAAACAAACCTGAACCATGGAGAGAATATTTATGGCTTGCAAGCTTAGGCCCCTATTGAATTTGGAAGAAACTCCTTTGGAGTGTAGAAAAAATATATGTATCCCATAAATTGAAGTGGTACCAGTCTCCAGGAACCTTTGATCAGCGCTTGTTGTCTTTCTGCCTGTGTCTTCATTATTGATGTGGGGGAACTGAACTTTTCTGCAATTTACATTTCCCAATAGTAACAGGCAGCTGAGGATTCCTCTTACCTTGGGTTTTGTTAGTATCTACAGCCTGTAAAACAGCAGCACTTTCATCCTTCCAACTCCTGCCAAGGCATAACCTTTTATCAGTTATGACCGGCTGCCGAGGGTAAAGGAAGATGCCCTGTGGGAGGCAGTAGTCTCCGGGTTAGGGGGCCTGTGACTACTCTGCATCTCCGGGCCAGATCTGCATGGTTGTTAGCAACACCGCATGTATTAGAAAAAGCCAATATGTCAAGAATTAATCTGCATAAATATGTTACTGTGCCTGGCTTTGATTTGTGTGGGAACTTGTAAGAAACCCCCAGATCTCACAGAAGGCCAATGCATCAAGGTCTAATCTCCATGAATACTGTTAGAGCGATCAAAGAAGAAAAATGAGCCATGGGGCCAACATTAATTGTGCCCAGAGATAATTAGAACAAAGTGCTGTTAATTGTGTGTTGGTTTAATGTTATGTAGCTGCGGCCTTGCTTTTTTTTTTTATTACAGAGAGTATAAATTTTGATGTCAGAAACTGAAAGCTGGCTGGCTTGATTAATTAGAAGGCCTCGGTTTGCTTAGTTACAGCTAATTAGGCATTTTAATCCTTACTCTACAAAGTATGATTAAGCCTAGTATGTCATGAGTATAAGTGGAAAACCAAACCTCAAATCTTGGCACCTTTTTGCATAGTAGTTATCAGAGTAGCTCTCGATGTGATGCTTCTACATAACTTACCAAGTGTCCTGAATGAAAATGATGAGCTGTGACTCAGAAAGCACTATGATTGATGAGCAGTCCCAGTTACAGAACTACGGCATTCTATAAACTCGAATAGCTTGTCAGGAGAAAATGTTACACGGCCTTGGAAAAGAAAAAAATATATAGTGACTCCAGTTTGGGGTCCAGAAAAATGCCCTTGTGAAACAGATATTGCCTTTACATGCTGACTCACCCTAATATTACAGTAATAAGTCTATGAAGTGTTGGAAGAAATTCACTTACTCTGATTTCTGATGGTAGCCTTTGGAGGGTAAACTAATCCATTAGGATTCAAATCATCCCCAACCCTGGGGCCTCACTACCTAGGAAGTGGGAAATGCAGTTTCATTTTATAACCAGAGCAGAGTGACTGAAGTACTAGAATGGATCGGGGATTTTAAGATTTGGATATGGGAAGAGAAATTACAATACGAGCTGCTATGGGCATAAGAATATCTACAGTATTAGTTTTGGTAATTACTCCTCTTTCAGAACTATCTAAAATATGTCTTTGCTTTTATTTGTAAATTTAACTTTCTAAACGAAAATGCCCTTGGTTAGCTGAACCGCATTTCTGGTTTTCTAGTCAGTTACCCTGCACCGAGGGCAGGCTCAACCTCTCCCGCCAAGTCCAGTGTTCACAGGTAGGTATTCAGCCGCTGCAGTGGAGTGGGCTCTTCTAGAATGCAAGTGTCCACTGCTTTAAATAAATTGTTACAGCTTGTAAAATGTGCCTGTTATTTGTTTTGAAAGGACAGTATTTCAACGTAACAAAGAAAAAAGAAATACTTTAAAAATTTTGACAAGGAACATTATCAGGGTGGATTTTTTTTTGAAAGCAGAGGATTTTCTTTTAATTTTGTCAGATCCACAGGAGCTTTCTTAGAAACATGAAAAACACCATTTTCTGTGACATCATTATTGTTTTTTGCTGTGTATGTGTCTAGGACCAAAGTCAAATTGGTTTTGGTAATCTCATAAAATACTGAAGTGATGATGAATTCATTTAGAGGAATCTGCCTCCCACGTATGTAGTAATTTTGGCAAGAAGCTCTGTACAGAACTCCAGCTTAAAAAGAGAAGCAACTACATACCAACAGCATATGATGGGCAAATAGTCCTAAATCCATATAACACAGGTTCCTCAGAAATCCAAATAACAAAAAATCTCCTTGCAGTCTGGTTCTATTAGAGAGAGACAAATAAAACATGCAGGGCCCTGGCCAGGTGGCTCAGTTCGTTGGAGCATTGTCCTGTACACCAAAAGGTTGAGGGTTTGATCCCTGGTCAGGGCACATGAGAGGGGCAACCAACAGATATTTTCTCTCTCCCTCACTCACCCTCCCTTTCTCTGTCTCTAAATCAATGAAAACATGTCCCTGGGTGAGGATTGAAGAAGAGAAGAAAGAAAACAGAGAGATTTTCTCCCCTAAAAGCAGGAAGTGGACATTTGCTGCAATGAATGTAAATTCTGAGGCACAGGCCTGGTTTATGGCTTTGTCTGCTCCTCAGTGTCCAGAGCTGATTCTGAAGGTCTCACTGGAAAGAGGTAAGGGCTTCATTAATCATCAGGAAAACATCTGAGCCATGCTCATTATCAACTAATTATTATAACAGATTAGTAAGTATATATTGAATATAATAGTGATATTATAATAATTATATAATATTACATCCTCTTGATGCCAGCCAGATGTAAATTTGGTAAATTCACTGGTAATACATTTGGGGGAAAAATATAAAAGCATATCTATCCAATCTTCTGTGGTTCTTAAACAGCTGAGCTCACAATTTCAAAAAAGAACTTTTTCAAAAATATTTTTAGTAAGGTACATTCTAATAGTAAGTGTGTAGTAAACAGATTAAAGTTTGATCTGTTTAAAATTTTATTTTTATCCCATACTCACCCATTATAAAATGACAGTTGTCAAAGTGCTAGAAAGAAGTAGGTTCTTTGTGCTTCTTCCTGTCCTGTTCTCCGGGCACCCTGGCTTTCTCCTCCACATATTTGCATGCATGCAGGCTGCAGGGGGAGCTGGGAGGGGGCATTCTTTCAGTGAGTCACACAGATGACTTGACCTGAGAACTGAGACTTTTTACTTCCAGACTTCTGGGCTGTTTTCTCCATCACTAATCCTCATCATTCGTTGGCTCACCAGCTTCTTTGCCCCTTATCATCACTCGGGAGATGAGGAGAGGTGGAAGATCTCTTGTCCCTCTTCTTCACTATGTTTCTTTTTTCCTATTTCTCTGGATTCTTGTTGATTTTGAGTTGTGGTACTAGGCCTTTTCAGTCCATTTGCATTTTCCTTTTTTCCCACATAGCAAATTGCTTATAATGAAATCAGTTAGTCACTTTATATTAATCTCTGAGTGTTTGAGGTTCTGGGTTTGATTTATTTGTGCTTAGGAATTACTACCCACTTACCAAAGGAGGGAGCAGGAGTAAAATGTTGTCCCAGGGTCCACAGTTCTTTATAATACCAGGGCTTCCAGGAGGCCAGGTTCCAGATGGCCAACATTTGTCAGCAATGATGCCTCTCACCTCTGACTTTGCCTGAGGGGGTTGGAGGATGGGTCTCTTCTCACACCACTTTTTTTTGAGGGTGTCCAGAGAGCCTGTCACCATTTGTTACTCAATTTCTTTGACTCAAATTAGGTCCCCAAGCTTTTATTCTGAGCAGCCAATTTATGTTCCTTCCAACTGCTGCTCCACAGGACTGTCAGCTGTCACTGGTTCTCTGCCTGCCTGCCTGCCTGCTGATGCCCTCTGCTGCTGGGTGCTGGGCTTCAGGCAGATCCTTACAGCAATCCTTCTGCACTCTCTTGGCAAGCAACAGTCCCATTAAACTTCTCTCTACAGCTCTTTGGGCACCTGCTTCCAGCTGCTCCTGAACATAACCTACCGAGATGAATCAGTTGCATTACACTATAAACCTACCTTCAGACAAATTAGTCCCTGAAGCCAGACATTCACAAAGGGGTCCACTCTTCTCTGGAAGTCTCACTTGCATTGTTGCATCAAGAAAAGTATGAAGAAAGTAACCATAGAAAATAAGAAATGAAGGGGTATCTGTTTTGGCGATATAGCAATGACTAAGTTGTTATTACAGCCCACCAGAGACACTTTGGAAAGGGTCTTCCAAAGGCACTTCCACGTTCATTCAGGAGACACCTATCAGGATGCCAAGAAAGACTTTGGAAGCTCCCTGCCTGTCAGGTCATAGTGATTTCAGTTTTGGTAGTGAGCTTGTGTATCTCTGCCCTGGGGCTAGTTTCACAGCAGAGAGTACATAGTAATCCTCTTTCCTTGGGAATAAGAAGTGATTCTCGCAAGACTCTGCATTGGCAGTCTGGGGCAGGTGATGATTGAAACTTGTGAAGGAATGGACTCTGTATATCCCCCAGAATGTGATTTTGTCATTGCCTCATTTTCTTTATCTGGGATGTAATTTCCAAAAGAAACCAAGTGTCCTGTCATCCCTCTCTAGAATGTGGGCTCCTGGAACGCCAGGACAGGGAGTTACAGTTTCACCTGAATTCTTACTGGACAGAGCTCACTGGGTTGAATTGTAGGCTTTGTTCAAATCTCCCAGGCAGCAAGCGGACTCTGCATATTAACACAAAAGTTTAAAACAACAAAAGTTCAAAGCACTTCATCAGGGTCCCTAATGAAGTGGTGGCAAAACAAGATATGGTAGTCACAGAACTCATCTGGTTTCTATTCTTCAGCTGCCCTTTCCATTCTTCAGCTCTTTCTATTCTATTCTTCAGGGAACTGTGCTCTATCTGCCGAGGAAATCATTTTGTTATAAAAGTACACTTTATTATTAATATTGATAAACCAAGGGATGACAAAGACCAGGATAGACTTATCTATTTTGCATCATTTCCATTTTTTATTTATTCTGCTATCCATGTATAAATTAGCACATCTCATTTTTAAATCAGCACTGCTATGCAATGCCATTTAATGACTTTTAAGCAAAATAACTAATCCATAGTTTGTCTTTTTTACTTTTTTTTAACACCCAGAACAAGAACTTTTCAAACCAATGCCAATGTAATCAAGTTGAAAGTTTAGAATTCTTATAGTTCTCCCATTTGATTTATATGTCATAGCATATTTAATTTGCTTTATTTTGAGGATTGTCTCATGAAGCATATAACAAACAAGAAACCACTTAAACAAATCCCAATCCTCTGGATAGAAGTAGCATGCCCCATGAGACTGGATTTGTGTGTGTGTAGGAAATGCCTGTTAATTTACTTCATCCATTTTCATCAAATCTGTGTTACTCTCACTTTTCAAAAATAAATCTTGGAATGATTTGGCCTCTTACATGAACTTCTGACAGTGATGAAACATTCATGAAGTGAAGCTTACTTTTTGCAGTTTTCATTTACTTGTCAACTTTTCAACACACAGAAATTAGAGAAGAGACATTTTGGGGAGGTGGGAAGCAATGGCTATTTGGTCAGCACCTGCGGAAAGACAAATGGTTTCTTGAGGGCAGCTGTTCTCTGCAGGGTGATTATGAATTCCGAAGACCAGCAAAACACTGTGATTATTCATTGCCACTGTATTAAATACAGGTGTTTCCCTGAAGACAGCTTTGGAAATGGTATCAGTTGCCTCTTTTCCTCTGGACACCTTAGAAGGTCACCCACCTTAGCTCTCCACCAGCTCCTTTAGCAGAAGCAGACCTGGAAACTGATTATCAAACAACCTGATGGGTAATCTCATGGCCAGCCCCCTGTCCTTCCCCTGTAACTATGACACTATTAGTAACTCCCCATTTCATTCCTTTTCTCTATTTTTAGCTCCCTTCCCCCACTCCAGTAGTCATATTAAAATGCAAATCCCTTGGGACAACAAACACATAAATATGAATTTCCTGATAAAGGCAACTTGCTTTTACCTATTAGCTAGAAAAATAAAGAGAACTTATCCTTTTTGGTTCTGGATTTTCCTGAGCTTTGAAAAGTTTCAAATACTGAGTCGGCATGGCAGAAATGAGCAGAGTTTGAACCCTTTTGTTCTGGGTTCAATGCTGCTCCTATCAATGACTTTGGGGAAGTTTATCAGCACTCTGAGCCTCAGTTCCCCGTCTATAGAATGGGAGTAAAAATACATATGCAAATGAATTAAATGAAGAAGTAATGTTTTTTTAATGCTAGCATAGGATGTGGCACAGTAAGAGACACTGCTTTTTTCTTTTTAACTGAAGAGCAGAAATGTAAGGGCCATTCCCTGTAGGTAAGACTGAAGGAATTCTTTTCACCCAGGTTGTAGGAAATGTGACCTATTATGAATGTTAAAACCCTGGGGGCTGTGCTCTCTTAATGTCTCATGGGGAATCCAAGTTATGGGCTGTTACCTCCATCCATCCCCAAGTGCTTAGACATCCCCCTCTCTGCTCCTTAAGTGATTTTATTGCTGCTGATGATTGCTCAGTTCTCTTGTCCTACATGTTCAACTGTCCTGTCTTTCTTCCAGGTTAAGGAGTTGGCTTCAGATCCTTTCCCCCTCCTCCTCCTGCCCCCATTCCTACAGGAGGGACAAATCGCCCCAGTGTTCCCTGCTCTAAGTGGGACTGTGGGAAGGCTGGTCAGTTAGCCTCTTTCCCAGGGCCCTGATTTTCTCAGGGGTGTGAGTGTGGGAAGTATAACATTCAAGTGTTTCCTCTCTACATGTGTATTGATATCCACTCAGCGAAGGTATTTTACATGTAACTTACACTGAGGTTTCTGTCATGATCTAATTTTAGTTGCTAAAATGTGAGAGATTCTCTTTTCATGAGTAGTTATGCCTTAAGGGAAGATGGGGCAATGGGGTGGTTTATGAGTGAACAGACACTCCTTTGGGTGAGTCCAGAGTAAGTCAGTAGGATGTTGTGCTTTGGCACTATAAAATTCAGTTCAGAACCTATTTTATCTTATTTCTCCAGTTTTATCAAGATATAGTTGATGTACAGCATTGGATAAGTTCAAGGTATACTGGTGATAGTTTGACTTACATATATATCTTCAAATGATTACCACAGTAAGGTTAGTTACCATCCATCATCTCATACAGATACAAAACAAGAGTAAAATTTTTTTCTTGTGATGAGAACTCTTGGGATCTACTTTACTGTCTTTCCTATGTAAGTATAGCAATGTTAATTACATTCACCATCTTATACAGCACATCTTGACTATTTACATATCTTATAACTGGAAATTTGTAACTTTTGACTACCCTTACCACTAGTAACCACAAATCTGATCTCTCTTTCTCTGAATTTGGTTTTATTTTACTTTGGATTATACATATAAATGATATCATACTGTATTTGTCTTTGTCTGAGTTACTTCACTTAACATGATGCCCTCGGGGTCCATCCATGTTGTTGTAAATGGTTGACTAGTATTACACCCTGCTATTGTAAAGTTTGAGAACCTCTTAGTTCGATTAAGTGGATGAGTATTATCAAATTATTACAAAGTGGCAAGGCATCACAGCTGAAGATCAGCAGAGTCTTTGAATTAGATTTTCATCTTTCAGATAACACAGCTTAGCCAGGTTTGCTGAACTCTTTACTTATTCTTCCTCAGGAGTACCCATACTTACTGGCAAGCAGAAACTACTTTGTGCTTTTAGGCAGGGGTAGAAAGGCACCTAGGAATTTGTGTATACTTGATTACTTTGGCCTGGTGAACTTTGCTAATAAATGCAGCAGGGCAGCGTATAAGTCTGATTTTGCTTGATGTAGCAGAATCCCTGACTGGTCATGTCACCCATTGGAAATTAAGGTCAATTGGTTTCCCTAATGAATTTTTTAATCAAGCTTTTGTCCATATTACTTTAAACTCTGTTATTTCCCATCCATCTTTAAAACACTTTATTATCTTTATACCCAGAATTTTCAGATCTAAAATATGCCTAGATTTCAGAAAATGTGGGTTTGTGTTAATCAGAGATACCAAATAAATACCAACATAACACCAAAATGCAAAACATTTTTAAAATTTAAATAAATGATTTTTAATGGTTTGTTTATTATTTATTTTTTAGAGATTTTATTTATTTATTTTTAGGGAGAGGAGAAGGGAAGGAGAAAGAGAGGGAGAGAAACATCAATGTGTGCTTGCACTCCATTCTGGGGACCTGGCCTGCAGCCCAGGCATGTGCCCTGACTGGGAATCGAACCGGCAACGCTTTGGTTGGCAGGCCCATGCTCAATCCACTGAGCTACACCAGCCAGGGCTAAATAAATTATTTTTAAACTATGGACCCACAGCGTCAACATCACCTGGGAACTTGTTAGAAATGGAAAGTCTCAGGTCTCACCTCAGACCCACTGAATCAGAAGCCCTGGGGAGTGTGGGCAGCGATTGTTTAACAGGACTGCTGAGTGATTCTGATGCAAGGTGAAGTTTGAGAGTCATTGATCTAAATTATTATATTGGATGACCTCCAATAAAAATGTTTTCAGATTTATTATTTATTGAAAAGTCTAAATTCAGTTTGATAATGATGACTAATTAAGCATTTTTCTTTTCTGCTTCATCAGCTAATTTTCTTACTGAGGTCTATTTTTAAACACCATTACATATTCAGATTGCCAAATGTGGGTGAGCATGTCTAACGTAAATTGTTGGCTTCTAGAATTAGCAGGGTACCATAACATACCCATTTGAAGTAAACCAAGCAAGTACAACTGTTTGAATTGATATTTGCCTCTTCAGTTGGAATCTGATAGGATGCTCAAATATGTTGTCCCCAAGGAGGAAGATTGCAGTGGATTTCAACAGTGGTCAATGATCACAGAATAGCAATAGTTTCTTTAATCAATAATCATTTGTTTAATCAGAAATGTTTTTGTACACTTTGCTGGGTAATGGCAGAAACGTGAGTCAAGGGGCTTGGTTGCAGGTAACAACAAGAAGTTCAAATTAGCTTAAGGAGATTACAGAATTCACTGACTGAGTGAATGAAATGATAGGTAGTAAGTCTCAGGCATTGCTGGTTCAGGTCTCAGACAGCATCACCAGGAGTCATCTCACTGTATTCTTGGCTGTGCTGCTTTTTGGGTCATTTCATTCTCAAGATCTGTCAGATGGTAATAATAAATATCATCTGCAGCAGCAGGTCTCTGTGGTATGGGCTTAGCAACCCCAGTGGATGGAATGTCATTCCAGCTGCTGTCTCAGGGATTACTCACATTGGAGAAGTTTGGAGCCCAGTAGACTACTGGGAATTGCCCAGCATGAGCCATTGCATAACTATGGACCAGGGAGATGTGGTCAGCTGTCCCTAAAACTATATGGACCATGAATGAGTAAGGAGTTATGACCAAAGGAAAATCAGAGCAAGATGGTAGAATGGTGCTAGGCAGGTAAAAACAGCAGAAATGCTGCACTTAAAGGCAATTGAGAAAGTATAAGTATATTCTCTAATAAGTGTACTTGTTTTTATGCTAGAAAGAGCCATCTGATTTGGGGGGAAGGAATGCTAGATTGAAGACTAGCAAGTTTATTCTTGAGGATGTGCTCTGTTCCTGACTTTGGGCCTTTACCAAATTTTATTAACTTTCAGATCTGACAACAGGATTTTTGTTATTTTGCTTTTGCCTCGATTGAAGAGTCAAGTTGGAGTACGAGAAAATATTTTAAAACTTTAACTGTGTACATGAATTTAAGTGATGTTAAAGTTGTGTTTGCCTTCATTATTAAACCACGTAGTATAAAAGTGGTTTCATTATCCATATATTGTGGTTTGCGATGTTGTAAACATGGACACAGACAACATTGTGCAGATTGGAGGCGGGGTACAGGTGGAAAAGGCTCTAAGGGGGATACGTGGTGATGGAGAAATATTACAAAAATTAACTATTAAAATTAAATTAATAAAATAAGTGAAAAAATAATGAAAAAATCACTCAGTTTTGACTGTTCTCTCCCATGGTGTTAGCATTTTGCTTTTTGCTTACAATATTTTTTTCTGTACATTTTTCTTAATTATAATCATGTGGCATGATTACAGACTCAGATCCTTGAAGAAGAATATATAAAATGTTACCACTTCTCAATATTTAACATTTAAGCATAAGAATCTACCATAATCATACCTTCTTTTTATAGCTGCCATTGTAATGGCTGAATAACACCCTGTCAATGACATGTCATCATATTACTCTGCTGTTAAACACTCAGAGTGTTGCTAATTTTCCAGTTACTTTGTTGTTATATCGCCTTCTGTTCCTAGAAGATGAGAGTTAGCCAGTGTTTACAGATCAGTAATCCAGGCATCTCTGTACGATTTGTTTTAAGTACAAACAGCTCATGAAAGTCCAGTAGTGCGGCTATGTTCGAACGTTTTCAGAGTCTTGAGGGTGACTGGAATATAGGCTCTGTCTTGGAGACTGTCTCTCATCTCAGTCCCAGTTTGGTTTTTTCCTGTAAGTGACCCTATGAGATTAGGCCTAGCCCATCTGGTGCATAGTAAGTAAAAATGGGCCAGTAAAGCACTCACAAAAATAGAATTATTTCATGTCCATGATCAATAGGGGTGATGAGTGCTAAGTGAGCAGTAAAGAAGCTGAAGAAAAACTGAAGAGATTTCCCTGCCCCACCTTCTTGCGTTATCTTCCCCTCCATTAATGAAGGAAGCCCATCTACGCAGGAAAGAAGGCTGGTTTCAGTCTACAAAGATTGCTGAAGTTGTTGAGATTTTGAATTTTCTTATCAAAGTTTAATTCATAAGTGGCAGTTCTATTACTTATGCATGAGTGAGGCTCAATAAAATGTTCAGTAAACTGCATTATAATAGTGGTAGTTATCTATTTTGTAGAATGTCTAGTCCAGGATTCTAATTATGGTGGACTGCCCTCTCAGTTGTGCTAATTTATAATGTCAAGATGTGTTTAGTTTTAATACATTTAGCTGTAGGGGGAAGAATTAGGATCAAAAGTTAAATGTTTAAGTGTTTTTTAAAGGTCATTTTTTCACATCGTCACTATTAAACAAACGAAGAAGCTTGTAAAAATTCTTCCCTCATTGTATTTCATCCTTCATTGTAGGACATGATGATTTGATGATTTGAGGTGTAAAAATAAAGGACAATATACATGTGAATGTAATTCCCCTGCCTCCTCCTTTAGTTTTATTGAAGACCTTTTAAAAATGAACTTTCAGAGTAACCAGTGGGACTTCCGCCAAGATGGAGGCATAGTTGGAAACATTCTGCCTTCTTGCACAACCAAGTTTAAAAACAACAAAGTTTTAGAAACAAAAACACAGCCAAACCACAGAAAATTGAACTATACGGAAGTCTGACAACAATGAACCATTTAGCCAAAACAGTAAGAGGGGCAGAGCCAGCAGCAGAGTGGGGTCGAGCAGGAAAGATCCACTGGACCAACCCAGGTGCGCAACCCAGGCACTCGACCCAGGCGAGCAAACAGCCATGGCCGTATCCCAGGTGTGGAGTATCAGTGGGTGGACCCAATGAGGGTGCAAAGCAGCAGACCCACTGAGGGCTGACTGGGGTCACACATTCGTGCACAGATAAACCAGGGAAGGAGTGAGCAGTGAGACAGACTGAGCAGGCCCCAGTGGCAGGAAGCAGCAGAGGGGACCGCTAGTGTCCCTCTCTGACCCCGCGACCACATACAGCATCATAAACCAACGACCTAGGTGACCCAACCCTGGTGAACATCTAAGGCTCTGCTCCTCATTCATAAAAGGCACGAACAGAGCAAAACATTATGGCTCAAGGAGAACTCGAAGCCCCAGAGCCCATAACTCTAAGCGACTAAGAAACAGCAAAACTTTCAGATGCATAGTTGAGAACACTGGTGATCAGGATGCTCACAGAACTGGTTGATTTTAGTCACAAATTAGAGGAACATATTAAGGCTAAACTAATTGAAATGAAGGGAAATGCACAGGAAACCAATAGTAATGGAAAGGAAATTGGGATGCAAATCAAGGGAGTAGACCAAAAGGAAGGAAAAAATGACCAAACAGAAAAGAATGAAGAAACAAGAATTCAAAAAAATGAGGAGAGGCTTAGGAACCTCCAGCACATCTTTAAACGTTCCAACATCCGAATTATAGGGGTACCAAAAGGGGAAGAGGAACAGCCATGAGTGGAAAACTTATTTGAACAAATAATAAAGGAGAACTTCCCCAATCTGGCAAAGGAAATAGACTTCCAGAAAATCTAGGAAGCTCAGAGAGTCCCAAAGAAGTTGGACCCAAGAAGGAACACACCAAGGCACATCATCATTACATTAGCCAAGACTAAAATGAAGGAGAGAATCCTAGAAGCAGCAAGAGCTAAGGGGACAGTCACCTACAAAGGAGTTCCCATCAGACTGTCAGCGGATTTCTCAAAAGAGACCTTGCAGGCAAGAAGGGGCTGGAAAGAAGTATTCCAAATCATGAAGACCAAAGACCTACAACCAAGATTGCTCTATCCAGCAAAGCTTTCATTTAGAATGGAAGGACAGATAAAGTGTTTCTCAGATAAGATCAAATTCAAGGAGTTCATCATCACCAAGCCCTTATTATATGAAATGTTAAAGGGACTTATCTAAGAAAAGAAGATAAAAAATATGAACAGTGAAAGGACAGCAAACTCACATTTATTAACAACCCACCTAAAAAAAAAAAGCAAACTAAGAGAACAGCTAGATCAGGAGTGAACCGTAGAAATGAAGATCACATGGAGGGTTAGCAATAGGGGAGTGGGAGGAGGAGAAGGGAGGAGAAGGTACAGAGAATAAGTAGCATAGACGGTAGGTAGAAAATAGATAGGGGGGCGGGCAAAAATAGTAGGGGAAATAAAGAATCTAAAGAACTTGAGACATGTGGTCATAAACTAAAGGGGGGAATGGTGGGGGAGGGTGTGCAGGGTGGAGGGGAATGAAGGGGGGGGAAGAGAACAACTTTAATGGCATAATCAATACAATATATTTAAAAATGAGCTTTCAAGAATGGGAATACTACAGCTATACTTGGAAGATGTGAGAGGGCCTAAGGGCAAGGTTCAGGTCCTACAACCACCTTTGTATCAGTTCTGTTCAACTTGTCCACAGACACACTTTTATCAGTGAAAGCCATTTCTTCCTCTCCCTACCCCCTCTCCTCACTTTCACTCTCTTCTCCCCACCATCTCTCCTTTTCCCTTTCTCTTCACTTTACTTTTTTCCAGTAATGATGTTTTAATTCATCACTATTCCCTTGGCTGTGGGGAGGAATTCATAACAAACAGGTATAAAAGAAGCATTTGGTATTCCCCTCAGCAATCTTTGAAAGGGAGAGCTGTTTGCCTCTGCAAAAAAATACATATGTGTGTGTGTATACATACATACATACATCTCCTGGTTAAAGGTTCTGTAGCACTGAACCTTTAACCAGGCAGGATCCTCAGAAATTTTCAGATCTTAAGTTGAGGAAGAAAAAGTCTCATTGTGAAGTCACCTAGGCTGATTAGGAGCCCTTCAGGCACAGAGAATACAGCTCTCCTGACTTACTCTTGAACTCCTTCTCTCTTCATGGGGCATGGGTTACTTTGAAAACATAATAAAAGCCATGGATTATTTTAGCTGAAGATGCACTCATGGTGTATACTTGCATATTTCTCAAACATTTTTATGGGATCCCAGAACACCTGAAGCCTGTTGTTCATAAGTCCCATCCACCTTGGGTAGGAATCCCTGAGTAGTCCCATGCATCTTTGTTTTCCATGGTTGCCTCCGATTCCTGAAATGTCCAATCTTCATGGCTTAATAAATTCTTCATGGCTGAGGGGTCAGTGGAGGGAAGCTATTTGGGGATTAACAGGATTTTCCCAGCATACCTTAAATTATGTCACCTTGGCAACAACCTATATAGACCTATAATTGGGTTATCTGGTATTGGAGAAGGAGAAGCTTCTCTAAATGTTTAGTATATAGTCCACTTATTCAAAAAAAGAAGATGCAAACCTCAGGTGTTGAAGTAGCCTATTCCAATCTGTGTTGAACATAGCAAGGAACCAAGGGTCTTACCAACATGTGATGAGCCAGTGGGTCTGCTCTTTGTGTTAGCAAATATAGAAAAGCACTGGAGTTTGTGCATGGGCCAACTTGGTTGACTAATTCTCTCAAATCTGACATTCACTCTCCTTCTCTTCCTCCTTTGGGAGTATTTAATTTGGAGATATATAATAGATGCCAGCCTCGAATCTATTGGTGGAAGCCAAATTGTCTACATTCCACTCTAGCTGTTCTACACAAATTGAATAATTCAGACCACCATTGATTTTTGCAAAGATTCTTAATAGTCTGGCATGTTGCTGTCAGAAAGGGAGATTTCTCTCCCCAAATTTCAGTCCTCTTGGGTCTTGAATAACAAACAACAATCAGTATTTGGTGTTCCCAGTGCCTAATTTCTAACATACTCATTTTAGAATGCAAGCTTTTCAGTTGAAGTTTCCCTTTACAGTAACAAGTGCTAAGTCAACAATGCATTATTATTTAGCCCTCTAAATAATAAGTGAACTTTTGAATACAATGAACATAGTTATAAGATGAAGGTTTTCATGTTTTTGAAATAGAAGAGTGAAGACTTTGTATTGTGAGTATCTATAGCATATTGGGTCAGCCTTCCACGTGTCCCCTCAAGTCCCTTTGCCATGTTCCTTTATGCTCTTAACAGCCAGCAGCTGTGCCCAAGTTTTCCAACCTGCAAGGAGAACCATTTGTACCTCCACTGGGGGAAGCCCTTAAACAGTGAAGGGCAGAAGAAGGGGTAATAATATCTCCAGTTTCTTTGACTTTAAGGGCATGACCTCAAGTTACCCCCAAATGATCCATGTCTAAAGTATACCCCTGCTTTTCCTCCTTCCTTGATTATTCCCACTTCCCTACTCACCTACTGGTTTCTCTGAAGAACTCTTCTTAATAAATCACTTTCACACAAACCTGCATGCCATTATCTGCTTTGGGGGAACCCAACATAGGCAATGTCCTTTTAAATGACAGAATTCATACATGCATTTTAGGAAAAAAAAATAGAAGAGTTCTAAGTCAAAGAAAAAAATACTTCAGAACTATCAGAAAGAGAAATTAAGAAAAAGTGATATTTACAATTGCATAAAAAAATGAAGTAACTAGAAATAGATTTAGGCAAGGAGATAAAAGAACTGTACCCAGAAAATTATAAGCATTGAAGAAGATACAAAAAATGGAAGCATATACCATGCTCATGGATAGGAAGAATTAACTTCCTTAAAATGTCCATACTATCCAAAGCGATTTATAGATTCAGTACAAGCCCTATTAAAATACTGATGGTGTTTTGCACAGAACTAGAACAAATAGTTCAAAAATTTATATAGAACCACAAAAGAGCCTAAATAGCCACAACAATCTTGAGAAAGAAGAACAAAATTGGAGGTATCGTGCTACCTGACACCAAACTATACTACAAGGCTATTGTAATCAAAACAGCATGATATTGGCATACAAACAGACACATAGATCAATGGAACAGAATAGACAGCCCAGAAAAAAACCTATGCCTATATGGTCAATTAACATATGACAAAGAATGCAGTGACACACAATAGGGTAAAGACAATATATTTAATAAATGGCATTGGGAAAATTGGACAGATACATGCAAAAAAGTGAAACTGGACCACATTCATATATGACATACAAGAATAAACTCAAAGTGGATTAAACAAAGACTTAAATGTAAGATCCAAAACCATAAAAGTCCAAGAAGAAAACATAGGCATTAAACTCTGACATTTATCTTAACAATATTTTTTCAGATATAACTTGTCAAGCAAGAAAAACAAAAGAAAAAATAAACAAATGAGACTACATCAAATTAAAAAGTTTTTGTATTGTAAAAGAAAACCATCAACAAAATGAAAAGAAAACTTACTGAATGGGAGAAGATATTCACCAATGATACATCTGATAAGGGGTTAATGTTAAAAATTTATAAAGAACTCATACAACTTAGTACCTTCCAAAAACAAACAATCCAATTTAAAAATGGGCAGAGGACCTGAATAGAGACTTCTCTGAAGAAGACATACAGATGACCAAGAGATATATAAAAAGATGCTCAATATCACTAATCATCAGGAAAATGCCAAATGAAAAAACCACAATGAGATATCACCTCACACCTGTAGAATAACTATTATCAATAAATCAGCAAACAGCAAGTATGGAGAGGATGTGGAGAAAAGGGAACTCTTGTAATCTGTTGGTGGGAATGCAATTTGGAGAATGATATGGATGTTCCTCAAAAGATAAGAAGGGGTCTGGGCAGATGGACAAAGAGGTAAGGGGTTAAGAAGTACAAATTGATAGTTACAGAATAGTCATAAGGATATAAATTACAGGATGTGTAGGAAATGGAGTAGCCAAAGAACTCATCCCCATGACTAACATAAATGAACAAAGGTGTGGGTATTGCCTGAGGGAGTGTGGGGTACCCGGTGGAGGGGGGCAATGGGGGAAAAATTGGCACAACTGTAATAGCATAATAAAATATAGTTTTTTAAAATAAAATGAATAGAACTATCTAAAGACTCAGCAATTTCACTTCTGGGTGTATATCCAACAAAACCCAAGACAGTAATTCAAAAAGATATATGCACCTCTGTGTTCACTGCAGGATTATTTACAATAGCCAAGATATTTGGAGCAATTGAAGTGCCCACCAGTAGACTATTGGATAAAGAAGAATTGGTACATATATAAAATGGAATACTACTCAGCCATAAAAAGGATGAAATCAGTTTTTATTGATTGTGGTATTACAGTTTTCCCAATCATTCATTCTTTATCCCCCCTCTGCCCTGCAACCCCCAACCCTCCAGAATTTCCCTCTTTAGTTCATGTCCATGGGTTGCACATATAATTTCTTTGAGTTCTCTGTTTACCATACCATTTTTTTTGTCTCCCTGTCTATTTTATGCCCACTAATTATGTTTCTTTTTCCATGTACCTTGTCCTCCATATTCCCCCTTCCCCCTCCCCACTGAAATCTCTCCATGTTATCTCCATTTCTCTGATTCTCTTCTTGTTATAGTTGTTTGCTTGGTTTTTGTTTTTGTTGTTTTTATTTTCTTTCAGGTTCATTTGTTGATAGTTGTGAGTCTGTTGCCATTTCATTGTTAATATTTTTATCTTCTTTTTCTTAGATTATTCCCTTTAATATTTCATATAATAAGGGCTTGGTAATGATGAAATTTTTTAACTTGACCTTATTTGGGAAGCACTTTATCCGCCCTTCCATTCTAAATGATAGAGTTGCTGGATAGAGTAATCTTGGATGTAGGTCCTTGCCTTTTATGATTTTAAATACTTCTTTCTAGCCCCTTCTTGCCTGCAAATCTTTTGAAAAATCAGCTGATAATCTTATGGGAACTCCTTTGTAGGTAACTTTCTCCTTTCCTCTTGCTGCTTTTAGGATTCTCTCTTTATATTTAATCTTGGGTAACTTAATGATAATGTGTCTTGGTGTGTTACTCTTTGGGTCTAACTTCTTTGGGACTTTCTGAGCTTCCTGGACTTCCTGGAAGTCTATTTCCTTCACCAGATTGGGGAAGTTTTCCTTCATTATTTGTTTAAATAAGTTTTCAATTTCTTGCTTTTGTTCTTCTCCTTCTCCTTTTGTTCTTCTAATACCCTATAATTTGGGTATTAGAACATTTCAGGCTGTCCCAGAGGTTCCTAAGCCTCTCTTTATTTTTTTTGAGTTCTTGTTTCTTCATTCTGATCTGGCGGGATATTTATTTTTTCCTTTTGTTCCAACTCATTGCTTTGACTCCTGGTTTCCTTCCTGTCACTGTTGGCTCCTGAATATTTTGCTTTATTTCATTTTAAGTATCTTTCATTTTGTAACCAAGCTCAATCAGTTCTGTCAGCATTTTGATGACCAGGGCTTTAAATTCTCCATCAGACAGGTTGGCTATCTCCTCATCACTTATCTCTCTTTCTGGAGTTTTGCTCTTCTTTCAATTGGGCCATATTTTTGTCTCAACACACCTGTTAAGGTGTAAGGGGGTAGGGCCTTAGGTATTCACCCGGGCAGGGCAACCCTCCTTGCTGTTCTACAGCGTTTTCTGCAGCGGGGCAGGCAGAGAGGGAACAGTGCAGCTCACCTGCTCATCTCTAGTGCACTTTCCAATATGGGAGTTTCTCCCATCGAGGCAACCCCCGCCATAGTCCACAGCCAGCTCTGAGTCTCAATTTCTCCTTCCACCAGGCCTCTCTGGTGTGGTCTGCCACCTTCTTACCTGTCTGGTTGTTCTGGTTGACTTTTTCTTTAATTCCTTGGTTGTCAGGTTTCCAGGCAATTTGATTTTCTGACACTTCTGGTTGGATATTGATTTTAATTGGCCGTTATCCTCCTTTTGGTTGTGTGAGGAAGCGAAGGGTTTCTACCTCCACCTCCATCTTGGCTAGCACTCACACCTCCCAAAAGGATAAAGTCTTAACATTTTTAACAACATGGATGGAGCTAGAGGGCATTATTCTAAGTGAAATAAGTCAGATAGAGAAATAGAAATGCCATATAATTTCACTTATATGTGGAGTCTAAAGAACAAAGATAAATGAACAACAAAAAGGAAACAGACTCATAGATATAGAAAACAAAGTGATGGTTGCCAAATAGGAGGTTAGTTAGGGTGCCCAGTGAGAAGCTGAAGGAATTAAATACAAGTTGGTAGTTACAAAATAGGTATGAGTATGTAAATATAGCATATAAAATATACTCAGTAATTTTGTACTAACTATATATGATGACAAACTGGTACTTGAATTAGTGGGGGGATCACTTCATAAATCATGTACTTGTCCAACTACTACGATGTACTCCTTAAACTAATATGACATACAATTGAATGCCACCTGTGATTTAAAAGTAAAATTTATAAAAGAATAAAAAGTACTCCAGATCTTACCACCCCTAGTTAATGAGTGTAAACATATTTATGTATATCTTTTTTTCTGTGTATATATATTTTAATTTTTAAAGCTGAGATGACATCAAAATAGTGCTTCTTTCATTTATTTCTCCCCTAGTCTAAAGCACTTTTTTGGCATTCTCTTATATAATAGTTATTAATTATAGTGTGCTGCAGTATCTGTGAGCAGTGATGAAAGAGATGTTGCTGAAATGAACACGTGATCCACCACCCTGCTGCCGCCCCACAGAGTGGGAGACTTTTATTGTGGGGCTGTGTCTGGCATGGAAATGATATCAATCAAGTGGGCCATCCACAAAAAAACATTAATAACTAATTTTATGATATTTTACTTAATCAGCAAATGTACCATAACTTCCTGTTATTGTGCATTTGGGTTGTTTTTTTGTAAATATCTTTCTAAAAAATTACATAAAACATATTCTCAAAATGATTGAAGGTGATTTACCTAACTCTTCTGTGTGAATTCTTATTTCTGGTTAATGGTAAGGCATTAGCCTTTACCAAATGTCTCAAGAGGGAAATCCCCCAGTCCATTTTTCACTCTCTTTTCCTCTCATGGAGTGTGACACCAACTGCTGTGCATTCTGTCACTGACATAGTCTTTGAACTCATCCTCTCATCTCTATTTTCCTTGCCAATGTGCAAATAAGGGCCTTGATTATATCTTTTGCAGATTACTGTAACAACCATCTGTATTTAGCTTTTTTTTCTTCTGGTCTAAATGTCATCTGCCACCAAAGTTAGCATTCCAGAAGGATCACTATACTAATCTATTTTTCATTTTCACCTTTTACCTTTCCTTTAATGAAATTTGCTTTCTCCTGAATGTGTGTTTTCACACCTGTTTCCTTTTGCTCCTACAATTTTCTGACCATGGAAAGAAATCTCCAAACTTTCAACTCTACTATGCACTTGTCAAAATCATATTCCCTTTTCAGAAATCATCTCCAATACCACAGTTTCTATTATAGTTATAAAAATTATAATGCACTTGCCCTGGTCAGGTATCTCATTTGGTTGGAGCATTGTTCCATACACCAAAACTTTGCTGGTTCAATTCCTGGTCAGGACACTTACCTAGGTTGTGGGTTTAATCTCCAGTCAGGACAAGTATAGGAGGCAAGCAATCGATGTTTCTCTTTCATATTGCTGTTTCTCACTCTTTATCTCTCTCATAAAAAAAATAGAAAATATCCCCAGGTAAGGATTAAGAAAAATAGAATGCACTCAGCTGCAAGTAACAAAACACTCAGTTCAAGCTGCTATAAGTTTGAGAGAAGTCCAGAAATAGATTGAGCTTCTGCCCCAACTTGATGAAAGCTCAGACTTCATATCCCTGTTTAATTTTGTTGTGTTTGCTCTTTTCTTGTGTTATATCATTCTAAGTTGGCTTCCCTTCATGTGGATAAATGGTTGCAGTTGATTTAAGCTTTATATTCACTCACTATGTCACCTAAAATATTTTTCACAGGAGTCTCTGAAAAATATAAAACCATCTTTTACAAAAATTTCCAGGGAGCCTGCACTTCCTGGACCTAAAATTAATTATATACTCTTTCCTGAACTTCCCTATGGCCAGAGAACAGCCTGTATGGACTGGTTTATTCCTGGGATATGTTGACCAAGCACTTTGACAAGAGGGATGATGCAACACTAATTGATAACACAAATTAGGGTGCCTAGCCCTGAAAAGTTGATCTTGTAACTGTCATATATTTACAAAGAGGAGATGAAGTGGATATTGTGTAGATAGCCACAGAGTTCTCCATACTAAATATATCACAGAGGGCCTTGGAGATAGCTTATTATATTATATATCATTTGTGATTCTTTGTGGGCCTTAGAAACCATAACCCTTGTCTGACACTAAATAGGTCTTTAAAAAATGTCCAATGAAAGTACATGCTTTAATGAATGAGGTAAAATAAATTGATTTAAAAGATGTTTTTTCTTTAACTTTCATTCATAAAGTTCAGTTTTAGTTTGAGGTCATTGTTTAACTTTTTAAAGAGCAACTTTTCCACATAGTGATTATTTCCCTATTTTTTTAAAGATTTTATTTATTTATCTTTAGAGGGGAAGGGGGGAGGAGAGAGGGAGAGAAACATCAATGTATGGTTGCCTTGCATGTGCCCTGACTGGGAATCAAATCGCGATCTTGTGGTTCGCAGGCCCGCACTCAATCCACTGAGCTACACCAGCCAGGGCTCCATATTTAATTATCTCTGACTTTACGTAGTTTCTGCACACCATTGCCAGAGGAAACTAATTGGCTGTATATGTGTCTATTTTCTGTTATAATGTAGATGTTGGTCCCAAGAGCAAGATTTGTGACTTGGCCAACTAGTTATACTTAAAGTTATAATGACTTGTCTAATTCAATAATTAAGATTAGAGCAAATCTCAGTATCCTGTATTTTAAACAGCAATTTCAAAGATCTCAAAATCAAGATATTGTAAAGAAGAAAGCAGATTCCACTAAGCAAAAACACCCCTTTCTTTCTAACATGCCAAATGAGTAGACAGTTTACTTATGTTCTCAACAATTTTCCTACTCTTTGGGGACTGTGCAGTGTATGTCTCCAGCTAAATTAGAACTATCATTGTAGTTTTTTATGATTGTTTCTTCTCTGAAAATGCTTCTGTTTCTGAAAAGATCTTTGAGATTCAAAATTCCCTGGCTTCTAGGTATAATCATTATAATGAGGTTAAATTCTACATGTATATGTAAATCCTAAATACCATCTGTCTGTCTTTAAATTATGATGCCAAAAAAAGCAATTCATATATTTTTATCATATCAAAGTTATTTGGGGGGGTTGAAGAATTTTAATTGGGAGCATGGTCATTTTGAAGGCCTTTTGATGTTTCAAATGAATAAATACTATTACCTTTTTTAGGTGCTACTAAAGACAGTTATAAATTTCAGAGAAACACAATGTTTGATCATTGTTACATATACTAGGAAAAATTTCCATTTAGATCCCCACATCAAATTTTGATTTTGCAAGTAAACTAACAGGATTTAGTTAACCGTATTTCCCAGTCACTGAGCATTTCCCATATATCAGGCTCCATCCTAGATACTAAGAACAAATTAATGAATGGGACAGTTTTCACCCCCAGTCACAGTCTAATGGGGGAGAGAGAGATGTACACTACATTTATAGAGCAGTACAGGGACACATGTAATAGCAGAAGTGTGGCAAAATAAACAAGTGAGGGTGATTCAGCTAGTGGTTGAGGGGTACAATTAGAGGATGCGTGAGGAAGATTTTCCTGAACTGGTGGGATTGAGCTATACCTGGTAACCCTTAATCTTCTCTGCATCCATTTCATTACTCCATTGAAGTGCCCCTAGCAGTAAGCTAAAAGTGAGTTATGGTAACTTCCCAGGCATGTGTTGCATGACCTTCTCTTTACTGTGTGTCCTGGAAGCAGTGGGTTCTAAGACATGTACCGGGAGTGTCATAACATGTATATGATAGCATACCTCTCCCCTTCATAGAAAAGGAAATCCCTTCCTGACACGGGTTCAGACACAAGAAAAATAGTTTAGCACAGCTGTTGCTCCTGTGATGTCCATCTTCTGTTTAGCTATTGCTACATTTCCAAGTGCAATGTCACCTTAACCCTTCTGATGAGTGCCTGTAGTTCCATTTCATTTTAAACCCATTAGCTCAGTACAGTTAGGACCGAATTCTGAAGATCACTGATTTGCACTCTGCCCTCTCCTGTAAATGGTCAGCTCTTATACTTCTTGGACCATTTATCCAATTATTTGAGTTGCTTTCATACCCTGTATTATTTTCCTGTCTCTAAAATGATGCCTGCTTCTTGATTTTTTAACTCTTGGGAAAACTTTTGCTAAAAGATGGTGAAGACAAAAACAAAAAGGGAGGAAATGACACTCTGATCAGAAACTTTTATAATAATTACCAAAGATCTACAGATATAAGAACAGCAAAACAAATGACAAAAATAGGAAATAAGCCCTGGCTGGTGTAGTTCAGTGGGTTGAGCATGGGCCTGTGAACCAGAGGATCGCGGTTCAATTCCCAGTCAGGGCACATGCCTGGGTTGCAGGCCAGTTTCCAACAGGGGACACATGAGAGGCAACCATACATTGATATTTCTCTCCCTCTCTTCTTCCCTTCCCCTCTAAAGATAAATAAATATTTTTTTTAAAAAATAGGAAATAAATCTAAAGAGAATAAAGCTGTGGCATATAAAATTGCCCTTTTGATTTTGATATATATTTCATGGAAATAGTTACATTTGTAAAATATGTTGAATAAAATTAAAGCAGATGAGTATCTGTGGAGCTCACCAAAGCTTGCCTGCTTGGTGTGTGCACAGAGAACCCAGAAATAAATGAAAAGGAAATTGAAAGAATTCTATAGATCAATGACCCCATAAAGTTTTTCCTGTAGAATGAATATTCACTATTGCTTTTCAAATGTCTCCAGATGTTTTTAGGAATAATAAAATCAACTCCATTTAAAAGCATCACCAAATGTAGCATGGCTTTCTATCACAGTGTTTATAAATCAGCTTACAGTGAAAGTGTAACATTTCTTATGTGGACATGTTACAGGACAGGGCCAAGGGAGGTAGATATACTATTACCAAAAGGACACCCCATTAGGTTCACTTGTCCACCAACAGAGGAAAGACATCTCTCAATGTCAGAGATTTATGAAAAGGAAAGGAAATGTTTATTTAAAGCTATGCAGACTTAAAGTAGTAACCTAATGTCTTCATTAAAATATCAAAGTCCTGACTTCCAGCCAAGATGGAGGTATAAGTAGACACACTGTGCCACCTCGCACAACCAAAAAAAGGACAGCAAACATTTAGAAACAAAATAACAACCAGAACTGACAGAAAATTGAACTGTATGGAAGTCTGACAACCAAGGAGTTAAAGTAGACACATTCATCCAGACCAGTAGGAAGGGTGGAGTCAGACAGTCGGGCAGAGTGGGGTCCCAGCAAAAAAAGCAGAGACTGGTGAACCCCAAGCATGCAAGATGGCAGCAGTGGACCCAGCAAGGAGGCAGGTTGTAGAGAGGGGCCAGTGCACAAGGTGGCTGGCTGACCAGGCTGTACTATATTTGCATACAGATAAACCAGGCAAAACTGGGGAGGGAGACAGACTGCACAACCCAGGGCTCCAGAGCAGGGAAATAAAGCCTCAAAACACTGATTGAAAACACCTGCAGGACTTGAGGTGCTGGGAGAGACTCCCAGCCTCACAGGAGAGTTTGTTGGACCCTTACGGGTTCTAGAATGTACACAAGCCCACCCACGTGGGAATCAACACCAGAAGGGCATAGTGTGCTTGTGGGAAGCAGGGGAAGTGACTGAAATCTAGCAGAAAGCAGGGCAAGTGCCATTGTTCCCTCTCAGACCTCTGCCCCACATACAGCATCACAACCCAGCAACTGGATTGCCCCACCCTGATGAACACCTAAAGCTTCACCCCTCACTATATAACCTGTGCATCAAGATAAAAAAATGGCCCAAACGAAAGAACAGATCAAAGCTTCAGAAAAAAATGCAACTAAGTGATGAAGAGATAGCCAACCTATCGGATGCACAGTTCAAAGCACTGGTGATCAGGATGCTCACAGAATTGGTTGAATTTGGTCACAAATTAGATGAAAAAATTGAGTCTATGCTAAGTGAAATAAAGGAATATGTACAGGGAACCAACAGTGATGGGAAGGAAACTGGGACTCAAATCAATGGAGTGAACTAGAAGGAAGAAAGAAACAACCAAACGGAAAAGAATGAAGAAACCAGAATTCAAAAGAATGAGGAGAGGCTTAGGAACCTCCAGGACATCTTTAAATGTTCCAACATCCTAATTATAGGGGTACCAGAAGGGGAAGAGGAACAGCAACAAGTGGAAAAGTTATTTGAACAAATAATAAAGGAGAACTTCCCCAATCTGGCAAAGGAAATAAACTTCCAGGAAGTCCAGGAAGGACTTTGGGATTCAGAGAGTCCCAAAGAAGTTGAACCCAAGGAGGAACACACCAAGGCACATCATAATTATATTAGCCAATATTAAAATTAAGGAGAGAATCCTAGAAGTAGCAAGAGATAAGGAGACAGTTGCCTACAAAGGAGTTCCCATCAGACTGTCAGCTGATTTCTCAAAAGAGATCTTGCAGGCAAGAAGGGGATGAAAAGAAGTGTTCCAACTCATGAAAGGCAAGGACCTACATCCAAGGTTGCTTTATTCAGCAAAGCTTTCAATTAGAATGTGAGGGCAGATAAAGTGCTTCTCAGATATGGACAAATTCAAGGAGTTCATCATCACCAAACCCTTATTATATGAAATGTTAAAGGGACTTATCTAAGAAAAAGAAGATAAGAAACATGTACTGTAAAATGACAGCAAACTCACAATTATTAACAACCACACCTAAAACAAAAACAAAAACAAACTAAGCAAAAAACTAGAACAGGAACAGAACCACAGAAATGGAGATCACATGGAGGGTTAGCAACAGGGGAGGGGGAGGGGGAGAGAGGGAGAAAAGGTACAGAGAATGTAGCATTGATGGTAGGTAGAAAATACGGGGGAGGGTAAGAATAATGTGGGAAAT
The DNA here is from genome assembly GCF_021234435.1 of Artibeus jamaicensis. Taxonomy (NCBI): domain Eukaryota; kingdom Metazoa; phylum Chordata; class Mammalia; order Chiroptera; family Phyllostomidae; genus Artibeus; species Artibeus jamaicensis. Next base: position 664,905 of record NW_026521249.1, on the reverse strand, counting down.
GTAGAAGCTACAGAACTCATAAGTATGACACACGGATGTGAACTAAACAGGGGAAATGTGGGTGGGAGAGGGTGTGCAGGATGGAGGGGAGTGAGGGGGGAAAGGAGACAAATGTAACAACATAATCAATAAAATATATTTAAAAAAATTTAAATACCCAAGTTCTTTATGATAGCCACAGATGCTCACAGTCCTTCCTTCTCCCTCTGCCTGAATTTGGGGTACCGTATCTCAGGAAAAAAAGTAGATTCAGGCTCCCAACACCATCAGCTGTGTCACTGGCCAGGATCAAGCCTCATAGTTCTCCTCTGCGAAGCTGTGGAGGGGTCTCCACTATGCCAACACCGCATGGTTCTCCTCTTAATAGCTGCTGCGTCTGGGTTTAAATCCCCGTGCCAATCCTCCTCTGCAGCCCCATTCTAACTCCTCCCACAGTTGGGTACACTTGAAAACCCTCTCATATCCTTCCAGCTTTACTGGGTTGCCACAGTGAGTCTGGGCAAGCATGGCCCCATGGCATGGAGTCATTCATCTCCAAGCTCTCACATAGGCACTGTAAGCAGGGGAGTTGCCTCCCAATTACATCTTGGGTGGAAGTCACTTCCATCCCCTTGGCTCAAAGCATGCCCACAGCTATTTAACGAATCTATGCAACCAGTTAAAGGTTATAGATATGTTAATTGACCATGCCAGAGGTTAGCTGCAAAGCTGTTGCTATGCAAAACAATTCTCAGTGGGCCTGCTCCATTTGTCCCTTCCCAAAACTCATACCTGTGACCAGGGGTGGAGGACATCCTATATATCTTTCTAATATTTCCTGGGTGCTTTGAGTTCTGGGTCCCATTACAAATCCCTATGTGGGGCTCCCCTCTTGGCTGCACCCTGTAACAGACATTCACAGCTCTGTGCATATGTATAATTTATAGGGTCCTCATACATGAAAAGAATAAAAATCACCAATTTAATGAGGGAGTTACAGAGAAATTTTTTTATTTCAGTGATGCTGGAAAGAAAATGCAATGAAGTCAAATATACAATCACAGGTTTTATTACCTGATTTTATTAGAGAGAGCAGCTTTCCTTCAAAGATCATATACTTCATTCTCAGAACTTTAACACTGTAGAATTGTGAACTTTTTGAAGCTGGAAGAGAACACCTTATTTTACAAATAAGGACATTTTTAGCATGGCCTGTCCAGGCTACACAGATAGGTGGTGAAATCAGGACCAGAACTAAAGTTTCCTGATGTGCTCTCATGGGCTAGTTCTCCATTCTGAAATACTGCTAAAAGGTGAGCTAATCGAAGGATGAAAACCATTAGATAGAGGTTGCTTTGAAGCCAGGGAATAGTACGTAAGTGCTCACGGTACATAGATTCTGCATCTGGAGTGATTGAGTTTAATTTTTGACTTTTCCACTTATTAGCAAGTCATTTAATCTCTGTGTCTCAAAACAGAGAAAGATGCAATAATAGTATCTGTCTCATAGGACTATTGGTAGAATAAATTGAGTGTCAGCTTTGGTAACCTACACAGAGTATGGGCTATACATGTGTTATCTTCCTATCATCATCATCATCATCTTCATTATCTGTCACATCTAAATTCCTAAGCCATTTCTATAGCTTCTTGGGGGCTCTTTGGTTTTTCTCCATAGATGTGGGAGATATACCAGTCAAGTGACTGGAGATAACTTTGTCAGTGTCATCATGATCAAAACATTGACCATACCAGAGAAACAGAACCAGTGGATTCGTTACAGGGACGTGGCTGACACAGTTGTGGGGCTGGTTAAGCAGTGTCTTCAGGGTTGTATCTGCATCTCTTGTGGAGCTTGAAGTGTACAGGGCAGGCAGGCAGCAAGGGAGATCACAAGTAGGCTGGTGTCCACAAATGTGAGCTGAAACCCCGTAACAATGCACTGAAACTTGCATCCTTGCTTCTGATCTTGGTTTCAGTGGTATCCTGCAAAGGCCCTTTGTCACAGAGCTAAGTACACAGCACTGGCCCAGGAGGAACCAGAGAAAGGGAGAGCAATTGCAAACCCAGGCGCTACTTTACACCAAGGAGGTCAATCAGAAGATCTGCAACAATGTGTGTGAGCTACAAAATGACACTGCTCCATTTCCATTCTCCAGACCTCACAAGAATCTTTTGTGTTGCTCTGAAATGCATAACAAAGGAAATTTAGGAAATGTGATTCAACTTAGGTTGACACATGAAAAGCTATCACAGTGACCAACAGTAGGCAGAAGTGGAGCAGATGAGAGGACAAAATGAGGGAAATCAACAGGAAATGAGATGCACACTGATCTTGTCTCACCCCCATGCTGAAGACCGTGGGCAGAGTTCCACAGACATCTGCTTACTCCCATTCCCAGGCCCTGGGGAACCGGGCCTTGCTCAATGAGGGAGAGACTTTTGGGTTTGCTCATTAGTAGATACTTTCTCCTCAGTATAATACTTAAAACTATTCTCATAAGCATAAGCATAATTAATCTGATGTATTTTATTTTCTTAAAATGTGTTTCCAAATACTTTCTAGATCTTGAAACAAACCATGTGCTGCATTTTATCTTGTATGTTTTTGTTGGCTCAGGTAACACAAATCAAGCAAAATCAATCACATCTGCATGGAGAGCCAAGAATTCTCCAATTTAATTATAAATTTTTAAAATACTCTACATCACACAGCCATTGATTGGTTAGAAACAACAGAAGTGTTTTGTATGTTTTTCCTTTTTTGCTTCATTTTGAATCTCGATAGCTCCTTGATTTTGATTCCCTTTTAAGAGCTTCAAAAACCACACGTATTAGTTATTTACTACAGTATAACAAGCTACCTTCAACTCTTAATGAAAAACAACAACCATTTTGTTTGCTCATACTTCTGCGGGCCAACAATTTAGCCTCAACGGGTTTTCATGCTGTCCTTCCTGAGGATCGCTCACGCAGCTGCAGTTGTCCAGCAGCTGTCAAAGGGGGCCGCAGTGACGCGTCTGGGGGTCGGTGTTCGCTGTCAGTGGCCTGGTCTACAGGGCCTCAGCTGAGGTGCATCATCTCTGCCCCAGCCGCCTTTCGTTCTTCGGTGGGCAGACTGGGCTTCTTTCCACCCTGCTGTGAGAGAGTGAGAACAGAAGCCACAAGGCCTGTGGAGTCCAAGACTTGGAACCCCATGACTGGACTTGGTTTATACTTTATTAGTTAAAGAAGGTCACAGCAGTATCCTAGATTCAAGCGGTTGGAAATAGATCCCACATCTTGTTAGGAGGGATGGCAAAGTCATTGCAAAGGATGTATGTATAGAGATGGAAAAATAAACTGTGGCCATTTTTTGTTATTCACTTTACCATCCAGCCAGGTAATCATTGGTATATTTTTAAGGGGATAATTTCTCCCAACTTGATTTCTCATCTGCTTATTTTCCTTTTTAAAAAAATTAACATTCCCTTTTATTTTGCAATGTTCACGTTAAAATTAGCATATTAGATTTTTATAAATATAATTCTCCAGTAAAGTAAGGTTCTAATTGCTAGAATATATCAGCTATATCTCAGATATTGATATTTATACCTAACCTTAATAATATCTGCTAGCTAATAGGAGCAGTGTCTCTCTGCTCCTCTCCCTCCCTCCACCTGCACTGTGCCATTTGGCCACTTAGGAAGTCCCATGTAATTTACTTCAGCAGTTTTGTTCAAATACCTGTGCGAGACTGGCAGAGAAAAGGAAATTCCTCTGATAACTCATGTGTGTTCCTGGACTTTAAAAGAAGATGAGACTTTAATGAGGTTTAGATGTTCACATGCTACTTTGCTCTTCCCTGTGCCCACTTGAGTTTTTCAGCGAGTAATAAATCATTGCAAAGCACCTTACAAGATAGGTGTGTGTGTATGTGTGTGTGTGTGTCATAGCTATTACCTATCTTCTGTCTTATCTCAAATAATAAGAGGTTCGAAGCTTAGCAAATTCTCAAACTGTGTGTTGGTTAGGGTAAGGCCATCAAATGCTAAATAATATTCATTGGTATAGTTGCGAAGAAACATATGGTCATTCAGCAAGCATTATATTCATTCTCCTTTAACACATATAGTGTTTACCATGTGCTAGGCATCATTGTAAGAGCTTTGGGAATAATTCAGCTAACCTTCACAATAGCCCAATGAGATAAATAGTTTTATGACAACTGTTTTACAGATGAAGATACTGAGGCACACAGAGGTTAAGTAGTTTACTCAAGGTTAGTTGGGTGATAAGTGATGAACCTGAAATTGGATCGCTAGGCAGTCTGACCTCCTAACCAGCACCCCATGCTGCTCCCCATCACTGAAAACCATGCTCAAAGCACCTCAGAGGCTGACGGAGAAGTGTAAGGGAAGGGTAAGAAATTTTACTTGGAGAAATAAATATATTTATACATGTGAACCTGGAAAACAATTATAAATGAACATGCAGGACTTCTCCTCTTTGCCTCTTCTTCATGAGAAAGAGAAAAGGCAATATAATAGATAAACTTGTCTTAGTGAGCCCCAGTGGCTTAGTTCTTAGTGATGAAATCCACTTCTTTGTTTAAAACAAATTAGTTACTATTATGAAAAGAACATAACCACTGGTAGTCAGGAAATCTCAACACTGTTACCTTTTGTTCCCTGCCTGTCTGTGTCCTCATTGGCAGTCACTTTCTCAATTGTAACAGACCTTTAGACTAGAATTAACTACCCACCCAAAACTGGCACACAGCTACGATGTCTAAGACAGCTGGTATCTGTGGGGATAGGAGGTGCAAAAAATACGATGCCATCTTACCTCTGTCATTTTAAAATTAAATATCCATTTTTCTCTATAGCTTTTTTAAATTGAATTTTGAGAGAAAGAGAGAGAGAAAGGAAGAGAAGCAGAAAGAGAAACACTGAGGCTGTTGCTCCACATATTTGTACGTGCCCTCAAACTCACAGCCTTGGCGTGTTGAGGTCATATTCCAACCAACTGAGCTTCCGGGCCAGGGCCTCTCCATAGCTTTGAAAAAAAAATAAATCTGTCCTCTTCTATCTCACATTCCATAATGAAAATAATTTTATAATGAAAATATTTCAGAGGGTTTTTTTCCATATTAATTCTTCAGTTCTGGTTAGACCTCTCTGGCTTCCATGTAATTTAACGTGATTTGGCATGAACTTTCTTGCCTCTTAGGTTACTCTGTTTAACACTCAAGTAATCACTAAGCTTAGCCAAATAAAATCACTAACATATATGTAAGGCTTTGGGATTAGTTGTCATTTAAACATTTTATAGTTGAATCCATGCCAGGGGATTACCCTGGGCTGGCTGTTAAGGGCTGTCTTCTGCAATTATGCCTGTTTGTGTTATAAAATATACAGACAGGCATAATTGCAGTCTATGTTCATAAGAGAAAACTTTATGTAATTTTAAAAGAATTAAAAATAATGTTTAGGATTTGAAATGCTGCACTTAAAGCATGACTCATTGAATAAACATGATTAATACATGCAACATAAAAGGAGGACTCTCAGTAACATTTTATATTTTCTTAATCTTTTGATTTGGGGTTTTTTAAAGATGTAAGGTTTTTAAGTCGTCCTCACTTTCTGGATGGATTGTTGAAGCAAAACTTCCATCTATAATAGAGTCTTTTTGTAATCATGAAGCTATTTGAAAGGCCTAGGGTATATAGCACAAGAAAAACAAGTTTATTTTTGATGGCCACCTCAGTTATGAAAAGAAATGTCTTTTTCCTTGGTGGAATGGTGGCTTTTTTCTGCTCACAGAATGTCTCTTGCCAAGCATGGCATTTCAGGGCAGAAAAAGCCCCTATCCACAAGTAGCAGCTGTGGTGTGTGGGGTCTCCTGTCCAGAGAAGCATCTTGGGCATTTCATCCTTTGTAGACCCTGTGGTACAACAAGCATTATTCACCCACTGGTTATAAGACCAGCTGCTTAGCTTGCTCCTTTGACTCCTCAATCACTTCCCACCGGGGCTCCCCAGGCTAACATCCAGCTTTCAGTCCCCCAGACCCCATCCAGCTCTTGTTGGCAGAGGAAAGACTGATATGTTTTTATGTGCACAAAAGGTCCTTTTATGGTATTGGGAATTTCCCTTCTAATTTTCTACTTCTCAACTATCCTTTCTCATTTTTTATTTCAGTGTTTTGTTACCATAACTCCATCAGCTTTTTCTACCAAATAAGATTTACAAAATTGTTATTATGTTTTCTAACAGTTCCTTTAAAGATTTGACATTAAAACAAAACACAAAATGTTCTTTTATTTCCCTTGGATATTTGGTATCTAATTTGTGGTGTGTGGTCTTTCTCTCTTTTTCTGTTCTTAGGTATTTCACTCTTTACAATGAACCTATTGCCTGATGATCAGTTTTGTCCCAATTAGAAATAAAGAAAACAGCCCTAGTCTGTGTTCCTGCAAAATTGGCACCGTTAAAAATGTTGTTCAATTAAGTGACAAATAGACTATAAATAAGGCAATGAAAATTTCATATGTCATTAAATCAGTGATTTGCCCTGTTCGTGACCTGACTGACCAGCAGGCTGTTTTGAAATCTGGGGCCTCTCAGAGTGAGCTGTAATGCAATTAATTGATCCCAGCCATATGAGACACAGCACACTATTTCCTTCATTGATTTATCTCCAGTCTTTCTCTACCTTATCCCACTTAGCTGATCAGTTAATTTCTGATATAACTCATGGGCATTGGCTGGAAATAATGCAGCTGATGACACTTCCTCAGCAGCAGCAGCAGCAGCAGCGACCGCATGCAACCTGCATTGTGTCCTGTGAGAGCCAAGAGGCATTCTTGCTGCAGCCAGGGAGTTCTTTCTCAGTGGGGGTCCGTTTGAAGTAGCTTACTATCAGCACCTTGAAGGCAAGGGTTGTGGCTGCCTTATTTCACCCCATAGTACCACCACCTGGTGCAGAACCTGGCACAAAGGAGATGTTCAGAAGTGTTTGTGTACTAAATGAAGAAAATGCAAGTGTGTTGGTTTTAGTCGCAAAGTAGATGGAATTGATTGACAAGCATCTTCAGCCCCTACACCTGAAATTCTGATTTGTTCCATTGAAAGACCAGACTGTGAAATACATAGATCCATGGAGCAGAAGCCCAAAACACCGGGTTGAATGGTGGCAGAGAAGAGTGAGAACTGGTGTCAGACATACACGTTTAAATACCAGCTCTCCTTCTACTGACTGTATTGCTTTTGATATTCTGCAAATTCTCTACACTCTTTTTTTCTCCATTTGAAAAGTTAGGACATTAATACCCCCTTTATGGGGCTCTCTTCAGGATTAAGCGACATAATGCAAGTCATATGAAGGCATAAAGGTGTGAAACAGCATGCATGTTTGGAAAACTATACATAGTCCTATTTATCTGGAGCTCAGAGTACCCGTGGGAGAAATGTAGGAGGTGAAACTAAAGAGAGAAGGAGCAGGCAAGTCATCAAGAGCCTTGGGTGCCAAGGTAATGTGTTTGAACTTCATCCTAATGGCATCTCAAAACCTTTGGGATGTCATTAAAGTGTTTTAAGCAAGGAAGAAGAATTTTGAGATCAAATTTGCATTTTATTATAGCAGTTCTGGCAGAGCAACACTGGGTTAGAAAATGCTGGCTCTTAACCTTTCCAGCTTCTCCAAATCTCTCCTTGCACTTACTCTCTGGTCTCATAGAACTGTGTACACAGAACGGGCCTTGGTCTCTTGACCTCTGGGCCTTTGCATGTATAATTCCCTCTTCCTAGAACATGTTTTTCCTCCTTAGTGTATTATTAGGAAAAACTGTTAGCTGCAAATGGCAGAAAATGCAACTCAACTGTCTTGAGTCATTAGGGCAATGCATTTGCTCAGAGTAATTCCCTATGTGCCTCTATTTATGAGCCCAAAAGTTAGCATCAGGGTTCTTATCCTATTCATCTTTCTACATTCTTGCCAACACTTATTTTCTGTTTTTTGATAGTAGTCATTCTAATGGGTATGAGGTAATAGCTCATTGTGTTTTGACTCCCATTTTCCTACTGATTAGTGGTGTGGAGCACCTTTTCATCTGCTTGTTAGCCCTTAGAGAGATGTACATGCAAGTGTTCTGGCCATGTTTGAATAAAACTATTCTTATTGTTGAGTTATATGAGTTCTTTATATATTCTGGATATTAATTCCTTATCAACATGATTAGCAACTAGTTTCACATTGATTTTTTTTAAGGACTTTCTTAATTTCTGGTCCTGGCTTTTCCCCTTCCCCCATTCCACCCCACCGCCATTTTTTAAAGGATCTGTAAACAAATGGAAGGCCCTTTTTTATGTGCCTAACTTTTTGTACAATCAGCCCACTGACAGGACCCTATACATAATCAAGGAAGGAAAATAATTAAGAATGGTTATAGTTTGTGAGAGCAAAGAGGACATAAGCACCTCCTCTGAAGAACATGTTTTTACTTTTACCTGGAAAAAAGGAAGCCTCCGAGAGGGAGGTAACCTGCCCTAGGTAACAAAGCTAAGATCTCGACTAAACTGTCTGGTATTAGAACTGGCATCTACACATCACATGAAGTGTCCTTCATGGCTTAACATCAGGAATTTAACCAAAAAGAAAAAAGTCAGTAAAAAGCCCACTATGGTGGTGGGGAGAAGGAGGCTGTGGTGGGGCCTGGTGGACCACCTAGCTGGACACAGCTCAGAATGCAGTCAGTAGCCAAGGTGCTAACACAGGTGCTGCTTGGATTTTATTATTCTTTTCTTTCTTGGCTTAGAAATCTAGATAAATGCAAAGCTTTGGAGAAGAACCAGAAATAAGTCAATGTTGTTATTTTATAATAGCATTGCCATTATCATTATTGATGTTATAATGTCATCACCATTATCACTATTAGTGTTACATTTTAATTGAAGGATAAATGATCCAATAAATGTGTTGAACTATTAATATTTAACTATGGGCTATGAAAAAACCAATATTATATTATGAAATGTACACTCAATATATTATGGCAGACTTAAAACCAATGTAGAGAAAAACCTCTGGCAGGGAAGAAACCAGTGAAATCTCCAAGAAACAGGCCATTTTTAAATATCTAAGGCTAGATCTTTTATGGGAGTGTTTAAATATCTGATCTCTTCAGGGAAGGGAGATAAAATGAAATTGCTTCGAGTACCACCTTTCAGAAATAAAGTAGCCTTTCCTTGTGACTGAAACATCAGGAGGAAAATGGGACAAGTTCCTTCTAAGGTCTTTGCAACGTTGGTGTGTAATATATTAAAGGAATCTGATTTATAGTGATGAGTTATTAAGGAGAAATTAAAAGATTCCCTTCCCAGGGGGTTTTATATGCAAAATTTAAGGAACCCTTTGAAGTCCATTAGTTTAAAAGGTAAACTTATTAAATCATTCATGATAAAAAAGATCTATCTGATTTTATGGTAAAATTAAAAAGGCACGGGTGGCATTTTAAGAATTAGTATAATACACTTCTTGGCTGTCCTTGCAGTCAATGGCAGCTAGTGCTAATGTGATGATTTAAGGATGGTTTAAATCATTCATTCTGTGGGAGGGAGGAAGACCCACAGAGAAACTAATTTATGAAATGATGTAACTGAGATTTAGAGTAAAGGGATGGAGTGATTGGAGGGAAGTCTTATGGTCTGTCGCCCAAAGACACATTAAAAGGAATCAGAGTTACAGGGTTACAGTCTGTTTCCGCTGCCCTCACTGAAGAGCCCTTGGGGGCCGGCTACTTAATGCCCAGGGCTGCAAGTGGGCACAGGCAGCCCTGAAAATCCGTTAGCCCTTATTGGGAACCAATCAAGTTGAAGAATGCTAATTAATATTCTACCCTGCATTTTCATAGTACAGTATATGTTTGTTACTCAGGTTGGTCAGCAAATAAAAATAATCATGGAATTATGAATTTTATAGCAGAAAAGATGTCTTTACTAAATCATAATCAAGCTTTTATAGCACCTGAGCAAACCATCTCAATAGATTAAAGGGCCAGCCATAGGTGCCCTCCTGGCAGGTAAGGGGCTCCTTGGCCTGTCTGTGAACTGCCATTTTAATTCCCTTTTCTATATAACCACAAATGTAATAATAACAAATTATTTATAATGAGCAGCAAGAGATATGTATCGTTGAGTTAGCAAAAGGTATATATTAAAATTTAAAAAAAACAGCTCTTTGCTAAAAACCTTAAAATCTTCTTAAGCATGAAGGCCAGTGAAAGTCTTTCATTTTTTTCTGTTGGGAAAAAAATGATGAATGACCAAAAAAGGGCAGATTACCAATTTAATAAAGGTCACTACAGATGGAAGAGAGATTGTGCATTTTAGTGACCTTGGAAAAGTCACTGCACATCTTTCTTCCTCAGCTTTCTCGCCTATAAAACAGAGATGAGAAGAATTCCTGTCTCACAGTGTTATTGTAAGAATTCAGTAATGCATGCAAATTGCTTAGAATGGTAGCTGACACCGAGGTATGTGGAAATCATCCCATAAGAGTTAGTTGTCATTGCTACTGAGTCTACTCCAGTCTCACCATTATGTGGATCTTCCATGAGAGAATCGAGACCTAAGATGGAATATTTCACCTTGATTACCCCAGAGAGGAGGCAACATATTACCCCATAACCAGACTACAAACTGTTGTTACCCCCAGCCCTCTAAAGCAGTAAACATGGACTGAGATAGGGACCATACCCTTGAGAAAATGGTGAGTGCACCGAAACACAGCAGTGATGATCTCAAATGTTGTCTAGAAGCTGAACTTCAGAATTAAGTAGCAGGCACCACATAGATACTGTACTTTTGATCTTTCACAGTTTTGCATAAACTTTAATGTTATAAATACTGAATGTCTATTAATAGGAAAGTTGAAGACTGTAGAATTTAAATGACCTTTTCTACAATTACCCATGAATAACCATTCTTATCACCATCTGGACTTCTGAGTCATTCTTTTCTATGCATATTCTTATGTTCGTAGGATCACATGCCTATACTATTTTGAAACGTGATTTTTTATCATGTGGATTGTTGCCATGTTATGATGTGTGCTTTGCACTGTCCCTTTAATGGCTGTGTGGCGAGCCACTTGCAGCAGTGGCGGCGCTGCCATCAGCCCCATGCACACGGGGCACCATAAGCCCCAGGCACTGGTCCAGTCACTGCCCTCTTTCACTTCCACAAGTGACCGAGTTTGATCGTAAAGTCTATGGTCCTGCTATGTGCAGGCAAGGTCTTTCTGGTCACCCTGCCTTTCCTTCAGCCACAGAATTTCTCATCTTTGGTTGACAGTACAAAAGAGGGCAGGCTCTGCAAACATGAACATTTCTCTTATCACTTTGGTGACATTTGTTTCTGAGCTTTTGCCTCTGCTCAGTGAGGACTAGGGATATTCTTGGGGTAACAGTATAAGTAAATGCAGTGAGGTCACGAAATACATAGAAAATATACACGTTTAGTCTTTGAGTGATAACCTTCCTTGCATTATATGAATTTGTGGTAGTTCACTTAACTAATCCCCTATTGTAGGGCATTTTCTTTGTTTCCAGATTTATTGTATTATAAATATAACTCCTAAAGCTCCCTCACTCATCTGCCTGTGGTTCAGACTGGGTTACATTAAGAACCCAAAAGTTGCTTGCCCTTCCCTATCTTCTCCCATCCCAAGTGACACAGAAGCTCAGCTCACTCTTCCCCACAGGAAACTGCTGCCCAGTTACTTCCGAAATCCCCAGGAAGTTCAGGAAAACATGCTTATCCATTCTCTAAATGAACGTAAACACACATAGCTCTGGGCTGAAGGCAGCTTAGGGAAGGAGCCCTCTCTGCTACCACTGTGCCAAGATCTGCTACAGGGAACCTGGTGTCCCACTCACTAGGCTGTCTTCTGTGTCCCAGTATTTCTGCTTGTCATCTTTAGAGTTCTGCTGTACCTTATTCTAAATATTTTGTTCCTATAGTTTTGCATATAAAAAAACTAGCAAGAACACCCACTTTCCCACATGAGCCCCAAGGTGGTGTTCTGGTGACTAGATGGGTAGCTCTCAAGTCTGAAGACAGCCCCATCCATGTCAGCCTTCTGCCCCTTTCTCAATAGGAACCACCCCAGTCAGGCTGGGAAGCACCCACCATGCTCTCCGCTCCTTTTGTCTTCTGATGGAGCACTGCTCATCGTCCCACTTCTCGCATTTCAGACTTCCTTTTCCAGGAATATAAACAGGGCAGCTGAGGAGTCAGGTGACCCACCCCTACCACGGCTCACCACAGGCACAGTGCCCCAGCAGGCACTCTTCTGTCTTGCATGCACTTCTCTGACTTTCATTTAATTTCTGTCCTTAGGTACATTCTCAGAAACATAATGACTGAAATGGTAGAAGCATGATAGGAGTTTTTGGCCATAGCTTTACTTGATGCCAGCATTTTATATTGTCACTGGGGACTCTCAGGAAAGGACTGTTTCTGGTGGTTGTTCTGGGGCATCACCACACAGCAGCGTTGCTGTGACGTCAAAGGCACAGACCACATGCTTACCTGGGAGTGCCCTTCTTCCTGGGATAGACTTTTTTACCCAACAGCCTCTGATACCCTTCAGATGTCAGTGAGCCTTCAGAATCACAAAACCATCAGTTTTTCTTTGAAATAAAATTTACAGATGGTGAAATGCATAGATCTTAAAGCTTTGACTAACTTCAGGGATCACAGAATCCAGGCTCTCCAGTAAAATCACATCATCTTCTCTATAAAAAATACAGCCCTCCTGCCACAGCCTAAGCATTTATTTCTCAGAAATTCTTTAAAGAAGTCGGGATGTGCATGTCTCATGGGGGCGAGATTGTTTTTAAACTTGTAGTTTATTCTGAGTCTATTCCCTTCAATTTGTGGAGACTCGGGAAGAAAGAAAAGACACAAGTGAAGTTACATCTGCTTATCAGTGAAATTACCTTGAGCACGCAGTGATCCTGACCACCAGTGCAGGGCCTTCCGGCAGCTCACCTAGAAACCCCCCGGGGAGGAACCTTGGTTGAATTTTCAATGAGCATTTCTGACCCTATGTGAAAAGAGTTGCCGACATGCCTAACAACTATTATGATTTCATTTTTGCTTTTTAAAACAAAAACTAATAATTAGAGAGCTAGACCCAACATAGGTAAAATGTGATGGATGGTGCCATGGAGTTCTATTTCAAAGGTAGTGTTATTCCATGGGAATGGCTGTGAGAGTGGGCCAAGGGCCAAGGGCTCTGTCAGGACCGAGAAAGGAGGTCGATTCCAGTTCCCAGATTTTTCTCTCCCATCTTTCTTCTATTTTATAATTCCTTATTTTTTTCCTAAAACTTTATGTAATAAAAGACTATATAATGAGTTACATTAACATAAAATTGTTACTGCTATAAAGCATGTGGAAAGGTTTTGTATTTATTTTCTTAAAAAGACATTTCTGCTTTTTTCCCTGCATGAAAATTAGGCTTTTTAAGTTTTATTAAAAGGCTTTTTTTAAACAAATATGATTCAGCTTCCTAGATTTTAAGAGACATAATAGACAGCTAGTATTCATACAGATGTGCTATTTGAAAGGAATTTGGCTTACTCCTGTTATTCAGTGCTGCATTTTTAGGTGTAGGAATTGATGTATGCCAAGAAAAAGATAATTAAGGCTCTCATGCTTATTTTCCAAGGTGTATTAAACTTGTTCGAGTTTTAACTGTATGTTGGCTTTAAGAATCTTAAAAAGGATCCCTTGGGAAATATTACCAACTTGGCTCATTATGCTAAATGAAGAAGCTGATTCATTTTCATAAATAAATCTGAATTTCATTATTTTTCAAAATTACTTGTAGATTGAAGAGAGGATAAGTATGCTAACAGAAGATAAAGAGAATGGAAAATTATGATGAGAATTTTCTCTATGTAGTCAATACCAGCTCTGTTCTTTGTGGGTATTTTCAAACATGGAAATATTAAATATTGAAGGCTTATTTATTCAACATTTGTTCAACAAATGTGTATTAAAAGCTCATGACGTACGAGGTACTATCTGAGACATATTGGTGGTATGCAAAGCCATAGGACTCAGTTGAGAACCTCAATAAGCTTACACCCCCCAATATGGCCATGTACATCTGTGATGCTTAGAACTAGTCTCGTGGGGAAAGCACTGCTTTATAAATAATTTAAATGGAAACTAACATTTATTGAAAGATAACTGTAGCAGATATGTTCTAAGCACTTTCATTTCTTATTTACTCTTCACAAAACCTTATTAGAGCTGCTTCTATTGCCTCCAGTTGGCACATGAGGACACTGAGACACAGAGAGGTTAAACGTCTTACCCAAGATCACATATACAACTACTGTGTAGTGTCAGAAACTAGTCCATCTGGCTCTAAAACCTACTCTCTTACCACTGGGTAACCTGAATACAGTCAGACCTGTATTAGTATTGCTTCATTAGTTAAAGGCTCTTTTTTTTTTAATTTGTAAGCTAGGTCTGCATGATTACCACATAATATTTCTGTATAGACTGTGTAATGTAGGCACCTGGCACATAGAGGGTCATTGATCCATCAGAGCTGCCCCCATTGATGATTCAGCTATCACCTCCAGGTGGAAATTCTAGGGGAAAATGCCCAGTAGTTTACCTAAAGCTGAATATTTTCTAATATTCTTTAAGGATAAAAGTCAACTTTGAAAGTGAAGGAGAAACTTGTGAAGAGGCATTGGGACGACAGCTGTGTGTGGTTGCAGAGCACGCGGGAGCAGGGGTGAGAGATGAGACTACAGCCAGAGTGTGCAGGTGGACGGTTAGTCTCGTCCAGTGTGAAAGGAGCCATCAGTAGAAGGAGAGATGTGGGATTTCAGCTATCTGAACAGCTGCTCCACGTTTCAGGCTGCCGAAAGCAGCACATCTGATAAATTCTTGACTTGTTCTAGAAGTAGTTTCCCCTCCCTGAAGACAGAGAGAGCAGTTGAGCAATTCAGAGAGTTGCTATTCTGAATATATGGAAGGATCTGATTCATGGTTTGGAAGTGAAGGAGTATGTAAGTAAGCAAATCAGCATCAAAGGAACACTAGGAAACAGTGTAGTTAGATATCATACCCCACCTAGTCTTTAAGAAAGAAGATATCAGAATGGTTGCTGCAAATGTAATTGTGGAGTCATGGGTGCACTATGATAGACAGCACAGTCCACAAAGGATTGAAGGCTCTAAAAATGGAATGTTGACCATAGATATTCTGAAAAACTCTGATTGCTTGTCTGGTGTAAAGACTTAGATAGGCCCTTTATTTGAACTCATTGTCTTCCTCTCTTGCTTGGGCTTGACTGAAATGTAGTTACATTTGAGGCCTGGGAAGAGTTTCACAAAATTCACTCTAGTATCCCTATTGCTTGAAAGTGATATGTTTGGTATCCCTGAAAACATCTGGGCTAACATGGTATAAAGGTTGTTTTTGCTTAGGATTTTGAAGTACCTGCATTTGACACTGTCATGATTGGAAAGCACTTGTTATGTCTTGCACTCAAATATGGTGACCTTTCCTAAAAGGCAGGGTGCCACAGAAGTACAGCTTAGTGGGCTGCAGGTGGAACAGTCCCTGTGTGGTCCTGCAGGAGATCGCCAGACCTGCCTATTTCTGTCACTACCACATAGTCACCTCAGCTCAGCCTCTGACTTTGGTCAGAAGGACTTGAGAGTTAGGCCTCTGCTGAATAGATACTTATGTGACCTCTTTCCTAACCTGGCTGTTTTATTATTTACCCTACATGGCTTGGTACAAGTTTGGTACAAGTTTCCAAAAACAGCTCTGACTCACCAGCTCATCCAGGTCATGCTTCTGACCCCCTCACAGAAGCAGTGACTGCCCAGCGCTCAGCAGCCAGAGAGTTCACAGGAGCCAGCACAAAGTGGAACAGGCATGTGTATGTAATATTACTCCCAGGGAGTAATAAATCTTTCTGCTTTTTGTGTTGCAGAGATACTTCCCCATTTTCACTGAACAGTGGGAACCAGGGCCTTTCTCTCCCTGCGGAGTCCACTTAGAAAGCAAAAGGCAGTCTGCCGTGCTTGTGGGAAGTGCTTCAAGACAGGCAGAGCATTTGCTTTTGTGACGCGTGTGCACACATGCTCATGACAGTAGGGCACATGGGGAGGTCTCAGTGAGATATTTAAATGTGTTTCCACCACTCAGGGTGCTTGGTGATGAACCCAGATTTTTAAAGGATGTGGACATTCACACGGAGGAGGGACTATTAAAAAATATGAGAGGCACAACTTTAAATGCATAGCATCATTGAATATAAAAGTTAATAATGAACAAAATTACCAAAAAGTTACAATGTCAAACAAATGTAGCTATTGAAATGGAATTGTGGTATAGCCTGGGGTTATTATCATTTGTAGTATCAGGAACATCTGACTCCGAATATTGACTCCACATCTTCCTGACTCTGTGCCTAGGGCAAGTGTATTAACCCCTCTAATTGTAAGCTTTCCCATTTGTAAAATGGGAATGATAACAGTACTTCCATCATTGGTTTATTGTGAATATTAAATGAGATACTTTGTATACAGCATTTAACAAGACCTGGTATTGGGTGATAGCTTTTTAAAAGCCTGCTGCAATTATTGTTCTTCTAAGAAGAAAAATCACATGTAACTCCTCAACCAGTTGGGCATTTTGGTAACTTCATGAAAGCAGCAGCATTTGCAGCAGCAGGAGGTGTAAATGGCAAAGCTAATCACTTCCTCTCTTCTGTCTATTGTCTGGGAAGTGTCCCTTACTTTGGGAAGGTTGAAGTAGTTATCCCAAGGAAGGAATCAATGACTAAGCTTGGCGAGAATCTAGATGCACTATCGTCCCCAGCTCAGATAAATTACATTCAAAGTACTGGATTTATTCTCAAACAATTATTGATAATTTCCAAGGAAATAGGTTATATGAGATAAGCTAAGGCTCAGCAGTGGGAAAACATAGTCTTCAGTTTTATAAAGGGAAAAACATCTGAAAACCATAATAAGAGAAGCTCGAGATTGGTGACTGGGAAATTTTTAGGAAGAAACAAATGATAAAGATACAATCCCTAAGATACAGTATGAACTCACTAAAGATAAGGTATTTCTGTTTTTTAATAGGTAAAAAGTCCATCTGTTAGTCATGAGACTGCCACAACTCCATGGCATCAAGGTTTCAAGAAGGCATCTATTTTCTTAACTCATGATAATGTTTAGAGAAGATGAGGAAAATGTGTGCTGGCTGATCACTCAGTTGGATGCACACATAACCAGTTGCCCCATTGTACTCTGATATGGCCAGATAATGATTAACTTAGAGAAATTTTCCAGCATTATGCCATAGAGGTCCATCTGTAGAATTACATTGCTCATCATGTTGCATCTATGACCTCAAGGCTAAAATTAGGCTTTTAAAGCTATACAAGGTGAAAAGGGAACATAGCTGATTTTGTCAGAATTATAAATATTCTTGTGATATCTTAATATTCAGGAATGGTGGACTATAATAAGCAAAATAAAATTTAACAGGAATAAATGTTAGTTCTTGCATTTTTGGCTTAAAAAATCAATGTATTTAATCATGAGGCTTAAAAGCAATTAGCAGAAACTTGGGGGAGTGGGTGAAGATAAGCTCAGTTTGAGTCAAGAATGTACTAAAAGCTAAGTCAGAGGATGCTCAACAAAAGGATAATGTTCTTTTCAAAGACTCTGATTAGCCCCGCCACATTGTGCTCTATTCAGACACATCTTAAAAAGGTTTGGCTCTTGACTGTCTCATTTCAAGAAAGAAACTGACAGAGCAGAGTACCCACTTTAAGAAAAAAGGCAAATAAGTTGGTGAGGAATTAAAAAACCATGTTATAGAAAATGATGGTAAGAACACCTAATTAATTTGGAAAAATAAAACATCAAAAACATGTATTATGGGTCTGTAAATATTTTTTTAAATCTTTCTTGTAGAAGTACATACAGATATAGTTAATACAGACCTTAAGTAAAAAAATAGTTAATGAGTAAAGGTTATACGGGTGAAAATCTATTCTAAGAAAAGAATTCATAACAATTAAAGGTATCCAGGTAGAGGATGAACTGCTCATTGGTGTTAACAAGCTTTCATGTATAAAAGCATGGACCAAATAAATTGGTGAGGGTGAGGCTTTATAAAGAATGATTACATTAAATGAAATGCTCACCTGGATGGCTCTAAAATGTGGTTTCCCAGTGAGAAGAGGCTTTTTGTGTGGCAGCCATACTGTTTCTTATTTAATGCTATCATCGATAGCTTCAGGCATGTAGAATTGGAAGTATCTTTCCTCTTACAGAGAAGAGAATGTGAGCATGAGTCTTTAACAGAAAGTCATCTTTATAGTAAAATGATAAATAACAAATGTTGGAGATGATGTGGAGAAGAGAAAACCCTCATATACTTTTGGTGTGAATATAAATTATTATAGCTACTAAACAGAAAGGAGATTCCTCAAAAAATTAAGAGCACAACTACCATCTGATCCACCTATTCCACTTCTGGGTGTTTATCCAGTGAATGAACACACTAAATTGAAAAGATATATGCACCCCTATGTTTATTGCAGCATTATTCATAATAAGATATGGAAACATGGGGGGAGTATATAATCAACCTAAGAAACATCTAATTTTGATTAGGTTATAGATTGTTAGAGTTCAGGATAAACAAACTTTTTCAGTTCTCAGGTCTTTGTATTTCTTTACACATATTCTAAATATTCCATCACTATTTTAGATACAAATTAATGTTTACACCTATGACTGTATTAATAAAGATAATTAACCTAGATACTATACAATATACTGAGTTCTTTAAAAACATTGTATTTTTAATCCTCTTGAGAATTCTAGGAAGTAGGTACTGTTATTATCTCAATTTTACACATGATGTAGGTTGCATAATATTTGAAACTTGCTCAAATTGTTAGTAAAGGACAACTGAAATTCAACTGACCTGGGCCCTCTGTACTATGAACTGCAACACTGTAATGGTGTGGATTCATAGGCAAGTATTCAGTGCAACCCAATGGTTAAAAGAAACTGGTGCTTTTGAGTCAAAAGAATCCAGGCTCAAAACCTAGCCCCTCATTCTCTGATCCTAAGTAAATTACTTGGCCTTATTAAACATCACTCTCCTCCTCTGTGAAGTGTGTGAAGAGAGGGGAGGGGGTGTTAATAGTACCAACACATAAGATTGCTTAGAAGATTAAACGAGATGATGCATGCAAAGTGTTTAGAAAGTTAGTAAATAAGGTTATTTAATAAGGCACATAGTAAGTGCTCAATGAGGTCAGTCCTTAGTGTTATTAATAAGAATGTACTATGCACTGTTCATTTACCTATGACTGTAGAAAGCTTATCCATTTGGATTTTGCAATTCTACTCTAGGTAATTCTCTTTACCAAAATGTGAGACAGCGTATTAGGAAGAGGCTAAGTTCTTTATGTTTCTGTAGAGTAGTCAGATATGAGTATTAGAAAAATCAGCAGTCTTTTTTGTCAGTGAGGAATAATGTTTTAAAAAATAATTGGTGAAAATTCAGAATATAATTGTAATGCAAGTCATAAAATATGGTAAAGAAAACTATAAAACTTACTGAGAGAAATAATTTAATAGAGGTATACCATTTTCCTGGATTGGAGGGCCAACTATTGAATAGCTAATACTTCCTCCCAGAATAATTTAAAGGTTGAATTACATTGTAAAAGAAATGAACACCAGCACTGGTCAGTGTGGTATGGTTGACTAGACTGCCATCCCATAAGTAAAAGGTTGCAAATTCAATCCCCAGTCAGGGCACATACATAAGCTGTGGGTTTGATCCACAGTACGGGCATGTGCAGGAGGCAACCTATCACTGTTTCTCTCTCACATCGATGTTTCTCTCTCTCTGTCTTTTCCTCTCTCTTTAAAAAGCAATGAAAAAAGTCCTTGGCGGAGGATAAAAATAAAAGAGAAAAAGAAATGAAAACTAATTGAATTAAAGGAGAGTCATGGGGAGGACATAATAAAATAGTTTCACTTATTGTTTGTTGATTTGTTTATAATGTCCATTTTCACCCATGTGAAGTGGTATCTCATTGTGGTTTCAATTTGCATCTCTCTGACAGCTAGTGATGCTGAGCCTCCTTTCATATGTGTCCCTTTGTATGTCCTCCTTGGAAAGTGTTTGTTCAAGTCCTTTGCCCATTTTTAATTGGATTTTTTGTCTTCCTGGAGTGGAGTTGTATGAGTTCTTTATATATTTTGTCTGAAGTATCATTGGCAAATATATTTTCCCATATGGTTGGTTCCCTTTTCATTTACTAATGTTTTCTATGGCCTTGCAGCAGCTTTTTATTTTGATGAAGTCCCATTGTGCTGGTGACGTTGTGCAGAAAAGGGAACCCTAGTACATTATTGGTACATGCATTGGGAATGCAGAATGGTGCAGCTACTGTGGAAAGCAGTATAGAGTTACCTCAGGAAACTAAAAATGCAGCTGCCTTTGGATCCAGAAATTCCACTGCCGGGATTATACCCTAAAAATCTAGAAACACCAATTGAAAAGAACCTATGCATCCCAATGTTCATAGCAGAACGATTTACAATAGCCAAGTACTGGAAGCAACCTAAGTGCCCATCAGTAAATGAGTGGATCAAAAAGCTGTGGTACATTTACAGAATGGAATTCTATGCAGCAGAAAGAAAGAAGGAGCTCCTACCCTTCGTGACAGCATGGATGGATCTGGAGAGCATTATGCTAAGTGAAATAAGCCAGGCAGTGAAAGACAAATGTCATATGATCTCACGTATGACTGGAACCTAATCAACAAATCAAGCAAGCAAAATATAACCAGAGACATTGAAATAAAGAACAAACTGACAATAACCAGGGAGGAGGGGAGAGCGTGATAACAGGGGAAAGAAGAGGTAGGGTCATCAAGAAACATGTGTAAAGGGTCCATGGACAATGGCAAATGAAGGAATGATTGAGGGCGAGCAGAAGAAATTAGTGGTGGGAAAATGAAGACAACTGTACTCAAACAAAAATAAAATAATAAAATGGTTTCATAGATTTTATAAAAAAAAACAAGGAATGTTTCAAAATAAGAGGAATAACATGATAGCTTGCCCTACCACATTAAAATGGTATGAACTTACAGTAATTAAAGCAACATCATTATGGTTCTAGCTTAGAAGATCAAATATAAATGTATAGTATACCTTGCTATATTTAAGATTTTATCACTTATAAAAGGGACATCACATATCAACAAGAAAACCAAGGTTAATTTTCTGTATGTTCTGCCACAATTTTGTCACAATTCGGGAAGAAAATAAGATGCTTACTTGACAGCATAGCATAATATAAATCTTATATAAAGAGATAAATGTACCCCCCAAAAGGGAATTGATACATTATTAAATATTAGGAAAATAAAAGTGACTATGTAATTGCTCTCTGGTGGAAAAAAAGACTTTCTAAATATAAATCAATAAAGGAAATTGCAAAGGAAAAAGATTTATATGACTTCATAAAAGTTATGAGCATGAGGGGACTTCCGCCAAGATGGAGGCATAGGTGACGATGCTGTGCCTTCTCACACAACCAAGTTTAGAGACAACTAAATATTAGCAACAGAAAACATAGCCAGAACACAGAAAATTGAACTTTTCGGAAGTCTGTTAACAACAAATTCTTCAGCCTGACTGGTAAGAGGCTAAACCAGCAGCTGGCGGAGCGGGGTAGCACAGGAAAACTCGGTCAGACGGACTCAGGCATGCAGAATCCAGGCGTAGGGTTGGACCTAGTGAGAGACCCAGCGACCTCGGGGAAACAGCGAGGGAGCAGGGCTGCGGGTTGACTGTGGTCACGCATTCGTGAGCGGATAGACAAGCGAGGGAGTGGGCGATTGGACCGGGACCCAGCGGTCCCCGCGGCAAGCGGCAGTGGAGGGCACCACCATTTCCCCGCTCTGACCCCGCTTCCACATACAGTGTCATAACCCAGCGACTCTGAGTGGCCTGGCCCTGGTGAACCACCTAATGCTCTGCTTCTCACCCAGCGGTGTGAAACAGCAGAGGGGACCGCCATTTCCCCGCTCTGACCATGCCCCCACATACAGCATCACAGCCCAGCGACCTGGGAGTCCAAGGCTCTGCTTCTCACACTTAACAGGCGCGAACAGATCAAAACATGGCTCAAGAAGAACTCAAAGCCCCAGAACCTACAAATCTAAGCAATGAAGAAATAGCAGAACTCTCAGATGCACAGTTTAAAACACTGGTGATCAGGATCCTCACAGAACTGGTTGATTATAGCCACAAATTAGACAAACATATGAAGGTGAAATTAATTGAAATGAATGAAATTGCACAGGAAACCAATAGTGATGAAAAGGAAACTGGGACTCAAATCAATGGAGTGGACCAGAAGAAAGCAAATAATGGCCAAACAGAAAAGAGTGAAGAAACAAGAATTCAAAAAAAAAATGAGCAGAGTCTTAGGAACCTCCAGGACATCTTTAAATGCTCCAACATCCAAATTATAGGGGTACCAGAAGGGGAAAGGAACAGCTACCAATGGAAAACTTATTTGAACAAATAATAAAGAACTTCCCCACTCTGGCAAAGGAAATAGACTTCCAGGAAATCCAGGAAGCTCAGAGAGTCCCAAAGAAGTTGGACCCAAGAAGAAACACACCAAGACACAGCATAATTACATTAGCCAAGATTAAAATGAAGAAGAGAATTCTAGAAGCAGCAAGAGATAAGGGGACAGTCACCTACAAAGGAGTTCCCATCAAATTGTCAGCGGATTTCTCAAAAGAGACCTTACAGGCAAGAAGGGGCTGGAAAGAGGTATTCCAAGTCATGAAATCTAAAGACCTACAACCAAGATTGGTCTATCCAGCAAAGCTTTCATTTAGAATGGAAGGACAGATAAAGTGCTTCTCAGATAAGATCAAGTTCAAGGAGTTCATCATCACCAAGCCCTTATTATATTAAATGTTAAAGGGACTTATCTAAGAAAAAGAAGATAAAAAAGATGAACAGTGAAAGGACAGCAAACTCACAGTTATTTAACAACCACACCTAAAACAAAAGCAAACTAAAAGGACAGCTAGATCAGGAGTGGAAACGTAGAAATGAAGATCTCAAGGAGGCGGAGTGGGAGGCGGAGAAGGGGGGGAGAAGGTACCAAAAATAAGTAGCATAGACAGTAGATAGAAAATTGATGGGGGAGCAAGAATAGTATGGGAAATATAGAATCTAAAGAACTTGAGACACATGGTCATAAACTAAAGGGGGGTAATGGTGGGGATGGGGGGTAGGGTGGAGGGGAATGAAGGGGGGAATAGAACAACTGTAATGGCATAATCAATAAAAAATTTAAAAAAATTTTAAGAAATTTAAAAAAGTTATGAGCATGAAAATATCAAATGAGATTTTAAAAGAAGAAAAGAGAAAACAGAACTAAAACAATTCTCACTATTTTCAATATATGAAGATTTAATATAAATTTATAGTGGAAACATTGTGACAGGAATCTGGACAGAGGATATGAACAGACAGTTCACAGAATAGAGAACACCATTAGCTAATAAGTCCACGGAAAATAATTGAGTCTCAGGTGTGAACAGTGAAATAAAACATGAAATAACAAAAGAGGATGCTTTGTCTACAAAATTGGCAAAATATTTGGATGGTCTTTATCGCTGTCGGAGCAGGGGTAGTGACACTGACATGTGCTCCTGAGAAGTGGGGTTTTAGACAGGCTGTACCAGTGGCACCAGAGATCCTTGAAAACACTGGGGGCCCTTCCCCAGGAATTCATCTTTGAGGGCTCTGTCCCAAAGAAATGATACATGATTTAAAATGAAATTTCTGTTTAAGCACAGTCTTTGCACCATCATTTTAATAGCAAAAATGGTTTAGAAATTTGTAATATATTCCAATAACAAACTTTTGTGCACTGTTAAGTGTTACCAAATAATTTTAATGATGTGGAAAAATCTGCTTCATTTTAAGTGAAAGTGAAAATTATTCAAATAAATGAACTATAATATACAACATATATTTGTTCTACCTCTGGAAAATAAGCCTTTTGTTCATGGTGGCAATCTATAGGTTGGGTAATTTTTTAACACATTTAAAGTTTTCTTCATATTTTTATGTATTTTTTACATTTTTCCAGTAAACTCATTAATTTTGAATCTGGAAAAATAAGAACTTTATTCCTCCTGAGTAGCATTCCTTACTTACTTTATTTGTTTCTTACTCCCAAAACTCTCCAAGGAATAGACATTGTTTGCTCATAGAACATAGCTTCTCAGTGGAATTGCTGGGTCAAAAGGCAAATCTATTTTTAGTTTTCTTAGAAAATTGCATACTGTTTTCCATAATGGTTGTACCGGTCTGCAATCCCACCAACAGTGCACTAGGGTCCCCTTTTCCCCACAAAATCTCCATTTGTTTGTTGCTTTGTTTATGATGGCCATTCTGACCGGTGTAAAGTGTCATCTCATTGTGGTTTTACTTTGAATCTCTCTGATAGCTAGCAATATTGAGCATCTTTTCATATGTCTCTGGATCCTCTGTATGTCCTCCTTGGAGAAGTGTCTGTTCAAGTCCTTTGCCCATTTTTAAATTTTCAATTCCACTGCTAGGAGTATATCCAAAGAACCCTAAAACACCAATCCAAAAGAATCTATGCACCCCAATGTTCATAGCAGCACAATTTACAATAGCCAAGAGTTGGAAGCAGCCTAGATGCCCATCAGTAAATGAATGGATCCCCAAACTATAGTACATTTACACAATGGAATTCTGCACAGAAGAAAGAAAGAAGGAGCTCCTACCCTTTGCAACAGCATGGATGGAATTGGAATACATTATGCTGAGTGAAATAAGCCAGGCAGTGAAAGACAAATACCATATAATCTCACCTTTAACAGGAACCTAAACAACAAAACAAACAAGTGAGCAAAATATAACCAAAGACACTGAAATACAGAACAGGCTGATAGGGACCAGACTGGAAAGGGGAGGGGATTTCAGGGGAAAGGGGGAAGGATTCATAGGAACAAGTATAAAGGACACATGGACAAAAACTAACAGGGGTGGACATGAGAGGAAGGTAGGGAGCAATGGGAGGGGTGGGCTGGGGTGGGAATAAAAGACAGAAAACTGTACTTGAACAATAATTAAATTTAAAAAAGAATAATTCTCAATAATAAAAAAGAACATAGCTTCTCCACCTGTACCAGTTTCCCTCTTCATCAGATGAAAATGATAGATGTTGAATATATTTATTTAACTACAAGGATTCTGTGAGGACAACTTGAGATAAAAATGAAAACATGATTTGGAAGAAAAAAGTATAATAAAAATACAATGAGTTGAAGTCTGTCAACATCTATCTCTCAAGCCAACACATTAAAGAATTTTCAGTGACTTTCAGGCCTGGGCCTGTACCTCAGATTCAATAATAATGCCTGTGAGGTTTTAGTTAATAAAATTCTAAAATGTATATATATATATATCAACCTCTAGAATGGTGGTATCCAAAAATCTTCTGTAGAGTTGGAAATGTTCTCTATCTGTGCTGCCGGATGAGGTAATCATTTAGCCAAACAAAGCTGTTGAGCATTTGAAATGTGACTGGTGTGACTGAGGAACTGCATTTTTATTTAAATTAATTTAAATATAAATAGCCACAGTTGGCAAGTGACTGTAGCTCCAGAATGTAGCATTACTGTGACTCAGGCGTGCTCTTTGTACTTTCCATATATTATCTAATTTGAACCTCACAACAACCTGTGGTCCAGGTCTTATTTATACCTCCATTTATAGATGAGGATTCTGAGTGGTAAAGAGGCTGAGTGACTTGCTCTTGGTGAGCGCTAATAAGTTATGGAACCAGGGTTCACACCTGCATAGGCAAACGCCAGAGCCACCCCTCCATCCATATTCCTCATTGTCTCCCTCCTATAATGCAAGGCCTGGCTCCCTGCAGGCACACGCAGGCAGAGTGACAAACCACAATGAAAGTCAGGATTTTATGGGATGAGCAAGACAAAGACTGTTCCCCTTAGGTGAATTCTCTCTGCATGTAATGTGTTGTAATCTGTTCATATGATGTATTCTCCATATATGTTCATCAGCCATGAAAGCAATGATGTTGTAAGACATCAAGAAGGGGTCTCAAGGCTGCATATTTGTTAGGTTGCTGAGTTTCTCTTGAACCAAATTCTTCACACTTAAAATTTTTTATAGCCAAGATCCAAAACTGCACAGAGGTGAGAAGTCATTTTTGCTGAGTCCATTTGAAATATTTGGGCATCTTTTAATGTACTCCACAGGATATGACAAATGAGTGTCTGTGTAAATCAATAAACCTTTCTGTGAAGGGGCTAATGGTTTTATGTGAATAGCGAGGCAACACACATGGATACCAGTACTCTTGTTTCCTGCCAGTGTTTTAAAGTTCACTGTCATAACTCTGTTCCTCTTGACCTTTATTGGTGATACCTACCAGAGATTTGCGTTGCTAGTTGAGTTCTAACTGGATATCTCACCTATCAACTTTCACTTTTCCCTCAGTGCCCGATAAATACCTCCTTTCCCTCTTCACCCCTCATAGACTGCTCAGTTCTTAACTATGCCATGGTTGTTTTTTGAATAATAATGGACTTTCTTCAGATTTGAGAGTACTGCATTTCAGATGAATACAGATTTTTTAAATTTTGATATTGTAAAGTCAGGTTTATTATCATTGTGATGCTCAGTAATTGTTTTGTGTATGAGTGTTAAGAAAATCATTATGTATAGAATGCTGTGAAGCTAATAACTTAAATGCTAATTTAAAAAAAAGAGAACCTTTGGCTTTGAAAAGCAAAATATTTGTCACCCAGAAGTACAAAAAAGTCTTATCTTTGCTCTCAACATAAGAAGGTGATGTAACATCATTATGGCTAAAAACCCTCTAACATTTGCAAAATGCAACCAGCCCCTTTAAAACTCCTGACATGCAATTAATTCACAGAGCAACTCTGCTCTTTGCTCTTTAAAGTAATTCTTTAGACAGCCCTGTTGTGATAGTCCTCAAAAGCTACATTTTTAAAGTACAGTGGTTCTGGGACACCTTAAGAAATACAAAGAGGCTGGTTTTTATGAGGAATCTTACATATTTTTTTCTATAGCCAACATCTTATACTGACACAATCATATTTTATTTAACATTTTTACTTAGTGCATTTCCACCCAGAGGGGAAACATTTAAGCAGAATTGCATTGTGGTTATATTTTGCTAATTAACATCCAAATGTGGGACTCCGCCTATGTAAATAGAACCCAACCTTAATGTGAACAGTATTCTCTGGGGCAAATAGACAGCTTCAAGACTGTGAAGTGTTAACTCCCACACATTAGAGCAGTTGTCTGATTAATTGCGATGGTGTGAACTTGGTCACGTTTTTGAGATAGTGTTCCCTCCAGAGCAGATGACTAGCTAATTGTGCTCTGGCTGCTGTGGGACAAGCGGACCCCAGCAGGTGTGAGACCTAAGCCTGGAGCTGTCTCACCTTGTCGACACTTACTTGATCAAAGGGAGCATGCTCTATAAAGGTGTTTGTTCAAGTAAATCTGTCACAGATTCTACCACTTTGAGGGTAAAATTAACATTTATTTAATATCCAGCATATCAGAGCAAGCGATCCAAATGACCAGTGAAATGGGTAGAAGGGCAGACAACAAAAAGCAGAGATCCCATTTTCTTCTCTGTAAAATAGAGACTAGATGTGAAGTTGAGGTCTCTTTCAGCTCTGGTATTCTTGTGCCTGATAGCACAGATGAATTACAGTGGCTGGGTAGATTGTCCTAATTCTGCATCTCCGGGATGAGTTTCTTTCTTTTATCTATAAAATTAAATGGCTAGATGTGTTACTCCAGTCCATTTTAACTCCTAAAGTACATAAAATGTATGTACAAGTTGCAAGTGCCATGCAAGCGTTAGTGTGTTGCCATTCATTCATATGTATAAAATGTGTGCATAGTGAGCATATGTGTGCATCCCTTCCAGAAGACATTTGGCAAAGTCTAAACTTTGGCATCCAAACTGGGTAAGGTGCATGCTACTGATAGATATATGGTGGGTAGAAGCCACATATGCTGCTAAACATTCTATAATGCTCAGGACAGCCCCCCAAACAAAGGATTACCTGACCCAAAATGTCACTAGTGCTGAGGTTGAGAAACCCTAATTTGTATGTATGTGTAGGTATGTGTCTGTGTGCCTGTGTGTTTTGGTTTGGGGTTTTTTTTCTGTTTTCATCTTTTTGTTATAATCAGTTTGCTCCAAGGGTGAGTAAGATCAGTAGTAATCATGATCACAAGCATTATTTTGATTGGCTCACAAGCCTGCCTGATCAGTAAAACCTGAAAAAATAAAAATATATTACACAAAGTAGAAAGAAAGTACTACTGGAGTTCACTGACTTGATAGCAAACAGAAACTTTATAAACACAACAGGTGTTTACATGTGGACCAATACTTGTAACCTTGTTTCTGAATAGTCTGGGTCTCTGTTGCAAGCACTTCATATATCACTACTGATTACCTTTGTCATGAAATAGGATTCTATTTACAAAATTATTCCTAGACCTTACTCTTGCTGCACTTGAGTGGTTCCTATTCCTATGGGATTGGCTTATGCTATGTACACACACAGAGATAAACTGCATACACACTCTCTCCTTATATTGAACAATTCTATGTATATAATTTGCTCTAACCTGATCAGCCAGGCATTGTTTTCCTAGCCATCTGTTGAGACATGGAAATAAGCTTTGTTGTGTACAGCCCAACATTCCATTCACATTTGTCTTAATGAGACTTCCTCCTGGTTTGGTTACCCTTCTCTCTGCTTAAGAGATTGTATCAAAGTCTGGTTTAGGGGAATGAGGCCAGCTAGGCTCTGAGTTCTAGTGGAAGTTGGGTGACCCTCTCATGGACTCAAAGGGAACAAGTGAGCGCCATATATGCTCCAAACTGTGAGAAAAGAATGGTTATAACAGAAGTTAAAGTGTGATCCTTTTCATCATCTCTTTAGAGTCATGATTTTATGAGCATTTATTCTGGATAATTACTACATACATTTTTAAAAGTCTGGGATTTTATAGCTGGAAAAGACTTGGAGATAAAGACTCTGGTCTAGTAGAATTAGGAGAAAAAATAAAGTCCACAGAGGTTAAGTGGCTTGATCAATGTCACACAGTAAGTACATGCTAGAGCTTGAAAACATGTGTCCCCAACTGCTTTCTCGGCCACATCATGCTGGTGGGAAATGGTTTTAGAATCATCAAGCGAAAACCAAAAAGTCAGGTCCCTTGATATCACACCATGCTGAAAATACCTCTATGAGACATCATTTATAAAACACTTCCTTAGAAGCATCACCGGCTTAAGTACACAGTATGCACAATGACTCAATATTACCTTGGTAAAATCATGTAATGCACATGGAAAAAGTTTTAATAAAATTGGCAGCTGCCAGCTTCTCAGCCTACTTGTCTATTGCACCTGAGCTGAGCTGTAAACTGAGGTGTTTAGTCTTTTATCCAGACCTCAGTAGAGAATATTTTACTTCCCCTCATCCCTTATCACTACAGAGTCCTAACTTCTTAAAATATCTTCCTACTTTCATCCATTCCCCCACACAAGCAACCCAGGAATTTTTAAAAGCTAGAATAAGAGGAATTGTGGGAGTATATAAATGTGTTGGCCTCCCTATTCTTCCACAGTTTTCAAAGCAAACCCGGCTTGCTGCCTGCCCATTCTCTAAAGGGAAATGGGAAATCACCTATTGCCTTTTAGCTCTTAAACCTGCAAACAAGGAATGTGGTTTATAGAAAAGGATTCAGTTTAGCATAATTTCATTATAGCAAAACAATGGAAATTTCAGGGTGGTAAGAAGTTTACTGTAGTGGTTAGGAGTACTTTTGCTTCGGTTAGGTCTATGTGACATGTAGAGAACCACTAAATCTCCCCTTGGGCTGCTTGTCTGTGAAATGGAGGTAACAACAGTCTCCATAGTTGTGCTATGAGACTCACACGAGATAACATATGTCCAGTGCTGAGCCCAGAGCCTGGCACCCAGTTTTATCAGTAGTGGAACCTCAGTTCTCAAACTTAATTCGTTCCAGAAAACTGAGCAGCGATTTGTTCGAAAATGAAATCTCTTTTGTTGCCTGAGAGACACAAGACTGATCATACCAGTATCAGCATGAAAGGGTTGTTGTGCAGAGGATCCAGACCCAAAGCTTTGTTAGACAGTGGAGACATTTTGCCCATGAACAAGTCGGTCGATAACTGAGTTATCTGAAAACTGAGACACGCGAGAACCGAGGCTTGACTGTTCCTGTTATTAATAATGTCACCGTTCTCTATAGCACCCCCGCTTCCTCTGTCTCAGCTACAGCAATGACTCCTACCTTGGCTTCTGTTATAAGTTAGACCCACATGTACAACTTCTGGATCCATCTCTCCAAGTTGGTACTCACATCTCAAATACACAAAAGTGAACTAATTAATTCTACAAAACTGAATATTTTGAAAACTACCAGAAATTCAAGGGGAGATGGATAACTCCTCTCCCGCAGCCGGTTCTTATTTAGATTTTTTTCATCCTAGTGGAATTTTGGGGACACCAAATGGGAGATGTCCTGCAAGGGGCTTTCTCATGTCCTTGTAGTTTCAGCTAAAGGCAATAGTGAAACAAAATTATACTTAGACATTACTGCCAGACCACCACTCCATCCTTGCAGAGAGGCTGGGATCTTGGAGTGTCCGGGTGCTCCTGAGCTGCTATTGCCCATTCACGTCGGAGACAGATGGAAATGGGAGCAGGGCTGAAGGCAGCCTTCCATTGACCCTCACTGCCCACCTGCCCCGCCGACTGGACGGCCGGTTGTCCTGAGTGGAAAGGCCAGAGTTTATGCTTGATAAGAAGTTTAATTATAATCTTCCTAAGCTTAACACCATTTTTCTTGTGAATTCTTAAACAAAGGGACAGTATAATGAGCCATGGCATCACTGAACAAAAGGATTTCATGAAATCATACAAACAATGGGAAAGGGAGAGGGGTCAGTGCCCAGATGGCATACCTTGCTTAAGAATGAGTTATACATTTGTTGTAATTTTGTTTCCTCCACAGGAAGGGAAAATAATCATTAAACTTTTTTTCCTAAAAATCTCCCATAAAACTATTTCTCTCACTTTGCTCCCCATTTCTGTTAAAGACCTTATCACATCTCAGAGACCTGGCCTATAAGCCCTCACATCATCTTTAGTGCTCATCTCTCCTTCTCACCTAGGAACTGAGGAGGAGCTGTCGAATCTCAACTGTTAGTCTCTGTCTCCCTCCGCTGCCACTTGTTTATATCAGGGGTAGGTAATCCTGGACAGGAATGCTGCTGTCTCATGTTTTCTGAGCTCCCCATGTCACTTGTAACCCCTCTTTGTCACTGGTATGAGGGTTTATTCTTAAAATACACATTTGGTCATGGTTATGTTTCTTCATGGTAACATCTGGCTCCTTCCACATCTCTGTCCTTTTCCCTCACTAGTGTTCCCAGCTTTCTGCCCACTGACCCCATTAGAGTAGAACTGGGCCACCCAAGTACACTGAAGCCCTACCAGAACTCCCTTGCTTTCAAGCCCATCTGAGTATTCTATTGTGCGTGTGTGTGTGTGTGTGTGTGTGTGTGTGTGTGTGTGTGAAATCTGTCTTTAGACGAATGCATAAAAATGTATATTTACAGTTTAAAAATTGTAATGCAAAAAATTGAACAGTTGTTACTAGGTTGACATAGGATGTGTTGGCAGCAGCCCAGACCATCCTGCCCTCACCACCATGGGCTCCTCTCTTACCTCAGCTTCCTTTCTCCCCACTAGAGATAGCCATTGGACTCACTCCTGTAATAATCATTTCCTTGCTTTAGAGAAATCATTTTACCTTCTATGCATCTATTTCTAATCATATAATTTATTTTTTTAGTTTTTGCACTTTGTATATGGAATCATGTTGGGAAATCTCAATGCATGTGTATATGTATATTTGTTTAAATATATGCATGTATCCTTCTTTTACTCAGTGCTGTCACTGCCAGATTTAGTCATGCTATACAGATAGCTCTGTCCCACTGTGTTTTACTTCTACGTAGTATTCCATTATTGAGTGTACCCAAATGACCCATTGTGCTGCTCATCTTCATGTGGAGTGTTTCCACCTGAGGGCTGTGAAAACAAAGCTGTACGGATGCATGTGCATGGCCATCCTGGTATGTATGTTCACAGGGTATCTACTGTGGATGTACCTAGAAACGGCACAGCTGAGTCAGAGGTATGGGTATCTTCTCCTTTAGTAGGTTAAGGCAGGCTGTTTTAAAATGAGTGTATTAATTTACACCACCATCAATGGCCTGTGAGGGTTCCTGTTGCTCTAAATGCTCACTAGCTCTTGCCAACAGAATACTTCGATTCATGCCAGTCTGGTGCGTATGTGATGATATGTCTCTGTAGCTTTAATTTACATTTTTAAGTGATTTTTCTCTTTGGAGTAAAGTGACTCCTAGAGCACACACATCTGTGCTTATTTTCTTCCTATGTTTGTCTTTTGGGTCCCGAGTAGTTCAGAGGTCTGAGATTTGTATTCCTGAAGGAAGTCCCAGCCAATTCCCCAACCTGAATTGTCTGCTTTCTGGTAGAATGGGGACAAGCGCCTAGCCTGTTAGACGTTTCTCCAGCTATTTTCTTTATATTTTGTTCTTCACCGTACTTAATGAATAAGGGTTGTACATATATAAAGAATATGTCCTGTAACTTAAAGAACTTAACCTAATGGTATCTTTTTCAGCTTCTTTATCTATAAAATGGAGTTAACACTATCTACCCCACAGTCTAGGAGTCTTCAATTAAATGAGGTAATAAGGTTAATATATTAATATGATGTTCTGAAAATCAATCAAGTTTTATATAGTTCAACTTCTAAAATGACTGATAGTTAATGCCACAAAAATTCTATACTCAACAAAGTGATCAATGTTTTCATGGTTCTCAGTCCTGTAAAATTTTTATGTGACTCTTTCAGAACTGTGAGATTTACTCATAGTCCCCTTATTTCTTGAAAGTCATAGATTTTCAAGTAGAAGATTGTTTTTGCTAAGAATTTTAGAGTACTTGAAGTTTTGGGTTTACATCTTGAATTCAAGTATGTAAATTTATAAATTGCTGAGGTGTTCAATTTTAATAGAAATAAGTTAACAGTACTATTAAATATTGGGAATAATGAAATGCTTGTACCCATCTCTAAAAATACTCACTTGTCAGACACACAAATCTTCATTTCTCTGAATTCACACAAGTGTGACTCCCAAACACAATCTTGTACAGGCTAAATAGATCCCCTTTCAGTTAGGGGTAGAAAGGGGCAGAGGGTATGGGGGCATGGTGGGAAAAGGAGTTTCAGGGGAGGGGTGGCCATATTAATCCACCTTAGGAAGTGTAGAGACAGGCAGCAACCTCATTTATGAGGGAGAAAGTGTGTGTGTACTGATAGCTTTAAGGTACTTTATCCTCAAGTTTCCCAAACCAACCTGTGTAAACAGAACTTAGGAAGAAAGTGGAACTGGGAATGACATCCAAGCTGAGGCCTAATGGTCACCACTGGGCCAAGTCAATTTCTAGATGAAATTAGAAACAGAACATGATCACTAAATGTTTGTATTATCAGATATAAATGGGTGTTTGCACCATTTGAGAGCTACTCTCAAGCTCTTTGACAGATAGGAACAGCAGTGTACGGAAGCCTGCCCATACCACCTTTAGAGAGCCAGTTGTTACTTTTGTAAGAATTTTGTGAACCTGTCATTAAACATGACAATTATTACTAATTAAATTATATTGGCTTACATTTAATTAAAGATGAAGGTAATATGCATGCAAAACTCATCACTCCCTAACTCTAAACATTTTACTATTATCTGAGCTCTATATCCCACACCGTGGGAACACTCTGTGGTGATGGGCTGCTGTGCCTCTCTTCCCCACTCCTGTGGTAGCTCAAAATTGGTCACTATGGGAGCACTTGCACCATGGAACCTGGAGAAGAGCCAAGCAGGATACATTTGCCAGCATGCTCCTGGAGAGGAGGTGGTTGTTTGGGGGAGGTGAGAATGTGATCTGGCTACATGGAGGCTGGTGTAAGCATCGGTTTTTGCAGGTCCACGTGCCACTGCACCCACCTGTTTGTGTCTCAGGCTATTTGTTATTCTCACTCCGTGTCAGCCTACTTGGACTTTTTTATTACTATTTATAACATTGAGGTGGGGAGGATGGGACCAGTAGCTGTGATGATTTTCCAAAATGTCAGACCAGTGGCCTTTGCAAGAGGCCAGGGTTTGCAAAGTAAGTTTGAGTAAATCAGGAAACAGGATCTTGGAAGTGTTCATCTCCCTAACCCACTTTTGTTTCTTTTTATAATTCTAGTTGCAGTGCACATCCCTGCAATGCAAGAACTGTATAAGGACAAGGTCAGGATTAGAAATTATCTGGGTACCTTCTGTGTTCTAGGAACAGTTTGGGATGAGGGAAAAAAAACAGTGCAGACCTTCAAGGAGCAAAGGGGGCAGGGAGTGCTGTAACCAAGGGGTGGACAAGGTGCTATGAACCTTAAAACTAGGCCCTCGGGTTAGTGGCATTCACACATCGGAAAGGCTTATTTCAGATCACACATTATTTCACACATCAGAAATTGTTATTTCATGTTATACAGTTTGAGAATAACTGTGAGTAAACCTATTGTTCCTTTTAGCTACCCTATGACATGGTGGGGATTATCATGATCAAGTTCTTGTAGGCTTTATCAGAAAGCAAGTGAGCATTTTAAATGTGACTTCAAGTTGAAATGCAAGGCTCTATCCCAGATCATCCTGCACCCTTACCACCATCCCTGCCACCCTGCTCACTTTCTGACTACTACAATGCTGCAATTAAGGGTTCACTCCTTAATCCTTTTGTAAAATGCAAATCCTCTCAATGCTTTATTTATTAGCTCTGAATCTTAATGTGAAGGAAAGGATGCTTACTCTCTGAGAGGCAGGGTTTCCTATAGGGAAAGGGCAGTTGATAAATGGGCACCTGGAAGAGAGAGTAAGGAGAGAAATGAGGGGAAAGGATAGAAATGGATGTGTGCATGTGGAAGGAGCCAGCACCTGAAGCTAATCTTTGTGTGAGGTTATTTAGAATACTGGTTCTGAGGGACCTGGTTACACTTCTCTTGGGAAGATTTCAGCTTTCAGATGGGAGTTTTTTTTCAGAGAACAGAAGGAAAATGACATTGATGGAATCCTGTACCAGGTCAGGCTCTGTTAGGTGTATTTTAAATTCATCTCACTCACTTAAGAGAGTCAGGGGTATTTCTTACCATTCTTGTTTACCAAGGAGGACTCAAGCTCAAAGAGTGCAGGTGATTTGCCTGAGGTATTGGTAGGCAGGAGACAACACCAAGGTCAAAATAAACACTTACCTGACTTTAAAGACCAGACCTCTTTCCATTATAAAAAAATTAAAAGGAAAAGGAAATTTAAAAGGCACACACTGGCCTCCAGTAGAACTCATCCTTTCCTCCTAGGATGGCATGCCCTTCTTACTGTTCCTACAACCTACGAACTCCCTACACATTGTAGATTTCTTTCCTGTATCTCTCCAGAGGCAAAAAAAGCAATTATTGAGGTTTCTTTCCTATTTGTGATATGCAAGCATTCTCTTTTGTTATTTTCCAGCTGTAATTCAATATCAAATAATATATTTCCAAATCACACACATTTTTTTCCGTTCTGCACACATACGTGCACACATACAGATGTAGGAGAAAAGAGGTCGACTCATAAACCGAGTAAGAGAAATCAACGTACAAACTTGGATGTTTTTATCAGCCTGAAGTGAAACTCTTCATGATAGGTACTCTACTGAAATATGCAGATAATGCATGGAAACAGACAGTAGTCACCTCCTGCCTCTCAAGAGATTTGGGAAGCCTTTCTGGTGGAGATGACAAGTATGCTGACTGCCTCCTGGTCCAAGGAAGCAGTAAGAAACTCCCAAACATAAATGGGTGTTGTACCTTATCAAAAGCTTGTCCAAGGAGGACATACAGAAGATCCAGAGACACATGAAGAGATGCTCAATATCGCTAGCTATCAGAGAGATGCAAATTAAAACCACAATGAGATACCACTTTACACCAGTCAGGATGGCCATCATAAACAAAGCAACAAACAACAAATGTTGGAGAGGTTGTGGGGCAAAGGGGACCTTAGTTCACTGTTGGTGGGATTGCAGACTGGTACAACCATTATGGAAAACAGTATGGAATTTTCTCAGAAAAATAAAAATCAACCTGCCTTTTGACCCAGCAATTCCACTGCTAGGATTATATCCTAAGAATCCTAAAACATCAATTTCAAAGAACCTATGCACCCCAATGTTCATAGCAGCACAATTTACAATAGCCAAGAGTTAGAAGCAACCTAGGTGCCCATCAGTAAATGAATGGATCCAAAAATTGTGGTACATATACACAATGGAATTCTATGCTGCAGAGAGAAAGAAGGAGCTACTACCCTTTGCAACAACATGGATGGAACTGGAAAGCATTATGCTGAGTGAAATAGGCCAGGTGTTGAAAGACAAATACCATATGATCTCACCTTTAACAGGAAGCTAAACAACAAAACAAACAAGCAAGCAGAATAAAAACAAGGACACTGAAATAGAGAACAAGGGGACAGTGACCAGAGGAGAAAGGGGAGGAAATTTAAGGGGAAAAAGGGGGAGGGATTTGGAGGAACAAGTATGAAGGACACAGGGACAAGAACTAAGGGGGGTGGAGATGGGAGGGAGGTGGGGAGCACAGGGTGGGGTGGGCTGGGATGGGAGAAATAGACAGAAAACTGTACTTGAAAAATAACTAAATAAAATGTTTAAAAAAAGAAACTCCCAAACAGTTCAAAGGGGATGCTAGCATGGGCACTGCAGAGGGTGACAACCGCCTTCATTCTGAGGCTAATCCATCTGAAACACATTTTCTCAAGGTGTGGTCTCCAGACCAGTTGCATCAGCACCACCTGGCCTAGGTTAGAGATCCTGCCCTAGATACACTGAATCCAAACACAGATGCTACCCAATAACCTGTGACCTGGCAAGCACATTAAGTAATCAGACACATTCTCAGATTTACAAACCACTGTTCTTAAGGCAAATCCAAGCATTTAAATTGGGAAGTACACGGAGATTTCACTGTGAAGTGTTTTCTAGTAAGCTCTTTAAAAATGAACCCGTGGAGAGGTTTTGCATGAGATCTTCTCATTGCCTGAGGTCCTGAACTCCTTGACACATGGTTGCTATTTAATTTGGATTGAGGTCCTCATGCCTAGTGTTGGGCCTGGACTTAGTGGGCATTCCTAAGGTTTGTTGATTGCAAGAGCAAGGACATTTTTAAGAGTGTGTCTGTGCATGTATGAGCACATACATGCCTATGCTTATGCCCTTGGTGGATTAGAAAAGCTTTGAACTATTTCCTGAAATTTTCTAGGATGGCAGAATTTGCCCACAAGATGCACAGCAGCATTAGACATTGCCTGGGTATGGATACTGTAGCTCTTACCTCTACACAGTGAGAAATACCCTTTAGCCACCTGTTCCCCACACAGCCACTGTGGTGACCAGACATGATAAGAGGAATGATCCAGAAACTGCATATGTTTCATCTGACAGTGATAAAGGGAAGGACACTCAATATATAGGTTCTGTTCTTATTGCTTTTGGACTTGGGTTTTCTGTCACTCTCCTAGATTAAAATGTCCACACTTGGGTGGCATGCTTGACCGTGCACTTAGCCCCTGCCATGATTCTTTCTCCTCATAATGGTTTCAGACAGCTTTCAAAACAGAACAGACTATCATGCAACTAGGGATGTGAGGGGATCTCTGTGTTTTTCTTGGAAGGCTGAATCCAATGCTCCATGGCTCACAGTTAAAAGTTGTTAAGATAGCACTGTAATCAGTAAGTGAGCTATTTAAATAGAGGACCACAGGACTCTGTCTGATTCAGCGTCGTGATTTAAAAGAATCGTACTTTGTGGGGCCAAACCATGATTTTAGAGAAATGCCTTCTTCTTAACTTTCTTCTGACCTGTCTTTGCTGTGTGGAAAGATTTTCAGCAAGCTGGGAAGATGTCATTCTGAGAAAGACCAGCAATAGTCATAGCAATGCAGCTTTTTTGTTACTATAAAATGAACTTTACTCTTCTTTTTCTCTTCTTTTTTTCCTTTGGAGGACATCCTCTTCTTTCCCCCCCTTTTTTTTCCTTTATACCATCTTACTCTGCTCAATTTCTACCATGTTTTTTGCATATATGTTTGTTCTTTTTCATCATTCTTAAACTGATGATTTTCTCTACAGTGGGTATTGACTGCTGTCTGACATTATTCACTTGCTAGCATGGTTGGATAATTTATTTCTTGAGAGTGATACAAGCCAGATGTCATTACATTAGTATTTTTGTTCAAAGATATATAATTTTCATTCATTTTAATGAAGATTTTATTGTTGTTTTGAATGCCTTTTGAGTAGGCTTAGTCAAAGGTCAAGATCACCTCTTCAAAGAATATCTTTCCTACTTCACCCAAAATTAGTTGACTTTTTCTCTGATCCTGTTGCATTGCAGCTTCTGATGTGAGAAACTAATTTATTTCTTCTACCTGCTATTTCCTTCTTTGTGGTAGCTTCTGTGTTTCTATATTCTAATTCATCTCCTAAATATGTCTGTTCTGTTTATCTATTGCTGTGTAACCAACAACTCCAAATCTCTTGAGGTTTAAATGGGTTTTTATTTTTCTCGCAGTTCTGTGGTTCAGAATTTAGAAAGGACAGAGAGAGATGGTTCACCTCCAGGTCTTGTAGTGTCGGCTGAAGCTGAAAGAGCCATTTCCGAGGTGGCTTCTTTACTCACATGTCTAGCCTCTCCATAGGCATCTGATCCTCCAGGGCCCCTCTGCATGGCTTGGGCTTTATACCACCTCAAGATATCAGACTTCTTATAATGCAGTTCAAGGCTCCAAGATCGAGTGTTATAAGAGTCCAAGGTGAAATCTAAAAAATTCATAATCTAGGTTTGGAAGCCTCAAAAATGGCACTTTAGCCACATCCTATTGGTCAAGCAAATCGGTAAGACCTGACCAAATTCAAAGAGATACACCATAAAGCATTGGCAACCATCTTTAATCTACCACAATGGCGATTCTAGCGATGAGTTCAATTTAACATTTATTACTCAGTCTCCCATACTGCTCAGTATAGACATAGAAACTTTAAATATTCTGCCAGTTGCCCAAATGTGCCAGATGATGCATACTGATTTTTTTGCTTGGAAACTATAGACACCATGTTAATAAACCAAATTAGTATC
Source organism: Artibeus jamaicensis (assembly GCF_021234435.1). Lineage (NCBI taxonomy): Eukaryota > Metazoa > Chordata > Mammalia > Chiroptera > Phyllostomidae > Artibeus > Artibeus jamaicensis. Next base: position 625,332 of record NW_026521249.1, on the reverse strand, counting down.
GACATATGCCAACAGTAAAAATTGTTTATCATTTGTTCAATTTCTTACTTATCTATATGATATTATTTTTAAAAGGATACATCAGAATATATCCACATGTGTGTGTGACTACCCTTGAGAGGGCATAGGTAAAATTGCCTTATATGCTACTTACACAAACTCATTGATATTGAGTAAATATAAATGTCAAAGTTAGTTTCAGCATTTATCCAAAACTATAGGAAAAATGCATCCAATTCAATCATCATCTTTTAAAAAGATTCATGTAACATATGACTCCTGTTTCAAAGGCTTACAGTCTAGCTGGAAAAGACTAATAATATTCATAAAACTGTTAACTTCAATTGAAGGCATTATAATTATTAAAATATATGACACTTTCTTATGATAGAAGTCAGCTAATCACCATAGGAGGAATAGTAGAATTTAAAAATCACTGTTTGGTTCCAAGACAAGAAAAAACTGAAGGAGTTCATCACTACTAAACCAATATTGCAAGAAATGTTGAAAGAATTTTATTAAGAAGAAAGAAAAAAGATAAAACTAAGAATAATATAATGGCAATAACCACATACCTATCAATAATTACATTAAATGTAAATGGATTAAGTGTTCCAATCATAGGGTAGCTGAATAGATAAAAAAAAAACCAAAACTATACACATGCTGCCTACAAGAGACCCACTTCAGATAAAAATCACCAGACTGAAAGTTAAGGGATGGGAAAAGATATTTTATGCAAACAAACAAACAAACAAACAAACAAAAAGCTGATGTAGCAATACTTATATCAGAAAAAGTGGACTTTAAAGTGAAGGCTATAATAAGAGGCAAAGAAGGATCCAACAATTCCACTTCTGGGTATTTATCCAAAGAAACCTAAAACACTAATTTGAAAAGATATGTGCATCCCAGTGTTCACTGCAGCATTATTAAAAAAGCCAAGATATGGAAACAACCTAAGTATTAATTGACAGACAAATTGGTAAAGAAGAGTTGATACATACATACAACAGAATATTACTCAGAGTGAAATCTTGTCATTTGCAACAACATGGATAGACCTAGAAAAGGTATTTATGCTAAGTGAAATAAGTCAGACAGAGAAAGACAAACACCATGTGATTTCATGTATATATGGAGTCTAAAAAACAAAAAAAGTGAGCAAACCAAACAGAATCAAACTCATAAATGTGGAGAACATTCTGACGGTTGCCTGATGGGAGTGGTGTTGGGGAAGTGGGTGCATGAGGGGAAGAGATTAAAATGTACAAATTGCCAGGTTTTATAAAAGTCATGGGGGTGTAATGTACAGTATAGGAAATATAGTCAATAATATTGCAGTAAGTATGTGTGCTGTCAGGTAGGTACTAGACTTGCTGGGGTGATTACTTAGTAGTAAGTAATATAAATCTCTGTGTTGTACACCTGAAACTAATATAATATTATATTTTATGCAGGTAATTAAGAATAAAAATATATTTTAAAATAAAAGTAAAAAATGACCATTTGGTAATCACCACTGTAATAATAGTTTTAGGCAAGAAATTATCAATACATACTAAAATTAATGAATAAAAGTGTGAATATCTAGATATTTGCACAATCTCAAAACCTTTTCACATTTAAATAGTTTTGAAGTAACTTGCTAGGTCTTTAATGATTACAAAGGGAAATTAATAGCTTTGTAGTGGAGACACCTGACAGATCCTAACCTAACCAGATGATCAAAATTAACACACTAGTTATGGGGTAAATTGGTCATATCAGGTGCCCCATGATATGTCATACTGAGAAGGACACAGTATTATTACCAGAGTATTCTTGCCAAAAATACTTAATCTACCCATGAAGAAACATGAACCAAACTCAGTGGAAAGGAAATTCTACAAAATAACCAACCTGCACTCCTGAAAAAATGTCAAGATCATGAAAGATGAAAGAACTATTCCATATTACAGGAGACTAAAGAGAAACAATAGCTAAATGCAACTCTGAGGATCTAGATTGGATCCTGGGCTACACAAGAATATTAGAGACATAACTGGTGATATGTGAATAAAGTCTCTAGAGATTAAGTATTGGATCATAGTTAGTTTCTTGTATTTGAAAACTATATTGGTTACATAAGAAATTGTGTTTTTGTTCTAGAAAATACGCTTCACAGTATTAAGGAGTAAAGGGGCATCCTGTTTCCACTGTACTTACAAATGTTTTGATTTTCATAAAACATCTCTGGTCATAGATAGGTATAAAACCAATGGTAAAGCAAGTGGGACAAAAAAAAACATAACCTTTGGGGAGTCAGAGTAAAAGGAATTGGAGAATTCTTTGTAATGTCTTCAAATTCTGTACATATGAAATTACTTTTAAAAATTTAAATATATGCCCCTATTTAAGTATTTGAGGTTCCTAGCTGGGCCGGACCATGAAAAATTAGTAGAATATAGAAAGGCCAGTGGGGAAGTGGAGCATAGTCCAGGCGAGAGCAGCAGATCCAAAGGCATGAGCATGGGGCCTTCCTGAGAGGTTGGGGCTCGGCCTGGCTCTTGAGATGGCACATGCTATCAAGCAGCAAAAATGCCAAGCAGATAAGAGGGGACCGAGTGTAAGAAGTGAGAAGCCTACAATGGAGTTGTTACTTTATGCAGAAGGGACTTTTATGTGTGGAAGTATTCTATCTCTGCTCTCTGGAAATACTGTGTTAGTCTGCTCATACTGCTGTAACAAAGTTCTACAGACTAGGTGGCTTATAGACAATAGAAATTTATTTCCCACAGTTCTGTGGGCTGGGAAGTCTAAGATCAAGGTGTCAGCATGATCAAGTTCTAGTAAGGGCCCTCTTCCTGGTTAATGGCCAGTGCCTTCTTAAGGCCTCATGTAGTGGAAGGTGGCTAACTAGCTCTTACACCTGCTTTTCAGGACCATTTATCCCATTCCTAAGAGCTCAGCCCTCCTGACCTGGGCACTTCCCAAAGGTGTTTACCATCCTTTCAAGCATTAGCATTTCGATATATGAATCAAGGGGAGGGGACACAAACATTCAAACAAAGCAGATGAATGAAACAGTTTCATGGATAGAGAGCTTTTTAAATATAATAAGCACATAGAGAATTAATGTGTCACTGGAACAGCAGTTGAGAAGCATCAGTCTATTAGGTCAGTTGTCAGCTTTGGCTAGCACATCTAGTCACAGAGCAAGACCTCTGAGTAACATAGTTCCTTTTAAATATGTGGATATTATTCGTTAAACCAGAATAATATGGATTTGCCCTATTAGGCTCTTCAATTTTGTAAAGACATTTGAGGACTTCAGAGATGAAGTCAGAAACATATTTAGATCCCTAAATCTGGAGTCACGATGAAAGCCCACAGAGCAGGAACTCCTCTGAATCATGGACTCAGTCTAGCAAAAGTCCCTGATTGCTGGGGCATAAAAATCAGAACACAGGGATCCACTGTTATGTTCACTTGAACGCTCTAATTACATCCTCCGGGTGTGCTGATTTAATAACATACTTATTTAAAGTGGAAAAGACCTGGCTTGTCATTTCTGTAATTTTCAGTAGCAACACCTACATTTTCTTTTCCTTTCTACTTTATCCTTTCCCACCCCTGCCATGCAAATATTCAGTCTCTCTAAATCACATTTAATTAAGGGATTTCTTTTCTTGCTTTTTTCCTCTGTTGTCTCATGTCAGTAGCAGATTAATCCTGAATTTCTAATAAATGCAAATGCATTAAAGAAAACTGTGAGTTCAAGATTCTTTTAACTTCACTAGCATAATTGTTAATATCTCCATTCTCTCCTGGGATATCTAGGATAATATCAATTAAATTGGTTTCTGTAACTGAACGTATTAACCATAAATGCGACTATTGTGTCTCCAGTAGCACCCTTTATGTATTTAATTTACTCGCCTCTAATAGATTGTCAGAGCTGTAAATGTGGGGCAAGCAGTGTAAATGGTGTAATGATGGTGATTATCGAAACAGATCGAAGGAGGTGTTATTGCAATGTGATGTTGTGGGCAGGAGCAAGATATAGACATCCCGTATAAATTCCTATTTCAGCTTTATTTCTTTACCCATTTTTTCCACGACATTAAAAGTGAAAACAATGTAAACTGGCATTGCCATCCATTCCTTTATCTCTTCCCATTATCCTTTGTGTCATTGTCTTACTAAAACCAGCGGACTTTGCAAAAGCTAAATTTCTCCTTAAAAAGCAATGGGTTTATAGAAGCAAAATTTCAGTATGTTCCTTGCATATAATGGTATCCAAATATGTGAATTAGAAGTCACTTTGTAGACTGGTGAGTTTGCTCCTTCTATATATTAGCTAAACTGTAAACTCAGCAAGGTTGAATGACTTGTGGGAGGTTACACAGCTTGGCATTGCCGAGTGAACTTCACTGGACAAAACTGGAACCTGGGACCAGCCCTCCCACCTGGGCCGAGTAAGGCAATGAGAGGTCATATCAGCCGCTGGTACAGAGGAGGTTCTATGTGATGGTCTGAAGCAATCCCGGAAGGAGGCAGCAGCAAGTCAGAGGTTCTCAGTTTAGTTTGGGTGGGGAGTAGAGAAGAAGCAGCTTATGCACAACCAGTACTTTAAAAGTTCAAACAGATGATCAGGGTGAGGGTAGAAGGATTGGGCTGTGTGGCAGATGTCTCTCTGTAAAGGGAATGGAAAATAGAACCTCTCTTCAGGGGCAGGAATGTTGGAACAGGGATTGTTGAAACAGGGATTTGAGCCCAGAGACAAACTCAAAGCCAAGGATTAGAGCCGAAACCTGAAGAAGAGACAGGATCTGAATCCTGGGACTCAGACTATGAACAAAATCAGGATGGCCAAGTGGCGAGATCACCTCCAAACAGATTCTCCCTCAGCACTGAACCTCATCCTAGTGCCCCATCCCAGTGCAGTAGTGTCACCTGAGTTGCATTGCTAAGTAACAAACCACAAACTGGCCTAAATCTGAAACTTATAATACATCTTCAAAGAATAAAAATAAAAGCATTCAAATCATCAGGGGACACAAACAAAACCACTCTCTGCATTACCCTAAAACAGAACACTGAAAGTTCAAATTCCTGTGAGTGGAAAAATAAACACCAATTACCCACAGAAGTGTGGCTGTAATATTGCATGTCCTGGGAGGGTGGCAGCAGAGTGTATGAGGAAAGACTCCCAGAATGAGTAGGTCCCACAGCATGGTTTCAGTACCGACCACAGGTAGAGACAGCTTAAGCTCCCAGAGTGGCTTTGTGCAGGGCTTGGAAGTGTGTGGGGCCTGAGGTGGCTGTGTCAGAGGGGCCGTGTTTCTGGGGAGAAGGAGGCAAAGAGAAAAGGGGACGTGCCATTTGGAAACATGGTTGTAAAGTGGCAAAGGAAGAGGGAAAATTTTAAGATGTCATGAAAATAAAAAGGAAGTATAAGCAACCTCCCCAGTTGTTGTAAATTAAAGAGGCTAAAACAAGGATACAAGGCAGAGTGCAATTATAATACATCACCATGCTGTGCTCTGATAAAGTAGAAAAATGCAGCTGGAGAGTGGGTAGAAAAAAGGAGTGAGAGGGGAAAGGTGATCGTTGCATATGTATGTCACAGAAGGGAGTCAAGGGGCATGATTTTAACTAGATAGTAACAAATAAGGTAAGACAGAAAATGAATGATGAACAGTATTAAAGAACCTGCCAGATGTACATGTAAATGGGGTTGAGCAGTTGGAGGGGGTACCTCATTGAGTGTACCTCTCAGTATGATCGTGACTTTTGCAATCATGTTAATGTTTTTCCATGTTCAAAAACTGAAGTGCAATGAACAAGAAGAGGAGAGATTAAATCTGAATACTATCAGAAACAACTAAAGTGAACTGAATTCCAAATGAATTATATAACCATACTAATGTTGAGGGAATACTAATCTAGTAAGTTTGAGCGCATTTTTGCTATATACCTTTATTCTAAAAACAAGTTGTGAATTCTTAGTACTAGATCTTGTAATGTTAAATTTTTTGTATGGAATGTAGGATTGAAGAAATGAGTATGATATTGGCAGCCCATGTCTTAGGAAAAAATAAATAGGAAAATAGCAAAAGGAAGAATTATTTGTTCTATGGGGAAGAATTATTTGCTCTATTGAGAGAGAGTGTGTGTGTGTTCTGTGTGTGTGTAGGAAGGAAGGGAGAGAGAGGCAGAGAGATTCTTCCCTTGAAAGGAACTAGAAATAATGACTCCTCCATAGCAATTGGCACACATTAACTCTCAAATCTTAGTTTCTAAATGTCATTTGCCAACTAAAAGGAAGCAGATTCCTTGAGGAAATAGTCAGTTTCAGGGGTGGGGCAGGGGAAAAGCAAATGAACCTGAAACACTTCTGTGTGCCAAAAAAGGAAGAAAGTGTTTTTTTTACATGATGGAAACAGGTTAAAAGGACACAGCATAAAGGTCCACCTTCCCAAAGCTAGGGCAATTTGATCATCAAAACTAATTACTAACAAACAGTAGTAATTTATAGCCCTTTCAATAATATAAGAATTCATGTATTCATACTGATAATTAAATAGAAAAAGCTCTCCATTCAAAAAATATAGGTAGAGGAATGGTAGAAATAATCATTCACAGAGTAATCACTGATTCAGGGATCACTCATTGATGGTTGATAAAATAAGTAGATGAGGGCTTGGTAAGTAATAAGATACTTTCATCACCTCAAGTAGTGGAGAGAGTTGGCAGGTCCCACCTACTCAAGTGATTAAAGTTAACTTGTCCAATAATAGGACACATGAATATCATATGATTCAGATGTGATGCACTGGGAAGGACCCAGCATCGTTTCTGTGCTATTCCTGCCAGATATGCTTGAGAAAAGTTGAAACAAATCCAAATTAATGAATATTCCCAGAAACAATTGGCCTCTACTTTGTAAAAAAGGAAGGAACGATAGAGGGAGAGAAGGAAGGAGGGAGGGAGGGAGGGAGGGAGGAAAGAGAAGGAAAGAGTAAGTCAACAAACAGCATGAAACACAAAGCAGCTATTCCAGACTGAAAGATCCCAGTTGAACGACAGATAGATGCAATGCATCATCCTGGATAGGAATCTAAAATGTGCTTTAATGGCATCATGGGAACAATGGATGAAATTGGAATAAGGACTATAGATTAGGCTGTGGTATTGTAGTAATGTTTTATTTCCTGATTTGAAAACTGAATTTGTGGTTTTATAATAGAGCCTTTGTTATTAGGACATACACAAGTATTTAAGTATAAAGAGCATCATGTCTGCAACTAACTGTCAAGTTGCAGAAGAAACACTGAAAAAAAGAGAATGAATGTAAGATATTAAACAACTGGTGAATCTGAGAAAAGGGTGGCAGTTCATACCATTTTTTTCAAATCACCTGTAAGTTTGAAATTATATCCAAATAAATTTGTTAAATAATTAATAGGGGGAAATTATAAAGGAAAAATGTTGATCTATGTACCACCTAAAAATTATGCCATAATTTTTAAAGACTTGTTTCAGAGCTCTATGCTGTCCCCACACTCCACAAAGGCCAAGAAGTGCAGTAGGGAAGCAGTTGGCAGAGCCACACTTGCTTCGGGGAGTGAGGAGGGTGGGCACTGTTGCAACTGTGGGAAGGGTCAAGCTGCACGTTCAGAATTCAGGCTGGAGCCCACAGTGGCAGCAGTGGGCCCAGGTCACCAGATGCAGATGGCAGTTCTTAGGCCACTACATCATGTGCCTCCTAAAATCTGCTCTGCTTCTTCTGATTATTTTTCCCCCCTGATTATTCCCCATAGTAACCTACTAGCCATATTCAATTTACTATCTTATGGTAATCAATATAGCATTCAGATACCCACATGGCTCTGAGGAGCAGAAAAGCAGTAATTTTGAAACAAGAGAGACAAGGAGAAGGACTCAAGTATAATATAATTGTTGAATTTCTTATTATTTTCTTATGTTCAAAAGTCATTGATTGACCAGAAAAGCAAGATGTTTAGTTTGCATTTAGAGTTGTGCTTTTGTGAATTTATGTGAGGTTCTTTTCTGTGGCCTAGACAAATACTGGGTTGTAAAGCCATGACAGGTCTTAATAAGTGAATTGAAACATTTCTTATATTTACATTTTCATAGAATGAAATAAATATTGTGATCTTTTCATAAAACACTTGCACATCGGGCCATGATTTGATTTCCTACCTGTTCAGAATATCAAGTTTTGCATTTCTTTAAATGATAATATATTTTTGTGAAGCAAGATAGTGAGACAGAAATCATCCTGGAGATATTTATAATAATACTTAGAGCAAACTTGTCAAAGACTCTTCTCAAAGGTTGTTTTGGATCCTGAGGAGGTATTTTTAGTAACTGTATTGAATATGTTGTCACATAATACAACATTTCAGTGATTTATTTGTATTATTTTTGTATCTTCCTGCAGGCAGAGAATTCAGCATTGGCTTTGGAAAATGAAAATCAAAGGGAACAGTATGAGAGATGTCTTGATGAGGTAGGTGGAATGGAGAGCTCCTTGAAAAGGGGCCGCGCTGTTCATGGTGTCCAACCTTTTGGTGTCTTTGGGCCACATAGGAAGCAGAAGAGTTGTCTTGGGCCACACATTAAATACACTGCGACACGTAATCACACACACAAAAATCTCATAATGTTTTAAGTAAACTTATGATTTTTTAAAAGAAGTTATTTATTTATTTTTAGGCAGAGTGGAAGGGAGGGAGAAAGACAGGAAGAAAAACATCAATGTGTGGTTGCCTCTTGCACTCCCCACACTGGGGAATCTGGCCTCCAACCCGGGCGTGTTCCCTGACTAAGAATTGAACCAGTGACCCTCTGCTTCGCAGTCTGGACCTCAATCCACTGAGCCACACCAGCCAGGGAAATTTATGATTTTGAGTTGGGTTGCATTCACAGCCCTCCTGGGCTGTCTGTGGCATGTGGGCTGCAGGTTGGACACCCCTGATTCCTTCGATCGGAATATCTGTTCACTGCCAACCTGCACAGGACTAGAATGTTTTGTTCTCTAAAGGAAGTTGTGAACAGGTGCACGCTGAGAAGGTAGGTCAATCTATCTCTCTCCACACCCCATCTTCCCCCTTTCTCCCTAGTCCTTTACCCAGGCATCTTGTAACTTCCTTTCGGTTATTGTTTAACATTCTTGGGCATGGTTGGAGTAGGCTTCACTGTATGATGCATTCTTGTGACCGGCAGGTACGATCCTCCCAACCTGTGAGTGCAGCAACATCGGAGCATGCTGTGTCTCGTCCCCAACAGGATGCCCTTTCTGAAAAAACTGACCCTGACAAGTGGGTGGGATGACGTGCACAGTTGTTAGCCAGAGGGAAAAGTCAATGTATTGGCAACAGCTAGAAAGAGAAAGGGAAATGAAGAAAATTTGATCAGAACAGAAGACAGGGCCCATGCATGAGTAAACTTGAGAAATATATTTGATGATAATGGAGAGATGCAGGTAAAGGTGGTGGGTGTTTCAGAATTCCAAAGAGACAAGAGGAAAATTCTCCCTTCAACCAGTCCCCACTCACTCTGGTCAGGGGGCGCGCTGTCAGTCCACATGGCATGGACCAGTCAGGGCTGGTCACTCGTCTCACTCACAGCTCTCCTCTTAGAGTTTGCTGGTGATTAGTTATTCATTTAGCGGGATGACATTTTTAGTTGTCTGCCTAATAGTGTAAGACTTGCACGTGTCCTTCTAGTAGATTCAGTTTGAGAGTTTTTACAATATAGCTTTTAAGAAAATAAGAAGACTATGTTTAATTACCTTATCAGTAGAAAGTATCTTCAGTCTTTTTCTCTAAGAATTGAAAAAAACTATTCCAACAAACTCCTCTTGATCTTTCTTACCACTTTCCGGCCCCCGCCAGCTCCTCTGCCTCAGTGTCCTATAAGGTGATGAGTTACATAGGCTGAGATCCCAGTTCTGACATGATCACCGTCACCATACATACCTCCCTTCTCCCTTCAGACTGGAAGTGGCCTCCCTCCCTAGAGTTCCAGTTGTGCTGGACGTTTTCCTACACCACTAATTCTTTGAAAGGTCACCCCTGGGCCAGCAGCACCAGCCTCTCTTGGGAACTAGTTAGAAATGCAAATTCTCAGGCCCCACCCCAGACCTCTATAATTAGATGCTGGGAGTGGGCCTGGCAGGTTACCTGTGTGTAGACAAGCCCTCCAGGTGATGCTGAAACACCCCTACAGGTTGAGAGCCACTGTTCTCATGACACAGGCCACCTTGCATTACACTTACTATGTGTGGAGAAGAACCCTCAAACTGGCTCCAGAAAAAAATTTAATTGTTCAATATTGCTAAATATTGAACAATTCAATACTTGAATTGTTTAATATTTCCAGCCTATATATCAGTTACTTAAGATGGTATCTGCATTTCTCCATACTGCCCAGACTTTAAAAGGCTCATCGATTTTTACAACGTCCAAAATTGAAGTAGTTGACGTGAAAGGGAAGATGATGACTCAGTCTAGTGAGACCAGGTTAGCACTTCTCACCCCTGGTCCCCAGGTTATTGGTCCAATCAGAGTTTAGGGCAAGAAAGACCAAATAGATCCAAGAATATTTAAAGGAACAAATGTTGCCTGTGAATTGTATGTATTGATCATCAAAGTTTTAATTTACCTCCTGCACAGAAATTTCCAATGAGACTTAATCTGTATTCAGAATTCAAATTTGTATGAATCACACTGCAGTAATGTCTTATTTGTCACAATTCTCCTACAAGTCACCCCTTCCCATTAATCACAAGGCCCACAGCATTTCTTTACAGAAAATTGTATTCTGTTTTCCTCATGTTTCCTGTGCCGGCATTCTGAAGATTTCATCAGAATGTGTTGGACAGAACATAAGTTTTCACCCACAAAATCATTTCTTATGAAGTTTCCGTGGAATACAGAATTTTTTTAAAGAGTGTCCCTTTATTCTTAATTGCAGACATTAACTGTTGCTGAAGAGGTGATTTGCAACCAAGAAGCACTTTTGAGCAATGCAAATGTTTTGTATTCCTGAACACTGGCTCCTGGTTGCATATGCCAGTTGTTTTATATATAATACTGCACAAGGGTGCACAGTCTGTTTCCATGCATCGTCAGAGGACACTCTCAAAGGGGTACTTGAATGTAGTAATAATGCCAACTGGAAATTCTCTTCTAGGCTTTTTATACTAACTAGACAAACTAACAAGGTCAGTTCTCCTGTAAGTGATTCCTTGCTGGTAGGTTTCAGAAAACATATACAGATGGATAAAATATAAATTTAAAATGTTCTCCAATCCATTTTGAAGTGCTTCTTATTTGGGGGGAAAAGAAGAACATTGAGGATTTGGGGGAAACACTTGGTAGTCATAAATTCCCTTTGTATGGTCTAATGAAAGGGTATGTTTCTTCAGAAGGAAACAGAACCACATCTGTGATACACACAAACACACACGCACTGGCTAGGCAGGTGCATGAATACAAACGATCCCACACATATGCATGTACATGGTTCACCACTTCACCATCACCTCTACTGCTGCCTAGCTCCTCATCACCTCACCTGGCAACACAAAGGCAAAACCAAGGACTGATCTCAACTTTCCTTTGGGGATCAGGTTTTAATGTTTGAGTCTAATGTCTTTGTCTAGCTGTTTGACAGACAGGTTTGCTGGCAAGCAGTGAGTTGGTGTTTATTCTCAGTATTGCTTTGACCAGTTCCTTTAAAGCCAACTCATTCCCATGTAGAGAAGTGTAATGACACATATAAAATAAGTAAAATAACACTCCCCTCAAGCTGCTGCCTTGCATTTAGATGGACTGAGTGGTGTCCTATACATCTGTATTGGGAGTCAACCTCACCCAGCTCTTAGGAAATCAAGGTGCCTCCAGACTAGCAGAAGTGAGGGGGACATATAATCACAGAGGAACAATGTGAAGGGAATGTACAGGGGAGATGAGGTGCACTGGGAACTTAGAGAACAGACAGCACAGTCACCAAAGGGTTGGAAGAGTGGTGGGTGGGTGGGCAGGTGGTGAGGGGCAGAACTGAAAGGGATTTTTAGCAGAAGAAACTGGAACAGGTGAAGTTTGGGATCTAGTAGAGCATGTGGTTCTCACCCTTTCTTGCCCATTGGGCTTACCTGGGGAGATTTTAAAATATTGCTGCCTAGGCCCACTTCCGAGACTGATCTGATTCTGGCCTAGAGTGCAGTCTGGGAATTACCATTTTTCTAGTACTCCAGGGGGTTATAATGTTCAGCAACAATGAGAACCACCACCGTTAGGTTCTCTGAATGCTGTGCCTTTTTAGAAAGGCACATTTTTATAAAGCATTTTTAGAAAGTTTCCACGCATGAAGGCTTCATTCAACTTTAATGATAGAACAACAGACCCATGTGGAAGTTGTGGGTTATTTCCTGTTCCTCAACAGTGTCCAAGTAAGCAAACATAAACCCTATCTCAGAGTTTCTCCAGGTGTGTTTCTGGGCCTCTTCTGTGTCAGAAAGATGTGTGGCGATTGCTACAAATGCAGATTCTCAGACCTCACTCAGCCCTTCTTAGGCAGAAGGAGGGGTAAGGGAATTGGCAATATTACCAAACTTCCCAGGCAAGGCATTTGCACACATTGATTGGAGAATGTGTGAAGTTGGAGAATTTGCCTTCCTTCAGACCATCCAAGTCGGCCAGGGTTCCATGCCGCCAGTGAGGGTGCCATATGGAGTTCTTTCAGACTTCTCTATCTCTGCACTTCAGAGCACAAGGGCAGGGGAAACTAGGCCTGTGGGTGTAGTTCAGAAAGTGTGAAAGGCAGTAGAATTTCTTTTAAACCAAGGCTAAATAAAAACAGAAGTATGTTGCTAAGGCTGGTTCTTAACTTCCTTTCTGATTCCTATTCTCTCTACCATACCAAGGCTGGATTGTGGGGTCATTATCAGGGCATTCTCATTGCATATCCTGCATCTGAGCCCTGTGCCATCTTTAAAATCAATGTCTTAATAGATGTAGATGGAAGATGATTCTGCTTATGGCTCACAGGTGTCAAATGTTTGTTTCATGAAAGGATCATGACAACAGCAGGCGATCTGTTGTACTTCCTGTGCCTGCCCCAGACTCTAACCACCATGAGGCAGCACCTATGTTCTAGTCACTGGAATTTCTCCAAGACCCAGCACAACTCTTGGCTCATACTGGATAATCATGTGTATTTGCTGAATGAGTTAAATGAATGGAGATTACCAGCTGTAAATTTATTTCCACATTGGTTTTCACTGGAATACCACATATATGTTTAATTGAATTTTTCCCACTCCCAATATTTTATAGAATTTTTTACAGGGTAAATAATGTAAGTTCTTACTTATTTATATTTATATATTCATATTACATATAATACACTTCATTCCTTTACAAATAAAACCTCTTATTCTCAAACCATTCTTTCTTAACTGCTTACCTGAAAATGTATTTTATCCTATGAAGTTTGAGTGACTTAATGCAGATTTAATATTTGTGGGGTGACTACTTTACACCAGGTACTGCCCAAGGTGGGTTCTTCAGTCATATCTATCATCCCATGCATTTTTCACAGCTGAGACAGAGGTTGCTCCTCCTATCCTGTACCTATCAGTATAATCAACATAAACACAGTCAGTATTTGAACCAGAGGCTTTCTAGTGGTTCTGCCCAGTGCTCTTCAGGATAACAAACCAAGCTAAAAAGCATAGGAATCTCCTCCAAAGCACATTTTCCAGAACTTGTGCTTTTTCAACCAATTATTAAATTACCTTGCTGACTTTGGTCCTTGCTTTGCATGATAAAATAGCATGAGAAAGTATGAAAGTGAGACCACCAGGCCTGGAGGAGAGAACGGTCAGATCACAAGGACTTTGAATTCCTATCTCCTCCCCAAACTCCTAGCCCTGGGCTGTCTTCTGGAAGTGGTGAGAATTGACTCCTCTGAATAAACTCCCGCATCTCATTCAGCTTCAGGGACTGTTTTGCAATAAAACAACTGACACCTTCACAGCCCTGACTTCTCGTCCCTCTGCCCACCCTTTCCAGGGGAATTCTAGGAGAAATCATGACCTCTGGGAGCCTGACAGGGAAGAATAGCAAAGCCCTGTGTGTATACCAGCCAGGTGTTAGAGGACTGGGTTTGTCTGAAAATTCTTACTGAGAGGAAAGGAAACACATACCTAGCGCCTCTACTTGGCATCTCTGCTCACCTACAGCAAAGCAAAGCTAGGGGTTCTCCTCAGAGAGCTTCAGGGAGGCTGTAAAGCAAGCCAGGGGCTTCAGGACTGCCAGTTTTGCTCAGCATGTCTCAATTCTCTCTGGTCCAGCCTAGCTGCTATTTTTCCTTTCTTTGGAGAAGAAAGCTGTCAGGTGACACTGAAAGTTAATTGTTCTCATTAGCTGAGCTTACAAGTGTGATTATTTGCAACTCAAGTATTAAAGGTATAATCTGATCAGGACAGGGACCTATTCCAGAGATCATTCAGTGACCTATTAGAAGTCTCAGGCTCCAAACAACTGTTCGGTTGATGTATCATGGAAGTTTAGCAGTTAAAAGTACTAACAAAACCCAGGCTCTGTCTTCATAGATAGTTCCCAAGAAAGTACTTGTACAGCCTGCCTGCTGTTCTGAAAGAACCTGTGAGTCCTTCTGGGTAATAAAACCCCATGTCACTAGGTAAGGAAATAATGCATTTGTGTATCTTTGTTCAATTTTCAGGTAGAGCAAACAGTTGTCCCAAGTACACGCCAGAAGGGACTGCATCAGAGATAGATTCTAGTAAGCCTGCAGGGCCACACACTTGATTGCAAAGGCAGTGTATTCACTGCAGGCTGTTACAGTTAGGATATCCATTTATGTCTCCTGCTAAATCATGTAGAGAGTTACTTTATGTGACCACTGTTCCACAGACTGGTTTAAGTGAAGGGGCAATTTAGTGGAAGAAAAGGAAATATTGATATTGGGCAGTTTTATGAGAATGTAAATCAAATCCAGAGTTTGAGATCTGAAAGAATTAAATTATTGACGGTATGAATTAACTTTGGTGCATTATTCCTCATTCAAGCTGCATGAATAGCTCAGTTCTTGTGTGTGTGTGTGTGTGTGTGTGTTTAATTTGGCAAGAGTGAAATAGATGATATATAGTTTGCCTTTAAATTCTCAGTTACTTCAAACTGAAATGAATGTTTAAAAACTGAAAGATTTTCAAGATTATGCTACTGGTCAGTTCATGTGGGTTAAATAACATTTATCACCATTGTGATCACGCATAAATAAAAGGACCAAGGAAAAAGAAAAAGTTCCAGTTACGGAAAACATGGTTTATTTTGGCCTATCATAGTTCTTAGATATACTTCTTTAACTTGTTCTGAGGGAAAAAAGCAAAGTATGAATACTTTCTCTTCAAAACTGTACTTTTAATAAAAGGCTTTTCTGTTTTACTTAATGTCAAAAATATGTATTTGGAAAGGATTCTGACAGGAAAAAAAGCCTCTCATGCACTCGTGCGTCTGATTCAATGAATCAATTACAGGCAATCTGATTCTAGTGATTTACTGCTTGTGGTATGAATGCCTCCTGACCACAAATTAATGGCAGCCCATGTTTTAATATTCTGTGAGACTTACTGGTAGCATGTTGTTGTTAAGGATGTGCTATTTAGTCAATATTGAGTCAAGAAACAAGCTTCATGAAAACATTCTTACTGTAATCTGCTGCTTAATCCTAGATAGGGATACAAGCACACATAGTTTAGCATCACCAAAAATAAATTCATCAAGAGAAGAAGAAGATGGAAGTGTATCACTCTGCCTTTGGTTGAATGTGAGAATTACCAGGGTGATTACATGCTTACCACAATGTGTTATAATTGTGTTCCTGACAACTTCCTACCAGCTATGCTCTTTCTGAAACCAAGGACCACACGCAGCCATCTAGCATTGCAAATACTCTGTAAATTTATATTGAGTAAATGAGGGGTGAAATGCATGAACAGAAGTACCTCATATCTAGGATACTTAAATATTTTGACTGATCTTTAATTCTGTCAGTTTCAGTTATCACACTAAATGTTTATGTATTAGCTGAAAAAAATCACATGATTTACCTGCCCACTTTAATTTCATCAATAGTAGCCATATTGGGTACAAAACTTCAAGGTTATGGTGAAGTTCAGTAAGTGATTTTTTGTGTTTTTGAAACCTGCAGGTGGAAAAGAAACCTTAGTAAAAACAGATATAGAAATTATGAGTGGTTATATAGAAAAATGCTAGATCCTTGAAAATGTAGGAATGAGAGAAATACCATCGGTTTTACATGTGGCCCTTAGCTGGAACTGTGTCACATGGCCGCTTTTACACCAGTCATCATAAGGGAATGGAATTGCCAAGATTGTCTTAGATTAATCATACTTCCTTGGGCTGAAATGGACCCAGTTTTTCCCACTGTCTCAAGCCACCTGATACCTAAAGAAAGTTATAGAGTTCTGTTAATATATTAGTATGAATCATATGTGGATTTATATTGGAAGAAACTGAAAATAGCAGTGGCTATTTCATTTCCCTCTCACATAGAAGTTCAGAGATAGACAGTGTAGCTCCATGCATTATCGAGACTGGGCTTACTTTGTTTTTCTGCCCAGCTATATTTAATATGTGACTTCCATTGTCAAGGTGGCTGCCAAAGCTTCAGCATTCACTTTCGTATCCCAGACAGGAAAAGGAGGAAGAAGAGTAAGCCCCCTTCTTCTCAGAGATTTTCTATAAGCCCAAGAAAATAATCTTCTTGTAACTCATTGGACAGAGTGACACTTACAATAAGGACTGGGAAATGTATTTTGATGTGCCCCATCAAAAAATAAGGATTTGTTAGTTAGGAAGAAAGGCAAAATGGATATTGGAGTAAATAACTACCAGACTATTACAGGTAGCAATGACAAACAAAAGGCATAAATGAGACATGGGGGAGGAAAGTAGAACATGTAGGGAACAGTGAGTTTTCCCTATTCTCTACCATTCTGCCTGTTTCTACTGCATGTAATTTTATGCAGTCAAATAGTCCCACAGCAAGAGCATAGAAAGGAGAGGCAAAGGACATTATAAATCAGCAAAGTATGGAAACTGTGTACAGATAATTAGGATTATTTTTTGCACTATATCATTTTTTAACCTTCTTGGAGTACTTTACATATGAATGGATATTATTTTTTCAAATATGGAAATGCTTAAGTCAAGGTATGAATGATCTTTCCAGATTAACTGTCTTAATTAGCAACAAGGTCACCTTTGGAAAAAAAAACAAAATATTACCTAGAAGGATAGGCTTATTATTAAAAGAATCAGGTCCCCCAGAAGTAGAGGAAAGAAGCCATTGAGGAACTAATTAGCTACAGTGAGCCGTGAGAAACTTAGTGGTAAATTAGAGTCCATACGTGTAAAGTCTCACTATTATAATGACAACTCTTTTCTTTATTTTTAAAGGTAGCCAACCAAGTTGTTCAAGCTCTACTCACGCAAAAGGTAGGTCACTTTCTGGCTTTATTATTTTCAAAGTACCTATGTGAATAGATTGGAACTCATATTGTCAAACTAGGAAATTGTGATTGATAGATGCAATACTTTTCTATTTATTCACTTAAGTTAAAATTGTGTGTGTTTTAGATGGTATATGAAGTATATCAATGACCAATAGAAGCCTAAAATTTAAGCTCTTGGTAAAGTAATAGAAAGCCTTTGAAGATGAAAATTTTCCATGTATCCACATGAGCACTAAACCTATCATTTTCACTTAGTAAATGTAAACATTGCATAGTTTGATGGATCCCTCCAATTCTGGTAAAATGAATAGCCTCTTACAGATAACATTAAAAGAAGCCAAAATTTTAGCAAGAGATCTTTTAGGTTATGGAAGTTATTTCATTTCTCTGGGCCTCAGCTCCTCTTCTGTAAAATGGGGTAATGATGCCCACCTCCCAGAATTGCTGTGCTTCTTCTGTGAAAGGAAGCATGAGGAGCAGTTCTTACAGTGGTGCTAAATATAAAATAAATGGCAGTTATTATTGTATTCTTGACAGTTACTGATAGTAGATCTTATTCTCACCACATACACACACACACACACACACACACACCACACATAAAAAGCTATGTGAAGTGATGGATGTGTTAATTATGTTAATATTGGTAATTATTCCACACTGTAATATTTGTCAAGTCATCACATTGTACACTTTAAATACATGTAATTATATTTGTCAATTATCCTGTGATCAAGTTGGGGAAAAACAAAAGGTAATCTCTAAACATGAAATTTCTAGATCTACCTCTTTGCTGTCTTCCTATTCTGCCTTCAGACCATATATCATGTTACTGGATCAGAGTTGGTAAATACAGGTAATTGCCCACATTTGGCTGGTGAATTTTATTGACCTTTTCTTATCTCTTTCCATAACGTTTCTCAGGGGCTAAATTCTAGGTCTTTCACATTTTATTTATTTATTTATTTTATTGATTATGCCATTACAGTTGTTCTATTCCCCCCCTTCATTCCCCTCCACGCTGTACACCCCTCCCCCACCTTCCCCCCAAGTGTCTCAAGTTCTTTAGATTCTTTATTTCCTATACTATTCTTACCCTACCCCCTATCGATTTTCTATCTATCATCTATGCTACTTATTGTACCTTCTCCCCCCTTCTCCTCCTCCCACTCCCCTGTTGCTAACCCTCCACGTGATCTTCACTTCTATGGTTCTGCTCCTGATCTAGCTGTGTCCTCTTAGTTTGCTTTTGTTTTAGGTGTGGTTGTTAATAACTGTGAGTTTGCTGTCCTTTCACTGTTCATATTTTTTATCTTCTTTTTCTTAGGTAAGTCCCTTTAACATTTCATATAATAAGGGCTTGGTGATGATGAACTCCTTGAACTTGATCTTATCTGAGAAGCACTTTATCTGTCCTTCCATTCTAAATAAAAGCTTTGCTGGATAGAGCAATCTTGGTTGTAGGTCTTTGGTTTTCATGACTTGGAATAATTCTTTCCAGCCCCTTCTTGCCTGTAAGGTCTCTTTTGAGAAATCCGATGACAGTCTGATGGGAACTCCTTTGTAGGTCACTGTCCCCTTAGCTCTTGCTGCTTCTAGGATTCTCTCCTTCATTTTAATCTTGGCTAATGTAATGATGATGTGCCTTGGTGTGTTCCTTCTTGGGTCCAACTTCTTTGGGACTCTCTGAGCTTCCTAGATTTCCTGGAAGTCTATTTCCTTTGCCAGAGTGGGGAAGTTCTCCTTTATTATTTGTTCAAATAAGGTTTTCACTAGTGGCTGTTCCTCTTCCCCTTCTGGTACCCCTATAATTTGGATGTTGGAGCGTTTAAAGATGTCCTGAAGGTTCCTTAGCCTCTCCTCATTTTTTTGAATTCTTGCTTCTTCATATTTTTCTGTTTGGCCATTATTTGCTTTCTTCTGGTCCACTCCCTTGATATGAGTCCCAGTTTCTTTTTCATCACTATTGGTTTCCTGTGCATTTCCCTTCATTTCAATTAGTTTAGCTTTCATATTTTCCTCTAATTTGTGGCTAAAATTAACCAGTTCTGTGAGCATCCTCATCACCAGTGTTTTGAACTGTGCCTCTGATAGGTTGGCAATTTCTTGTTCTCTTAGATTTATGGGTTCTGGGGTTCTGAGTTCTTCTTGAGCCATGGTTTGATCTGTTTGTGCCTGTTACATATGAGGAGAGGAGCCTTAGTTGTTTACCAGGGCAGGGCCACCCAGGTCACTGGTTTGTGATGCTGTATGTGAGAGCGGGGTCAGAGAGGGAGTAATAGTGGTCCCTCGGCTCCTTCCTGCCTCTGGAACCTGCACGGTCTGTCTCACTGCTCGCTCTTTTGCTGATGTGACTGCGATCAGCCCGTAGCTACCCCACACCTGGGATTCGCCCCCAGCTGCCTGGGTCAGGGGAATCATCCTTGCCTAACCCACTCCTGCTGCTGGTTCCGCCCCTCTTATCTGTCCAGCTGAGTGGCTCATTGCTGTCAGACTTCATACTTTTCAATCCTCTGTAGTTTGGCTGTGTTTATTGTTGTTAAAACTTTATTGTTTTTAGATTTGGTTGTTCGAGAAAGCAAAGTGTCTCCACCTATGCCTCCATCTTGGCGGAAGTCCTAGGTCTTTTGCATTTTGTTTATTCTATTACTTCTCTGTGAGATGGAGACTTTCTCTATAAAAGGAAATTGTAAATCATGTGGCTTATTCAAGGAGGATGTGGCTAATGAGAAAAAAATAATTTATGAAATTTTGTTTCTTAGTTGAAAAGAATTTTATTAGGGGTTGACTATTTCTCATGGATATACTTAAATAAATATTATTTTTATAAATTTATACTATAAAGGCATGGTGATAATACTTTTGTTAGAATTTCTCCCCTAACTCCTTCTGTCAAAATACCATGCTTCCTGATTTTAACTGCTTCGGGTTTTACTTTAACATCAGGTTTACATTAATATCACATCATGTAATGAGATGTGAGTATGCTTATGTTAAGTTAGAATTAAGTTCCATTTTAAGTAACAAATATTCAAAATAATCACAGCCTACATAAATTAAGAATGTTATTTATTTCTCACATCTAAATCCACAGGAAGGTAGTACAGGGCTGTTATGGTGACACTGCTCCATAAAGTCATGGAATCTCTTCCATTCCTGGTTTCTATCTTGTCATTCAGTGAGATATGACCTCCATTTCCAAGGTTACTTCAGGGTCCAATATGGCTGCTCTAGCTCCAGTCATCACATCTACATTCCAGCCATCAGAAAGGAAGAAAAGCTGAAGAAAATGAAATGGGTAAATGGCACACACCAGCTGTCTTTTAAAAGACATTTTCAAAAGCTTTCTTATCTCCTTGAACAGATCCTAATCACAAAGCTACATATAAGGAAGCTAGCTGGTAATGAAGTCTTTGTTCTGGATATGTGCCTAACTGACATTTTGTTGGCATAATATTGTGTAAGAAGGGCAGAAACAGATGTTGAAGAATGTTTACACTTTCTGTCACAATATATTTGAATGCCTTTTCTTTTTCAAGGGCTTTAATTTCTCAGTGGCTTCTCTCCTATTAGAAACTGTGTGCTTATTTAATTGCAAACCTAAGGACTGAAGAGAGCACTGTTACAGCTCTACACATGGCTTTTGAAAGACTTCCTGTGCCTGTCTTTTTAAATGGTGCCTCAGGAAAGAGACAAGGAAACTATCTGGCACAACATAAAGGAAAATGGGACTCTTCAGGTCAGCCACAAAAAAATAGCTACAGAAATCCAAGTAATAACTAGTAAACAGATAAATCCACCTCAGTACAGTTAAAGAGAGACACAGAAGGACATGTTACTGTGAGATTGCATCCCTCAGGGACACAATCAGGCAGGAGGAGATGCCAGGGCTCTCCGAGATTCCACGAGAACCATGTCCCTATACACACTGGGACACATGTCCTCCCAGTGTGTATAGGGACTGCCAAATTGCTGCAACAACAACTGAAACTTTTAAAATTAAGAGAACAATATAGGAAATAAAATGTCTCAAAAATGCAGATGAAAAAACTAATTCTAAAGAGAATGTACCTCTTAAAGAGGCACAGAGTAAAAACAGAAATCTTGAGTGATTTATCCAAGTCACAAGAATAATCCTTGATGTGAAATTAGAGTCATAACTATTCAGTTTTAGAATATATAATTTATTAAGACACAAAGGCAAATCTGTTGTGGTTTCAGCTCTTCTCTGGGCAACCAAAAAATCTTTTTTCATGGCATACTCTGAATCGACCTAGATAAACATCCTGAAGTAATAGAATGTACTTATTTCCACAATAATAATAGAAAAAATTATTTCCATAAACTTATCAATTTCTGTTAAGTGTGTGTGTGCGTGTATATATATATATATATATATATATATATATATATATTGCCCTAGTCAGCTAATTCAATAAATCTTGAAACTCTGTGGATTCCCTTAAGAAAGCAGACTGTACCTCCTTTAACCCATAATGCTAAAGTGACAATATTAAACCCAGCTCACATCCATTTATGACTCCAATCATAGGCTTAAGTTGACAAGAGCAAGAAAAATCAGTAATTGTGCTAAATTCATATTTTTGTCTGAAATACATTTTATCTTCATTAAGTCCATTACATTCACTGAAAATGTAACTCTCCTAGGTTCTTCAGTGTGTGTGTGTGTTTTCCACTAACACCAAACTTAGAAGAAAAGCATTTTTCCCTGCAGCTATTTTTCAGTACATCAACAACCTCAGCCTTAGCTGAATGTTCTTTAGGGTAACCAAATAGTTATATGGTGTTTTTTCTTCACCGACATAGAATAATGCTACTGTACCTTGAATCAGGCAATATAGCCATTCAGATAGAAGCAAGACACAATTTTGTAGATTGAAACTGAAAGAACTTCAAACTCCCACAAGTTTCCCCTGTAGGAGGGGCAGTCAGGCCATCTGGGCCCACTTGTCTAGCAATGGTGTATGTAGGATCCGGTGCCTTGAAGAGGGTCTGTTTATACAGGGCTTGCCAAAAGTAGGTTTACAGTTGAATACATGAAACAGAATTTACTCTTGTATCATAATATTTTATTAGTTTCCACATCAACAACTATAAACCTACTTTTGCCCACCCCTGTATTTATTGTGCACTTGAAAGGAGTCCCACCCCATGTCCAGCACTTTGAATGCCCCTAGTCATTTTGTTTTCACAGGAGCCCTATGAGATAGGACTAAGAAAACAATTTCTATTTGCCAGAAGTAGCAAAGCCTATCCTTTCACCTGAGGTAATTACAATCAGATTCCATGCTTTTGTCCTCTGCACCATCCAGCCTAATGACCCCTTTTAGTCACTTAACTGTTCTTCCCACGATAGTACAGCAGGCAGAGGAGGTGTTATGAAAATTAACAGGTGGATTGAAATCCAATCATTAGTTATGATTGCAGGAAATAAAACAAAATAGCAAGGTAGCCAATACATTTCTTAGAACTTCTGGAAACAGTGCCAGAACGCTCCAGCAAGAACATTCAGGCTTTTCTATGTATGGAGTCAAAGCCGACTCTGTAAATCTGGAGTCAAGCTGTCTCAGCATGAATCTTGATTTGGACCGTAGAACTTCACAAGTGCCAGGGACTTGAGAGAGCATTTAATGCTGAGACTGTCAACTAGTTTGGTAATGGGCTCAGTTCACTCTAATTACATGACTGTTTAGCTATCACCCAGACTTAAATTGTTTTCTTCCAAATGTCTTTGGGATAAAGGCTCATACTATGTGGTTTGCCACAGAACTCATCACTTCCTACTGATGAGACCTGGCCTGGTTTGGTCACACATTTAGTGACTTGCCTAGCCTTTTAATGGTGTTTGATGTTGAGGTCCTTGGTTAGTCCAGAATATAGCCAACCTTTTCCAGAAATAGCTTTTCTTCTTACAGAAGTCTTAGGATCCCTGAAAGAGAAAGGAATGTATCAGTGACAGTCACTTAGAAGAGAGAGGCTGGTGGGTGTGGTGTCCATTAAGTTTCAGGAAGTGATTGAGGTGGCTCTTCACAAGCCGCCTCATGAAGCCGTTGGGACAGTCCTGCCTCTGAAAGCCTGGTTTTGTACAGCTCAGTGTACGGATGAGGAAACTGAGGCCCAACCAGTGTAAGTTATTTCCTCAAGGTCATGTATGCCCAGAGCCCAGGCCCCTTACCTCCCAATTTGATGTATTCCTATGATAAACACTGCATCTGGAATAGCTATACCACACTAATATCATTTTACATGAAAAATCAGATTTAAATAGCTTTCCACAATCCTCTAATGATAATGTCAATAAATATCCTGCTTCCAAGCAATAAGCATTATCTCTAATGTACTCTGACAGGGGGCCAGGTAATGGTTTTGCTCTGAATGCATGAAGTAACTGTACTGCACAGGCACTGAATAGCAGTGAATCCAGTGCAGGCGAAACTTTCAAGGTGTGGGTGGACCAGAGAAGTTAGGATTTGAGATTAGTAAGGTTCACAGAGCCCTTTTTGATCCGCATACGACATTGCTCAGTATATTTTGTCTTCACGTTCAGCCGTGATTCTTTACTCTGTTTCCAAATGCTAGTGGCATATAGATTGCAAGGCAAACAGGTCTATTTTCTTGAATTCAAAGGCCATTGTACTTTCTTATATTAAGTAAAGCCTTTGGCAGTATTTCCCACTGATAACATTATATATTGTGACTTTTTTTTTAATTTCAGAAGACACAACCTTGTGTTTTCAATGGGAGCCTCCACGGGAGGCCTGAGCCATGCCAGGGGGTTGTCGGAAAGGGAAGGGTGTGCGAGAGGACAGACAGTCCAGCGCCCGCTGTGAGCCGCAGTCCCAGACAACAGCATCTGAACAGATGACAGTTATTCTATTTTTAGGAATTTACTTGGGAGGAATACTCTTGTTCTTGCCTCTGTAACTGACAGCGTCAAGGCAGTAGCTCTTGTCCCAGCCCTCAGCACATCATACGCTCCCGTGTGTCAAATCCCATTGTGAGTGTGGAGGAAACACAGATGCCGGCCGCCACTCTGCCCGGGTCCCACTGCAGTAGCCAGAGAAACGACTGTTTTTCACTCTCTCTTTCCATCTGTCCAGTCCAGTTCTGTTTGTATGTGTGCACATGGGCACACACACACGTGGTTTTGATTGCAGTTCCCTGGGTTGATAGCCGTCTGGCACCAGCTGCTATCTACAGCTTCACTGAAGAGAACAAGAATGTTTAAAAGAACAACACAGGCAATTCTTCTATGTCTATGAATTTTCAGTCCAGCTCAATTCTGTTTGTCAGTTGATTGTAAGATAGGGTCAAATCCCTACATTTTTCACTCCCCCCTCTGCCCGCGCTGGTCCAGATGAGCCAAGGGTGACAAACGGTGATTCAGGTCGATAAACTGCATCTCTGCTAATGAACCTTTACCGCCTTTAGTAACGGCCATTGAAATTGGGCACTTGTACAAAACTGTCCATAGTGCATATTGATTTTTTCTTTCTTCTTTTAATTTTTTTACCCACCTGAGGAACTCTTTCAAGTTATTCTCAGTTTTGCTACTAGAAATTGCTGATGGTGTTCTTTATAGGTCTCCTTTCTCCTTGCAGATCCACACTTGTTTGCTCTTGTCCCCACAACTTCACATGCAAATAAAAATTAGTGGTTTTCCCACCCAACTGGTACTATTAATATTTATTTACCTCAGAGTCAAGTTTTATTAATTACTTAATTAGCAGTAGTAAAAACGATTGGTGTTTGGGAGCAGGATGTGTTATATACATGCTAAAAAGAAACAGTAGCACTAATGAGACAGAGACAGAGGTTGAATTCTAAATGAAGAAAATAAATTTAGCCTTTTAACTCGAACCATGCCTAGGCCCCCAAAATGGCCTCGTCAAACTGCATGTGTGCTCCTGCGCACCGGTACTCACACTCTCAACCCCGCCTTTGACGCCGCCGCCCTCCTCAGTCCCGCACCCAGGAGCCTCAGGAGCCTCGTTCTGAACATGGCATTTCTTTTTCTACTCACGTTTGTAGGCCACAATCAGTTGAAGACATCCTATGCGTAAGCTACACCCATTTAACTAAAAAGGTGAGGAGAGCGGAAGCTGTGCAGTGAGCCACACCTTGGCCTGTTTCTCTGACTCCTCTCCCTTCCCCTCCCCCCCAAAATACAACGAATAAGCATGGATATGATGTGGCTCCTCAGGAAAAGCCTCAGCAGCTGATTCTCTCCAGCTTCATACTTACGTCGGCACAAGGTTATGGAACAGGCCCACTCACATTTGTGACTCCTGCTCAGGCCCTGGGGGGTCAGAGCTGTTGACTGGTGCTCTCTCTTGCTTACAGAGCTTTAATACATAGAGGGACAAAGTAGAAGCGTTGAGACACTTTAATTCTCTTTATGATATCATCACTAGATAATAGAATTTATCATCATTCCCTTTAACAAAATAATTGCAGAAATTTGTTAAGGTCCTACTATATGTGATGCTGTGCTAGGAGATAGAATAAGGGAGGGTCATTAGGAACGTGTATAAAGGACACATGGACAAAGCCAAAGGTGGGCAGGAGTGGAGGTGTGGATGGTTGTGGTGGGGGGAAAACAGAGACAACTGTACTTGAACAGCAATAACAAAGTAAAAAAATAAAATAAAACAAATAAAAATTTTAAAAACAAAAAACAGAGTATAAATATAATATGCTTGTGCTGTTGTTTATTTGAATATCTTCGTATGCTTACCTTTTGAGGAACATGCCATCTAATGGACAAGATATGTCTGGAGCATAAAACAGAAAATCGATTCAAAGTAGTATATTCTAAATAACATATAAGAGGCCTGGAGGGCTCATCGGAGGTCCAAAAAGAGAGTAGTCTTTGAGGGACACCAGGTGAAAGTGTCGGAGAGGAGCTAAATAGAATTTGAATTGGAAACTGATCAGAGAGCCAGACTTGGACTCAAGAAAGAGGTGGATGTGGAGGGAAAGTGATTGTGGCAGAGGGAGGCGGGTGAGGGAATGCAGGGAGCTTTGGAGAATAACAGGCAGACCCTTATTCTTTGCATGAACAGAAAACTTTTTCAAAAATCTTGAAATAGTCAAAGGTAAGGTTCAAAATATAGAAAGGAGTCAGCTTTTGATGAACCTTGAAATGGGGAGTTATTCTAGTCTTTCTTGAACCCCATCAAAGAGGGTGTAGATATTTACATACTGTAAGTGTCTTTATTGCAAGTCAGTTTGGAAGGCCACTCCTTGGTGGGAATTCAGGGAATCCTAGTGCTCCGTGCGTCAGCTGCTCTCGTGAAAGCTGGGAAAGGTCACTGTGGTGTTTGAACTCAGGAGAGCTGCTCCCAAAGGATGACAAGGTACATTTACTTCACTTCCCCAGCACAAAGAACAAAATGCCCCGAAGGATTTAGAGATCCACTCATTCAGTGGATGGGCAAGTTTCCCACTAAACGCCTCACTGACTCTATCAGCTACAGCACTGAGAATTTCAATTCATTTCCATGAACGACAAGGAAAGGCTCCATCAAAAGTGATAGCTTCTTTAGTTCATCAGATCTCTATTCACTGAAAAAACATTATTGTCCTTGTGGTTTGTGCTTTGTGATTGCTTTTGTGAAGACAATCAAGAGGCAAAATATATAGGTGGAAACTTAAATTGACTTTGTACTGCTAAGATTTACCATCTTCAAAAATAGCAGGCTAGATTAACGCACTTCTGATTTCAAGGTGCTTTAAAAAAAAAAGGGTTTTCCTGCACACAATAATTCTGTCAGACAATGAGCTGTGGAAGAAAACATTGTACGTGACTTATTTCTGGGGGCTTTGAAGAACAAAAATATTATTTTTACTAATGTGTCTGAAATATCAGATAAAATATGGTCATGATATGCTAAGGTACTTTTCAGTTACAGACTTTTTTCTTTCTGTGTGTTTGTTGCAGGATCTAAGGGAGGAATGTGTAAAGTTGAAAACAAGAGTGTTTGATTTGGAACAGCAGAATCGAACATTAAGTATCCTATTCCAACAGCGACTCAGACCAACTTCTGATCTGCTCCTGCAGGTATGTAGTTTTGTGGAAAACAATCTTTGCTACTGAAATGCTATCGACAAGTTACTTAAGTTAAAAAATTGTCAATATCTCCATGGGCAAGGGATATTATGTCAGAACGTTGATTCTTCCCCTCTCAAGGGATGCCATTAAAATTGAATGTCTCTCAAATTTCTGACTTTTTAAAGATACATATAGATAAAAATGTATCCACAAATAATAAATGGAGAAAGAGACCATCAGAAGGTGTCCTCTAGTAAACTAAGTAAAATCATGGAAAGGAATTAGAAAATAATTACTTGGGGGGACCACTGTTAGTAATCTTATATTCCAAAATAAGCAAGGAAGAATTTTATGTAATACCTGGGGCTTGTTGTTCTCCTCTCTCTCTTCTCTCCTCTTCTCATTCCTCCTCGTAACACAGCACTTTCTATAATCCACTCAGTGCTGTATGAATTCTCTTTATCTAAATGCTCTCACATTCTCTTTTTTTACTTGCCTTTATAGCATGCAAAGTTGCAAAGTTGTAAAAGGTCAAACTATCAGCTGATCCTGACAGAGTTCTCCAGAATATATCCAACTACAGGAAAACACATAAATTAGCAAAAGGGACTGGGTGATGGGTCTTTACTGCTTGCTGTTTTTTCAAAATCCTATTAATGTGCATATTTGCTCAAACAAGCTTTGCTCAGAGCATTCTGATGCCCAGCTTACAGAGTTTATGAGGTTTCACAGAGACATTAATTTATAAAGAATAACCCCCAGATGCCTGGTCTCATTGGCTGAGAAAAAGGGAAAAGACTGTGGTGTCTTCTAAACTACACTGCCCACCACAGCAGCCACTAGCCACCTGGCACTATTGAAGCTGAAAATTAGACTAAACTAAAATGAAGTTCCTATGTCAAAGTAGGCACATTTCAAGTGTTGAAAAGCCACATATGGCAGGTGGCTACTATATTAGACAGTGTATATACAAAACATTTCCATCATCTGAGGAAGTTCTGCAGGACAGCACTTTTCCAAATAGTTGAGACAGTATTGCTAATTTATCCTCTGAACTTTGGCATAAATAACTTTCCCTGACTCCTCAGAGAAATAATGAAAAGTTGCAGTTCATTTCAGAGCAAGAAAAATGTTTGGTAAAGCTAAGTATTAAAATGTAATCCCCCCAAATAAAAATAAAACAGCTCCCTGAATTGTAAGATAGATCTCATCTCTTAAGTTAATTTCCTCTTTACTTTATCTGTTAGAGCATAATTCATAATTTATGACTCAAAAATATAGAGGAAAAAATCTTCTATCTTTATTTTGTTTCCTAGTCCCAGTCCCAATAAACGATCATAGAAAATCTTGCATCTGTCAAAACTTGTATTTATTTTCCTCTCTCATAATCAAGATCAATATTATAATTTTATATATAATATTGCTATTGGATATTGATGAATTTTTCTGTTTTCCCTGTTTTAACTTGGGGCTTTTCTGAAACAATGTTTAAGGATCTGTGTACTCTCTGTTTATGAATAATAATGGTTAGTTTTCACAGTAAAGATGTATGCCATAGATATTTAAGCCTTTTCATTAGCTGTCACAAATTTCTTAAATGCATATCCAAATGTCAGGGAATGGTGCATATGCTTACAATAGAACTCACTGTTTATTCACTGGGCGTTTTCAGCCAACACACTTCTAAGAGCCATTGTAATGTAAATGGCACTTGAAAAGGAAAAGCTGTAAATAGCTCTCTGAAGGAGAGCAATAGAAAGTGCGATGCCAACCCTCTAACACTGTACAGCTCACAATCAGACAAGTTGCTGGCTTTCTTGGTGGTCTATTATCAGACTCATGAGTTTTCATTCAGGTGGCACAAATACGTCTGGAGCATTGGCTAAAGAAATAGTAGTCCAAGCTTGCTTTGCATCTACAGCAGCTCCGTAATTGCTTGTTGAACGGAACGGTGAATAAATGACACAAGTTCATTCTGCAAGTTGGAGAGTTATTTTGCATACACTTGAGAGAATTTTATGCCTCCACGTCTCCTTCTGAACTTCTCTCTCATTTGGAGGTTTTGGAACTGTGTGGCCATGTTGGATCAGCCCAGTCTGTTTGAGGGTGTAGCTGGTGGTGGACACTACAAATGCACCTCTGTGCCTGGTCCCAAATATTATAGACCTTCTAGCTTCTGCCCATGGGCTGGAGATTCAGGACAGTAGTTTTCCAAATAGTTTTCTGCAAATCTTAGGAAACTGTTTTAGTTGTCATCTGCTGAATACAGTCAGATGGTTCTCCATAATCTGAAGTAACCATCTACAAAGAAATAAAGAAAGAAGACTATTGAACCAACCCATTGTGATTTTAGTAGACACATTGCAAAAAGTGGAAAAGAAAATAATTTATAAGAAACAGTCAATTATTTGTCCTTCAAAAGTAGAGAATAAGAGATTGCATAGATACCATTAGGCAAGTTCTTGTTTGGGAAAGACATGAAAGAGATACTTCTAGGACTAGCTGACAGATTCTGGGAAGCTTACAAAGGTAATCAACCAATTCCATGTTGGGAAAGAAAAAAAAGCCTAACTTGAAAATTAAAATGTTAAGAGTGGCAATAAATTGTTGATTAAAATTTCCAGATTGATATTGTGGGGACTGTGTGTAGTCACGAATCAGATTAAGTGGGCCTATTGTATGAAAATCAACAATTTGAGCAAAATTCTAAGGAATTGAGAAGCCAGAATTGCAAATGAAATCTAAAAGTAATGATCTTAATAGAACTAGCGTCTCTAACTGAACATATTTGAACTACTGGCCAGATTAACCAATACTCACTGTTTCCTCTTGTATATCATACATTAAACAACACTCAATCTACTAAACATGGGCAACTAGCAGAGAGCTCTATACTAAGTATGCTTACTTCTCTTACAAGTTGAGTTGAATACTCACTGTAAATGAATTGTTTGTAACTCAGTATGTTTATGCCAGTAGTACATATCATGGTAAGTATGTATATTTTTAACTACTATATAAACCAATGGTATATGACGCCAAAAAATTGTTTCTATAAAACAAGGTTGAGTGCTTCAAAGCATCTAGAAAGGCAAGTCACTAAAAAGGAATGTTTATGATCAAATAAAATATAGGTCTCTGATTGTAAAAAAAAATTGTGGGACACAGGGAACTGTGTTAAGTATGGAGGCATTCTGCATCCAAACTGCTTTTCAAGTGCCTTTGAATTCTAGTCCCACCGTTCAGAAAACCAAACACTAGAAATCATACACAATGCATAAAGCATGTATTTGATACAAAAACAAACATAAGTTGGAGAACACTAATATTTAGATCCCTAGGCAAACAAGCTTATTCGGCCCTACCAAAAATGTTATTTAACAAATATATTGTGTTTATCATGTATCAAGTGCTACTCTATAATCCATATGGTATTCACCAATTTAATCTCCATTACGATTCTTGAGTACAAACTATCACTGTACTCATTTTGCAAATGGGGACACAGGCACAAAGAGGCTAAGTCACAGCTGGTAACTGACAGAGTGGGGATTTAAGTCCACAATAAGGCTTGAGTTCCTCCCTTGTTCCTCCTTTCTCTGCCCTCTGCATGAAACACAAATGGACATGAGGGATATTTTTCTGATTCCTACTCTGACATTTTGATTAAATGCTGCACCTGTGACTAAGTCAGATCTGAGCCTTCTGCGGTGTAATCATACTAAGGAGCCTACCATTTTTATACGTTCCTGAAAGGCTCTTGATTTGTGGCCTCCAAGAATTTCCCTTCGCCTGCTTTTTTCTTGTTTTGGATATCTGTATTATCATCTTGAAAGTACATCAGTCTTATATTTTCCACCTAATAGTTTTTTCTTTTCCTTTTTATCTGTTATTTCAAAGACTCCTAGTACCCATATCCTTAGGCCGAGATAAAAAGAAAAGAATATTATAATGTAGATTATTCACACAGTTGAAATTCTTGACAGCTTAGGAAAAAAGTGTAAAAATTTGCTGTCACTTCTTAAGAGTGCTGACTTTTTTGTTTGCTAGTGCTTTATTTTATATTATTTTAGATGAGCTGAGAGGACTTTAGAATTCTACGTGTGCTTCTGATTTTTTTCCCTACACTAAATCTTTATTTTCAGAGTGTAAATCAATATGAAGGTCTTATTTGGCAGGACACTAAACTACACACTCACCTGTCCACCTGTTTGCGAGCATGAATTCTGTTTTCTGAGAAACAACCAATGCAGCCCCCTCTCCGGAGCCTTCCGAGGTCAATGTGATTCTCCCTTCATTTCCCCTTGCTGGAGCTCCTCTGGCATTGGTGACCCGTGCCACACAATTAAGCAGTTCATGGGCCAATGTGGAGTTGTAATCTTCATCTCCTCCCTGCATGGTGGATATCATGCAGTGCAACCCAGGCACTAGGGGTTTCATGTTAACTTTTCTTCTCACCTATACAGTAATTTACTTCAGGGCAAGAACTTCGTGAAAGTGGCATTTTACCCTTCCACAGATATGATCCCTGTTCATGGTAAATATTTAGTATGTTTGTTGATAGCTTAATGCTTACATATAGACATTTTTAATTTAATTTAATTTAATTTAAGTTAAGTTAAGTTAATTAATTTAATTTAATTTAATTCTGTGTGTTGGGGGATATTTCCTTTTCTTTGCTTATTTGCTTGATTTTTTATGCAACAATCTCATTGCCCTTATGCTTTTTCTTGCAGTTTTATTGAGATATATAAGTTTATTGAACATGTAGCACCTTACATAGTTACTGTTTTTTCTTGTGATGAGAACTTTAAGATTTACTCTCAGCAATTTCAATTATACAACACAATATTGTTCGCTATAGTCACCATGACCTCCAGAACTAATTTATCTTACAAATGGAAATTTGTACCTGTGATCAACTTGGCCAGTTTCCCTGACTCCACCGCCATACACCTTTGGCAACCACCAATCTATTCTCTGCTTTTATGAGTTTGTTTTTTATGCTACATAAAAGAAATGATACAATATTTGCCTTCCTCTGTCTGACATATTCTACTTAGCATAAATATGTATCACAATGTCTTTTATCTATTCATCCAGTTATGGACACTTAGATTGTTTCCATGCCTTGGCTATTGTAAATAATGATGTAATAAATATGGAGGTAAAGGTTCTTTGAGATAGTCATGATACATTTCCTTGATCTGTGTGCCCAGCAGAAGAATTGCTGGGTCATAGGTACCAGTAGTCCTATTTTTAGTTCTGTTTAGTTCTATTCTTAAAGGAATCTCCATATTGTTTTCCACAGCAGCTGCACCAATTTATTGCACATTCCCACCAATGGTGCACAAGGGTTCTCTTTTCTTCACATCCATGCTAACACTTGTATCTATTGTCTATTTTATTGAATTTATTGTGGAGACATTGGTCAACAAAATTATATAGGTTCCAAGGTATAATTCTACAATACAGCATCTGTACATTGTATTGTGTGACTACCACCACAAGTCAAGTCTCCTTCTATCACCATTTATCCACTCTTTCCCTTCTCCTACCTCCCTCACCCCAGTTTGCCTCCAGTAATCTCTGTAATATTGTCTGTCTATGAATTTTTCACTTAATCCCTTTACCTTTTTCACTCAGCAACCCTACCTCCCTCCTCCAACCATTGTCAGGCTGTTCTCTGCAACTGTGAGTCTGTTTGTATTTTGTTCATTAGATTCCACAGGTAAGTGAAATCATATGATACTTGTCATTCTCCGCTTGGCTTATTTCACTTAGCATAACACTGTCCAGGTCTATCCATGTTGTCAAAAAAGGTAAGATTTCCTTCTTTTTAATGACTGAGTAGTATTTCATTGTGTGAATGTACCAGAGCTTTTTTATCTACTCATCTACTGATGGGCACTGAGGCTGCTTCCAAATGATGGCCATTCTAACAGGCATGAGGTGATGTCTCATTGTGGTTTGGATTTGAATTTCCTTGATGATTTGTGATGTTGATCATCTTTTCATGTCTCTATTGGCCATTTGTACATGACTTCTTTGGAGGAATGTCTGTTCCAGTCATTTGCTTAGAGTCATTGGCTCTAAGGCCAGAACAGCTTGCTGGCTGGGGATCTGAGTTGGGCGGAACTGCATTAAGTTGCCTGGCCAGTATGGCCACCAGCTGGGCTCTGTAGATGGACAGAGATGCTGCCTGGGATCTCTGTTTAAAAGGAGCTTTATGCTATACAACTTTCTGTATGATAAGATTAGTTTTTCTGCTCAGGCAAAACAAGGCACTATATTCTGATGTGGATCCTGGCTGGCAGTATCCATGCATTCTGGCAGCTATGAATAAATTCACATAGACTACAGAAGTCCTGTGGAGGGAAAGGACAGCACGGCTGCTCTCTAAGTGAGAGAGGGGGCTTCAACCCCTGCCTGGACAGGCTTTTATTGCTTTTCTGGGTACATTACATTGAGGATGGTCCTCGTTTACTATGCACAGGTTCACTGTAGGTGATTGCCTTTTACAGATAACAAAGAAAGGAATGTTGCTAATTACCTCAAAGAGAAAGATGTTGCTGATCCAGGGGAAAAGTGGTTGAACTGGTTACACTCTATACTTGGGAGGTTTAGCTCAGATTTTAGAAAGTTACAGTAAGCACTTTCTGCCTCTATTCAGGGTGAGGGAGTTTTTAGTAAAAGCAAGTCTCATAGCGGCCTAGGTACAATACAAGCCTGATTATCCACAGGAGAACCTATCCATGGGTTCGGGTCCTGTGTGGCAGAACCTCACTTCCCACTGGCCTTTCCGAGTGGGAGTGGGGCTACATTCCCACACCATGTGGAACAGTTTCCTATAATATTCAGCAGTAGGAAGAGCTACAGATTTGTTTCTCTGCCCATCCAGGGTAGCAGAATGTGTTCCAAAGCCAACACAGCTCATTATTTTAAGGACCCAAGTCAGGCAGAGCTGTGCACCAAGTAACCTGACTAGATGGAATCACCAGCTGGGCTCTGTGGATGAGTAAAGGTATCAGCTGGAATCTGTACACAGTGTACACCTACCTGTGTACACCACACATATATACCTACACATATACACCTGCATACATATACCCACATGTATGTATGTGCTTAGCTGCTGGAAGGAGAAACTTGGTCTGCCCAGATCCAGATGCCTG
This sequence comes from Artibeus jamaicensis, assembly GCF_021234435.1. NCBI lineage: Eukaryota > Metazoa > Chordata > Mammalia > Chiroptera > Phyllostomidae > Artibeus > Artibeus jamaicensis. The sequence continues at coordinate 590,501 of NW_026521249.1, read as the reverse complement.
TTACTATAAGTCCTATGCCCCTTCTCTGCCCGATGTGGTCTCCAGTATCAAGCCCCACAGATTCTCCCTGCAGTCCTCATGGGACAAGACCCTGTGGACAAGACCCATGTGGACCTCTGCAATTCTAAAGAAGCTGGATGTCTACTTGGAGCTCTTTTTCCCCACTAGAAAAACCATAGGCCCATGGGCCCTCTCAGTGGGCTCTGTACCATCCTGAGGAAGGGGTGTTGGGGCCAGAGTGGTGCTGTTGCTTTTGCCCTTCTAATGCAGTCCTCCTTGGTCTTTGTGACCAAGAAGATACTTCAACCTGAACCCACATTCTGGGATGTTCACAGTGGTGTCTTGGTTATGGAGAGTTGCTAGTTAGTCTTTTTTAAAGGGGTACTGAGAAACTTCTGGCCAAGATGGAAGTATAGGAGGAAACACTATACTTCCTTGCACAACCAAGTTTATGAACAACGAAGATTTAGAAACCAGAATGCAACCAAAACAGAGAAAATTGAACTGTACCAAAGTCCAACAACAATGAACCATTCATCCAGACCAGTAAGAGGGGTAGAGTCGGTGGCTGGCGGAGAGGGGTCTCGGCAGGGAAAAGCAGCCAGACCGACCCAGGCGCACAGGTGGCAGTTGGCAGATCCCTGCCATGGGGTGGCAATGGGCAGACCCAGTGAGGGCACAAGGCAGCTGGCTGACCGCAGTCACACATTCACGTGCAGATAAACCAGGTGAAAAAACGGAGGTGAGACAGACCGCATAAACCAGGGCCCCAGGGCCAGGAAATAAAGCCTAAAAGCACCAATTTGAAAAACTTTTGGGGGTCGAGGTGCTGGGAGAGGCTCCCAGGCTCACAGAGAGTTTGTTAGAGAGACCCACAGTGTTCCGGAGGGTGCACAAGTCCAGACATCCAGGAACCAGCACCAGAAGGGCTCAATTTGCTTGCGGGAAGCGGCAGAGAGGACCAAAATCCAAGAGAGAGCAGAAAAAATGCCATTGCCCCTCTCTGATCCCGCCCCCACATATAGCATCACAACCCAGTGACTTGGGTTGCCCTGCCCTGATGAACACTTCAGGCTCCACACCTCATTCGTAACAGACACAAAGAGACCAAAACATTATAGCTCAAGAAGAAGAACAGCTCAAAGCCCCTGAGCCAATACTTATAAGCAACCAAGAGATAGCCAACCTATCAGATGCAGAGTTTAAAACACTGGTGATTAGGATGCTCACAGAAATGGTTGATTTTAGTCACAAATTAGATGAAAAAATGAAGGCTACACTAAGTGAAATGAAGCAAAATGCACAGGGAACCAATAGTGATGGGAAGGAAACTGAGACTAAAATTAATCAAGTGGACCAGAAGGAAGAAAAAAACGACCAAACAGAAAAGAATGAAGAAACAAGAATTCAAAAAATGAGAGGCTTAGGAACCTCCAGGACATCTTTAAACATTCCAACATCTGAATTATAGGGGTATCAGAAGGGGAAGAGGAAGAGCAACAAGTGGAAAACTTATTTGAAAAAATAATAAAGCAGAACTTCCCCACTCTGGCAAAGGAAATGGAATTCCAGGAAATCCAGGAAGCTCAGAGTGTCCCAAAGAAGTTGGACCCATGGAGGAACACACCAAGGCACATCATAATTACATTAGCAAAGATTAAAATGAAGGAGAGAATTCTAGAAGCAGCAAGATATAAGGGGACAGTCACCTACAAAGGAGTTCCCATCAGACTGTCAGCGGATTTCTCAAAAGAGACCTTACAGGCAAGAAGGGCTGGAAAGAAGTATTCCAAGTCATGAAAGCCAAAGACCTACATCCAAGATTTTTCTATCCAGCAAAGCTTTCAATTAGAATGGAAGGGCAAATAAAGTGCTTCTCAGATAATTTCAAGTTCAAGAAGTTCATCATCACCAAGCCCTTATTATATGAAATGTTAAAGGGACTTATCTAAGAAAAAGAAGATAAAAAAGATGAACAGTGAAAGGACAGCAAACTCACATTTATTAACAACCACACCTAAAACAAAAGCAAACTAAGAGGACAGCTAGACCAGGAGCGAAACCATAGAAATGGAGATAACATGGAGGGTTAGCAACAGGGGCGTGGGAGGAGGAGAAGCGGGGAGAAGGTACAGAGAATAAGTAGCATAGATGGTAGTGGGGGAGGACAAGAATAGTATGGGAAATATAGAATCTAAAGAACTTGTAACACATGGACATGAACTAAAGGGGGAGAATGGGAGGAGGGGGTGTGTAGGATTGAGGGGAAAGAAAGGGAGAAAATGGGACAATTGTAATGGTATAATCAATAAAACATAAAAAAAGAAGAAAAATAAAGGGGTACTGAAATTGGAAATGACCTATGTCATCATCTTAATGACAACACCATTAAGGGGAATATTTCTTACTGCAGTAAGATTGTAATCTTCATTTAAAGACCATGTCTCTTACCGTCTACTTATTGGTATTTTTGTATCAATCCCCTATACCTACATTTCTAAGTCGTATTTTTATTCCTTTTATTTCTTCATGAAAAGTAGATCTTGGGTATTTGTACTCTTTACTGACTTAGAACTTGCCATTTCATAATAAACAAGCCACACAGAATTACCTAGAACTGAACAATCAATCAACCATATGAACACAAAGACATCTTCTTAAGGGTATTCACTTATTCAGATAAATTGGAAAATATCAATGATATTAAACATTTAAAATGTATATATTTTGCACCCTGGTTGGTGTGGCTCAGTGGGTTGAGTGCTGGCCTGCAAACCAAAGGGTCACCAGATCAATTTCCAGTCAGGGCACATGCCTGGGTTGCAGGCCAGGTCCCCAGGAGGGGCTATGTGAGAGGCAACCACGCACTGATGTTTCTCTCCCTCTCTTTCTCACTCTCTCCCCCCTCTCTAAAAATAAGTAAATAAAATCTTTTTTAAAAAGTATATATTTTGCTTTTTTAAAAGGGGTCTATACGTCTGCCTTTGTTGTATTTCCATAATATATTCAGTTGGAGTGAGATGAAAAGAAAAATAAGTCATTAAGGGGGCATTGAAATCTATGGCAAACAATAAGGGAAGAGTGGGTGAGTGAGTGAAGGATTGGGTGAGGTGATGGCAGCCTTTCCTTCTGATTGATCAGTTTCTCCCTTGAGTCATGAGCTAAGAATTCAAGAGAAGAGGCAACAAAATCTATCCAAGTTTAGATCAGTTACCCAACTTCCCACATAGTTAGGATGTGAGTTTGCCTAATCAGCTTCTAGAATTGATAAGCCTGGCCTTTGGGCTGCTTGCGTGCCAGCTGTGGACATGGCCTTCAGCTATGCCCTGCAGACCCAGGATCTAACTTGAGGACCCACAGAGCAACAGGAAAGGTGTGGGGGCAACTTTTCCCACATGTCCCCTTGTCCGCCATGGATGAAAATAACACTACCAAGACATGATCTGCTTGGGGAGGAGAGGCGGCCAATCTCTCAGAGGAGAACACCCAAGAGCTCCTTCCTCGATGGCTTTTATTGGGTTGTAATACACAGGAATACAGGGCAGCAAGGATCAAACAGTAGATAATATTTCAAAGAAACCTGAGGGCTTAGTCTGAGTCAGTGTCTGTCAGGAAAGGGGGTTACAGAAACTTTGGAAGACATACTCATTTACTACTCGGACCCGTATATGAATGAAAGCACTCTTAGCAAAGCAGGCTTCACAAGACTTTTAGAAACTCTTTCTTATGCCCAATTACCCTGGATCCCGCTCTAGCCAGTAAGAGGCTGCACCACCTCCCCCCATCATAGGTTTTCAGGATTAAGTGGATTAGAGCCAGGAAGCACTTCTCCCAGAGGACATGGGGACTCAGGCTATGTCAGAATAGCTGGGGGTGCGAGGGTCCATCACTCCCTCTTTGTTGCAGCCCTTCAAATCCTTCAATGAGGGCCTCCCAAGTGATTCTGTCTGGCTTAGGTTGCCCCTCCTCTGAAGAGTTGTACCCGGCTCTGACTAACCGACCATGCTTTGGGGGAAGGGGGAGGAAGCAGAGGCAGCATTTGCTACCAGAGACAAGCTTTGTCTCCTTACTGGCTCACACACTGGAGGTTGCTCACTCAGTCTTAGCCATGGGGGGCAGTTACAACCCCTGAAACCAGGCAGAGCGGTTCCCAGCAGAGGGGCAGTGCAGTGATGCTGAGTAACATCAGGGCACAGATGGCAGCGTCCCACCAACAGTGACTGTCATCCTGCACAATCAGAGGACTGCGGTGGCTTCGTGGTGGTATCCGGCAGACTTGGAGACATATGGGGAATGCACAGCAGGGATTCTCTCTTCTGCAGTAAGCACCAGGAAGACATTAAGTTGCCTGAGTATAGGAAGGACATACTCTGAGGGCCTAAGGGGCATTTGAAAGAACACAAGACTCCTGCATGGCAGGGATTTCACTGATGAGATGCCCTCCATGAGGTTGCTCTGGCATCAAGTGAGAGCATTGGAAAAGATGAAAGAATCTTCAGGGTAACAGCAAATCATGATTTTCCCCTCTCCATAATTCATCCAGGGCCCTCGATACACTTGCTTCTCCTTCAGCAGCCTCATTTTTCTTCTTTTTTTCCCTTGATACAAATTTTTTACCCAAGCACAGAGCATGATTTGGGTTCTTCAACTGTCCCTTTTGTATGTCATCTCTCTGTTCAGAATGAGACTCCACTCCCATCATACCATCCCTGCCACTGTTCATTCAGTTAACACATTTGGAGCACCAAAAGTATGTGAGTGCTGGGGATTTGGTGGTAACATGCATTTTCTCAGAAGTTGTGATCTACAAGTACCCCAGAGAAAAGAGGGATGTGTACATGAAATGCTTAAAGGCAAGGTCAGGGCGGGGGTGTACTATGTTTTGTCAGGGGACTGGGGAAGGGACAACAGAGGGACTAATGCCTCAGGATGAGTCTGGACAAAATAATAGGAGTTTGTTGAGTGGGTGAGGGAGAGTATAAATGTAAGCCAGAAGAGCCTATGCAAAGATGCAAAGGCACGAAAAAGTATCTCTCTTCTTTCTCCAACTCCTGTTTCCAAATCCATATGCCTTGAAACTTCTCCTCAATCTCCTACACACATCTTGCTCTCTAGGTCTCAGCCTGTGTTGTTGTGTTACTTTGTAAGTATGCTACAATTCCTTTCCCATACATGGTTCTTCTTCCTTCCCTAAGCTATTAAGAAGTCTTGTCTTTCCTCTTCTTTTCTTTTCTCTTCTTTTCTTTTTTTTTTTAAGATTTTATTTATTTATCTTTAGAGGGGAAGGGGGAAGGAGAGAGGGAGAGAAACATCAATGTATGGTTGCCTTTTGTGCGTCCCCTGCTGGGAACTGGCCTGCAGGGAACCGGCCTGCAACCCAGACATGTGCCCTGACTGGGAATCGAACTGCGATAGTGTGGTTCGCAGGCCCGCACTCAATCCACTGAGCTACACCAGCCAGGGCCTCTCTTCTTTTCTTTTTTTCAAGACCCAGTCTTACTAGTCCATGCATTAAATTCAATGTTATGTTTTGCTTCCTATCAGCATTACAATTGAGGGTACAAGTGGTCTGTTTGAAGGAAGCCAGGTTGTGATTCCTCTTTACTTGCTTGCTTTGGCTTTTATATTCATAGGGACAAGGGTCTTGTTTAGTTGACCTTTGAATCTTCCAATACCTAAATTGAACAAAAATAAGCCTCAATAAATGCTGAGTGACTTAATGATTGAGTGAACTTCTGGGATGACTAGAAGAGCTAGCCAACAAAGGAAGTGAAGGGAAATGGCTTTACAAAGAAAGTGACCCCAAGGGGTGAAAGAGGAGAAAAGATTGAGAGCAGTCCTTGGGTACTGTGTACATAAAGAGAAGGTAGACCTTGAAATATTGTTTAGGTAAGTTGAGAGGGACAGAGGAACTTATCTATCCTTTGAAATGAACTCTAGTTTATTTTTATTTTATATAATCTTTATTATAGCTTTTTCCCATTACTATTTAGTCCCCTTATATCACCCTCCCCACAGCAGTCACCACACTGTTGTCCATGTCCATGAGTCCCTTTTCCTTTTTGCTCAATCCCCCTATCCCCTAACTTCCCCTCTGCCCGATTAGCTTTCATCTGCTCTCCATCTGTATGAGTCTGTCTGTTTTGCTTGTTACTCCAGTTTGTTCAATAGATTCCACATATGCGTGAAATCATGGTATTTATCTCTCTCCGACTGGCTTATTTCACTTAGCATAATGTTCTCCAGGTCCATCCATGCTGTGGCAAAGGGTAAAATATTCTTCTGTTTTATGGCCGAATAGAGTTCTGGTGGGTAAATGTCCCATAATTGTTTTATCCACTCATCTATTTTGTTTTGTTATATCTCTTCTCAGTACCCGTGAGGCCTCAGATGTGGTTTTCACCTTGGAATGGTTCATTACCTTAAAGGAACGATTTGCCAGCAGAGGTTCTCAGAGGAAACAGGGATTAACACTATGTGGGGTGCCAGGGAAGCTTTTTAGAGGTAGTAACAGCTAAACCAGACTTTGAACAATAAATAGGAGTTTTTAGGGTAACAGATTTCTACAGAGCAATTTGTGTACTACATTCCGGACTAAGCTTAATGCTGGGATTTTTATTTAGATCAATTGTAGGCTTTCATCACAACTATAAAATTATAAAGTTGTCTTAATCTGGTTTGGTCTTGTTTGGCCTTCCCAGTTCCTTCCTACAATATCAGACTAACTCACTGAGCTCTGTGGGAAAACAGAAACCTCTGAGGAATGGCATACTAGGAGAATTCTCTGTCGCTGTGACCTTCAACAGCTATTCTTTCTAGGCTTTTATCTGAGGAAGATTCTAGTTAAGCTGCATTAAGAAAACTGCTGAAAAATGAACAGCCTAAATCTAAAATTTGTTTTAAGGATTTTAACATTAAATGGAGGTTCAAAACCCAAACATGAATCAATATTATATTGAAATAGACTAAGTGGTTGAAATGTAAATTCAGGGACTGTACATTATAGCATGCCACATTCAGTCTGAATTTTTTTTTCATATTTCAAACACTGAAGAAAACTGATAATCTTGGATTTAGTAAATTTCATGCAGCAGCTGTTTATCATAGTAACATTTTCATGAATTCTGGGTAACTAGGATTCAGAGATACAGGAGACAGCAAGTACTGAGGAAGGAATGGTGATATTTACCTAGAGGTTTGATTATGAAAATTAGAGCATTAATTTCTTGGCACTTGAAATCATGGAGTGTCCATTGCTGTTAGTGGATGTCACACCAGGGAAATCTTATTCCGAGCACAAAAAGATTAAGTAACCCACATTCTGATGTGAAAGACTAGTGCTTTCAGGAGTGAAAAGCAGTTTGGCTTTGTTCTGTTACTTTTCTCACCTTGAGGGTGCACTTGTTTGAGATCGGCCCTGACATACCTGGGAGCCATTTTCTGGACCTGGGCAGTGATTTGCTGTCCTTTGCAGCTCTACAGAGACTTTTGAACAATGTTAAACCTAACAGGCTTCACTGAAGAATATTATTGAAGTCTTCTCTGTATGGGTGAAGGAAGTAGGGGAGAAGATGGGTATACATTAAGGAAGCACAAAAAAGCAACTTCAAGTGCCCCAACATCCAAATCATAGGGCTGCCAGAAAGAGAAGAGGAAGAGCAAGAAAATGTAAACTTATTGAAGGAAAACTTCCCCAGTCTAGTAAAGGAATAGACTTCCAGAAAGTCCAGGAACCCCAGAGAGTTCCAAAGAAATTGGACCCAAGAAGGAACACTCCATGGCACATCATAATTAAGTTACCCAAGATTAAAGATAGGGAGAGAATTTTAAAAGCAGCAAGAGAAAAAGAAAGAGTTATCTACAAAGGTGTGTGCACCCACGAGACTATCAGCTGATTTTTCAAAAGAAACCTTGCAGGCAATAGGGAGCTGGAAAGAACTATTTGAAGTCATGAAATGCAAGGACCTACATACAAGATTACTCCATCCAATAAAGGTATCATTTAGAACGAAAGGGCAGATAAAGTGCTTCCCGGATGAAGTTAAGTTAATGGAGTTCATCATCACCAAGCCCTTATTATATGACATGTTAAAGGGACTTATCTAAGAAACAGAAGATCAAAAACTATGAATGATAACAACTATCAACAACTGAACCTTAAAAAAAAAAACAACCAAAAACTAAGCAAACAACTAGAACAGGAACAGAATCAGAGAAATGGAGATCACAAGGAAGTTTATCAGTTAGAGAGGGTGGAGAATGGGGCGGGGAAAATGTACAGGGAATTAGAAACGTAATTGGTAGGCATAAAATAGAGAGGGATAATAAGTTAAGAAATGTATAGGAAATAGGGAAGCCAAAGAACTTATATGTACAACAAGTGGACATGAACTAAGAAGAGGGGGAGGAATGCTGGAGGGTGAGAGGGGGGATAAAGGGGAGAAAAAAAGGGACAAGTTTAATAGTATACTCAATAAAATATACTTAAAAAAGGAAAAAAAAAAGCATTCAGAATCTCTCAGCAGAACCCACCCAGACCAGACTGAGCCTCCATGAGGAGAGAACTTCACACAGGTCTAAAGCTCAGTGCAGTTCAGATCAGTCAGAGCCTGGACACCAATGGGATTGGCCTTCAGTTGTGCCTACCCTGCTGCCATTGCTCAGAAATGTGCTAGCACCACATTCCAGTAAATCCCAACTGGATCAGAGGAATGGGCATGAACATTCCTTAGGGCAAGATGTTCTCCAATCCTGATGCACTGATGTATAGCTTGGGTACCTGGCTGCCCAGAACAGTTGGTACTGGCTTCAAGGGCACAAAGACATTCCCCCACCCACTTATCACTGCTGATACACACTCACATATGCTGATACACACAGACCCAAAGTCAAATTTTTGAAAATTCTGATGGAAATGTTCAGATGAGCAAGGTGGCAGGACTCCTTTGTGAGGTTGGGAAACTAAGGAAATGTCATCAAGTCTCCTGTCCATAAATTCATCTTCATACAATCAAGTTGTAGCAGCCTTTAAACCAATTTGTATCCCTTAATAGGGTCCATTTCTATCAATCACTGTCAGTCTTGTGTCTCAAAATCAAGAGCTAAAATAGTGCCCTTTTTCCTGCAAAGTCTGGGAAGTCAGACCATACACCTGCCTGGGGCCTGCTGGAATGAGGGATATTTCTGTGTATGCCACAGATCTTGTTCTGAAGATGGAGTCACTGCTGATTCACTGGTGACCCAAGGTAGGCCATACAAAGACATAACCACTGCCTTCTGCCATATACTGTGGTTGATAAATCTCTACCTTTACATACATCCCATGGAGGAGGATAGAAGGAGCAGGAGAGAACTTACCTATAAAATAATGCAAAGTAAAGGAGCAGGGAAAATGTGTAGGAGGTTTCACTAGAGAAGTCAGCCATGCAGTTGTCCCCTTAGGATGTGCTGTTCTGAGGCTGCAAGATGTATTTCTAAAACTGTGTAGGGTGAAGGCCAGTCATGGTCAAAACTAGAGTTTTCCAAAGAGATATCTGTAGTTACATTAATAATAAAGCTTTGAGGTCATAGCTTATTAGCAGACAGACCTCATCTCACTGAATCCTTACTGTAAGCTCAGAGTATTATTGCTTTTTTACAAATGGAAAAATGAAATTTTTAGAGACTACTGCTTTTTTTAGCCAGGGTTCTTCACTTGGTCCCAAGGCCAGTGGGTCCAAAGTAGCCACTGCCTGCTCAGGGCCTCATCTTCAACTGTCACATTCATTAATTTCTCCAGGGCAACATAAGGAAAGGATATTGCAGTAGCTTTCAGCACGTCAGACAATTAAAAGGCACTTAACGGTCTGTTTGGACTTGGCAATGTGCTACACTTCAGACAAATCAAGTTAAATACATTTGGGCGATGTCTTAACACCATTATGGGGATAACTGATATTTCCCTGAATAAGGACAGTGAATCTAATAACCTAGTAACATGATCAAATCATTTTCCCTAGAACATGTTTATGCCAAGAAATAACAGTGTCAGAGATCATGTAATCTTCCCACCTTGTTATCTGACGCTCAGATCAATCCATGCTTGGTGCAATGTCACACAATCTGCTCAGAGCAGACGAGAACCCAGGAGTCCTGATTCCCAGCATTGTACCTTTCCCACCACGCTGTGGGGTAATAAATGTGAAATTTATTTGAGTTAAGGCAGAGAGACGAGAAATGGTTTTTTAGTCTAATGGACACCTTTGAGCAGTGGTTTGGGTGGAGTGGGCTGACTGGAAACAACCACCTTCAGGGAGGCACCTTGGAGAGACTGGAGAGGCAGGAGGGGAAGAGAAATCACAGTGTGTTGTGTGTGGTAACAGAAAGGCTGCTAAGACTCAAGCTGTTCACCACAGTTTGTTTGGATGACCTTGGGAAGGTTCCTGAAATTCCTAGAACCTTAACATTCCGTTTGGACACATAACTGAACAAGTTATTTGCACAAATGGAACTGAACAAGTTATTTGAAGCACTGAACAAGTGCTTCAGTTCTTTCCTTTTTCTTCCTATGGTTAGGGACCTGTGTCTGGCTGGCAGGGGACCAGGAAGGCGTGAAAGTAATCACTTTGTTCAGCAAGAATATTCTTAATAAAAATGACCTAATAAAATGAGGTATTAGGCCCCAGATAGCCTATATTAAGTCAGTTTCTCTTCACTATTGACTTTTTTCATTGTTTTCACATTTTCTTGGGAATTTGTACTTCAGGGGATCCTCTGGGGACATTTAGCTCTAAGTAGATCTTTACAGGCTTTTAGTTCAATGACTCAGAGTGCACGATTAAGCAAGAATTTGTGTATGAGATATGCTGGTATTGGATGAATCGGAAACACCCTGGGTTAAGCTGTCTCTCTAAACTGGTAGTTAAAAGGGGCAGGGGTGTAGATCACAGAATCCTTTGAGAAGCTGAGCACATACAGAAAACAATTTTTCTTGTAACTTCAACATATTCAGTAACCCTATGAAGCCTGTCTATTAATGTTCTTAATTAAGTAATAAATCCTAAATTGAGAATTCATCCATGATGCACCATAACTTCCTTTTTATCTTTTCTTCATTCACTCATATTGGAAACTTTCTATTTTATATCCTTATTTCCTTCAAACCTGTTGTGAAGCCCTTAGCAAGAATACTAGATCTCTGAATATCCACCGTAATAAATTAAAAATACAAGTCCCCCTAAAAGAGAGAATTGTTTTCAGCTTTTCCTTTTTATAAATGTTCTTTCCACCCAAATACTAAATAGTGAATTGGAGGAAAAATGAATAAAGGGTCATATCATAGGAATCATATTGCATAATAGGTATATTTCAAGGCAATTGTAATGTGTGAGGGAAATCAGAATTTCAAAAAGGAATGTGTTGTGTGTTTTTTGATGTGAGATGCATACAGATATTTTCCCCCAAGTCTTGCCCATTTTTCACTCTTACCTTTGATGTTTTTCAAGGCAGGCATTGAGATCTTTAAATTAACATAAAGATCTCACAATAATACAACTGTGAAATACCATTGCCATTAATGCTGCAGCAGAATTTGCCCTAAAAACAAGGAAAGCTGAAATGAATGAGATAATCTGCAAGCTAGTGTCTTCTCATGCAAAACAATTTTCTCATCACAATGTTGTGTCCATTGCAAAAAGAAAAAATAGCTCACGGCATTAATTCCATATCAAAATGGGAATTTGAGATGTTCCTGTGTGCCCTTTGTGCAGCTGGATAGATTAGCACAATTGATTGTGCACTAAGCTTCCAGACTGTTTATTTTAGTAAGTACATTTTGCTGCTATTCTCTGACTAGACTGCTGAAACACTGAGGCTCCACATAACAAAATATTCATTTGTGATCCCTCAAAAGCAATTTCCTGATATATCTTAATCCTCACCCTAATTATCAGGAACTATTAAACCTATCTTAACAATGGCTTTGACCTGTTTCTGGGTAATATTTGCTTATTGATCACCCACCTCAGAAAGATACATTTGTTCTCTTTCCAGGTCAATTCAGTATAATCCCCAGCTCCCCAGCCCCAGGCAACCACTGATCGATCTGCTTTCTGTCACTATAGATTAGTCTTGCCTTTTCAAGAGTTTATTATAAATGTAATCATATAATTCATTCTCTTTTGTGTCTGCTTATTTTGCTTAGCATGTGTTTGATATTCATCCGTGTAGCTGCTTGTTTACGAAGTTTTTCCACAAGGACTTTTGGTTTTCTGATCAGTGATGAGATGTCATGAGTGCTTCCTCAAAGGCATTCACAGAAAATGTTCAGTACGTTAATGGCCAGTGTTTGGGCAGCACATGCACTTGTGTCTCAGTTAATAGTTAGACATGTTCCCAGGACTTGTGGTTACACAGTGTTGCCAAACAGGAGGACATGTGTGTGTCTCCATCTGGATTTGAAGGAACATACATAAATAAATAAAAAAGTTAGAACAAGAGCTTTGGAGTTAAATGTACCTGGGTTTCAATTTATTCTTTGCTACTCACTGCTTTCATGACTTTTGGACAAATAATTTCATCTCTAAAGTTCTGACATCTCCTCTGTGAAAGGAGGAAAAAATCTGGTTGTTGTGTGTGTGCATTTTAGAGTTAAGTGAGTTAGTCTATGTAAAGTACATAGTACCATGTATTAGATAGATTGCCAGTAATAGCCGCTTTTTTATATCACTCCTCTGTTATTTTTTTTACATTTCTTTGCTTGTCTTAAAATATTTAATGCACTTTTGGGTTTAATAACTTTTCATTGGCTTTCATTCTCAAGCATTTTGGTAATTGCCTTTAGCTACTTTGGATATATTTGTATACCGTCACAATATAAGTATGACCAATTTTCCCCTTTTTAAAAGCATATAATTGAAAAACAACAGTATTTGCATGGCATGGGAATTTTGACATTTCTCATATATTCATAAAATACTATACAAATTCCATGGAATACTAAAATAGATAAACGATGTGCAGAAGCATATACGATTTGTAAAAGAGATGCAGTTAAGTCACTGTTATGCCTGTTATGTTAAAAATCATAATGACCACTATAGAAGCTAATGCAACTCTGTGAGGGCTACAATTGTGTGACAATGTAAAAAATTGTGTTGGCTATATATCCTATAAACATGGGCAAAGGTGAGTAACAGACTGAGAGAAACACTTTGACATACGTAACAATAAATGCTTAAAATCGAAAGTATATAAATAATTCCTATGAATTAGAGCTATGGATTTGTTAATGAGTTAGAAGAAATGGAGAGGAAGACGAAGAGTGGAAACAGGCAATTGACAGGTAAAGAAGCACAGCTAAGAAACTTGTAAAAAGATGCTCACCTCACTACTAATCAGAAATTAAAACACAAGATACTGCGCCCGTTTTTTTTTCAGAGGGGGTGCTGGCCCCCGGGGATGGGGCAATTTTATCATCTGTTTTTACCCACCATACCAGCAAAATAATGTGATAATATTAAGCACTGTCGAAGATAGAGCTTGCTATATGCAAAATAGTGTTATTTCAGGCCATGAATGTGATATTCTCTAATGCATGAATGAAAGTATAGAAAACATGGTAGAGATAAACAAATAATCTCATGATCTGCTATTAGAAATATAAGCCTCATGCATTGCTGGTAAGATTATAAATAAGTACAGAAATTCTTAGATGACAATTTAGTGATAAAAACATCTACCTTTGACTTAGCAAGTCTGTGTATCCATATTTACTCTCCTTAAATCTTTACTCGTGTGCAGAGGGTGACATGTGAAGGGTTGTACACTGTTTCCAATAGCAATTCCACTAGTTTTTAGAAACAACCTAAATGCTCATCAAAAAACTGTGTAATACCATGCTACACAATATTATGCAACAGTTTAAGGCAATCAAGTTAAACTATATTTACTCATCTAGAAAGATCTCTAGAAAATATTGAGAACATGAAACTGCAAAACTGTACAGGTGACAAGATGTTATTTGCCTCAAACACACACATGAAAGTATATATGCATACATGTGGAGACTACACGAGACACTGTTAGGGGAGAGAATAGGATGAGGGACAGCCAATGACACTTTATCTTCTTGTAGAGTTTGGATTCTTTACGGTGAGAATTTATTTATATGTTACTTATGTAGCTGAAAATGCATTGTTAAAATAAAAGAATGACCCATAGACATGGACAATGGCTGGGGGTTGAATGTGGGAGTGGGGGGTCGGCTGGGTGGAGGGAGGCAAAGGGGGAAAGTTAGGACAACTGTAATAGCATAAGCAATAACATATATAAATCTTAAAAATAAAATCAAGGTAAATTAAGATGATAATACTAGTCAATGGCAGGAAAATGTTATGAATATTGAGAATAATATGTGGACATACCATATGCACACAGGCAAACACATACATTTGTAATGATAGACTTCTGAGACTGTGTAATATACATTGCCCTGCACAAGTAACACTCCTTTTTATTACAAAACATTTTATTGCAAAATCATAAGCATGTAATTCTGTAACATAATAATATCACACTCCAGCATACCATATAACATTTTAGGTGAAATGTTCAAATTAAAACTATGAATTATTACATACCACCTACCAACCACATTCAAGCAGGCGTTACTTCTGCCGGACCCTGTGTTTCAGAGGGACTCTTGAAACAACAACCACACACTACAACGAGCATTCTGTTAGTGTACATTTTCAAATGCTAAGCTCTCTGCCGAGTGGAGCCTTGAAGTGGGAAGTAGTGAAGGAAAGGAAGAGTACGAGTGTTTCTGAGGTCTCACGGGAGGGGAGAGGAGAGTGAGGGAAGACAGAGGCAGAGGTGTTTTTAAGGTTACAAATTATGAGGTTAGGTTAGGGAAATGAACAGACAGAAGAAACATTGTGTCTCGGTGGAGAAGATAGTTGGTATCATATTTTCTCAAAATGTGAGGGAGCTATGTGCAAAATACAAGGCAAAATGGTAACACTAGAACATTTAAATTAACAAGGGGAAAAATAAAACTTAAAGTAAATAAAGCCTATAATATTGAATTAGAAAGGGATGAGAGAAGAATATACCATAAGAGACCAGAAGTAAGACGGAAGGAAAGAAGTAAGTGTATCGGCGTGACATCGGGAGTGTGTCCAGTGCAGGAGGGAAATAGGAGCAGACAGTGCTGCAAAGCCGAGTCAGAGATCTGGGGGTTTGGTGAGATAATAACACCCAGTGGTGCGCTGTTTATTAAAAATATTTGTAGTGGTGAAGGAAGAAGCAAAAAAATGAATGGGTAAAGACGCTGAAAAATACAAACATAAAGAAAACAAGCATGGATGAATTATAACAGTTAAGGTATAGTGTTTACATTTAAAAGCCTTAAACAGTAAATAAGGGACAGTAAATAATTTTAAAAAATACAAGTCATGAGTAAAAAATGTAATAGTCATAGAATTATATGCACCATATGCCACGGAAAGTGACCTCAGAACACAAAAACATGGGTTTTTTCAGAATTGGGCAGCCTTGATAGACAAAATAATGGGTATGACATAAAGAAACAAAAACATAAGCAATAATCTTAATGTATTAGCTATATACAAAACTGTACAATGTTTCCGTGAGGCATATGCATTATTTTCATACATCTACAGAACATTTGGAAAAACCACTTATGCTTAGCCACACAGAAAACCTCAATGAAATAAAACGTGAGAATTTTACAGGGTGATAAGTAATAAAAAAGTGATCAAAACATGTTGCTACTTGGAAATTATAAAATAGATTCATAGAAAATCCTGGGATCAAGGAATATAGTAAACATGCCATTATAAACTATCTGTGAAGCAATGTAAAGAAATATACTTTGTACCCAAACCTATGAAACATGGCAAAAGCAGAACTTTTTTACTGAACTTAGAAAAAAATAGCAACTGGATATTTTGAAATATCTTTAGTAGATAGAAAATGAATAAAAATATAAAGTGACATAATTCTCATTCTAAGAAATTTGGAAAAGGACAGCAAAACAAGCCAAAAAAATTACAAAGCAGAAATAACTAATAATAAAAGCTTAAATTAAAAATAATTAATGAAGAGAAGACATATGTGTGGAATTTAGTATATTTTTAACTATTTTTAATTACCACTAAAATTGTTAAACTTCTCCTTTGACCAATTAAAGAAAGAAGAGAGCTGAACTATATTAAAATGAGATGAAAAGTCAAAGGTGCAAGAGAGAATAATAGTTTACAAGAAAATGATCAGGTTTGCAGCAACAAATTTGAAATAAATTTTATTACAAAATCATAAGCATGTAATTCTGTAACATAATAATATCACACTCCAGCATACCATATAACATTTTAGGTGAAATGTTCAAATTAAAACTATGAATTATTACATACCACCTATCAACCACATTCAAGCAGGCGTTACTTCTGCTGGATCCTGTGTTTCAGAGGGACTCTTGAAACAACAACCACATACTACAGTGAGCATTCTGTTAGTGTACATTTTCAAATGCTAAGCTCTCTGCCGAGTGGAGCCTTGAAGTGGGAAGTAGTGAAGGAAAGGAAGATACAAAATATACACTGATAAATAAAGTGTACAGTGGAAGAGACTGGAAAGATGATTAGAGATCTATCATTGAAAAAGGCCCCAGGAGCAGATGGGCTTACAGATGAGCTTCATCTAAACTTTTAAAAAGCTTCCCTGGCTGGTGTAGCTCAGTGGATTGAGTGCAGGCCTGCAAACAAAAGGATCATGGTTTGATCCACAGACCAGGCACATGCCTGGGTTGCAGGCCAGTTCCCAGCATGGGACACACAAGAGGCAACCATACATTGATATTTCTCTCCCTCTTGCCTTCCCTTTCCCTCTAAAGATAAATAAATAAAATCTTAAACTTTCAAAAAGTTTGTAATACCATTTATTTAAGTCCTTTAAGACCATGAAAGATAAAATCATCATAACTTTAGTATCCAAATCAGGTAAAGATAGTACACATATGAAAACTATAGACAAATATAATCTTATGAACTTAGATGCACACATTGTAAAGGAAATATTAGCAAACAATCAAGAATTGTCTTTAACACCACACTGTGACCAAATGAGTTAATTCCAGACATGCCAGGGTGGTTCACTGTCAGGAAATATGTCAACGCAATGCATATAGCAACCTCAGCAGGTTAAAGCAGAAAAGTTATATGCCTCAAAGTACACTGAAAGTGTATTTGAAAAGGTCAGTAGGTCAATACCCATACCCAATAAAAATTCTAAGTAAAATGAAGTAGGTGGAAACAAATTAAATATAATAGAGAATACATAATGCTGAAAGCATCAAATATTATGCTAGCAAATAAAAAACACGGAGATCATTTCAATGAAACTCTGGGAATGAACACCTGGCATGGAACGGTGCCTGATGCCACCATTGTCACCCCATGTTGCACTGAAGGTTGCAGTAAGTGCAGGAAGACGCGGAAATAAGTGGCAGGTGTGCATTTTAGAAAAGTAAAACTTCAGATTTCTCATACTAATTTTATAAGTGCATGCTTAGAAATCACCTCTAATTAGAAAAACTAGAATAAAATGGTAACTTGTTTTATTGAAGGTAAGTATAATAAAAATTAATAGCTCTTGCCAAGTCTGGTAATAATCATCTAGAGATGCAAAGATGAAATGAATCCCTTTTATAGTAAGAATTAAAACTATAATATATTTAGGAATAAATTTTAGAAGAAATGTCCTGATCCACATGATAAAATTTAAGCTAAAAAATTGGATTTGGATTAAATTACTTTAGCATGGTTTTGAAAGAAGAAATGCCTGATAAGAAAAAATTAATAGAAGTGTGAAAAAGAAGTCAGGGGGACCTGTTTTACTAGATAACAGAATATACTATAAAGGTGCTGTGATTAAAATCAACATAAGAATAGACAAATAGACTGAGGAAACAAAATTCAAAATTCAGAAATAGATCTTAGTGTATATGAAAATCTAATATATGATAAAGTCAACATTGTCATTCTATGGATAAGGAGTGGATTATTTGAAAGATAATACTTATACTACTAATTATACATCTGGAAAAAATAGGTACATAGAAAATAGGTTTAATTGGTTATTTTATGCCATACAAGTAAACAAATTCTTGATAAACTGAAAGATTTACATGTAAAGGAAATGATAGACATTACAAAATAATATGGGGTACCACATATAATTGAGTAAAAAACTTTGGTAGCTATTGGTATAGGAATAGACAGACTTGGCGAACAAAATATAAAATTCAGTAATAGATCTAAATATATGTAAAAAATGCATGAAAATCTAAAAAGAAAGGTGAAAATATTTGATTGTATAAAAATTTTAAAAACTTGTTTAAAATATTAGGAAAATGTAGACAGACAGTAGATTCGGAAAAAATATTTGTGGTCCAGAGCATAAATATTTATAACATACAAAGATTTCTTACAAATTGACAAGAAGGAAACATATAACACAGTGGAAAATTGAGCAAATATTTGGGAAGACAGTTAATAGAAGTATAAATCCAAATGATCAATAAACATTTTTAGGGAGCATAGGAAGATAATTTTATTTCATTCATTTTTTATTTTATTTTATTTTATTTTATTTTATTTTATTTTATTTTATTTTATTTTATTTTATTCTATTTATTTATTTATTGTTGTTGTTGTTGTTGTTTAAGTACAGTTGTTTCCATTTCCCCCCTCAAGAACTCCCCTCCACCCCACCCTGGAACCCCCTTTGTCTATGTGTCCTTTATACATGCTTCTCGATGACCCTTCACCTTTACCCCATTCTCCCTCTCTCCCCTCCCCTCTTATTACTGTCAGTTTGTTGTTTATCTCAATATCTCTGGTTATATTTGGCTTACTTATTTGTTTTGTTGATTAGGTTCCACTTTATAGGTGAGATCATATGATATCTTTCACTGCCTGGCTTACTTCACTTAGCATAATGCTCTCCAGTTCCATTCATGTTGTTGTGAAGGGTAGGAGTTTCTCCTTTCTTTCTGCTGTGTAGTATTCCATTCTGTAAATGTACCACAGTTTTTTTGACCCACTCATTTACTGATGGGCACTTAGGTTGCTTCCCATACTTGGCTATTTTAAATTGTGCTACTATGAACTGTGTGGTGCATAGGTTCTTTTGAATCAATGTTTCAGGATTCTTAAGGTATAAATCCAACAGTGGAATTGCCAGGTCAAAAGGCTGTTCTATTTTTAGTTTTCTGAGGAAATTCCATACTGTTTTCCACAGTGGCTGCACCAGTCTGCATTCCCACCAACAGTGTACTGGGGTTCCCTTTTCTCCACAACCTTGCCAGCATTTGTTGTTTGTTGATTTGTTTATGATGGCCGTTCTGACTGGTGTGAAGTGGTAACTCATTGTGGTTTTAATTTGCATCTCTCTGATGGCTAGTGATGCTAGGCATCCTTTCAATGTGTCTGTGCCCTGTGTATGTCCTCCTTGGAGAAGTGCCTAGTCAGGTCCTGCCCATTTTTTAATTGGATATTTTGTCTTCCTGGAGTGGAGTCATGGGAATACTTTATATATCTTAGAGATCAAACCTTTGTCTGAGGTATTATTAGCAAATATATTTTCCCATATGGTTGGTTCTTTTTCATTTTGCTGATGTTTTCTTTAGTCATGCAGAAGTTTTTTATTTTGATGAAGTACCATTTATTTATTCTTTCTTTTATGTCCCTTGCTCTAGGGGACATATCAGACATATCAGTGAAAATATTGCTATGTGGAATATCTGAGATTTTCTTGCCTATGTTGTCCTCTAGGACTTTATGGTGCCATGACTTTTATTTACTGTTGTCATTAACTTTATTCTCAATAAACATTGTAAAAGGTTCTCAAAGTCATTAGTATTCATGGAAATGAAAATTTGGGTAACACTTATATATCTTTTCAATCCAATTTATTATAATTTATTAAGGAAGGAATTGGTATTGATTGCTGTTATGAATCCCATGGAGATGGAACTTCCCTGTATATGAAGTTATAAAGTGTTATACTTTTTGGAAAGCTAGAGAGTAGTATCTATTAAAATTAAAAATACTTCTTTTTTTTTTTTACCAGCATCCCTAATTGCAGAACTCAGTGCCATTGAAACAAGCTACCAGTCTGTTTTCTGAGGTTTTTTTTATATTTCACCTATGTGTGAGATCACATAATATTTGTCTTTCTCTGTCTGGCTTATTTCATTTTAGCATAATGCCCTCCAAGTCCATTCAGGTTGTTGTAAATAGCAGTCTCCCTCTTTTTATGGCTGAATAACATTCCATTTATATATACACCAAATTTTCTTTATCCATTCATCTATTAATGAATACTTAATGTCTCCATGTCTTGGTTACTGTAAATAATGCTGCTAAGAACATAGGATTATATATATTTCTTTGAGGAAACAATTTCATCTACTTCAAATGTATAGCCAGAAGTAAAATTGCTGGATGATATGGTAGTTCTAATCTTTAACTTTTTGAGAAATCTCCATGCTGTTTTCCGTAGCGGCTGCACCAATTTACATTCTGACTAACAGTGCACAGGGTTTGCTTTTCTCCACATGTTCCCCAGCACTTGTTAATTCTTGTGTAAGGTAATGTTCAATTGTGGTTTCAATTTGTATGTTCCTATTGACTAGTGATGTTGAATAACTTTTTGTATACCTGTTGGCAATCTGTATATCTTCTATGGGAAAATGTCTATTCAGTTCCTTTAATCAGATTGACGTTTTTCCTTCTGTTGAGTTGTATAAGTTCTCTACATATTTTGGGTATTAACCCTTTATTGCATAACCCTTTCTTTCATTTAGTAGGTTGCCTTTTCATTTTGTCGATGATATCCTTTGCTATGTGTATATTTTTAGAACTGTTTCTGATATGCAATAAGTTACTTTATAAGTCATAACTGTGATTGTTATTCCAAAAACTGGACCCAACTATCAGGGAAAACCTGGTAGAATATAGGCTCGAGAGGTGGAGAAGGATGGGATAAGAAGCTTCTGTTTTTGTTTTAAATATAAACCATTAAGTAATACTTGACTTTGAAACTTCTATACATTTTACTTAGATAAGATAAAATTAATTGACATCAAATTAACTGGCAGCTAAAGATTCAAAGGTAAACTATGAGAATAGGGCTGAGTGTAATACCTATTTGAGTGAAAATTAAAACAAAGAAAAATTAATCAGTTCATTAAAGGCAGGGAAGTGAAATTGCAGTCATACAAAGAAGCAGTAAAAAGTGGATTCCATTAATGTAATCCTGTACATTAAGAAAATAAAGGAAAAATTCATATGTCATCTCAATAGCTGCCAGAAATCACACTTCATTAACTAGTTAAAAAGAAAAAAAAATCTAATGAGCTAGAAGATACACGATAATAGTTTTCTCTTAGAATCCTACAGCATTTTTTCTATTTGAAATGTCAAAGCATTAAAATTAAAATATAAATCTACCATTTTATACATATTAAATATATTAAAATATGTATATTTTTATTTACTGGTTAATCCAAAAAGAAAAGAAATAAGTGCCATGTGTACAGATAGACACATAGCTGTCATTATGTCTGAATAATGTGATCAATGAAGTCCAAGGATATTACTAGAAAAACTTTCTAAACTTAAGAAAATTCTTTAATATATAATATAAAAGTTCAAAAAAAGATATAATTTCTATATAGCAGTAATAACTAATTAGAAAATTAATAAGAGAAATTTACTAATAATAACAATAAACACCATAAAATGCCAATGAATAAGTCCTGTTAATTTTTTAATAAACCATATGTGAGACAAACTATAAAACTGTAATGGATAGTAAGAGATGTATGATATGGAAAGATGCATTTTCATGGGTGGGAAGACTACAATGTAAAGATAACAATATTAATTCCCCCAACTGATAGAAATTAAATTAAATCCAAGTAGGTTATCTTATTGATGTTGACAAGAACTGAAATATTCTTCAGACAATATGAAGAGGTGACTTGTTGACCAAATTTCAAAACAAATTAAAATGCTACATGAAAGTCAGTGTGATATTAACTCATAGGTGGAACAGTGAAAGTAACAAAGGTTCCAGAAATAACATTTAAATGGGAATTTTGTTTATGGTAGAGATATTTTAAATCAGTAGAGGATATTGTAAACATTTAACAAGATAGTTCAGAAATTATATTTCTAACTCCTAGCACAAGCAAAAATAAATTTTAAATGGATTATAGTATTATATATAAAAATAGGTACAAGAATGGTTTTTTATAATCTTTTGATAGGTAAGGTGTTACTAAGCAAGTCACAAAATCCAGAAGCCAGAGGAAATGACAAATGTATTTAAATGCAAAACCAAACCAACCACACCAACATAAATCTTATTACAGAAGATAAAGTTAGGAGAAAACTTTAGTTACATAAAGTTAGGAGAAAATCGACAGGCACGGGTAATTTCCCAGTATAAATATTTATACTACATAAAGAGCTCCTACAATTCAATAACCCCATAGAAAAATGATCAAAACCTTTGGAGACGGAAAAGTTCTGTGCAAATGTTCAAAGCAAATGTTTGTGTGAAAAGTTTGCTTTATAAGAAAAAAACCCTCCAAGTATCAAATGAGCAATTAAGTGCATTCATAATCAGTGAAATGATACTAAAAGAGTTCTAAAATACTGTTACATTCCGAATTTGTTACAGTTCTCAAGAGCAAGATGTATTCATGTCATGCAGAGACTGCACAGAGAAGCATTAGGGTTGATCTGGAGGAAGAAGGAGAGAGAAGAAAATGTAGGCAAGAGACTTTATTGTGGTTCATTCTGGGAGGAACTGGTGAGGCATGGGAGGCAGATTTAGGATAGCTAGTTTGAATAACTTAAGTGGCTTTTGTTTCACTTTTCGCAGTTTCAACTACTTATGGTCAAACATGTTTCAAAAAAATCAAATGGAAAATTCCATAAACAATTTGCAATTTTTAAGTTGCTTGTCTTTTTGAGTAGCGAGAAGAAATGTCATGTTGTTGAGGATGGGCTGTGAATCACTCCTTCATTGAGTACCTACACTGTATTTGCTCCCTGACTTCAGTTGTGCAGTAGCTGCCTTGGTTATCGAATCAACTGTGATGACATCATGGGGCTTGTGTTTGAGTGACCCTAACACTTCATCACAATGCCTGCATCATTCACTCCACTTCATCTCAGCGTGTAGGCATGTGATCATCTCACATTATCACAACAATGGTGAGCACAGAACAATAAGGCATTGTGAAAGACAGAGACCACACACACATAACTTTTACTGCAGCATATTATTATTGTTCTATTGTATTATTAGTTATTGTTGTTCATGTCTTACTGTGCCTAATTGGTAAATTAAACTTTATCATAGGTATGTGTATGTAGGAGAAACCATGGCTATATATATATATATATATATACATATATATATATATATATATATATGAATTGGTACTGTCCACAGTGTCCGGCTTCCACTGGGGGTCTTGGGTAATTCCACCACTGGGGGGAGCCCCATCTAGGAAATGGCGAACCCTGGGATAAGTAGTCTCTTCATGGCCAGCAAGACTCCAAGGTGTCAAAACACCAGATTTACATAAAACTAAAAAAAAAAGCACGATTAATATATTATGTGTTTGGAAATTACAGACATCAGAAATGTCCTAGAAATATGCACACCAAGTATAAACAGTGGTTACTTTTGGGAAAAAGATTAGAACTGATAGGGGTGGGGAGAGGAGACATCGTAAAGAAGACTTTCAGTTTTACTCCATATACTTCTACATTATTTAACATTTTATAAGAATATATTCATATATGTTTTTTAAAATTAAAAGGACTCATGGACATGGACAACAGTATGGTGATTGCTGGGGGGTATAAGGGGACTAACAGTAATGGGAAAATAGACATAATAAAGATTATATCTTTAAAAAGTTAAAAGATCATTGAATGCCACTGATTCTCTTTATATTCTCTTGAAAATTACTGTATTTTATTCTTCTAACACTGAACAACTTCAGGAAGTGATTGATCGGATGGTAATATGTACTCTTGTCAGTCCCAGTGAGAGAAAAGTTGCTTTGCATCATTTTCACTTCTGCTGCAAGCAACAGTGAAGATACTCAAGTACTCAGTAGACTGGTAGAATAGACTCATCTATGCTATTATCTCTGCAGTATGATTTGAGGGGTGACTCATTCCCTCAAAATATCCCTTTTATTGTTGGCTGCAGAGCCCACATTTTAGCCTGGTCCTTTGTTCTTTGGATTTAGATGCTTTTTATTCTCCTGGGCTCCTGGTAGCACTGCCACGGGGGAAATTGCATACCATTATCTGTCCATAGCACCTGAGCATAATTACCAGCGGTTCCAATAAGCCAATTTAGTCTTCCAACCTCCTCCCATCATCCTTTCAAAAAGCAAACAACCAACCCAAACTGGGTGTCCCACTTACAAGAACTTTCTCTTACTTGTTTTCACTTCTGTGCATCTTGTTGAAGATAATTTTTAAAGCTTGGAAAGTAGTTGAAAATGGTCCTGTGGGAATGGATATTTTAATAAACCTTTAGTGGAGGAATGAAGAAAGGTGAAAAAAGAGTAAGACCCAGACATTAGAAAGGCTCTTCTGCTTCTGGTAGGAGAAAGGAATGGGGTCTGGTTTGTGGAAGAGGAGCAGAACACCTGGGTTTTATCTATAGTGTCTTTGGGCTGAAATCTGAAAATTTGGCCTGAGCATCAGAGAAAGTAAATGCCTCTTATGTGTATATCAACAGCCACAGGGCAAACAGTGATAAATAAGTATGCTACTGAAATTATACAATGGAAAGGCTTGGAGTTTATCCCAGTGTTGTTCTCCATGGGAGGTCCCTGTCGTAGCAGCCTCAGCATCACATGGCAGCATGTTAGGAACGCAGATTCTCAGTTTCCCCACAGAACTACTCAATCAGAGAGCTGGAGGCGGGGCCCAGCAAGGTGGGGTTTATGAAGCCCTCCAGGTGCTTCTGATGCACACTACAGTTTGAGAATTCCTATTCTAGATCCGGGGTCAGAAAACTTCTTTTCTCTAAAGGGACAGATAGTAAATATTTTAGTCTTTGAAGGTTGTAAGGTGTCTGTCTGAACTGCTCTGCCATTGTAGGCCATATGTAACATAAACGAATGAGTGTGGCTGTTCCTTTAATACTGTACTTATAAAAGCAGGGATTTGGCTCATTAGTTGTGGTTTACAAACCCCTGTTCTATGTAATAACAGGTAATCCTTATTACCTTATTACCTAATAACATGTAATCCTTATATCTTGTGAGGCTGGTATAATGGTTTGTATATGTTAACTCATTTATTTTCCCCAATATGCCATTAGGTAGAAATTGACAATGAAATGAGAATTCCAGTTAGCAAGCCAGAATCCAAGCCTTATTATACTGCAAAGAAACCCCAACATGTGCTCTGACCTGGAGTTGAACAGGCGACCTTTTGACCCTGCAGGGCAATGCTCATGTTTGGGGGGGGCTCCATCCAGAGATTCCCCCCCCCCAACTCCAGCCACCACGGATGAAAATAAATCTACCAATACATGATCTGCTTGGAGAAGAAAAGTGTCCAATCTCTCAAGGAGAAGGACCAGGAGCCTATTCCTCAATGGGCTTTTATATATATATTGGGTTCAATTTGCACAGGAATACAGGTAAAGCTTGTCAATCAATGTCAAGGAATAAGGATCAAATGATAGATAACATACAAAGAACTATGAGGGCTTATTCTTAGTCAGGGTCAGTTGCCTATAGGGCTGTAAACATTGGGGAACAAACTCATTTTATGCTCGGACCCTTATCAGATAACTGAGGGCGTTCTTAGCAAAGCATGTTTCACAGGATTTTATGTATTTTTTCTTAGGCCTGATTGCCCCAGCGAACCCGCCCTTTCCAGCACAGGGCTGCACTGCCCTCTGTCATTGTTTCAGGCTTAAGTCAAGCAGGGGAAGGAAGGCAGCCAAGAGATTAGGAGATTTCTCAGACAGAATGAGGACTCAGGCTATGTCAAAGCTGAGGGGCAAGGGTTCATCACCCCCTTTTCCTATAGCTCCCCAAGTCCTTCCCTAAGGGCCCCATTGTGACCATGCCTGTCTTAAGTCATCCCTCCCTTGAGGAATCTTACCCATCATTGGCTAACCAGTCATCATTTGCTCAGGGCCAAGCAAGATGAAGTAAAAGGGGGCAGAGGCAGCACCCCTGCCAGGGAGGTAAGCTTTGTCTCCTTAATGGCTTAGGGTCCCAGAGTCTTTCACTCAGCCTTAGCCATGGGGGTTACAGCTTCTGAAACCAGGTAGGGTGGTTCTTAATACCCATGGGCTACAGTGTAGTGATTGCTGGGGGTAGGGGATATAAGGAGACTAAGTGGTAATGGAAAAGTAAATAAAATAAAATAGACTTCAAGATCATAAATCAACACAGACTCAGAAAATCCTATGAACTATTTAATCTGGTCATAACTGCTTCTCATTGAATCATTCTTTGCAGCATAGAGGTTAAGAGCACACACACTGGAGCTGAACGGTCCAGGTTTTTACCTTGAGAAGTTAGTTTCCCTTTCTCTGCCTGTTTCTTCATCTGTAAAATGGGATTAAAAACCATGACCATCTCATAGGGAAGTTGTGAGTATTAGAATAAACACATCAGGACCTGGACCAGGCCTGATACACAGTAACTGCACAGTTTACTGTTGCAATTGTAATTATTTTTATATGGCTCTATCAGCACACTCTGTCCCTAACTCAATGTCAGCCATTGTGTTATTTATTTGACACTTTCTTCACGCACTCTTCTGCTTGTGTATGAAGATTGGTCTCTGGTGTATCATCAGCCCCTCTGGGAATACCCGGAGTGTCCATTTGCCCCCAGATACAAGCACTTTTCCTTTCCCGGCCTCTGTTATTGCTCTGACTGTCCCAAATTGCACAGCGCTCTCTGCATAATAGATGCTTACCAAAGGCTGTTGAACTAAACTGATCTGAACTCAGTTTTCAGATGCTAAGGGAACTCCCACTTTCTTCACTTTATCCCTTGGTGCTCTTTACCCTTGGTGCTTCACTTTATCCCTTGGTGCTCTTACTCTTGTCTCCACCTTCCTGACCTCAGATTTTCCACGAGCCATGCTTTTGGGCCCCAGAATTTCATTAATGTGTTCTAAAAGAGCAGGAGTTCTGAATAGGGTAGCTCAGTTCCTTTTACCTTGGAAAGCGGGTATTTGGGGCTCGTTGTTGGTTGATACAATGTTTGGGAAGCACTACTGACATATCATGGACTGGAGACAAGGATGCCAGACCCTTGCACCTCACTGCCTCACTGGGGCCACCAGACTTCATGTGTGCCCATGATTATCTGAGCAGAGAGTCTAATTCCATCCTGCATAGAAATTCAAAGTATTTTTGGCATGGTTTTAATAGTAGCTAAGTTTCCTCAGAACTATTCAAGACAAGAATCGAACGTGGTTTTATTTATTTATAATTTCACTGAGAATTGTTTACTGTTTCAGGAAGGCACAGCATTGAGTGCAATGGCAGTCACTCTGTCTGAGTCACCAGTACCAGGTTCCTGTGAGAGTCTATTTACGGCTGTTGCGTCAGCGGTGACTCCACTGCGCAAGCATTTGACTACTTCCTTAGGTCCTGTAGGGAGGATGACTGAGCATTTGCATATGAAAAAGCATATTGTTCAGTTATAAGTTATGTATCTCTCATGTGAGTTCATGTGTTATTTTTTTACTGTAGTATATTTGTTACAGTGTCAATATACAAAGCAAATTCAGCAAAGGGAAAAGGCATGCAGGGTGAGGTCTGGAGGAGGCCTGCCACAAGCTTTCAAGACTCTTCTATGAGTCACAGAGGACATGCTTACCTCCCCAGCAATGGTCTGTGATAGCATATATGCAATGTGTCTACCAGAGAAACTCACTAAAGCCTCAGTGTCCATGATATTTATTAAGGGCTGGTCGGTCACACAGGTACATTTTGCCTAGCATGTAGCAAAATTCTAGTCTCCCAAGAGGAAAGCAGGCATGCAACATAAACCACATCATTTATACATACACTTCAGGCACAGTGAGCCACTCTGATCTCTTTTGGGGGAACCCTCTGAAATCCAGATTGCAGCCCAGGGCCAAACTTTTAAGCAGGCCTGTCAAGAGAGAGCAGTCATGTCTGCTGTGTTAATTTTTTTCTGTACAATATGTTATACTATCTATGAATATCATTGGTAAACAGTAGTGGAGAATTAAAAAATATTTGTTTACAAGGGACATTAGTTCTGACAGATTGAGAACGACTGCCTTATAAAAATCAGCCTTATGCCCCCAGATAACCACCTTTAGCATTAAGAGAACTGACCCAAGTTATGTAATTAGTATTTTTTTGTTATTGGTCTCATGTGCCCCAAATCAAATTTTCAAGTAGATATTAAGATTTTAAAAACAATATGTATTACTTCTTTCTACTACCAATAGTCTGTTAATAGAAGGGTAGCAAATGGAGCATTTCTTTTCCTGTATTATTAACAAACCCAGAAAGGCCTATTTTTCTCACTTTGTTTTTAATGTGTAAACTCTGTTTTATCTGGGCATAGTAGATACTCAATAAATGGCCATTGCCTCTGCTACTCTTAAAATTCTACTACTATTCACTCCTTAGCAAATCCAAACTTGAATTTTTCTTTTAAAGCTAAAAATGTCATTGACTTTTATTATGGGTTACAAACCTGATTTTGACTTGAGAAGCAAGTATCATTCCAATATTATGGCAAAGCACAAAGCATGTCATACAAATAAAAGTATATTCTGGTGGCATCAGGTCACGTCTGATGGCCTCCTGGTTGACACCATGCTGTGGAATGAAATAATAGCCCCAGCAGGCCCTTCCTGAATACAATGTGCGTAAACAACAGGTGTGCTGGTTAATTGTTTTCTCATCATGGTGCATATTTCACACCCCATAACTTCCAAATGAAATACCAAAAGAATACATAAAATTAAATGATTCAAAGATTTAAAGGGTTTCTATTTTTATGGTAGAGTGGGAATCCACTGAAATCTTTAAAAGGAACTATAAATGTTATTAGGAATGTCCCATAAATATGTAAATTTTTTTGCTTTAAAAACTGATATTTGAAATGAAGGCGACAACCATACACACACACACATACACACACAAAGAGTCACATACACATTAAGGGACAGTAAAAGCAATCCATACTTATATTTCACAAAAAGAAGGGATTAGTATCTCATGCCTCCTTTTCTTTTTTCTTTTTTTTCTTTTAATTGTTGTGCAAGTACAGTTTTCTGCCTTTTACCCCCATCACACTTCCTTTTAAATGAGCATTATTTTTATTATTGTTCAAGCACAATTGTCTCCATTTTTCCCCCACCACTCTCCCCTGCCCCACTGATCCTTACCCTTAGTCCCACCCATTTTGGCTTTGTCCATGTGTCCTTCATACATACATGTTCCTTGATGACCCTTCACCTTCTTCCCCCCATTATCCCTCTCTCTCCTCCCCTCCTGTTACTGTCAGTTTGTTCTTTATTTCAGTGTCTCTGGTTATATTTTGCTTACTTGTCTGTTTTGTTGATTAGGTTCCACTTATAGCTGAGGTCATATGGTATTTGTCTTTCACTGCCTGGCTTACTTCATTTAGCATAATGCTCTCCAGTTCCATCCACACTGTTGTAAAGTGTAGAAGCTCCTTCTTTCTTCCTGCTGCTTAAAATTCCATTGTCTAAATGTACCATAGTTTCTTGATCCATTTATTTGCTGATGGGCACTTAGGTTGCTTCCAGCACTTGGCTATTGTAAATTGTGCTGCTATGAACAATGGGGTACATATGTTCTTTTGAATTAGTGTTCCAAGGTTCTTAGGGTATAAATCCAGCAGTGGAATTGCTGGGTCAAGAGGTAGTTCCATTTTTAATTTTTGAGGAAATTCCATACTGTTTTCCACAATGGCTGCACCAGTCTGCATTCCAAACCAACAGTGCACTAGGGTTTCCTGTTCTCCACAACCTTGACAGTGCTTGTTGGTTGTTGTTTTGTTTATGATGGCCATTCTGACAGGTATGAAGTGGTATCTCATTGTGGTTTTAATTTGCATCTCTGATGGCTAGTGATGCTGAGCCTCCTTTCATATGTCTTTGGATCCTCTGCATATCCTCCTTAGAGAAGTGTCTGTTCAAGTGCTTTGCCCATTTTTCAATTGGATTTTTTGTCTTCCTGGAGTGAAATCATGTGAGTTCTTTATATATTTTGGAGATCAAACCTTTGCTCAAGGTATCATTGGCAAATATATTTTCCCATACAGTTGGCTCCCTTTTCATTTTGATGATGTTTTCTTTAATTGTGCAAAAATTTTTATTTTGAGAATTCCCATTTGTTTATTCTTTTCTGCATGTCCCTTGCTTTAGAGGACATATTGGTTAAAATATTGCTGCATGGGATGTCTGGGATTTTCTTGGCTATGTTCTCCTGTAGGACTTTTAGCATGTCATGACTTATATTTAAGTCTTTTATCCATCTTGAGTTTATTTTTTTAAATATTTTATTTATTTATTTTTAGAAAGAGCAGAAGGGAAGGAGAAAGAGTGGGAGAGAAACATCAATGTGTGGTTCCCTCTCATGTGTTCCCTACTGGGGACCTGGCCTGCCACCCAGGCATGTGCCCTGACTTGGAATCGAACCAGCGACCCTTTGCTTCACAGGCTCGTGCTCAATCCACTGAGCTACACCAGCCAGGGTTGAGTTTATTTTTATGTATAGTATAAGCTGGTGGCCAAGTTTCATTTTTTGCATGTAGCAGTCCGTATTGAAACAATGCCATTTGTTGAAGAGGCTATTTTTACTACATTTAATGCTTCTGCCCGCTGTGTTGAACATTAGTTGATCAAGGACATGGGTTTATGTCTGGGCTCTCTATTCTGTTCCATTGATCTCAGTGTTCTTATGCTAGTGCCAGCCTGCTTTGATTACTATGGCCTTATAATATAGTTTGATATCAGGTATTGTGATCTCTCCTACTTTGTTCTTCTTTCTCAAAATTGCTGCGGCTATTCAGGGTCATTTATGGTTCCATATACATTTTTAAAATGTTTGTTCTAAATCTGTGAAATATGTCATTGGTATTTTAATAGGGATTGCATTGAATCTATAAATTGCTTTGGGTAGTATGGACATTTGGATGATGTTAATTTTTCCAGTCCGTGAACACAATATATAATTCCATTTGTTTGTGTCTTCCTTAATTTCTTTCTTCAATGTTTTGTAGTTTTCTGAGTTCAGCTCTTTTACCTCTTTGGTAAATAAACCTCCTAGGTTTATATTTCTAGATACCTTATTTGTTTGTTGCTACAGTAAATAGGATTTTTTTCTTGATTTCTCTTTCTGATATTTCATTGTTGGTATACAAAAATGCTTTTAATTTCTGAATATTGACTTCGTATCCCTCTGCTTTACCAAATTCACTTATTAGGTCAAGTCGTTTTTTGGTGGAGTCTATAGGATTTTCTATGTCCACTATTATGTCATCTGCAAACAATGATGGTTTTACCTCATACTTCTCAATTTGGATGCCTTTCATTTCTTTAT
This sequence comes from Artibeus jamaicensis, assembly GCF_021234435.1. Lineage (NCBI taxonomy): Eukaryota > Metazoa > Chordata > Mammalia > Chiroptera > Phyllostomidae > Artibeus > Artibeus jamaicensis. The sequence goes on along the minus strand of NW_026521249.1, from coordinate 558,803 downwards.
CTTGTCTGATTGCTGTGGCATTTGAAAGCTCCACAGAAGTGCAGCATTATGTGACAATAGTCTTCTGTTGCTATTTTCAAACTAGCCTTTGACTTTTGTAAGGGAGAGAACTAGAGCATAACTGCCTAGAAGGGACTGAATCAGCAGTTACACTGGCAGCCACCCTCTTTGTTGCACCCCTCACTGCATGAACTTAAAGCCAGATGAACCTACTTCAAGTTATGTTAAGTGATTTTAACACATAAGTATGTTTTGTAAGATTCTGTGTTACCATCTGTTGTGAAACCAACCATTTGCTGGCATAAATCCATATGGCTTACCACTCCCATCCCATTATAAGCCCAGGGATAGTAGTTAAATGCAAGCAGCAGTGAAACTTGAAACAGCTAGTTAAGCAAGCCACCTCCATTGTATTGATTTCTACTAATGTTCCCTTTCCTCTCCCATCTGATTTGCCTTCTGTTACAGTGGTTTGATACTGGTAGCTTTGGGGTTCTTATGGAAAAGCCCTGTCACTACTGAATGAATTTTTACTGACTTTGCTGAGGATGTGAAATGCTATATTTAGAGATAAAATCAGATGTGTAATGTAACTGAAGAGGCCATGAGTGCTTTAACTCTTAGTTGTGTCCTCACCTGACTGTTTTTGTTCTCTTTTTAAGGGCAGGCTGAGCAATGCAGACATGTGAACTATATCATTAATTAGGGTTGTCATAAACTGTGCCATCCGTTATTATCATATATTAAATTTGTGTGGATGACCATCCTGGAAGTTTATATTAAATTTGGCTGCTTACCTTGAGTATGTTGTGTTTCATTAGCCACTAACCTATGTAGAAACACAGGAGAGAGTTATAATTTGTCTGTGTCCATGGATAGTGCAAGGGCAACTATAACATTAGGAATTAAAGTCCACTTAACTGCATTTGTACTAAAGAAAGTTGGCTTTAGGATGTCATCCTTCTGAAATTAATCCTTCTGAAATCAATATTGGTTCAGATATTTCTAATACATTGTCATGACTGAGATAACTTTTGCCTTTCAAACTTGTTCCTTTTGGCTGACATTTCAAGTTGACTCATTGAGTCAATTGAAATAGGCTGGGTTATGCCATGGTAACAAACAACTACAAAGTTTCTATGTCTACAAACATAAAGATTTACTTCTTAGTCATGTTACATGGCTTTTATGGGTCAACAGGGGAGCTTGGCAAATTTAGATGCTTAGGAGACATGACCGATGGAGTAGCCACAATCTCAAACACTGCTAGATGCCAGGCCAGAAAGAAGAGAATTCTGGGAGATCTCATATCACCATTTAAAAAGCTCTCATCTGGAGCATTCCACTCATAATTCATTGGCCATAACTAATCACATAGCCACACCCCAACCTCAAAGGGGTCAGGAATTACAGCAGACATGTTCCCAGAAGGAGACAGAATTAGATAAATTTGACAAGCAGCACTCATGATCACCATATTCAATAAATACCCTTCTTTCTTTCTCTACTTTAGAAACTAGAAGGTCATCTCTGCTATTTCCCAGCTGCCCTTTCTCTTTGGAGAGTCCACATGGACCTGGTTCTGGCCTGTGAGACCTAAATGCGAATCTGCTCTGGGGATTTATGGGAAAGCTTTTGCTTTCCTGATAAAGGGGGTCAGACAAAGCTATGGTGTTCTTCATCCACACCTACCCCTTCTTTCTCTCTGAAGACTGAGGCAATGCTAGGATATGTAGCAGCCATCTTGGCATGAGTTTCCCCTACCCAAAAAGAAAAAATATGGCAGAGTAGAGGAAAATGAGCAAGTGGTTTCTTGATGATATCAGTGAACTATTGTGCCACCCCTGGACTGTTTCCTTTTGGATATCTTGCTACATGAGAAATATACACCCCTATAAGTTTAAGACACTATAAGTCAGACTTTCTCAGTTTTGTTTGTATATTATGGGTTGGTTTTTTTTTTGCAGCTGAACATAATTCTGAGACAGTCCTTATTTATTTTGAACTTTTCAAGGAAAAGATCCCATTTAGAAGGGTATACTACCCACAATCATCCCAATAACATTAAAATATGGTTAGCAAATTTCTGATACATGACCCTGTTTTAGACTACTTTTGTCAATGGGTCTTTTTGGCTGGCATTTTATATTAGCTCACTTTATCAGCCTATCAGGATAGGCTATGTTATGATGTAGTAACAAACAACTACAAAAATCTCAGCAACTGACCTCTAAACTTTTGCTATTTGAGAAAACAAATCCCTGTATGTTTAAGCCCCTGAAGGTTAACTTTTCTACTTCATAGCTAGTGCAATCCACTACTAAGAGAGCCTCACTTATTCTTAAATTCAAAAGAATGCCTTATCTGCAATCAGCAAATATTTTCAGGTTTTTTTTATAAAGAGCTATATGAAGAAATTACTCCATAAAATACTTTGTTAAGAGTTCCCAGTGTATTTCTCAAGGTCAGCTCCATCATCTGAAAAAAAGAAAAAGAAAAAGAAACTGCTGAAAATGTCTTTTATAACATTTTTCTTTCTCTTCCCTCTTTCCAAATTGAAGAACTTCCTAAAAAAAAACTTTAATAAAAGTCTAAAGCTTCCATTCTGTAATTTTAAAAAGTCCTGTTTTCATACCTTTTTGGTTTAACCTGAGACATGTAGAGAAGAAAATCTGTTAGGAATACAATGAAGGAAGGCAGGAGAATGAACTATGGCTCTGGAAACTTTCTCAAAGCCTTGAAACTAGCTATGAGAATCCCTGCCTCTCCTGAGAATTTTACAGAATGTGGCTGAAGTCTCTCAAAATGCAAAACACCTTGTAGAACAGAAACTGTAGCTTGGTCAACATTAACCTTGACAACTTCATCTTCTGTCATGTGAATGAACGAATGCCTACACACTCGAGCATTCAGGACCTTGAACATCCAAACTGAAGTCAGGTGGCAAAAAAATTTGTTTCTCTTTTCTTCCACCTTCTTTCCCATACCCATTCTCTCTTTAAATTTTTAACAGATTATGTGAATGACTTCAACAAAAAAAAATCTAATGAGAGCCTCTTCAAAAGCACAGCCGGATGGATTCCTTGCTTGTCACCACCCTCACTCCCCAGAAGGACAGCACTTTGCTTTATGACCATTTATTGATCTCTAATATCTTTATGGACCATTGTCTCTTCTTTGCCTCCTACAGGCAAAAGCTAAGAGTTAGATAATAGTATTAATTTTCCAGACATCTGCACATATGTTGTTAATGGCCTTTTGAAGTTTGAAAATAGTTTCTCTATGAGCCCACCACAGGGCTAAAATGCCATTAAGGTTTAGATTGCAACAATACATAATACCCATAGCTGCAGAGCTCAGCTTGGCAATGAAAAGAAAGTTCATTTATTTTAGCGGAGATTCAAATCAATGTGAGTTCCTTGCCCAGCCGGGCCAGTGCCTCCAGGTTCTGGAGGTAAATGCAGGACTCAGGAGAACTAAAATCTACCCATCATTATTCACACATGGAAAGTCTGAACCATGAGAGGACTACATGTCACAGGCAACATTTGGAGGATAAGGGAGCAGTGCAGTGATTGGGCATCATCAACTTTTTAGCCATGGTCTGAATATTAACATCAGAGAAGCCTCTGGTCCCCTTCTCAGAAAAACCACTTATAAATGCATAAAATAAAAGACATGGGACTATAAAGGAAAACAATTATATTGAAGTATAGTTACTATATATTTAAAATATATATGACATAGGAATGCATACTCTTCATTTCCAATGCATGAAACAAGTTCAAATGTCAGGTCCCAGTTTTTAAGTAATGATGCCAATACACAATCTTTAGAGATATTTCCAACAACTGTAATGTGACATGAAGATGTTTGTGATTTCTGTTGTTGACAAAGTCAACAGTTTATATACCACTGTAGTTTGATGCCTACATTAATATCTGGATAAAATGCTAAATTTTAGTTCAAGTTTTGTGAAATTAAAGATTGGTTTTCTTTCTCCAAGTTCACAGCTGCTCTGGATTTTATCTGTGGGCCCTTAGTGTCTCAAGTTAAGAAGCCATGAGAATTATATTTTCTGTGTCCTAGAAATAGTAAGTCTCTTTAGACAGGACCATTATCTGTATTATTCCTCCCATGCAGAATTTAATATTAGACTTTAGAAAGTATTTGGATGACCATGCCTCATATTTGATGCCACCCATGACCATTTCTTAGCAGAGCACGTACCCTGAGTTGGGTTGTCTGGAGTAGAGATGGGTCCCCTGGAAATACCTAACATGCTTTCTTGTCGGACCTCTGACCACTGATAACCACATTCAGGGCTAGAAGCACCTTGAAAAGTTTGTTCTGTCTCTTTACACAAAGCTACCTGGCCAGGTGCTGGGGCCCTACCAGAGACAATGACATTATCACCTGCTTTACCCGACAGGAAAAGGTCACCATGTAGACGGTACCTGCTTTATAATCTCACATCTGAAACTCTCAGAAAACAAAGGGCCATTTCCAGGAGTACTGTGTCCATCTTCCTTAGGATTCAACATTGGTTCTCCCATGGAGCACAGCCTTCAGGGGCAGTAAATTCAAGTCAATCTCCATATGAATGTTATTACCAAGTAATTTCTTTAAATTTATGAAAAGTAAGTTTTAAAACCAGGAGAGTTTTTAAAAATTTCTAATAGTGTACCAGAGGAACGGGTTTAGCTTGTCCCATTACACAGTGAAAAAGCAGCATTTCATAGCAGCAGCCTACGTGATAAAATGACTGTGGCAGCTGTGAGAGAGAATCTAATATGGGAATTGATCTGCAGGTTCCAATTCTGTAAAAGCCAACCTTGATCAACATAAATGCCAATAATGAGATTGTATTGAGAACTGCTTAACTCCTTGTGATGATTCTGGGGTCTAGTGACAGTTTCAAGAAGTAAATGTGAAAAGAAATTTAAGATTCTCAAAATTACTCCATTGACCAGCAGCAGACTACATGGCACTTTGGTGGCACGTGACCAAGTCTATCTTGATCCAGGCTAAAATTGATTAGAAATAGAGATTGTTAAAAGATTTCATATGTGGCACTAATACTACATGGTGCAGTATAATAACAGTTGTTATTGTATTTACAGTTAGACGTTTTAGTTTAGGGGGCAGGGCAGGAGAAATTTAGTCCTCTTACTGATTTGTGTCTTAGGGAGGCCATGTCTACACAAGGCAGGGCAGAGGAAATTGTCCATTCTTGGAGACTGGTGAGGACAGGTTATAGGGAGTCATCATTTGCCATATTATACACCTTTACCAATTGTCTCTGCCCAGGTTTTTCACTGAGAACTGGTTCTCAACTCTGTTTCATATTAGGGACCATAGAGAGCAGTAGGACAAGTGTCAGCAAGTGAATGTTAGGGTCAGGAAAACTAGGGAGTATTAAGAGATGTGGAGTTGCTAAAGGGGAGGGCAGGAATGTCAGGTGGGTGGGCACAGAAAGAAGAATGTGCCTCCAAGACACGGCTCTGCACACTTCTACCTGGGGTCATCTTGCTGCGTGCCTGCAGGATTCCTCCCCTATTTCCAGTCTAGGCAGCAGCTGCCTCCATGGTGTAGGTGGCCCTCCTGTGGGACAGAAAATGAAATACGTGGAAACAGACAAGGGCTTAGAACAAGCTGCTTCTAACATTCTGATTATAAAGCAACTGTAACTCAGAATTGACAAAAACTGGCTTTCCAGGAAATAGTTACCTCCTTTTCTCTTGCCAGAGAGATTTTTCTGCTTCAGCTGGTTGACACTTTGTGGAGTTTGGGCTCTTGTGTTGCAAACTGTCATCATCACTTATGTGCTACCAAAATGGTGGTTTTTCAGTGGAGGTGACTCTTGCTGGAAATCTGTTTCAGGACTTATTTTCGGTGTGCAGTGGCAGGCATACATTGCTCTCCATCACTGCTTGAGGATAGAGAAGGGAAAGAAGCATGCTACTCTATTATTGAAAAATTATGTTAAAACTCAAAATTTCATTCTTACCCCAGTCAGCATAGTAAAGGCAACCTAACTAGATCCTTGTTTGATTATGATATCTTTCAGAATCTAATGATTATCAGACAATGTAGGAATCTGTGCAGCACATAGGTCTTAGAAGGGCCCTGGGTTTCATTTAGTGCTGTTTTGTCAACATCTTGAAATTCTTGGTATCTTTTCCTATAAACAGCCCTCTGTATGGGGCCCTACAAATCGTGTCACTGGTCCTGAAGAAAGCAACATTTATTGAGCATTTAACCTCTCCGAAGCAGCTTAACTGATTGAAACTCTTATCATAAGCTTATAAATTCAGGGGTTCATTCTCTTGAACATCAAATCTTCAATAAGCCCCTTAGAGCTAATATTGTTATCATTATCCCTGAAGGAGACTAAGATGCAAAAAATGAAGTAACTTGCCCCAGGTCACACAAATCCAGAATCTGAACCCAAGCAGGACAACCCCTGGGGTTCCATGCTCTTCTGCCTCCCAGTGTATAGATGTTGCAAATGGTGAGGGTGGCTAATCGTGCAGCTGAGCCCAGGCTTTATCCTGTGTGTTTAAAAGCTGTTTTTGTAGTTACTATCTGCTTTATTTATTTTTTAAATATATCTATTGATTGTGCTATTACAGTTGTCCCATTTCCCCCCCTTTATTCCCCTCCCACCTGCATTCCCCACCTTTAGTTCATGTCCATGAGTCGTACATATAAGTTCTTTAGCTTCTATATTTCCTATACTATTCTTAACCTTCCCCTATTTTCTACCTACCATTAATGCTTCTTATTCTCTGTACCTTTTCCCCCTCCCTCCCCCTCCCATTCCCTTCTGATAACCCTCCATGTGATCTCTATTTCTGTGATTTTGTTCCTGTTCTAGTTGTTTGCTTAGTTTTTTTTAGGTTCCATTGTTAATAGCTGTGAGTTTGTTGTTATTTTACTGTTCATATTTTTTATCTTCTTTTTCTTAGATAAGTCCCTTTAACATTTCATATAGTAAGGCCTTGGTGATGATGAACTCCTTTAACTTGGCCTTATCTGGGAAGCACTTTATCTGCCCTTCTATTCTAAATGATAGCTTTGCTGGATAGAGCAATCTGGGATGTAGGTCCTTGCCTTTCATGACTTGGAATATTTCTTTCCAGCCCCTTCTTGCCTGCAAGGTCTCTTTTGAGAAATAAGCTGTTAGTCTAATGGGAACTCCTTTGTAGGTAACTGTCTCCTTTTCTCTTGCTGCTTTTAAGGTACTCTCCTTATCTTTAATCTTGGCTAGTGTAATTATGATGTGCCTTCATGTGTTCCTCCTTGGGTCCGACTTCTTTGGGACTCTCTAAGCTTCCTGGACTTCCTGAAAGTCTGTTTCCTTGGCCAGGTTGGGGAAGTTTTCCTTCATTATATTTTCAAATAAGTTTTCAATTTATCGCTCTTCCTCTTCTCCTTCTGGCACTCTTATGATTCGGATGCTGGAACGTTTAAAGATGTCCTGGGGGTTCCTAAGCCTCTCCTCATTTTTTAAAATTCTTGTTTCTTCATTCTGTTCTGGTTAAATGTTTCTTTCTTCCTTCTGCTCCAAATTGTTGATCTGAGTTCTGGTTTCCTTCCCATCACTATTGGTTCCCTGTATATTTTTCTTTATTTCACATAATATAACCTTCCTTGCTGCCTGGGTCTTTTTTATGCTGTTGAAGTACCCAGTGAGTTCCTCGTGCATTTTGATAACCAGTGTTTTGAACTGTGCCTCTGACAGGTTGGCTATCTCTTAGTCATTTAGTTGTATTTTATCTGGAGCTTTGAACTGTTCTTTCACTTGGGCCTTTCTTTTTTTGTCTTGGCACACCTGTTATGTAGTAAGGGGCAGAGCCTTAGGTGTTCCCCAAGGCAGGACAACTCACATGGATGCGTTGTGATGCTGTATGTGGGGATGGGGTCAGAGGGAGAACAATGGTGCTTGCTCTGCTCTCTGCCAGTGTTCAGTCACTTCCCCCACTGCCTACAATCAAATTGGGCCCTTCTGGTGCTGATTCCCAGGTAGGTGGCTTTGTGTACATCATAGGAGCCTGTGGGTCTCTCCAGCAAACTCTCCTGTGAGGCTTGGAGTCTCTCCTGCTGCCACCTAAACCCCCACAAGAGTTTTCAGTCAGAGGCCTTGAGGCTTTATTTCCCTGGGTTGCATGGTCTGTCTCATTCCCTAGTTGTTCCTTTCAGTCTATCTGCACCTGAATATGGGACCACCTGGTCCACCGGCCACTGCCTTGTGATAAGTACTCTCTACCCAGCTGCCCATCTCGACCCCTCTTACCTGTCTGGATGAATGTTTATTCTTAAACTCCTTGGTTGTCAGACTTCCATACATATCTATTTTCTGTCAGTTCTGATTGGTTTTTGGTTTTAAATTTGTTGTTCTTATTTTGGTTGTGTGAGGAGTCATAGTATGTCTACCTATGCCTCCATCTTGGCCAGAAGTTTGGTTTTAAATACTATGTCAGCTAATCAGAGGTTTGGGCCCACTGGATTCCAGTTAATTGAAGTGTTGCAGCAAACACCTCAGGCTGTGGCCTCTGGACCTGGACTTCACTCTAGTGTAGATTGATGACAGACTGGCCCAGATGACATTGTCAATGTTTAAGCTATTGGCTTTCTGAATAAGTGATGCATATTTTATGTAATGACTATTTTAATATACTGAAAGGTTCAAGGGCACATATTTCATTAGTTTTTGATCAATAGAAAAATATTTATGGAAACAAATTTTACCACCCCACATAAAACAGCTAAACTAAATGTAGAAAATTAAATGTAATACATGTTTTGAAGTCCCTGGGATTATTAACATAGAGTATTTAAAGAGAAATATTTGTTGTAGTCTTCAACTCACAGTCTGAGAAAAAACTTATGTCTTTCAAATCAGTTGATTGCTAACAAGTGCTCAAAGCAGACTACAGTAAGAGTTACTTTTGGGGAATTTGAATTCCCCATTGCTTCTAAAATGAATCTTTTCTCAATAATGCTCATTTCTTTGTATAGTTATTTATAGATCCATAACCAATTCCTTTTAAAAATAAGAACTCATATTTGATATTCTGTGAAGTTGAAAATGCTGCACATGATATGCATTGAAAGGAAAGCTCAAAGATAGATTACTTTGCATCTTTTAAGAAAGTTTCCATGAAAGTAGTTTATGAAAATTAACAAATCTGTACAGATTCGAGAAGACAGAATAATTTTAGGATTATGGTAACTTAAGACTGTCTCAGAAGAAAATAGGGAGATTATGTTATGTATTTATGCATCAAATATCCATTTAATACTTCACAATTTCCAACCTAGGAGATTAGGAATTTCTTTTCCCACTTTCTTTTTTGGTGCCTATTCATACTGTTTACTGAACATGCTTGATTAGAACAGTGTTGTGTGCCCGTGCGGTCTGAAGCAAAAACAGTGGAAATATCATCTCATGTCTTGTGGAAGGTATGCCTTTTTATTGAATTTTCTGATGCACTTCTAACTTTCTAATCTTTCATACAAATATTTGTCCTATCATATCCATGCACTTTCCTCTTGGACGTTACAATTGAGTCTTTAACTCCCTGGAGGATTTGCTGGAAAAACTTAGGTGCAATTTTGACTTGAAAGTCTGGCTTTATTTCTATCTTAGAGTCTTTTTTTTAAATAGCTTCTCCTAATATGTCTGAAAAAAACCAACAAAATTTAAATTTGAATACAAAATATATTAAGCAAACTAATAGAAAAATAAAAATAAATCCACTCGACTTGATAAATCCTATGTAATAGCTGGAAACTGCCATTTGCCAAGAAATGATTAAGCTTAGTGAAATGTATTTTATAGCTAATCCTTTAATGTCTGTTTTACATATTACCTTTCCCACTGCTAATACTGAACAATATTGTAAGCTAGTAATTTTATGCCCTATATTTCAAATTGCTATTAGGATGCCACATAAATAATAATTTTCAACACTGTTTATGATATGGTGAGACATTTCTTTCCATAACGTAAAGTAACAAGGGATTTAAAAACTGCTGTGGGGATAAAACTACAGGGGAAGGGGGATGGCGATCTGTAGCAACAAAGGCTGTAAAGCAAACTGAAGTAAAAAAAAAAGTCTGAAACCCTGGTAATGCACAGCCTAGTACTGATTGTCAAAAGAGGTGAGACTATAGGCCTTCATTAAACATTTAACCAAAAATTGCATTTACATTATATGTCTTCAAAATGGTGTAAAGTGAACATGACTCCAGCTGCTTGTCCTGTGAGAGCCCAGACACTAGGACATTGGGCTGTAAAATGCAGAAGAGTGCACATCGCAGAAGCGATTTTCATCAACAACACTGTGATCTGGTTCTTAGCCCAGCCCCATGCAGGGAAGTTTTGTGGGAGCGTATCTTGCAGCCTGTTAAGGCACCAGAGGTTATATAATCTCCCACAATCTGAATGTCATTTGTTCTCTTTTTTCTTTTAATAATGAAAGAAGGCACCCAGCTTATAAATAGTTTTATGTGCATTTTGAGGGGCTCTCCAAAACCGTGACAAGGCATTTCCCCTACCTGGGAAATTATCCACTAGTGTTCAGCAATAATTGTTTGATTTTAATGTTTTCTCATTGGAGTTAAAGACCAGAGCAGGACCCAGGTCTGCTTTCCTGCATAGCCCAGATAGTGTATGGAAACATTTAGCCTCACAGGAGTTACTCTCTGCCTCCAGGATCAATGATTAGAGGAGATCTCTGGAGTGCCGCTGGCTGTGATTTGCACAGTTCTAGCATGCAACAGAAGTGAGGATCTTAGATTAAACCCCTGCCACTCCTTTAAGGAAAAAAACGCCAAGAAGGCATAGAAGCTCTGTGTATCTCCACAGCATCTCCATCCCCTCTGAGGGGTCCTTCCAGTCTCTTCTCCCAGGCCTCTTCTTTGTCAACACAGGTAAAGGTAGTGGAGTCCCACAGCCAAGCTCAGCGTTAGGAAAAAAATGTGTGGGGGCAAATGAGTAAAAGAAAAAGCATGCATTTTGGAGAGAATGCTGGATTTAAATCTCAGCTCTGTTATTTATTTACTTACAGTGTAACTCACCACTTTCCCCACTTGAATTTGCCTCCGTGGTCTTCCTGAACCACTGGGTTGGCCAAAACATTCATTCCTTTTTTAAGTAGAAATAAAAGACACAGTTTTCATATTCACCAATAACTTTATGAAATAACATATTCACTGTTTCATTCCACTACCTTGTGCCATCTTTCAGGCAACTTCATAATCCTGTCTTCCTAAACTTTTTTATTTTTTTGAGCAAAGAACTCCTTCAGGTACATTTTGCAGTCTTCCAGGGAATTGAAATTTTTTCCATTAAGAGAATTTTGTAAAGACCAAAATAAATGGAAATCCAAAGATGCAATGTCTGTTGAATACAGCAGATGGATCAGAACTTCCCATCCAAGCTGTAACAATTTTTGCCTGATGATCAAAAAACAAGTGGTCTTGTGTTATCCTGTTGGAGGACTCTCTTTTCTGTTGACTGATTCTGGATGCCTTTCACTTGGTTTTATTGGCAGCAGTACTTGCTTGAATTTATAATCATTTGGTTTCCCAGAAGAAGCTATTAATAAAGAATGCCCTTCCAATCCCATCATATATACAACATCACCTTCTTTGGGTGAAGACTGGCCTTTGGTGTGGTTGGTGGTGGTTCATTTCACTTGCCCCACAATCTCTTCCATTCCATATTATTGCAAAGTATCCACTTTTCATTATCTATCACAATTTGTTTTAAAAACAAAATGTTTTCTTTATGTTTCAGTAGAGAATTGCATGTGGCAATATGGTCAAGAGGGTTTTCTTCACTTATATGGAACCCAAACATCAAAGCAATTAATACAGCCAGGCTGGTGCAAGTGATTTTCAACACTCAGTTTGGGTATTTTGAGTATGTCGGCTATCTCCCACATTGTATAATGTTGATCATTCTCAATTAATATCTCAATTTGATTGCTATCAACTTCAACTGGTCTACCTGACCACAGAAGCCTTGTCCAATGAGAAATCTCTAGCACCAAACTTCACAAACCACTTTTAACACATATGATCAGTCACCATATACTGCACAAATCTTTTTTTTGCATTTCAGTTGTTTTTACCTTCTTTGAAGTAATAAAATATAATATGCTAAAAATGTTGCTTATTTTCTTCTATCTTCAATATTAAAATGACTATACAAAAATTCACCAATTTTGATTTATTATTTATTTTTTATTTAGATTTTTTAAAAACCAAAACCTTGCCATCTATTTTTAATAAAATTCAAATGACACAGGGGAATAAATAGTTGTGTGAAAAAGAATGTAAATTCAGTTGCTGAATACAGAGTTCTATATATTTCCATTAGGTAAAATTTGTTTTTTTTAATTATTTTATTGTTGTTCAAGTACAGTTGTCTGCATTTACTGCCTACCACAGCCATCCTCACCTCCCTCCCCTGGCAATTTTAATTTTTTTAATGCACACTGATATGACAGCTATTACAATACAGTCTAACAAAATTTTTTTCAGATGAAGTTAAAGACAATGAAGTGCTACTAGAACCATCTTACAGAAAAAAAAACATTTTGGATGACCCCATATTTGCAGAAAAATGTAACAATCTTTCTTAGGTCTGAAGAGACCTTTGCATAGTTTCTGCCCCAAAGCCTCCCCTCGCCCTCACTTTTTTTTCTGTCTTGTCTCCTTCACTTAAGTGGTCATTTCTTGTTTTTAAAATCTCATCTCAGTTACTGCTTTGCAGGGAAAAGTCCTCCTGGAGCCCCCTGCTGAGGTTTCCATGGCACACAACATTTAGGGGACTTGGTGGCAGGAGCTGTGCTTTTTCATTATCATACCCTCAATAAAACAACACAGTGCAGAAAATGTCACAAGGTGTAGCCCTAATGTCTGTGTCCAGCTTCAAATCCCTTACCTGGACAACTCCTGAACTTATGTTTTTTAGTTTTCTCATTTAGAAAATTGAGGTCATAATAGTTTCTATCTTGTTAAGTGATTGTAAGGGTTAAATAAAAAAAGTAATATAAGCACTTTGCACATTACCAGCATGTATTGAGCACTCAATAAATATTTGCTGTTTTTATCCTTAGTTTTATTTTTCAGTTAGACAGATCCAAATTTATATGCAAAATTATGTTTTCCTGGAGAGAACGTAGAGATCTAAGAAATAACATCACTAATACTAGTAATATTGTAAATACAAATAATAATATTAATCTGATGAAAGTATATTTTTAAATAAATGAATGGAGTATGTTTGAGTATAGTAAGAAAAGATATTACATTGCACTTGGAGGAATTTTTTTAATCCTACGTAGATCATCTTGTCTAATTAATTTATAGTCTTGTTTTAGTAAATTGTTTATAATACACTATCATTATCCAGAATTAATTGTAGAATTAAGAGTATGAACTCTGTAGTCAGACTGTTTGGGATTTAGATACTGTTTATGTGATCTTAGGCAAGATTTTTAACTCTGTAGCTCAGTTTTTTCACCTATAAAATGAGAAGAATCACAGTTCTTTTGGGGGATCATAATGGGATTTAAAAGGATAATATATGTGAAACACATATTTGGTACTAAAAAGAGCTCAGTAAATGTTCACAACTTTGTTGCTGGTGTTGTTGTTATTTCTTTTCAATTACCTGCCTCTGATAAAGGATTTGAGCTGGAAAATCACCAAAGCGACATAGTTCACTTGATGGGAGAAACCCAAATAATGGGCTTTAGCACTTAGGAAGAAATAAGCATCTCAGTTTGCAAAAGAGGCCATTGAGTGTATCAGTTCCCCTCTTCCAGGGCCAAAGTAAGCAGAATGTGGTAGAAAGAGTTTGGATTTAGAAGGAAGGCAGATCTGAGAGTCTTGGCTCTACCATTTATTGGAATATAAATTTGGAACATTGGAAACCTTTCTTAGCTTTAGTTATCTTGAGTTCTTCATTTCTAAAAATTAAGATAATAGCTTCCACACAGGGTAAGGTGAGATAAGATTAGAGAAAGGACTATACATAGTTTCTTCTTCTCCACAGGGCAGGAGATATTTCATTTCTTTTAAATATATGGTACCTTGGACTCCAAGTGACCACTGATACAATTTCTATTAGTCTGGTAAAAATAGAAGGTCAAGTTATTTTATTTCCCCCAATCCCTTTATTTCCATGAAATCAAAGGAAAATAATTGTTTCCCCACTTGTAAAAAACAAAAAGCTACAGAAGTCCAGGAGACATTTGAAAAATGAAGCTTGATTAATAATGTAAAGTGCCATGTAGACAATTTTACAAAACAGCAGGGCAATGAGAAAGCACTTATTAAAGTACCTGTTAAAGTAATTAGTTATAAAAATGGAAATTTCAAGGCACTTCTGTATGTCTTAGATTCCAGAATAGGCTCGGGCTGTGCTGAATCACTTCCTCTCTCAGATCAGAGTCATAAGGAGACAAGAGGAGGCTTCAGAGAGTCTTAGGATCCACAGGCGAGCAAGTGTGAATCACTCTTGGGCTCTGGCTCTCCAGCTGCCACAGGACTGAGTGACCTGGCCGGGAAGCCCTAACCGTGTGCCCTGTTTCCCGGCACTGCAGCTTCGCTGCTATGTATTGATTATTTCTGATTATTTCTGATTGTGTGTGTATGTGTGTGTAAAGATACCAAGATATTTGGGAGCATGAGATTGAGAGCTAAGCCCCTGTAACCTGCACAGAATGTTATCTTATTCATATTTAACTGTGTTACTACATTAACCTCAAACCAACCCCCACTTCTGCCTCCATATCACCTTTACTCTATACCAAGGTCTCTTGCATATTCCACCTCAAAAACTTTTTCCCCCTCACCTGTGTGTTTAGGCCCCTCATTGATATTATAGGCTCCACTAATTAGCTTCCTTGAGTCCGTTCATAGTTCATAATCAAAACTCCATACATAGTAGATGCTTCATAAATTCTTCTTGTACTAATTAGAGTGGCAGCTCCCAAGGGCAAGGTCTGCTGTTTGCATCCTCATCCATCTTTCCGCTGGTTCTTACCCTTCAGGTCCGCAGGGCAGTGTTAATGGAGTTTCGGAAGACAGGGCAGATTTGAAATACTCCAGTCATCAGTCTGAGCTGCAGAGACCCTAAATAATACTTCCTAGTCACCAAACCAAATGCTCCTTCCTTAGGCAGCCACCAAATAATCAGGTTGTCATGGTAGCAGAGACCCTTGGAGAAGGTTTTGAATATAGCTGTGGAATAATTGTTTCAAAGAAATTTTATAACCTTGGATCCAGAGAGGTAGAAAAGAGGATGTAGGACCATGTCATTTGCAGAGGCACCATCCAGAGAGAAGCAGCATCCACTCGGGGCACCTAAAGATTGATATGCAAGGCAAGCCTACATTGTCAGGGAAAATAATCATTGCAGCAAGGACTTCTGTGGATGGTGAAAAGAAAGAAAAATTAGCTATAAAAATTTCAGGCTCTGAAGTGAGATCAAATCTTGATGGACATTTTTTAAAGGGCCTTTAGGAGAACTTTTGAAAGGCATACTTCATGTTGCATCAGCAAAATGACGGAATGCAGGTATTATGTTTTATCTTTGTATCCCCAAGTGGAAATAATGACATAATTAATTAAACATCAGCTTTTATCCAAAAAGATTTTTTCCTAGGCTCAAATTTTTGTAAATTTTACAAATGACCATATAATACTCAGTTATATAACATGCAGTTATATAATATTCAGTTTTATAATAAATTCTTAATGGAACAGAATGAAACCTGTGAAATGTGAACCAAGGGTCTACCACAATATCACTTGATGGGTTTTGAAATGGCTGATGAAAAAATTACATTTCTGTGTAAGGCAAAAATGTAAGTCAAAATATAAGGCTAGGGTGTGAATAGCTAAAACTTGTAATTTTGGATGATCATTTGGTGAGTAAAGCTTCCAAACAAAAATTATCTAAATCAGACTCTGAGCTATTTTGAGCTATTTGGGGCTATTTCCCTGAACTTTCTTTCAGAGCCTTAGGTACACCTATGAAAATTGCCTTATTACCCAACAGAAGGAACAAGGTTTATTCACCTGGATATGTCTAATTCAGAGCCATATGCAGAACAAGTCTCTTAAACATATATATTAAATCCACCACAAATGTTTTCTCCCTTTGTAATAGAGGATATCCAGAAAGCTGAAATCACAGGAGATCACATGCAGTTAGCAATATCAAAAGAGGCTCAGAGGGTTTCTTAATAGCTCTCTTTAGACTTGCCTGCCTTGTGATGGGATTAAAAGGGATGAAACACAGGGCCTGGGGCCAGCCTGGGACTGAGTTGAGGGAGCAGAATTGGGGCTCTAAGAAGCTTTCTGGAAGCTGTGAATTGAGAGCAGCTCTCTAAATTATGCATGGGGATTTGAAAACAAAGCTAAAGTTGAAGAAGCAATAAATTCTTCATTCAAAAATTTCACCTAGTATCCAGACCACCAGATCTGTGAGGGATGCTGATCCCTAAACAAGGCCAAGTCCAAATGCACCACCAGCCATGACAGTGGGAGCACCAGCACTCAAATGCAGAGCAGGCAGGAGCGAGTGAGAACTGTGCATGAGCAGCAAGTGACCCAGGAGGCTGCCAGGAATCCATCCCTTGGGGAGGGTGCTGCATAAAGACACCAGTGGTGAGGGGGCAGAGTCCAGGAAATTCCTCTACTCCTCTAAATATCCCACCACAAACTTTTGAGAGTAGAAAAATGCCTTCTAATGGGTGGCATGTATTGTGTGTTGAATTCAGAGAAACGTGGTTGGCAAGAATATTCAGCACCAGGTCCTGTGACAATAACACACTTTCTCACTTCATAAATGAACAGGAATTCTAGAATTGTGGGCATAGGAGCCATCCTTTTCGATTGAGAGAGCTTTTCCACAAGGGGGAAAAGAACAACTCTGGGGAATATAAAACAGGACCAGGACCAAGGTAGACTCAGAATACCAACCCTGTAGTGTCCACAAAGGACTCCGTCAAAGGGATTGAAGCAGATGAGATTAAAACCAGCAATTCACACCCACTTTCTGTTGCTGAATCTGAATTACTTGCGTTGGTAGAGTCCATTAATCAAGTGCGTGCCATATTTGCTCTCAGGACTTCTCTTTTGTATTGATATTTGGCTTTTAATAGTTACAGGGGGAAATAATTGCATGCATGATTATGGCTTTAGATTAGTTCTCTCTCCAAATCTGAGTGAAGAGAAGGAAGCAATGGTTAAATGATCCATTTGGGTTTCCCTTTTTACATCTTAAACTGAGTCAATAACTTCTGAAATCCTGACATAAAAAAATTTACATGTTTCTTCTCAGACTTCAGGAAGTAGAAAAGCTGCTCATCGCCTGTTTTACTTGATTTTTCCATCTTAGTTTTCCACTCTGCCAAAATTTCTCAGATAAAGATCTGTTTTCTACCATCACCTTGTGCCACTAAACAAGGACAGAGTGTCTTCCTGACCTTAGCACTCAGAGCCTTGAAGACATCATCTCTGTACGGAGAAAAAACCCACAGGCAGAATTCTATTAAATGCAAGGAGCCTTCACCGAACATCCAAATGCCTGCAGCAGTGTTAAGTGAGGAGAAGCAGAAAGTGGAAAGCTGGTGCTCCAGCCCTGCTCTGAGAGGCCTGAGCACCCCTTCATCTCCAGCTCCACTGCCAACCTTGACTGGAGAGTGGCAGCATCAACACCCACCACCCTGCAGGGTCGCTGTGCCTGCCCCCTGCCAGAAAAACACAATCAGTCCTGGGCTCAGTCTGACATGGGGGGCATTTCTCTGCCTTGACTTAACAGATTATGAAATGTGCAGAGAACCTGGAGCTGACTAAATGTTGGGTCATCCACCCAATATTACTAACCTAGTGTATGGATCTCGCATTGGCTGCCTTGGCAATCCCAGATCTGCAAAGCTGGGTTTTGTAGTTTACACTGTCATGAGGCATGTGTTCTGACTATGGATTGCAATGCACCTTAGTTCATCACTCAGATTCCCCCACTGATGGCCCTGTGTATTGACAGAACATAGGCCTTTCCCTCTGTCGCTTGAAGTCCTCAGTGTGAGATGTTGCCTCCATCTGCTAATATAAACATTATATACACATGTGCGAATATGTGTGTGAATATATTGTATATATAATGTGTGTGTATATATATGTGAATACAGGTATCCCCTTCTTTCCAAAAGTTTGCTTTATACCACCTCACTTTAACCAAAGACACATGTTAACACATATTTTTGTTAACCAAAAGATATACAAAAAAGCCTTTTTGCTTTTAAAGAAAGATGAAAAGTAAAAATAGCATTCATCACTTATTTTGGCAAAGCCATTAGCAGCAGTGTGCACCCCGATGGGGAGAGGGACCCCACCAGTCTCCTTCCCCAGGGAGCCACACTCAGCATCTCCGCATCAAGCACCACGGCTTTGAACTGTGTTTTTGAGTATCTGGGCTTTATCTCAATTTATTTTCAGTGTCTTTTAGGAAGATGTGTCCTAAGGTGTCAGAAAAGCCTAAGAGGGCTCATAAGGGTGTTGCACTTATGTAGAACTGGACATAATTAAGTGTTTTGATAGTGGTGATCAAAATAGACATTGTGTGTGTGTTGACTTTTGGTTCTAGAAATGCGGTTTCCATGTAAACTAAAGGCAATTGCTTCTTCATTCTGCATCATTTTGACATACAAAGTTTCACAGGAACGCTTTCCTTTCAGACAGCAGGGCAAACGTTTATGTGTATGTATTGATTGAGTTGCTAACCTGTATGCTGCAGAGTGCTTATCTCAGAGGAGGGCTGGATCAGCCAGGTTAATATTAGCCGTGACAGCCAA
Organism: Artibeus jamaicensis; assembly: GCF_021234435.1. NCBI lineage: Eukaryota > Metazoa > Chordata > Mammalia > Chiroptera > Phyllostomidae > Artibeus > Artibeus jamaicensis. The sequence continues at coordinate 539,916 of NW_026521249.1, read as the reverse complement.
CAGACCCCCAAATGAATAATGGGTAACGCCCACTGTAAGTTTATTTCTTCCTTATTCAAGAATTGCGGGCAGTGTGAGATGCTCATTTTTTCACCTGTAAAATGAGGAGAATCACAGTTCTTTTGGGGGATCATAATGGGATTTAAAAGGATAATATATGTGAAACACATATTTGGTACTAAAAAGAGCTCAGTAAATGTTCACAACTTTGTTGCTGGTGTCGTTGTTATTTCTTTTCAATTGCCTGCCTCTGATAAAGGATTTGAGCTGGAAAATCACCAAAGCGACATAGTTCACTTGATGGGAGAAACCCAAATGGGCTTTAGCACCTAGGAAGAAATAAGCATCTCAGTTTGCAAAAGAGGCCATTGGGTGTATCAGTTCCCCTCTTCCAGAGCCAAAGTAAGCAGAATGTGGTAGAAAGAGTTTGGGCTTATAGAAAGCCCAAAAGAGGTATCTCTGATCCCCAGGTGACTCTCTCTCAGTTTGCAATTCAGGAACCTAAACTCCTTCCACCTAGTGGCTCCAGTCTTTAATATATGGCTCCTGAGATTGCTATGCAGAGTTGGCTGCATTAAACTGGTAGAAAGGGAAAGGACATGGAGCACCCCAAGCTGGAGATATTCATTGGACAGGACAAACATCACTTTTGCTCACGCTCCATTGGCTAGGGTTTATCATGTCACATGACCACATCTAACTGCAAAGGAGGCTGGGAAATACAGTCTAGGTGAGTGCCCAGAGGAAGGGGGAATAGGCTCCATAACAACTAGCCAGTCCCTGCTACAGAGACAAAGCAGAAATACAGGGCTTGGCCTGCATTTTCATAGAGCTGAAAACTTTTAGGAAAACATACCCTATATGCAGGACAAATTAAGCAGTTGTTCACTTTAGATAAAGGGCCAAAATGAGGGGGAGGATTGGGTGATGCCATCCATCCAGGTGAAGAATCCACTGTGGGCTGGGATGATGGACAACCTTGCAAGAGGGTGTGAATGCAGTCCCGAATATGGGCAGGGTTTAGATCAGTTAGAAAGATAAAAGCATCAGCTGGGAAGTGAGGGGGTCCCATTGCAGAAACAATGTAACTTGTCTAGCAGGAAAGGAGGCATAGACTGTTGTGCATCTTCAAAGGAAGCATTTTATCTAAAAGACCTCTGGTTTGGAAATGTGTGGCTAGGAGTATCTATGTCTAAGACATAAGTGGAATCTTGGTTACTGAGATAAGGTAAGAGATAATGTGAGGGCAATTTCAAACCTACACTGAATCATCCTTCTACCTTTCATGTCTAAAACATTACAAAATTCATGTCTAAATCCAGGATTTATCCTGATTTGTAGGTTAAAGATTTCAAGTTTGAAATATTTCCGGTGAGAGATTTTATGATAGATACTAACAGTAAACATGAACTATGGGTAAGTATGTGAGGCAGAGTTTGTTCTCTAAGTAGGTGGGCTTTTTTTAAGAGGGCATGATATCCTCCTGTCACTTATACTTTCTAACAACTTTTAAAAAATTATCAAAGTATAATTGGCATACAATATTTTATATAGTTTCAGGTGTACAACATAGAGATTCAACATTTACATTCCTTACGATGTGATCACCACAATAAGTCTAGTAACCATCTGTCAGTGCACAAATCTATTACAACATCATTGACTGTATCCCCTGTGACTTACTTGTAACTAGAAATCTGTACCTCATATTCTCTTTGTCTTTTTCACCCATTACCCCACACCCCTCCCCTCTGGCAACCATTAGTTTGTTCTCTGTCCCTGAGTCTGTTTCTGTTGTTTTTTTTTTTCTTATTCCACACATAAGTGAGATCATACAGAATTTTTCTTTCACTGTCTGACTTATTTCACTTAGCATAATACCCTCTAAGTCCATCCATGTTGTCACAAATTATAAGATTTCATTCTTTTTTATAACTAATATTCCATTGTATGTATAAACCCATCTTTTTTTCATTTTTCAGTGGACACCTAGGTTGCTTTCATATCTTGCTATTGTAAATAATGCCACAATAAAAAAATGGCACATAAATCTTTTTGATTTAGTATTTTTGTTTTCTTGAGATACTCAGAAGTAAAATTGTTTGGTCACATGGTAGTTCTATTTTTAATTCTTTGAGGAACCCCCACCCTGTTTTCGGCAGTGGCTGCACCAGTCTGCAGTCCCACTGGTAGTGCACTAGGTTCCCTTTTCTCCACATCCCCTCCAACTCTTGTTGTTTGTTGACTTCTGAAGATAGCCACTCTCACAGATAAGAGGTAACATCTCATTGCTGTTTTAATTTGCATCTCTCTGATGATTAGTGATGTTGAGCATATTTTCATGTCTGTTGGCCATCTGTATGTCTTCTTTAGAGAAGCCTTTATTCGGATTCTTTGTCTAACTTTTAGTAAGATTGTTTGTGGGGCTTTTCAATGTTGAGTTGTACAGGTTCCTTATAAATGTTGGACTCCAATAATGGATACCCCTTATTGAATATGTCTTCTTCCATTTTGTGGATGGTTTCCTTTGCTATGTAGAATATTTTCATTTTGATGTAGTTTCATTTGTTTAATTTTGGTTTTTGTTTCTTTTGCCCAAGGAGACATATCCCAAAAGATATTGCTTTAGTTGCACTTCCCTTATACTCATTGAACCTCCTTTTCACTGAGATTCAAATTAAGCACAGATAACATCGCCATACTAGTTTGAGAAGTAATGTGCTTGCTTCCTTGCCCTTGTATTCTCTCTCTGGTTTCCTCTCTCTGCCTAGGAGAAAATGTTTATTATAACATTTTATATATATGTGTGTGCACAAACACATATACACACACATACAGTTGTGAAAATATAAGCCTTTCATTAAAATTCTTATTATAAGAAGTCTAACATCTGTGGGCTAATGAGCTTTTGTGGGTATTTAAGGGAAGTTTTGTGAAAGAATGATATTTACCTACCATTTTCTTGACTACTGCCTTAACACAGAAGTAGATTTATTTTTCAAGTTAATTTCTATTTGCTTTACACAAGGAAACTATAACAACACATGATTCATTTGTGCCTTAGCCTTTAATAAATTACCTACCACCAACTCTTAGATATAACAATTCATTGGTGTATAGCTGTGTGAATTTGAACATACTATCCTATTTGTTATCCTTTCTGCCTATGACAATGCCTCTGCCTACCTGTGAAGTAGGTTGAGTAGCCACTTCTACCTCTATAATACAGTGAGGAATCTGAGACAGAGACATGCAACTACACTCCCAATATCTGCTGAGACCTGTGCCTTAGACAGAGCTGGAACTCAGTTCTCCTGGCCCCTTGCCTTAGGATCTGTCCCCTTTCCAACCTGACCTTTCCTATATCAACTGAGGAGACTGACCATTTGCATAAAAACGCTGAAATGTAACATCATTAAGAGGATGGGTTTATACATATATATATATTCATTCAGAAAGCCAAGAGGATGACATCATATATCTGATAAGAAAGAGTGAAATGTGATGATAAACTGAATGAGAAGTCAGAAAGCTAATCTATAAGAACTCTTCCCCCAAATCACATGATATACTGCTCACATTCATTTTTTGTTGAATGTCATTTCCCATAACTTCTTAGAGTTTTTGCATGTTGATAAATGTATTCTTAGGTTTCAGAAAATTGTAATTCTTTTGGCACTTACCCAGTCTTTCAAACCTACATTTTGATGGGAGAAATTCAGGGACAGCTTGTCTTTATGGACTGCAGTAAGCAGTTGTTTACTTGCTGAGTATTACCCATTGTGCCAGGTCCTGGGGACTGAACAATCTTTGCCCCTGGAAAACTCAGATTATAGGGGGCACTTGAAATAAGGATTATAAAAATTGGTCAGAAAAAACATCCTGGTTTGAGGTATCTACTAATGTCTTAGCTCTGTTGGGGAAATTAGATTTTTCAAAATGACGGGCAACCAGTTTACAATTTATGCCCCTTTGGTGAAATAAACTCCACAAACATGAACTGGAAGACTCAAGACTATAGATCTGAAGCAAGTAGTGATCAGAAGCTGCACCAACAAGGAGAACTGATCCTTAGCTGAGAAAATGCCTTCGCTCCTGCAGAAGGAGGCAGTGCAGGCCTAGCATAGCACTCAGCCTTCGGGGACGCGAGTAAACTTCTGTTCAGTGACCAAGTCCACAGGGCTGTCACACAAGTCCAGCATGAGGGCAGCCAAGTGGGGAACAGAGCAAATTTGCCTCATTTTAGTGAAGTTGACTGTCCCTGATGACAGCATGGTACAACTGCTGGGACAAAGGGCGCCCCTGCACTCTGAGATGATCCCAGTGTTAATTAGTGGCAGGGAATCACAGGCAGTTCCAGGATCAACATGAGTGTTCAGTAAGGCCTTTCTGGGGAAGAAAAGGGAGAGGAAAACTTTTTCAGAGGCGTGGGAGGTATGCTCAGCCACATTATTTACTTATTCAATTCAATTTTTGTACTGTTTGAAGACAGAAAAGTTGTAACCAAGAGAAAACAGACTACAAGTACGATTTTTAAATGCCATCAGCCTAGCATAAACATTAGACATAAATCACAAGTTTTATTGTATTTGCAGTTAAGCAGATCAAATGTAATGTCCACAGAAAAGCCTCAGTAATTAGTATAAAGATTAATATAGTGAAATGTCCCTGGTTTAGCAGAGCTCCCAAGCAAAGCTGAAATAAAGAATTAAGTATATTATCAAATAGTGTATGCATATTAATGCCCAAAATCTAAGTCCCCAAATCCCTAATGCAATTATTTTCCATTCACATTAATTGTTCCTAACAGATGACATTAATGACTTTGAGTTAAAATGTGTCCAAGGGAAGATTTCATAAGATCAATGCTGTTTAGAAATAAGGTCACTTTTATCATTATTTGCTCAGATTTTAACTACTGCTCCACATAATAAGGTTAACATGGTGATTGTTTTTCATGTGGATATTGGAAGCAACCTAGGTGCCCAGCAGTAAAGGAAAGGATCAAAAAACTATGGTACATATACACAATGGAATTCTATGCAGCAGAAAGAAAGAAGGAGCTCCTACCTTTTGCAACAGCATGAATGGAACTGGAAAGCATTATGCTGAAATAGGCCAGGTGTTGAAAGCCAAATACCATATGATCTCACCTTTAACAGGAACCTAAACAACAGAACAAACAAGCAAGCAAAATATAACCAAAGATGCTGAAATAGAGAACAGGCTGACAGGGGCCAGGGGGGAGAGAAGAGGGAATTCCAGGGGAAAAGGGGAAGGGTTTACAGGAATAAGTATAAAGGACACATGGACAAAAACTAAGGGGGGTGGAAATGGGAGGGAGGTGGGTTCCCTAGCACTGGGGGGGTGGGGGGTAGGAGTAAAAGACAGAAAACTGTACTTGAACAATAATTAAATTTAAAAAATTTTAAAAAGTTAATTTTCACACTAGCCAATAAGTGCATTGGAGTATTCACGGTTTTCTTGCTACTTATCTTCCAACTACAACTTATTTTTTCCTACAAATTATTTTTCATCATAGATTGACAGGCTGTAAAAGTGTAATTATTGTTTGTAAGTTATAATTTGCACATGCATGTGTATAGAACACCGATAAACTACAATAAACATTTTTGAGTCAGAGCACGTATCATCCATTCTAGAAATGTCAACTCTTTTGAGATTTACCTGTTCAAGGCAGGATTTTGAAAGGAACAATTAAATCATCATGATTCAATGTTTCTGCTTGTTTTTACCTAGAAACTTCACTCACGCATCTTAGATCTTTCATCTGGAGATTTGCTTTCCAATGTGGAAAGAAGTCAAAATCTGATGCAGTCACAAACTGATGTGGAGATGCATGTGAGTTTCCTGTTGCTTTCAGAACACTTGTTTAGGTTGTTATTTCCCTTCCATCAAATATGATGTCACAAGTGAACCATAGAGTGCACCCTTGAAACATTGTCAGACAGATAAAATGCTTTCCTCTCTTGTGTTCTCTGAAATTCAATATTATGTCCTCCAGCTGATAGAGTGAGCAAAAAGTGTCACTCTTGGTAAAAATATCATAAATCTTGGCTTTGTCCCTGAGATACCTTTTTGGGTATTGATTACATCTCAAAGTCTCTGAGAAATGGTCAAGGTGCTTTTTATTAAAGCCCGTGTTCCATATTAGTCATCCTACCTTTACGATATATTATGTATGAACTTTTAAAAATTCATGGGATGTACATTTTTTTCTTTAGCCAGGGTTAGCTTTGTGCTTATATGGCAAAACTTTGACCAGCATGGCTTTCACTATCATTGACATGCAAAAGTAACTTGAAAAATACCAGAGCCAAATAAATGTACAATGAAAAATATTAAACTTAAAACAATGATAGATGAACATTGTAAATAACTGGCTTTTTATTTTACTGTATAATTTTATAAGCTAGCTACTATATTCAATTTCAAAGGTAAATATTCTCAAATTAGATTGGAATGAAATTTTAGTGGAATTCTATCACTTTAAATATTTATGATACTGTAATGGCATCCAATCTATAATATGGCCTGAAGGTCAGGAATATTTTAAGTGTGCAGTTTTTAGCCAAGAAACACTTACTTTCATTCTCTTTCTCCTTTTCTAACTAAAATTATGAATTTCATATTGTATTTTTCAAAGTTAGAATGTTAAAGCATACAAGTGATTCAAGATAATAATCTAAAGTACACTTTAAATAATGTAAATGGGGTATATTTTGCCAAGTAAATCAAAATGAGATGATATTGCAATGGAAGCCAATATACATTTTTGAAAAAGAATTTTCATAATAATCATTATCTATTACTAATTATAACAATTCTCAGTAGGGTGTAGGTGGTCTGTATATGTCCAGGGGTTCTGGTGTTGTTCAGAACCTTAGTACACAGCATAGTAACTAAGACCTGCATCTGACATCAGAATCTTATATTGGCTTGGTGACCTTAGATATTAACTCCTTAATGCCTCAGTTTCCCCATCTGAAAAATGAGCATAATTATGTTTCTCTTTATTTCTGAATGTTTTTGGAAATGTACTTAAATTAATACTTTCTAGCAATATTGGCAATAATACGATCTCTGCTGCTTTAGCCCTCTTCTATACTTTGTAAATATGTGGTGCCATGCCACAGCCACAGCAAAACATGACGAAGATGAAGACATCTACTAGCATGTCTCTCCAGCAGCTCATATCAGTGACCCCTGGAAACAAAATGCACCTGTTCTTGGCTATTGCGCATCACAATTCTTACATGCAAGGCATCAGACAATGAAGAAGTATTAAGAAGTACATATGAGGTTCCTTAGGGAGGCTGTAAACTTAGGACCTAAAGAGTGAAAATAAACATGTACAAAAATATTTTTAATAATAGTAACAACACCTGCCCTGACTGGCGTGGCTCAGTGAATTGAGTGCCGGCCTGCAAACCAAAGGGTCGCCAGTTTGATTGCCAGTCAGGGCACGTGCCTGGATTGTGGGCCTGGGGTCTGGTAGGGGGTGCTTCAAGAAGCAACCACACATTGATATTTTCTCTCTTTTTCCCTCCCTTCCCCTATCTCTAAAAATGAATAAATAAAAAATCTTTGAAAAAATAGTAGCAACACCTAAAACTTACCAAGCATTGATATATGTCAGGGGCTGTTCAAACTTAACAATAATTATATGTGGTAGATATTTTCACTATCTCCATTTACAAAGAAAGAAACTGAGGCATGGATGGGTTAAATAATTTTTCCCAAGGTCAAAATTAGCAAGTGGAATAGCCAGGATTTAAACAAAATAAATGGCCTTAGAGTTGAAGCACTCAATCACAGAAAGTTACTCAGTAGAGTAGATTATCCTACATGATAATTATGTGATGATGAAGAAAGAAACTGCAGGAAAAAGAGCTCATTTACATCTGTAATGTCAGATTCTGGGTCCTCTATTAGCTTCAAACATTGATTGTCTAAGGTAGAAGAATGGTGGGAGATTGTCCCAGGAGGGAGGACCAGCCCCTTCCTCTTTTTTTTCAAGGAATTACTCTATAGTCACCTGAACACACACACACACACACACACACACACACACACACACACTCCCCCCATTGCACTAGCCCGTGGATGGGCTCAGGTCATTCCTTTGGTCCTGCCTCAGCTCAGTTCAGGTCTGACTGTGAGATGACACAACATGCTATCACAAAATTCATGTAAGAGGTAGATCATCTCATAGCTTCTCCTGGGGCCTTTCTACAGAGGGCACAGGTCCTGGACCAGCAGCACTGAAGCACCTGTGAATTTGTTAAAAATACATCTTAGGTCCCACCTCAGAATTACTAAATTGGAATCTATGCTAAACAAGATCCTGGATGAATTGTATTCACATTAAAGTGTGAAAAGCTGGGCTTGGAGGACACGTCTCTGCTTAACCACCCCTGACCCCATCTGCCTCCATGATATTGATGGGCCTTTCTCACCTTCCCGAATTATTTCTATCACTTCTAGACATCTCAAGGTCAAGATTAAGGGAGGGGCAGCAGTTTTTCCTCCAGCTGATATTCAAAGTTCTAATTTCCTGTCATCTTAACTAGCATCTGTACCATCGGTACACACATGGGCATCAACTGGGCAAGGACACATACTTGTTAAAGGAGGCCTGGGGATGGAGTTAAGTTGTAAAAATAGGTTTAATTTTGATAGGTGTATTAGGGAGGGGTAGGTGGGAAAGACAGGTAAATCACATATAAACTTCAGTGTCCTGGGGAAAAGATAGACTATAAACTCTAATGGAAAGCCATGCAGAGGATGAAAATGGGCCATTGGAGTTTAGATCTGGATGGCTTCTCAGGAAACAGACACAATCTCTCTCTGGATAGTAGTCAAATCTGCTGGAACAAAATCACTTCTAAGTAAAACCACCACTCTGTTAGCTCAAACAACCAAATATGAAAGAACAGAATGGAGAAAATAGAAAGTGCACAAGTAGAAGTGGAGAGTGATGGGATATTTCTGAGAGTTGCTCAGGGCATGTTTCACTTGTACACAGTGGCTGCAGTCTAAATGCCAGGTATTCTTGTGCAGTGGGACTGTTGCTTGAAGGCATCTGTTGATAAACAAATATGAATGTCCCTTAAGTTATGTCCAGCACCAAACAAGGTCATAAATCAATAGATATTATTAAAAACTGGATTTAAAGACAAGTTTTCCTTTTAATGATATTTAGAGTCAAATTTCAAGGGGAAAAACAGAGTAGTAACTTTTGGGGGGGGGCATTTTTAAGGTCATTTGAAGAGACTATTATGCAGCAAAAATGAAGTATGGATAGCAAGGCAATTGCCTAACCCTGGGAATCTAACATTACTAAGAATTATGGATATTGATTAGACAGCAAATTAATCATACCCTCTGTACTTAGGTAGGGGTTTCATATTTACCACAAGCACTCTCAGAATAGCATTACTTTTATTCCCCAAGCTGGTGTTTAGTCACTGTCAGTTGGAATTGCATTTGGAGAACACTGATAAGTACTCAGGTACTAAAGGCACCCATAAAGTGTCAATAGATTGCATAAGTAAGTGGTTTTGCCATTCTGCAAGTGACACAAAGACAGATGGTTCCCCATCAAAGAGTTTCTGAGACAAAGCTTTATAAAGATAGGAGACTCAAATTAGACAGTAATGGAGAGATTCCATTCCCATGGTTGGGATGCTAAATTAATTTATCCTCTCCAGTTGTGTTGCTTCATCTGTTACATTAGGAGCCTATAAAGTGGCTGTTGAGAAGTGTTGGAATGTTTACAACTTTTTCACCCATGCATGTTCTTTGCAGACCCTCTGGAATTTGAATGACCTGGATCTTCTGCATGGGATCTTATCTTATTTGATCAGATGGTCTTTACTCTTTCCACAGCCAACTGATATGAAAAGTCTCATTATCTTTCACAATAGAACTTCCTTGGTCCTGAGGCTGGTGTTCCATTGTACATGGCTCCCTGGAAGGTGGTATTAAAATGCCCCAGGCATTTGATTTGTGACTTAGAATGATGCATCAGAGCCATAAGGAATCAGGGGTAATCTGGTATAACTGCTCCACTCTACAAATGAAGACATTAAGGATCATGGAAGTTAAATATTGTTTTGTTTTGTTTTGTTTTGTTTTGTTTTGTTTTGTTTTGGTCAAAGTCTCATATCTAGTGGCAGTATGTATCCAGGGTGCTAGGCTCCCAGGCTGGTGCTCATACTCTTGAACTCCAGCCAAAGATAGTGCTCTGTTTGCTTCCCTTCATAGTATTAGAGTCATGTTTTGATATTGATCTGATTCTTTCACCACTATAACTGGATAAAATGGGAAACTACCATTGTGACACTTCTACCTAATGAAGATGGCACTTCTCACCAATTAAGTACCTACTTACTCCAGTTAGTGTGCTATATGCTTGCCATCTAGAACCTCACTTGGTCCCTGCAGCAACCCTATAGGGTAGGCAGTATTATCATTATTCACTTTTTAAAAGAATAAATATAGCTCCAAGAGATTAATTTGTTCTACTCACGTATGCCTCATTATGAGGTTGAGTTGATATTTACTTCCCCTAAGCAAAGCCCTAGCTCACAGGCTTCCTATCTTTTCAGGAATGCCAGCTTAACACAAAATCAGGAATCCCTGCTCTGAAATGCTCTGGTCCGGGAGTTGTCACCCCTGCTCATCTCTGCCCTCGCAATAGCTGTAGCAGCAGTGAACTGTCTCTTTCAAGCACCTGCAGCGAGTATTCCAGTGGCTCCTCATACACATGGCATGATGGGAAGAACGTTGGAAAAAGGGTAAGGCCTCCATTCAAGGCACTTCAGCATCAGAGTGAATCAGAAAAGAGTCTTCTGCTAGTAGGAAGGTGGAAGGTGGCAGGGAGGGTTAAGAAGGAAATGGCCATTTTTCTGAGTACCTGTTCATTTGCTCCTCACAAAAACTATACAGGGAAATGTTATTCTCCCCATTATACCACAGAGGAATCGGGCTCAAAAAAGCCTGAGTTACTTGCCAGAAGTCATGAAGCACATGAGAAGTAAAATATAGATTTTACTGCAAATTCCTTGGACCTCATGGGAGGGAGTTGGGAAGAGGAGAACATTTCCTTTCTGTGTTCTGGCAGAGCTCATTGAGTTTACAGGTTTCTATCAACCTGGAACCTGGAACCTGGGCCTCCTAGAACTGACCACACCTCAACTCACATATTTCCCATTAGTTTTATGGACATCCTCCATCACCGTAGTGCTCAGAGACACTTGTTACTGCCCACTGCAGTTGAGAGGCAGCAAGACCACTTGCCAAGCCATTCCACACTGAGAATCACACTGAGCATCCATGAGAATCAAAGAGAATGTTGTTGATGTTGTTTTTCCTAGAGAAAAGGGAGAGTAGTGGACTATCTCAACAAATGGCCCAAAGTTTTGGAAGTATCATTCACTTTGTAGGAATTTATTGCTCGGAAGTATCATGTATTATATTAACCTCCTCTACTCAATGTAGTTAAAACACTAACTGACTATAAATCGGACGGTGGCATAATAGAAAACACCATGGAAGACGACAGGCACCACAGCTCAGTGGGGATTGGCATGTCTCTATTTAGATGCCAGGTATTCCTCTAGTAGGTTTTTAAATGACTTTACTGCTGTAATGACTCCATCTGCAAAGTGGGCTCACGTGACCAAAGATCTCTGCATGCTTTTTATAAATATCCTTGCACAGTGGTGTAGGCCAAGTACTTGAAATAGCTGTTTTCAGTTTCATAGTGTTAAAGAAAAGCAAAGAGTAAAAGGGGATTTTTGGAGGTCATTTTTTCTCATTCTTATAATTTAAATTTACAATTCCAGGAGCATAGAAACCAGGAAATTCAAACTGCCAGGAAATATTGGTGAGGGGTAGTTTTGTCATACTATTTGTCAAGAACTCAAAGAAAGATTTTTTTTAACTTGAATTTAGAGCTTATCCCGCTAGACTTAGACTTCTAATACAAAATGAGGAGCCTGCTGCATTATCAAAACTGCTCCTTTGAAGGAGATATTTGGAGTTATGAAGAATGACTGCTAGGGACCTGGTCTTATCAGATGGGGAAGACTTTATCCCCTCTCTTTGTGAATATTATTGGCTCCCAGAACCCCTTGCTCTGCTGTTTTTACTCTAACACTCTTCTTTCTCCCCTTCTGAGAGCTTTTTTCTTTCCTTCTCCATTCCCTCCCTCCCTCCCTCTTCTTTCTTTCTTTCTTTCTTTCTTTCTTTCTTTCTTTCTTTCTTTCTTTCTTTCTTTCTTTCTTTCTTTCTTTCTTTCTTCTTTCCCTTTCTTTCTTTCTTTCTTTCTTTCTTTCTCTCTTTCTTTCTTTCTTTCTTTCTTTCTTTCTTTCATCTTTCTCTCTCTCTCTCTCTCTCTCTCTCTCTCTCTCTCTCATTCTTCTGAAACTCTTCCCATTAGAATAGTCCTTGATCTTCTAGGAAAACCTCTTTCCCGCAAAAGAAGCACTAAGGCCCTGAAGACATTCAGACACACTCCAGGTCCCTGACCTGAAGATTTGATAAGCTCCTGGCTCAGAACGGTCAGGGAGCACCAGCACACCTGTCACATCTCACAGAGGAAAGTCCCAATTCTCAGGGACTCAGTGAATGAGACCCAGTCCTGAAAGGCATTTTAAATTTATACTATTTAAGGAAGTTCTATAGTTCTTACTATGTACCAGGTACTCATTTAGTATTAACTTATATAATGAACATATAATGTGCCTTGATTGTGAATACAGTTAACTTACATATTAATAAATATATGGCCAATGCCCCTTTTTAGTCCAAAAGTATTCTTTCTGGTACTGTTTTGTTTAGAAACAGAAAAGAACCCTGCATGAAATGCATTAGCCTGCCCTACATGGAGCATTCTCGCCCAGTGAATGAGTGATTACCATGTGCCAAACAACTGTGTACACTCATCATAACTATGAGCTTATTTAATGTGCAAGATGGCTTATTAAGTAGGTTCTCCAATTGTCCCCCCCAAATTTTGTAGATGAGGAAACTTAGATGTGGAAAAATTAAGGAACTAAGCCCAAGATGTAATAGGCAGTGACAAAGCTGGGTAATTGGTTCCAGAACCTTCACTCTTAACCATTTGGCTATACTGGCCTTGTTGAATCAGCCTAACACTTAGAGAAATTGTTCTCATTGTTAAGATGCATTTGTTCCCACTAAGCTCAAGAATACCCTTTTTTAAAATGTGTAGAACTGTTGTCCAGTTAAGAAACAGAAATGGACTGTGGACATTAAACCCAGGTCTCTGCTTTAGCAGCACCTGTTAGCTAGCCAGCTGCTCCCACCGCAAAGCCCTTCCAACTTTCCATGAAGAAAGAAGCTGCCTGTGGGAAATACCTACTCCATTCCATGGTCTCTCCTACAGGGATCTATGCTTTTCTATTTCAAGTTTCAAAATTGTTCCAGACTTTTCTCAAGTTATTGAATATATAACCTCCTGTGCAAAACTGAGAAATGTGGCTAATCTTTCCAGGCAGAGATCCTGGGTCCAGGGACATTTATGTCAGTGGCTCTGGGATGAGTTACACCACAGTGTGGGAAGGCTGTGGAGAGGCAGGAAGGAGGCAGGTGGGCAGAGGCTGAACACATCAAGTCAGCCTTGTTCAAGTTCTTGCAAGGTACTTTTTGCCTGCCTTCTCTTCTTTATTGTGAATGTGACTATCAAGATCATGGAAATTCTTAACCCAAGTTGTGACTGTCTTCTTACTAGTCAGTTTATAATACCCAAACTCAACAGGATTTCTTCTGATTTCCAAAGGAGTTTTTTTTTAATTTTTATTTAATTATTTTTCAGGTACATTTTTTTGTCTATTTCTCCCATCCCAGCCCCACCCCCCGCCCCGTCTCCCCACCTCCCTCCCATTCTCCCCGCCCCCAGTCCTCATCCCTGTGTCTTTCATACTTGTTCCTCAAAATCCCTCCCCATTTTTCCCCTTAAATTCCCTTCCCTCTCCCCTCTGGTCACTGCCCACTTGTTCTCTATTTCAGTGTCTTTGTTTTTATTCTGTTTGCTTCTTTGTTTATTGTTTAGCTTCCTGTCAAAGGTGAGATCATATGGTATTTGTCTTTCAATGCCTGGCCTATTTCACTCAGCATAATGCTTTCCAGTTCCATCCATGTTGTTGCAAAGGGTAGTAGCTCCTTCTTTCTCTCTGCTGCATAGAATTCCATTGTGTATATGTACCACAATTTTTTGATCCATTCATTTACTGATGGGCACCTAGGTTGCTTCCAACTCTTGCCTATTGTAAATTGTACTGCTATGAACATTGTGGTGCATAGGTTCTTTGAAATGGATGTTTTAGGATTCTTGGGATATAATCCTAGCAGTGGAATTGCTAGGTCAAAAGGCAGGCCGATTTTTATTTTTCTGAGAAAATTCCATACTGTTTTCCATAATGGTTGTACCAGTCTGCAATCCCACCAACAGTGAACTAAGGACCCCTTTTCCCCACAAGCTCTCCAACATTTGTTGTTTGGTGCTTTGTTTATTATAGCCATCCTACTGGTGTAAAGTGGTATCTCATTGTGGTTTTAATTTGCATCTCTCTGATAGCTAGTGATATTGAGCATCTCTTCATGTGTCTCTTGATTTCCAAAGGAGTTTTTAACGGTACAGGGAAGAGGAGAGGGCCAGGGAGTCATCACCACATAGCATCTATCTGCAGTAACTATAACCCTGAAGAATTTTCTAAAAAATGTATAATTTGAAAAAATAAAAATAGATAACACAACACAAATAAATAATATAATATATTGTTGATAGCAAGAGTAATTTCTATGAAAGTGTCTTAGATATAAACAAGTGTTCACAGCTTACTAAAAAGCTGAGAATCCAGTGTAAGCTTCTGACACATTTTCCACCTCTACTAATGAGCACATGGTTTGTGTTCAGAGTTACAGCACAGGGGTCCGCTGGCATGGAGATGCCAAGGGGATCTACACTCTTAGTCAAGATATGTACACAGTGCACATCTGAGACCACCAGATTCATGCATTAAAATTCTTCATCATTAATTATACAGCCTTAAAAAAAGGCATTGGGTCAGTGCCCACCTTTTGCCAATTTTCCTGAATGCTGGTTTGTGATTAAACCAGCAGCCCATTGGAGAGAAGTATGGTGATAACCTATGATCTCTCGTATGATATTGGCTAATATAGAGGGGAAAACAGAAACTGAGCTTGACCCTGGCAGTGTGCCATGAAGATTAAGTTGTGCAGGCCCTAGAGCCAGGCTGTCTGGGTTCAGATCCCCATACGGCTACTTTGGAACTCAGTCATTGAAAGAACCCAGGAAATAAGAGTTCAAAGCTTTATACCAGCTCTTCCTTAGCTGTGTAACTTCCAAGAGACTGATCTTGCTGAATCTCAGTTTCCTCCCTAGTAAATACGATGAGAATGTCTTCCTCTTTATGTTATTCTGAGAATTAAATAAAAATACTGCGTAAGTGGCTGGTACACAACAGCTGGTTTAGTCAGTGTTAGTTCCCTCCTGCCCTTCCATTTGTTATTAACAATACTATGAAAAAATATGAGTATCTGTGTGGAATGCAGTATTTTTTCTTTGCCATTTCTTGGTCACGTCTCCAAAACTGACCCTAGTATTCATGGAGGTATGAAGTACAAGACATCGACTTTTGTAAGTTAGTGGGTGAATCGTTACCATGGGTTCTAAGAGCAAAAGCCCCACTGCTACATGTGTGGCTGTATTTCACAGGTGTTCACTACCCGACAACACCAAGAAGCCACATGACATTCTGTCAGGTGGTAGAATGCAAGGAACCATAAAGACATGGGCTAACTTACTTTTTCATTTGTCCTCATTACTTCTCCTGCACAGAGCCCACACTGTCTTTCTGTAAGTTCACCTTACACTTACCTTCTCAATTTGTGTCTTTGGCATAGCATTTCTTCTAACTAGAAATGACTCTTCCCTCTTTAAAATTAAGGCAAAACTAGCCATCTTTCAAGGACTAGGTAGGTTTAAAAAATAGCACATTTCCCTTTATATAGTTTTCATGGCTTTTCCAAAGAGAAGTATGGTCTTCCTTTGAATTTCTGGAATATTAATGGCATTTGCACTTCTCATTCATACCCTTGAATTTCAGTTATTTGTGCTCAAGTACTCTTCTCTGCCAGGGCATGCTTCTTTTTATTTTTATTTTTTATGTTTTATCCTCACCTGAGGACATTCTTTCATTGCTTTTGGAGAGAAAGGAAGGGAGAGAGAGAGAAACACTGATAGAAAAGGAAAGAATCTATTGGTTGCCTTCCGTGTGCACCCAGACTAGGGATCTTACACAACTGGAACAAGGATCAAATCCACAACCTAGGCATGTGCCCCAACCAGGAACAGAACACAGAACCTTTCGGTTACAGGATGATGTTCTGACCAACTGAGCCACACCCACCAGGCTGGGGTGCACACTTCTTGAGGGCAGGTCCTTCTTCTCTACTTCTTTAAATCATATATGATTCTATTTAGCTCAGGGCCTGGCAAAGTAGAGATCTTCTATACAGTTAATGAATTAATTTTCATTAATTAATTAATGTATGCATTTGTTGTGAATATTTATCAACCACTAGAACAAATTAGGTTCAGTGATGGACTTTTCCTGTTATAAATTTGTAATCCATATGACTCTGTCATTTCTGATATCTACTTTTCTTTCCTAGCCATCATCACAAAACTGGGATAAAAGGCTAAGTATTGATTCTTCACTCCCAAGTGGCTTTGCTAGTCCTACAGATGAACTACCTCCAACTCATATCAAGGAAAGTCACATTTTGGAAGGACTAAGAAGGCTACAGAAGCGAAAAGTGTTACTTGAGCCCCCATCAGTGATAACCAAATGGGGTTATAAAGATTGCATGAACTCAAATGAAGGAATATACTCTCCAGGAATTAAGAGTAGTAGTCTCAAGGAGTACCCCCCTTGCAAACCAGCTGACATGGGGAAGCCCTGCAAGGAGCCCCATAAGGCATTTGTTTATGACACAGATTCTCATGATGACCCTGATGAGGACTCTTCCTCCTTGGCATTGAATAAAGCCTTTCCAAACCAGGCCTGCAGGCTGCATGGTTGTAAATTAACCCACAGTGTTTCTGACAGTCTATTTGGCTGGGAGTTGAACAGAAAACACTTTTCAGAAGGCACATCCTCCGTTTACCCCAGGGAAAGACTGGAAAAGCTGAGCACTTGTGACAGCAGCTATCCTTTAGAGAGGAAGCTGTGCCCAGTGATGCAGGTACCTCGGGTGCAGAGAGAGAGGGGTCTTGACAGACAGGGCAGTGGCAATGTCCAGCTTTCAGACACCGATGACAATGAAACCCTCGATGAGCTGCATATAGATAGCAGTGATGAGAAAAGCCCTTCAGACTTGTCATTGACTGTGGACACCGACAAGTCCACGGAAAACCTGGACATCCTCATGGGACTTGGAAAACCTCAACTTGAGTCTCCTGATGAGGAGGAAAAACTAATGCCCATCCACTTAGAGAGTAGGCCAAAGACGTTTAGTTTCATAAAACAGCAAAGGGTTGTCAAAAGGACTTCTTCAGAAGAATGTGTTACTGTAGTATTTGATGCGGAAGATGGTGAACCCATTGAATTCAGCTCCCACCAGACAGGTGTTGTCACTGTTAGCAGAAATGAAATTTCCATCAGTCAGGCCCCCGCTGGACCCAAGGAAGAGCACACTGAACCTTTACCTCAGGGAATTGCTCACTCACAGCCAGGCGCTGCTATGAGAGACTACACTTTCATCAGGAGACCTGAAGAGCAAACTGAGAAAAACATTCCAAAAGATGGTGCAGAAAATGTCACTGAGGCACCCACTGAATCTTTCAGCTCCAGAACAGTAACACAAAATACTCAGAGACAAAAACTGGCCAAACCAACACATACTGTGTCATGCCAGAGTAATTATAGATCCTCCATGTCCATGGGTATTTGTCAGAAGCAAAGTCTGACAAAAATACCCACCAGGGGGAAGCCTTTGCCTCAGAAATCAAACATAGTGGACCCTGAAGTCTCCACTAGAGCCCTCTCATCAGGCCCAGTGGTTCTTGAAAACTCACCAGCCTTGGTTTCTGGGAAACTCTCCCGGTTCAAGAGGACTGAAGGCCCAGGGCATCTCTGGGATGTACAGCCAGACTCACACATTCCAAAATGCAGCTCCAGAATGTCCAGCAGGAGGGATGGGATCCAGTGCTCCAAAAGTCAGAGTTCAGTACCACAGTTGCTCTCAAGGCCCCTCATTGAGCCTGGTGGTGTTGGAGAACCCCTCATAAGGGATAAGCACTGTGACCCTGGGCCAGAGGCAAGGGTGAAATCACCTTCTCCCCCACCCCCTCCAGGCAGGTCACTCTCCCTGCTCATCAGGCCCAGTTATGACTATTTGCCACTGCCTTCATCTGCCAAGCCTGAAACCAGCGTCACTGATGAAACAGCAAGGACTGTATTCAAACCAACCCCTCTGAAAGGATCCTCTGCTCCTCTCATTTCATCTAATCACACAGAAGTGCAGGGGAAGAAACCTTCTGTGGCCTTCAAAAAACCCATCTTTACTCATCCTCTGCCCTCCACAGAAAAAGGGATTCAGACCAGATGCTCTGCTCATACCTCCTCCAGCTCATTTGTCATGATGGCCCCAGGGCCCCCAAAGGTCTCTCCAAAGAGAGGTGCCCCCCAAACCCCACCTCATCAAACCTTTGGGACCACACAAACAGACGCAGGGTTACAGATTCCCAAGAATCGTTCTTCAGCCCATGAACCTCTGGACATATCATCCTCCACAAGTGTCTCTTCAGGAAGAAAAGGACAGTTGAATGACAGTGTCTCCACATCACCCAAGCCTCCCTTCCTAGCGGTCAGTGAGTTGCCATCATCTCAGGTTAACAACAGTCCCTCACCATCCTCCAAAAGCCATAATGCCCCACATGGTTGTCAGAATGCTCATGAGAAAAGTTTGAAAACTCGCCTCCCAGTTGGGCTCAAGGTTCTCATGAAGTCTCCTCAGTTGCTCAGGAAAAGTTCCACAGTGCCAGGGAAACATGAAAAAGACAGTCTCAATGAAGCCTCTAAAAGTTCTGCAGCTGCGAGCAAGTCAAAGCCAGAACATTCTGGGAATCCAACAGGCCTTGAGGCCACAGTGGGCAAAAGACCTGTGACTCCTCTGGGTTTACAAGAACAAGGCAGTTTGGCTGAAGGGCTTCCCCCAGAAGCAGCAACGCCAGAGTCAATGGAAAATCTCATCTCTGGGGCAGATGGAAAGGGAGTAGAAAACAGGTCTGTAAAAAGATCTCTTTCCTCCAACAAGCCACATCTAAAACCAGCTCTAGGCATGAATGGAGCTAAAGCCCGCAGCCAGAATTTCAGTGCTCACTCAGGTGAGAAGCCCCCCACGCCTCCTATGGAAGGGCCAGGCAAAGTCCGAACTCAGATTATTACCAACACTGCGGAGAGAGGCAGTTCTCTGACCCGGCAGAGCTCCTCCACAGATGGCTCTCCCAGCAAGACCCCTTCAGCCTCCATGTCTGACAGCCTTCCCACAGCTGGGAGGGCCCTGGGCCACGCCCCCTCAAGGCAGGGCTCCCTGAGGAGCACAGGCAGCTCCAGCAGCTGGCATGGAAGCCCTAGCAAGTTGCCTTTGAGGATCCCTCCAAAATCTGAAGGCCTCCTCACCCCACCTGGACCTGAAGACCAGCAGGCCTATGCCCAGGGAGGATGCCCAAGTGAGGCTGCACCTGAAGAACCAAGCAGGGACCACTGCAGATGCCCACCCACCCCAGCAGACTGCCCACGAGGCCTGCAGAGCCCAGGGAGGACACAGTGCCCAGGCAGTTTGGAAACAAGCAGGACCCCCAAGCTAGAAACTTCTGGAATTTATCCAGACACTTCTATAACCAGGACTAATGCTGTGAGCCCAGAAGCCCCCCTCTCACCCACAATCGAAGAAAAGGTCATGTTGTGCATTCAGGAGAATGTGGAAAAGGGCCAAGTGCAAACAAAGTCCATGTCTGTGGAAGGCAAGGCAAGGCCTGGGCCTTCGTTTGCCAGCTGGTTTGGTTTTCGGAGGAGTCGACTTCCCGCTCTCAGTAGCAGGAAAATGGACGTTTCCAAAACCAAAGTGGAAAAGAAAGATTTAAAAGCCTTGGGCTTCGGAACTAAGCAGTTAAAATCAGAGAGAAAAAAAGAGAAAAAGAAGCCTGAGCTGCAGTGTGAGATAGAAAATGAGCTTAACAGGGATACGGAGCTGGCAGATCCTCCCAACAGGAGTTTACAAAGCAAAAATAATCTAAAAACACCACACGACATTTACGGCCAAATGAAGTTTGAACCAAGAAATAGACCTAGTCCTGTTCCATGTGCAACAAAAGATACGTTTATGACAGAACTTCTGAACAGGTAACGCATAGGCAAAGAAGGCAGTAATGTCGGGGGCGGGAGGGCCTTACCCCCAGGGAGAGTTGCTTGCTTCCTGAATATTAAACGCCAGCCAAGCATGTTTTTCATAAAAGCAGACATGCAGGATAACAGTGTTTTATACATTAGCCAAAATTTAAACAATGAAATAAAAGTTAGCAATAAAATGATAATTTAGTCCATGTTACTTTGTTAACCAAACCAATGGTCTCTGAAATTAAAGAATGGTAAGTTTTATTAAGGTTGAAAGAAATTCAGCCTACACTAGGTCCCATGAATGTACCCACGTAGCATGAAATGGAAGCAAATTAAACATACATTCTAAAGTATGCATATACCAAGCAAAAGTATACTGAGAAACTTCCAGAGGAAATTACATTTCCTGCTGATCATAAGTCAGAAATGCAGTTACAAATCACTTTTCAGTGGTTTTTACTGCCCCTCCCCCCACAGTGCACAAGCAGTCATAAAATAAGAATAAAGGATTATTTTATCAAATCTAAATTGACACACTACTGGAATATCAGATAAAGATTTGATCAAGGCCATTGAGAGACACTATCACTCAAAGGGTTAAAGACAAAGAGTTATGTGGGGCTTACTTTAAACATTAAAGAATTGGGAAGAATAGGGATTGAAGAAGAGCAATGTAATTTATCAGAGGAATCCCTTTCTACCTGCAGGGTTGATAAGAGAGCAGCTCACCAGACAGAAAGTGGATCAAATAATGTTTCCTGCAGGAATGTGTTAAAGGGCAGCTCCCCGGGCTCCTGTCTCACCAGCAGCTCTAGCAGCACTCAAGGAAACCACAAGAAAAACATCAGAACCAAAGCTGAGGGGGAAATACCAAAAGGGTCCCTGGTAAGTGCTCTACCTTCCTGGTTATCAACTGTTAGGTTCTCTGACATGGTGGTTTAGGTTCTTTCTCCTCCTTGTTGATGAAAATATATGGGCAAGACATTATGGAGTAAAGAGAAAGTTAGAGCAAGAGAAAAAAGGAGGGAAAACTTGGTGACAACTGTAACTGAGAGGTGGCAGCTGGGGGGGTGAGCCGGCCCAGCCCCCTTCAGTGATGTTGCTTTTTTAGCTCTCCAGACCGGGGAAATGATCACAGTGCAGGCAGATGAGGCTGCTGGAGTCATTGGAAATTAGACCCTGGTGCTGGGACTCTGTTTTGATGATCATTACCATCATTTCCAGCAACACAAGGAGGAATGAATATCATTGTGAAAAATACAAATGCTGAACTATTTGAAAGAATACTGACTATTCAGATGATTTGATTTAATATGTACCAAACAGAAAGTGTTAAGACTAAGAAATCCTTTCGGGGACTTGACTCCCTAGTCACATTTAGTTTTTTAATTGAGAATTTCAGAACAAAGGGGGTAATTTCCTTTTTAAAAGGAGGGGAAGGGGAAGAATTGGGGGATAAGATACAGGGAATAAGAAGCATAATTGGTAGACACAAAATAGACAGGGGGAGGTTAAGAATAGTGTAGGAAATGGAGAAGCCAGAGAACTTCTATGTCGGATCCATGGACAGCAAGTGAGGGGAGGAGGTACTGAGGGGAGGGGTACAGGGCAGAGGGGGATAAAGGTGAGAGAAAAACGGGACAGCTGTAATAGCATAATCAATAAAATATACTTAAAAAATAAAAAGGACATTTTTATATTTTCCCAGGGTGTACCAATTTCAAATAACACTTTTGTTATAAAATTAGCTTAAACTGCACTTACTCTCTTTATATTCTTTCTGTTCTTGCACAATTGATTTAGTTATGTTTGAGGTTTCTTTCTGTACGCTTTAAAGCAGTTAAACAAAACAAAAAAAAATTCTCTTCACAGAATTACTGGCTGTATCCATACATTTTGATGCTCTTGTAAAATAGATGGTAAAATATAATACATGCTATCATTTTCTTGAGGAAAACTTAAAATATGAAGTAATAACACATTTTTTTCTAGAGCAGTTCAAAAATAGATGAGGCTCTATAAATAATTATGATTGATATTAGTAGTTATTAATTATTAATTCAATAGCTTATTGATGTTTAGGGTTCCTTAGAGTTTCACAGACGTAGTGTAATTTGAGATGAATGCATATTTAATTTTTTTCAAAAGCTCTTGACTCTAAAGACACGTAAGGCCTTTTAAAAAGAAAACTCTGGAATTAGGTTCAGACTGTCTTCTTTGCAAAAGTTTTTTCTATTTCCCCCCATTAGACTCTTGACTTTCATTGGAATCATCTCTTCTGTGAGAATGTAGATGTGCCCTGCATTATAAAACTGCAAATTATAAGCATATCTAGGCTGCCCTTGTGTCGCGTAAGGAAGCAGGAAGAATGAACAACGTGGGGAAATGTGCAATATGCCAGAACTTCAGTCGAACTGATCTAAAACTTGATAGCTGGGCAGAGCCCTTATCAGACACAGTCCATTTAACTATGCCCATTCAATATGGTTCTGACAGCAGAGAGTATATCTTCACTGTACAGAAGTCCCTAAAAAAACAAAAAGACCCTCTGTTTTCCTTTTACAATTTTATTTTTGCTTTCTCATCGCTTCCTAATGTAAAACAATTTGTCATGCTTGTCCTTTCTCCTCCAGTCTTTCACAGTTAGTGAGCAGTATCCTTGGGTCCTTCCAGAATAACTGCAGGAAACAGTCTTATTATTTTCTGTGAAGTACAGACATTCCCTAAACACCCCATATATACATAATCAACAGGGCTATGCTAATTCCTCTAGTTAGCTGCAAGACAAAATTGGTCATGCTGGGAAGCTTTCCCATACAGAGGAATGCTATTAACCTGGATAGCTGACCAGCTAGTCATTTTTTTAATGTAAAATGCAATGTTTTTCATTTCATCTCCATAATCATCAGTGTGGTTTGGGCTAAAATTACTAATTGCAGAAAGGGTGTTACCATAGTCTCAGTTGGGACTGGTACATGAATAGCCCTGAAAAACCTATTTTTTATATGTCATCAGCCCATGAAGAAAGGAGATTAGATGCAAAATAAGATGTATTCTAATACCATGGCACATTGATATGAATACCCATGAGCCTTTTAAAATTCAGAGTTTAAAGAAATTTTCCCCCACCAGGGCTCAAGGTAAATTTGCTGTCTGCGTATTTCAAAGTGTGTTGCAAAGAATTCTTCTGATAGCAGTTACTTTGGATGAAAACAATAGCTGCACATGATGCATTACATGGTACACTTTTTTCCTGAATAAAACCATTAAAAACCTTATAATTTAACATGCCACTATCCCTTGCCTTTTGCAAACTAAGACTATATTTAGTTATAAGGGTCCTAAGGCATTAAAATTATTTTAAACTACAGTGATAACAGTAGGAAGATTATTTCCATACCTTTTACAAATCCGTGTATGTAGCAGGCCTCCATTTAGTTCACTGGTAACTGTATGTCCATTTTCAGGATTGTTAGATACATTCCAACACGTGTAAAACTCCCATGAATACTTTGCTGAATTAAAACTTTTTCTCCTTTAAAAACCTTAATTAAAGGCACATGTCCCCATTTATGCCATTATTTACAGTCCACTTAGTTTTAATTTGTGTAATTTAGACATGGACCATGTTACTTTATACTTTTATTTAAATTATATAAAATCATTATAAGAGGGGAAAAGGCATCCCCAGAAAAGATAATTCAGAAAGAAATGCACACTGCTTGCTACATGTTGTAAGTCCTTCCTTCCTGTAGGTTTAGATAATTTTCTAAAATGAGAAGTCTCAAGGAAAGAGAGCTCCAGCCTGCTATCTATCACTGGACTAAATAAAAACCAGTAACAAAATGAATAATGCCATATACTTCATCGTGCGGTGGAAAGAGATGGCCATTTTTATGAGTATTTTAATTTAAATTATTTCATGTTCTTTTTACCTGTCACATGGTCTGAAAAAATCACCTATGCTAATAAAAAAGCATCAAGTATTATCTCATTAAGATGGCCTGATGTTGATAAAATAGCACAAAATAGTACAATAATGACAATTTATCATTTTATTAAGTTCTTCAAAATGTTATAATTTCAACATTCTTAATTGAACAACCCTATTCTAAATGCTATTTTTGATGCTAATAAGAAACATGCATATTTTGCTCTCCTCCTGAAAAGTTTTTCTAAATGACTAGCCTTTCTGCAGACATTGCCTTCTGGAGCTCTGCCTCCGAAGATCACTTCCCATCTCACTTAGGTTCTTTGTGTGCTTTTTCCTCTCAGTGAGGTTTAACATACACATGGGGAAACATCAGGGTTAGGATGATTCAGAGAAGAAATATATTCAGAATTCCAAATGAAGGGCATTCCCAAAGATGGGGTTTAATTCTGCAAGTATGTATGTATATTGGCCA
The DNA here is from genome assembly GCF_021234435.1 of Artibeus jamaicensis. Classification (NCBI taxonomy): domain Eukaryota; kingdom Metazoa; phylum Chordata; class Mammalia; order Chiroptera; family Phyllostomidae; genus Artibeus; species Artibeus jamaicensis. The sequence continues at coordinate 515,033 of NW_026521249.1, read as the reverse complement.
GTGGCTAATTATTTTCTCCCTTTTCCCTCCTGTGTCCTTCATAAGCTCATTCCTCCTCACCTTTCCTAATGATAGGGAGGAATTAACAGAATATATAATGGGTTCAATGATATTTAATAGCTACCTGTTATGCACTTATATTTGGAACAGTTCTTAACTACAGCTGAGCTCAAAAAGTGGACAAGAGTTGGAAATGCACTATTAGAAGGTTCCCAAAGTACTGGCAACAAACTTAAACCAAAAACAGCCCATAGTTATTGCCAGTGAATAACCTGCTACTTTCTACCAAAAGGGATATTACTGATTTATATCTGTTCCTGGTAGAGCAGTGGCTGAGAAAATCTAAATCTCTAACCACCTTTCTTTTCCGAGCCAAACATCTTGGTTCTGTGACCACTCCCATCTTTGAAATGCCTTGCCCTGTGAAGACTGTTGCACTGTGTCTAAATTTTAAAGCTTGAGTGGGTGGCCCCTTACCCCAGGAAGCCTCCCACAGCCTCTCAACATTCGAGTACTATGTGATCAAGAATGAAAATTTATATTAATTTCAGCCTATGAAAAATGTAATTAGCAAGGGGAGTCTGCTGTCAGCATGAATTATGCCCCTTATTGCCATAGGCAAATGGATTTTTTAATTACGTACCACTTTGCATAGCAATCTATTTGTATGGATAGAGTCAACAGGTAGGCCATTCTAAGACACCCATTTTACATTCTGTTGCTAAGTCTTCATCTCCTTCAAATTGAAAAGTCCCCCTCGTGAGTCACCTGCTTCTCATGGGTCATTAGCCCAGGAGAGCTAAAAAATCTAGGGGCCTCGTCTCCAAGCCCAGTTTCTCCGATAAATCCCTAGAGACTACATTTAGTATTTGCTGTTAAAGGCATGTAAAGCCCTAAAAAGGTTCTGACAAGGAGCTGACAGGTAGGACTACATGGCGGCTTCTGTTTTCTTTCTTAAATATGATACTTGGAGAAAGACGATGGTAAGTTTCACAGAAAGGGAAGTAGGGAAGGGAAGCAGGTCAGCTATACACACACACACCATGACAACACACACAGTGAAAATTGTTGCTACTCTTAAATAAAGTTCTGGTTTATGTATACTTGGAATCCTGCCGAAACATCTAACTACCAGACATGAAGGAAAATATAGTAATTCTTGGGAAGGTCTGGAAAGGATGCCTATAACAATGTGGTGCACTCTGAAAAGTGAATTACAGCAGTGAATAGGGATAAGGAGTGCCCACTCCAAAACTGAAATCCTGTGTGCCCTTGAACAGGTCACTAACCCTCTCTGAGCCTCTTTTCTTTAATCTGTAAAATGGGGATCTTGTTCTAATTTTTAGATTCTTTAATTTAGAGTTACATAGGTTGATGGAGATGAAGTACCCATGTACCAGTAAGTAGGCTAGCAGGGCACACCTTTAAGTTGAAAATGGGTCAATTTAGAAAAAACAAAAGGAAATGCTATCTTACATAACAGGTAGAGGAAACTATGGAACATATTGCCATTAAGAGTTGGCATGGGCTGAACATGTAAGCAAATTTCCTTGATGTTTCTATAAATGAAGACAAAATGCTGTTGTTGGATTGTTTATGGAAATTAAGGTGTTTGGGTAACATCTTCCTCAGTCAGTCTGTTGGTATTCTTGCCACAAACAGATCGCTGAGCTTAGTGAACTGTGGAAGGCAGATAAGTAACACGCTGACCCCACTAGTGTTCATAGTACTTTCCTCTCTGCTATCCATAAATGTGCACTACTATAATCAGAGCTCATCAAGGGAAACTGTTTCCCGGGTTTCCTAACTTTCTACCTCTGGAAGTGCTAACTACCAGGGAAGTGCCTGCAGAGCAGGCCGCTGATGGGAAAGTGATGAAACATGGCCTCTGGACATTCAACCCCTAACAGTCTCTTCTTGTGCGGTCAGGTGGTCATCCACATAGTCCCTTGGGTTTGACATCTTCTGGCTCTCAGCATGCACAGATTAAGCACCAGTTACAATGTAATGTTAGAACTATAGTCATAAAATGTAAATAATTGTTCTTATTCCAACAAATATGAAAATAGGAGGTAAAAAACAAAAAAGCTAAATTCCACTCAAGGTCAGTTTACAACCATATCACTTTCTACATTATAAATATAAAATAAGAATTTCTTGGCATTCCACTCGAGCCTCTGAGCAAATCTGCCGACAACCATAACCTCTAATGTACTTCCCTGAACAGAACCCCCATGGCATTCAGTACACAGTTCACCTTGTTATTTTGGCTTCCCAAGTGACTGGCAGGGATGTATTTTTAAAAAGCTTTTTTGGGTCATTATGCCAAGGACCACAGTCTGCACTGTTATACTCAAACAGAAATTTGAGAATAACAGAGTACACCCAAATAAACACAAATCTCAAGCCAGATTTGCTGTATTTGAATCTCGGTCCCATCACTTTTATAATTTACTCATCATGTCTGTTTCTTGAGGGTCCTTCTCTCAAAAATGGCTATAACAATAGCACCTGCCTCCTCTTGTTGCTGTGAGGATTATGAAATCATGGGTGTGAATATCCTAGTCAGCATCCCGTCCATAGTATAGTGTGCTGTTTTTATCATTGTTGATACTGTTGATACTCTTATAATTACTGGTGCTACCAGACAGGGAAGGCAGACCTAGGTTTTAGTTCCAGTTTTGCCACTTAAAATATGTTTAAGGAACCCTGGTGGATCTCAGAATTCTCATTTGTAAAATACTGTAGTGTTATTAGATCCTCTCTAGAGTTCCATTTGATTCTACACCATTCAGCATCTGGATATTCCAACTGAACTGTAAGGGAAATGTTTTTGACCTGAAAATTCTAGATAAGTGTGTTGCTGCTCTAGTTCACGGAGCACATGTCATAATCACTTCATGTCTCATTGTAGGAAGAACAAAAAATACCATATCATTTTCTTAGTGTTACAGTGTAGGAAAGGGTCAGGTTGTCTAAGTATATTTCTTTACTCTTTTATTAAAATTTGCAGTGGAAGTCATTGACTCTGGAGGAATTATATTTTCTTAGACTTTAATTTTTTTCTTAGAGCTCTGTGTTACTGGCCTTATTAAATATTAAAACCAAAGCTATTATCTCTAAAATCTTATGTAGAATTAGGTGCCATATAAGTCTTTATTTTTAGAGCTGGGGTTATATTTTGGCAAATATGCTCTTATAATTAAAACTTGTAATAAAGCCAAGTAATAGAATGGGGAAAAGTAGAATGAAGAAAATATATATGTGTGTATATAGACACACACACATACATGTTATAGGATCTGCCATTATTCTGAGGGTGGCAAAAGATTTATTTAACATAATGAATAAGAGCTTATATTAATTTTTTGTTGCTGCAGATAAAAGAGGCAAATGAAAACCTGCAAGAAGATGAAGAAGATACAATCGTAGATTCTGGATTTCAGAGCCACATCATAGGTAAGAATCCATGTCTTGATACATCTTTAGCTGAGTTATTGTCTACATGATAGCTTCTTTCAGATTCAGTGTGTTCCCCCAGACCATGTCTTACGCCTCCCACTATCAAGATTGGGTTTTAACTTCTCACACATGGTTACCTTTGTCTTCTTAGACATTGGAAGCTACTATAAAATAAGCAGAGGGTCAAAGCAGAGCCTATGAAGAAAACATAGGCGTTTGCAAAGGAATCACAAAGCAAACTAATGGGAAGTGAGTACTTGTCAATATAACATGAGAATAATATTGAGTATAAATAATAGTTCTCTGAGGAGAAAATCAGTTTTGAATCGATCCAGTTTCTCTGGTAATTGTTTCAAGAAGCACCTTGTGCAACTACTCTTTGTTAGAAAAGTGGGTTGGGGTGGCAGCTTTCTGAAATTGAATGTTTTTAATTGGATGATTTTTACACCAAAGAGCCAAAGGCATTAAGTGCATATGGCTTGCCAAAAGTCTCCAATTCATTTTCTTTATTATTTCTGTTAGAACTCTGTTTACAGATAGGCCTCAAGATAAGTTTAGCTTGTCAGCCATTTCTTAAAGTTATGCATAACCCTAGCTTGAAGGAGCTTAGGTTCCCAACCAGAGGGACTTTGCTGACCTGTTTTCAGCAGCCAGAAAGCAGCTGATGATGGAGGAGCTGTCTGTGACTGTGACCCTCGCCAGGAGATGGAAGAGGCGATGACTTTGAAAGCTCTGCTTTCCACTTTGCACACTTGCAGAATTAGTTTTTCCTTGGACTCTAAAACAGGCTGTAACTATAAGCATGCTGATTCTTTAGATTTATGTAACACACCAAGGCATGATGGACTCATTTCTTCAAATCACATTTGGGTGTAGTTGTTAGTCTTGAGTCCCGTGTTCTAGGATATGGCAGCCCAATAGATTTCTGGTTTCTGGTATAATTGTTATCCACAGCTCTTGCCTTTTCACCAGAGGACCATCAGCTGCCAACCTTCAGTGTCTCACTGATCTTAGCACCATGTTGCTACACTTTGCAGCTGATTTTTTAAGACACCCCTGTCTTCTTTGAGTTTATCTCAAAGAGTTATTATCCCCACAGCTTAATGAGACTGACACACCATTTTTATTCTTTTCACTGGTAATTGGGAATACAAAGGTCTTGACAAAGCTGAATGAGTGTAGTCTGAATGAGATTATTATTCCAAAAAGACATCCTTTATTATGGATGTCAATGTAAAATGCTTAAATTGCTAGCAGTTCTGCATAGTTAGCTGATAAGCAAGTTAAATGTTGTTTAACAGCCTTCAAACATGACACTGTGGAAAGCCTCCAGAGTCATCATTTTTCCATAACGAGATGTTCTTGGGCCTAAGACAACTATGTAAACTGAAAGGCTACATTTTCTTCAAGAGAACTAGTAGCTTTTCTTAGTAGACTAGCAATTCTTTTGATCTGTGCCGTTCAATGTGATAGATAGTAGCTATATGTAATTGTTTCAGTTTCAAGTTAAATTAATTTAAACTATGAAAATTAAAACATTATTTTTTTAATTGCAACTAGCCACTTTTCAAGTGTTCAATGGCCACGTATTCTGTATCATCTATGTGAATACTCCTACCATCAGATAAAGTTCTTCTGGAAAGTGCTGCTTTAGATTACTTGCACAGAAGTAAATTTCAACCATATTTCTGACAGAGCTGGCTTGGGCTTCATGTAAGCATAGACTCATCTCAAACTGGTAGAGAACTATGTGAATAAGCTGCCTTGGCTGCAAGTAACAACAACAGCAACAAAACTAACTATCCATTATTAAAGTAATAAAGCCATTTAATCGTTTTGTTTAATTAAGAGTCTAAGAAGAGGTACAGCCACTTAACAATGTTATTAGAAGCCCTTGGCTTTTTGTCCTCATACTTGTTGCCTCTGATTGCAAACTGATTTCTACCATTCCAGGTATCCCATCCACATTCTGAGCACAAACTAGAAGGAAGAGCATAAACTCCCCAAACCCTCTCCCTAGGCTCCACATGTCAGTGGTGAGAACCAGATCATAAGGCCAATCCTAGCTTCAAAGCATTAAGGGAAGTATGTTGCTTTCTAGCCTGTGTTGCTTGAAGTATTAGGAAGCATGGTATTGAGAGTGTTTCCTGGGCTAACCCATCAATAAGATCACCACAAACATTTTTAAAAGTTCATTCATTTCAAGGCTGAATGAGACTCACCATGTCAAGTGGTTATCTTTATTCTACAAGAAGGACTGAGAATATATTTTTTAGCACTCTGATAATTCCACTGTTCTTCATTTTGTCTAGACTAAGTATTGCCACATGTCCTTCAATTATAACAACTAAGTAAAGCTTAATGTGTTCTTCTTCTAACAAGTATCAGCTAATGTCTCTGACAAAGCAGAACAATCAGAAAATTTATGAATCTGAATGTTTGCATTTCAGTCATTTAAAAATAATCATGTTAGTTAATCAAAATTTTATTAGTTGATTACAAGACAAGATATTCTTTTTTTTTAATTTAAATAAATTTATTTATTTTTTTGAATTGTTTATGCTGTTACAGTTGTTCTATTCCCCCCTTCATTCCCCTCCACCCTGCCCCCCCAACCCCCCCATTACCCCCCTTTAGCTTATGTCCATGTGTCTCAAGTCCTTTAGGTTCTGTATTTCCCATACTATTCTTGCCCCCCCATCTATTTTCTATCTACTGTCTATGCTACCTGTTTTCTGTACCTTCTCTCCCCGTCTTCTCTTCCCACTCCCCTGTTGCTAACCCTCCTTGAGATCTTCATTTCTATGTTTCCACTCCTGATCTAGCTGTCCTTTTAGTTTGCTTTCGCTCCAGGTGTGGTTGTTAATAACTGTGAGCTTGTTGTCCTTTCACTGTTCATGTTTCTTTAACTTCTTTTTCTTAGATAAGTCCCTCCAACATTTCATATAATAAGGGCTTGGTGATGATGAACTCCTTGAATTTGGTCTTATCTGAGAAGCACCTTATCTGTCCTTCCGTTCTAAATGAAAGTTTTGCTGGGTAGAGCAATCTTGGTTGTAGGTCTTTAGTTTTCATGACTTGGAATATTTCTTTCCAGCCCCTTCTTGCCTGTAAGGTCTCTTTTGAGAAATCTGCTGACAGCCTGATGGGGACTCCTTTGTAGGTGATTGTCCCCTTAGCTCTCGCTGCTTCCAGGATTCTCTCCTTCGTTTTAATTTTGGCTAATGTAATTATGATATGCCTTGGTGTGTTTCTTCTTGAGTCCAACTTTTTTGGTACTCTCTGGGCTTCTTGGATTTCTTGGAAGTCTGTTTCCTTTGCCAGATTGGGGAAATTTTCTTTTATTATTTGTTCAAATAGTTTTTCCACTGGTGGTTGTGTCTTTCCCCCTTCTGGTACCCCTATAATTCGGATATTGGAGCGTTTAAAGATGTCCTGGAAGTTCCTAACCTTCTCCTCATTTTTCTGAATTCTTATTTCTTCATTCCTTTCTGATTGATCATTTTTTTCTTCCTTCTGGTTCACTCCATTGAGTTGAGTCCCAGTTTTTTTTTCATCTCTATGGGTTTCCTGTGGAATTCCATTCATTTCCCTTAATTTAGCCTTCATATGTTTCTCTAATTTGTGGCTATAGTCCACCAGATCTGTGAGGAAGCTGACGACCAGTGTTTTAAACTGTGCGTCTGAGAGATTTGCTATTTCTTCGTCACTTAGATTTATCTCCGGGACTTTGAGGTCCCCCTGCGACATTTTTGGTCTGTTCTGGCCCTTTAAGTGAGAAAAGCGGCGCCTTGGAGTCCCAGGTCGCTGGGTTGTGACGCTGTATGCGGGGGTGTGGCCAGAGCGGGGAAAATGGCGCCGCCGCCGCCGTCGCCGCCGCCGCCGCCGCCGGTCCCACCGCTCACTCCCTCACCCGCGCATAACCGGGCACCCACAGTCAACTCGCTGCCACTGCCTCCCCACTGACTCCTCCGTAGTCGCTCACCCGGTGGGCTGCTCACTAGGTCCAATCCTGGGTTTGGAACCCGTGCGGCTGGATTCGTGCGTCTGGATTCCGCGCTTGCGCCGGGGTCGGAGTTCTCCTTTGTAACTCCTCACCCGCCGCCGGTTTCGCCCCTTACCGGTCGGGCCGAAGAATTTGTTGTTTGCGGACTTCCGAAAAGTTCAGTTTTCCGTGTTCTGGTTGTGTTTTCTGATGCTAATATTTAGTTGTCCTTAAACTTGGTTGTGAGAGGAGGCAGGCACATCCACCTTAAACCTCCATCTTGGCGGAAGTCAAAGACAAGATATTCTTAACTAAACCTATTCTATATTGAAATTCAAGATTTATAAATTAAATGAAATTTTTCTTTAAAATTATCCTACTAAATGTCAGAATTCCACATTAACAAGCAATAAGCAAATGACTATCCTAGTCTAATAGAAGTATTAGAAGACTTCCCACCAATAGGGACATAGGTAGATACATTTTGCCTCCTCAGACAACCAAAAAAGGACAACAAACTTAAAAACAAAACACAACCAGAACCACCAGAAAATTGAACTGTATGAAAGTCTGACATCCAAGGAGTTAAAGAAGAAACACTCATCCGGACTGGTAGGAGGGGCAGAGACAGGCAGCTGGATGGAGAGGACTCACAGCAAGGCAGTGGCTGGCAGTCCCACATTTGCATGGGGGTAAACTGGGAGGAACAACTGGGGATCAAGACAGACATGTAACCCAAGATTCCGATACGGGAAAAGAAAGCCTCAAAAGCTCTGGCTATAAAAACTTGTGGGGGGTGCAGTGGTGGGAGAAACTCCCATACTCACAAGAGAGTTCACTGGAGAGACCCACAGGGTCCTAGAATATACACAAACCCACCCACTGGGAATCAGGACCAGAAGGGCCAAATTTGCTTGTGTGTAGTGGAAGAAGTGACTGAAAGGCAGCTGAGCACTTAACAAGCACCATTGTTCCCTCTTCAACCCCTCCCCCACACACAGCACTGCAACACAACAATGTGGACTGCCCTGCCCTGGTGAATACCTAAGGCCCCACCCCTTACAACATAACAGGTACACGGAGACAAAGAAATGCAGCCCAAACAAAAGAACAGATCAAAACTCCAGAAAAAGGCACCTTCTCGCACAACTAAGTTTAAAAACAACATAGTTTTAGCAACAAAAACACAGCCAAATCACAGAAAATTGAACTACACGGAAGTCTGACAACAACGAACCCTTCAGCCAAACCGGTAAGAGGGGCAGAGCCAGCAGCAGAGCAGGGTCCGGCAGGAAAGATCCACTGGACCAACCCGGGTGCCCGACCCAGGTGCGCCAGCAGCTGTGGGCGGATCCCAGGTGTGGAGAAGTGGGCGGACCCACTGAGGGCGCAAGGCGGTGAACCCACTGAGGGCTGATTGCACTCACACATTCGCACGCAGATAAACTGGTGAAGGAGCTAGTGGTGAGACAGACCGCGTAGGCCCCAGTGGCAGAAAGCAGCAGAGGGAACCACCATTGTCCCTCTCTGACCCTGCCCCACCTACAGCATCACAAATCAGGGACCTGGGTGGCCCCGCCCTAGTGAACACCTAAGGTTACGCTCCTCATACGTAACAGGCACAAACAGGTCAAAACATGGCTCAAGAACAACTCAGAGCCCCAGAGCCAATAAATCTAAGCAATGAACAAATAGCCAAACTTTCAGATGCACAGTTCAAAACACTGGTGATCAGGATGCTCACAGAACTGGTGGATTTTACTTACAAATTAGAGGAACATATGAAGACTAAACTAATTGAAATGAATGGAAATACATAGGAAATCAATAGTAATAGAAAGGAAACTAGGACTCAAATCAAAGGAGTGGACCAGAAGGAGGAAAAAAATGACCAAACAGAAAAGGATGAAGAAACAAGAATTCAAAAAAATGAGGAGAGGCTTAGGAACCTCCAGGACATCTTTAAATGCTCCAACATCCAAATTATAGGGGTACCAGAAGGGGAAGAGGAACAGCCATGAGTGGAAATCTTATTTGAACAAATAATAAAGGAGAACTTCCCCAGTCTGGCAAAGGAAATAGACTTCCAGGAAATCCAGGAAGCTCAGAGAGTCCCAAAGAAGGCGGACCCAAGAAGGAACACACCAAGGCACATCATCATTACATTAGCCAAGATTAAAATGAAAGAGGGAATCCTAGAAGCAGCAAGAGATAAGGGGACAGTTACCTACAAAGGAATTCCCATCAGACTGTCAGTGGATTTCTCAAAAGAGACCTTACAGGCAAGAAGGGGCTGGAAAGAGGTATTCCAAGTCATGAAATCCAAAGACCTACATCCAAGATTTCTCTATCCAGCAAAGCTTTCATTTAGAATGGAAGGGCAGATAAAGTGCTTCTCAGATAAGATCAAATTCAAGGAGTTCATCATCACCAAGCCCTTATTATATGAAATGTTAAAGGGACTTACCTAAGAAAAAGAAGATAAAAAAGATGAACAGTGAAAGGACAGCAAACTCAGTTATTAACAACCACACCTAAAACAAAAGCAAACTAAGAGGACAGCTAGATCAGAAGCAGAACCATAGAAATGAAGATCACATGGAGGGTTAGCAATAGGGGAGTGGGAGGAGGAGAAGGGGGGGAGAAGGTACAGAAAATAAGTAGCATAGATGATAGGTAGGAAATAGATAGGGGGGAGGGCAAGAATAGTATGGAAAATATAGAATCTAAAGAACTTGAGACACTTGGTCATAAACTAAAGGGGGGGTGTGGTGGGGGAATGTGCAGGGTGGAGGGGAATGAAGCGGGGAATAGAACAACTGTAATGGCATAATTAATAAAATATATTTAAAATAAAATAAAATTAAATTTTTTAAAAACTCCAGAAAAAGAACTAAGCGATGAAGAGATAGCCAGCCTATAACATTCACAGTTCCAAACACTGGCAATCAGGATACTCACAGAAATGGTTGAGTGTGTTCACGAAGTGGAGGAAAAAGTGAAGAATATAAAAAGGGAAATAAAGGAAAATGTACAGGGAACTAAGATTGAAGGGAAGAAAACCAGGACTCAAATGAACAATTTGGGGCAGAAAGAAGAAATAAACATTCAAACAGAAAAGAATGAAGACACAAGAATTTTTAAAAATAAGGAGAAGCTGAGGATCCTCTGGGACAACTTTAAATGTTCCAACATCCAAATCATAGGGGTGTCAGAAGGAAAAGAGGAAGAGAAAGAAATTGAAAACTTATTTTGAAAACATAATGAAAGAAAACTTCCCAGATCTGGGAAAGAAAATAGATTTCTAGGAAGTCCAGGAAGCTCAGAGAGTCCCAAAGAAGATGGACCCAAGGAGGAACACACCAAGGCGAATCATAATTACATTACCCAAGACTAAAGATAAGGAGAGAATCTTAAAAGTAGCAAGAGAAAAGGAGGTAGTTACCTACAAAGAAGTACTGATAAGACTGTCTGCTGATTACTCAAAAGAAATTTTGCATGCAAGAAGGGGCTGGAAAGAAGTATTCAAAGTCATGAAAGGCAAGGACCTACATCCAAGATTACTCTAATCAGCAAAGCTATCATTTAGAATGGAAGGGCAGATAAAGTGCTCCCCAGGTAAAATCAAGTTAAAGGAGTTCATCATCACTAAGCCCTTATTATATGAAATGTTAAAGGAAATTATCTAAGAAAAAGAAGATTAAAACTGTGAACAGTAAAATAATAATAAGCTCACAACTATCAACAACTGAACCTAAAAAAGAAAAAAAAACTAAGCAAACAGAACAGGAACAGAATCACAGAAATGGAGATCACATGGAGGGTTATCAGTGGGAAGTGGGAGAATGGGAGAAAAGGTACAGGGAATAAGAAGCATAAATGGTACAAAATAGACAGGGGGAGGTTAAGAATAGTATAGGCAATGGAGAAGCCAAAGAACTTTTACATACTTGATCCATGGACATGAACTAAGGTGGGGGGTGGGGATGGATGCTGGTAGGAGGGGGGTGCAGGGTGGAAAGGAATAAAGGAGAGAAAAAAATGGGACAACTGTAATAGCATAATCAATAAAATATACTTTTTAAAAAAAGTACTAGCACAAATTATCACAACTGCCATACTTTTCATTGTTCTTTTTTTTTTGTTGTTAGTATAACAGGTTCACCCATATATATTATACTAATTATAAATAAAAACTAAATCACTAGGAATTCAAATATCATTGTCTGATATTAAAACATAATTCAGTAGTAGCATCAAAAATAATCTCCTAAGAGTATTTAGAAATTCCTGTATAGGGGAAAAAATTCTTTTGAAGAATTTGAGGAAGAAGCCAAGCTAAACTGAAGGATATATAAGAAAACAAGGGTGCATAGTAGACTCATTGAGTGAAGGATACATATTATTTTTTCTAAAACTAAAAAAAGTTACAAAAAGCAATCTGTCCAATAGCCCCATAAGCGAATGTCCCAGTGTCCCATGGCTGAATGAAACCTGTTTACTCTCCAGCTGGGTGTCCTCCTGCTTTCTTAGGATCGAACCCCTGTGGCTCCTATCACCAGAGGAGAGCCGGACAAAGGACCGGGTCTAGCCCTGAGGTTCCAGCTTCCTTTGGCGTGGAGTTTCTGGCACTCTCCTCCTTACCCCAGGAATTGCCTCCAAGAGATCTTTCCGGTGTTCTCCCTTCTTCCCCAGGTGGCTTCTGCTAGTGGCTAATGTATTATGCAGAAGGGTAATAGGTGCTCAAGAAGTACCCACCTTTGACTTTCATAACAGACCATGCACCAGCTTCTTGGTATTTTTTCAGGATGTTTTATTTTCTTATCCTCTTTTCCCCTGGACTTTAGTTAGCTAATATAGTAAACTAACTCATGCCAATGAAGTAATGGATTGAATAGTTACCTTATTGTGTCATATATTTGCATTGTAACAAGGACTCCAGACAAGGTTTACCTCTAGTTAAGAGGAACTCCTTGGAACTGAAATGTCAGGTGTACAGATCACTGGTTTGAGCAATTTATAGGGTGAAGAAGAAATACAGTAAACAGCACAAGAAGCAATGTCAGGTGGAAATGGTATTTGTCATATAACCCTACTTTTGAGAAATGGCCTGTCTGAAGACTAAAAAGTGAGTCAAAGCTAAGCTGAGCCAAATAGAGGGGATTTGAATCATAGTGGCCATTTTATCTCTCTAACGCAGAGACCTTGTTCTTGTAGCCTTTTATCATCCAACTATAAAGCATCTAATCCATGGTAATAATGTGCCCATTCTGGAGTTTGGTAGAGACAGAAAGAATAAAAGAGTCATATGACACATAAGCTATTATTGTCAAGGAATCTGTACACTGAATTACAATGAAGGTCAGCAAATGCAGCAGACTTCTTCCCTGAGCAGAGGAAGGAAGGCTTGTGCTGATATCAGATGCCTGTGGCTGTGGTTCTTCAGAGGAAATAGGAAGGTCTCACAGACTCTTGAATCATGTATCCCAGTTACATGGAAAACAAGAAGCAGGATCTAGGTGTTTATCTCATCTGAACAGAAGGAACTCTGGAACTACTATATTACGTTAAAGCCCTAACACAATATGGCCAACAGTCATCATCTGTATATGGATTACACAGTTTGAATTACCCAACCAAAGTTGCTTTTATGGTCAAGACTGGATTTCCCTAATTATTCATATCAGTAGCATTAGGTTCAGACAGGAGTGAAAGAAACCCCCTAGGACAGTGATTTAAGTAAGAATAGGAATTCTTGCTCTCACACACGACAGTCCAGAGGGAGGTAGTCCAGGCTGATAAGACAGTGCCGGGCTTTTCATATTTTGTCCCTCTGCCTCCTATGCTTTTCATTCCCAAGGTCGCTTCATGGTTCAAGATGGCCATTGAGAAACCTTCCCTGATGTTCACTTTCCAACCAGCAGGAAAGAAGAAGGGATGAGGAAGGATATGGTTCATCCCTTTAAGAACATTTCCCAGCAGTTGACCCATCCCTTCTGCTAACAGATCACTAGCCAGTACTTAGTCACATAGGATGGGAAGCACTTCCTGGCATGGGACCATGTGTCCAGTAATATGAAATGGAAGTCGCCTTAACCCTGGAAGAAAGGGAGCGTGGATGTTAGCAGATGTGTAGCAATCTGAGCCTGCCGCCCATCCTCCAATACAAACAATTTTTATTGTCATTTAAGGAAGCCATAGGAAAGTAAACTTGGAGAGTTGTTGGGGAAGACATAAATAAATTCAATGATTAATGCTTAGTTCCTATTTGCATAATCCAAACTACCATTCACTGCTCTCTATTCATAGTTAACCTTGAGTAACTTTTTGAGAAAATGCATTGAATTTGTATTAGTTTGCTACCACCATATTTATGGATAAATATATAATTGATCACCCACCAAGTTCAGAGATTCAAATGAATCTTTGGAATGCAGTGCATGTAGAATTTTTATTTCTTGAAAATTAAAACAAATAGGACAGCAGGGCTTTTAGTACTGGAGCTGCCAATCAATTAAAGTCCTTGATAATTAGCTGTCTTATTTCAAGAATATTACTAATTTTCCCTACTGTGAAAATTTTGAAAGTTTAGAAATTCAACATACCAGGAGTGACATTCATATTAAAAATGAAACTAAAGTATATCTCAGAAAGTTAATCAGACTTTCACAGCTTTTTGAGTGGAAGGATATTTGCATCAAATGTCACATTTTGAATGGTGTGCTGACATATTTTGGCTTAATTGTAAGCTATTAATGATCAAAGCACAATGTGAGTGGGACGTGCAAATGTTCTCAATAACAACTTGAATACATGATGTTGTGTTGACCACTAACTGACTGGCACCAGAGTGAAAACTACTTAGATAATAATGGCTATGAATGAGGAATAGGATGGAGTGGTTTTACACAGTTTTAATCTCATATTAGTACTTCCCAGGACTATGATTTCTGCATTTCCCAACATACAAAATGACATCTAAGAGGTACAATAGAGTAATAGTTTGGGCGAGGAAATTTCCGTCATGGCTGCATTTCCATTAAAAATTGCAAGTGACAGCCTCCAAAGGCGGAGCTTTGCATCTTGGCAGCCTGAAATATAGTCTCTGCCTGTCAGGAAGATAGACCTATGCAAATAGGATCATGTGGTTCCTTCTGATCAAGGACGGGAAATAGTTACATATGGACTTGATGTGTATCCACTGGGTAGCTACTATGCACTAAGCCCTGCGCGTGGAACCTTTTGAGCCATCCTCCTTGTTTCTCATTCCTTTGTGGCTGGTTCCTGGTTTTGCCATCTGTAAACATGCATGCTCCTTATGTGGGCTTTTCTCTAACTATCAGTCATAATCATAAGATCAGGCTTTAATGCAGTTTCTGTATTTTGTGAGCATACTGAATTCTAGTCTATGACTTTCTCCCTCTAATTTTACACAGGGGGTAGCAAATTGTAGACTTATAGAGTTAAAAGTATGACTTTTTTACTCCTGTGAAATAGTTGTTCTCAGAGATTTGAGTTCTCTTTAGTTCAACAAGACTATACTGCATATCTTCTATAAGCCATACCCTGTGTTAGCCGCTAGGGGTAGAGATGCTAGGGATACATAAGACATACTCTATGAGTATCCATCTAGCAGGGAGATGGAGAGGCAAACCAATAATTGTGATACCACATGATCACAGATAAGAAAGAAGTGTTCTCTGCATACAGATGAGTGCACAGAGCAGGGCATGGAGCCCGGCTTTAGTGAAGCTGGAAATGCTGGTTTTCATCTGTAAGGAAAAGACAAGAGTAAGAGAGTAAGATATTGAAGTTTAAGAGCATTTGCCATTTATACCAATAGTTCCTAAACTTTGCTACACATCGGAATCACCTGTGAATCCTCTAAAACTCCTGGTGCCCAGGTAACACCCCAGAACAATTAAATCACATGGGCTAGGGATGGGAGCCAGGGATTTGTACTTTTCTAAAGATCCTCAGGTGATTCTAGTGTTGGTCAAAGTTTGGGAACCACTATCCTAAGGGGTAGGATTCAACAGTATAGGGGAAAGGGATGTCTTTCAACTCAAGAGCAACAGCATGAGCACGGGCCTGGAGGTGAGAGCATGGCACATTGTAGAGGAGGTGAGTCAGTGAGAGAGGAGCACAGCAAGAGCAGAGGGCACGTTTTGAGGTTGAGGTGGAGATAGAGCTGGTTTTGGAGAATGGAACTGGGTAATGGAAACCTTGAAAGCCAAGTTTAGATGTCTGAACTTTTTTCTATAGAGAATAAACAGACTATGGAGATTTTTTCAAGAAAACCATGGTAAGAAGTGGCCATCTGGTCACTATGTTAACCACATCTAAACTTTTAAAATAAAAGCACACTTTCATTTATTCTTTCTAAGCCTTGGACCAAACAAATGTGCTAGTCACCAGGTTTCCTCACCAGTGGTGTGCTGTCTCAGCCTCATGCATCTGTGTAAAAGGATGGGCGGCTGGGTTATATAAGGGTCCCAAAAGGCTCCCTTCCCCAAAAGATCCCTCCTGGCAGCTACAAGGATGTGTCTGATATTCTGTCCACTGGTAACTCCTGTGGGTGAGGGTCTTCAAGTCACTTTTTATAATTCATATGGCCCCTGGGACGGGCACGAGTTGCATGCCACTGACTGCAGATAACATCAGAGTGTTTTTCAGGTACATTCTCCTGCCAGGTACTGAGGACACCACAGAGCAGAGTGTGGATGTTTTAGTAAAGGTAAGGGTGGCATCCTGCAAACAGGAGCTCAGCTGCCAGGAGCAGAGGCCAACCCGAACCCTAGGGATGGTGTGAATCACAGGTGCCAGAGGGGAAAGGGCCCACCGAGCAGGTAATTGGTGGACTCATTAGACACAGAAGTCTTGCTTGTCCTTCCCCAGAGCCTATCGCTCAAAATACAAAGTTGGGGAGTCTGATATAGCTGTACAGAGACCTATTTTGTACCGTTCCCTCTATTTTACAAAAAGCAATGAATTCACTTTAAGAATGTATGTTTTGACTTATGGCATAATAAGAAATAGGTGGGGGTCAAAACAGAGCTGAGCAGCAGAGTGCCTCGGCCCCTGAAGCAGAAAGCTACCCAATGTGACAGAAACTTTCAAAAGAAGTAAGACAATGACAAATGCTATACTAATATGTACTCTCTATTCAGAGCTTTCCCTGTGCTGAGCACTGGCCAAAGTATTTTGTGTGTGTTGCCCTGCTCTGTCCCCCCGTCCACCATGGGATCTGGGAACTAGGGCCACCCTTTACCAGAGAAGAAATGGATGCCCTTAAAGGGGCAAGTATGGTGTGGAGCCAGCATTCAAACTCAGCTTAGTCTGCAGCGGTCAAGTAAAGTTAGTAAATGAGAATTTACAATCAGTGTAAATAGTTTAAAATCTTTAGTTAAAAGGCAAAGAATATCAAGTAGCTATAGCTGTTTGGATTTCACAAACCTAAACCTAAGTATACAGGGAATTTGAAAGTAAAAAGACAGAAAAATAAAAACCTCAGAAATGTTAAAGAAACTTGGTATAGCTCATTAATAACAGGCAGAATGGGCATATTCCAAACAAGGTTGTTGTTTTGTGTTTAAGTTGCACCAATTAAAGAAACATGAAATCAATATGGTGAGTTACAGTCAGCATTTGTTAGTTTGTTTTTGCTTTAAGGTTCTTCACCTTAAAGAAATGGTGTAGTACATCACAAGTAGTAAAAAATAGTAAAACTTATGACATTTTGATAATATGTATATAGTTACACATACAGAAGTATACTGGTTTATGGTGTAAAAATGTATTACTCTGTATAGTAGTCAAAAACTTTTGAAAGGCAGGTCCCTAGAAAAACCCAAGGCAGGTATATCAGGGAATATATACTATAGTAATCACAGCTACATTGTCATAATAGCAAAAATGGAAAAGTGTTACAGTATCTGTCATCAGTAGAAAGGATAAAAAATTTGAAATATTTATGCCACAGAATAAATGCAGCAGTGAGTTAATGAACTCCAGCTGCATATCCTGTTGTAGACTCATCACAAAAAGCAATGTCGATTGGAAGAAGGCAGTTACGATAGAATGCTTACAGTATAATTCCATTTTTATAATGAGCAAAAGTAAAGAATACTGTGTAAGACTAAACAAATGAACGATAAAATACAGCAAGTTCATGAGCAGCATGAGTTCAACAGTGGAGGCTGTGACCAGAGAGCTTGCAGGCTTAAAAACAGAGTCGTGCAGGTGGTTGCGAGCACTCTTATAATGATGACTTAAATATAACTATCTGTTATATACGCTCCTGTACTTGTCGTGTATTTCATGATTATTTTAAAAACGTAAAAATTGAAGTACCATCCAGAGCAAAACACATAGGTGGGTTGAATTAGCCAGCACTCTGCCTTTGAGACCCATGCCCTAGGTCTCACCCTCTGGCTACCTGCTGACCAGCTCGTCAGCACCTCCAGAAGAGAGGTCAGCCAAGAGAGGAGACAAGGGCAGAGGTGGACTGGTAAGAAAGGGACACAGCCCTGATGGCCAACACAGAGTCACTCATGATCAGTTCCGAAGCGTGTCTGGTGTTAGGGGAGCATGTCAGAGACAGAGGTGTGGTGGGCAACTCTGGAATTTTAACTCCTTTTCCTCCTTGTTACCACAGATAATTCAAGATTTTGACACATTATACATAGGCATAACTCTGTATGCCTTAATGCTGTTAAAGCTAGCAGTTCTTCCTGTGTCTTAAAGTAATAAAAAATTAGTGACTGAGAAGCAGCGGTGATTTTTTTAAAAAGCCACATAATCAAGCTTGGAAGGCATTCTCCCTTCTCCCTACAGCAAGAACTCAATCATACATGCTTAGTGGGGGAAAAATAAGCCTCAATTAAAGTGGTCTGCCCCCTCAGTCCCTGGGGATGCCCAGTGATGTCTCCATTAAGTGGCACATTTGAGTAAATGCCTGAGCTTGAGGCAGGTGTAAAGTGCTAGAATGACAGATCAGCCGAGGGCTATGACACATGGTGGAGGTGAAAATTGAGTTGTGTGATGAAATACACAACTGAGAGAAAACGGACATGAGATCCTGGAAACAGGGTGCTTTTGACTTGAGTGAACCCTTATCCAGCAGGCGTGCCAGAGCAGAAGCGGATGGAGGCAGGGTAAGGAAGACATCTCAGTAAATCTGTAACAACGTGTAGCTGATCTGGGCACTTTGTGATGAGCCACAGACATGCAACCAGGGCCTAACTACTTCAAAACAGAAATCCTCACTGTTGGAAATGGTAGTGCCAGAGAAAATAACTTATCAATGCCAGTCTTAATTTCTTTCAGCAGCTCATTGATAGAATTTGAGAAGTCATTTAGCAATCTTATCAGTGGTGCTGTGCCTGCTCCGCTCATTTTGCCCAAGATCAGATAACAGGGTGACGTTTGCTTTATCTTTGTATTGCCACCCTGATGCAGCTAAAAGCTTTTCAAGAAGGGAAAGAACAAACTGAAAGGTTGCCGGGTTCTGAAACATTGTCACAGCCAAGCCAGGCGCATTGAATCAATTTCCAATATGTTTTTCATGTAGCTAAAACCTATGCTCTGGAGATGTTACTGTTTGATTATAAAAGCAGAAGGAATTTGAAGAGAGACTTTCATGCTACCATGATAAACAGTCTCTGCCTGTAACTCGATTGTGTCAACTCCCAAACTGAGGGGCAATATGCTTTGAGGTGACTTTCTGCCCATTTGAAACTCAGCCATGTGTTCTGTCTTCAGAGACCATTTGAAAGGAATTCTGTGTGTATAAGAACACATTTGGAGTGGGCACCAGCTGCCCTGCTTCTGAATGAGTGGACTGCATTTCCAAAGATGTTATTTCCCCACAATACTGACCCAGTCGTCAAAATGTTTCCCTGGTGTCTAAATGTATTTGTGTATAATTCTGCTTTAACATAGGTCTCTTTGCTATGTAACTCATAATTTAAAAAATGAAAGTACTTCTCCTGTGCTAGGTTACAACTGAATCCAATCTTAGAATGAGAACACTGGTAAGAGAAGGCAGTGTACTGAGGAAATGAATGGGGGAGGGCGAAGTCCAGTTTGGATTTTATGGCTTAGTGCGAAACGCTTCATGTCTCTGTTTCCTCAATCATCAGATGGAGGGCTTATTCTAATTACTCTCTGATGTGTTTTCTGGCCCAAACTTCTAATGCTCTTTAAGGGAGTGGGGTTATACCTGAGCTCAAAATACCTGTGCATGTCAAGTTCCCTCCTCCCATGAATCTGTGGGAAAGCAGAGGTTTCAATCACAGGATCTGAGTAAAGTAGAAAAATTGAAAATGTTATCCAGTGATTTCTGGGCAGGCCTTAGACCTCTTCCATAGCAGTGGAGTTGCTGTGTGTTTGCCTAGAGTTTTGCATTTTGGGCAGTGCTTCCGCCAGTCCACACAGCAGAGGCTCCCAGCCTGCAGTTTGCAGTCACACGGCCCTAACACTCCAGTTCCCGCTTTGCCACCGAACCAATGCTGCGATCTGGAGGAATTTCTTGAACTTCTCTAAGTTTCCAGTCTCTCATCTGCCATACAGAAATAATAGCAATACCTGCTTTGAACTACTGTTAGGACCATGGAGGTTTTTTTTTTTTTCACATGAGTGTTTGACACTGTGCCTGTGGCTAGCAAGAACTATTGTTGGTTTTCATTCTTGTTGTAGTTAGTATTATAAAGAAAGATATGGATAAAGTATAGGTAGCTATGGATATCATCTTTATTTTCTTTCTTTACATTGTATGCACAGCTATGAGTTATTAGCATGAAAAAATAGAAGCAAAACCAGGAAAGGGCTGGCACCAGGGGCAACAGTCAGGAGGTAACCAGGCCCAGGCTTCCAAAGGCCCTTTTGCGGTGGGGTCACACAGGAGGCACTACATACCCAGCGTCAAGTAAAATGTTAACCACCTGAGCTCATTAGGGACTCATAGTTGGTCACACAGTCACCCTCTACCTAGCCCAATGAAAATCCCTGTTCCCAGAAGGAAAGCAGATGTTCAGCATAAACCACATTGTTAGAGTGGTGGGAACCCACTGAAATCTAAGTTTCCAAGTTGCTAGGAAAGGGCCAACCTTGCAAGCAGGACCTTTTGGATGTAGGCATCCTCAGGCTTGCTCTGATAACTCTTTCACCACAACCCATCACCTTGGCCCTGTCCCAAGCATCTTTACAGTAAAATTTTTATCAGCAGGACCCCATATTGCAGGGCGAAACCAAACTGCAGTGTTAACCTCAGGCATTGTCTTTAAGGGTTTCAGCTAAGTTGAAGCTGACCTGGATGCTCCACCCAGGCTGAGGCAGAGTCACTGTAGTCACTGATATGTACACACACAAGGACATTCCCATGGACAGTCCATGGAACCTCTGGAAACAGAGTTTAGTCTCATTAAGGCACTCTGCACACATTCATTAGTCAGACAGAACAGGCTAACAGGCCCCCAGTGTGACCTCCCAGCATGGCACTGCCAGCTGTAGGGCTCCCAGGAGCACCGGAAATAATAGTTCGGTTTAGCCCTTGGTCTCAGAGGCATGGCAGTCAGTTCCAAACAGCTCTGCTCATCCGCGACATCGGTTTGTCAGTGTCGAGGAGCAGGCGACATCCGTCAGTGCTCTGTGTGGGAAGTCCAGGAGCTAGCCCACCATCATGGTCTCGTACTTAGTCTGTCAGGTATGATCAGAGGCTCAGCGGTCAGATTGAATCCAAGGCCATCACAGCAGCATGGAAAGGTAGCATAGGAAGTTTTCCTTCAGGAAGGGGGAGACGTCCAGGAACAGTTCCAAGAAACAGAGATCATGGGTTCTCTCCCCTTCTCACCCCATGCCTTCCAGGTACCAGATCTGTTTTCTGCTATTGGTACAAAATCAGTGTGTTTCGTTCAGTGATGTTCAAAAAACATGACATGTTTTCTTCCAGAAATTATCACCCCTATTTTTTGTCTGGAAGGGTTGCGTGTGGGAGGAATAAGTGTTTTTGCACAACTTAGTTGGAAAAACATACCAAGTTCAGAAACTGGATAGGATGAAATCTTGAATTTTAAAGCATTTTCAAAATGGGTTTATATAACCTTTTACCCTATTTGTACTTATTATTTTTCCAGTGAGCAACCAAAAAAAACCTAGCTTTTCTAGGAACAGCTATTCGTAACAATTAAACTGCACCTAAGGTGTGTTCCAGGAGAAAAGTGAGAGAGCGTCAGAGTCAGGACAGCAGTGCCTTGTTGTAAACTGCAACTAATACAAATGTCATCTTTCTGAATGATGAGGAAAGTGAAGCACAATCGGGTTTCATGTCCGTAGTCCACAGTAATGAGGTGACAGCACTCATACTGAAGACTACCATGACTGAAGGGGGGATGGACTTGGCCTTAGGAGTGCTTAGCCATATGTTGCACATCAAAAGAAAGGCCTAAGATGGCCTTCTCTTTCTCCAGGAAGTTCCCAGGTATGGTATCCCCCAGGTACTGTAAATGGACCTGAACCAGAACCTCCAGTCATGGGTAGTGTTTCACCTGAACTACTACCAGCCGACTGCCTTCTAGTGTCTCCCTCCCAGATCGTCCTTGTGCGCTGGTGTTAGACCCACTTGATGAGTTCCAGTTTGTAAGAAGGGGCTAATGCAAAACCCCTGTAGCTTTTACACAAGGAGGGTTGAATCGCTTTCCTTTTCCGGGACTCAAATGTCAAGGCACAGACACAAACCAAGTTCAGTCCGTTACTGCATATTTATTAGACATTGACTCCATTGCAGGCATTGTGCTTGAGGCCAGGGATATAAAGATTGAGACTACATGGGCTCCAGACTTGATGAGGTCAGCCGATTCTGAACCGGAATCCTTATTTACATCTTCCTCTTAAACTGTAGTTGAAGATTCAGTCACTGTAATGTTTTGCCTCATTACTGGACTCTCTACAAAAAGGTCAATTTCCCTGACCTGTTATTTAAAAATTTGGTTGGACATTTTTTTAAATTTATTTTTATTTATATTTATGTAGATATTTTAAAATTATTATTTCTTAATTGTTTATTGTTGTTCAAGTATAGTTGTCTCCATTTTCCTCCCACGCCCCCCACCCCAGCCATTCCCACCCTTGATCCTACCCCCCCTTGATTTTATCCATGTGCCCTTTATACATGTTCCTGAAAGCCCTCCTCCCTTTTCCACCATTATCCCCCTACCTCCCCTCTTCATTTTAAAATCTTGATGGCTGTAGATAACCCCATCTTTGTAAATAATCAAGAAATTACATGCCTTAGTAGCTCTTAAATTATGTGAACTCACTCTTCTTGACATGCTGGCAAAGACAAATACTATCTTTAAAACAGATGGCATGCAGAGCTGTTGTTTAAATGTCAACCCAGCTGCTGTTTATTGTATCACTTCTACAGGGAGATATTTGCATGTTGTGTTCACCTGGGCACATGGTCTGTGATGCAGAGAAGCTAGGATGCTTAATTGGATATTAGTTGCTAATAAAACCTCTTAAATATTGCAAAACAGTATGGTAATGACATAGTATAACCATGACTTTATTTTTGATGACTACTAAACCCTCATGCATTACTGCTTTATTTTAATAAAATAGTCCAATGGCTTTGTTAATACTTTACTCTGTTTTTCAGGATTATAAAGACCTCAGAAATAGTCTAGTTTGGGGTGTCCAAGAAGTAGCTCCTGTGAAAAGGATTCAAGGGCAAGTCAATTATAAGGAAGTACAGGAAAGACCGATAGGAAAAGTCAGGCAGGAAAAGAAACCAGCCAATGAAAGGCATGTTGTCATGCCAGTTGCCACCTGGACTGACTGCAAAATTTGCACAGCCCAGGGCAAAATAAAGTACAGAGGCCTTTGTTTTGAAGGTTATGAAGAATTTCAAGATGGTGACAGCAGGGCACAAGGCCCTGTGTGACTGCTCAGGTCATACACACCTGCTGCTGGCCCAGGGCCACCACTGTGGGTGACAGTGCTCAGTCTCAGAAAAACCCTAGGATCTAAAACTCAAGCCCCAGAGTTTTGCCTATTAACCACCACCTCCCATTATTGATTAGTAATTATTGAGGGCAGCTTCTGGAGCTATATTTTGCAGGCAAAGAGATGTGGTTACTAGCAGTTAGAAGTGCAGCGCGGGCACACTCAGGTCCTCACTTAATACCAACAATAAGCTCTTGGAAACTGTGACTTTGAGTCAAATTACATATATTGAAACCAACCTTACCGTAGGCTAATTGATACAAACAAGAGTTAATTTCCTACGGCATATTTCTGTTCACAAAAACATCACCAAATTTCTAAATAAAGGCTGAAAACACTTCCAATATTAAAGGTTGAAATAAATATGAACTATTCATACATTTAAGAAAAAGTCAGAAAAACAAGCAAGATTATTATTTTCCAATCTGTTTATTCTAGTTCATGGTCACAGGTGGCCAGAGCCCTTCCTGGTAGCTCAGGGGTACAAGGCGAGAACCAGCACCGGGCAGGAAGCCTTTTTTTCACAGGGCCACTCGCATTCCCACACTCACTCAGGCTGGGACAAATCAGCCATGCCGATTAACCTGTCTCTGGGACGTGGGAGGAGACCGAGTCCCAGAAGGAGACCCACACATACAAGAGGAGAATATGCAAACTCCACACAGAGATGTCCCTGGCCTGGGAATAGATTTTTTTCTAATTAGTGTAATGAAAGAATGTGGAAAGAATGATGTTATTCAAGTACCTGCTGTAGTAAGTCCCCCAAAAGGGGGTCAATTGTGTCCAGCATGCTATACAAATACCATAGAATGTCCTGGTATCCCAAGCCAGCACCAGGTGTCTTGAAAAAAGAGCTACCATGTTGAAGGGGGCACCTACTGATGTTCTCCTCTTTAAAAACAGTATCACCTAAAACCCTTTGTTTTCTAATCGGCTTCTTAGTCAAGTCTTTAATAACCAAGACATCCACCAATTTCTACATGGGAAAGTTCCACCATTCTCTTTTTTAAAATGGAGGGAAAATCCTGAACTCCGGAGTTCTTAAAATGCAGGCATATTTGCTTTCTAAATATTACGATTCTAGACAAGCTATTTCTTCCCCAGGTGCCTAATTTGCATCATCTGGGAAGAGAACTTTAAAAAAAAAGAATTGTTCTCAGTCTAGTTCAATAAGATCAGAGGGGAAAGCAGTTTAAAAAAAGTATTTCATTCTTAAGTAATAGAAATGTTCCTGAAAGCTTTGAGGTAGGTGGGATATTAACAGTGATTTTCATGAGCTCATCCTAAATAGGCCATCCTGTGTGTGTTTATTTAAAAGGGTTATAAAAGGTGTTTTAGTTAGAAAATGCCCATGCATTTTGGCTCTCTAATCATTATTCTGTGCCAATTTGACTGGGCCACAGGGTGCCCATATACTTGATCAAACATCATTCCGGATGTTCTGTGAGGGTGTTTTTAGATGAGATTAACATTTAAATCAACAGACAGACTAAAGCAAACTGCCCTCCTAAATGTAGTGGGCTTCTTTCAGTCAGGTGAAGGCCCAGATAGAACAAAAAAATGCTGGATTCTTCCAGGTAAGAGAAAATAATTCCTACCTGACCACATTTGAGCTGGGATGTCAGTGTTTTCATGCCTTTTGATTAGAACTGGAATATTGACTCTTTCTGGGTCTTGAGCCCACCAACCTTCAGACTGGAGCTACACCACCCATTCTCCTGGTTCTCAGGCCTTCAGACTTAGACTGGACTAAACCATGGGCTCCATTGTGTTCAGCTTGCCAACTCACCCTGAAGATCTGGGGACTTGCCATCCTCTATCACTGCATGAGCCAGTTCCTTATCACACACACACACACACACACACACACGCCCTCTATTGGTCCTGCTTCTCTGTAGAGCTCTGACTAATGCAAGTACATAATTAGATTATAATGGAATTATTAGAATATCAGCCAGTAAGGAGAAGTTGAATTGCTGTCATCTGTCCAGGTGACTAAAGATGTCAGTTTGCATCATCGAGGCAAAGGAAAACTGAATGGGAAAACTTACCTCATAAACTGAGCAGGGAGTAGAGAGACTGCAAATGCCACAATTCAAATATCAGACAGCCTGCGTCATCACCACTTATGCAAAACAGTGGAGCTGGCAGCCCTAATGAAACCCCAGTTATTAAAAGCCTTTCCATTTAGCAGTCCACTTTCATGCAAATAAACAAAGCTAGACATTTCACTTCAACCGAATCTGAACTAAAGCTCATTCATGTGTCTGTAGGAGGGGAGCTCCTCACGGAGGTGTGTGCCTCTGCCTGTTTCCCCTCTTCTCCCCACGCAGGTCTGTGCACAAGGGGAGTGCCTGAGGCCTCTGAAAGTCTCTATGCCTGCATATGGTGTCCATTAGAGAGAATAAATGCCATTCCACAGGAATTGACCCCTATTAGAGAGAATTTGTGTTTTAGAGCAAAGCTCCACCAAGGGCAAAAATGTTGAAGGCGTTCATGAGACGCTCCTGTGAAGTCGGTGGAAGTCACTTTCTGTGTAGATAATTGTGCTGACTGGCCAGAATCATGAACAACAGTTGGTGCACTGTGCAATCTGTATGTTGCTACCCTCTGCAAGCACTGCCAGGGAACCTGTGTTAAACGGCCTCCTTCCCCTCAAGCCAGCATGTCCAGAATTCCACAATGGGTGGGGTGCTGTGCTGAGTTTGTGCCAAGTCTTTATTTATAGACAGAACGTGTATAGACTGTTGCAGTGAAACTGCCAGACAGAAGGATAATCTACTGTGCACGGAGTAAGAAATTACCATTGCTCGTGACCTCCTATATGAGAGAGCAACATCAAAAATCACCTGCTTATGCTTATTAATTGTACAGGGATCACTGAATGCATATAGACTCTTCATCAAGCACATGAACCCTTTGAAGTTGAACTAAATGTCCCAGATGATGGAGGCATTGGAGTAAGAGCAGACAGAATCTGTAGGACAAGTGTCTTCCTTCACAGTAAATCATACTCCTTAGTGAGCTGGCATTTACCAGGATAATAAACTCTACCTCTAGGGTGATAGTCTGTAGGCATATGGAATAGACTAGGATGTTTTTTTTTAGAAACGTATGTGTTGAGATGCACTGTTCAAATTGAAGTTTTCCCTTCCCCTACACATTTAAGCATATCTAGCTGTCAGATAGTTTAGGAGCCCCAGCACATGGTATCCTGTGTAATCCTCAGGACCCCACAGAGAGACCCACTCAGCTTCTGCCTCATTCTGCTCAATCTGCTCCATCCCTGACTCTTCCCCAGTCAGCTGGGGAGAGGGAGGACCTGGGGAGTTGCTAAGTGTTCTGTGACTTATTTGAGCTCATCAGAAACATTTTCCGCCTTTATATCCTGAAGTTCTCTTTGTTGCCTTTGGCTTCCTCTTTAATCCCACCTTCAACAATGCTGTCTATTGTAGTTTTCCTTTCTACTTCCCCAGCAATTCTGTTTACAAGTAAAATCTCCAAGCCTAGCTCTTGGTATTTCCAGTATGGCCTCTAGCACCATGATTCTATTCAACTTCTCCTCCTCCTCTTCTCCAGATTTGTTTCCAGTTCCTCCTTTTCTTCCCCTCATCCTCACCATGGGTACTTTCCAGTTAAGATTTTTCTTCTATGTTCTAACTTAGCTCCTTATTTTAGGAACCACCCCATTACTGTACCTTTAATTCTTCATATTTGAAAAATGAGAGCTTTCTGTGATGGCTTTCATCTCTTTCTTCTTGTCTTCAGGATATACATATTTCCTAAAAAATCAATGGCACATTCAATATTATTCAACATGCAGTGATAACTTTCTGTTAGCAGGCCAAGTTAATGCAGTTCCCCTAGATGGTACCAACATATATTCTTGATAAAATCCTTTTGAATTTTATATACATTGTCCTCAGCTCAGAATGGTTACAGCTCCTCATCAGATTTTCTGTCAAGTCCTGTTTACTTTATCTGAACCAAAGAAAGGCCAAAAAGAAATAAGATGCAAACTTAAATCAGGGTCAGAGGTGCTAAACTAATTTCTAAGCCTTCACATCTTTCATAAGACTTCCCTAACTTTTTATGAATGAAAATAAGGCAGCTAAACAGAATTGCCTCAGCCTGGAACCAGTATACCTGTCTCAGTTATAGTTTTGTCCCTTATTAATTAAGTCAATCTTTGCTTTGGTTTCTGTATCTGTAAATCGGATATATGGCTCTCTGACTTCCCCAACTCAATGTATGATTTTTGGGAAAATCAAAGGAGGTTATGCTGCCAAATGCATTAAGGCAGCATATCTTAAATGCAAAATGGCCCAAAGGGCAAAGGACTCCTTAATACCAGCATGTGGGGCTCTGTTAGCTATTAAAGCCTCAGTCATCTGCCACCCAGTTCTCTATTTCCATTCCTGTTGGAAGTTTAGTTGAAACAGTGCTTTGTGTAGCTGGCTGCTTATTGGAGTGTTTTTTCCACGTCATTTCTCTTACTTATCTTTTAAGGGAAAAGATGCTACTGGTGACACTCTTGCTTTAAAAGCCCAAAGGCCAGGACCTTTTCATTGGGTCTGTTATGGAGAATGAATATAGGTGGTGAGAGCCAGAAGGCCTGGGGCAGTGGTTGATAGTGTATTCATGGTAGGTGTGGAAAAAGAATTTGAAAGGACAATCTTTTTGAAGATGAAATTATTTTAGAAAGTGAGATTGAAGAGAAAAGGGAGAAGAAATTCTATATCACACTAAATAGGTTTCAAGGTACATCAGACTATGCATTTATTTTAAATGATAGCTATAAAACCTCATTAGAAAAGAAATGCTGGGGAAAAGCCTCCTGACTTGGTTATAAGTGGCTCACTAGAGTCTATGTAGAGTGGTTATTGAATTAGAAAAAAATGATGATAAATACTAGAGGAGGGAACCTAGAAGATGGATATATTCTCAGCAACATTTTGGAACTTGGTCTGAAGAGGGAGAGTGCGGTAAGGTAATAGTATATAATTGGCAATAGTAGAAAGAGCTCTGGACTTGGACCTGACTTTAAATCTCAGCTGCTGTATATGCATTTCTGTCCCTGGGCCCTTTGTTTTCTCATCTGTAACATGAGAAAACAAAAGCACAGAGACATAGCGTTGTTGTAAAATTCAATAGGAGTAATGACCAAGAAAGAATGTAACAGATATTATGGTTGACTTCCCAATATTTACTCCCACACCAGGGGTACAAAATGATTAGGATGCCATGATCATCTTCTCTGCCAGAGTTTGGCTCAGGAACCCAGGCGTGGGCTTCTCTGTGAATGGTGTTCTTGAAGTAGCATGGATTGACCCAGAAATGAGCTTGTGACCTCATCTGGCTAATTTTTAGGGTACAGGGTAGTGGTTGGAGGTGTATAGAGAATCACATATGAGACGGCCGCTCTTTTCCTCTAGCCTTAGGAGTGTGCCACTGAGTGTGTATGGAGCTACTACAGCTAATACTCACCAACATGAAGATAAAGCTGAGATACAGGATGGGCACAGACAAGAGAGCTGCATGGAAAACAAAGGCAGAGACTCTAAATTAAGTCAATCTTAGGTTTTCTCTTATCCTGCAGTGAGTTGGTACAATTTCTTACCATTTAATGTGTTATTTTCCACCAAAGGCACCCAGACTGATTCAGAATGCTTAGTAAACTGAATGCAGAAGACAATCCTGAAATCATAAGGCTGTCAAGTTTGCAGTTTGTATAGGCCTTGATCCACATTCTGGCTCTCCGACTTGTGGCTAGGTGACCATGAGCAACTTTATTAATTTCCTTAAACATCAGTTTCTGCATAAGTAAAATGTGTCCATTCAATATACAATGAGCTATGCAAGTAAAGCACTTGTCCAATAGTTAGCAATCAGCAAGTGTTATTCTGCAGAAATATGAGGTATGATGAATATGGAATGCATTAGTATAGAGCTTGTGTAGGCTGCTTGTACAGTCGTGATTTTATGGCTCTGCTCACTAAGGACCCTCTCTGCAAAGAAGAATCTGAGACATACAGCTAGGGAATCCAAAAGTTTGTGCACCTCCTCCCCTAAGCAAGAGAAGTACTAGACTACAGAGCCCCTGGCCAGCTCCCTGATAGTGTAGATACTCAATCCTACAGGGAGGCAGGTTGATGAATAGAGAGAGCCTGAGCTTTGGAGTTGGGCTTGCAATCTGTCAAGTCACAATCTTTGCTTCTCAGAGCTTTACTTTCCTCCTCTGACAAGTGAAGATAATAGCAGCTACTTTCCAAGACTGTTGAAAGAATGAAGGAATACAAAATCTGGGATTGAGGTATAGCCCTAGTTTTTCTCCCTGGTGATTCCTGAAGACCCATCTTTGCCACTGTCATTTTCATATGCCTTTAAGGATTATTCATGGTTTTACCTGGGGCAAGCCCCATTCCTCTGTTCAGTCATGTTCAACCAGAATTGCATGCTGGATTCCAGTGAAGTGTTATTGCCAAGCTGGGTATATAATATTTAGAATCAGGTATATTGAGGTAAGATTTACATACAATAAAATTTATCCATTCTAAGTGTACAGTTCCGTTAGTTTTGATTAATGTACAGAGTTGTATAACCATGACCACAGTCAAGTTAGAGAACATTTTCAGCACCCCAAAGTGTTCCCTCATGTCTCTTTCCACTGAATTCTCTCCCAGTACTGATCTTCCTTGTATTTCTATAGTTTTGCCTTTTCTAGAATTTCATGTAAGTTGAATCAATTATATCGTCTATAGTTGTTGGGGTCTAGCCACTTTTAATTAGCATAATGCTTCTGAGAAGCATCCATGTTGTTATGTGTATCTGTAATTGTGGTTTTTTTTAAATTGCTGATTAGTATTTCTTTTTATGGCGGTACCATGACTTGTTTATCTACTCACTAGCTGAAGGGACATTTTGGTTATTTTCAGTTTGGGCTATTATGCATAAAGCTGCTGTAAACATTTGTATATGTGCTTGGGCAAGAGAGTTATTATTGGGTCAAATGATGAGTATGTATTTAACTTCACAAGAAACTGCCAAATTGTTTTCCAAAAACAGTTTTATCATTCTGTACTCCTATAAACAATATATGAGAGCTTCGCTTAATCCACATCTGCACCAACATTCAGTATCGCTCTTTAATTTTAGCCATTTTTATGGAGTATGGAATATATGCCTCAGTTGTGGGCCAGGTCCCCAGTAGGAGGCATGCGAGAGGCAACCACACATTGATGTTTCTCTACCTCCCTTCCCTTCTGTCTAAAAATAAAATAAATAAAAATCTTTAAAAATCTACTTTAAATATGTTCTTTGTATAAAGAATAATGTACCTCACTTAGTTCCTCACAAAAGAAATATTCCAGTACACAAAAATTAATGCACAGACCAAATATAAGAGCTAAAATTATTGAAGTTTTAGAAGAAAACAGAGAAAAATACCTCAACAACCTTGGGTTAGTAGCAATTTTTTTAAAGATTTTATTTATTTATTTTTAGAGAGAGGGAAAGGGAGGGACAGAGGGAGAGGAATATCAATCAGTGACCTCTCATATGCATCCTGGCCAGGGACCAAACCTGCAAACCAGGCAGGTGCCCTGACCAGAAATCCAACTAGTGGCCTTTTGGTTTGCAGGATAACACCCAACCAACTGAGTCACAACAGCCAGATCTGCAATTTATTAAACAGAGCTCAAAAGAAAAATATGATAAAAGAAAATTATGATGAATTATACTTAATTAAAATTTAAAAAATTCTCTTCAGACACTGTTAAGAAAATTAAAAAGCAAGTAACAATCTTGAATAAGAGTAGTGAAATGTATATATAATAAGGGATTTGGGTCCAGAATAAAAATAATGCAGTAATAAGAATACAAGAAAATCAATACAAAAATTGAGCAAAAAATTTGAATGTATATGTCATCAAAGAAGACATACTGATGGCAAATAAACACAGGAAAAGGTGCTCAACATCATCAGTTACTAGGGGTATGCTAATTGAAACCACAATAAGATGCAAGGCAGGGCATGTGCCCTGACTAGGAATCAAACCAGCCACCCTTTGGTTCACAGGCAGTGTTCAGTCCACTGAGCCACACCAGCCAGAGCTAAGGTAGATTTCTTATAGACAGCATATAATTGGGTTTTGCCTTCTTTTATCAAACCTGACAGTCCTAGCTTACTAATTGGGATACTTGGCCATTTAGACTGAATATAATTATCTAAATGCTTAGGTGTAAATCTACCATCTTACCACTTATTTTCTACTAGTTCCATCTTTTGTTTATATTTTTGCTCTTTTTCCTTCATTCTTTTGAATGGAGTATTTTATTATTCCACTATATCACCACTCGCAAGTTATTAGCTATACCCCTTAGTGATTAATTTAATTTTTAAATGTAATTTAATTACATCTTTAGCAAGTGTATCTTAAATAATATATAATACTTTCAAATAACCCCTCCCACCATTTATGCTATTCTTACATATTTTATTTATACATATCTTGGAAACCTTACAATATTATTATGTTTGCTTTAGTCAGTTATCTTTTAAAGAGATTAAAAATCATAAAAATATTTTTATATATGCCACATATTTACCATTTTTCATTTTCTTCCTTTTTTGTATATATCCAGATCCTGATATTCATTTTTCACATGCCTGTGAAACTTCCCCTAATATTTCTTACACTAAAAATCCTTTGAAAATGAATTAGCTTAGCTTTTGCTTGTTTTAAAAATATTTATATTTTTGTTTTTAAAATTATTGAAAAGTTAATTAGTTGAAATTAATTTGTATAAGGCTGACAGGTTTGTTTTTCTCCCAGCTTCATAGTGATTGCCTCTCTGACCTGATGAATTTCACCTGATGAACGTGCAGGTCTTTGTATAGCTGAAGACTATGGGGACGCCTCTGCTATTACCCTCTGTTTGGAACAATAGTGCCCTGAAAATTCTAGCCAGCTGAACATCCCTCCCACTCCCTGCCACACACACACCTGTCTGTGTTTGTCTCTTCATTTCAGTAGAACCTCCAGACTTTGTCCATGTTCCCTCTCCTGGTGTTTCAGCCTGGAAGCCTCCACTACACAGTTGGCTGGAGAGGTGGCAGAGCTCACCTCATTTGTTTTCCTTGATTCAGAGATCAAGTTCTATACGGCCTTTTGTAGAATATATGAACACAGTGTTTAATGGCATATATGTATTTCTATTATAATTAATCCTTAATGGATAGCAGCAAAAATCTCTCTACATTTTTACCTGCATCCATATCCCCTGGTCTACTGGGTTTCATTACTTCTTTATTATCTTCCTGTAAAGACAATCATGGGATATTGGTGATTGGCAAGTGGCAGCTAAAATTGAAAGATAGGTTCCCATCAACTTCAGCTTTCTCTTCACCCACATTTCAACTACAGTCACATAAAAGAAAAACAAATGATGCTTGAATAGTCACTTAAACTAGATTAACTTACAATAATTAAAATCCTGAACCAAGAAGGTATGGCATGGAAAGTGAATACTGAAAAAAAGAAAAAATTATTAATATGAAGCCTTGAGCTTCCTTCCTGTATATAATTTGAAAAATCATTAATACTGATTAAATAGAGAGACAAATGGGGAAAAACATCTTGTAAACTTTAAATTATTATCTTCCTATTAACTTAAATATCTATCATCATAGTTTCTATTATATATATATATATATATATATATATATGCCAACTAAAATAATGTATAATTTTAACTCCCAAAGAAATGGTTAAAAGGTAAATTTTTCATATAAAAAGGTTAGGCTCATAATACAGAGAATGCTTAACTCTTATACACACCTTTAATAAATTTGTATCTGCTGTTAAATTGATAGGTCTGAATGTCTTCATATTTCTGTTTTTATATGCCTTTTACCAAATAATGCTGTTTTGAATATTTTCCTGCAGCACCTTATCCCCAATTTATTTTCTCCCCTGCTTCCCTCACTTGCTGTATGAAAGCAGTTGTTATCCAGGCATGTGAAACCAGTAGTAGAGACAATTGTTCATATAATTCAGCAAACCTGATACAGAGTAAAAGAGATTTAGAGAGATGCAATTACCCATAATAGCCATCTGTGCCTATCAGATTCGCCAGATAATTGTTCAACTTTTTACTTCATTTTGGCAGGACAGATAGAAATGGAGTGAATTTATGAGAAAAAGTAGACCATTGAACATATAAAAGAATATCTGTTTGGGGACAGATATATAGGATCTTTTATAAAGGGAAATGGCCAAGAAGTAATCATCAGCTATATGGGAAGTTGTGCTCTCATTGTCAAGGACGTTGACCTAGAAGTGATGACTTCTAAAACAGGATGCAGGAATCTGAAATCCAAGTCTGTTCCGAGATCAGCTGACCAAGTCATATTGCTGGCCTGATTGTTAAACTGTAGCAATCACATTAGCCTGCTGTTGTGTATCACAATAAATACTGTATACAAGTCTGGCCATTGTTTAACAAGAAAAACCACACAGTAAAACATGAAGGAGTTGTGTGGAAATCTCAAGATTTTTTTTCATTCCAAAGGGATAAGAGATTGGAGATAATTACTAAAATTTGTCTAATCAAGAAGACTGTGGAAGGTTGCATAACAAATTTCAGAATACTAGATCATGAGCCATTCCTAGGATCTCAGAAGAGGTTGTTTCAGCATCAGTGATGGAGACAGGCACATCTTATAGAAAACTTAAGGGCTTTTCTTCTTGGGAGTTATGTCAGCTGAATTTGTAAATAAGTTTGAGAGGGACTTCTGTGAATTCATGGTCTTCATGAGCATTTGGAAAACATTTCTAACCTTTTCCAGTTTATTACCTGGGGTAATAGCCACTACAATATTGTTTGTGATATTACTATCAGATGCAGAGTATTGGTTCACAGGATACCAACACAGCCTGAGATGACAGGAATTTTATATCCATTTAAATAACTTGTCCCTCATCTTTATGGTCTGATTCTTTAATTTTCTGTCATTTTTTCTACATTTTTTGTATGCATTCTCTATGGATCAGTGTACTGGACCCTAAATGTCCCAGTCTTCCTTTATATGGAAGAGACCACAAGGGATTGGAAAGCAAAGTTACATTCTCCTATACATTTTTCAAACCCCAGAAGCTTAAATCCAGTTTGAACTTAAAGGCTGAGGGGTCTCATGCATTCCAATGCTACCCAGCAGTTGTGGGTAAATAGCCAGTGCAGTTATGTTTTCACTATGTTGACCAAACTATGGGGGTAAACTTAGAATGAATAAGCTACATTTAATTGATGCAGCTTTGGCAACAGGCTTAGTTTTTCTAGCATATTTCAGTCATGCACATGAAGAGAAAGATGTGCAAATAAAGAGATCTGTTCTCCCATCTGTAGTTTGTTTCTGTTGCCAATACAACATGAAGCTTAAAAATGTTTAGGAAACTGGAGAGAATCATACACTTATTTACATTATAGGAGAGCATGCTAGTTAATAATATAGTCTGAAAATGAAATACCATTAAGTTGCTCCTTCTGGTGAGTGAATTGTGTTGGGACCTCATTGACTGCTTGATTGAAATTTTTCTGGATATAATCAAATGTAAATCCAAAGTAAAGAGAGTTTGGTTTTATTTTTTAATACGTTTTATTGATTATGCTATTGCAGTTGTCCAGACTTTGCCCCCTTTGGTCCTTCTACCTGGTAACCCCATTTACTCTAGCAGTCCTCCCCTCAGTTCATGTCCATGGTCATGCATATAAGTTCTTGGACTACTTCATTTCCTATATTGTTCTTAATGTCCTCCTGTGTATTTTGTATGTACCAATGTGTACTTCTTAATCCCTGCATCTTTTCCTCCATTCTCCCCCTTCTCCCTTCCACCTGATAACCCTCCAAATGATCTCCATATCTATGATTCTGTTCCTGTTCTGTTTATTTGTTTAGTTCATTTTTTAGATTCAGTTGTTGATAGTTGTGAATTTATTGCCATTTTAATGTTCATAGTTTTGATCTTTTTCTTAGATAATTCCCTTTAACATTTCATATAATAATGGCTTGGTGATGATGAACTCTTACAGTTTTACCTTGTCTGGAAGCATTTTATCTGCCCTTCAATTATGAATGATAGCTTTGCTGGATAGAGTAATCTAGGTTGTAAGTTCTTGCTTTTCATTTGAATACTTCTTGCCAGTCCCTTCTAGCATGCAAAGTTTGTTTTGAGAAATCAGCTGACAGTCTTATGGGAACATTTGTAGGTAACTATCTACTTTTCTCTTTCTGCTTTTAAGATTCTCTCTTTATCTTTAACCTTTGGCGTTTTAATTATGATGTTTCTTGTTGTGGTCCTCCTAGGGTACATCTTGATTGGGATTCTCTGTAATTTCTGGACTGGTATGTCTATTTCATTCACCAAATTAGGGATGTTTTCTTTCATTATTTTTTTTTCAAATAAGTTTTCAATTTCTTACTCTTCCTCCTCTACTCCTGACACCCATATCATTGGGATGTTGGTACATTTGAAGATGACTCAGAGGCTCCTTGTTTTTCTTTTTAATTCTTTTTTCTTCTTGCTGTTCTGATTGAATACTTTTTTCTTCCTTATGTTCCAAATCACTGATTTAATTCTCAGCTTCATCTTCATCCACTGTTAGCTTCCTATAGACTTTTCTTTATTTCACTTAATGTAGCCTTCATTTCTGCCTGGGTCTTTTTTATGCTGTTGGAGTATTCACTGAGTTCCTTGAGCATTGTTATCACCAGTGTTTTGAATTCTGCATCTGATACATTGCTTATATCCAGTTGTTTTTATGGGGTTTCATTCTTTTCTTTCACATGGGCTGTATTTCTATATCTCCTCTTTTTAGCCAACTCCTGTGTTTGTTTCTGTGTATTAGGTAGAGCGGTTTTGACTTCCTGTCTTAGTAGTGTGTTCTATTATAGAAAAGTGCACCTATAATTTGAATGGGGCAGAGCCTTAGATAATTGCCAGGGCAGCAGTAACCTATGTAACTATTCTTTGGCTCTCTGTGGAGGAGGTCTCAGAGAAGGGACAGTGCCACTGCCTGGTCTCTGGAGTTTTGTCTGGGAGGAAACTGTCTCCCAGTACTTGCCCTGTTTCCAGGCACTTGAATTTTTCCATGTATGCCACTGATACCCTTCCAGCTTTTGCCCTAGTGCTGAATCCTAGAGCAGGTGAGTCTTTGTAAGTCCCAAGTCCATTGCAGGGTCTTTAAGATGAGTCTTCTGAGAATACTGCAGTTTCTTCTGTCACCCCAAATCCTACTGGTTTTTATAGCCAGAAGTTATGGGGACTTATCTTCCTGGCACTGCTACCCTGGTCTGTGTGGTCTTGTCAGGGCCTGGGATCCCTCACCCCCAAGGTATCCCTCCTGATTTTTCTCCACCACATGTGGAGTGGGGCTGCCCATTCTGTGTCTCTGTGACTCTTCATGCCACTCCCCATCTCCATGCCTCTCCGTGTCCCTGCATCTCTCTGTATCTATGCCCCACCTACCCATCTGGATAAATGTAGCTTCTTTAAATCCTTGGTTGTCAGGCTTCCATACAGCTCAATTTTCTGACAATTCTAGGTAATATTTGTTTTGTTGTCTTTTGATTGTGTTGTGCAAGGAGGCAAGGTATGTTTACCTATGCTTACATCTTGACCAGATGTCAAGAGTTTGGGTTTTTAATTTGTTTTATTTGCCTAGGATTTATGAATATTGAGAATAGAAAAACTGATTATGGAGGGGTTTTTTTGTTTGAATCTGTAAGAGAAGGTAGATAGATCATTATGCAGAAGCAAGTATAACCTTTTAGGGTAGATATGCTATATCTTTGCTAACTGAAAATAATGACTTACTAATTTGGGCTGTTCTGTGAAAATACAGTAAGTTTGTGAACAAAGGAGCATCAGTAAATGTCATTTATTTAGGTTTCTTTAAAAAGCCTTTCTCAGTGCCAACTCCCAAATGGATTTCTTGAGAAAATGGACTCCCTCCTCTCTATCCATGAGGCAACTTGAAACCTACTCCAACTACTTTGCTTCATATTCATAATTGGCCAATAATTGTGATCAGCTAACCTCCAAGGAAATGATTGCCAAAACGTAACTGATTAGGAAATAGCCAGGGTAGTTGTTGAGTAAAATGTGCCCAGGCATTGCAGTGGGACACTAACAACAGAAGTTTGGTTCACCTTAGATTCCATGATAATGTGTGTATTCTGAGCTCACGGTGTCCCTCACCTCTCCCTGACAGCCACTTACGGAAATGTACGGAGCACCTTTTTGTAATGAGCATTGTGCCAGGTTTATTACAAATGAGCTATGATTATATGAGATTAGAATAGTTTTTTAAAATCCCTCATTGTCACATGGCTAGCAGGTAACCAGGAAGGTTTTCAAGCCTAGTCTTTCCAACTCTGAAGCCTGTTATCTTTTAATTTCATTTTTCTGAAATTTCAGAGGAATTTAGAACTCAAGTTAGGTTTTCTTAAGCCTATCCTATATATATATATATATATATATATATGTGTGTGTGTGTGTGTGTGTGTGTGTATATACCTATATATAGGTATATATATACCTATATATATATATCTATATATAGGTATATATATATATATATATATATATATTAGATTATATATGGTATATATATATATATAGGTATATATAT
Organism: Artibeus jamaicensis; assembly: GCF_021234435.1. Lineage (NCBI taxonomy): Eukaryota > Metazoa > Chordata > Mammalia > Chiroptera > Phyllostomidae > Artibeus > Artibeus jamaicensis. The sequence goes on along the minus strand of NW_026521249.1, from coordinate 476,890 downwards.
ATACCTATATATATATACCTATATATATAGGTATATATATATACCTATATATATATACCTATATATATAGGTATATATATCTTTAGTCAGATACGTTAATAACACTAGGAATTTTGATTTATAAATTCAAGCAATTAACGACTTGTGAGCTCAGATCTTCAAGAAGAAGTTGAGGTACTTTAATTTGTAGAAGAGAAGTTTGAGAAAAAAATTAGTTGGTGCATTTTCCAAACACTCAAAATCATTGCTAATTCAGAGCCCACTAATCTGGGCATACACTAACTGAAAGCGTTAGAAAAGGGCTTTCCTTTTGCTGCTCTTTTTAAAGATAATGTTCCTATGTAATGGAAGAGTGTAAAACAAGTTTGGAAGAAGCACACACAACATAGTTAAGAAAATAAATTATCTTATGTAAATAAATATAGGAAGTTACTGAGTGAGTAATCTCATTTCCTCATTACAAATGTCTCCTAGGAACTTGACTCTGCAAGCTCTTAGTTTTTATACTACTATGGGTGCTGATGTTAAAAGGGATGCTAGCACTCAGCATGGCATGTAGAATCCCTGAGGATAAAGGGCCAGGGTAATGATACCACACTGGCTTTTGCTAGACCTGGGACCTTCTGACCCAGTGATGCTTTTGCAGGGTGGGGAACAGATGTTGAGGAGGATACTAAGGCAGTATTCCATGGGCTATCTTTCGTCTTGGTCACTGACCCTTGCTCTAAGGGCTTAACTGTATTAAGAAATCAGTCTTTAAAATATTCAGTAATTTGGAATGATCTTATTCTTGCGACTCTCTGAATTAATACAGGCTATACATGAAAAAGAGCTACACAGAGGAAGGAAGTCAGCTGTTTTCTTTGGTTGCTGAAGTCAAAACAAAAAGCAGCAGATAGGGATTTTGAAAGGAAAGGTTCATATTCAATTTAATTTCAAGAAGAACTTTCCAAAGATTAGAGGTGTTTTTTATCCATCTATTATTTCATTATATTCAATGAGCACAGACTACGTTTCAGGTGCTGTGCTGAGCACTGGTGATGGAGAAGATATCAGATACTCTTATCAGCCTCTAATTATTATTGGTTTTGTCAGCATATAATTACTGACTGTGGAATAAGGGCAATATAAATCAGGAATTGGCTGATATGGGAATATGAAGGAGATAAATAAATTTCTTTCTGCACCTAGGATGCTTACAGTCTAATAACACCAATTTTGAGAATTATTGCCATTTTCCGAGTAACAGTTATGTACCTGGTGGAAGCATCCTGGTATGTTTATTATGTGCTTTGAGTATAGTCCTCAAAGCACCCCTATGATGCTTTTATGATGACCTATGATGAAGTTTATTTGATCTAATTTTCATATGAGGAAACTAAAGCCACCTGCTGAAGCACCTGGTACCAGGAGCACAAGAAGGAAATGTTCATTGATGAGCTAAGTGGGCATTTCATATCATGCACCCTAAATTAATACTTTTTAAAATTTTTTGCAGTGGAAATGTTTCTCCAAAATTTCTTCTCTGCCACTGCCCATGTGGAAGCTCACCCTTCTGGGCAGCTCACACCCAAGCTGAACATCTTCCTCTTAGGCACAATAACTTCATTCAAAGCTCTGGTGCCAGACAGTATTTCTAACCCATGCACTCTCAACAGCCTTCCCCCCAAAAAGGAGGGCCTAGAAATTACCATATCAGCTGCTAAGAGGCCAAAAAAAGTATCCATCTCCTTGGTAATGTATTCAAGGTGTGAGTAAACAAGATCCTGAGTCCACCCTGTAAGAGAGTCCCTACCATTCTGTTGCTCACATGCCCTGAATAGACCCAGGTATGTTGAGATGTTGAGGCTTCAGCTCTCGGGTGGCCAGTGGTCCTGGGGTAGCTGGTGTTTTCCTCAGCAAGCCGTATACTTTCTGTACATGCCATGACTTTTAAAGGACTAGAGCCCTGACTAGGTGGCGCAGTTGGTTGAAGCATAGCATCATCTAGTACACCAAGAAGGTTGCAGGTTCAATTCCTGGTTAGGGCACATACATGGGTGGTGGGTTTCATCCCTGGTCATGGCAGCTAAGGTTGACAAGGAACTGATATTTCTCATCTCTCTCTCTCTCTCTTTCTCAAATCAATAAGCGTATCCTCATGAGAGGATTTTTTTAAAAGGACTGGAAGCTCTGCTGTAAGTCATCTCATTAAATAGCTGGGGCTTGTTGGTGATTAAGTGAGAGAACCAACCTTGGGAGATAGAAAGAAAATAGGACAATGAAAAATAGGTTGGAGGGCTGACTAGGCTCACAAACATAATTGGCAAACTTAGAGGAATAAAACCTATGGTCCATCCAGCAACCCAACCCTTGAAGTCATTAGCAAGGTCCTCTTGGCAGCTGTTCTCACAGCCAAAAATGTGAAAAACTTGTCAAGATCAGGACTGACTCAACTCATTTGAGATGCAAGGCTGGCCTGCCCCTTTGAACTTTGTTCCTATCACAGCCATTTAATTATTCTGTGAGATCTTATAATTCTCTGAGGAAAAAAACTGGCTTCAGAAGTACAATATATAACCCTTTTCCAGGTTGTAATATTTATATGAACTGTGAGAAACTTACAGTGCCTTAAAGAAACTACGTAAAGAAGGTGTCAGCATTTTCAATACAAGCTCCATTTCCAAAGGTTTATGCACTCTGGAGAAATTTGCTTGAGGCTAAAACTTGGCATATCATACCTGAGTCCCTGAATGTCCACACCTCATTTCATAGGTACTTACAGATGAGTCCTTCAAATTCACTACATTTGGCATCTGTAATTTTTAGAAATAAAAATCACTTTAATAGCAGGCAGCTTCTACATTTAATGTCAGTGCACACAATTCTCAGAGAATCAGGGAAGTCAGGAATATCAAAAGTCCTATTGTATAGATTCTGGTATGACAAGAGTATGAAGGGAAAGAAAAAATAATTTAAACAGACAGATGTCAGAAAATACTGGTGTCTTCAGAAGGACACCAGACTTAGACTGACCTAATCCTTTTTCCCACCCACAGATCCCTTCCTGCCCTATTTCCTGCCTTGTGTGGTGCGTCCGGTCACCATAGGTGGGTTTTGGTGTTCAGGGTCTTTCCTCAGAAAATCACTGGAAAGGCAGCCAAGAATCTTACTTTACCTTTTGAGTATTTGAGAGGATTAGATGAAATGCTCTCTGGATCTTAAACACTTGGTGGGAAAAGAGTTCATAGAGAAATGCAGGAAAACATGCCCTGTGGAGGTGAAGTAAATTCCAGGAAGACCCTGGCATGGAACTCTGCAGATGTGATCTGAGAGGGTGGAGGAGAGCCATTGCTAGGCGAATGTGGTTCTCAGGAACCTTGTAGATCAGGACACATAGACAGCCTGCATTCCACAGCAGCTGCCTAGATGCCAGGAATGTCAATAGTAGATGCCAACCTCAGGGTGGGGAGCTTGGGAACCAGCTAGAATCCAGCAGCCTGCACCAACTTCAGAGGCAAAGCTGGGCATCTTGCCTAGGATCAGGGGGCCATTCTCTCAGCCTCCTGCACACAAGTGGACTCAGTAGAGTACACTTCTGGATTTACCTGTGCTTTTTGGAGAATCAGTGTTGCTTCATGGTGAAGCATATGGTCAAATCTGAGAGCTTTACTTATAGCACATGGCCTTGGGCAAGTTACTTAACCTTTTGGAGCTGCGATTCCTCATTTGTGAATGGCGGTACTAGCTCTTACCTTTAGGCTTGTGAAGATAAAGAGAGATACAAAGAAAGCTGTGAACTCCTGTTGGCTATAAGGCTATAATAAGCAGCTAAATGTGATCATTTGCCTTCACAAAAGAAAAAGAGTCCCCAGCATCCCGCTGTGCTGAGCACTCTTTGGCTCAGGGGTAGGCAATCCCAAAGATGCTGGGAGGAAATTATTATGGCAGGCAGCCTGGCATATAGGGACTAACACATCTCAGCTGTTAATCCCATGAATCTTTGATTCCCATCTGCAAAGGCTGATTCAGTTCTGATGAAGATCCATTTCTGTGTAAAACTAAAATAGTTCAGACATTTAGAATTGCCCAAGTACAACACATGGACATACTAAATCTGAGTGTTGTATATCTAGGCTATAACAAGGAAAGGGCACTCGATTCTGACTAGCAATGTCTTTCTTTTCAAACTCCACTGGCAACACTTCCCTATGCAAAGAGCTGATCATTTCTCAAAAAGCCATTTTGTAACAATAAGTCTCCTTAACTGAGGAGAAAATGAATAGAGGAGGTAATGAATCATCTGTAAAGCTGGTTTAGAGTAAAGCTGACCAGGTGGAGGCCCTGAAATGAATGGATCTAAAACTTAGCCCTTGTGATCTTGGGAAAGATCACAGACTATGGCCACATAATTCAGGGCTCCATAGTCCATGACCAGTCTGAGGTGCTACAGCGTATGAGATAGCTCAACGGCACCCTACTGGAGAAAGACTTTCTGTATCTTCCTACTGAGTATCCCTTTTGGAGACTGAAGACTCTTTTTTGACAGGGACTCATCTTCTGAGTGCTTCCAAAACCAAACACCAAACCTACCAGAACCTATAAATGCCAACTCTGTAACACCCCCTTTACTTCTACTTTAGTATTAGGAGATTCACAGAATTCTACTACTCACAGCAAAGAGGTTTCAGGGAAGGAGGACGCACAGATTCTGGAGTTCAGATACTAACTGCTGAGTGTCAAATGCGAGTGGACAAGAAAGGTACTAAAGGATAAACTTTCTACTTATCGGATATCTACTACTACCTAAGTATACTAAGGATTTTGTATGTGACACCATGCATTGTTTTATTCTTTCAGCAGTGCTATGTATCATTCTAAATTCTAGAGACATGATAGTGAACATATTTTTATCCTCACAGCAACTCCTTAAGAAACTTAGACCTGGAGAGGTGAAGGATCTCATGCAGGAGTTCCCACAATTAGTGACTGGCAGAGATTACACTTCCAGCCACAGTTCCATAAATCATCACAGAAATGTTAGCTGTTGAACTTCTTGATACAAAGAGTACATTGTATTCTATTATATTCCCGCTATGCCTAACACAGTGCTGAGTTGTGCCTCTTACCCAGTCCTAAACTTATAAGATACTGACATAAATTTTACTAAGGATGTTTAATTCTAAGATTATTAGATAAACACGAGTTTTGTGGGGTGTCAATCAGATCTTAGAAGCTGTCTCATTGGCTTGAATAAACCAATCTCAGAAATTAAATATATAATAATTTTTTTCAGATAATGTATTTGTGAAGATGAGATATAATTAGCAGAAAATACCACATACATATGGCGAAGTCAGCTTAATTTGTTTTAGAAAATAGTGGGATCCCCGTGAATGACAAGAAATCTGGAAGGTACTGATGGGTTTTGTCATTACATAAAATATGAGTGAAGACAGGAAGTGCCTCTATAGTCTTCTTAAAATAAAAGTATTCTTATAAGAATTCAGTTTATAGTGAAGGGTACAAGTGAAATCAATAGAAAAAAGATAGATTATGTAATAAAAAGTGTTGAGAGAAACTAGTTGCCATTAAAATAAAATGGTTCCCTATATTTTATACCAAAAAAAAAAAAAAGACTTCAAATGGCAGTTGGGTTAATTGAAGTCCATATGATAAGTGATACTACCATGGGTAAAGTAACTTTGGGGATGACCCTTATAGCATATAAACTACTTGTCCTCACAGTTAAATTGAGAGACCATAGACTTAATTAACAGTAAGATGGATGATAAATCACATAAGGGGAATGAACAATTACCTTTGTTAAGACACCACTTCAATTTGTTATTGTTCTCATTACTCTTATTTCAGTTAATAAATTTCACTTAATTGATTGAAGTCATATGATTCCCAATTGAAATCAGAGTGATCAAAAGTAATTTTTAGTCTCTAATGACTGTTCTTTTTGTATTATAACTCTAGAGAATCATTAGGGTATATGTACGTATGCCTGTTGTTACCAGTAACAGTTGGCCTTCTTACCTTCTGTTTTGTGAAGGGAATATTTTCATGTTCAATTAAATGTCTGTTCCATGCCACTCACTGGAAGTTTACTACACCATTAACATTACTTCTTTCTTCTAGGTGTCCCCTTTCCTCCAGAGAAATCCAAATGCCCAAGATCCTTTTGTCCTTTTCTGTGAGCCATCTCTAATCCTCACTATGTTACTCTGTCTAGAATCAAACTGCCAGATGAGGACCCTGGACAGTGGGATTGGAACCTTCCCACTCCCAGACTCAGGAACTCGCTCAACGGGACGGTACATATGCCAATCAGAGTCCCCAGAGGACACAGAGCCCATCCTGTGTCTCCAGCCAGCCCTCTGTGCAGCGCCTTCCATCAGAGCCCAGACCCTTGAAAGAGAAGTGCCTTCCTCCAGCAACAGCCAGGGTTCTGCAGACAATGCCATTGTTCATTCCGCATCTGACCCCCTCGTGACTGCCAGGGCTGTGCGACCTCTTCAGAGTCGCCTCCCCAAACCAGCCTCTGCAGGTAAATGCCTACTATCTTCAAATTAGATTGTTTTCCTACCAAAATAATGCATGCTGACAAAACGGAGAACAGGCAGTAAAAAATGTTTCCACCAGAAAGCCAGTGAGTGACCTCTGCCTAATGAAAATGTGGATGCATGAAAATCCCTGCATGTCCTCAACCAAAAAGTGAAAGGACAAGTGTTAACTATTATTTGCTCTTTGCGTTATTTTAAGGAGTGTACATACATATAAAGGAAATAAGCATGTAGGTATAGGTATATGGATATATAAATTGAGTAAGAAGAAAAACCACACAACATACATATGGGCTTTTGTCATTTAAAACTTAATTTGGAATATAGACCAATTCTGAATATAGAGCCACGTGAAGTGAAATGTTGTTTGCCCTCTAACCAGACATGTGTGTCTTCTGACATAATCCTATCCTCATATGTTGAGTGATTAAAAAAAAATACCTAGGTGGATTCATCAGCAGTAGATTATACATTAACTGCAATAGAGTGGAGTGAGCCTTCCCACCTGGAAGCACTGTTTCTGGTTACCATCAGTTGAAACAAGCTTTCATGATTAAAGACAGGACCAGGCTAAGGGTCAAAATTTCTATTGTCCCCTCAAGATTAAAAATATTTATTGCCGCTCAAGATGACACTACATAATTTTTAACTAGTATGGCTTATGTTACATTTATGACATACGTAAGCATATGAAATAGCACTCTAAAGACTTTCATTTATTATTTGATGATGAGAAAGGAGCTGCAAGTAAAAATTATAGTATAGGCTACTGAAAAATTAGAAAAGAAGACTTTTAATTAAACATCCTTAAATGAATATGATTGGCCAAGTTCTTCCTTCATTCTGTAACACTGACTGCATGAATGTTCCATCACTAACTTCTGCTCATTTCAAGCCAAGGCTATGTATTGAAATGCTGCAATGTATATTATTTTTGAAATAAATGCATTGTTAATTAATGACACAGCCGCCAGAGATTCAGGGGCAAAATCTTAGTTATAGATTATGTGCTTCATGCCTGAATAGTCACATGTGTGACCTCAATTCAGCAGCGGTCTGCCGAGTAGACGCCATGATTAAACACTGTCATTATAACAAATTGAATAGAAACCACAAGCCTTGAATTGCTTTGTAAGAAGGGGATAGGAAGGAGATTGTTCTGATCTTGCTGCAATATTCATATCACCAGTTTGTGTCTTAATTAAATTGCCATGAAGAGCTGTTTAAAAAGTAGCACATGGCAAAGCGTGAGGTCAACATGGTGCCAGATATGTTCGTCTCGCCCTTCCGACACTTTCTGTCCACCCAGTGATAGTGTCACTGGTTCGGAGGCACGGCCAGATTTCCAAGGCTTCTCTCTTTTCTGTAGCCATTGGTTACTCATTAAAAAAAATAAGGAATGGAGAACCAGCTGGAACAAAAAGGAAAGTGGTTTAGAGCAGTCACTTCCTACTTAATGTATGCATTTGAATTGGTTTTTCTCTTATCCTCGTATCAAAAATGGAAGTAACTGTACAAATCTCACAGCATTGATGAAAATATAGCTATGTACTTTGCTTCTTCTCACAAGCAAAATGATATAGACAGGCTATCTCAGCATGTCCTGTTAATAGCCATCAAGGCTGGAGGATAATAACAGCATCTCCTTTCTGGCATGAGATAGAATACACTCTGCAGGTTAATCTACTATTGTGGGTAATGAAGGAACTTTAATTGTTCTGTGTTAATTACATCCTTGCTTCTGAAAATGTTGTCCATGGGTCAACATCATCAGCAGCATCTGGAAACTTGTCAGAAATGCAGAATCTCAAACCCCACCCCAAACCTACTAATCAGAATCTGCAATTTAATGAAAGCTCAGCTGACCACACATGCAAATCAAAGCTTCAGAAGAATGGCCCTGCAGGATTTTTAAGGACCTCTGAGCAAGGTTTCCTAACATTATCATTTAAAATGATCTTCACAGGTATTCTAGGGAAATCAGGGTTCCCTGCTCAAACGTGTTGGGGAAAGTCTGCAAATTTAAATCGCCGTTTAGAAGTTATGATTTTCTCCATTAGCACAATGAAGGCTCTGAGAAGCTCTCCAAAAAGGAAACTGTTAGTTATTTGATGAATAACACTATTTGAGAAATCAATCGTCAGTGTTTCCCAGTTTGCCCACTGAACCTTTCCTTAGCGTGAAAAGCTTATCAACACTTTATGGAAATGTGATCTGAAGACAGTTTGCCTTTTGGTCTCCAAGGTGGATGGACATCCTCTATAGATGTACAGAATTATGCAGACGTGTCTGTTAACACAGAGTTGCAGGGTGCAGAATGTTGGGAAATGCAGCTTTCACCATATTTGTATCTTTTTATTATTTCTAAATATCTTCCCCATTCTCTTCCCTGAATTTGTATAGAGCTAAAGAAAGTTGACTGTAATTTTGTTTACATTTCCTCATTTAGGAAAAATCAATTCCCCAAAACAGAACGAAGCAGTGGCAAGGCCTCAGCCTTGCTCATCGTTCGAATATGCTGAAAACACCATGGCCAGGGAGCTGCTTCCTGACTGGAGGGCTGAAGAACCCCTTGCAGATGCCCAGGTGAGGCAGAGACCAACAGGAGGGCAGCCTCTACCTGCTGGTTCTGACCATGAAAAGCAAACTCCATAAACACGTTTGTGATAGATTTAATTTTAAGTCAAATTTGTTGTTGGTTTGGTAACTAAAGGCTTAGGTCCAAGGCTCGGTCTTGGCCCTGAATTATTCAGTAATACCTTGGGTTCTTGGGCAGAATTCAAAGTGCTGTCACAGATCTGCACCCAGATTCTTCAGATATGGATGTCTTGCCCCGATTAGACATTGTGGAAGAGATATTTACTCTCCTGAGCTGTAAGAGTACCATTTAGAATGATTGGATGATATTTTTTCATTATCTCCTCAGTGACTTTAACCTTTAACTTGTTCCCATGAGACAGGTAAAGCAGGTATAATTACACTCCTTTTAGAGATGAATAAACTGAGGCCTGAAGTAGTCTAATGACTTGCCAGGGACAGTGAGACCTGCGTTTTGTTAATCTCTGTCGTTTGTGCTACGGGTTCCTCATCCACCCTGAGAAGGCACACACAGGCCCTTCCTGTGTGACTGGGCCCAGGGAGGAGCTCATGCTTCAGAGACTTGTTGATCATCCCTCTGGGTACTTGGTATTCCCTTCCCTACCTCCTCCCATCTACCAGTTTCAGCTAATTATGCAGGCCATACCCAGCCTGTTCACTGTTTCTCAGCTTGTCCTGGGGATGGCTCACTTTGGTATCTTTGGTGGTACCCAACATGAGAGGGTGGGAGGAAGGACATAGGACCAAGTACCAGAGCTTTGCAACCCTTCCATGACCCTTACTGCTCTGTTGCCTTGGCTCTCCCATCCCCAAATTAGGGAGAAAACCCTAAATGAGACCCAGAGTTGGATGGGGAAACCACTTAGAAACAACAGGTGGTAACAGTGGCAAAGAGGTTCTGGCAATCCCAAGAAAGAGAGAGAATTGCTCAGTGATGTCCCCTAGACATGTGATGGCAGGGTACTCCTCACCCAACGTCCACATCCCCTGAACACACACTTCTTTGGGGTCCCCTTCCTTATTATCTTCCACCAGCCTGGCCCTTTGGAAGTCCTGTCATGTATTGTAAGAGTCACCACCATGACCTAGAACTCTTCTGTTGACTGCCAGGGAGGGAACATTTACAGCAGCAGCTAGCTTTATATTTCCAGTACCCATCATGGTACTGGGTTCTATTCGTGTTTGTTGAATAGAGGGATGAGAAAATACATCTCCTCATACCCAGAAATGTTACTGGAGTCCCATGGGAACTTTAAACTGGGGCTTCTTTGGAACCATAGCCGGGAGACTTGTTATCCTCAGTGGCCATCTCCCTTGCTAGACTAGCCGTATCTACTGTATTGAGCTCCATACCCCCAGAACCTAGCACATGACTTGGCACAAACTAGATACTCAATACACATCTGTTAAGTGGGTGGATGATTGAGTAAATGAATGAAAGAATAAAGGAAATGAATAAGTACTTGAATTTATAACCACAGCTAAAAGAGCCCATATCCTAAAATGTGTTTTTTATCATTTCCACCACATGACCTCTCTCTAAGAGACTTTATAGACCCATCCCATATATCTGCGACTGTACCCTCTGGGATGTGTGGGCAGTAATAGGCTCTGACAAGGCAGTCTGCAAACACCCTGATTCAACACCCGGGAGTGCAGTCCTAGATCCACTGTCCTGCTTGGGAAAACTGTCTAGTGTAGAGTACCCACCACTGGCACAGTTCCTGAAGATGGCATGATCACAACCCCGGTACCACCCTGGTGGGTCTGGCTGTGTGCGCGTGAGCAAAAGGGGAGATGGAGTCCCTGGACGTGCTCTCTGTCAGTGGGTTCAAGGATTATGTCAGGTTAGCAATTGTGTGCTTTTAAAAGTTCCCACCCTTTCAGAGGCTGGAGGAAAAATGATACATTACGCAAACATTTATTTTTTTGTTCCCAAGGTTGATTTTTTCATACACTAAGATACTGAAAGCCAATGATGAGATCAGTTAAACAAATAAGCCATTATACTTGGAAGCAACTCTAACAGGCACTTGAGAAAAGTAAGGCCCCATAAAGAAGTGTACAAAATGCAGAGCAGGTAATGTGGGGCCTTTCCTACGCCTGGCACAGTGGCCGTGTGGTCAATGGCTTCATTAGCGCAGGCCTGTTTCTGCAGCTGTGGTAAATGAGCAGACTGCGCCAGCTCTGCAGACAGACAGGCGAACAGAGTTGCGCTTGGGGGCGGGGCAGTGGGAACGGCATTCTGTGCACACAGCAACAGCCAAATAGGAACTGTTTCACGTCCTCATAGCATTTTCTGCCCTGGTTGCATTTGCATGAATAACCTTAACAGTCTCATATTACTCGTTTAGGACAAGGTACCCAGAATGTGTTCGTACTCTGCTGGTGGTGGCAGTGATAGTGACAGTGACCAGACTATGGAAATAATGGTTTTGGAGCTGGAAGGGGCAAATTAGTGAAAACAATGAAGAGCGCCACCCCAGGTAACGCACAGCAAATACACGGGATGTCCAGGCTCCTCTGTCTGGGAAGCCACTGAGTATGCCTTTCACTGAGCTCTGCATCCACCTCCTCCCTTGATTTTACACCTTAACTCCGTGTCGCTCCTGAGATCTAATTTTCTGGCACATACAGAAGATTGTCTGTGTACATCAATTTGTTTCCTGGTATAATCTTCATGACATTGCAGTGCAGTCTGTAAGGATATTTCCAAATCTGGCATCTCCCAAAAAGGCTCTAACTGAGCTATCTCAGTAATGAAGAAATGACTATAAAGATAAGTTTGTTCTTAATTACATCCTTTGGCAAGTTAAATCATCCAGTGAGCCCTGGATAGAATTTCTAGGCTCTTTGCTCACACCATGCTGTGTAGCTCTGGACCGGTTAGCCATGCCATTATGAACAGGTCTGTTTATGAGGCTGAAACTCCCTCACACTATTTCTATTTAAATGGGAATTGGCAGTAGAAAAATCATTATCCTGAGGCATTAAAAAATATGTGTATTCAGATGGCATTTCCTTACAGATGCAAGAGGACAGATGCACCCCAAACACAACATGTAATCTGGGGTCTGCTTTTCTCCTAATCTCTTCTGAATTGTCAGAAATATTTTAATGATGCAGTGAGGAATTATTCTTTTTGTACTAATCAACTTTTTTTCTCAAATACTAATTTAGCAATTAAATGATGAAACTGTGACTTAAAAAAACCCCACAAGATTAAAATGTTGCTTTAGAGGACAATGCAATCTAGCAACCATTTGTGTTCCCATTTTTCCAAGAGTCCTGGCATTTGTGACAGGTGGAGACAAGAGGGGCATGTATGAATGCCCACTGACCAGGGGCTCCATTCTGGCCCTTGCTTCCTGGCAGTCCTCCAGAAGCAGGACCAGTGGTTGAATGCTGCTGAGGCTTACCAGCAAGAAAGTGGCAAACATGTCTGGCATTTTAGTTAGGTTATTGTCCCCATTAGCTCTCTGTGGTTTGTCAGTGTCCCTCTGGTTGTGATGGATAAAGTGGAAGGGGAGTTCATTGCCATAGGGCCATAGGGCCTGCCCTGTGAAGGCCCTACCTCTCCAGCTCCTAGTTCCAGCTCCTCCCTTGAACCTGTCCACAGTGCATAACCTCACCTCACTGACCCTCCACTGCTTCATCCAGGAATGAAGTCCAGGGCTCCTTCCAGCTCTAAAACCCCATTCATTTATTGAACAAATAATCACTGGAAGCCTCTTCTACGCAAGCTTTCCAGCAGTGAGTAAATGGACAAAAATCCCTGCCAGACAGTTAAAAAAGCACATATAATAAACTGGAAAGTGTATCTAGTTTATTGAAAGGAGATCAGTGCTGTGGACAAGAAGAGTAAAGCCGGGTGCAGGGTGGGAACGCAGGACTGCTGGGAGTGGAGACAGGAAGGGGAAGAGCGAAAACTAAATGGAGCGGGCTGAACCAGAGCCTCACTGGGAAGGTGATGTTGGAGAAGAGAGTTGAAGGAGCGGTGGGAGTAAGTCGGGAGGCTGTCTGGGGAGGCTCATTCTGGGCGGAGGGAGCGCAGCAAGCAGCCAGTGCAGCTGTGGCAGAGAGCAAGCTGGCAGTCTGGGAGATGAGGTCGCATAGGTAAAAGGGGCCAGAGCTGGTAAGGCCTTGCTCACCATTCTGAGGACTTTGCTTCTTCTCTGAGAGACATCTGTGGGAGCCTTTGGACAACTTGAAGAGCAATGTTTTAGAAGGAGCACTCCGGCTGCCCTTTTTTAAAGCCTGAAGACGTAAGATCAACTAAGAGGTTGTTATATCATCCAGGCAAAAGATGTTTGTGGCTGGGACCAGGCAGCCACAGTGGAGGGAGCGAGCAGCACTGTCCGGGAGAGCCCTCCTCCGTGATGGCAGTGTTCAGGGTCTGCACTGCCCGGTGCCACAGCCACTTGCCATGCAGCCCGGAAGCACTTGAAATGTGCCTAGTGAGAGTAAAAAACTGATTTTTAAAAAATTTTTTGCTGTAATTTTTCTACTAGTCATGCTTTTTTGCTCTATTTTATTTTTAATTTTTTATTAACTTAAATTTAAATATGAACAGCCACACATGGCTTACACAGTGCAAGGGGTGAGAATGGTCTGATTCCAGACCTAATTAAAAATACAACATAGTTTTCTAATAGATTGTCAGTGCGGTGAAAGAAAACACAGTCCATGGTGGCTTCACAGTTTGCTTCCTTGAAGGGATAGCATTCTGCTGACTGAAGAAGAGGAGGCTGAGGATGGGGCTTGCAGAGGCAGATTGGCAGTTAATTTTGGACATGCTGAGTCTGAGGTGCTTGTTAGGCAAGTGGGAGTACTCAGTAAATGGTGGGTGGTCTGCAGTTGACAGATCAGGTCCTGTCTGGAAATGTAAATTTGAGTGTCAGCAATGTAGATGGCATTTAAGGTCCTGGGTCCAGATGGGATGAGGAGGGGAGAGAGTGTTGATGAAGAGGACATGTCCTCCCAGCTGCAGAGGTCAAGGAGATAATGAACAGCCAGCAAAGTAAACTGAGCAGGAATAAGCCGTGAGGGAGGAAGAGAGCAGGGTGGGTGGTGTCTTAGAAACTAAGTGAAGAAAGATGTAAGAGAGATATTCTTGATTCCAAATGTGGCTGTTACTAAAAGAGTAACAATTTTCATATTTAGTGGTCTTGTTTCTCCCTCTGGCAGTGAGATTCCAGTGGGGAGTGGGTAGAAAGAGGTGATAGAGGTAAAGAAGGATGGTCTGAAGGCAACTTGAAAACATCTTGAGAAAGGAAACAAGATTAAGACAACTGTCTGACTCTGAACAAGGGAGTACCAGAATATGGGAGAACTTACTTCAGGGTTCATGTTCTTACCATTGCTTCGTCCAGATGAGCTGTGCACAGCAATAGGAATAAATATTAAATGATGGCTGCAGATCCCGGGGAACAGTGAACTTGTTCAACTTGCTCCTTTATCTTTTTCCCCCTCTATCTTCTGTAAAATGAAGTGAGCCTCAGCCTCAGGTGGTTCCTCTCCCTACTCACTTTGCTCATTCTATTTGAGTAAATCCTTATTTAAAAAGAGTGTGCTTCTTTCATTCCATTGCTTTAGAATCTGGGCAACCGGTACTTCTTGGGAGAAGACAGTGAGGTCTAGGCAGAGTACTCCTAGAAGCTGCCTTTCAGAGTGAACTTACTGTCAGAGTTCTGTCATCTGCACACAAAACACCTGACCCAGCTGAGTGCTGATCAGCTCTGGTTAATGACACTGCTGCTAGAAAGGGAAAACTGAGTGCAGACAGCTGGCACTGTTGTGGGTACCTGCTGACTTCCAACAAATCCTAGAAAGAAACATTTAAGGTGGATGCGGCACCATTAACTTTTTAGATATTGGCAAAGTTGATCTGCGGAGAAGATAGAAACAATTGGGAGCAAAACCACTAAAAGGAGTGAGTGCCTTGGGTGTGCAGTGAGATATTCTTCCCTTCAAATCACGGCTTTGCCTTGTTTTTACCACGTGTGCCTGTGAACGTGCAATTGCCTCCCACCCCAGTCCTGCTTTAAGTAACAAGGTTTCATTATAGAGGTCCCAACCTGCAGGATAGAATTTGCCAGTACATCTCGAAGACTTACTGGATGCTCTCCAAGATAGTTGCTCTTTCTCAAACATGCACTCTCTCCCTGGTCCCCTGAAATTTCCCTCAGTTGGAGGAGGACACTTGACAATGGCAATCTATCCTCCAGGGCCTCTAGGAAATGCATATTCAGGGACCTCAGTTACCATTCTGTTCCCTCCTTACTGTTCCTGCACATTGGCTGCTCAGTCATTAGCCACTCACCCTGCCTCACAGCATGCCTGGGGGAGGGGGGTGCTTACCTTTAAAACAGTGCCTTGGGACCCCTCGTTTCCTGATTTCTCATGCCTGTTCACTTCTTCGAATCACCCTGAATATAGCAAAAGAAACCTGCTTTCCAAAACCCTGCCTCTGGGTTCATAAGATACTAAAGTAAATATACATCTTTTATTTCAAGGTTGGTTTCTTTAGCTTCACTTTGAAATATGTACCAAAAGTCCAGGCTGTTAGCCCAGAGTTAGCAGCAGGAGCAGGATTTAGGAGCTGGGTAGGTGGCCCAGCGGGTTAGGTTGCAGACAGGAGTAGTTTTGTGGCTTTGTCTTCATAGAGCTACCCACAGTAATTTGCCAAGCTGGCCATAACAAATATGCCTGCCCCTTTCCTGCAGACAGGGACTCAGAGAAAGCATGGGCAAGGGACAGAGATGGAGAGGCGGGGAGAGAGAGAGTGAACTAGATGCAGAGTGCAGGGTGGGGGCAGACCCAGGGGAGTTGTAGCAGTGAAGCTCCAGTTTCTGGATGGACCGAGGGGAGGAGTCTCACCATAGCTGACCCTGCTAGACCTGAATGATACAAACATAATCTTTAGCCAAGACTTCTTCCCTGCCAGGGCTCATCTACCAGGCTGCCCACCACCGTTACTGACACTGCCAGGCATCTCTCTGGCAAAAATCCAAAATGAAGCCTCTTTTCCTCTCTAGAAATCTCTGCCTCTCAGGTTCTCTGTTTTAACTGGTGGTCTCATCATTCTTTTAGGACTACAGTCATCCCTCCAGCCCTCTTTATCTATAGGTTTTGCATCTAAAGATTCAACCAACTCCAAATCAAAGATATTTTTGACTGGAAGTCCATGGACCCAGAAGGCTGTGTGTTTGCATTGTTCTCTGCCATGTTATATACTGGACTTACGCATCTATACGTTTTGGCATCTGGGGGAGGTCCTGGAACCAATCCCCTGCAGGTACTGAGGGACAACTACACAAGCTATGAAGCTAGGGGTGTTCCTTGACTCTTTCTTCCCATCTGGGTATGCCAGGGTCCCACTGGCTTCCCTCCCAGATTCTGCTGAAATTTGTCCCCTGTCTGTTTTCTGCCGTGGTGCATTCATCTGGCCCACACAGCCCCATTGTCCTCCTTTTTCCCCTTGCTCCAGTCAGCCCACTGCCAGTCCTGCCCATGCTGCCACCAAGGTGCAAAATTCTATCAGTTCCTTTGCTAAATACCATATGTTCTCACCTATAAGTGGAACCTAGTCAACAAAACAAATAAGCAAGCAAAATAGAACCAGAGACTTAGAATTAAAGAATAAATTGACAGTAACCAGAGGGGATGGGAGACAAGAGTAATGGGGGAAAGAAGGTAAAGGGTCATCAAGGAACATGTATAAAGGACCCATGACAAAGCCAAAGGGTGGTAGGATTGAGGGTGGGAGGTGGGGGTGGGTGGGGTGAGGGAGAATGGTGGGGGGGGGTAATGGAGATAACTGTACTTGAACAACAATAAAAAAAAAACCCTCTTTTGAGACTCTCCATTACCCACAGACAAAAATCAATCTCCTCCTCTAGCAAAATTCACAAGCCTTTTTGACTTCATCTTTTTTCATTTCATGTCTTGACTTTATGCATCGCCAAAATGCTTTCACTGTTCTGAACATATAATGCTGTTGGGGGCTTCTGTGCCTTTGCTTTTGTGGTCCCCCTTCCTGGAATGGCTTTCAGACCAACACCCTTCTTCTGTAACCTTCATGTAACTTCTCCTTAGTTTTTAAGACTCAGTTCATTTTACCTCCTCCAGGAAGTCTTCCCAGATGCTCCTATATCACCTACACCTAATTACTCCTCCTTGTGTCTTGCCCTGTAAAACACTGTATTTAATTCTGTCACTTGGCACTTGAAATTATACTTGTTTCTTTACATGTTCAGCTGTCTCATTAGTGCCAAGATTGCTTCTCATTCATGTTCTGCCCTTGGCACAGGGTCTGGCACATGAGAGGTGTTTAATAAATGTTAAACAATATCATAAGTGTTGAATAAAAATGCAACACTAATTCACAGGACTGGCTTAGGCCTTGGATTGCTTCTTGTGCACACATCCATCACCCTTCCAGGCCTTTCCTTGTCCACAGAGAGAGAAAGACCCAGACCAACTACCTACAGAGAGAAGTTGGAGAGGACATTTTATCTTTTCTGAGGGCTGTGCCAGAGAAAGCATGAAATCCTTTTTTTCTAATTTTTCTCAAGAAATCAGAATTTCAGCTTAGTCTTCAACGATTATTTTTCATGGGAGCTGTTGAAGGCATATCAGAATCTTATTTTGTTACCCATAAATGGCCCCATGCTTTCTGGCTTTATTTTCATAATCTCTGTCCAAATTTGGTAACTGTTGTCATAGTCACTCTTGTTGATGAAAATGCATTACAGCCTTCACGTCTGGAAGAAACATAGGTTTTGAACCTGTGCTCATCTGATATTTGATCTTTGAAAATCTCCAAGTTGAACTGGTTAGTTAATAAACAAGATTGGCAAAAAGAATAAAAGCAAGGAAGAAGAGTTGGTGCCTAAATTAGTTTATTTTGGTTTGTTCATCTCTCACTCCGTGCCCAGGCCAGTGGAGTATATGGGGGTTAGGGGCAGGTTAGGGATACAGCCCTGCTCCCTGGGTGCTTCTCATCAGACATACAGGATTGAAGCACCATCTGAGAGAAGAGACAATCTAGCACCTAAACAGGTGCATTCTACTGTCTAAGGTGGCCATACTGTTGGCTCCTCAGAGTCAGGATCAAGAATTCCCTGTTCTTTTTAGTTTCATAAATTTACTTCACATTAAAGCCCGCTACGGTCTATAGACCACTGTGCTATAGAGCTCGTTTTCAACAGCAGCCTCTCCCTCCTTAAGCTAGTCACCCTCAAAATGCACCAAACAGAGCTTTGGAAACCAGCCCCCTGGTGATGCTCATCTAATCAAGCCCCAGTTTCCTGAGCAAAGAAGTATGTTCTCTTCTTTCAAAGGTGATTACATCCAACAAATTACAAAGAGCCAGGGCAATTGATTTAAAAACAATTGGTTTTGCAGTAATTAGAAAAACACAAGAAAATGACGACTATGGAACAATATTAAAAGGGATGCGGAGGGATAGCTGCTCCAGTTCCTGGCTCATTTCTCAGCTCGAACACTTAGAGATTCACAAGTAATTATGCAGAGAGGATGAATTTTGAATTTTGTAAATGCTGCCCCCCTGCCTTGCCAAGGCCAGGAACTTTGGCTATTAATAGAGCAATCAGATTTTGCTGCATGATAGAGAATTCACACAAAGTTGCATCTATTTCAGAGCATTCATCTGGCACATGACTTAAAGATGACAAATCTCTGTAATGTGCAAAATCAGCATTGGGTTAAACTAAATCCAAACTCATTATAATCACTCCCAATTCCCTCAGAGAAATCTATTGTTTAAAATGGACACTATAGATAAGAGTTATCTTTAGTCCTTCCTGGAACTTCTCTCGTATTAGGTCACTTTAAAGATTTGCCTTCTTTTTGACAAGCTCATCCCAACTCGAGGAGAAGGGACACATGCAATGTGACATGAGGGATTTGTCTCCCAGGATTGAACTTTGCTGGATGACAACTAGAAAGTACTAACCATGACCAGGAGGCTGCTTCAGTGCCCTTAACAGAATCAGGGTCTCTGTCACTGTGTGTCCACTATCAGAAAACCCACAGTTCCCCCAGATGTTCAGACTAGATTTTCAGTATGCTGAGGTCTGGTGTTTTTAGTGGGGAGAAGTGTTGTACACAATGACAAAACAAAACAAACACCCAGTTAGCTGCTAAAAATCACGTGTTCAGGAGCCAACCATTAGAAAGAACCCACTGTCTCAGACAGGTTTGAAAAGGGAGGCAGTGATGTGACCTGCATTTAATTACGTAAACTGCATATTGTGAGGCCCTTCAGAAAGCAAATGTCAGGATGGACAGAATGAGTTAACCCTCCTGTTGCAGCAGCAGTGTGCCATGACAAGGCCGTTGCTCAATTAGATTGGACTGTGGGATACCGACAGAGAGAGAGAGAGAGAGAGAGAGAGAGAGAGAGAGACTAAGTCTCAGGACCCTACTGAGACATTTTAGAAGAAAAAGAGCCCTGCCCCCGGAGTTTGTCACTCTTTATGGATATTCTCCCTCCCTACCCCCACCATTTCTCAGCACCCCCAGGGCTACCCAACTCAAATTCAAATGTGTTGCAGCCTGAAACATTTAAACAGGAGCTTGCAAAGTAGAATTTCAAAGTAACAAACAGGTCTGTGGTTGTTGTGTAGTACCTGGGGAAAGCAGACAATACCTGATGCTATGCAAATTAGCAATCTGGCTGCCAGGGCTAACTGAAAGCTAGGCAAGGTATCTAACATGAAATAAATGTGCAATGAATTAGATGACATTTCATTTGTGAAAATGCGAGTATCCCTCAGCCCCATGCAGGGGCAGCAGAAAGAAGTGTAACTTGGCCACACAGGCAGCCATCCTCTTGGAGGATGACATTTTTGTAGAGGTCACCCATAATCCAAGTAATATCTCCAGTGTTCACACTGCATTGGCTAGCCCAGTGGCTCTCGAACAGGATGATTGTGCTGCCCACCCCTCCCTGAGCGACATCTGGCAGTGGCTGAAGGCATTCTGAGGTGGTGCCACTCAGAGGTGGTGAGACCTGCTATCCATGTGCAGAGGCCAGGGATTCTGCTAAACATCCTATAATGTACAGGGCGACCCCCAATAACGGCATTACCCGACACAAAGTGTCAGTAGTGCCCCAAAGAAGTTAAGAGAAGATTAACTGTTAGGCATCAGAAATGTTTGTGGGGAGGGGCAGACCTTCAATATTGGTGACAAATTGTGATAACAGGCAAATGCCCCTGCCTTCCCAGCAGGATTTGCAGGCCTGGCCCAGCAACTTATTTGGATAGTTAAAATGCACTTCCTCTGAGGGACTTTGAAAGGGAAGCTCATGCTCCTGTTTGAGCCTTTCACCCTTGGCCGTTGATCCTGCTCCCAGTGCCTGTGTCAGGGTGCTGGGGAGACCCCGACTGTCTGAAGTGCTAATGCAGAGCCCAGGTTATTGAGACTGCTACACCTTAAGTATATTATCAGTATTTCAGTTCTGTCTTTCTGGGAGAACATGTGCCCTGAGGAGGTGGAAATCCTTCACAGATTTGGAAGTAACCTCTGGAGAGTTGATGCTCACACTGTGGAAATGTCATATTCTTTTTTATCTGTTATTAAAATTTAGGCTCTAGAGAAGTAGGCAAATTGCAGTTAGGTAAAACACGAAGACAAGAACATAGTCCACAGGTGTTTGGGTTTCCTTGCAGATCTTAGAGTTTCATATTTGGCTAAAAAGTGCATAGTGGCATTTGGAAAGTCCCCTTGCCAGAATCAACCTCAGGAATAAAAACGATGGGGTCAGAAAGAAGATCTGTTGGAGAAATGGGGTAACTGAGGAAAAGATAGGGGCTGAGATTCAGGAAAAGCCATTCTAGAAGTAATTACAGTGTACAGCACAAGAATGCCTTGTGCAAGTCTTTGAAGTGCTGGGGAAAAGGAGTGGGATATATTCTAATTATTGAGAGTCCTTTGTTTTCAGATTTCAAGGATAAGGATAGAGATCATTTCTAACAATCTTTCATTCCAACTGCCCTTCTTCCCCCAGCCCAAAACCTAGAAACAGACACATATACATTACAACCAACAGATGACCTCAGGGAAAAAAAAAAAAACAGGGTTTCTTCCTAACTAACAAGCAGGAGTTTTGCCAAGAAAAATGTTAAGCATCCTGCAGTGAAGCACACAACCAGCTGTTTTCCATGTACCTCCTGGAACCCAGAAACCAAAAGCCATGGCCATTGGCTGCATGTGTTGGGCATGCCTCTCGTGTGCTGGGGAGGTAGGACACCTGGGTCCTAGCCCTGGCTCTGTGAGTAGACTTTGTGATCCCGGATGACTAATGCTAATCTTTCTGAGCCTCAGTTCCAACTGCCATCCGGTGCCCACTTTGCCTTCCTCTTGTGAAGTATCTCAGATACTACTGATGCGATACGGCTTCCAACCTGCAGAGTGCCAAATAAATATGAGTAGTATTATGTTAGATGGGCTGAGAGAGAGAAAAATTCCTAGAATTTAAGGTTGAGAGGAGAAGAGGGGAGGGGCCCACAGGGACCTTGCAAACTATGGTCCAAAATGAGGTAAACCCAAAGTTCCTCATAAATTAGTCAGGGTTATACAATTTCATTAAGGAAAATATCATATTCTTTTTATCTGTTGTTAAATTTAGTAGAAGTGAGAAAGAACAGATTTAAGTTTCCTGAAACAAGCCTAGCAGTGTTTTCCTTCCTTATTTATTTTCACAATAAGTAGCAATATCCTAAGCTATTACTCAGCATTATTTTCAGATTCAATTACATGGGAACCAGAAGTAGGGTGGGGCTAGGTCATGTGGGGATAAATTTCATTTTTAAATAGGACAGAAATTTTATTCTAAATGAATAAATCAGCTCTCTGTATAAGGAATTTAGATAGAAAAGGAGACCACATGCTTCCTTTGATATTGGCCAAGCTGGCTCTCAACCTTGTGCAGGCAGAGAAGGGTAGTGGCTGGCTTCCAGGTCCCCTCCCCCAGTCAGCTTGCTTATCTGTTTATGAACTCCCAGAAGCATCATGAAGAGTGTTTTCTTCCACCCTCATCTTTTTCACTTTTTAAAAACTTTCCTCCCCTTCTATCTTGGTTTTTTGGGCCCATCCTTAGCTATAACATGTCCCTTTAAACCTTTTCATCATGAGATGCCCCCCTACCCAGAAATATTAAAGTATCCTCCTAAGTTTGACTAGGTTTCTGTGAAAGGAAAGGCTAAAGGATCGAACCAAAGCTGTGCTGACCTTGTTTATTGCTCCATAGTGCCCATGAAATCTTTTGAGATGTGCAGAGGACTCAAATACCCACCTTGAAATAAGCATGTATCTTCTTGGCTATAATTTACTTAGTGAACTTTAGCAAATATCTTCCAGCCTATGTCAAGATAGTTATCTTGCAGATTCTCCAGGCCTGATCTTCTATCACTGTGAACAAATGCTATAGTGACTTGGATATCAAGCTTTGTGTATCAGTATTCAGCAGTCTCTGCTATGTGAAGGGGTCCTCAGAATTTTTCTCAGCTATCATGTAAAACTTGACATTAATGTTTAGGAAACAGAAGTCTCTCTACTGTCTCTGTGCCCTTAGCCCTACATAGGTTAACTATTTTTATTGGTTTCTGGTCCATCCTTCCCATTGTTCTTTGTGCAAACAAATGAGTGCAAATAAATATTTTTGGTACAAAAGGAAGCATACTATATACGTTGTTCTGCACCTTGTTTTGTTTTCTTCCACCTAGCAATATATCCTGGAAATCATTTCATGTCAATAAGTAAGTCTCCCTTGTTCTTTCTCACAGCTACATTGTGTGGCTGTGCCCTTACTAATTGAACTAGTCCTCCATGGATTGAGCTAGCCCGGGATCTGTAGTGTTGAGTCAGATCGTGGATGTATTTTCAGAGCAGTTGTACTGTGTTCACATCCACCTGCAGTGATTGACATGTCTGGTTCTCCAATGTCTTACCAACAAATTTAAGGTCACACTTTTGTGTTCTGACACTCTTAACATAAGAGAAATGATTCTCCATTGTGGTTTGAATTTGACTTCTCTTATTAAGAGTGAGGTTGTTTAAATCTATTTAAGTGTCATGTGTGTTTCTGGCTTTGTGAATCATTTGTTAATGACCTTTACCCATTTTTTTATTGGGTTGTTAGTCTTTTGCATCTCAATTTCTAGAAGCTTTTTAAAGTTTAGGAAGATTATCCCTTTGTTTCCGATATAACTATAAATGTTGTTTCCAGTTTTTCATTTGCTTTTGATGCCACTTACAATGTTTTCTACAGGGTAGAAGATTTTGTTTTCATATGGTCGGTCATCAGTCTTTTGTATTGTGAAAAGCCCTTCCCCAAAGTTATAACAACAAGTTATAAAAATAAAACCAACCCCCCCCAAAAGTATATGCTTCTTCTAGTACCTAAACAGTTTGAGTTTTTGTCCTCAAATATGGATCATCTTTTTATTTAATTTGACTATGTAGTTGTCCCAGGTCAGTTTTATTTTAGAGAGATGGAAGGTCAATCAGTTTTCATTGGTTTGCTTATTTGTTTGTGTTTATGGCCACCTGTGAAGGAAACAATTTGGTAACTGGGTAAAATGAAAAGATCTGAGTTTCTTCCATTACAACAATCTAACTGTCTACCCTGAGCCTTTTGTCTCCACATTCTGTAGTTTGTTGTCACTCATTCACCGTTAGGCCTAATTAGTGAAAAATGCTAATAGAAGTCATGTCCAAGTACATAAATGCCCTTTGTTTCCAAGGGCCTTCTGGGAGATTTGTAGTGTGTGCTATCCTATTACTGATTGACTTTTGGAGAACTTGTTTTACAGGCTTGAAGGTATGCAAGGAATAAAAGCTAAGTGTGCAAGAGAAGGATCTCAGGCCACATAGGCAGAGTGAAACCTCTCCTTTGGCCACTATTATGAGTAGGCTCAGTCAGTATTTGTTGTAGATTCATCATGGTTCCTCACTAAGTTATGTGCTATGGGAAATAGAAAGGAAATGTGAAACTGTCCTGCCCACAGAGAGCTTACAGGCTACTCATGGTGGGAAGAAATTAAAAACTTTAAAAGCACCTAATACAACCAGCAGCATAAAAATAAATTTCCAAAAGTATGGTACAGAGACACCCCCACCCTTACCAGTGCCTGCTTATCCTCTCTCATAACTCTTCCTTTGTGACTTTACATCACAGATAAATGAAGACTTATTTTCCCATTTCAAATGGGCTAGATGATTTCAAAGTCACAACTCTAGGCTTATGTAGGCTTTTGTCCCTCCTCTGTGATGCCATAGTAGCCTAGTCTCATTACGACCACCAAATTGTTGTTATTCTTGTCTGCCTTCCTGCTTGTTTTTTTGAATTTTAAGTTCATTTTTAAAGATTTGTTTATTTATTTATTTATTTATTTATTTATTTTGAGAGAGAGAGAGGAAGGGAGAGGGAAAGAGAAGGAGGGGAACATCGATATGTGAGGGAAACATCAATCAGTTGCCTCTAGCATGCCCCCAACCCTGGACCAGGGCTGCAACCCAGGCATGTGCCCTGACCGGGAATCAAATAGGTGACCTTTCATTTTGTGGGATGCTGCATCACTACCAGGGCTTGCTTTTGTTTTTTAATGGCAAAAATTGTGACCTCTACATTGAATCTCTAGAACATAGCAAGGGCTTACTGAATGTTTATTGAAGAGAATGAATGATTTCTGAATGAATGATCTGTGACTCTGAGATAGAGTGCCAAGAGGGAGCCTGGCAAAAGAAATGAATTAGTCGGTAAGTCAGAGGCTTCTGGCTTGAGCCTTGAAGAATCATGTTTGAGTGGGCGTGAAGGAAAAAGGCATTTCTTCTAGGGACAAGTCAGTGAATCAGGGAATAAAGAGGGTCAGAAAAGGGCAGTAACTTGCAGTGACTGCCCATCCTCCCC
This sequence comes from Artibeus jamaicensis, assembly GCF_021234435.1. NCBI lineage: Eukaryota > Metazoa > Chordata > Mammalia > Chiroptera > Phyllostomidae > Artibeus > Artibeus jamaicensis. The sequence continues at coordinate 451,801 of NW_026521249.1, read as the reverse complement.
CCACCAAGGCAGTTAGCAGAACAGAAGGTCATAGGGTTTAATGACAGTAATATGTAATATAAAGTTGGTGCCAACTGGCAGTGGTTGTGATCTATGTGTGCCTTGAATTTGAGAGGTGAGCAGAGGACCAGCACAGAACACAGATGATAACAGGTTTCAATTTGCATTCACTGCTCCCAGAATCTGCCCTTAAACTTGAATCTGTTCTATGTCCTTTGTTGAAAACAGCCCTGGCCAGGTGACTTAGTTGGTTGGAATGTTGCCCTGTCCACCAAAAGTTCACATGTTCCATTCCTGGTCAAGGCACATACCTAGGTTGTAGGTGTGATTCCCAGTTGGGATGTGTATAGGAGGCAACTGATTGATGTTTCTCTTTCATATTGTAAAACAAACCAACAAACAATTTGCCTCTTTCTCTTTCTGCTTCTTCTCCTTATTTTTTAAATATATTTTATTAATTATGTTGTTACAGTTGTTCTATTTCCCCCCTTCATTCTCCTCCACCCTGCACACCCCCTCCCCCAGCATCCCGCCCCCCTTTAGTTTATGACCACATGTCTCAAGTTCTTTAGATTCTATATTTCCCCTACTATTCTTTCCCTCCCCCTATCTATTTTCTACCTACCATGCTACTTCTCCTTATTTTTTAATAACATAAAGCTTTTATGTTAAAGGAAAATTTAGAAGTTATCTTGTCTACCTTCCCTCTCACTACAATGAAAGTGCCATGAGGAGAGGCATTTTTATTTATTTAGTTGGTGCTATGGTCTCAGAATTCTGGCACTCAATGTTTATTTGCTGAATGAATGAATTGGTGAATTAATGAGTGAGTCCTCATTATTCTATTTTTTTCAGCCTTCTCTTGGACTTCCCCATTGGTAGTCAGTTAGGGGATTCACCACATTACAAACCAGGTTCCACAGAAAAGAATTGTTTAAAAAATGTTTTAATTGAGAGAAGAGGAAAGCAGGATATGTCTGCCATTTGGGTTGCAGAGTATTATGTAGTTAGGGCAAATATGGTACTGATGGATTATTGATAAAGACTACATTCAGCATACAATCAGAGAACAACATGAAATACAAAATTCTCTTTGATATATAACATTTCCTGAGATAGTGGATGAAATAATGAATGTATAAATGCATGAATGAATGGGTCAGTCTGCCACACTGGGAAATGTTCATGCAGGCTTTAGAGTCAGAAAAATTTGAATTAGTATCCTATGGAGAAGCTCCGTCCAGCGGAGCTCTCCTGGATGCTGAGGATGATAATAAATCTACCAAGACATGATCTGCTTGGGGAGAAAAGGCTGACCAGTCTCTCAGAGGAGAAGGACCTCAAGCCTCTTTCTCAGTGGGCTTTTATTGAGTTTAGTTTGCATAGATATACATAGTGTGTGTGTAAAGCTCATCAATCAATGTCAGGCAGTAATGATCAAAGAAAGAAGATAAGGTTTACAGATAACATTTCTGGGATCCCTGGGGTCCTTTTGAGTCAAAGTCTAATAGACAGGGTGATATCGGTTGGCCATAAGACCTGGGGAAACAAAGTTATTTTGTGCTTAGACCCTTAACATTTAAATTGAGGGCATTCTTAGCAAAGCAGGTTTCATGAGACTTTATGCATTCCTTCTCAGGACTGATTGCTCCTGAAAACCACTGTACATACACAGGGCTGCACCCCCCTTCAGCATTGTTTTAGGCCTGAATCGGGTGGGTGGAGTGAGGCAGCCAAAATATTAGGAGACTTTTTACAGATAGAATGAGGACTGAGGCTATGACAAAGCAAAGGGGTGGGGGTCTTTTGTCCCTCTTCCATAATCACCTAAATCCTTCTCTAATAGCCCCTTTGTGACTGTGCCTGTCTTAGGTTGCTCCTTCCTTGAGGAATCTTACCCATCACTGACTATCCAGCCATCCTCCAGGGACCAAGCAGGGTGAAGTAAAGGGGGCAGAGACTGCACTTCTGTCAGGAGAATAAGTTTTGTCTCATTACTCGCTTATGGTCCCAAGGTCCCCTAGCTGTGGGGACTTTTCACCTGTTGGCAAGATTACAGCTCCTAAAACCAGGCAGGATGGTTCCCAACAATATCCATAATGTGTGTGTAATCTCTGAACTCCTCTCAGCTTCAGCCTCTCATTCATAAAATGACAAAAGTAACACCTAACTGCAAAATTGTAAAAGTATGTGCAACATGCTTTTTTGAAAGGTGCCCTTTTAGTGCTGGCTATTATTATTGTTAATTAATTTACCAAGAAAGGTTCACTGAGGTAGAGCTGTGGTATAGGGCAGGGACAGAGCCTGGAAGGTTTCTTTTCTTGTGCCTAAAGTATAGTAATGAGAGGTTTTCAGAGAGAAAAGGAAAGCCCACAGTGGTATAGGGGATCCTTATTCTAGGAACAACCTGACTCACTTTGCCCTCTGTTTAGTATTGAACAACACTCACATGTTTCAGGAGACTTAAGCAACACAAAAACTGAATGTTTGTTATTCACTCTTACATCGCTAGTGCCAGTAACAGTGCCAGGTGGGCCACCTAATATTCATCAGATGAGTGACAGGTATTGGTCCTGAAATAAGTCATTCCCTTCACTATAAAATCAGCTGCATTTTCAGAGCAAAGTGTAAATGAAGTAGGATTGCTGGTACCTTTATCAAAAGTGAAAACAAAAGGTAAAAAACAGTTTTAAAATTATCATTTCAGTGCTATGAAATATTTCTTTAGTTCTCCTTGGGGTGCAAAGTTCACACACAAAATATAGTGAGATTAAAAATGTCATAGTATAATACCAGTTGGATCATAAGACGAAGGAATTTATGGGCTAAAACAGCTCTTTAAGTTCTGCATTTGAAGAAGAAAAAGCAAAATGAGTTTAATTCCTTGGTCCCAAAGTGAGGTGATATTTAGCTTGAATAATATGCCTGAATTTACAACTCACTATGCCAAATTATACTTTTTCTTCCTCCTTCAAATTCACTGCTAAAATGTGCTGTGCTGTAGAGCATTATTTTAAAAAAGAAACTTGATAAGGACTTTGGGTCTAAGAACACTTGTTTTTAGAGTTACATTTAAAGGCAAGGTTAATATGAGATACTATGAAGAGAATGTATGATTCTAAAAAAAAATCTCCAATCAATGTCAACTTGAAGTAGTATTAATAGACATTCTTGTCTTCTTGCTAGTTTTTAAGAAGGAAACTGTGACTGTTTCTCCATTTAGGATGATGATATCTCTTGTAATACTTTTCATCTGTTTTCATTTTTTGGTAGATTAATTTTATCAAGTTAGAGACACTCCCTATTAATCCTAGTTAACTAGGATTAGTTAACTAATCTTATATAAATATATAAATAAAAATTTTAATTTATATAGTCATGTTGAGATTTATCAAAAAGTCTACATACATGTGTTGGGATGGTCATGTGGTTTTTAATTATAATCTCTCAATGCCGTTACAGATGATTATATATTTAAAAAAATTAAACTAGACTTAGAGCTTTGGGATAAACCTAATTTAGCTATACTATAGCATATTTTGTATATATTGATAAATTTATTTAGCTAACATTTTGCTAACTATTTCTATACCTATATCCATTTATTAGGTCATTTAATTATTGTACTTATTAACCCATGTATTAAGTGAGTTGAGAGGTATTATTTTCTTGTGCTTTCTTTATTTTGTACTTTCTTGAACTTTGCTATCAAAATAACATTGGTCTTATAAAATGAGTGGGGATTATCTTCTTTTTTTTTTAACAAGCTGTGCAAATTAGGATGATCTAGTCTTTGAATTTTTGAAAAAACTTATTTGTAAATATGTCTGGGCCTGATGATTTTTCTTTGTGGGAAGATTATTAATTACTGCTTCTATTTAATAATTATAAAACTTTTCAGGTATTTTATTTTTATCTTCTGTAAGTTTTGATAAATTATATAACTCTTTATGAGGATATGTTCTCTTTGTTTTCTCATTTATTGACATAAGCCAGATGATTGAGTTTGCTTATTTTTTAGTCTTTACTAAAATATGTAGATATTTTAATAGAGACTATATATGTAGTCTTATCCCTTTTTATTAATAATATTACTTCTTTAGTCTTTCTTTTTGCTTAAATCAATCTTGCCACTGGTTTGTCAATTTGTGAGTTTTTTCCAAGAACCAATTTTAACTTTGCTGAACCTGTTGTTTTTAACTCCAATTGTTATTGACTTGTGTTCTTATCTTTATCATCTCTTCCACCTTTATTTTGTTGTTTTTCCCCTATTCTTCTTTTAACTATTTCACAAGGATACTTAGCTTATTTATTTATTATGTTTTATGCTTCTTATCTCTTTCTTTTTGGGGATCAGTATTTTTATTCTTTGGGTTATGTTTTAAATGTTTTATTTTCTATTTTATGCCACTGTTTCTCTCTTTTGATTTAGATGTTATGGCTATGTTCATAGAAAACCCAAAAGAACTTATAGAAAAACTCCTAGAAAAAAATATGAAAGTTTTGCAATGTGACTAGATGGAAGATCAGTATTTAAACATTTATATAGAAATGTTTATTGCATTTCTATATAACAGTAAAAATTTTGAGATGTAATTCTTAAGAAATCCTTTTGACTCAAGGGAAGAGAAAAGGTGTTTAAATCAGATTCCAAAGAGCATTAAAAGTACATGAAGATTTAGAACACCTGCTCATCAATGAATACCTTAGGAAAAAATGAAAACCAGGATACAAGCTGAGAAAAGAGATTGACACTACATATAGCCAACAAAGATTAGCGTGTGCATACATAATGATTTTCTATAGATTAATGAAAAAAAGATAATTCAATAGAAAAGAGGCCAATGACAAGAGTAAGCATTTAAAAAAATAGAAAACAAATATGGGTAATAAACACCAGAAAAGATGCTTAACTACTGATAAGAAAAAGTTTTATGAAGACTGCACTGAAATACCATTTTATATGTATTAGATTCACAACAATCTAAAGGTCTAATAATACTTTGTGTTGAAGAAGACATAAATTGCAGGATCTCTTTTGCATTTCTTGGGAATGTTAATTGTCCGAATCAGTTTGGAAAAGAATTGGGCATTATCCTATATGCATGATGGTTTCTGTGCTTCTGTGTCCACTGACTTCCCTCCTGGGAACAGGCAATTGAGATGCTCTAGCACATGGGTAGCTGGACAGTTTGGAAGAGTAAAAACATCAAGAAATCTCCAGAATGTTCATTTATAGGGTAATTTGTAGGGAAAAATTGTGAACTCTAGCCAGGTAGCTCATTTAGTTGGAGCACTGTTCCAATGCACCAAGGTTTGTGGGTTCAGTCCCTGGTCAGAGCACATATAATAGTCAACCAATAAGTGCATAAATGAATAGAGCAGTAAGTTGATGTTTCTTTTCTCTTCTCTTCCTTCCTCCTCCTCCTCTTCTTCTCTCTCTCTAAAATCAATAAATAAATTTTTTAAAAACCATGACGCATTTGCACTGTAAAATATTATGCAATAGTGAAAAGGAAAAAAAGACCCACAGGTACACGCAACCCATAGAATTTTCTTAGTAACAACAAATGCATAAAGCAATTCTCAGAAGAATGTATGTTTTGTGCTGCCTCCTTCTCCTCACTTAGGAGGACCTGTTTACCCATTGCTTATGCATTCTTTCATATCATAACAGACCCTGGGGAGTAGCTGTCTAAGTGTAGCCTGAACCAGGAGCCCAATTAGATAGAGGAAGCTTCCAAATACTACAGACAAGATAGTCCAATAACATGGAGAGGTCATGTAAAAGAAACAAGACAGATAAGTAGATAGCACATTTCTGGGCAGGCAAGAAGCCCAGTGATGCAGTGGTACTAGGCCATGAAGGAGTGAAGACTAGGTGAAGAGGTCATAGGTAGCATGCAATCAATCCAAAGAACTTTACCTAGAGGCACTACAGGGTAGAAGAGGGGAATTAAAACTTTACCTAATACAGCCTGTTATTGTTCAAGTGAGAAACATACCCAAGATCAACCATTGAGTTAGCAAGAACCAAAATTAAGTCTCCCTGATCCCCAAATTGGGCCCCTGTCTACTAGCAGAACAGAGAAAGTGGCACAGGGCAGTGAATTTCATATTCAGCCAGTGTCTTGTCCATCAGGGGTTTTCTAAAGTCCTTTCACTTCAGTATTAGTCTGGTCTTGCTTGGCAGAAGATGGGCTTGATCCCAGAGAGCGAAGTAGGGACACTTGACTGTATCAGAGAACAGGAGACAGAGGGAATATGTGAGCTCTCTTCAATGCTTCTTTCATTCAGAAAAAAAATAATCACAACAAAACACGTATGTGCTGGTGTGGCTTAGTGGATCGAGCACCAGCCAAAAGGTTGCCAGTCCATTCCCAGTCAGGGTACATGCCTGGCTGTGGGCCAGGTCCCCAGTTTAGGGTGTGTGAGAGGCAACAGATAGATGTCTCCCACACACTGATGTTTCTCTTCCTCTCTTTCTTTTCTTCCTTCCCCTCTCTCTAAAAGTAAATGAATAAAATCTTTAAAAAATATGCTAGGTATATATGTGTATACATATATATTTATATGCGTGTATACATATATTTTATCTATATATTGCATGCATATATATTAATAGTTACATATATCTACATACATATGTTCTAAAGTATTTATTAATACATACATATACATATACATATACGAGAGGTAAAACAGTGTAAAATGAATACTGCACTAAGCATTTCTAAGGCAGAAGCTCTAAGTTCTATGCCCAACTCTGCCACTCTGTAACAATGGAGAAATCACTACTCTTTTCTGAGCCTCAGTGTTCCCCTCATTAAGGGGTAAAATAGGGGTGTTCCACTAAATGAATTCTGAAGTTCTATCTGGCTTTCGGACCTCTATCATAACATGTGGATGTCATTTATTTTAAAGACAAGCTTTTGGGCTCTTCTTTTTCTTCATTATTTGTTTAATATTTTCCTAGTATTTCCCCTGTAGAGGTGAATACTGTCCAATTCAAAATTTGATACCACTGGGACTTTACATAGCAAATTATATTTTAAACTTGATTACACTAATAAATGTGATTATGATTATGAAAGAGTTCTCAAAGTGGAAAAGATATTAAATATGTCAAATGATACTAATAGGTCAAATTACATAAGAACTGAAAATTAACTTCTGGAGTAACCTGGAGGCCATGGAGATGTGGATGGGAGGTACAGCAGAATGATAGGTTGGTGGTCTGAGTAGGGAGAGCTCAAGAAAGAGTGAGAAGTGCCCTGAATGGTGTTACTCAGTTGATTGGGCGTCATCCTGCAAACTGAAAGGTGGCTGGTTCACTTCCCAGTCAGAGCACATACCTGGGTTGTGGGTCAGGATATGTGCAAGAAACAACCAATCAATGTCTCTCTTTCACATCGATGTTTCTCTCTATCCATTCCCCTCTCTCTAGAATTAATAAAAGAAAATATTTAAAAATAAAGTGAGAAGAGAGAAATGGGTGATGGTAAATGTGTATAAACCTTTAAAGCCTTTTTGCTATAAAATGATGTAGATAAATGGGGTCACTGGAGAGGTTTACTTTTAAGGTAGGATAAATGACCACATGTCGTATGCTGATGGAAATAATCTAGTGAAGTGGGAGAAAAACTGATGATGTAAGAAGTGTGTACAAGGGGAGGAGCTGTCCTTAAATAGCAGCATGACATTCATCCATAGTGACCACAGGGTAGGAGAATTGATGGGCAAATGCTGTTAGAATTCGCTGTGAAAATTCTTTTGATTGCTTCCATTTTCTCAGAAAAACAGAAAGCAAGGTCATAAGCTGAGTAAGGAATGCAAAAATGGGTTTTTATTTATTTATTTATTTATTTATTTGTGTATTTATTTATATTTTTATTTTTTTACATTTTTATTTTATTGATTATGCCATTGCAGTTGTTCTATTCCCCCCTTTGTTGAAGAGGAGAAAGTGTGAGATCATCTAGGAGAAAGGGAGAGGGAATGGACTAGAGAAATGTAGCAGGATTGCCAACCTGAAGTTGGTAATTCTGGCTGAAATGAGACCAGAGAGCAGGGTTGTGTGTTAGTCAGCAACTGCAGTCAGCACCATGAATGAAAAATAGGCAGAGAGGTGGACTTAACAATGTTAGGATTTTTTCAGGTGGTACAACAAAGCACCGGACAACGGAGCTGAGGATGTTTGAAAGGAAGTGATTACAGTGATGCACCATGGAGACTAAGCTGAATAAGAGCAGGAACATGTACACAAAGGATATGAGGAACCATAAAAAATGAGTAGTATCAATGGATGGTAGGTTCCAATCAAAGGATTATGGAATTAAAGCAGTAGAGAGAGTAAGTAAGCTGGTAAACCAGGAGACTTGGGAGAGTAGGAAATTTGAAATTGAGGTTCTGGAGGAGTTATAGATGGTGGTGGTGGGAGTGAGAGGAGTAAGATCTGTGGAAGAGAGATCCTACCCAGCTGTCTAAAGGATCATCTACATGGACATTGAAATTATCAAGAAGTATATTGGAGAGTGTGGTAGTAAGACTACAAACTAAAATCCACCAGGAGTTAGAGACAATGGCCAGGAGATATAGGTGATTCTAACAGGATGAGAAGTAGATGGCAGTCAGATAGCATTCAACCCTGGGCAATAGGAGAGAAAGGAGGATACATACGCCACCTTCAGTTTACTTACACAAAAGGTGTGGCAAAGAAAGTAGCCACCACTGAAGAGGGCTCCATGGGAAGCCATTTGCCCAGGAGAGTCAGATTTCAGTTAGAACTAAGTGAAGAACACATTCCAAAAGACATTGGGGATATGTAGGAAATTTTTCTATTCATTGTCCTTGAGTTTCAAGAGCAAAGCAGCAGGGAAGGAGTAAGAGATAGATTCTGTAAGGGGGTCATTATACAAACCTAAATGAAGATGAGAGTCCAGGGAGTGGTGAATAATCCCAGAGTCTACATTTCTTGTGGTTACTGATATAATCACATACAGGACTTAATGGGATTAATCTTTAGATCCCAAGGAAAATGATAATGGCAAGACTATAGATATTAGAAGGAATCCAGCAGAATGGGGAGGGCTTCAAGAAGCTTTAGATTTGGGAGCCCCCTCTTCAATTCTGACAGTGATGTGGAATCCAGGGTGGGCCATTCTTGTGGAAAGTATTTTTTGTACTAAGCCTTCCATCTCTCTCCTGCCAAAGGTGACATGAAAGCCCATGGGAGAGTGGTCTTGTTTGGAGCATCCAGAGCTCCTGAAGGAGAACTGGACTAGGGACCAAAGGAGAGATGGAGTTGCCACTCATGATGGAAAACTTCTTGGAAAACAGACATAGGCTATATATGGATGACTCAGTGCAGAGTAGAAGTGAATGAAAGGATTTAATTTTTCTTCTGAGTGTTCAGAGTGAAAAGACAGTTGGCTTGATATGTGTTCGCCCTTGAATATGTTTGTCCTTTAGAATATAGACTGATGTTAGGTTAAACTCCAAAACAAAATGACTCATATCAAGATAGAACCCTCTTTCCCTCCCAAACTTTGTCCAGAGATAGAAAGATGATCCCTGGCTGGCATTGTTTCATAAGGTCAACCAGGTACTCATGTTCCTTTTATTTGCTACTTCACTAGCTGCTGGGGTATAATTTTCATCATCATAGCCCAAACTGACTCACCAGCACCCTCATCCATATTTCAGCTCCCCAGAGGAGAGAAACAGGATATGGAGGACGAAGGTCTCCATTTTATGGATATGACCTAGAAAATACACATATCACTTCATTCAGGTCCTATTGGTCAGAACTTAGTCATGTGGTCACACCTACATGCAAGAGCACCTGCAAAATATGGGAGGCCAAGAATCCAGTTAAATTAAGAGGAAGAATAGGATATTAGATATTGAGTGACCATTAGCTTTTTCACAGATGTAAAAACATATGAAGACTTTAAATAATAATCATTATTTTTTTTACTAGCACATCAGAATTTAGACTTCCAAATGAGTGTCAGAGAATTATACACATTTGTCAGGAATGCTGAAATTTTTTTTAAATGCCATTAGAGATTTAAAGACTGAACTTTGAAAAAAATATAAATATAGCGTTTTATAACTGAAAAGGATTTTAATCATATAGCTTATTCCCTCGCATTTTATGTATTTCATTTCCTTCCTTGCATTTTATTCATCTTGGTATCTTTAAAACCTATCACAGTGTTTACACAAAGTAAGTGCTCAAGTATGTTTGTTGAACGAATGAATGTGTGACCTAATCAGTTATTCAGCCTTTCAAGTCTCTTTATTTCAGTTGGCTGAGGAGGAAAACCCAGTTTTCCAGTTCAGTATGGTTTCCATGCTTCCTAAAGAGAAGCACATCTTCATCCACTGGAATGAATTTGGCTTTTGGAATCAACCTAATGTCATTCACAGGCGAATCTCATGAATCCAGGCAGTATTACAATTTTTGGTCAAAACAAAATGTGACCATGAAGTAATGAGGCTAATAAACTGATTATGAACACAATTTCAAAAGAAAAAATTCAAAATGAATGATTAGAATAAATTAGTATAGGCCAAGGTGACTACTGAAAAAAACAGTTTTTCTTTGGATATATACATTTTATCATCTAAATTGTTTATTTTATTTGTTTATTTTTAGAGAGAGAGAGGAAGGGAGGGAAAAAGGGAGAGAAACATCAATGTGTGGTTGCCTCTGATGTGATCCCCACTGGGGCACTTGGCTTGCAACCCAGGCATGTGCCCTGACTGGGAATTGAACTGGTGACCCTTTGCTTCACAGGCCCGTGCTCAATCCACTGAGCTACACCAGCCAGGGTTCATCTAAATTATTTAAACAGTTTTTTTTACAATGTTGTGGGAAATCTGGTAATTATGAATACCTTTTATCCTCACGTGGTAACAGATTCAGATTATAAACCCTAGAAATTCCCCAGTAACTCAAAGATTTCTACCCTGAGGTTCTTAGACTCATACTGGTGGAAGGATGCAATAGAGAGGCTTGGGTAACCACAGCCCAAGGTGACCTCTATAATGAAACTTAAGGGCATGGAGGATAAAGTTCAGTTGGTGGTGATGGTGTTAAGAAGATATGATGATGAAAAACAAAAAATACTGAGACCCAGAAATCAATAAGTGTTCTGTAAATGGTGTGAACAGACTGCACTCTTCCCATATTGTGTGAGCCTTGGGGACTGTTTGGATGTAGTCCAGACTCTTAGGGGAAGATAATTGTATCTCCTGAGCTCTCTTGCCCCTCAAGGTTGACCTGTTTATGGCTTGTTAGTCTTGCTCCTCCACCTCTTTCCCTGAGGCCTATATCACCTAAAGTGTTTTCCCTTTGCCTGGGAGGGAAGAGAAAAAGCTGGAGTTTTTTTTTTATTTAGTTATTTTTCAAGTACAGTTTTTTGTCTCTTTCTCCCATCCCAGCCCCCCCCCGCCCCGTGCTCCCCATTAATTTCTAGGTTGTTTTAATTCTTTGCATCTTAGAGTGATGCCAGCAAGCAGCTGTCCTTCCTCACTGCCTGTCGCAAACCCTGCCAGGCTGACACTGGTGTCCAGGAACTTGGAGAACTTGTTCCCTCCACTCTATGCGACACCTTTCTGCATTTTATTTTTTGTATGGCACAGAAATGTTGTTAATTATGACCCACCTCATCTGGATGGGAGTCAATTTATTTTCTAAGATGGAAGGATACATTCTTTTATTCCCAGCAACTATTAAATTCTATGCAGTTCACTTAATTAGAGAATATTCAAAGTTATTTGTCGAAAAATCTGACAGATGGAGCCATTGTGACTCACACCACAGCACAAAGTACAGACATTTATGGTCGTATATTCTTCATTCCTTTAAATTTCTAAATGGGAATTTATGTTGGGTTCAAAGTTCCCTCCAGTTGCCTCTGGAAAAAAACAGTGCTCTTTCCAGGTTTGTCACCTCTTGGCTCTATACTTAAGTTTCTTCTGTGTAACAGGCATAATAACACACATAAAAAAGCTGTTACTTCTTGAATTTCTAAAAGGTAACAGGCCAAGTCCTTTGTAATATTATGGCTAATCTTTATAGCCGTGGTTCTCAAACCTGAGTGCATGTCAAAATCATATAGGGGCTTGTTAATACACAGATTTCTGGGCCCCTTGCCCAGAGTTTCTGGTTCGTGACTCTGGAGTGGGATCTGGGTACTTGCATTTCTGGTTAGTTCTCAGGTGTGGCTGATGCTGCTGGTCTGGGGATTCACACTGAGAAGTGTTGCTTTCCAGCTACTGCACAGTATTGCCCATGCGAAACATAATAAAAATGAACCTTAAAAAGTCTAATGACTTGTCACACAGTCCCTATTCATCTCAGCTCTGCCATGTGTGTATGTCTGCCTTCTGGGCTTTGAACTGTTGTTTTCAAGACTAAAGCAGGTTGTTTAATTTTTATATTAGGTTATTTTCATTTTTTTAAAGATAAATTAAAAAGACAGAACAAATTTGGGTTTTTTAGAAGGAAAAGTTGAGCAGATGTCTATATAGGATAAGGTCCTAAAATGTGTGAACTCCAAAACCCCATCAGACTGATTGACCAAACACTACGATACGACTGAGTTATGGTTGGAAGCTGTTTTGTCCTGTGGAATTGTACGGCTGGTCCAGAAAGATACGGTCTGCGTAGCCCATTAACATATTCTTACCAGTAAAAGTCTCAGGAGGAGAGAAACGAGCTTCTGTTCCTGCAACGTTGGGTTTAAAATACAGGCTAATGAAAGGCACAGAGTGACAGTTTACTCATGAAAGTTTGAAGTCATTGTTCATATTTTTCTCATTTTAACAAGCAGGCAGAAAACTAAACCTACACAGCTATGATTAGTCTATTTTAAAGAAGGAAAAGTGAAAGTTTGATGAGGAAGAAAACATTTTCCCTAACAACTAATTTGAAAACCAAAAAGACCCTTCCTTTCTCCTGTTAACTTGGAAACAGCCATTTTTCTTTATTCTTGAATTCTTTTACTTTCCCAAAGGGTTTCAACTTATATTTAAATAACAAGTGATTTCCCAGTTTTCTACAGTCTGAAAAATAGATCCACTATATCAAAATGAGAAATGTCGTTGTATATACACTTAGCTTCTTTCAGGACATGGGAGAAAAAGGTGGTATTGCAAGCTGACCCAGGGAAGCCTCTAGAAAGGTCACAAAGGCTCAACGGAAAACAGTGATGCAATTTTTTTCTACTTTTGTCAGTGTTCCCAGCCTCACTTTCATTTCTTGAGAAACCTACAAGTTTTCAGAAGAGTAAATGTAATCTAAATGGCATCCTCTCAGAGGGTTCAGCATCCCTAATGACAAAGATTGACACAGAGGGTTTGGGCAGTTTGTAAGTTACAACTTTGCAATTTAAATGCACAGAATACCCAAGTGTGCTGAAAATTCAAGTGGCACTTGTCACAGTGCTCAGTCTGAACTGACCTGTGTGCATCCTCAGAGCACATCTATGACAGACAAACCCACCTGCTCTTCAAGAGACCATTGTTATAAACATGGGGACATGAGACCATCAGCCACCCTGGGTTCTATCTCATCTTGCCTTTTTTCAAATACTCTAGTATGTCCCCACTTACAATGGTTAATGTGATCCTTACAAAGAGTGGAAGGGTGGCAAATTGTGAATCCAGGAGAATTTCCCCTTAGTTTTCATTTTATCTTCTTTAATTCTGAAAGCTTCTAAAATCCATCTCCATTCATGGCCAGTGAATATAGATAATTAAACTTTCTGCTAATGATTCCAGTAAAAAAACTATGAGCTCTGGAAACAGAAAGTTCTTTTTTTCCCCTACAGAAATTCCTTAACTTTACTGAACCTCAGTTTCCTCACCTCTATAATGGGCATAAAATAATCTATCTCCATTAAGCTGTAGGGACTTAAAGGAGATGATGTATATGCAGCATCTGTCACAGTGTCTTGAACACAGGAACTACACAATAAGTGGTACTATGATCACTGTTTCCATGTGGGCCAATTAGTTTTCAATAAAGATAATAGCATTAACTGCTCACAAAAATTTGGAACATCCCAGTACTAGCAAGCCTTTTGTAAGTGTGAGGGACTAGAGTCTATAGCATGGATCAAATAATGAGTAGGGAAATCTATACTCACTACTGCAAAGTAGAAGCTATGAAATCTGCTTTTCTGTGAGGTTGCAGTGTCCCCATACATACACACAAAGCCAGTGATTTTCTCAGACAATGTCTATGTAAATAGATATTTGTTACATGAAAATGCACGTATGCACCATCGTATTTGCTGCAAACTAATCACACTGAATGCTGGATTTCAAGACCAACCAGAATTTATAAGCTTTGGGTTGAGTGAGGCCAAAATATTCATAAGAAAGTTAAGTGCTGGTGTAAGTGGTATTTTGAAATACATGTAATCTTCAACAGAAAAAGAAATTTAACAAAGTTAAGAAGAAGGATATAAATCTCTGAAATAAGACGCTTTTAAAGATGTTTAGAGTTAAAAGCAATGAAAAACAACTGACCAGCAGCAAAGACGTAAAACTATATGGCACGTAAAAGGTTAAAAGAATCAAAAGCAGGAAATGTAGATTTTCCTGATGGTGGCAGAGCTGGAGGCAACAGGGATGGAAAGAGTATCTTTATAGCCCATTTCAAATACAGACACAATTTTTCAACATAAAGTTGCAAATCTCTATGGCTTCCTTTAAAAAAATCATTCCCACCGAATGCACCAAAGATAACAGTAAGAAATCAATATGGTCTTAAGACTGGCATGTTTCCTCTTGAACAGGGCACTTTGATTGAGGATTTTTCATGAGTTGTCATTTATTAAAGGCTTAAGTAAGGTTACAAAGTTGGAGTCATCACCAGGAATCAAGCAAAAAGTACAAGGAATATTCAGAATCAAAAGCTCACTCATCTCAGAGGGATGCTCTGGTATTTCCACCTTCTAGTGTTTTTCAATCACTAAATGGACACATGTCACTCTGGGCAAACCTACTGAGGCAAAGATGCTTCTGTTCATTCTGAAGTGCTTTGCTCTTTATCAAGAAAATAAGAAATGGCCTTTCCATTCCAAGAAGAGACTTCTTTCATCACAACTTTACTGAGGACCACGCTAGAGATGGGAAGATGACACCTGAGCTCACCCTTCAACTCAAAATTTTGGAACAGCCTATCTTTTATGACATGAAATGGATTTTGTAAACAGCCAATTTATATTTTACTCAATTTCAGGAAAAGCTTTTTAAGGAGTTGCTCATACCATTTATTATGCCAGATGGCCCCCCATGTAGGCAGAAGTTTAACAGTCTGTAAGACACTTACTTGGCTAACATCCCTAAGCAAGGAAAGGAAGTTAAGCCATTGATATTCACAGCCCACCAGGAGTATTCCCCTGGCACACTGTTTTGGAGAGAAATTCTAGCTGGGAGTAGAATCCTGGGCCTAAATCCAGCATTTTCAAATCATAACTGAGGATTGAATTTGAATTTATTTTTAAAATAAAAAACCTTGGGACTAAAACTTTAGAAGAGTTTTGGGCAAGTACACATTTTCATGGAAATGTTGCTTATACTTCCCCACCTCTCTCAGAGGGGGCCAACAAGGGGAACAATGTAAGTACACATGAGCACAGCCAGCACATGAATGAATGTGTGTGTCAGAAGAGGTGTCCCATGAAATGATTCATTATATTTGTTCCCCAATGCTCCAAATATAACTTCAGTTCCTTTCTGATTATTTTTCTTTTTTAAATGAAGCATTGTAAAATATTGTACAGAATTAATGTAATCATAGTTTCATAATTTCATGTAGCACTTAGTTTTTTTCCAAGGTTGCCAATTTATCTTTTTATATTAATTGTTGTTCATGTACACTGCCTTTTACTCCTATCCCAACCCACTTCCCCAGCCCTCCCCACCTCCCTCCTATTTCCACTCCCCCTTGTTTTTGTCCATGTGTCCTTTATGCGTGTTCCTGGCAATCAGAGAGATGCAAATTAAAATCACAATGAGATACCACTTCACACTGGTGAGAATAACCATCATGAACAAAGCAACAAGCAACAAGTGCTGAGACATTGTAGAGAAAAGGGAACCCTAGTACTCTGTTGGTAGGATTGAAGGCTGGTACAACCACTATGAAAAACAGTATGGAATTTTCTCAGAAAACTAAAAATGGATCTGCCTTTTGACCCAACAATTCCACTGCTAGGATTATACCCTAAGAATCCTGAAACACCAATCCAAAAGCCAGAGAAAGCAGGAAAGAGGAAAGCAGGAAAGAGGAAAGGAATATGTCAGAGGACAGGCAATTTACCAGAAAACAGGTGGACGTGGAGTATGAGAAGACAAAGAAGTCAAAGATAACTTTGAGTTTCCATGCATAAGATATCAATATACCTATATCAGCAACATATACTAATAGATATGTCTATTCTATTAATATCTGATATATATGTATATGCTTAATATACGAGGGATGTACAGAAAAAGTCCAGGCATCATTAATATAATGAGAAAGGTTTGTGTGACATTGAGGTAACCTAGCAGCCAAGGAGAGTGGACTGGAATGTGCATGTGTGAACAATGACAACTTCACTGTAATAGTCAGTGGGGGCCATAGACACTATTGAGGGAGCATGTGTAGTGTGCGGCTGTCACATTTGAAATGACTGAGTGAGTAGAGCAATGAATCTGCATTGATTTTTGCATTAAGCTTGAACATTCCTCCATGGAAACTATTGGGATGCTTCAGAAGGCCACAACTATGGGTAACTGGTGATTGGCAGCTTCATCACAACAGTGCATCCATTTAGGCATCATGTCTCATGCAGAGTTATTTTGAGAAACATCAAATCACCCAGGTGACTCAGCCCCGCTACAGCTCAGATTTAGCACCTTGAGAATTCTGGCTTTTCTCAAAACTAAATTCACCTTTGAAAGGGAACAGATTTCAGACTGTCAGTGAGACTCAGGATAATATAAATGGGGCAACTGATGTCAATTGGGAGAACCATGTGAGGTTTCAAAGTGCCCACTTTGAAGGGGACTGAGGTGTTGTTGTCCTAAGTACAATGTTTCTTGTATTTTGTATCTTCTTCAATAAATGCTTCTATTTTTCACAGTACATGGCTGGATACTTTCTGAACAGACCTCATACACTTAATACACAAGTACATGTACTAAGCAGGAATGCCACATAACCTTTGTCTGAAATGCTGCAAGCATTCAATGAGTAGAGGTGGCCTGAATTACTGTATTAAAAGGGATTCTAAGGCTGCATCTATTTCAGGAGAGGTGGATTCTGGAGACTGGTAAGCGGTGCTGGCTATGTGCCTGGGAGGAGGCAGTTGCCACAGGAGTGCCAGGTGTCAGCCATGTCCGCACTGAAGCAGTGCTCCCTTCACTGAGGAGGCCGGTGATCAAGCCTTCACCTGGAGTACTTCATAAAGGGATCTCCATTGTTTCTATTTTTTTAAAGATAATTATGGAAGTCTATCATGAATCCCTGTAGAAAGAAACCGCCATGATTAAGCTGAAATTTATGGAAGATAGGTATTCTTCTTCCCCCTCTTCTCCCAGAATTTGAAAAGAATATGACCTTGGGTCATTTTGGCTCAGTGGATTATCCATTACACTAGTGTACACTAGTGAGTACACATGGCAACTCACACCAGCCTTGTTCCTTTGCCCCTTCATCTCTCTGTGGATGGATCTGGACAATTCCTCTCTTGGGGCAGCTCTTTGAGTTGACGGTCTATTGCGAGGTTAATCTGGAATGAATATTGTGTTCACTCAGATGTAGTATGGCTTTACCCTCTAATTACAACTCCATGCCCTTCCAATTATTTCCCTGCCTGCTCTGGAGTCAACTCCTGCTGGCGACCAGCCCCTCCTCAGCCAAGGCTGATACAGACATCTGGATGTTCTGTACCTCAGGCAAGCTTTCCATTTGGATGGAAAATTCAAATACATTTTGCCTAGTAAGGTCAAGGATCTCTTCGGGAAGAGGAGAGGTTTTTAAAATAAAGTCAAGTGCTCCTTCCCCCAAGAGCCTGGCCATGGGTTCCCTTGTCTGTACCTCTCCTGGGGCACAGGGGTTGGTAGTCCTGCTTCCAACATGATCATCACCTCCCTGTTTGTCTTCCTGTGACTCTCACACATGGTGAAACCTGTTCTGTCTCCCCAAAATGACAACTGGGAGGATTATCTTTAACTTGCTCTGGATACCTCAGATGAATATAAATTCTTGATTTAACTAATTCAGATAGCAGATTTATGTGATTATTACCTCAAAATGAAAATCTTTTCTTTTTTTGTTTTTATTACCAATGGAATAACAAGTTATTTTATTGTTCAAATGGGGTTTACTTCTTGCTGTTCTCAGTGCAATTCTTAATAAATATGTAAATTTTTAAATTAATTTACAGCATACATTGGGAGGCATGATTTTGGAAAGGACAAAAATTCAATGGATTGTAAAATTATCCCCCTTAAAATCATCAGTCATAGTGAACAGAATATACCAACCTCTTATAATTTTATAGTTTTTTCTTCAGCTTATCTTCTGTTAGGGACTTACTAAAAATTGATTATAAAACAATATATTTCTTAGGCCATAATTCATTCACAGATTAATTAGATTTTCAGTTCCTATCCCATCATTGTATAGGATGGGAGCCAGTGGTGTTTTGTAGTCCTTCAGAGTGTTGTGGGAGAGAAACCCTGATTATTATTCCCAACTGACTGAAGCTACCAGCACTAATCACTAATCACATTCAGACCCCATAAAGTGTAACATCCTTCACCACATTCCTTTTCTAGCTGGCTCACAGCAAGAGATCTTTATTGGTTCTGGCCAAGGGACCAAAACTCAGCCAAACATTTTTGTGGTGGGTGATTCAACTTTTTTTTTCTTGCTTGAAATGACATTTCTGAACCAGTCCCTGAAAGCATCAGAAGGAGTGGGAGGGGAGGGAAGGTTGTGCGTGAGTGTGTATTTGTGAGGGTAGGGGGATTTTGTGTTTGTGTGTGTATGTGTGAGTGTGTGGGGTTTGTGAGTGAGTATGTATGATTGTGTTGTGAGTGTGTGGGGGTTTTATGTGAGTGTGTATGTGTGACTTTATGGGGGTTATGTGTGATTGAAATATGTGTGTGAGTGTGTATGTGTGTTTGTTGGGTTGTGTGTGAGAATGTATGTGTGATTGTGTGTGTGTGTGTGTGTGTGTGTGTGTGTGTGTGTGTGTGTGTGAGAGAGAGAGAGAGAGAGAGTATCCGTGTCCATGCTTAGCAGGCCTGGACTTAAATATCTTCTTACAGAGGCTCCTTTATGAAGTTTGGTAGTCACTTTAGGAGCAGCCTTTGGACCAGTATTATGATTTTAAATAATTCTTTGATAGCACCCAACAGGCATAATTAAGAGACAGTTTTCCAGTAACTTCTTTAACACTGGCTTCAGGAAAAGTATTTTTTCCAGTCACTGAAGAGAACTCTAGACACATATGACAGAGAAACCACAGGTACTGAATCCAGTGAAGAGAAACACCAGCCTACTCACAGTTAACTAACTGAAATTCTGGATTTTCACAGAGTTGAAGAAAATATAATTACCCTCCCCAACCCCTTCCACACTCACTACCAGAGCTGGTACCAGGCTCTGATAGGTGAAAAACTGCTACCAGGTACATCAGTCTGCTTCTGCCACCCTGCATTTCTCTTCTGTGCACCTGAGGATGCAGCCCAAGCCAAACACCTACAGAGGCGAGCGACCCTGGAGTTTCACTTTGTCTTGCACCTGGGAATGCAGTCACTCCAGGCCTCTCAAAAATTTATTGTATTTTTTAAGGACATCCAGTATTCTTTAAATTCATCCTAGTATTCTCAAATGTTCATTCTTCATTTTGTACACAATGAGGACTGTTTTTGCTTCACATAAAACTACGTGGATGTTTAAAAATCCTCGCTAACATGTTTGATCTTCTCATTGCTAGATGATATGATCCCCACTTATTTCATGTGTCTGAACCTCTAACCTTGGTTTATGACAGTAGAAATATTCCTTTAAAGCCATATGTTAATCAATGTTTTTGAAAATCTTAATCTATTTTCCTGTATACTTACTGGAGAATTTATTATCTCCAGTTTCTAAATAAAGGAAACTTAAATGTCTTCTGGGTGATAGACCATCATCCACCCCTCAGGAAATAAGTGAATATTCCCTACCAGACAGTACAGCACCTTGTCCTTGGAACTCAATCACTTTCAAAGACAGGAAAGAGTATTAGGAGAAATACAAACAAAAGTATAGAAAAAAAAAGACAACCAGTAAATAAAAAATTTAATTAGCATATCTCCTTCATTCCCCTAACCTTTATGGACTTTCTATGTGTCAGGCGTGTTCTGAGCACGAGGATCAAGAAGATAGAGTTATAGTACCCACAGGGGAGGCTGAGCCATGGAGACCTGTATTAGAGCAAAGTCTCGCTGGTGCCATGTAGGCAGTCTGCGCTGGGAAGAAGGGAGAACAAAAGGGGCTGTGGTCAAGGCTCCTGATCTGAAAAAGATTTGTAGGAGATTTCTCTCCACCCTAGTCTGCAGAGATGAATGGACATTGGCCAACCTTAAGGCAGGGGGTGTACATTTTAGAGAGAGGAAGATAAGGAGCCGGAACTCAGAGACACAAACTGCTTGTCTGGGCTTTAAATTCAGCCTGTTCCCATCCTTTGTGGCCTGGCCAAATAATGTGCTTGCTACCTACCTGCATGTTACTGACTTGTTTTTCAGGTGTCTCTGAGCAGTTTCGATTTTATCTCTAAGGTTTTGGGTCATTTGTATCCTGATGACTTTTGAGATGATCACTTTTTTGTCGTTTCTCTTAAATTGGCCAGATACTGCCTGGTTGAGCCCAGTAATTCTGTGCCTGCCTGACAAAAGAGAACTTTTCTTTCTCTCCTCTGTTCTCCTTCCCCTTTCCATAGAGGACCCTACATCCTTGAACTATCTTTCCACTTCATCACTGGCTTTTTATTTCAACATAGGAAACAATGCTAATATCGGATCTGCCGTGTTCCTAGATATCAACCTAAATGCAATATGTTAAAAATAAAACCCTGTAGAAGGCAATGGCATGCTAGTCAGAGATAAGTGCACTGTAAGCCTATGGAAATTCAGTCTTTATTGTGAATCTGGTTTTGATTATTTCTTATCTTACATATGAGTAAGTTCAGAAGCTCTTATTGAAGAAAGTCCCCATTTAAAACCAACTCTGGTAAGTTGTACTCCCACTCCAAAAATATATCCTGACCTGTGTGGTTTTCTGATGATGTGTCAAAGGAAAATAGACAGGGCCTTTTCTACCCATTCCAACCAAGGAAAGAATAGAAAAATCTGTATACAACCAAAAGCATCTTCCATTTTACCTACTTTGTTGAGGTTATAGCAGACCAGACAGTGGCCCAAGTACTGGGTGTGATTATACAGACATTAGAAAGTGAAAGTTCTGTCACCTGCAATTCCTAATGCTCAAAGAGTGGCTTTTGAAGTTTTGCTTGTTTGTTTTTGTTTTGGGAGAAGGGATAAGGACTTTAGAAGCACCATGGGATGTTTAATGTCTGGTTAAAATGCACTTGCCCCAGGGTGGGTGGCTTGTGGAATCCTTGCCATCTTGTCAGTACCTCAGGCAGCCTGCTGTTTGACTATCACTAGGTTCTGATAGGCTGCAATATGGAAGAATCACAAATACAGATGGGTTTTGTTTGACCCACACATTTGTTTTCAAAATAAACACTGGGAGGTTCCATGTAAGGTTTCTAGATTTCCATATCCCTTGGAAAATCAGAAGTCTAGCAACACTGGGCACAAGATAAAACTTCCTCACATGATAAAACTCTGCTGGCACTTAGGCAGGAGGGACAATGGCTGAGAGTGGGACCTCTGTGGCTGGACTCCTGGCTTTGAACCTGGTTCTGCCTGCTCCTCACAGCTGTGAGACCTTGGGCAAGACATTTAGTTCCTTGTGCCTTCCTTTCCTCATGTATTAAATGGCATAACTAATAGAACCTGCCTTGTAGAGTTCTGTCCAAACTTTAGGGCAATAACAAGTGCTACATAGGTATTTATTAAATATGTAGTAGCTGCCCCTCTAAATGAAATGAGTGCACTTGAATTCACCACAGCCCCCACTACCCACTCATTCCATTGATTCATGTACTGTATTTGTGTTTATGTCAGACTCTTCCCTGGTTCTAACCAGGGCGTACGTAGGCCATTAATGGGGAAAGGGAGGAGTTTCAACAAAGATAAGAAGGAGTCTGAAGGGTAGTAATGGGAGGGATCTTGTGCCTAGTTCTGAAGTTCAAGTCCGTGTCTTCAGCTGTCCACAGATACTAAGTACAAGAACCATAAAAGGACAGAGAGAAAGATGACTTGTGCCCTGAAAAACTGGCCCTGTACTCCTGGGCACCCCAATGTGCTTGAATCATAATCATGGGAAAATTTCTATTTCAACGGCATCTCTCTACCTAGTTTGTAAGACCTTGCTTCCATGCAGAGAATAAGAGGAAGGTTGTTTTCACTCCCTGAGCATCTGCTGTGTGGTATGAAGGTGAATGGAGATAGGAGAGGAAGGGGCAGTTCATTATGGTTAATCTTAGCTCCTGGACCTAGTAAATCAGAACTGTGTTCTTCTAGATTGTTGGAAGATGATGTTAACCAGAGGTTCCTTTCCTTTAGTTGCTCACAAGTCAAGAGATTTAAATGTGCTCTGCCTGTCACCAGCAAAACATTCATTTCCAGCATTACTGGGTGAAGGGCTTAGGTGTCTCCCTGAGGTCCCTCCGAGGATGCTGCCCCAGGTGTCTATTCAATGGGGCAGCTGGTCCCACATAAACAAACGCAGCTCCATTCCTCTTGGAGTATGCTGCTGCCCGTCTTGAGTGAACATATCAACGTTTTACCTCTGTGCAACATTTTCCTTGAGGCAGGAGAAAGAGTCCCTCTCATTATTTATCTTCAGCATTTGATGGGTCTCTTTTGAGAAGGTCATTGTCTCTGCAATGGCAAAATAATCACAGGATTTCTGGACAAGCTGGCAAAGGAAAAAATGATTCATTATTTCAGAATTATTTTGCCCTCAGTCCCCAAAAAGGATGAAAGCTTCTAACAATATGTAAGAGGGAACAAGGCTTAACTTTAAAGAGAAAGAAGTTCAGACATTACATTTTTAGCTCCACTATAATAAGTTTCAAGGCAGTCTATCTGTTCCCAATCATCTTCTGATTTTTATTGTACTAGTCCCTTTGCAAAAAAAAAATAGCTTATCTGCTTTTCTTCCCTTATCATCCATTCTGGATAATGAGCTTGAGAGAATTTGGGGGGTTCTATTCAAGCAGTATGCCCTCCCTCTGCTTCCTTTTGGAATGTCTGAACAGATAGCATATTCATCCATACAGATTCATCTTGACCACACATGTTCTTGTCACTTCACACAAAATCATGTGTCTTCACAGCACAGTATATTTTACTGTTTGGGGAGGTAGGTGCGGGGGTAACTGCTTAACTGCTATGGATGGTATCATGAACTAAGCCAAAAGGCAGTTTATAATACAAATAGTGCATCCATGTGTTATACTCAGACACCTATTCTGTTGGGTTGTTTTTGCAATAAAGTTTGTTTGGCATTAGTGCAAGCCAGATACCCAGAATGAGGCAGTTTGACTGATAGAGATACTGAATTTTAAAATAAAAATGACAGGCTGAGCAATCAATATGACCTTGGCTACTCACAAGTCAAATAGCTTAGGAAATAATGTAGAGACTCTGTGAACTATTTTGCCTAACAGAAGGGTTTTAAATAATATCTTAATAAAATCAGAAGCACATATCCCCTAGACCTTCTTTGCAAATTAGATCTGAAGTGAAAGACCCTGAGTTATACAATTAACTATTGATTTTGTTGATCCATATTTAATTCACATAGCAATTGAGTTGTGTTTACACAGTTGTGTGGGGCAGACATTCTTCACTTGGAGCTAGGCACCTTCCACTTTTACATTAATTTTAAAATTAAATTGTTCTGTGCATGTTAGACAAAAATAAAGCTTATTTTTATTTTGGCAGATGGCTGACTCAGACCTCGTAAAATGGCACTCAGTCATCTTAGGCAGTTCATAAAGAGAATACCTTTTGTAATGCAAATATCATTTTGTGGATTGAGCATATTACAGATGGTGGGGAGAGAATGAAAAGCATCTGCATGCTGCCTGGTACTAGAATTCTGTAGTCAGGCACCTATCATTTGGTCTCCCTACAATTTAGTTTCTTCACTTGATACACCTAGTATTATTTGGGGGTTTATCAACTGAATAGTCAGTCTAGTTGCTCCCCCTAAGGATGTCATTAGTGTCATGTAAACATTCATATTACCATGCTTCCCCCATCTTAAGGAGACAGAAATCTGAATTTGAGCAAATTGCCTGGAACTGGCTCATTCCAGGAGAGTCAACACTTGGTGGCTACAGGAAGCATTTATAAAAATGGTAGAGCCGAAGTCTGTACCATCTATCATGGGCCTGCTCTTTTCAATACCATTGTACCCACGAGGAGCTTACTGTCTTGGCTCTTGCTCTTGGATTTCCAGGAAGCAATGGCAGCTGCTGCCTTGCCCAACTGCTGGCTAAGTCCACCTGAGGGTGCAGCAGAAAGCCCCACATGACTCAGAGCAGAGCTGCCCAGTCAGGATAGCCATGAGATATGAGTACACAGATCTCTGCTCCTGATAGAGGGAGAAAAGTTCTTCTGTCAAAGTAAACAACAGTCAGACATTCATGAATACAAGGGATTGCACTAGTTCTGGTTGCTAACCTGGAATCCCAGAGACTATATACTGTTAGTCTATCTAGGGGCTAGAGTACAGCTATGCCACTGCAAGGCAGGTGAAAGTCTGAAATGATGTTGTTTTATCTGTCTCTTCATCACGGAAAAGCAGACATTACAGAAAACCTGATCAAGTCTGTGAGCTCCAGAGCAGAGGAAATGATGTAGTGAAAATAGATCTAATAGTGACGACATTTATTGAAATGCAGTAGATATGAGCTCTAAGAGACACAAAACAGTGTCAGAATTGGAGAAAGAAAGCAGAATAAAATCTAGTTCTGGGCCTCAAGAAGTGTGTTATTTGATTGAGAAGTGAGACATTGATAAAAAACAAAAAAGAGCCCACATAATAGAATGGGTATATGTTCAGGGTCAAATGGATAATTTGGCCCTTTGGGCTAGGAAGTCATAGAGAAAAATATCCCTGTGAATAAGCTATTATAGAAACAGAACCAGTAGCTCTGAATAACTTTTTTAAAAAGGACTAAGTTATAAAACTTGGTTACTGTTGACAACACACGGATTATAGAAAAAAGAAGAAATTCCAACATCAGCATGTTGAATTTTGGAGATAACTAGCCTCAGAAAGGTTAAGAAATGAGTATGGAAATATTAATAATTTGACCTATAAAAACATTCGCCCAAATAATGTTGCAGACTAAAAATGGAAAAAAGATCAAAAGAAGTTAAGCGAGGTTAGGGAGGAATTTCAAAACTATGATGGAGATAAATGAGCATGTCCACAACTTTCAGTTTAACAGGATATTTATGTTGTGGGTGCTATTATCAGGCCAGACAGGATGGACAGACTATGCTAATAACTGAGTTCTCAGGGATTCATCCTCCTATATATCAAGCTTTGTTCTATACTGATATTGTATTAAAGAATCTTAAATATGTACATTTAAGTGAGTAGTACTTTGTCTCATATACTATTTTATCTCCAGTATCTAGAATACTATCTAGTACCTGGTAGGGCTCAAAAAATATCTGCTGAATGAATGAACGAATGAATGAATGGCAGGAAAAGCATAATCCCTATTTACATACTTATTAATATCTGGGAACAGAGTTGAAGTAATGATTGTCATTGTCATATTGTGACAGAGCAAGGGATGGAATCCAGAACAAAAGTAGATTCCCATTTGCAATCTCCCAGCTAGAATATCCTTCCCTTCTAAACCCACAGTGCTTACCTGGTAACAAGGAATAAGAGCATCTCACAATTGCCACTATAAACTAAAATGCAAGACAGAATATAAAGCTTAATGTTTCTAAGTATTTAGAACAATTCCCGTCAATGAATGTTTTCTTTAGCACAGATATCAGAAATTGGTGCTGATTCTGAGTTGTCGGCTCTCAGGATTCAATATATCTAGTATCCTTGGGAAATAACTTTATCCAAAGCAAAGACTGACTAGCCCTACAACTGAAACATGAATTGCATTAGGAGATGCATACCTTAAACATGAGTGGGGCACAAATTCTTACATCCACAAATATCAGTATGTTCTTGGATGAAATAAGCTTGTAGTTCCATTTGATTCCATGTCTGTGGAAAATTGCCTAACAGATTGGAAGTCATAGAGCACTGTGGTTCCTAACTGGGGTATATGAATTCTGTTAGAAGTGACTCTAGGCTGCCTAATTACTTATAGGTTAATGAGTAACAAAGAATGTTTCTGCTTGGGCACTTGGCAGCATTCTTTATAATGAAAACTTTCCACTCTCTGGTATACTTTTATGATGTCCACTATTGATTTATTAGGCATGTTCCTTTGGAAGGAGAACTTCCATGAAAAAAATTATAAAATTTTTTACACTCACCTGATCCTCAAAAAAATATTTTTATTTTTTTCTTGTAGAACAGCCAAAACTCTATCACTCCAAAGTGAAAACATAGCTAGATGCTGGCTAGAATACATAAGTGGTCCCTTTGTGCTGGATTTTCCTCTGACAAAGTTTATGGGCTCTTTAAGCTACAAAGATGCTGACTCTAAGCCAGACATGATCAGCTTACTGGTTAGATAGATATCATATTTAATACATGAAATGATGGGAAGATTAATAAAAAATGGCTAATCAATCTTTTAAGTTGGGGAATAGGGTATATATTGTTTTTATTTATAATGGTGCCCATAAATTAAAGGCAGAAAAGCTTGATGCTCTTGCTTTCAGCAGACAGAAACATTAACTTGACACTATATCGAATAAACTTAGAAGTTCCCAGCCCAGGCCTGTTCAATTCTCATTCCTGGATAAAATTTTAGTTAACATTAGTATGCTGGGAGAAGAAAAGAAATCTCGCAACACAGATAAACATGGTCCATTGAGTCAAGATAATTATATAAGCCAATGTCAATGAACTGGCTTGTATTCCCATTTCTAGGTCTGTATAACACAGTACAGATTTTATACTATACTGTATTTTTTACTTTTGGAGAAATTGAGCAATGCTGACCAAATCTGATGCATTACTTAGAGTGATCAACCTGAATTTCATATTAGATTTGTGGAGCTGTCCACCACTCTGGAAAACAACAATAAAAAAACATAAATGTTTTCAAGGGGAATTTCAAGGGGCGGTGCTAACTTTGGAATTTACAGAAATCACACACATCCTTTGCATGTTCATGTAAAAATTTAACCAAAACTTGCAGTTACATGCTTTTCCCCTTCCCAAATGCCTTTCTGCCTAAGCAAAGTTTGTGATTTTCTTTACATTCCTTTTTTCTCTTCCCACTGAGGGACCTGACCCCACACCTTTTCCAATTTTCTGTAAATGGGAGCATTTCTCATCTCTTTCATGAAATGGTTTTTCTTTCCTTCTGTCATTTTGATCTTGTCTTTAAATGTCCTTTGTGGCCATTGTTTACCTCTGAGCTGAATTATTTTCTGTTCCACATGGTGTATTATTTTGTAGCAAACCCTCAGCTTCCCACTGACCTTCTCTTGGCTTGCTTTTTTTTCCTTCAAAAAGTAAGCTCATTCCCTGTCCCCCACCCCGGGTTCAGAGGTTTCAGCAGAGGTCATTGAAAGTCATCCATCATGGTAAAGGACTGCAATATAGTTAATAATAGAGTCATAAAATCAGACCTCAACAGAAAATTACTCTTTCATGTAACAAAACCAGTTTGCCCTGGAGATACTGAAGATTCTTTAGGACCCCAGTAAAGAAACAGAGAGTGCCCTCAAGTGCCAAATTGCATCTCCTGGTGTGTGGTTGGATGGAGAGAGTGGCTCTCTATTACTGATACATCACATTAATTTTTTAGAAGGGCAAGTGAAGAGTCATGTGTCTAGTTGAAGTAATAGAGGGAAATGAACACTGTGAGAAAGTAATTATCCAAGTTGGAATTTGACCAGATTAACAAGGTTTACATCACAACCCACTAGAAAAGTCTGGAAGGTCTCTGGTATTCACCAAAGGTCACTCTGTTTTTCTGTCTCAGCTAGAAAGTAGCTCCACCGGGAATACAGTGAGGTGGCATTAAAGAAAAGATTAGCTAGTACCTCTGAAAAAAAGAGGAATGGCTTCAGTTGCATCTTTTCCCTTAAGGTTGGCCTCCCCCCAGCAAATATTACTTAACGCAGACTTTGCAGTATGCACCAATCTTCTACAAAGATACCTTGACTTAAAATGCCTCCTTTTTATTTCCACAAAAAGAGAATAATGCATAACTCTGCCCTCCATCCATCTTCCTAGTGCCCAAGATCTGCTCATCAGAAAAGGGATGGGGGAAATCACATCTTCAACTTTAGCCTGAAGCCCAGGACTGGCCAGACTCTCTGCTGTGTTTGATTTGTTTGCTTCCAAATGAAGGAACTCCCATCTTTCACTTCTGCTAAGTAATCTCCCTCCTATTTTTTGCACATGAAGGTTTCCCTGCCCACCCCAACTCACTGCAGTCTCTGAATTTTCTTGCATCTTTTTTCTTACTTAAAAAAAATTAAATAATTAAAATTAATTACAACTAAGTGACAAAGCATCTATAAATGTAATTTGTTAAAATCATTGCTTCTTGTGTCTCCTTGGCCCTAATTACATATATGCTCAAGTAAAGTCTTCATCACTGTGTGTCATGAGAAATTTTCAGTGGTGATGACACTTCTTCCTGATCTCAGGTATTTCTCTCCGTGTGGAGGCAACTTTCTAGAATAACACTCCTGACAACTCTGAGCCCCTCTCTCCACTTTTCAGGAGAGTGAGGGGTGGCTTGTTTAAATAGCAAGTGTAGGAGAGGAACAGGGAAGACTGGCAGGCCCACTGCCTGTTGGCCTCACCCTTCCTCTGGGGTCCGGCTGACTGTGAGAAGCACACATTCTGTTCTGTCCACACTGACGGTTTCAGTGGAAGGCACTTGCCCTCCAGCCTCGGACTGCTAGGTACTAAACTTGCCTATTTCTGGAGACCAGTGTTAGGAAACCCACTCCTTTGTGGATAGAAACCTCATTTTCCAATATAAATTTTCTCAAAAATAAAGATGATATTTCAGCCTCCCATCAGCCCTTTTATTTAGAAGGGCTGATTCTAAATAAATTTGTACAGAAGTGAGAGAGTTATTTATTGTGCTACTTCAAATTCCAGTAACAGATGCACAGAAGACGCCTAATTAATTGACTGAGGGAGTCAGGGCAGGTGGGATGGGCAGAGGAGAGCAAAGGGGGAAAACTGGGACAACTGTAATAGAATAACAATATAAAAATAATTTAAGAAAAAAGAGAACAGTCAACATTATACCACACAGGCAATAGCCAACATACTCAAAATATTCAAATCAATAAAGTTACTGGTTAAAATTTTTTAAAAAGACTATGTTAGGGTCACAGAGCTTTCAGAGCAGGAAGATTCTCAAAGACTTTAATGGAAAGCAACTCAGGTTCAGAGGGTTACACAGTCAGTTTGCACAAACTGAACACTGGTTTTCAAAGGCCTGGTGCCGTGATTAAGATCCCGAGCTCTGTGGTCACACTGCTTCTTCTTAAACCCTGATGTCCTGACTTGTTGGCCATGTGTATGTGGCCTAGTATTTAAACCTCTCTACCCTGTATTTTCCTATTTGTACAATAGGGATGATAAAAGTGTACTGTCTCATAGGGTTACTGTATGGATTAAAATGAGATAATTCATGAAATGCATTTAACCTAGTACCTGGCATGCAGTGAGAACACTTTACAAATATAGCTATTATTTCTAAACAGATTGGCAGTGACTCTGCATAGTAGTAGAAAAATAAGAAATTATGTCGATGAAGATGCTGTTTACATTAATTTGTGCTAAGAGCTTGAGCCCTTTTTTGCAACTATAAGCACCCAACTGAGGAATGATGCTGTCTGAATTTCACAAGCAGATTTTAATCTCTTCCCAATATTATATAGTAGATTAACCAATATATTCAAAATATAATCTATTGATGGAAACTTCTTTGAAGTAATCAAAGATTAGCCTTCATCCTGGAACAGTAATTTGTTGCAGTACGTCGTGAGTTTGCTGCTTGTTTCTCCCCTGTTATGAGCAGAAGTTTCTGGCTGTACCTCTCCTTTAAGCTGATATTATTATGCATGTATTTTTTCTGGTTTATCACTTGAGTTTTTTGTTATCCACTTTTATAGCCTCCCTATTTTTTCCTTATGGCAAAGGTACATATCACCTTCTATTTTATCCTTCCTGGTGTTCAGGATATTGGTCTAGGCAGAATCTCTACTCCATGATTATTGTTGACTGTAGGGAAAAATGGTATGTGTTTCTGTGATGAAAATTAAGAAACAAATTTCCAGGTCTAATTTCACCTGAATTTGAATTTGTCTGAACCACAAATTCCATAAATACCCCAGCTGACACCAGCCTCCCTCACTTCCAGGCTAATGTAACAGCAGTGAGGTCATGATGGAAAAACTCTTTAGAAATAAAAGCTATTTATTATTTATAATGCCAGGTTATAAGCTGGGTTGATACTTTCCTGAGCCTAACTGGGGTCCTTCGAAGCCCATGGGATAGGCACATCTCTATCTGTGGGCAACTACTGGACCCAAGCAGACTGCAGAGTTATCTACAGATGCAATAGGAAGTGTCTTGGGATGCCTTCCCTTTTACTTCCTGTGTGTCTTAATCCTATTCACCTTTCAAAAATCCCTCCAAGAGCACCTTGTTCTAGGAAACTTCCTCTGAGAATCAAGACTGAACAATTATTCAGACAAAACAAGTCACTTAGTAGATTGGTTTGACTGATTGACTATTTATTTGACTACAAGGAATTAAGGTGTAATTCTCAAGGTATTTCTTGTCACTACCTCTTGCTTTAATTATCACTGTAATGCCATGGTTACATGAAAGACAGGAATATATTTTAAGAATATGCAAAGCTATTGATTTTGAACGAGAAAATTATTCTTACCTGCCCTGGTTACCCCAAGTGCAATAGTAAGTCCACCAAAAAGTGAACTGTGCAACTGTTGCCACCTATAGGTGACAACTGCAGTCAGTATATTAATTTCATCATAATTCTGGTGAAGCATAGTATATGAAGGAAATCAAGATGTTTTACAAAAGAAATCAAGATGTTCTACGGACCCTCCACAGTCATCGTCAAACATTCATCTTTACAGGGTTTGGCATTAATAGTATCGTGTTGTTCTGTAATTCTTATTTTAGATGTTCCCCTTAAGACAACGTTGGCTGATATTTGTAAAGTTCTTTTCCAGGACAGAGGTTAAGACCGTGGGCTCTGCAGGCAGGCTGTCTGGGCGCAGATCCAGACTCCACCATGTACTGCTACGTAACCTTAAAGAAGTTACTGAACTTCTTCATGCTTTTATCGCCCATAAATGGAGATACTAAAGAATCCTACCCATAGAATTGATGTCAGGATGAAAACAGATAATCAGTACAATATGCTTAGCAGAGTATCTGTGCAGAACAGGCACTAAATTAAATGCTGTTATTACCATGATTCATTTGCAAAGCACCTTTGCATACAGTTGCTACAAACCGATGAGCACTACTTTGTTCCCATTGAACAGATTACATCATTAGCACATTACTGTTTGACCTTAATCCCTCCTTATATTTTAAATGTAAATATTATGTGACTTCAATTTTTTTTTTAAATTTTATTTAGTTACTTTTCAAGTATATTTTTTTTTCTCCTCTTCCCCCCCCCCGCCCGGTCTCCCCCCTCCCTCCCATTCCCCCCCCCCAGTCCTCATCTCTGTGTCTTTCATACTTGTTCCTCAAAATCCCTCCCCCTTTTTCCCCTTAAGTTCCCTTCCCTCTCCCCTCTGGTCGCTGCCCACTTGTTCTCTATTTCAGCGTCTTTGTTTCTTTGTTTTTATTCTGTTTGTTTGTTTGTTTTATTCTTTAGCTTCCTGTCAAAGGTGAGATCATATGGGGAAAAGGGGACCTTGGTTCACTGTTGGTGGGATTGTAGACTGGTACAACCATTATGGAAAACAGTATGGAATTTTCTCAGAAAAATAAAAATTGACCTGCCTTTTGACCCAGCAATTCCACTGCTAGGATTATACCCCAAGAATCCTAAAACATCAATTTCAAAGAACCTATGCACCACAATGTTCATAGCAGCACAATTTACAATAGCCAAGAGTTGGAAGCAACCTAGGTGCCCATCAGTAAATGAATGGATCCAAAAATTGTGGTACATATACACCATGGAATTTTATGCAGCAGAGAGAAAGAAGGAACTACTACCTTTTGCAACAACATGGATGGAACTGGAAAGCATTATGCTGAGTGAAATAGGCCAGGCATTGAAGGTCAAATTTTTTTTAATACCTGCACTCTGACAGGACAATGTTGAGGCTAGTTTGGTATGTTTCTAACTGCAGGCAGAGAGAAGTAAGCTACTTTACTGCTTTTACACTTAGCTGGCAGGACCACTAGAGAAGCCCAAGCCAACAGTTGAGACTCTGCTGATGCTAGAGAAAGCTGAATTCATCACTAAGTGTCCATGGAGAATCTACTGATGAATTAGCATTGGGTTAGGCCAGAGTTTTTCAACCTTTTTCATCTCATGGCACACATAACCTAATTACTAAAGTTCTGCAGCACACCAGAAAATGTATTATATTTTTTGCTGATCTGACAAAAATAGGTGTAATTTTGATTCATTCACATTGAATGGCTATTGTTGTGTTGGCTATTGTCATTTTTTTATTTGACATTTAAGGGAAAAGAGGTCAGTGCCCTGACTAAATAATCAGGTACTGCATGTTTTAAAAATTCCTGTGGCACACCAGTTGAAACTCGCTGGGGTAGGCCTTCAGGGAGACATCTGGCAGGGGCGTGGAGATGCAAGGGTCTGCTAGGACAAAAAACAAGTATAAAATGTGATTTCTAGCTCAGACATTGAAACAATGCAAAAATTGCAATTTAACATAGTAGATTTCTTAAATCCTCACCCAAGAATATGTTTATTTTAGAGAGGAACGAAGGGAGAGAGACAAAAAGAGAGGGAGAAGAAAAAATAAGAAACAAACATCAATGTGAAAGAGGAATTTTGATAGGTTGCCTCCAGTATGTGCCCTGAGCGGGGGTCAGAACTGCAACCTAGATACGTGCCCTGACTAGAAATCGAACCCATGGCCCTGCCGGTGGGTGGGACAGCACTGCCACCAACTCAGCCAACCAGCCAGGGCAATCATGGAGTTTTTGATTATTATTGTTTTGTTTATTCTTAATATAAATAAGCAACTAAAAATAAAAGGATTCCAAGTAAAAGCAAATATTGATCTAGATGTATGACCTCACCTTTAAAATAAAAACACCTTGACCCCACTCTCCCAATTTCTACACAGCAGAGAAATTTACTTATAGGAATACCTCGTTTTACTCTGATTCCCTTTATTACACTTCACAGTTGTTGCTTATTTTTTTTACAAACTGAAGGCAGGAGCCTCCATCAGTGAGTACATGATGACCCACTTTGTTGCAGCGCTCTGGAACTGAACCCACAATACCCCGAAAGTTTCCCCTGTAGCCTGTAAATTAGGCACATGCTGGTGAGCTGAACACAGTCCTCACTACTCCTCACTCCCCAGCTCTGAGGCTGAATGCTGATTGGCCTTCATTGCCACTCTTGCACTGATGTTGTTCTTACAGTAAAAAAAAAAAAAAAAAAATTCTGTACCCACCTCTCATGAAAACTGTGAAAATAAAAGACTATGAAGATCATGTGCTTTTTTTTTTAAATGAGCGATTTGTTTATTTCTGTCACCTCCCTGACCAATGTAGGTGTTGTTATATTTAATTGAATAATGTTATAATTAATTGAAGAAACAAACCTGTAAGCATAAAGCACTTAGAAAACATGAGGCATGATCTGTGTCTAATAGGCTGTTGGCATTTTAATGATAAACATGTCTCTTTTCTCATCTCTACCTTAACACATTGAATTATATTCTTCACCTACTTTCTAAGACTACAATACAAGTCCTCTAGACTAGTGATTCTCAAATTTTAGCATATGTGGGAATCACCCAGTGAGCTTGTTAAACATTTGCTGGGTGTTGGCATTTCTGATGCAGAAAATCTGGGTGGGGCTCAAGAACGTGCATTTCTAACAAGCTCTGAAGTGATACTGCTGTTGGCCTGGAGAACACAGTTTGAGAATCACTGCTCCAGAACAAGAATTCTGTCTTACAGTTATTTATTTATTGTACCATTTATTGAGTACCTATTACTATATGTCAGGGTCTTAGGGTGTTGTATTTCTAATACTTACATCAATCCTAAAAAAAAGCTGTGTCTTATCACCATTTGCCCCTGAGGAAGGAGTCCTGGGCAGGTCTGAGATTTAGGCTCAGGTCTGTCTGCCTCCGGAACCCCAACTTCCCTCCACAGGATGCGATTTTGTTCATCTGTACATCCTCCACACCAAAACCTTCCACCTGCCTCTCTTACAAATGTTTATTGAATAAATTTGAGATCCCTATTGACTACAAATGGCAAGGAAAACTCTTGTGGTTCTTGAATCAAGAAAAAGGGAGAAGATATTCAGGTGAGGAGAGAATCATATTGAATGCCCTTCATTTACCCACATGTAATATAATGAAACCATTTCCTATTCTGTCCATGTGTTTTTAGTACTATGCTATGCAATTCTTTGTGTAAAATGCCTAAAGATCAGTGTGACATGGATAGGGACTGTTGCCTGGAGTTATTCCTAATTATGGAGACACTTCTCTATGATTGGCTAGGAATCTGTTCCTTGACCCACAGATGGTTTCAAGGTAACCTTCTGAGATTGAAAGTTAGCTCTTAAGTCATACTCCTTCATAGTAATAGTATAATGAAATACACACCACTTCATGGATAATTTTTCAAGTATTTGCATAGAATTCTACCATTTCCCACAGCAGAGAAAGGAACTCTGAGTGTGCTCCTGGAACACTGAAGTCATCCACTTCCATACCTTTTTCTTTTCTCTTTCTATTAATATTTAACATGTGAGAATCCATAGGCTTTGGCCGTGTCTGTTTTCTCCTGAATCAGAGCACAATTTCCTCATTTCACCTTTGTATGTCCATAGTAAGCATGTGGGCGGTGGGCTGGGCAAATGAACTGCATATGTTAGGTAGGACCTTGGACGGTAATGATAGAGATGGTTTGGCAAGTGGAATATTTGGGTGGCAAAACTTAAAAAAGAAAATACAGGACATCTTGTCCTTTATTACACAAGAGAGTGGTAAACACGAGCATGAAAGACAGGCAAGGATTCAAATCCTCTTCTTAATCACTTGCTGAGCAGCCCTGGGCAAGTAACCCTGTCACTCTGAGCCATGTTTTCATCTTTCAAATGGGGATGTGTAACTTGCAGGTTTGTGAAAAGCTAATAGATAAAATGTTCAATGTCTTTTCTTTAGTGGATGCTTAATAAACGGTACCTACCATTATCATATCTGAACCTTGTCTGTACTTCTATGTTTGGGTGGACTTTTTGCATGAAAGAGGAAAAGATGCGAAATGCATTAATGACTTTGCCCCTCCACACTTGTTGCTTTTTGCATCTGTGCTTCCTCTCCTCCCACCTCAGCCCATGGGAGCCACTTGAGAAACTGATATATTAATGTTCATAGGGTTCATCTATAATAATTATTAAATATGCCTGATAATGTTTTATAAATTCCTTGAGAATTTAAAACATTTCTAGAGATTACTGATAATACCCTAGAAATATCCCTCTTTAAAATGATGTTACTGGAACCTCCTGGAGGGGTGTGGATACTAAGGTGCAGACCTGTTACCTTGATTTCTAACCCCATGGGCCTACTAAAGTCTGTATCCACTAACCTGGAAGTCTCTTTCAAATAAATACCTTGAGACTTGTCAAGAGACAAAATGACAATGCTTCTGATAAGTTTAACATGTACTTAATTTCACGGCAATTCAAGGGGAATTGTGTATATTTTGTTTGTTTGTTTGCTTGTTCTGTTTTTTACATATAACTTTAACTTCTGGCTGAAATTCAGTCCCTATCCATACTTTGCAACTGGAAAACTAATACTATTTAGTAAGAAAAGGGAGCAGTGTGAAACTTTGATAAAGGCACTTTACCTGAACAAATTTCAAAGGGATCCATTTAAAATGAAACTAAGTGGCACTTAACTGGTTTGCACATTGGGACCTATTTATCTCAGCAAAATGATTAAAGTCTCGATTTATCCCCAAAATTGATCTTATTACCTTTAATTACACTAGAAGCTTGTTAAAGACTTGCAGGTTCTCTCTGTACCTTTAAACTGTACTTTATACAGGTAGTAATAATTGAATATTGGATAGAATAACTTGATTTCTAAAGAAATATGTTTCTAATATTTTTCCTTTTTTATTGCAGAAATTGAAACAAGTTGAAGAAACAAAAGAGGATCCTGAGAATAGATTATCTAAAATTTCCCTGGAGTCATTCAATAAATATCACAGCAATACTGCGATTTTGTTAGAAAAAGAGAACTCTCTGAACAAGGTTGAAGAACAAAAGGAAGAAAAAGAAAAAAATGAAGAAGCATCTTTGAGTAGGTCTGACAGGCCCGCTGTAGACAATTTGGAATCTTTGAGTGATTCCTTATACGACAGCTTCTCTTCCTGTGCGAGTCAGGGTTCAAATGACACATAAAGGACTTTTTTTCTCCGTAGTGAGCTGGAAATGGAGCACTTAAGAAACAGGGCTGGGGAGGCACAGGCAGAGAGAACAGCAATAAACTATTATAACACAGGAGCCTCTGTCGTCAGATGCAGCTTTCCTCTCTGACAGGGCACTGTAGACTCCATCTGTTGTGTTTCATGAGGATTAAAAGTAAACACACCCACAATACAGAAGTCTTACTTTTGCACTTTTTTTTAAATACTTGTACAGAAGTTGTAAATTTTTGGGAAAAGAAATTATATTTGTAGCAA
This sequence comes from Artibeus jamaicensis, assembly GCF_021234435.1. Classification (NCBI taxonomy): domain Eukaryota; kingdom Metazoa; phylum Chordata; class Mammalia; order Chiroptera; family Phyllostomidae; genus Artibeus; species Artibeus jamaicensis. The sequence continues at coordinate 414,489 of NW_026521249.1, read as the reverse complement.
AAAGAAAAGCAATAAATTGAATCAGTGCCATGCTCTTGAAATGATGTACTAAGTCTTCTAGACATGGATGATAATATATTTTTTAAAAATTCCAACTCAAGTTTTCTTCAGCTCCTTGTCCTAGTACCCACGTTGTTCGTGGTGCACTCCTCAAACCTAAAACAGGGCCTGTGGAAAAGCAGAGCGCTCACTGTGATCTCCGTCTCACGATCGCAATCTGATAGAAACTTCAATTTCAGTGTAGTTTTAGAACTGTACTGAATCTAGATTCAGGCTCTAGTAATAGGTGTGATTCTACTTCTACCGAGAAAGGTGAAGGGTGCTGAAGTGCGACCTTGATCCATCGGGATGTGCATCCAAAGTGGCCTAATTCTAGTTCCAGCAGCAGGCTTTCCCTCCAAACATTTCCTTACATGCTTTTCCACTTAGTGCTTCTCTATGATTCTGGACAGTTTTTGTTTATTTCCCTGCTCTTTTTATTAAAATCTGGGCCATCTAGAATGAAAACAAATTTCTATTTGCAATGTTGACTTTAAAAAGTTAAAATGGTTGGTGCTATGAAAAATCTCACTTTTTAATATCCTTTTTTCTACAAAGTCTGTTTATATGTAAGGATAAATTCTATTTTAAAGGTTATGTGTATTTTTTTCTAGACATGAACTATTTATAATTGCTTTTGTACAGGAGCTTGTAAACTAGGCATAATAAAAATATTTTTAGGATCTGTATGGTTACTTTAGTACACACTTGTTTCTTTAAAGACTATGGTATGACCAGTGTTACTTAGTAAATTTATGCAATTTGAATTTTGCTGTCTCAAATGAAAATTATGTAAAATGTCATTGTCTTTCAGACTTTTGAAAAATCTTTTGTTTCATTTCTGAATAAAAGGCATATCACAGTTGAACCCTCTAAATTTGTTTAAGGAGGCTGTGGCCCAGTTAATTATTTGAATCTCAATCGTGCTCCAAGAATGAATTCCCCAAGGAATAAATAAACTAGCCCTCTCTCTCCAGAGATAGTAATTCCCCAATTGTCAGATCAGAGTCTGCACGCAAACGAGTAATGGTCAAGGCATTGCAGTCTCCCCGAGCGGTTAACTAGCTAGAAAAGAAAGGAAAGGGTTGGGGGCGGGCGGGGTGAACCGGGAGAGAAGGAGCCTCAGGGAGATGTGGAACGATCTCTGCAGAGGAATTACAAGAAAGTCATTTAAGCCCATTTCCAGACCTGCTCTGCTGGCAGGATGGGGAAATAAATGAACAGCGTCCCGGCCTGCGTGAGCTGCCTCCAAGAGGTGGCCCGAGGGGAAGGTGAAGAGGGGCAAAGCTTATGAAGCTATTTCCACAGGAATGGATGCTCCCTAGGGATTTGGGGGCGGTGGGAACGTGCGGGTTGGGGGCGGGGGCATCAAGACTATCCGGCGGGCCGGCGCGCTCCAGTACCACCTGCTGCAAGGCTCGGCGGCGAGAACGGCGAAAGCAGCAAGCGTAGCCCTTCGGCGTTGGCGTCCCCCGCGGTACTCAAGGTGGGTCGCTGGAACAGAAGAGGAAGAATGGGAGGAGGGAGAGGCGGGAGCAGCCGAGGACCGAGTCCCGGGCGGGGAAGGCGCTGTACAAGTGTGGACGCGGGAGCATATACTAGTGACCCATGGCTTCGAGGTTTCAACCACAAGAACAGGATGAAGCTGCCCGGCCTTTTGGAGAGTAGCAACTCCCTTCTTCGCCCCAATTTGCTTTCTGGTGGTAGTCCCCGGGGTGTCCCTCTCCTAGTACAGTGTCACCGCACCCGCCAGCGGTGCGCTCGGGGCAGCACTCAGGAACGAGTGCTGCCTGGAGCTAGCTCTCGGGTCTGGGCAGGGGCCCCGCCACACCCCGCCCACCCCGGCTCAGCTGAAGCCAAGTCTGGCATTGACTGAGGGGCTACTTGGAAGAAGAGAAGGCGCAACTGAGCGAGACACCCTAGGGCGTCTGCAGGTGTGCAACTGCCAGATGCACAGGAGCGCGCCCCCAGCCCCAGCTCTTTGGACCGACCCCTGCTGTTGGGACCCGTCAGCCGCGGGGATCTGGCGGGCCCCCGGAGCGCAGCGGTCGTAGGTAGTGCGCACCTACCGCCAGAGGACCCGCGGGGCACGTAGTCTTCGGACCCCACCCCGCAGGTCCCTCAGTCTGGGTCCCGCCAGTCGCCGCCGCACCTGCTGCGTCCTTCTCCAGCTTCACGGATCTCCAGCCTCCCCACCTCGGAAAACTACGCTCTCCGTCTGCCCCTGAGCTCCCTGTCCTAGGGACTGGAAGAGACGGGAGAAGAGGGCGATAGAAACGGGGTGGGGACGTGGAAAGACAGTCCTAGCCATCCCCGCCCGCCACCCCCACCCCAACTCGGCAGCAGTCACGTGGTGCCTGGAGTGGGAGGTGGGTAGAAGAGGCGAGACTTTTGGGGTGCTCTGGATCGCCAGCAGTTTTTTCAGTCTCAGCCGACTACTCTGGAGACGCGGCGCTCCGCCTGGGAGAGCAATTGAGAGGTACAGCTACCCGCAGTCGGGAGCCCCAGCGCGGGCAATGCGGGCGCCACTGGCGGCACCTGCGGCTCCTCTCGGCTGCGACGGTCGCCTTAGCGGCAGCAGCGCGGGCCACGGAAGCCTCAGCAGCCACAGCCGCTGCGGCCCGGGCAGCGGTCGCTGCCTCTGAGGCACTTGCCCGCTCCCGGCCCATGGGCTCCGGGAGGATGTGGATCCTCGGCATCGCAGCAACATTTTGCGGATTGTTCTCGCTTCAAGGTAAGAAGAGGCCCGTAGCCCAGCCAGGGGCGCGCACAGCTTCTACCCGCCTGCCCCTTCGCCCAGAGCTGTGCAGAGGTTGCTCAGCTGGAGTTTGGCAGTGACTGATGCCCAAAGGCTCTAGGAGGGAAAGTCTCCGAGTCAGGCACTCCCGGAGCAGAGTCAGGAACCGAGGATTTGCAGGGCACGAGCTACGGATGCAAGGGCTGTACCTGTTGTAAGAACGGCTGGGGAGGCGGGAAGGTCCGAGCGATGTTGGGGCTTCGGAGAGGGAGAGGGGATTGATAGCCACCAACCCGACCAAGTTGTCAGGCGTCTCCCACAACCCGTGGGAGTGGCGCCGCCGTCTGGTGAGCGGCTCTCTGGGCAGCCTGTGGCTGGGGCGCGCCCGGGCGGCGTTCCTGAGCTCGGAGCGCGGTGGATCTGGGGCTGGGACGCGCGAGCTTGGAAACCTGGCTCACCTGTGCGGAAGCAGGAGTAAGGTCTAAACTGGAGCTCACAGATGCAAGTGGAGCAGCCAGGCTGGAGCAATAAAAGGTGCAAAAACGTCTCGCTCCTTCTTTCCGGTACGCAACGGTGTTCTGAGCGAGCTGTGCAGAGCTGGGACCTCGACCCGGGACCTCGACTCGGATCCCTAGCCAAATGGTTGCCCTGATAGGCAAGAAGAAAGGGCTGTAGTGTAGTGTCCCAGGGTGCACACGCGCGCATACACACACTCCCCTCTCCAGTCACTGCGGTCACCCCTGCAGCTTCGGGACCTGCCCGGAGGCTTGGGGCGCGGGGTAGCACCTGGTGTCCGGTGTTCCCTCTGCGGTTCCCAGGCGGTCCGCAGGGAGTTTCGGAGCGACGGCACAGGAATGCTGACTTAAAAAATTAAGTGAAACTAAAAAGGCATCTGCAAGTGCAATCGCGAATGGTGCGAAAACAGTAATTAAGTAATTTATAACCAATTAACAATTAGGCACATCCTTCGGCGTAAACTGGAACTGACGCTTGTGTCTGGAGCTACTTCGCTCTCCGGATTGAATACTCCTCCTTGGAACTTCCACGTGGAAAGGCCAGGTGTGGTGTTGCACGGGCTCTTTTTTTAGTGGGTCCAGGTGTAGCGGGCAGAATTCCACTTTTTTCTGTGGGATCCTGGGTGCCCGCGCCGCCCCCTGCCGGCCTCAGCGCCACAGTGACCCTGGAAACCCTAAGAGCGGGGCTGGATCAGTGGTAAGGGGCGTGGTGTCTATTCCTGGTATCCCGGGTGGTCTCAGTAGGGACTGAATCTGAACCCCACTGCCTCTGTCCCGCAGGCTTTGCGCTGCAAATCCAGTGTTACCAGTGTGAAGAATTCCAGTTGAACAACGACTGCTCCTCCCCGGAATTCATCGTGAATTGCACGGTGAACGTTCAGGACATGTGTCAGAAAGAAGTGATGGAGCAAAGTGCGGGTAAGAGTCCGGCAACCTTCTCCGTCTCCTCTGAACCCTGGGTCTCGGGTGGAAGTGAGGGAACCATTCAATGACGGGAAAGAAACTGACTTTGATTCAATGCATACACGTTGGTTATCACAGATTCACTTTTGCAATGCTGGGAAAATGAAGAGTTCCAAGTTACTTTAATCTCATCAGACTTAATTACCAGGGCTTCCCTTTGAGGGACTTGGGCAGAAAGTGCATTTAACGAGTGTCTCTGTTTTTATTTACTCCTCTCACCTCCCTCTGCTAAAAGCTGATCAGGAGGCTGGAAAATATACAGATACCCAGTTGTACTCAGACAACTAGACAGTACCCTGTAGCAACAACAGCCTAAAATATGAAGCTAGTTGAAGTTTGCAGAGGTCAGAGCTTGAAAAAAATGTGTTTTGTCATAGAACCAGACTATATTTCTCTGAAGAACACTACAGGATCTTGATTTAATTTTAGAACACATGCATCACATTCCAGGCACAAGTTGCCAAGATCTTTGAAAGGAATGTAGTTCCTAGCACCATAAGCTCAGTGGCCAGCTGGCTGGCTGATGAGAGGGGAGAAGGGGGTCTCATGAGAGCAAACCTCCTTATTCAATCCAGCTGACCAGAGTCTTCTCACTGAGGTGGAACTCCCCAGTCCCTACCAACATTCTTATCAGAAATCAAAGTCCCTGAAAGAGCAACTGGAATTGGGGGAAATAGTGAAACTGTCATTTTGATTCTCAGGTCAAACCCATAAACAGAATTTTTCATTTTCAGAATATTGACTAGATGGGAAATGGCACCCTGTGGCGAATACTACTGACTGAACCAAAGCCCTGCCTCTCTTTAGTGTGCTGGGCTGCACTGCCCACAGAGCACGGCGAAGGGATCTAACTGCTAAATGGCCTCCTTAACCCCTGACAAATTACGGCTAGGACTATGGGTCTGAAGCCAGCTCCTTGGGAAAGTGGTTTCTCCGCGGAGAGGGGCCTGGAGATGCCTTGTTGCTAACTACACAGTTATTTGAAGAGCAGATGGCTCCTAGGTGTGCTATGATGTGGGGGCAGGGTGGTTTTAACGCCTGTTCTCTGTTGGTCCTTATCAGCCTGGGTGTGGATTATTGCCACCAAAGTCCTTTCCTGGAAAATCTGAAATACAATCGCTCTCGAGAATAACCTGTCCCAAGATAAGCAACATGCTTCATTTGTCATACGGGATTTGGCTCTTGAAAAAGTAAAAAAAAAAAAAAATCAAAACCAAAGTGATGATTCTTTAGTCAAGATTGATGTAGATGGTTTTGACAAGTTGTTTCTTTTCTACATGTTTTCTTCCTGAGCATTGTACCTGAGCAAAAGTATACTGCCCTTCTACCAAAGGAACTGCTGTGATCCATTCTGAACACTTTGTTACTTTAGAATATTTGCAGCTTTCTTCCAGGCAGTAGATTAGAGCCAGAAAAAAAGGGACTGTGTACTATAGACACATTAGGAACTTCTTCAGAATCTTCGAGGCCACTGATTACCTTGTGGTATCATGTTTTATAACATGGGATATGATGGAGCTAAGGCAAGAAGAAGGTGTGAACCAAATTCCATCCAGAAGAGGTATCCTTTTTCTGAGAGACATTCCTTCCTCTCTAAAAGTATACCTAAGGTAAATACCACACACTTCATTTTCAAAGTGCTGTGTTTTGTCTGCTTCATTCTCTTCTCCAGACTCCACTGTAAAAAAAAGGCAGAACAGACATTAAAACACTATCTTATCCACAAAAAAATTTTTAGTATAGACAGTCATAAGTGTCTGGCCTGAAGTTGCTATTAGCTTGGTCAAGGTGAGTGCCTTGTCTCCAAACCAGGTTCCTCTGGACATATGTCCTAGGCCAAGGGCTAACTCAAGACTGAAGTGATTAGGTAGTCTCAGTTGTGAAGTCTGAGAAACACACAGTTGGTGGGTGCAAAGGAGAAACCAAAAGTCCTTCCTTCTGGGGGAAGACTGCGAGTCCTGTGCACATGGAAACAGGGCATTCAATAGAAAGCAGCCAAATGTGCATTCCTGCATCAAAAGGCGTTGAGGGACAGGAGGAGTTGATAGTTCAAAGCACTTCCATTTTCATTGCCATGTAATTGTTGGAGACCAATCGATGTAAGTGACTATTAACCCTCCTCTTACTGACTGCAATGGAGAGTCAACCTGGAACTGAGTGTGAAGTGACCACAGTGCAGTACAATCATCATGGGAACAAGAGCTCCCTTTCAGTGTGTGCCCTGTGTCTGTGGCTCTTCCCTCCAGGCGGTGGGCTCTCAGTGGAGTATCCCCAGCAATCTGGGAGGCCTCTTCTGAGGCCACAACCCCCCCAGAATTTAATTCTTCTTCAGGGCCAACTTCTCTACTTTAGAGAAAGTGATGCCTGTTCAATGATACTATTAGAAATCAAAGTCAGGACTTTTGTTTGTGTGATCAGTGACACATTGTTCTGAGGATCTTTGTGTGTTAGAGCTGAAAGGGCTCAGTGACTCCCAGTTAAGGGCACATGGGGGACTCTTCCTAGGAGTTCTATTCAAATCCACATGTCTGGGTCACCCGTCCTTCACCCTCCCCCACTAGAAGCCAGGTCCCTAAACTGTGGTATACCTGATCATGGGTCTTTTATAAGTTCTACAGTTGACTCTGGTCCCTTATAAGCTCCCCAAGTGACTCTGGGATGTCCCTAAGTTGTGAACTGCTGATCTGAACCCTCCTTTAATTGTTACGGAGGAGGAAAACGAGAGTCAGAAGAGTTGGAGGTCTGATCCAAGTCCACCAGCCAGCTATTAATAAAGGACACCTGCTTCTTGGGCCAGCACCTCATACTGTAAAATATGCTGCCAGGTTTGCCTGAAAAGATAATCCAGGCAAAGTGCTAAAGACTCAGACAATTTTCATGTCTGCCAAATTCACCTGAACAGACCTAGTGAACAAGCTGAGTGAACAGGCCACAAAATGGTTATTGGAACAACATGAGAACCCACTAGAGGATTTTTAGTTTGAGGGCTCTGTGGACTGGCATTTTTCATAAATACTACAGAAAAGCAAGAGTTGTAAATGGACTAAGAGATTTTAATAAACCAAGCAAGTTTGACATTAAGCAGTAATGAAAGACATTCTCTTTCCAAAAAATACCAGCGATGCAATATGCCCAGGCCTTCAGTTAGTCCTTTCTGGATTAAAGTCTGCAAACTCAGCTCTTTGGGTTTTGAGGCAAGTACATTTAATTTTCAGTTGGCAAGTACATTTAAAATTAACCTTTACCTGTTCCCCAGAGTGGCATTCCTGTCAGGTGCTGAGATATTATTTTTGACTGCTCTTTATCCTCTTGGCCATTTCTGGAGCAAGAGGCACAGCCATGGGGTAGAGGGCCTTTGGCTCTGCCTCTTCCATTGCCCTTACTAATTGATATTTCAGTGATTACATAAGGAAGGACTTGTTCTCACTAGCTCTACACTTAATGAGTTCACAACTACTTACCAGAGCCCTTTATAGTGGCATTTCTTTTGCTCTTGCTTTTCATTGCACTCTGAAAAATATTTCAGATATTGATTTGCATTTAATAGAAGTGCCCCCACCCTATTCGAATTTAAAACCAAGGTATAAAGAATGAAAATTTGCATTTGTTTGACAGTGTAGTCTTGTAATTAGAGTGTTTCCTCTTGACTAGATACAGTGAAAGGGGTATAATTTAATTTTTATAGACTAGCCAATTTCTGCCCTTAGTAAAATATAGTTCTGTCAGTGAGCAAAATGTTACAGGTTCTCCTAAACCTTATTTAAAAGTTAAATGCAGTATATTGAGAGAAAGTTCATGGTCTGAATCAGTAACCTAATCGATCTCTTCACCCATCCTTTGCAACATGCATTAATCTATTTGTCTGTTTTGCAATACAATAGTTACTGATTTATATGCCATGTTGCCTCTGCATTATGGCTGTATAAGCAATGGTGATTTCCCTTTTGGATTAGTTAGTTGCTCCTTAAGTTGAACAGTGATGGTTCCATGCCTCAAATTGCTTAATTTTATGCCCTATTTTCTTATGAGCTAAATAAGGGACAGCAAGTAAGAACTTAATGTCCCTAAAATAATCAGTCATCCACTCAGAAAGAAATGGAAAGCTAACATGCCTTATGTTTTCTTAAGTCTATGTTCTGCTTAATTTCATCAGAATTTAAAATATTAGGCTCTAACAGATTCATAGATAGAGAATAGACCACCTGTTGGAGGTGGGGGCTGGGTGGAGGAACTGAGAAAAAATAGACAAAGAACTCATGGGTGGGGTTGTGAGGGGGTTGTGGAGGGAGACTTGGTGTGGTGAACACACAGTACAGTGTACAGATGATGTGTTATAAAGTCATGCACCTGAAACCTGTATAATTTTGTTAACCTGTCATCCCAGTAAATTCAAACATATATATTAGGTAATATTTTGTCACTGGGGTGGGCTTGGCAGGCAGAAGTGCCAGCTCTGTAATCAATATTATGTCATAGTCAGGTTACTCTGGGATTCTTTCCTCTAAGGTGTGCACATGCACACACAGCATGCCTGTGTTGGTGTGTATATTTTTACATTTGTGCCTGTACATATGCTCTTCAGCTTAAAATGGGGTTGTGTCCTGATTAACCCATTGTAAGTTAAAAATATTGTTAAATTGAAAATGCATTTAATACACCTCACCTACCAAACATCATAGCTTAGCTACTTGGTTTCTGCAGAATGTGTATTGCTTTTGTGCTTTAAAAAGTAAAAAAATAAACAAAACCCCTAAGTTGAACCATTATAAGTTAAGGACTGACCATCTCTATATATTTGCATATACATATATAATTCTTATAAAAAAATGAAATTAAGTTCCCTTTCTTTGCAGATGTTCAAAATGTTAGTTACTTTTCCCTGTTGTATTTTAGGCATGAAGACATTAGTGTTAGGCATTTCTAACATCTTCTTGTTGCAGAACAATTTCTTTAGGATTACCTTTATATCTGTTAATCTTCCAGGGTCCCCTGTCTGCCCCATAGCATTTCTCCTCCTCCCAGGGCTGTCCTGTGAGCTCACTTTTAGACACCCCACTTCCATTCCTTACTTTTGTACGCTCAAATCCATTTTGAGTCAATCACATGGGCTATGGACTATACTCTAAGAATAAAGTAAAGAAACAAAAATTAAAATTTGCCATATTTCAACTTTGCCAAGACTTCAATGGGTTTAAAAACTTTAAAGTAAAAAGATTCAGATGTCGGAAAAGATATCCTTGACTGTTAACATCAGCCCTGCCAAAAAGGTTTCCATGTCAACTTCAGTGAAGCTGTGAATTACACAGGAAGAGATTCTGTGCAGTGAATGTCAGTATCGCTGCTTCCTTTCTGGTGGGACACATCACCTTTCTCTTCGGGGCAAGATATTCTCCAATTAGTTTGCTTGCTTGCTTTATTTTGTAGAAGTATTCATCTTTCATGTGGAGGGCATAGCTGGCTTCTGAGGGAGTGTTTGGAGGGTGAACCTCAAATGTCTTTGGTCCCTTGGCCTGTGCAGTAAGTGGAGTATTTGTTTATGTTAACTTCCCAGCTGAGCAAGCAGCCACAGATGACCTCGCATCTTCATAGATGAACCGTTTGCAGATTGATCTGGCTCTCCCATAACACAAATTCCTCCCACTACGGTTTCATGAAAGCTTCCCTCATTGATGGTTTTCCTAATGAGTTTGAACAGAGAGGCTTCAAAGCTAGGGCTTCTTCCCAAGTGGAAGACGAAACAAAGTATAGAAACAAAACACCGTTTCCTTTGAACTTTGCAAAGGAAATCTGCGTCCCTTGTATGTTCCTGAAATAAGAAGATCTGAATTTACAGTCTGCTTCCTCTGTCACTCTCTCCCTCCCTCCCTGCCTCTCCTTTTTTTTTTCCTCTTTCTTTCATACTTCTGGAATGGTTGACTGATTTAAGCTGTAACAAACCAGGTTGTGCTAAGAGGTTTATTAGCACACTATGTGAAAGGATTCAACAATCCAAGCCCTATTTTTAGTTGTCAAATGGAACGGCTATTCAGCTTCATTACAGAACAAAACACTCCTGTCCCTGGCTTCCCATGCTTGGTACTTTGAAGAGGTTGCTTAGCGTTCCAGGGGCTTAGTTTCCTTCCCTATAAAATGTAGAAGCAGTCCATCTGTTTTTTTGTCAGATAGAGAAAGACACTGAAATAACCATCTTAACGAATTAATCCTGAAAAGGGAAACCTGCCAGAAATCTCACCAGGAGCTGCTTCTTCCACGATCCACACCTGCCGCCAGAGCCAGGGCCAGGGCGCTTCACTTAAGTTACTTTGCACACTACTTCATTTCTCAGACTGAAGAAGTTCTTGAATTCACCCTTTAATTCCTTATAGTTAGCCTAGAAGGTTCCCAGTGAGATAATGTCCTCACCTGACAGTTGGTGAATCTGAGATGCAGAGAGGTTCAGCTGTTTGCTCAAGACCACATGGCTAGTGGGACTGAAATTCAAACCCTTTCCTTCCCCAGGAGTTTTTCCTATCATTAAAATGACATTCTATATATTTTTCTTTTTAATAACAAATGTATTTAATATAATTTTATTTATGTACAAATATATTTATACATATATAATTCATATATATAATTCACCCTTTTAAAGTATATATTCGGTGGCTTTTGAATATATTCAACATTGTGAATGTAATTAAATAGCAGATATATTTCTAATTCCAGAACATTTTCTTTAGCCCAAGTAGAATCGCTGTACCTGTCAGCAGTCACTAATTTGGAAACTACTAATCTACTTCTGTCTCCGTGGATTTGCCTGTCCTGGACGTTTCTTATTAATGGAGTCACACAATGTGTGGCCTTTGTGACTGGCTTCTTTCACTTAAGATAACTTTTCCAAGGTTCATCCATTTTATTTCCTAAATTCAGATACATCTTTCCTTTTGCTTATGTGGGAATCTGAAGAGGAAAAATTGGGTTTGGCAAATCCCTGAATTATAGAGTGGGGTGGGATGGGGCATGCTGTGAACCTTGGCACTTTATTGACTAATTAGCCAATTTGTTGAGCTGAACGAAAAACCTGTGCCAAGAGCAGGCCATTCCAGTGAAGCTGAATGAGATTTATGTTAATCGAGCATCTGCTTCGTGCCAAGCACTGCGCTTCCCATTCATTGCCTCTCTGTCTACTGCCATCTATTAAAGAGTGGGTGTGCTTTTCAGTGAAGGGATCTTGAGTTGGTTTATGTGAACCACAAGAATCCTTGGGTACCTGGATGGGTCAGTCCTGATTCCTGAAGCTCTTATTAGTGATCCCAGCTGTCCCTCTCAACATCTGGCCTCATCCATAGGCCACAGCCCTCGGGAATCATTTACAATAGTCGAGATATAGAAATAATACAAGTGCCCATCAGTAGACGAGTGGGTAAAAAAGCAGTGATACATATATACTACAATGGGATATTACTTGGCCATGGAAAATAATGGAATTTTACTGGTGGTGGCAGCACAGATGGACCTAGAGGGTACTGTGCTCAGTGAAATAAGTCAGGTGGAGACAGGCAGATGCTGTATGATTTCACTGATATGTGGACTGTAAAGAAAAAAAATAAATGAATAAACAAAATTGAAACAGACTCATAGATGCAAAGAGTGGACAGTTTGCTGTCAGAGGGTGGGGAGCTGGAGGACTGGGTGAAAGAGGTAAAGGAGTTAATTAGTACAAGTTTGCAGTTCCACAGCAGTCACTGGGATATAAAGTATAGCACAGGGAATGTAGTCAATAATATTGTAATAACTACCCATGGTGTTAGGTAGTTATGATTATCTAACCACTATGCTATATACCTGAAGCCAATACAAAATAATGTTGAAAATAAAAAATGAATCCGGCACCTCTTATTCTAGGGGGAATCTTAACTTATAACTTTACAGTGAGGACACTGTGGACCAGAAAGGAGTTTTCTTTCCTAAGGGCTTAAACATCATGATCAGTTCATTTCTTTCTTCCCTTGAGAGGGCTTGGGGGTAGAAGAGGTTCAGATGTATTCTGGGAGAGATTTTGTTAAGGAGCTGTGACTCTGGCACAAGTTGATCATCTACAATGAGTCTCAGTGAATATGCAGAAACCTAGCCTCTTTTCCCCGAAACCAAATCCTTGATTATACCCTTTATGTAAGCAGAACTCTTCACTCCTCTAAAGGAAGGAAATCTCTTTTCTTTGTTATTCTCTTCTTAAAAACTAAGGTAGATTCTTTCTAGCTCTGTAGTTTTCACTGTGGTAAAAGGGGTTATATTTCAGGAGGAGGACAGTAGCAAGTATGAGACAGAGTGTTTCTTTCCTGGGCACTCCACAAAAGGCCATATCCATAACTAGGCATCTCAATCAAATCTGTGATGTGTCAGCTTGCAACTAAACAAAAGACTTATGATATATGTCATTTATTCTTGTTCTCCTTGGTGAACTGTGCGTTGTGGCTACATTGTGATTCAGAAACTGTTTTCACAGACTAGAGCTATAGGCCTGCCACAAAAATTGTTAAAACATGCAATACCTGACTATTTAGTCAGGGGCACTGACCTCTTTTCTCTTAGATTGTCAAATAAAAGTGACAACAGCCAACACAATAACAGTTTATTGTGAATGAATAAAAATTATACCTATATTATTGTCTGATTGACAAAATATATAACATATTTTTGGTGTACCACAGAATTTTAGTAATTGCCTATGTGTGCCATGAGATGAAATGGTTGAAAATCGATGCTATGAGGCATGTTCTCTTTTAAATAAATTGCTCCCAATCTCCTGATTGCCTTCACCAGTTCAAAGCAAACCAGGAGATGAACTGAAGTAAGTGCTTTAAATAAGGTGAAACCACAGAGAGTTAGTAATAAATTGCATTTTTGGAAAGAGTTTACATATAAGAAAGCCATTGTGTTTCAAGATGTTGATTTGAGCTTTATGACTTTGCAAATCGAGAGAGGAATCCAGATACAAAAGTGATGAAGTATTGTATTATTTTAAGGATGTCGTGATACTTGGTCCAATGCATTTCATTTCTCACTGGACATGGACAATAGCTTTTTATGTTTTCCTATTTCTTGGGCTTGGTCGGGAGAGCAAAGGGACGCCTGGAGACGGTGCCAGAGGCAGGTGGCGCCAGCCGTGCGCTCAGCCCTCCGCAGTCGATGCGTGCAGTGCTCGGCATGAATACAAATGTGCAGAGCAGTTCTCTCGCCCTCTGCTGAGGCTTCTTCAAAGACTATCAATGGAAGTAGGTGTATTATGTGATGCTGGGTGATGGGTTTATACGTTGTTTTATTGATAATGTGAAATCTAGCAAACTGGTTGCATCTCCAGGTCTTTTTCAGAGAATCTATTGAGAAATAACAAGGCTAGGCAGGTTGACTAGTTTTCCACCCACTGAAAACATCCAAGTTAGTACTGCAAAGGGATCTTGGCTTCAAAGTGAGCCCAGAATTTTTTCTAGCAGTTCCCTCCCTGCCTTAAGAGGGAAAAGCAGAAAGTGGGAGGAAACACACCTGGGGAGAAAGTGTTAACTTCTTTGAATGGCAGAACAGCTTTTGACTGAGCTTGCAACTGGCAGTTAGAAGGGAAAAAAGGATAAAGCAAGCCAGAAGCAGCGGTTTTACCTAAGAGTTTGTTAAACTCTAAAGAGACTACAATAACCCTTGTGAAACCCGGGTCTGTGAATAAAAGCCAGCTGGAGGCCCTGCTTACCTGCACCTATTGCAAGCATTGCTAGACTCGACTTTCCTGGTGTAGGTGATGACAGGACAACAAAAGGATATTCTGGCAGTTCTCTCTGTTCAGTGTTCTCCAGCCGGCATTTTGCTGGCCCCAATTCTTTCAGTGTTTTAGAGAATCTTTTCCTGATGAAATCAAACTACAGCTGGATTCACCAGAGTTCATTCATGGTTTTCACTTCTGTATACTGACTCAAAAGGACATATGCCCATCTGTCTGCCTGTCTCTGTCTGCCTTTGTTTCTCAATCTTTCCCTGCTTTCTTTTTACTTCCTCCCTTGTCTTTTACACACACATGCACACATGATCACCCCCTTGTTGGTATGCAGACCCTCAATAAATATTGGCTGAAGGAGTATACTTGAAGAAATAAAGTTTCAAGCTAAAACAGACTTGTCAGTAATTTAAAAATATATCAGAAATTAGGGAGCTTAAATCTCTAGTATAAGAAGAAAATAAAATAAATATAAGTTTAATATACCTTAAACTTACTCTTTAGTTAAACAGGAAATACCAACAAACCCCTGTTAGCAACAACTGTCATTTAAAGAACAGCTCTGAAGTGTAAACCCCTAATTTTTCTAGTTTGTCAGCTTGCTTTCCAGGTGGCCTGGGTGTGCTTTTGAAGAGGAGTGTTTTCTGGAAACACACAAACACACCAAGCTAACTTGGTAGTCTGGTCAGCTGGGGAACAGGTCACCCGCCCACCAGCCAGTCCTATTAGCTGGCAGTTTAATTTATTCAGAACTACCTTGGTCATGAACTTCCTTAAGAAGAAAGGAATTCCCCCCACATAGTCATACTCTCCCAGCAAACCTCTGCCCCCAGGGGCAGCAATCCTCTGCCCCCCAGGCCTCTGCCACACAGGAGATGCAAGTTAAACGTACAAGTCGTTATGTTCCATAACATAGAGGCAATCCAGACTTTCAGCTGGAAAATATCTTGTATTTCTACACGGCTTAGTTTGGGCTAACTAAACCACAGAGGGAAGTGGGGTGGGGAGAGACTATGTTTTTGCTCTCCTGCTGTCTTTCATGCTCTTACACTGTTTCGCTGGACTACAAGACTCCAAGTCGTTGCTTGTATGCTTTTCCCATTTATTGAATACTATTGATATCATTGACAGTAAAACCAGGAGCTGGTCTCATGTTGAAGCCAAAAGAGCTCTGTCTGCAGTGGCCTCTGGGCACCAAGGAGTATGTGGTCTATCCCCTTCCTTAATCCATGGGGCAGAACTTCAAGAGTATTCACCAGCTGCCCAGTTCCCTTGTGTTCTGGCTTCCACCCTAGGCCCCACTTTTTCTGTCACTTAAGAGCATTTTTACTGCGAGTAACAAGGACTTAAACCGTAAAGACATTTATTGTTTACCTGACAAGGTAGTCCAGAAGCAGGTGATCTTGGCGATTCTCACAGCTCAATGATGTCATCACAAAACATATGGTCTCTCCATTTTCCTACTCACTTTCCTGAGCATGTTGGCTTTTTGTCTGGAAGCTCGTTGCCTCTTGGTCACAAGATAGTTAATTATATTCAACTTAAATGGAAGGGAGCTTTTCTCTTCAGCTTTTCTTTTAATGAGAAAACAAAAGTTCTCTTCCAAGAGAATTCTGCTTGTTTTTCATTGGTCAGAACATTGTCTCATGGTTGCCACTTGCTGTAAGGAAGAGGCAAAGGGTGGCTATTGGGTGGTTGACTAAAAGCACCCACCAAATCACCTTTTGAGAAATCCCTGCACAAAACTCAAAAATTTCCAGCACAGTTCTTCCAGAGACCCCTAGAGAAAGAGCAGGAATGATTTTCTGTTCTGAACATCACCCGCCCTTTTTCCTAAAACAAACGCTGAATGCTCCATCATGAATCATTGTCACAGTTTGGAAAGGGAAAGTAACACATACGCTAGCAAGTAATGTCTTCAAGTTTAGTTCAAGATGTACATGATTTCTACAATTTTCATTCACCAAATATGAAGATGTGAGTATAGCTACATTTTAGTGGGAGGATATTTTCTGTAGACAAGAACTCCATGTTCATGGTGAAAAATACAAGGGTGCTTTGGGTTAAATGCTTAGGTATTCTCACCTCATCCCATCTGGAACCAGTAAGCCACCTAGAACTCTATTTTTCCTATGTTGAATGTAGGATGAATTCATTCACTGGATGAATTTGTATGCAAGAAACATTATGAATGTTTGTGCTCCACTATGTTAATCTTACCATTTCAGAACAATAATCTGATAGACTTCAAGGTTAAAAATGCAAGAGTGCTTTTATAAATCATCGAAGGGCACAGTCAATCCTGAGATAATAAGTCATAAATATCTATTCCCCCAGTCCTCTGTGACAAACTGGGGGACAAAGACACCAGCAGAGGAAAAGCAAGTGACAGTGCAGAAACCTTTCGGGCTTGGAAAGTTATAAATGAGCAGAGAAGTCCAAATCTAATGTGAAACTAAAGTAAAACTAACAATTGGCATCATACATCATGGCTTGGTTGTTTGCTGGCCATAATTAAGTTGGCATCAGTGGTTAACAGCCTTGAAAATTAAACTCAACAACAACAACAACAAAACTCTGGGAAAGGGTGATCAAAGGCTTCTGAATGATGAAATCAACACATTCCTACTATGAGGAAAGAGAATGTTCTTGAGGAATCTTGTTTCATGTCTGTTTTGTTGTTGTGGCTATGGTTTTATCTTTACTCTTAGTGGTCATTGCAATTCCTTAACATTCCTCTCAATTTCTGGTCTACCAGTTAGGCTGCAGTGGGCTCATGGCTTAGTCTCAGTATGGACATGCAGTGCAGAACTTGGTAATTCAATTTGGGGGGAGGAGGGACTTTTAAAAAATTGGTTGTTAGGATTCTTGTTTGGCTCTTGTAGCCATCTGCAGCTCACATGGAGGGGGCTTCTCTGGCTTTTAAAATATTCACATCCGTGGCAAAGGCAAAGTAGTTAAGAGCCAGGACACAAAACTGTCCAGAAAAAAAACTATCTTCCAGCTCTTCTCCTCTTTTTGCGCCTGATAAGTGGTGCCCCCGACAGCAGTCATGAGGCACATTTATAGATAAGGCTTTTCTTCCTGAGATGTTCCCATTGCAATGCAGGGACTGTCAAAATTCTTCACATGGTGTTCTTAAAGGAAAAAGAAAGTACATGGGAATTGAGTGGAGAGCTTCCTTCCTGTACTTTCTTTCAAAGCTCAGTGAAAATGCATATAGCTCATTCCGATTACCTGTTTCCAAGCATTTTCCTTGAGGAGCTGCTGCTAGTCCTGCATAGAATATTTACTGCGATATAATCATAACTCTGGTGTAGTAAGTATTGGTTGTTTTTTGAGGAAAGGAAGATTAGTCTCACTCCCAAGATGGGCATTCACACAAGTAGCGGTTTGCTGTGGAATTGTGACTTTAAAACTAAATTACATAACATGGGCTGAAACATAATGGACTATTAAAGGCTTTATTTAGAAATTTCCATCTCTGCACTGGTGCAGAGAGCAGAGGCAAAGAAAACTACTGGAAAAGATAAATGTATGATAACCCATGAAGAGGAGAAAACGTGTGCTTCATGCCTCTGTTTTAATTGACCATTGGGGCAGAGAATGAACTGGGAAAAAACTTACCTTAAAAGCATGCATATAGCAAGAAGGTCATAATAGAACTGTACCCCATACTCTCTGGGATGGACCAAAACTGCATGTACACAGGTAGGAGCGTGGTGGGCACAGTGCTCCACATCCTTTTTTCTGACCCAGTACAGCTCAACTCACCTTGCAAAAACAGTGTTAAGTAGCTATTGTTTATGATTCTCAAAGTCCAGAGGCTATTTGAAATAGGAGATTAGTTAGAAAATACTTCCTACCTGGCTGGTGTAGCTCAGTGGATTGAGCGCGGGCCTGTGAACCAGACAATCGCGGTTTGATTCCCAGTCAGGGCACATACCGGGGTTGCAGGCCGGTTCTGTGCAGGCCAGTTCCCAGCAGGGGACCCACGAAAGGCAACCATACATTGATGTTTCTCTCCCTCTCTCCTTCCCTTCCCCTCTAAAGATAAATAAATAAAATCTTAAAAAAAAAAAAGAAAATACTTCCTAACCCTACAGAGAATCACCACCACAGGATGAAATTCTAAGACACTGTGGAAACCAGAGCAAATGGAACCTGGTGCAGTCTAGAGAATGCACAGTGTCTAGGAGTCTTTTTTCTTACCCAGGTTCTAAGAAAATTAAGAAATAAAAGCAAGGAACAAGGAAGATGAGGCCAAAAATGTCACCATCGTTAGTAAGAAAGACTAGATTGGAGGGAATAACATTGAGGTGAAAATCAAAGGGGGTTCCAAATTAGCATCTTCAGATTAGTTAGTTTGCTTAAAGACAAAGCCAGATAGGGGAAGTTTCTTACCCTCAGGAGCAGAGCAGAACACCTGTTTGCTATACGCTACTCATTCCAAAGAAGGAAAAGGGGATGACCAATGTGTGCCCAGTTTATTCTTCCCAGATTTACTAATCAGATGTCACTCCACCTCCCTTGGAGAAAAGCAAATAGAAAGGTCAAGAGAATCAGGAGTTACACTAATTGAGTTCCTTTCCTATGGAAGAAAACACCAAGATTGGGGAAAACTATTCCCAATCAATCTTCCTTGAAGCCCATCACACTGAAAGTCATTTCAGGAGCCCCCAAGGCCTCTGTGGCATGAATGAAGTAGTTAAATAGCACAGATGTTTGGGGTTAACTAAGTCTGTCACATAGATACTCATGATATTGGTCATCAGCATGAGCAATGGCCAGGCATGTTTCTCTGAAGCATTTCTTTGGGAAAGCATAGAAAAGTGATACAGACTTGTCTATCAGCCATACCAATATTTTTTTTTATTTTGACATAATTTTAAATGTATTGAAAAGCTGCAAAAATAGTACAGAATTTTCATATACCCTTTACTCAGCTTCCAATGGTGTTAATAACTTGCATGACCATAGTGTAATGATAAACTATATATATCATACTATTATACCATAGTATAATAATAAACTAAGAATTAACATTGGTGTAATACTATTGGTCAAACCATGGTTTATATTTAGATTTCACCAGTTTTTCCTTTTTCTGTTCCAGGATTCTAACCAGGATCCCACATTGCATTTTGCTGTCATGTCTCCTTATTCTCCTTCAATCTCTGCCAGTTCCGAGTTCTTTCCTTGTCTTTTGTGATCTTGACATTTTTTGGAAAGGACGTTTTTGGAAAGGTTTTTGTACATTGTCCCTCAGTTTGAGATGGCCTGATTCTTTTTTCATTGTCAACATAAACATGTTTAAATCTGTAGAAAATTTTTGTCAAAAGGTATTTGAGCCCAACAGAGGATGCACCTGAAAGCAAGATTCAGTAGATTGGGATAAATGCTTCCTAGAATAATACTTTTCAGCTTCTTTTTATGCATTTGCCAGTAAGAGAGGAATGTAAGGAAGATTATATGAAAGTAGGAGGAAGCAAAGTAGGGATCAGATTACAGGACAGTTAAGATTATGTGCTCTCCTGACTGTGGAAGGGAGGGCGCTGAGTGAATGGTGTGGAGGGATTGAGTAAAAAATAAATAAAAATAAAAAAAATAATAAAGGGAATAAACTGATGGACATGGACAACAGTGTTGTTTGCTGGGAGAAGGGGGGGTGCAGGGAGGTAAAGGAAGATATAGGGGGTATTAATGGTGATGTACAAAGACTTGACTTGGGGTGGTGAGCACAGTATAGTATACACGTAATTTGTTGTGGAACTGTGCTCCTGAAACCTATATAATTTTGTTGACCAATAAATTAACAAAATTTATAAATTTATTGGGTGTTAACCCAATAAATTTGACAAGAAGGGGGAAAAGATTATGTGCCCTCTTGAAGGGACTGAAAGGGAGATTTCAAATGTGTTCATGGAGATGTACACAAACCATAGACAAGACTTCCTTAAGGCAAAGAGTTGAGACTTTCAGTATAAAAGGTACATACTTGGTGCGTTGCCACACACCATTATGTGCCCAGTTAGCAATGCATAATCAGATCACCCTGTGAGGTTACTTTCCATAGAACCCTTTCTTTGTCCACATCATGATTAGACTGAGGTTACAAGAACACTCAAAAGTGGTGTGTTATCACTTCTCAGTGCATCACATCAGAGGATGCAAGATGTTAATGTCTTATTACTGGTGATGTTAACTTAGATTGCTTCACTAAGATGGTGTTTATTGGGCTTCTCCATTATACAGGAACTGTTTGTGCCCTTTGAATTCATAAGTAAATTGAAGGGAATAATTTTATTTATTTATTTGTTTATTTAAATATATTTTATTGATTATGTCATTACAGTTCTATTTCCCCCCTTCATTCCCCTCCACCCTGCGCACCCCTCCCCCACCATTCCCACCCTTTAGTATATGAGCACATGTCTCAAGTTCTTTAGATTCTATATTTCCCATACTATTCTTGCCCTCCCCCCTATCTATTTTCTACCTACCATCTATGCTGCTTATTCCCTGTACCTTCTCCCCCCTTCTCCTCCTCCCACTCCCCTGTTGCTAACCCTCCATGTGATCTTCATTTCTATAGTTTTGCTCCTGATCTAGCTGTCCTCTTAGTTTGTTTTTCTTTTAGGTGTAGTTTTTAGTAACTGTGAGTTTGCTGTCCTTCCACTGTTCATCTTTTTTATCTTCTTTTTCTTAGGTAAGTCCCTTTAACATTTCATATAATAAGTGCTTGATGATGATGAACTTCTTGAATTTGATCTTATCTGAGAAGCACTTTATCTGCCCTTCCATTCTAAATGAAAGCTTTGCTGGATAGAGCAATCTTGGTTGTAGGTCTTTGGATTTCATGACTTGGAATACCTCTTTCCAGCCCCTTCTTGCCTGTAAGGTCTCTTTTGAGAAATCAGCTGACAGTCTGATGGGAACTCCTTTGTAGGTGACTGTCCCCTTAGCTCTTGCTGCTTCTAGAATTCTCTCCTTCATTTTAATCTTGGCTAATGTAATGATGATGTGCCTTGGTGTGTTCCTTCTTGGGTCCAACTTCTTTGGTACTCTCTGAGCTTCCTGGATTTCCTGGAAGTCTATTTCCTTTGCCAGATTGGGGAAAATTCTTCTTTATTATTTGTTCAAATAAGTTTTCCACCCGTGGCTGTTCCTCTTCCCCTTCCGGCGCCCCTATAATTCAGATGTTGGAACGTTTAAAGATATCCTGGAGGTTCCTAAGCCTCTCCTCATTTTTTTGAATTCTTGTTTCTTCATCCTTTTCTGTTTTGTCATTTTTTCCCTCTTTCTGGTCCACTCCTTTGATTTGAGTCCCAGTTTCCTTTCCATTACTATTGGTTTCCTGTGCATTTCCCTTCATTTCAATTAGTTTTGCCTTCATATGTTCCTCTAATTTGTGACTAAAATCCACCAGTTCTGTGAGCATCCTGATCACCAGTGTTTTGAACTGTGCATCTGAAAGTTTGGCTATTTCTTCATTGCTTAGATTTATTGGCTCTGGGGCTCTGAGTTGTTCTTGAGCCATGTTTTGATCTGTTCATGCCTGTTATGTATGAGGAGGTGTTCACCAGGGTGGGGCCACCCAGGTCGCTGGTTTGTGATGCTGTATGTGGGGGCGAGGTCAGAGAGGGACAATGGCAGTCCCCTCTGCCACTTTCTGCCACTGGGGCCTGCACGGTCTGTCTCACTGCTTCGCTCCTTCACCGGTTTATCTGCACTCAACTGTGTGACTGTGGTCAGCCCTCAGTGGGTTCACCACCTTGCGCCCTCAGTGGGTCTGCCCACTACTCCACGCCTGGGATCTGCCTACAGCTGGTGGCGTGCCTGGGTTGCGCACCTGGGTCTGTCCGGTGGATCTTTCCTGCCCGACCCCACTCTGCTGCTGGCTCTGCCCCTCTTACCGGTTTGGCTGAAGGGTTCGTTGTTGTCAGACTTCCATGTAGTTCAATTTTCTGTGGTTTGGCTGAGTTTTTGTTGCTAAAACTTTGTTGTTTTTAAACTTGGTTGTGTGAGAAGGCGCAGTGCTTTCACCTACACCTCCATCTTGGTGGACGTCTTGAAGGGAATAATTTTAAACTATACAAATATACTGTTTCCTCCTCAAACTGTGCTCAGTAATTTCAGCATCTGTTGGTGGATCTCTCTACAAATTATAACTATAGTATTCTGATCTTAACTTCAATTTCCCTCAATCCTTTTGCATTTATTACTTAAAATTCTTCTGTAAACAAGTGCTGTCCATTCTCCTCTGAAACATTTACTTATTAAGTTACTGATTTATGTCAGTATGAACTCATGGATATTCACTTTATTCCATGGATTCTAATCCAGAACTATTGTTATTTATTTTTTTGCTCCAATTGTTCCAATTGTCCACTGGCAGGTTGATATGTGTCTTTTCAACCTCACTCATTTTTCGAATACTTTTTTGTTTGAATGCTTCCAGGTTCATCTTGAATTACTTTCTCCCATCCCTACCCCTACCCCCAGCCTACCATGAGCTGGCAGAGTCATAGGTGCTTTGCATTCATTATCATCTTAACCCTCATCCTTAATTCTTGTAGTTTGGCAGATGGGTATTTTCTCCATTCTTGAAAGTGTAAACTGAGATTTAGAGAAATTAAGTATATTGTTCAATTCTCTCCAGCAAAAATTCTAATCTGAGTCTTTTGGAATCCAGAGTTCATGTTCTTGCCACTGAGTAAAAAGTTATTTGAGAAGCAAAATAAAATGTGGACATTATCTACTTCAGCTTCCTCTACTGTGTTTCAGAGATAAGAAAATTGGGGCCAATAAGTGAGAGACCCAAGATTTCTTCAAGAACCAAACTTGATGGGAGAAATTAATGGAAGACCCTGATCTTCTGCCACCCACTCAGCCCAGTATATTTTTTACATTTTAATACTGTTAGTAATTCTTCCCATGTGATTTTCATTGGTCAAATGGCTAACATTATCAGTTCACTATTAAAAGTTGTTTTGCTTACCTTATGATCAAATATTTTCTGTTGCATCTGCTGGCAACTATGAATTGGAGTTTTGAGCCTAAGTGTCATTTTCATAGGTCAAGAACTAATAGATCAAAGAAGTGAATATATCAAAGTCCTTCACACCACTGAATACCTTCTTAGTTAGTAACATTGCCACTCTTTCATATCATTTCTTGGGAAATACAAATTTATTTGAAAATGGTGTTTCATGAGCACCCTATCAAGTGCCTTTGGTCCCCAGAGGACAATGGGCTGACCCACGTCAGGGAACACAGAATGTGGAAACAGCTCCTTTCCTGGGTTTCGATCCTAGCGCACAAAACCTGGAGTTTGCCCAGCTGCCCCTTTTCCCTTTGCCACTGCAAGTGTTTAGGGGAGCCACCCAGGGACTTCTGGAAGCTGCACTACAGCTGCTGCCGAGCCCAGCTGAGCTGTGAGCAAAAAGCACACAGCTCCATTCCCCTTTTACTCCTCCCCACAGTCTCCCCAAAGAGTCCCAGACCCTAATGGCTCTCTGCCTCCCCGTGGCTCAAACCACACACTGCACACCTAGGCCTGCACTTCTGGTGGCTCAGACCACACCCAGGCCTTTTGACCACATTTCAGCTCGGGGATTTCTCCTCATCCTGTACTCCAGGGCTATTAGCAGATTTAGGGTATGACTAGCACCTCACAGGCAGGGCCTATCAGTGTGCAGCCTGGGGCCAGCACCAAGGAGTGGGGGTGTGAGGGGTGCAGGCTGAAATGCTGCTAGTTTTGAGCACTTACTTAGTGCAACTCATTTTATCTGGGCACAGAGGAAGCTACTGGCTTGAGCTGCTGCTTGTCTGAAGGCATAGGGTACCACATTTATAATCCCAGACCCATGCTTGAGTTCCCCTAGTTCTGCATGCCTCGGAGCCCACAATTCCCACTCTTTATTAATACTCCTGCAGGTACATGAGGTTTTTCCAGAAGGTATCCAGCCATGTAATATGAAAAATAGAGATTTGTTGAAGAAGATACAAGATATGAGAAACATTGTACATAAGACAATGGCACCTCAATCCCCTTCAAAGCAGGCACCTTAAGACCTCGCACAGTTCTCCCGATTGCCATCAGCTGCCCCATCATATTTTCCTGAATCTCATCAACAGTCTGAAATCTCTTCCCTTTCAAAGGTGGTTTTAGTTTTGGAAGCCAGAAGTCAGGGACGCCAGATCTGAGCTGTAGGGGGCCTGAGTCACCTGGGTGACTTGATGTTTCACCAAAAATCTCTACAAGAGACATGATGCATATGCAGGCTCCTTGTCATGATGAAGCTGTCAATCACCAGTTGTCCATAGCTGCAGCCTTCTGAAGCATCCTAATAGTTTCCACAGAGGAAAGTTCAAGCTTAATGTAAAATTTGATGCAGATTTGTTGCTCTACTCAGTCATTTTGAATGCAATGACCATACAGTACACATGCTCACTCAATTGGCATCTACCACCCCACTAACTAGTAGAGTGGAGCCATCATTGTTTGTACAGATGCACTCTAGTTCACTCTCCTTGGCTGCCAGGTTACACTGTTACAGAAACCATTTTCATCATGTTAACAATGGCTGGATTTTTTCCAGACAGACCTTGTACAATAAATAGAAAGCCTCAAATGCAAATTCTCACAGAAATGGAAGATTAATAGTGACTGATCTGGAGACTGGCTAAATATTTATCAATATCTCTCAACTTTTACACCCTCTCATACCCAGGGGCACTCAGCATTTTACGATTTTCCTAAAGAAGGTCAACAGGATTTTCCCCAAGGTCTGGGATGTTATGGCTATCTGAATGACATAACAGAAATCTTCCCTTCCCTCTTAGAGGAGACTGCCCTGACCTTACAAGGTCCCCTGCATGAATGACCCAGGCTGCTAGAAATATGAGAGGCAGGGAAACAGGTTAGTAGTCCACTACTAAATGCCAGCATTATAGGACAAGTTTTTTCACCAAAGGCGGTGGAGGAGATATGCTAGACACCCCAACAGACAGGAAGGTGAGGACCTCTGGTAAGGCTAGTTCAGACCAGAGGCCATTAAAATCAACCATGTGGAATTATATAAACCCAACTAGCAGTGCCCAATCATCCCTGACTACTGGCAAAGCTCCATACCTGGACATAATTGCATTTCCATCCTCTAGAATATTTCCACCCTAGTTGGGTGGGGGTACAGGTCTCAGGATGCTGACAGCCAGCAGTGGTGTTCCTGTGCCATCCGAAGCTCTGGTTCCACAGTGTGGAGCTAGGGGAAATTGAGGATGCCCATATTTTCCCCCAGCTACCCAATTTCTCCCTTTTACAAGGATGAAAGTTTTCTTTCCAAGAAGATGATAGGCAATACCACCTTCATCCACAGTGCCTCAAAGGGTCACTTTTAGGGCACATACTTGCCAATTGGCAGAAATTTAATTCTGGGTTCCTCAAGAAAAGGGGTTCTAGTTAATTTTCTTTATGAAACCAAAGTCTGTCTTTGAAATGCAAATACCTGGTCTTTAAGAACTCTTATCTGGGCCATCTTTAAAAATGCAAATTTCTGGAAGCTGATATTATCAAAAGAGAAAAACCTTAGCCATCTAAGCAAATTAATTTAACTTATGTCAGATGTTCAAACTTTCTAGATCAGTGAGCTTTGCTTTACTGTCTCATGAAAGTATGTCTCTTAAAAGTGTGAGAGTGTTTGTCAGTAAAGGAGCCTATGTTTCTAAAAGTCATAAAATGTTTTCTAATCTAAAGAATGCTAACTTCTTACCTTCTAGCTGTATAATACAGAATGTGAGTTTACCCCTTTTCACTCTGTTAAAAAGAAAGATTTTTCTTTTACTTTATACTTTTCTCTCTATCTGATCCCTCCAGAATTAATACATTTGTTTGCATAAATCCAGTAAGATCAGTTTACAATTGTGGTTTTATTAACCAAGATTTTGACAGGAATGTCATATCTGAGAGAAACTTGTCACCAGAGGGCTTTAGGAATTAAGATGGACTTTCAAAGCTAATAGAAGCTATTGGAAAAATAGCCTGATACCTTGCTTGGTCACATGGTTTATGGCAGTATTTCCAGGTAAGGAACAAAGGTTGCTGTCCTGAAAGATGGCAAGGAAGAGACCTCAAGACATTCCTGGGGAACTCAGTAACTTGAGGAATTTACCCAAATTTATAGGTATTGTAGGCAAAGCCTAATGGCAATTATGTGGCTTGGCTTCTTTGCCTTGAGGGACTGATTAAAGCTCAGTCTGAAGATTCCTTTGGAGATTCCAGCAAAGCAGATGTTTAAAAACCTATGTGATCAATTGCTATTCTTGTGTTTATGCAAGTTATCAGGCCAAATTAAGATTGAACTTAATGGAGTCTCTTTGATGGAAATAAGTGGAATTTTACGGAGAAAAGTTGTATTTCAATGGAAATCACAATGCCCAATTGTGGATATTGTACTCTAGTGCAGTTAATTGCCTTCAAAGTTTTGTTTTTCACCTATGAACTGAACTGGTTCCTGAATTCATCTGGTTTCCTTCAACCCACCAAGCTAATATTTAATTTTTTCTCCTATCTTTGTACTAAAAATCATTGAGAACAAAAAACTTTTTTCTAAGGCTGTGTCTATACATGCCATGCAGAATTTATCTCAGCATCTGATGACATCACCAAAGATGTTCAAACTGCAGACAAAGACAATCTATCAGATTGTCACTGCCTGCTTTTATTCTAGCAAAACCTTGCATCTGGAAATCTTCTCAACTGACAATCTTAGAGACTCAGAAACTAGTTTATGATCTGCTGTATTTATTAACCTTTGTGTTTTGTTTTCTTCCTTTTGTATTCATAGGGCATATGCCTATGACCTTATTTACCTGATTGATTGTTTACACAGTATAGGCTTCACTTTAGAAGCTCATCTGCATCACCATCTCCTGGAATGAGACTCAATAGTTTGGCTGGATTGACTAGTTGTCAGGACTAGATGGTTGAGTCGGTGAAGTATGAAGAATGAAGTATGAAGGCTTTGCTTGAAACTACTTTTTTTCTGCCCAAGTGGTTCAAACAGAAAAGGCCTAAATTTCTTCAGGGAGAAAATCTTAGAATTTCCCCTTCAGTCTGATTTGAATTAGATAAGATAGATAGGAGGGCTTTAGTTAGATGTGACACAGCTTCCTCCAGGAAGCCCTCTTCAAACCCTATCTCAGACACTGTATACTTTGTCCCACCCTCTAACACTTGCTTTCTACCTCTTACCAGACCTTTAGTTACTATAATCCTCCTCATCATTGAACTATGTCTTTTAACTTTGTCAAATTTGTCACCTCTAGAACACAACAGGAATGTCAGCTTGACTAGTAGTTCTATCCTCTAGATATCACCATCCTCTCTACTTTGTGTGTGCCGCACCTCCTGAGGAAAACACCACACTGTCCTCGACTTTGAAAAATCCTTCTTCCCCACATGAAGATTCCCCTTCCCTTTTGCTCCATAGGAAATCTTCCTCCAAATTTCCTATGGAAATCTGACAACCAAGGATTTAAAGAAGCCATGTTCATCCAGCCAGGTAAGAAAGGTAGAGACACATGGAGAGGCATGGAGAAGTCAACAGGCAGTCCCACTCCATGTGTGGTAGATGAAAATTGGGAGGGATACCTCAGGAGCAAGGGATCCCAGCCACAGACCAGACCACACAGCCCAGAGTTCCAGAACCAGGAAGATGAGTCCCCATATATTTTGGCTGTAAAAACCACTGCAGGTTGGTGTGGCAGAAGAAACTACAGGATTTTCAGTAGACTCCTCATAAAGGGCCTGCAATGGATTTAGGACTTACATAGTTCCTCCCTCTCTGGGATTCAGCACCAGGGCAACAGCTAGAAGGGCACTAGTGGCATATGGGGGAAAATTAAAGTGACTAGAAACAGGGAAAGTGCTGGGAGACAGCTTCCTCCTGGGCAAAACTCCAGAGGCCAGGCAGTAGCATTGTCCCCTTTCTGATCCTTTCCCTACAAAGAGCCCCAGAATGGTGACACAAGTTGCCCTGCCTTGGTGATTACCTAAGGTTCCAACCTATACAACTTTACAAATGTGCTTTTCTATAATAGGCTACATTACTAAGGCAGGGACTCAAAGTTATTCTACCTAATCCACAGAAACAAACACAGGGAGGCAGCCAAAATGAGTAGACAAAGAAATATGGGCCAAATGAAATAACAGCAGAATTGAAAAAGAACTAAATGAAATGGAGATAAGCAACCTATCAGATGCAGAATTCAAAACACAGGTTTTAATGATTCTCAAGGAACTCAGTGAGTAACAGCATAAAAAAAGATACAGGCAGAAATGATGTTTACATTAACTGAACCAAAGAAAAATCTACAGGGAGCCAACAGTGGAGGGGATGAAGTTTAGAATCAAATCAATAATTTGCAACATAAGGAACAGCAAGAAGAAGAAAGAATTAAAAAGAAAAACAAGGATAGGCTAAGGAGCC
Source organism: Artibeus jamaicensis (assembly GCF_021234435.1). Classification (NCBI taxonomy): domain Eukaryota; kingdom Metazoa; phylum Chordata; class Mammalia; order Chiroptera; family Phyllostomidae; genus Artibeus; species Artibeus jamaicensis. The sequence goes on along the minus strand of NW_026521249.1, from coordinate 386,001 downwards.
TCTGGGTCATCTTCAAATGTACCAACATCCAAATGATATGGGTGCCAGAAGGAGAGGAGGAAGAGTAAGAAATTGAAAACTTATTTGAAAAAAGTAATGGAAGAAAACATTCCTAATTTGGTGAATAAAATAGACATACAAGTCCAGGAATTATAGAGAATCCCAATCAAGATGCACCCTAGGAGGACCACAACAAGACACATAATAATTAAAATGCCAAAGGTTAAAGATAAAGAGAGAATCTTAAAAGCAGCAAGAGAAAAGCAGAGAGTTACCTACAAATGAGTTCCCCTAAGACTGTCAGCTGATTTCTCAAAACAAACTTTGCATGCTAGAAGGGACTGGCAAGAAGTATTCAAAGTAATGAAAAGCAATAACCTACAACCTAGATTACTCTATCCAGAAAAGCTATCATTCAGAATTGAAGGGCAGATAAAGTGCTTCCAGACAAGGTAAAACTAAAGGAGTCCATCATCACCAAACCATTATTATATGAAATGTTAAGGGGAATTATTAAGGGAAAGAAGAAGATCAAAACTATAAACAATTAAAATGAAAATATATTCACAACTGTCAACAATTGACTCTTAAAAAACAAACTAAAGCAAATAAGCAGAACAGAAAGAGGATCATAGATATGGAGATCATTTGGAGGGTATCAGTTGGGAGGGGTAAGGGGGAATATGGGAAAAGGTGTAGGGATTAAGAAGTACAAATTGGTAGGTACAAAAAATAGACAGGGTGATATCAAGAACAGTATAGGAAATGAAATAGCCAAAGAACTTGTATGTACAACCCATGGACATAAACTAAGTGGGGGTATTGCTGGAGGGAATGGGAATACTAAGAGGAAAGGGGCAAAGGAGAAAAATTGGGACAACTGCAATAGCATAATCAATAAAATATGTACTTAAAACAAGTTTTCCTATCTGCTGTCAGCCAGATAAGCCTTGAGGCTTTAGGGTTATAACACTATTCTTGGAACCATGTTGTATGTCTCAGTAATGTGGAATTCCAAAGCTGTGACCAATGCTGGTTGACTGACCTCAAGCAGAGTTGTCTCAGGCACATTTTATTCTGCCTGAGTGACTCAGCAATCTGTCGTGACTCAGCATTGTTAGGGGCAAGCAAAAAGAGCTATACTCAAATAAAGAAAACACCATCTTTCTTCTTCCCTTCGTGTGATCAATAATTCAAGCCTACAAGCAAGACTGACATCTGATGCAGTGCTTGCTGCAAAGAAGAAGACAGGGACTATCTAGCATCCATATCCACTTTGAACACCTCTCTCCCTCCTTCTGCCTCATCTCCTGACCTGCCTGTAGTCCTCCTTCATCTGAATGCAATAGTAACATATCTGCTAAACTGTGTCCTACATATAATCCAGGAGGAATTAGGATACAGTGTGAACTGCTGTAGGGAAAAAAAGGAACCAGTCATTTTAAATATCAGAACAAGTCAATCAGGATTAAAGTCACTGTCCCCTCTGAGTGACGTATCTATCATGACATGCATAAACTCAACAAGTAGTTACTACTAATGTGAATTAAGGGTGTGAAAGCACCTCATGGTCAGATGACGATGATGCTGCTGACAATAATGGTGATACCAACAGTAGCATACTCGTATATAGAACCTATTTTGTGCCTGGTGCTTTTCCAAGTGCCTTTTACAGAGTTCACTTGACTTGAAAGTATCATTTCTAGTGTTTGTAAAACAAGGACACACAATGGAACAGAAATGTGTTTGTATGATATATCTGGATGCATTTCAGTCCAAATACTTCATTCTAGTGTATAGGGTACAAAGGATCTAATTCCTTTCTTTTAAATTTCCATGCTTCACATTTTCAGTATAATTTTTGGAAGTATATTCCCTTCAAAGTCAAATATCACAGGTTCCAGGCAACAGGCACAATTTCTGCAGTGGAATGAGTGCCCCTGGAAGTAATCTTGTTTTTCCTTTTTTAAAAATAATTTTCCCTTATTCCTCAGCATGCCCATCATTCACTTGCTACATAAGGTAGGGCAGAAAAATCTGTGGTATATTTCAAGTGAGTATAGCCATCCCAATCCAAGAGCCCTCAGGAAGCCATCACCTCTCTAAAGACTTAAAGAGGATTAAAGTTTTAAACGGTGGGTGTCTTGATTAATATAGTGATATGAGATGGTATGTTTCACAGGCATACTTCTGGTCTGAAGATTAGAGCTGTGAGAAATGGCATGGCACTGGCAGGACACATGTCTCTGTCCCTGTGGTGTGGAGTGGCTGTGAGCTGCCACAACAGGGATTAGCCCAGATATGCTGATGGACAGCCCTTCCTCAATCTGCCTAGCCTCCTGGCTCTGTTACCAAGTCACAGCCTCTCAGAGCCCTACCTGTATTAACTGAAGAGTGGAGGTTTGTTTTATTTATATATGTAACTGCGATTATTGAGGTCCCACCCGCCTGGGAATAAAATTTCTGTTGCAATCAGTCAGAAAAGCACCCACTATCGTGGGACTTTAGGGTCCCATTCAAATGGTCCCTCCTTCTGTCTTCTATTCCTTCTCTCTTTATTCATTGATCAATACATTCATTTATTCATTCAGTAAAGATTTATTGAACCCTATGTGCTAGGCACTGTTCAAATTGCTGGAGCTGCATTCTATTAATAAAAATACAATAGTAAAATCAGTACCATCTTAGATGTGATTAAAACTCATGCAAGGAAGGGGCATTCCTCAACTACTCAGGGAAGTCTGTCACTCCAGCTCTTGGGCACTGCCTTCTCCTGCAGTGAGTGGCTGCTGACAGACCAAGGATAGCCATTAAGCTCCAGGAAAACCAAATCCATGGCCTGTCACAACCCAGACACCACCTCCCTCCCACGATGCTGCTGAAGTCATGCAGAGCCATGGTGTCCTTGTCCAAACCCATCTGAGGTTCCAGGAAAGCTCTGATGCTGTGAAGCTGGGCTGTGTGCCACCCTGGTGCCATGTGTTGCTTTGTGCTCCAAGGCTCAGAGCTCAGTGAATCAGCTCACTTAGTTTATACTTTTTTGTTTCTATTAGTTTGTCATCACAGATGCAGTCCATCAATGCATTCCCACTGTGAAACATTCAGGTATCACAAATAAATCAAAAGTGCTTTTGACTGTAGCCCAGCACTAAGGAGATTACCACTGCTCAAGCGAAAGCCTTCTGGACCTCTCTCTGTGTTTACTTAGAGATGTGTACATGTACAGCACACTATAGAGAGACTGCAGCAGCACATGTTGTACTTCTTGCTTTATGTTTTTTTCTTACATGAATGGCATATTTATAGATCATTCAAAAATTCAGTCTTCTACTTACTGAGAACCATATCAATATAGGAATAATTCTGTAATCAGTAAATTCAGCCAGATCAATACAGAGCTCTGCACTTTTAACTACTGCTTAACACCTTATGGTACAAGTGACCGTGTGCCTATTAAAGACGTGCATACATGAAATTTTGTTTTGAAGGGTAAGTTCCAAGCAGAACAGTTGGATTTGTATGTTCTCAATTATTAGCCATCCTTCTGAACTGCTGTTAGGCCAATTTATATTCCACCACTGAAAAGTTCCTTTCTGGTTTACTTGCAGGTCCTCTCCTGGGCCCAGATCTCAGCTCATTAGGACTGGGTTAAAAGACAAATGGAAACAAAAACAGACATCACCGCCCCTGCCCTGTGACCCTGAGATTTTGGCTTTGGGGCAACTCTTTATCTCTCTTCTGGAGAGTGTAGTCATGCCCAGGAGCTCCCTCGTGGACACATTTAGGAAGGGACAGGTACCCTGGGAAAGATAAAGCATTTGATAAAATGTGTTTGGAGGGTATTGTTTATTTTAGGAGGTTAAAAAAAAGTTCTTCATTTGCATTTTTCTGATTTCAAATGGTAAAAACAAGTATCTACAGTCTTCTTTCCTACCCTGAGTTGTGGTTATCCAGTATGCCTGCCTAGAGACAACCAATGTTGTCTCTTTCCTGGGTACTCTTCCAGAAAAATTTTATGAGTAGGTATACAAAATGTATGTATGTGTATGTAATTTTTGCCACTTTCCCTCCAATGGAAGTGTAATATACCACAGTAGGCAATCAGCAGAGTTTTTAAGAGCAGATTCTATAACCAGAATCCTGATTTTAAATCCTGGTTCTACCAAATAATTACCTGCATGGCCCCTAAGCAAATCACTTAATGTCTCTGCCTCAGTGTCACTATCCACAAATGGCCATTATTGCTAGAGTTATTACAATGATTAGATGAGTTCATATTTGTAGAGCTCTTAAAATTATATGTGGGATATGGCAAGGAGCATGGCCTCCTTGGTTAAATAAATGGTTTTAAAAAGAAAGTAGGGAGGGAGAAAGGAAGGAACTGTTCACCCATATATTGTTTTCTTTTTTTTAACTTGATATTTGTATGTACTGTGAAATGATCACAATAAGTCTAGTTAACACCCATCTCCATACATAGTTTCAATTTTCTCTTGCGATGAGTACTTTTAAGTAGCTTAGCAGCTTTCAAATGTGCGGTACGATATTAGTCATCATGCTGTACATTATATCCCCATGATTTAATTATTTTATAACCAAAAGTTTGTAGCCTTTGACCCCTTTACCCATTTCACTCACCTTGTCCTCCATGCTCTGCCTCTGTCAACCCATTTGTCCTCTGTATCTATTAGCCTGAGCTGTTCTTGGTGTTGTCTTGCATGGTATTTGTCTTTCTCTGAGTTATTTCTCTTAGCATAATGCCTTCAAGATCCATCCATGTTGTCACAATGGCAAGAATTAATTTGCAAATATTTTATCAAATTCAGTAAATTTCTTTTTTATTTTGTTGATTGTTTCCTTAGCTGTTGAAAAGTTTTTAATTTGCTGTAGTTCCATGTATTTATTTTTCTCTTTTATCATCTTTGCTTTGGGTGTCAGATATACAAAAAGAAAAAAAAATCTTTGCCAAGAGCAAGGCCAAGGAGCTTACAGCCTATGTTTACTTTATTTTGTGGCTTCTGGTTTTACATTCAAGGCTTTAATCCATTTTGAGTAAATTTTTGTGTAGGGTATAAGATGTTGGTCCAGTTTCCTTTCTTTTCTTTTTGCATGTGATTGTTCAGTTTTCCCAACACCTTTTTTTGTGTGCGTGAAGAGATGGCCCTTTCCCCATTGTATATCATTGGCTACTTTGTCATAAACTAATTAAATATATAAGCTTAGGTTTTTTTCTGGACTCTTCATTTTTTGCCCATTGATCTGTCCGCTTTTATGCTAACACCATACTGTTTTGATGTCTCTAGCTTTGTAACATAGATTGAAATCAGGGAGTGTGATGCTTCCAGATGTGTTCTTCTTTATGAAGATTGTTTGAACTATTTAGGGTCTTCTATGGTCCCATACAAATTTTAGAATTGTTTGTTCTATTTCTGTGAAATATATTATTGAAATTTTGACAGGGATTGCATTGAATCTGTAGATTGCCTTGAGTACTATGTGCACTTTAACAATATTAATTCTTCCAATCCATAAGCATGGAATATCTTTCCATTTATTTGCAACTTCAATTTCTTTCATCGGTGTCTTATAGTTGTCAGTGTACAAATCTTTCAACCTTCTTGGTTCAATTTATTCCTAGGTATTTTATTATTTTTGTTGCAATTGTAAATGAAATTGTTTTCTTAATTTCTCTTTCTGATAGAGCATTTTTAGTATATAGAAACATAATTTTGTATGTAGATTTTCTATCCTGACTGAATTCATTTAGTTATTCATTTGTGGAGTCTTTAGATTTTGATATATATAATATATACTAAAAATAGTGATATCTTTACTTCTTCCTTCCTATTGAGATGCCTTTTATTTCTTTTCTTAGATAATTGCTTTAGCTAGGACCTCCATACTATGTTGAATAAAAGTGGTGAATGTGGACATTCTTGTCTTGTTTCTGATCTTAAAAGAAAAGCTTTCAGCTATGAGCTTGTCATACATGATATTTATTGTGTTGGGTACATCCCCCTTCTACCTACTTTATTGTGAGTTTTTATCATAAATGAATATTAAATTTTGTGATGTTTTTTCTGCATCTATTGCTGATATGATTTTTATCCCTAATTTAGTTAATGTGGTGTATCACCTTGATGGATTTGCAGATGGTGGACCATCCTTGCATCCCTGTAATAAATCTCATTTGATCATGATGTATTAATCCTTTTAATATATTGTTGAATTTGCTATGCTAATATTTTGTTGAGGATTTTTGCAGCTATGTTCTTCAGGGATATTGGCCTGTAATTTTCTCTTCTTGTGTTGCTCTTGTCTGGTTTTGATGTCACAGTGATGCTGGCTATGTAAAATGAGTTTGGAAGTGTTCCTGCCTATTCCATTTTTGGGAATAGTTTGGGAAGGATTTATATTAATTTTTCTTTGAATATTAGGTAGAATTAAACTGTGAAGCCATCTGATCCTGGACTTTCATTTTTTGGGAAGTTTTTTATTACTGATTCGATCTTACTAGTAATTAGCCTGTTCAGATTTTTTTTTTATTTCTTCATAACTCCAGCGTAGATGGTTATGTTTCTAGGAATTTTTTCATTTCTTATAGCTTGTACAATTGTTAATGTATAATTGTTCATAGTAGTCTTATTATCATTTGTATATCTGTTACACATCTCTTCTGTTATTTCTGATTTTGAGTCTCCTTTTTTCTTCATGAATCCAGCTAAAGGTTTGTCTATTTTGTGTTTATTTTTAAAGAACCAGCTCTTGATTTCATGAATCTTTTCTATAGTATTTCATTATTTTCTGCTTTGATATTGGTTTCCTTTCTTCTACTAACTTTGGACTTTATTTTTTCTTCTTTTTGTTGTTTTCTGTGGTGTAATGTTGTTTATCTGAGATTTTTCGTGCTTCTTGAGATAGACATTTATCACTATGAACTTCCTTAAAACTATTTTTGCTACACCTCATAAGTTATAGTATATTGTCTCTCTTTCATTTGCCTCAAGGTATTTTTTCCTATTTTTCTTCCTTTTTTTAAAGAAATCCTCACCCAAGGACATGATCATTGATTTTGGAAAGAGAGGAAGACAGGGAGAGAGATGGAGAGAAACATTAATGTGAAAGAGAAATTTTGATCAGCTGCCTCTTGTATATTCCTGACTGGGGATCAAACCACAATTTAGGCATGTGCCCTGACTGGGAACCTAACCTTGTGACCCTTCAGTTTATGGGACAGTGATCCAACTAACTGATACACACTGGGCAGGGTTCTTTTCTTTTCTTTTTTTATTTATTAGTTGTTCAGTAACATGTTTAATTTTCATCTATTTTTGAATATTCCAGTTTTCTTCTTGTAACTAATCTGTAGTTTCATACCATTTGGTCGGAGAGCATGCTGGGTATGATTTCTATCTTCTTACACTGTTTAAGATTTATTTCATGTCCTAACATATGATCTATCCTGGAGAATGTTGCACATGGAGTTAAGAAAAGGGTGTATTCTGTTGCTTTTAGAAGGAACATTTATATATATTCTATCTCATCTAATGTGTCTTTTAAGGCCAGTGTTTCCTTATGGACTTTCTGTCTGAATGATTTATCCATTGATATAAGTGGTGTAAAGTCCCCTACTATTATTGTATTGTGATCTATTTCTCCCATTTGCTTTGTTAATATTTGTTTTATACAGGGTCCAGCACAAATAATATCCTTTTTTATTATAAAATTTGTATTACAAAATAATAAGCATATAATTCTGCAGGATAACAATATCACACTCAAGCATACCATATGACTTTTTAGATGAAATGTTCAAATTAAAACTATAAATCATTACACCCATATTATTACCCTACCAACCACACTCAGGCAGACATTATTTCTGCTGGACCCTATATATTGTGTTAGCCAAAAAGTTCATTTGATTTTTTGCATGAGGTCAGTCTAGTAGTGCTTAGTTGTCTTTAACTTCATTTGAAACAATTATGTTAGATTGTATTGTGACAGTTGTCATATCATCATGCATTTAAAAAATAATTAAAATTGAATTTTGGTGTAGCTATTTTAATATTAAAGATGGAAGAAAATAAGCAACATTTTTGGCATATTCTTTATTATTTCAAGAATGGTAAGAACTCACTAAAATGCAAAAAAAAAAAGATTTCTTCAGTGTATGGAGAAGGTGCTGTAACTGATCAAACATGTCAAAAGTAGTTTGCGAAGTTTCATGCTGGAGATTTCCTGCTGGGTGATGTTCCATGGTCAGGTAGACTGGTTGAAGTATATAGTGATCAAATAGAGACATTAATTGAAAACAGTTAATGTTATACCAGATGGGAGGTATTAAAATATCAAAATAAAGTTACTGGTGAAAATGAAAAACGTATCTTCCATTTTACAGAAAAAGCCATATGAACTTTTTGCCCAACCCAATATTTAGCTGCTCCTACACTGGGTGAATAAATATTTGCAAATGTTTTATTCTCTTGTTGGACTGACCCTTTACCATTATCCAATGATTCACAGTCTGTCTCTTATTACAGGATTTGTTATAAAGTCCATTTTGTGTGACATAAATATAGCTATCCCAGCTTTCTTTTGGCTTCTGTTTGCATGGAATATCTTTTCCCACCCCTTCATAATCTGTGCATGTTCTTATATCTGAAATGAAATTCTTGTAGGCAGCATATAGATGTGTCTTGTTTTTTTTTAAGTCCATTTAACCACTGTCTCTTAATTAGAGAATTTAATCCATTTACATTTAAAGTGATTATTGATAGGTATATACAAAATTGCTGTTTTGTTGTTTTCTGTCTGTTTTGTAGTTCCTCTAGCCCCTTATTTTCTTGTTCTCTTCCTTTGTGGTTTGATGACTTCCTTTGATGGCATGATTGGATTCCTTTTTCACTATCTTTTGTGTACCTACCATAGGTTTTTTATTTCATGGTTAACATAAGGCTTACATATATCAACTTATATTCACAACAGTATATTTTAAGTTGATCACAACTTAAGTTTGAATGCATCCTAAAACTCTACGTGTTTATTCTCCCCCTACATTTTATGTTTTTGTTGTCACATTTTATATCTTTTTATCTTGTGTATTCCTTAACTAATTTTCATAGTTATTTTTAACTATAATTGTCTTTTTAAGCTTTATATTACCTTTGCTTTTTAAGTGATTAATCCACTAACTTTACTATATATGTAGCTTTAGCAATGAGGTTTATACTTCCACATGTTTTCTTGTTATAATTAGCATCCTTTCTTTTCAGCATAAATAAGTCCCATTAACATTTCTTGTATCAATAATTCTGATTTAGTGGTGATGAACTCCTTTAGCTTTTACTTGTCTGGAAAATTATTTTTTAACATGTTTATCAGTCTTTCAATTCTAAATAATAACTTTGTCAGGTAGGGTATTGTTTGTTTGATTGTTTTCTTTTAGCACTGCGAAGATATAATGCCACTCTCTTCTCGCCTGGAAAGTTTCTGCTAAAAAATTTGACAGTCTCATGGGGGTTCCCCTGCACATAACAATTTTTCTCCTTTTTAGCTCCTCTCCATGTTTTTAACTTCTCACATTTTAGTTGTAATGTTCCTTGGGATATGTCTCTTTGGATTCTTCTTATTTGGAACTTTCTGGGCTTCCTGGATCTGGATGTCTGTTTCTTTCCCCAGGTTAGGGGAGTTTTTTGTCAGTACTTGTTCAAGTAAATTTCCTGCCTCTTCCTCTCTTTCTTCTATTCTGGAACTCATATAATATGTATATTAGTCCACTTTATGTTGTCCTTTAAACTATTTTCATATTTCTTTATTCTTTTTTTTGGGGGGTTGCTCTAATTGGGTGAGTTCTACTGCCCTCTCTTTGAACTGACTGACCCTACTCTTTTTCCCAGTCTACTGCTGAACCCCTCTAGTGTATTTTTCAGTCTAGTTATTGTATTCACCACTTATGTGGCCTCTCTTTTGTATTTTCTTATAATCTCTTTGTTGAAGTACTCACTAGGGAGAATTCTTCTAGTTCAGTGAACCTTCTTATGACCATTACTTTGAACTCTTTATTAGGTAAATGATTTACCTTTGTTTCATTAAGATTTTGGTTTCCTTAAGTTTTTTTTTTCTTTTGTTTGGAACATATTTTTTTCATTTCTTCATTTTGCTTAATTCTCTGTGTCGGTTTCTAGGATTTAGATGAAATAGCCATTTCTCCCAGTTTTGAAGGGTTGGCCTTATGTAGGAGATGTACCTTATAATTCAAATGTGTCCTAACCCTTGGTTGTCTCTCAAACCTTTGTGACTGACCAAGCCACCTGTCTCCTGTCTCATTTTTTTTAAAGATTTTATTTATTTATCTTTGGAGGGGAAGGGAAGGAGAGAGGGAGAGAAATATCAATGTATGGTTGCTTCTGGTGCACCCCTTGCTGGGAACTGGCCCCTGCTGGGAACTGGCCTGCAACCCAGGAATGTGCCCTGACTGGGAATCGAACCGCGATCATCTGGTTTGCAGGCCCGCGCTCAATCCACTGAGCTATACCAGCCAGGGCTGCCACCTGTCTCATTTTTAATAGCTCCCAGTAGTTTAAGGTGTGTCACAACCAGTATCTCAGAGGGGAGGGGCTTAGTCAGCCTCTAGATTCAGGCTGATTGGGAGCCAGATCCTTAAGGATCTCTTAAAGAATGAAAATATATACAGTCCTGTGAGACCACAAGTATTGTGGCTACCAGCCTGACTGGCTACCAGAACCAGGCAATCTGGTGTTGTCCCTGGGGTGGCAGTTGCAAAATTCAGGGCTCCCCTTCCTTATGCATTATATAACTAACCGACTTCATCAGTGATGCTTAGCCTTGCAAAGTTAGGCTCCAAAGTAAATCCTCAGTAATGTTACTAAGTGAAAATGCAAATTACTTAACAGCATATAGGATGTGATACTGTTAAGAAGGGTGTGCATGTGTAAGGGCATGTTTGCAGGCGTGCACACACACACTTTATTTGTCCATGGTCACATATATAAATGTATAGAAGCAGGCTTGGAGGAAGTCATCCAAAACTGATCAGAACCTGGGGTTGGAAGGGGTGGTCAAGGGGCATTTTCACCTTACCTGAATGTCTAAACATTTTTTACAGTGAAAAATATGTTCAGTAAATATTTTTGAATTTTTAAAATACACTTAAGGGAAAAAGTTCACTGAAGTTGAACTGGAAAATGATAGTGCTTTTAATATTTAAGAATAAAAAGATAGCAAATTTTAATATCTTAAAATGGGCAATACATAGAAAATGTAGTGACCATGGGAAATGTATGAATGGGCAATACCCATTTATAGTATGTAGCATGTTCCTTAGAAATTAAACAGTGTCTCTTCTCTTACCCCACACACATACTCTAGCCATGGACATTATCTTATAAGAGCAGCTAATTCCAATATTTTCTAATGGTGTTAGGAAGTCAATCCTTACAAATATATATAGAAAAAAATGAAAAAGTTACATGTTTTAATGTAAATCAAAGGTATTTCTTTACCTCATTCGTGGAAGTTTTAGGCAGTTTAAGTCTTTACTTTCTCTAGCACACAAAGAAGTTCTTCTGAGGAGGGAAAGGGGAGCTACAAACCAAAGCAATGCTGCAGACACACATAGGGAGTGTGAGAGAGAATGGTGCCCTGGCTGCTACTGGAATGTAGCCCTCAGTTTCGCAGGGCAGCAAAGAGGCTAAAGCCATTCACTTCCATGTATAACTTTAGTATTACATATCATTTGACCAAAATAATTCCATCTAGTATTACATATTATTTGACTAAAAATAATTCTGTTAATTATAGCTCAATAAAGAGATCATTGATATAAAAAAACATATACACCATATGTATGTTTTTTACACATATACACCATGGTGTATATGTGTACACCAATGTACACATATACACCATAAGCTATATGCAGACTAAAGTCTCCACCCCAAAAAAGAAAATCACACCACACCAAACCATTTTTTTGTTGTTTATTGGTGATCTGCTTTGCTATACAGTAATTTAGACGTGATGGCATGGGGCCAAGAATACTAGGCTCAAATCCCACCTGCCCTACTTTTTAGTGGGGTGACTTTGGGCAAGTTAACTAAACCTTCCTTGCCTTTGGTACCCTTCTGTAAGATAGCGATGATTATGGGGCCTCCCTTGTAGGTAGTAAGTGATCTAGGAATACCTGGCCTACAGGAAAACACTTAAGCTCAGTTATTATTTTTTGGATTGAGAAAACTTCCAGCTTCAAGAAGTCCTATGATTGTCCAAGACACCCCAATTTCATGGTTGTGCTACAATTTGGACATGACACATGTACTCCTTAAGATTAGACCCCCAGTCTTCTTGGGAAACTCTGTTGTGTTCCCACGGAGTGTGTTAAGTGATAGGTGTGTGATACTGAGTGGGAAAATGACCATGTGTTCTAAGGGCAATGCTTCTTTCCTGAGAGTAAGTCTATTGTGTATACATTGTGAGCCAGGCCACCCTCTCGATTAAGCCAGTAGATTCCCTGAAACCTGGGGAAAATCAGAGCCCCTTCAGTAGAAAATCTGACGTATTCAGAAAGTCCCATGATTTAATAAGTGTATAGTTGAAAGCCATCTATTTGTGGTCACTTATGAAGTAATAACAGAGATGATCTCAACACACATCTTATGGTACTCTGGAAGAAAAGGTGAAAAGCTCTGTATCTAGTACACAGTGTGAATTCTGACTTTTCAGAGTAGACTTTGGTTTTGACAGCTCTTTATTTGCTGGCGTTGCATCTCAAATAGCTTTGGAACAATTCTGTCAAAAGTGGTGAAATGATGACTGCCTTCTTTACTGTATAGCTTATGCACTTTGGAGGGCTCAGCAAAACAACCAAAAGTGCCTCCTTGGCCCTCACAAGTCCCTAGGCTCTGAGAGGGGGGAGAAAGGACACACTGGGACCTGAGTTCAGAGGGGTGCTACTCGTTGGCCAGTGCAGGTTAACCCAGCTCTTTTCATCTGTGTTGCAGGGATCATGTATCGCAAGTCCTGTGCATCATCAGCCGCCTGTCTCATCGCCTCTGCTGGGTACCAGTCCTTCTGCTCCCCAGGAAAACTGAACTCGGTGTGCATCAGCTGCTGTAACACCCCTCTGTGCAATGGGCCCCGGCCCAAGAAAAGGAGCAGCTCTGCTTCAGTGCTCCAGCCATGGCTACCCACCACCTTCCTGTTCTTCAAATTAGCCCTCTTCTTGGCGTACTGCTGAATGAGATGCCAGCCCCTCCTGCATTATTCTTCCAATCCTCACTCCCCTGCTTCCATGAGATCTTCTGGGTGTCCTTTGAGTCTGGGTAGGGAGTCTGCATTCTCTTTCTTTTAGTTCCTTTGCAAATAATGAAAGAGTTCCATGTAAAACATTTTTGTAAGCTCTGAATAAATTCAGTCTGACTGAATTTTCAGTGTGTACTTAAAAGAAGGGAGGGGTTGAATTCAAGGTTCCCCCATCTGTAACCAGTCAAGGTAGCAGAATCAGCCCTTAGAAGACACTTGAGTGGACATCTGTCTTACCCAAGACCACTAGCTTCCACTCCTGTCCCTAGTTGGGGAACAGATTATTTTGTCCCTGCTCTGAGAGGGTAATGTTTCCATTAGGGGAGGGCTGGTTAGCACTTGAGACTTTCTTACTTGACATTCACACTTCATGCTCCTGAAAACCATTCTCTGCTGCAGAACCAGCTGGTTTCGTCTCCCAGTTGGGCTCTGGCGACTCTGGACTCAATTGTTGAGTCTTAGACTCGGACTTGGCTTCGGCCTCTCTCTGAAAAGTGCTTAAAAAAACCTCCTTAGTTCTCCTCACAGAGGAATTGCTCCTGGAAGCAATGAAGATCAACGGACGGCGTGCAGAGCGGGCGCTGTCCGTGGTGGAAGAAGCTAGGCTGCGCAGGCGCTTCTCCTGATTGGCGTGCTGCAGGGTCAGGTGGCAGCGCAGCACCTGCCAGAACACCCTGCGGAACTGCTGCGAGGACACGTTGTATAGCAGCGGGTTGATGACTGAGCTCAGGTAGAAGAAGGTGTCCGAGAAAGGGAGGAGGATCATGTAGGCCTGGAAGTAGGACTTGGGCCAGTCGTGCTTGGGTCTGGAGGCAGCCATGATTCTCCGGACCTGGTTAGGTAGCCAGCAGATGGCCAGTGTCACAACGATCAGCCCTGAGCAGGCAGGAAGTGGGGAGAGAAACAATAATACAGCATGAGAACAGCAACAAAAAACCACAAAATATTTAGCACCTCAGTTCTGTACTTACTGGCCAGGAAATGGTACCAGTTTTTCGATGTTGTGTTTGACAGCTTCTTTTGCCACTAGCAAAAAAGAATTTAACACTGTTTCAGGGCTGGAGGAGTTGACTGTGTTAAAGACTGTTAAATGCTTTAGACAGTTTATTTATACCTGTTAATGCCTGTTAATTAAAAAAAAAATGTTTTCACTGTTGTTTCTGTATCCAGAAAGCATTTTATGCAGTCCATTAATCTACTTATATCTTTTTCTTTTAAAAAAAAACATAGATGTATACAGTATAGCTATATACTGTATAGCCAAGAATGTCCACATAAAGAAGACCCAATGATATCTTCAAGACAAATGGAAGTGGTAACAAAGAAGCATATTTAGTTACACTGATCTTGCATTCAGTTTCTAGGGAAGCAAAAGGAGGACTAGCCTGTCAGTGAGAGTGGGGTTTTTTTGACACAGATTTACTAGGTGAGCACACTTGTAATTATAATGTCCTATCTGCAGCAGCACTTCTGTTTCTTTGCAAAAGTTTTGAAGTAGGACAATTATTCAAACACAATGGAAAATATAAAACTTCCTTCAAGTTCAGCCAGTAAGAGGCTCATTGCCCTTGTGGCACTGAGCTATAGTGGAAAAAGCCCAGAAATGATCAGACTTGAAAGAGACATGACTCAGTGGCCCCCTCCAAGGAGCAAATACTTTTTATATGGACATATGTTTGCATGCCCACGTCTGCATTCCAGCTTACATAATCATTGCTATTTCTATGATCTATGACAGACAAAGATCCTACTAGGTCACAAACTACTGCTATGACAAGTTTCACGAGCATTTATACTATAGAGACCCCCCCCAAAAAAAAGAAATGTCAGATCAGAAATCAGCAGTACGTTTGTTCTCTTCTCTCAGGGAAGTGGTGGGGGTAGGACAGAGGGGGCTGGGCAAGATACCAGAATGTAAGTGAGTAGAACTGATAACTTAAAGCCATGTTTTGGATTTGCAGAAATGCTTCATCACTCTCCTAAATTTGAATAATATAATAAGGAAAATTCACATTTTCAAACCCTCTGATTTTCTTAGAAAACCACAGGGAAGTGATTGTTGGCAATGGCCCCTTCCTACTTCTTATCGAAAGTAAGTATTTCATTAATACATGCTCCAGGAAAAACAGCCATGTTCACATACCCAAGGTTGGCCCTCCTGCAGGCATTCACCTGAGCATCCCTTGCCTGGGTCTGGAGTGACCCTAGGTGTGTTCTCTGGCACTGAAATAACCCAGCTCCCACAACAACAAACCCTCCATAAATCCTGGCTGTCAGCAAAGAGGGACCTAGGAACACTGCTTCCTTGTTAATTTTCAAGGGATTTTTCTCATCAAACCTCAGCCCAAGCTTGAAATGCAACCCAATTTGCTTATTTCTTTTCTTGGAGTTTGCTACCCTGAGAACACTCAGTAAATCTAAAAATAAAACAGGCAAAGTTACATATTGATATGATGAAAAGGCAAAAACATCATCTTAAGTCAAGAGTATACTCTGAATCATCTAGTTACAACTGCTGGATAGGAACACAAATCCACATTCTTCTGATTTAAAGAAATACTTTCAGAGGAAATTGGGGACTTTTTTCACTGCTTATAGAAGTGCAGGCATTTCCAACCACCTCTATTCCAAGTGTGCTCTTAAGTCATTTCTCTTTGTTTTTATCCCATGCAGCTCTGAAGTGTTTGTCTCATTAATTGTGAAGGAGCTAGGCAGCTCCCCATACCTAGGGAGCTATGTCTTCACGATTTTTTAATTTTTTTCTTCCTTGCCACTGAATTCCAGAGAATAAGGACAACCATCTTCATCTAAGGGCTTATTTCTTAGAATATGGAGCCTGAGCACAAGGTTTAGATATGTGCTATGCTACATGGTAGGAGGTTGTACTTTAGGTGGTAAGCATCTAGAAAGGCAATGAGAACCAGCTTGTACTTACCACAGCTTGAACATAGCACAGCTTTCAAGGCTGGCACAAGAAAGATGGTGAGAAAATAAGGCATGGCTGTGGGCAAGTGGAGAGAAATTATAAAAGTGCTCTTTTGCCCTGTTTTTGCTTCTGTTCCATTGAACTCTTATTTGCATGACCCTTATTCTTCTGTTACCTTCACCCTCTTTGCCTGGCATCAAATGTCCTTGATTAGTTATCCCACCAAAAGAAGCAGAGTTTAGTAAGAAACAATAACAACAACAACAACAAAGGCATAAGCATCCTGCTATGAGGCAAGAGACAGGGGCTGATGACGAATTGTGACCTGGTTTGCAGTTTCAGCCAGGAGAATTCTTGCTTTCAAGTCAAAATGAGCTAAAGTAGGTAACTGAGAAACACCTCAACCTGAACACATAGGACAACATGGGGACCAGACACAAGGTTCTTCAATGATGAGAAAAAGAAAGCCCGTTTCTGCTTTCTGAGTGTAGAAGTAGGGAGATATGGTACCAATACATAGAGAACAAGAGAGACAAAGGGCTGAGTTAGAAATAGACCAGGATTAAAGATTAGGCATTGGACAGGTCTTGAGATATAACCAAGAATAACGACAAATATTCTTGCTACCCTTGTTCACCCAGTTCTTTCACATAAAGCCTTCCACATAAGAGGACTACAAGTTATCTGAAGCCTAAGTAATTTTAAAAGCACACATTTCTGTTTTCTGCATTGCTCATTTCTAAACCTTGCCCAGTCATTTTTGTTGAGATACAACACCAAATACAAACCATTCTCCACTAATTTCCTATTCATTTCTCACTTCTGGTAATAACCTGGTAAGATCAGAATTGCCGTTACCTTCATTTTATAGATGAAGTTGAGTCTCAGAGAAGCCTAGATGCCAGTGGGCTATGACTAGAACGCATGCTTGCCGCACTTCAAAATTCAAGGTATGTACTTGTTTCTCAAAGATTTATAGAAGCTGTTCCTTATATTTCAGTTTTAAAAACATAGAAAACACAAGACAGTAAACATTAGCCATAATTCTACCACATGCAGTGAATATAAAGCAGCACAGTCCACTAGAAATATAACGTAAACCATGCCTAACTTTAAATTTTCAAGTAGCCACATTAAAAAAAATAGACAAGGGAAATCAATTTTAATCATTGTTTCTGTAATCCAATATACCCCAAACATTATCATTTCAGATGCACTTTCAACATACCATCAACCTAATGTTATTTATGAGATGCTCTTTTCATACTAAGTCTTCGAAAACCAGTGTGGCTTTTATGCTTACAGCACATTTCAGTTGGGACCAGCCATAGGCGGCTAGTGGCCACAGCACAGTTTAAAGTAACTCTTTATAGCTCCTCCTCAAAATAGCAGGACTCCTTATTTCTTCCCATTCTCACTTCCACACTGGCTCCCTTCCCAGCCACATACCCAGAGAGTCCTGTCCAAGCAAGGAAACCCCTACCTAGCTTATATTTGTCATCCTCAGATTCTGATGATGCAACCAAGGTTGCATCACTCCTGATCCTGTTTCTGAGTATGCATTCTCAGCCATGCTGAACATGTTCACCCAGTCCTTTCACATAAAGCCTTCCACATAAGAGGACTACAAGTCATCTGAAGCCTAAGTAATTTTAAAAGCACAAATTTCTATTTTTTGCATTGCTCATTCTAAACCTTGCCCAGTCATTTTGGAATAGCATAGATTGTGCCAAACACCTGGCAAGGCTGTTGGAATATAATTTCTCCACCTCAACTGGAGGTGGGGAAAATGGCTGGTGCCTTTCCTCTTGGGCTTTGAAAGATAATTTTGTTCTAGAAAGATAGAGCGTTGGGCATAGGGTTCAGCCAGTAATGAGAGAGGTGTGTGCCCATGGGCAATGTAATAGAGGGTGGGAGTAGGGGAACCAAACCAGCATCCCTGTAAAATTTGTCATTTTATAAGGGCAGGTAATTTGCTCATGTTTACATTTGAAGAAAAAAGGTTCATTATTTTAGATGACACCTTGTTGAGAACAAATGTCACATACAAAGGTGTTTTTATTAAGGCTGTTTGCAACTGGTCCACCTCTAGTCCTAGCTACTTTGTAGCTGAGACAAAGCTTTTAAAGTCTTATTCATGCCTTAATAGAGCACATTAAAGATTTGACTAAATTTATGTTTGGCCGCAATCAATTTGGACTTGTATATTACATTTGGAAAAATCTATAACACTTTGATCTGTGTAGTGTAATGTGCAGACCGCAGGTAAATAACTTTAGTATGAACTTGAATGAAGATCAGTGAACTGAACCCAGTGATGTAAAGCAAATAAACAGTTTTAACTGAATTATTGATAGATCTGTATTGCACTCCAGACAGCCTTGCACTCTAGGTTAAGAAATACCTTCATATTTATCTTATTTTTCCACATAAAGTACTTCCATTTTTCTTCTTTGATCATTACACTAAATGGCAAGAGCCATTAGATGATGACACAGATTTATTCTCAGCAGAGTGAAGTTGTTTAAAAAACAGGTAATGCAGATGTCCAACAACATCCCACACTGAAGCACGACATTTCAATAGCAACCAAGCCAGTCTGCTTGGTGCAGTCTTCAGAAGTGCATTAAGCTATGCTGCCAGAGATGTGTCAGCATTCATGCATTCAACCATGATCTGTTTTATCCCTGCTAACCTTTAAAATTAAGGGAACTATTTGTGTGTACCCCAGGACTTGTCTTAGAGTAATCAGAGAATAGCAGACAGAAAGGGAGACCCCTGCAGAACTCCCTTGTCCTACAAATGTCAGAACTGAAGGGAAGTGATTCACTCAAGTTCTCACAGGTCTGGGTGGCAGATGCCCTTGACCTTGACATACTGCTTAGATCTCTGGATTCTACCTAAAGTTGACAAATAAGCCTATCATATTTAAATGTAGTTTTGTTTTTCAGTTTTAAGCTCAAGGCTGGGCATTCTCAGCATAGAATTCAGTGAGAGGCTTGTCCATCTCACACCCCTGTGACAGCCAGCACATCTTCTCAATACACTGTCTGGATTCAGTTTTAGAGCCAGGTCCCTTGACAACAGGCAATAAAACAAAGCTCTGGAGCACAAGTATCCCTACCCCCCACCTTTTTTGAAGTCTAATCAAAGGGAGCTGAAGAATGTTCAGAAAACAAATTATGATTCTAGGTCATGACTTGGTAACTAGGTCTACAGAGACTCTATCCATCAGTCCATCCATCCATCCATCTATCTCACAAAAGCACCTGCTATAAAAGCAAACTTAGGTATTATTAAGCAGGAAAAAATCTGTAAATCTGATCTTTTCCCAAGCAAAGATACTTTATGTGATTTAAAGAAATCCCAAAGATTTGCTTTTTGCACCTGGGTTTGGAGTCCCATTTTACTGAATCATTTTCTTGGGATGCCAAGGTGGGTGTTGAATATGCTTTAGGATTCCAGTGACTAGCATAGTTTCTCTACCCTGCCCCACAGCTGCTCCAGTATTCTAACTGCTCCCTAACCCTGTCCATAGTGAGCAGGAGTTATATATCATTCTCCCCCATGTAAGTTCTCTCAACTTTGTTCATTCACTCAGCACATATTTCTTGATTGGCTGGAATCTATTATAGACCCTGCCATTGGTACTGAAGATAAAAAGATGGTGACTATTTGCAAAGGGTCATGTGAGTAGTCTGAGCAGAACATTATGGCAGCAATGAGGAGGTCTAGCTGACCTTATACAGGGTGGAACACTCAGAAAAATTAAAGGAGAGGAAAAGTTAGCCTGGGAAACAGCAGCCAGGCAAAGACACAGCACGACCAAGGGATGGAAGAATGCTATGACAGCTTACCTTCTGAGAGCTGCAAGACTCAGAGTGACCAGAAGAGAGGAGTGGGTGGAGACAGGAGGTAAAAAAGGAGGACAGCTACACAATACTCCATCAGGTTTTGTGGACAATAAATCAACTCCCATATTGTAGGATGAGGAACATCTGCTTGTCAACTGACGTTGAAATAGCAAATGCCATTAGAAAGTAAGTATATGGTTAGTTGAATGAAGGGCCGTGAAGAGACAAATCCGTCCAATAAAAGGTTTTAGCACTTTATCAATTTATATTTTTTTGTGTTTGCCAATCTACTCCTGCCATTCAACTGAGACACTGATCTCACTCACTGACTTTGTCCAACAGAAGAACTCCAAATCACCCCTAACCTTGATTTAGTCTCTAACCTCTAAGACAATGGTACTCAAAGAGGGGTTCCTGGAACAGTAGCATCAGCCTCACCTATGCACTTATTAGAAATGCACATCAGGCCACAGGCCATTCTTACTAACTCTGAGTCTGCAGCTGGGGCCCAGCAGCTTGGGGTTAGCGAGCCTGCTGGTTGACTTTGATACTCAAATCTGAGAACCACTAGATTAACTGAGGTAGAACTCAAAACTGTGGGCATTTTTCAGATCCTGTCATTGTCACATGCTTGCTTTTGAAGTGTTGTGTTGAGTGTCTCCAGTCTGAGTGGGTAGTAACTAGGAGCCCCTCCCTTTAGTTTCTCTGCACGACAACCACCCTGCCAGTCTCTGTCAGTCCTGAGTGCAGCTCTCACCCTGGTCGTGTCTCCTACCTTTCATCTCTTCTTTGTCTTTCTGCTCACTCTCTTCTTCCTTCTCTTTACTTCTTTCCTTTTGCCCCTCCATTTCTCCTCTTCCTTTGCATGTTTCTCCATTAGATAAACCGATGGTATCTATTCTTTATTTTCTCTCTGCTTTTATTTCTCTTTCTTTCATCCATCTTTTCCCAAGATCACCAAAAACCAAGCCATATGCACCCCTTGCCTTACCAGCACACACCCTCCTGCTTTCCTTTAATTTATTTAATGACTTTGAGAAGGTGACTGCATCAGCTGCAGGCAAGTTTTTTAATAGCTACCAGGTGGCTGCCTGGGACATGGTCACCACTCATTGTTTTCCAAAGGAAAGTGGAGAGGCTTTGGAAGCAACGCAGACAGGATATGAAGGACGTGGGTGTTGCAACTGAAAGCCACCTCAATGCCCCATGTCCTCTGGCCCTAGATACCCTGTGATCACTTTCCCAGTAGCCCATCAACTTAGTGTCCTTCATTTAAACTGATCTGCATTCCTGCCCTCTCTACTACTGAGAAAGATTCTATAGGAGAAGATAGACCTGTTGGAATTTGGTTTTCAGAGAAGGGTGCAGGACATAGGACACAGCTTTAAAATGATGTAAAGGCCACAGATGGCTGCTTCTGTCCAAAAAGACAGGTGGCTTGATATCCTGTTCTTGCTGCAGCTATTTAATGGAGCCCAGGAAAGGACTCTCTCTCCACTGTGGCTCCAAGCACAGCTTGGACACCAGAGACCCCAATTTCAAATGGACTGCAATTTTCTCAGCATTCCATCTATTTCTCTCTGTTCTACAAGTTTCAGTATATGAAAAACTATAAATTGCTATGATAGCAGATATATATTTCTCAAGCAATTCCTCTCATCTGGGAGCTGTAGGAGAACCACTTGCACTCAAAGTAAGCAGCATTTAGGGTTGTCATTGTGGTTTAGTGCCTGTTTCTTGATGAATGCATGGTAAATAATTCACTGAAACCTGTTAAATAAATATTTTTATGTGGATCTTACTTGTATGCACCTGTGTGGGACTTTATATGCAAACAGTCTTCTAAATCTACCATTAGTAAAGTCTCCATGTGTGGTATAGCTGTTTCTCAGCAGAACAGGTGAAATCAAATGCTTCTTCCCTTGGAACACATGGCCAGGAGTGACTGGTGGTCATGAGGGCCATAGCATCCCCATGCCTGCCAGGGAAGCTCTGTAAGCTGTGATGGCTGGGACACCCCTCCAGTGGATCAATTCAGACGACCCAGCTGTGGCCAGGACACTGATAAACACTGACTAACACTAGAAGCCATAGTTTCTAATAGAATTTAGTTCCAAGCAAATGGGAATTAAAACCCCAGACTGCTAATACTGAAAAAGCCTCAGAGATAAGTCTACTGGTGAGCCAGAATTGCCAGAGAAGTAGGATGAGGTGCCCAAATTTGTATAGCCCAGGAGTCCAAGCATAGGGTCTCCCACTCTGGTGGTGTTTGCAGAGGTCATGAGCTCCCCTCAAAGCCCAGTGAAAACAGGTGGCCCTCCAATGAAACAACACTTAGGCCAAGTGCATGCAGCAGAGGCAACACCAGCATTTCAGGAGTGTGGAGATGAGTCAATGTGCCTACAAATCTTGCTCCTCACCTCTCTCCTTTCCAAGGTCCCTGCTAGTGCTCCTTCTGTGAGACTTGGGACCCTAGGAGAACCAGTGCTGAGTGCCTGTGACAGAAGCAGGCCATCCCCAGGGCAGGCAAGCAGCCCCAGTCTGTACTCTCTATTCTCCGGGCCTCTAGGCTGATCACTCAGCATAGACTATGTCTTCCTTGCCCTCTACTCTTTCTCCCCCTCTGCCCCTTCCTCCCTCCTCCTCTCACCCTGAGTGTCCATTCTTTGTGTAGCTCTTATTCTACAAGTTTTTGCTTAGTATCACTGCCTCCAGGAAACCTTCCTTATCTCCATAAGGCTATATCCAGTTCTCTACTATGACTCCATCAGCCTTTTACTCCTGCCCCTGTCATTGTAACACCAGAGTGTTTACTAGACCATAAAGTCCATGAAGGCAGGACTCTCCATCTTCACTGTTGTATTGTTAGCACATGACAGAAAATCTTTACATAGTAATTATTCAATAAACAAGGGTAGGAAAGGAGAAAAAGGGTACTAGAGGCCCCAGGTGAGGAGCTGGGTAGGAAGGCATTTAATATTCATGCATTTACCTAATGTACATAAAATCAGTTTGAAGCCAGCTTCCCTGATCAAAGGGGTGAGTACTAACCCTACTGATACAGGGCCTAGTGCCTGAATCATTTTTATTCCCCATCCTGAGGGAAAGAGGAGAGAGAGTGAAAACTGAAAGAAAGGATCACCTTCTCATTCAAGCAAGAACAGAAACCCCAGGCCCCAAAACCCCAAGACCAACAGGTCTAGACAGGGGTGATGAGTGTTAGGTTCTAAACGTCCCTGCAGAGACCACAGATTTTAGTTTCCTACCCTTCTGTGCTATCCCAGGCCCTAAGTTCTCTACACTAAAAGCTCACTTCTTCCCTTGTTTCTCTCCAGGATGGTTTCATTGGGTACATAGGCAAGAGGGTCAACAGGTAAAACAGAAAAGCCATGTCTACCAGAGACATTCACTTCTCCCAAAGTCAGTACCCTCAGGATCCCTCTGAATCACGGTTCCCGTGAAGATGCTACAAGTCTCTCCCAAAGAAGCTGCTGGCCTAGACCCAGAGCATAGGGGTTGGAGTCTGCTGCCCAGGGGGGAAACATACAAAAGAAATGAAGAGAAAGCAGCTAGAAGAGCATCTGGCAAAGTGGGTAAAAGACCATTTCTATACAATTAGCTGTGTGGCCTCAAGAGAATGAAATCTTGTGATCACAAGTCTAAATTTTCCCTTTGGACACAAGTTGGAGGTAGACGTGAGTTTGGGGAGAGCAAAACATGACTATGGTTCGACTATGGCCTTCCTGCTCTTTGCCTATCACAGATTTTCCCAAAATGTGTTCTCTGGCCTCTCTGGCTTCACCTCATCTGGGCCACTCCACCCCCCAAGGGATGATCAGTTTTACTTTACAAAGCTCAGGCTCCCATTTTATCCCATTAAAATGTAGATAACAAGAGCTGCTGGGATTATTAATGAGGTAATGAATGTAAAGTGCTAAGCATAGTGCCTGCTGCCAGGTAAGGGCTCATAGTTACAACCATCATAGCTTCTGAGGTCATTGTGATCTTTGCCACATCATTTCCATCACCTCCTCCACTACCTCCCCATCAACATCCTCACTGCCATTAAGATAGCTCTCAAAGGTCAGCTATCTTGGGGAAGGCTGTCAAGAAGGAAATCAGTCACCTTCCAATCCTAAACTCACAGATAAGGTCCAGAAAGATCCCATGACTTTTTCAGGATTATCCTATAAAACAATAGCATAGAGAGGACCAGAATTTAGTCTCCAGGTTTCCAGGCCCTGACTCATTTATCCTTGCTCCAACACACACATGGGTATTTAGGGTTTAAAGAAGCTAGAGAAGCAAGAGGTGGAAGCTATAATAAAGGAGGCAATTGACAGAAGGCACGCTTGCAAAAAGAAGGAAAGATTTCCAATCTCAGTAAGACAGACATCCCAAGCCCCTCCTCAGTTCCCTAGCCTCTCACAATTCCTCACCAGGAAGAATGACGAGGACATAAAGGTCTGATCATATGGCCAATTATATGAAGAAGGCCTCCACTTCCAGTGACCCTGATCCTTGGTTCTGTCCTCCATCCTCAATCTGCCCTTGAGCACACACCCACACTCTCACCTAGTGGCCTGTGCCCACATAACCACAGGCTCTGTGCTTAGGCCCAGAGGAGGGGGGAAGGGCAGTGATTTGGAGTCAGACTGACCTAGGTTTAAAACTTAGCCTTGCTATTCCCAACTGTGTGACCATGGATTTACATCTCTGTGAAATGGATGAAATAATAGTATCCACTTCAAGGAGTTATTGTAAGAAAAGCTAAAGGAGATGCATGCACGTAAAGCACTGAGATAAATAGCTGCATATACTACTCAGTACCCAGTCCAATCAGCTACCTGCCTGAAGGGAATTCCAGCTAAAATTAATATAGTACATGGGCATTCGCACACTGTTCTAAGCACTTCCTGTACACTTGCTTATTTAAACTTTACAATAAGCCCCACACACATGGCCATCACTTCATTTTATTGCTATTGGGCAAATACAAAATTTGAGGTATGAATAGATTAAATGACAGAGCAGAGCCAGAAGTTCTGCCTGCCCCAGCTGGAGAACTCCTCAAAGGATCAAAAATCAAATGCTTCCTGACTCCCAAATTCGAATTAAGGTATTTTAATTCAAATGGTTGCAAGTTCAAACATAAATTTCCTGTGAGTGTCATGGTGAAAAACAGAATCTCAGTTGCCAAGAAATAAACACCCCCTCTAACACATCTATCTCTACGATAGGGTAAGGTATCCCTCTTGAAAGGGCCATTTTACATTCAAGGTGAATACAATAAACTCCTGTTACTACAAGAAGGGCTTGATAGAACCTAAAGCAGCAAACTAGCTTTGAATAGGAGTCTGGCAGGTGACACTCCTGCAGAATGCCTGCTTTTGATTAGATTTACTTTATGGGAGGCAAGAACCTCGACCCTACTCCCCATGCCCATGCCCAGGAAGAGTTCTGGGAAAGGATACTTTCCTATGAAAATTCATTTAAATTCAGAGTTGAAGACTATTCTCACCTATTACGTAAGGATGCCTCTTCTCATCCCCATAAATACAACCTAGAATTTAGTTTCAAAGCAAATTTTTAAAATGAGTTCAGCTCCCTGTTATCTACTCAGAAATTCCTGGAACAATCTATAGCCAAATGCTAGAACAGGAGGCAAAAAATAAAATCAGCTGATGGGAGAGATACCAAAAGAGGTTCAGACAGGAGCCAGGCTCATACTCTTTGATTTAGAGCTGAGGGTCTGAACTGAGATCAGTAAACTCTCTGGAGAGTTGAAGAGATAACATCAGGCTTTTAAGATAGGGTTTTTCATGAGAACCATCAGATGAGAATGCCTCCTTTTTAATGATTTGAAAATGAAATTAATATTCCATGACATGATAAAAATAATTTCCTCCTGGTGCAATTTTATTTCAATAGGGGCAAAAAGAACTTTGAGGTACACTAATTATAATTTCACATATCCAAGCACAGAAGTAAGTGTCAGTGGTGCACATTATCATGCACAGTAAATCCAGTCCAGTCCAGCAATCATAGCATCCTGATTTAATTTTTAATGCTATTCCTCACCTGTTATCTCACGTGCTGAGCACCAAATGGCAGAGAACCTCCAGGTGCTATTTTAGCTCTCTGTATGCTTTAACTCTCACCCTGGGCACTTCCTCCACACAACTGAGTTGAAATCCCACCCCTAGGGACACACAATTCTAAAGTCAACGTTGCCAGCCTCAGTAGACATCCACAACCAGAGCTCTAAAGCCAACTGTCTACTCAACATTTTGGCTTGGAGAACTTATATGCACCTGTAATGGAACATGTCCAAACTGAATTAATGACCAGCCACCTACCCACCTGCTCACTCTGTACTGCTCCCAATCTTAATAAACTCTACTGTTGCTTGCTGAGTTTTTCTAGCAGGAAGCCTATAAGTCATCCTGTTCCACTTCTTTCCTCTCACTCCCACACTCAATCAATCCCTAAGCCTGTCAGTTGTACCTCCAAAATCATCTTTTCACTATCTCCGCTGCCAGTCCCCAAATTGGAGCAGCCACTATCTCACACCCGGACCAGATAGAAGCTTCCTAACTGGTTTTCCTTTAAAGAAAGAAAACTCTTGCCCAAGCCACTCTCCACTCAAGCCAGGATCATTTTGTTAAATTAAAAGTTTATGTCACCCCTTGCTTAAAACCTTTCAATGGCTTATTATTGACCTTAGAATACAGTCCCAAATGCTTAATAAGTTCTGCAGGATCTTGACCTGGCTTATTCCTTTAAGATCCCCTTCTACCACCACTCCTGATTACCATGTCTATTCCAAACACGTAGCTCAGTCTCAACACCTAACACTTTCGCACCTCCTGGAGCCTGTCAACTCCCTCCTACCACAGGGTTCATGCCCAGTCTCCTCAACTTGCTAGTTCTTACCATTCTTCATTTCTATGCTAAAATACTAGTTCCTCTGTGAAGCCATCTGAGACCTTATGTTTGAACACTATGCTATAAGCCCCCATTGCAATCTGTACATTTGGATGCATTTAACTTAGAATGTGTGTCCTTCATGCCAGCCTCCTCAGATGTGCATGTTCCATAGGGTTAGAGGCAAGGTTGGTCCAGTTTTATGTCTGCAGTGCCTGGAACAGTTGTCTGGCACATGGAAGATACACAAAACATGTGGCAAGAACCTGCCAATTTGATAATCCTAATCAGGTAGTGAGATAGATGGGGTGGAGGCTGCTAACTATTTTTACTGATAAAAAGGATGACACACATTACACTGAATCTGATTTTGCTTGAGTTACAAAGTAAATGAGTGGAAGACAGTCTAAAATCTGGGATCTTCACATTCAGGATGTTTATAAATTCGAGTTCATCACCCCAGTATCCTATCTTATGTCTGTAACTCTCTCTTCCAGAAATGCCATCCTGTACCCTCTCCCAGAGCTTAGATGAGAGAGGAAAGCAAGCCTAGAACCTTTCCCAGGATGGACTGGAGATTTCATTCAGCCACTGTCTTGAAGGGCCTGTACTACTAAGTAACAAATTCAAATCACAAAATCTTGGGTTTTCAGACCTGGAATGGCCTCAGGAATGACACATGAGTTTCCTTGCCTATAAAATGAAGGGTTGACTTATATTCTCATCTAAAAATTATGGGTGATATAAATCACAGAAATATTGTATGAATTAAACAATATACTTACCACTTTTAGTCTTTCCAGGTACACACACTCAAAGGGTTATAATCATTCCTTGATGTAAATAAAGTCCTTAGTGATACCTAGTTGCCATTACTCTTGCTGCTCAGAGTGTGGCTATGGCATCCCCTGGGAGCTGTACAAATAGAGATCTCAGGCACTACCCCAGATCTGCTGATCAGAATCTGCATTTTAAACCCTGGCTGGTGTGGATTGAGCTCCAGCATGTGAACCAAAGGGTCACAGGTTGGATTCTCAGTCATGGCACATGCCTGGGTAGTGGGCCAGGTCCCCTGTAGGGGACAGATGAGAAGCAACCACACATTGATGTTTCCCTCCCTCTTTCTCCATCCTTTCCCCTCTCTCTAAAAATATAAATAAATAAAAATCTCTAAAAAAAAGAATCTGCATTTTAATGAGATACCCAGTTGATGTGTGACCTGTGCTCCAGCATCCAAAGCTTCTCAACATCACACCCAGACCCTTTACCACCTATCTGTTGCCTGTCTTCTTAACCTTGTCACCATTCCCCTCCTGAGCCCCATGTTCCAGATTTTCCCGATGAGTCACATTTCCGGGACATACCAGCTCTCTGCCCAAGATGAAATCCTGGAAACTTCTACCAGCAGCTTAAGTATCCTTGCCAATGGGAAAGGCTTCTTGAAGCCTTTCAAAGAAAAGGAACCTCCCCAGACCTCATACTTGCTTCCATGACAGCACAACCATACTATTTTAATGATGAACTTCCATGCCTGGCTTACTGCCAGCACCTGAAGAGCAAGGCCATGTCCCAGCCAGCAACCCAGGGCACAGTAGGGTCTCAATACACATTTACTGGAAAAAAAAACCTTATTAATAAATATACAAAAGTCCCATCCTGAATTTCTGACTAAACTGAAGGCTGACTGCTTTGAGTATATGAGGGAGGACCTCCCAAAAATCTAGAATTATTTTTTAGAGGGTCGGCCACTTGTAGTACAGGCTTTCCCTGCTGGGTGAGCATTCTCATTGTTGTAAGAGGCTGCATTCAGCTTCAATGAATTTTTTTGAAAACTCTTTCAGTGCATTTGCCCATTTCATGATGGGTGATTTATGAGCAAAGCTGTCCACACTGCCCTGAGTATTTAGCAGTTTTTGACCAAAAATGGTGTACCCACCATGCCCTGCCTCCGTATTCATCTGATCTTGTCCCCAGTGACTTATTTTTTCTTCTCCAGATAAAAAAAGCCCTCAAAGAGAATTGTTTTACCAATGTGGAAGAGTTAAAACAAAATATGGCAGAAGCACTAAAAGGCATCAGAACTGACAAGTTTAAAAACTGTTTTGAGCAGTGAAACAAATGCCTTGATAGATGTTTTGCATCAAATGGAGATTACTTTGAAGGTGACTGAAGTTTAAACATGTAAGAATAATACAATTTTTAATAAATAAATTCAATTTTTGGTCCCCCTTTGTACCTACACACAAACACAAAAAAGGATGAAGAAAGATACAGAAGATGGCATAGCACCTTCAAGCAAAATAGTCCAACCCAGCAAAGGTGGACTGGAATACCAAGTCCAGCTGAAGCCTCTGGGCATCAGCTCTGGAAACTCTGAAACTCCTCTGGGAATGCATGTTTCCCCAGGCAGGGCTCTAGCTGAGTGTGGCACTGGCAGGAGTATAGGCTGTGAGATGGATCTGAGGGACGTGATGAAAAGCCCAAAGTACAACAGCAAAACCCCTTTAGCATGTTTCTGCGTAGGCCAGAGCCAGCACAGCCAGACACCCTTCTTCACTTGATCATAGGCTGTCACACTTGGTTTTGAATTACCCCCCAAACTATGGATAAGGAAAGGAAAGGAAAGTCCAGAGCTGGCAAGAAACTCACCCGAGTCATTCAGCTGGCCAGCTACTAGGAGAGGATCAGGGCCCAAGCCAGACCCTTTTCTCCTTTCCCAAGGTCAAGTCTCTTTTTTTCAAGTCTAATGTTTATGACTCATACTGCGCTAGGCACTAAAGTCCTGGTTTAGAAGATAGAACTGTGTAGTGAGGGTGGTTTTAGAATCAGGACCCCATGGCTGATAACTGGGATCCTTCACTGACTAGTTGTGTGACTCTGAAGGGCAAGTTACTTAACTGTCTTATTTTCTTTGATTGCAAAATTGGAAAATTAGTATCCTCCTTACAAGATGATTAGAACATAAAATGAGATTGTATGTCAATACTTGACATGTTGCTATTCAATACATGTTATTTCCCTTCCTCCGTTTCCTAGGATTCTGGGTTGGAGGGGAAGACAAAGTAGTGGCAGTGTGCACTCCATAGCCTTTGGGTTGCACTACTGTAGTAGCAGGGTGCCTGTGATTTGACTCAATTCTGACACTATGTACCTGAAGACAGCATCAGATCCCACAGGTTAAGGCCTCAGTCCCCCCTTTACCCTAACTTTAGATGCCAGCTGCAAGCTCAGGTGCTTCTGACTGACAGGCTGTAGACGGGAAGTTCCAAACCCCCACCTTGGGTTCAAGTAGTCAGCAGAGTGGCTTACATAACTCAGAGAAACATTTTACATACTAGATTACCAGTTTATCATAAAAAGATGTAATTTCGGAAAAGCCACATGAAAGAGATGCCAAGCATGGGGAAAGAATGTAGAGCTTCCGTGTTCTCTCTGGGTGCTACTCTCCCCGCACGTCTACATGTTCACCCACCTAGAAACTCTCCAAACCCAGGCCTTTTTGGTTTTTATGGAGACTTCATTTACATAGGTATAATTGATCAAATTATTGGCCATTGGTGGTTGGACTCAATCTATAGCAGCCTATCTTCCCTTTTCTGAGGTTGTGGCTGAGAGGAGGTAGGGACTGAAACTTCAGGCACTCTAATCACATAGTTGGTTCTCCTGGCAACCAATCCCCATTCAGAGGTGATCTTTGAAAGCAACCTCATTAACATAACAAAAGACAGCTTGATTGCCCTCATCACTAAGAAATTCCAAAGGTTTTTAGGAGCTCTATGCTAGAAATGGGGATAAGACCAAATATATATTTCTTATTATAAGTCACAATATCACAGATGGTAGAGTAGCTATCAGGTTTTGTGCCTGCCTAGAATGAAATTCTCCCTTCCACTAGTAAGAGCACCCTGATAGTTCTTTGGGGAACTACCTTCCCTGCCTCAATCCCTGAAGATTGAGGTTGGCTCCACTCTCCACCCCCCAAATGTAGTTACGTAATGGAGTGGATAGTCAGAATCACAGTGGCTGATTCAGTGATGAGCATGGGACCCAGCCAGGCCAACCTGGGACATTTGCTGGAACCACTGGAAAAGAAATACTCTGCTGATTGTTCCATAGCAGGAAAAGAGCCTGTGAGTCAGTGGCTATGTCTGCCCCAAAATGGGACAGCCTTCCTTGAAATTGATGCTAATGCAAAGAAGAGACTTTTACATAATCCCAATTATACAAATGGCTTTAATTTAGTGATCTGCAGAAGTTCTCCAAGTCTCCTAAAGTAACACCATTCAGTCTCTCAGGTATAACCTGAACCCCTCCTTCTGTAAATAAACACTTTCTTTTGCCCATTTGATATAAAAGAGAGTGGGAGCCATGACTGGTCTCCACCACAGGTACCAATGGGACTTTACCCACCTGAAGCCTGATACCTTGTCTTTCTCTTTATTGACTAAAGCAACCCATAGGAAATAAGTATAGATTTCTCTTGGAAATGTTATGCTTATTTACTTGTTTCCCGTTGTAAAAAAAAC
This sequence comes from Artibeus jamaicensis, assembly GCF_021234435.1. Classification (NCBI taxonomy): domain Eukaryota; kingdom Metazoa; phylum Chordata; class Mammalia; order Chiroptera; family Phyllostomidae; genus Artibeus; species Artibeus jamaicensis. Next base: position 354,445 of record NW_026521249.1, on the reverse strand, counting down.
AAAAGCAGCTAAACTTTCTCTTCTCTCATGCAAGGTATTTTTGGATGTAGAGCTTGGAGTTAAAAGGGCTACCAGAGGTCATTCCAGTGGAGACTTGTTTGTTGATCAGTGAGAAAACAGGGCGAATGCTGAGTCCAACACCTTCATAGCTACGTCTCTGACTTCCAGGTCAGTGCCTACCCTCCACCCCGTAATATTTTTAAAAATATCAATTGATCTGCAATGACCTTGCACACTCACAATCAAAAAGATTTATGGGTTGATTTAAATATGGAGTACTTATCAAAATGCCTCTCGAGAAAGCACTACAGCCTTAGATTCATGTCCAAGTCCTGTGCTAACCAGCTGTGAGGCCCTTAAGGATGTCATTTAAGTATTTACGATATTTTCTTCACTAATAGAATAGAGGTTGGATCGAGAGGATCATAAAAGGTCAAAAATTTAGTAAACCCCAGGCAGATCATGGACAGCAGGAAAACTGACCACTGCATCAGCACCACCTGGGAATAGAAATTCGTCCCAATACTGGACTCAGAAGGTGAATGTCTTCAGAGAGATGCAGGAAAAGAGGGGAATAGGAGCTCTGCAAAGCTGTGTACTATAAGCAGGGCTCCTTTAAATTTTTCTTACACGAGGCCTTAGTGCTCTTGTATTTGCCTTTTTAAATCTTGTTAAAACTGGCACACACTTGATTGTTTGCATTTGTACAAATAGCCTAAGGTGATCTTGATTTACAACACTTGTATCAACTTATTTATTATTAGCTCCCTCTTTTTACTTTCAAAGTTGTTCCAGAATCAACAAGGGACTCACTGAGAATATATAAAACATTCCTACAAAACAACAAGGTAAAGGCAGATAATCCAGTAGTAAAAAGATGTAAAAAAGACTTGAACAGGCACTTCACCAAAGAGACTATCCAGATGCAAGGATGTTCAACATCATGAAGCTTCAGGGAAACACACATTAAAACTATAATGTGATATTATCACAAATTCACAAGGATAGCTAAAATAAAAATGCATAAAACAAAAAACATGTATGGGCAAGGATATGGAGCAACTGGAATGCTCACACTGTCACTGCTGTTGGGAGTGTAAATTGGTCCAAGTACTTTGGAAAAGGATTTGGAAGTCTCCACTAAATCTGCACATATATATAACCTATGACCTAGCAATTCCATTCCGAGGTGCATACCCACAGAAATGCATAAAGTATGTCCACCTAAATACATGTCACATACGTGAATAGCAACTTGTGTCTATAAAAGTCCCAAACTGAAAACTGCTGAAAAGCTCCTTAATGGTAGAATATGTAGATAAATTGTGAAATATTTGCACAGTGAGATACTGTATATTACATACAGCAGTGAGAATCCACAGGATACAACTGCACCCTAAATATGAGTGAATCTTGAAAACATAGTGTTGCGTGAAGAAGGCAGACAAAAAATTATATACTATATGATTCTGTACATACAAAATATGAGAACAGGAAAAGTTAATATATAGCGTTAGAAGTTAGGATAATGGTTATTCTTAGGATATTAAGTGCAAAAGGACTAAAGGAGATTTGGGTGTACTGATAATATTCTATTTCTTAACCTGCTTATGTGAAATGTTTAAGCTATAAACTTGCAATGTGTGTACTTTCCAGTATGTATGTTATACTTATAAAAAATTCAAAACATTTTTAAATATTCTAGCATGGGCAATAAATGTCATGGTCACTGTTATGGATTGAATTATGCCCCCCAAAATTCATATGTTCAAGCCCCAAACCTCAGTACCTGAGAATGTGACAGTACTTGGAGATAGAGTCTTTAAAAGGTAATTAAGTTAAAATGGGTTCATTAGAGTGGGCCCTATTCCAATATTACCAGGATGAAGACAAGACAGCCAGAGAAACAACCATGTGAGGACATAGTGAGAAGGTAGCTATCTGCAAGCCACAGAAAAAGTCCTTAGAAGAAACCAAACCTGCTGACCTCTTGATCTTGGACTTCTGGTCTCTAGAATTGTGAGAAAGTAAATGTTTGTTATTTGAGCCGCCCAGTCTATAGTACTTTGTTATGGTGGCCCTAGCACACTTATAGTCATGCTCAATATTCTTAGAAGCTCCTTTCACTCATAGTATTGAGATATAAATGAAGCTCTTTCTGGGAGGTAGAAGAGGCTTGGGTTGCCATGGATGGAGGTTGGGAGAGGGCTGTTTTTCTTCCCCAGCACCAGCAACCAGGCTGCTTCTGGCTTTCCCCTTATCCTAGACTTTTTCCTAGATGAAGTAGAAACGATCAAGTCTCCTTCCCAAAACAATTGTTGGCTTCCTGTGTTTAAAGCAATCACATCAGTAAGATCTATGGGATTTTTGCTTGAATAATCACAGACATTTTTAAAGCTAGAAGGAACAACAAAGGTCATCTCATTCGACCATCTCATTTTATGGAGGAAAGCAAGGTCCAGAGAAGCTAGGAGGTTTACCCAAAGTCACACAGCTAGTTCATGATGGCAAAGCCAGGACTAAATCTGCCCTTGAGCCCCAATTCCCAGACCAGGGCTTGTGTACTGGATCATTCTTGGCTTTCTCTCTTTGGTGGGTGGAATGAAGAAGAGGTGTGGAGGGAATATTTCAGCTTCCTTTAGAAGGTTTAACTTTTCCCCACCTTTTGAAGCAGCACCTACACAACTTTATTATCCCCCATGTTCCTCCCTACTCTCCCTGCTCTGCCATCTGTTACTTACTCTTCCCTTTCTTCCCCTTCAAGATTTCCTGGTAGTGTCTGGCGCCTGGAGTCCAGGGTGCTGGGTTCTTCTACCTGTGTAACTTCAGACAAGTCACTGAAAGTCTGTGCTGAGTCTTTCTCATCTGCCCAACAAGCACCTGCTGCCTTCTGGGTGTTCGGCCAAGCCTTTCAGAGGACTCTTCCAGACAGGAGTCCTCCTTGCCCAGTGGGGACCATGGGTAGCCTGTGAGCATGATCAGAGCTGGGTGAACAAGTGGCCCTTTTATCTCCAGCCTGAGTTCTGAGATATGACCACTGTAACACCAGCGCTCCATGGAAAGGGCCAGAAACAACAAGAAACCTTCTTATTTAGGATAAGGAAACCAAAAAGCCACATTGGATTGACCAGTCCACAGTTCAGTGTGGGTGTTTACAAATTCAACTCTCACGAAAACCTTGGAAGCCCAGCATCATTCAATCCACTTAGACAGAAACATAGCCTTGTCTGAAGAGCCAGGGGTTTAATCCTGGGTCTTTCTGCCTCTACCATCCTCACCCCTTCTGCTGCATCCCAACTTCCCTACTGTCACCTCAGAATGGAAGCTTGGCAAGTATTAGAGTAGATGGGCCCTGTGCCCAGGTTATAGTGACTTCTCAGGTACTGCCTGTCCCATAAAGAGCAGGCAATGGTGATGACAAAATAGCTTCCTCTGAATGACTCAATCAGACAACAAAATATAGCAGTGCTTTAGTCAAAATGTAAGGCTAGCCCTCTGTGCTTGGTATGTTCAGATCTTGGGCACCAGCTGCTTTAGACATGAACACAGGGAACTCTAAGTTTAAAGTCAAAGCCCTCCACAGCAACACCATGACACCCTTCTTTCTTTGTTAGCCTTCCCTTTGAGAGGCACTTCAGTAATGAGCTAAGGGAATTTATTCAAGCCTAGGAACCAGTTTTCAGCCAGCCAGCTCCAGACCTGACTTGGGAACTTGGAAATCTTTGAGGGGCAGCTTGGACAAGGGCTCTGGGTCCAGAGGAAAATCACTCAAGCAGCAAAGATATACAGTAGGCCTTCCCAGTTTTTCCTGGAGAGCAGGCATATAAACTATAAAGGCTGTGGCTTAATGAATTCAATATGATGCACTGGTGATGAAAAGAGAAAGAAAAAGAGAAGGGTGAGGGAAGTGTTTGGATCCCAGAAGACACTGTAGAGTGGGCAGGAAAGACTTCTTGTAGAAGCAGGAATCCTCATTCCAGGCTATCCCTGGCTGATACACAACAACTGATCCTATCCAGGGGGAAAGAGGGACTCTGAGCTACATGGGTCCCACAGGAGGTGAGGTATGGGCACTGTAGGGCAGTGTTTGCAGTGAGCCTGGGGACAGCAAAACCTTTGAGTTTCATAGTCTCAGAAAATTTCAGTGGAGAAAGAGGGTAGTAGGGAAGGTGGAAGATGTTTGAGTGGACAGTGGAGTCCCCTTCCCCTACCTGGAATGTCCCTTACACAACAGTCATACATCAAAAGATATTGCGGAACCCTGGCACAGAGCATCAGAAGCCATCCTGAGAAGACCTCCAGTGTGGGCTTACTCATCTGAGGGCCTGCTGCTGGTATTTTTGGACCTCCTGTCTCAGGACAGAACTGTGTTGTTGGGGAAGGAATACTGCATAGGACAGCCGGTCACCAACTACCCAGCATCTGGAAAACTCTGCTAGAAATGTCCAGCTGGACAAATGGCCCCTAGGTGCCAAGTGCTCAAAGGTTTCTAAAGCCCCAGGACATAGGTGGTGGCTGGCTCAGAAGGCCCAGAGCAGGACCACATGCATAGGCCCCCAGTGTCCTCTCCAGACAGTGGGACTGATATTGTAGAGTCTAAAGTAAGCAGAAGTTGCCCCTGTCATAAAACAACATGAGAACTCAGGTAGACAGCAGGACATGGTTCTCTGATGACAAGGGCAAAGCTCCATCAAGCCAGATCAAGGGTGGCAATGACAGCACGTGGTCCAGTCATTCATTCATTCAAAACCTATTGGTGCCAGGCACAGCTTGCCCCCTTCCTGCCCAACCCAGGGACATGGGAATCTGGCCCATGTAGAGGGTGGGTGGGAGAGCAGGGCATCTGGTGAATAGCCAGTGGAAGGATAAGAGGGCAAGAATGCCAAGGTTATAGTGTGATGGCAAGGGAGTCGTGAATCACACTCAGAGGGGAAAGGAACTGGTCCCTTCCCTCCCCTCCCACCAGATAAGACTTTGGCCACACGATAGGTTCTTAGGAGCTCCTGGTCTCCCTTGGACAAGGCATGGGTACTGAAGGCTGCTGGAGTCTATAAGAGAGCAGGCTCAGAACTGAGGTGATTGAACAGCTAAGACATCAAAACTGATGAGCCCTGGGGGCTCATGCTGAGCTCTTCTCCCTCTCACCTGTGTACCTCTGGCTGGGTTTCTTAAACTCTGTTTCTCTCATCTGTAAAATGGGGCCATTGGCTGCCACAAGGGTTTATTACTTAGAGGCTGGAGGTGAGGTTAGTTGCCCCTCCCTGCTGGAACCATGTGGGGGTGCCAGTGGCCTGGAAACCAGCTCCATCTCACACTAGTGAAGTCCGAGAGAAACCTGCTGCAGGGACATTATACTCACAGGTGCCAGATCTTTCACTGGATTTCTCAGCGACCCAGCCCACTGCCTAAAATTGCTGTCACATGCGTACCAATCCCCTGTAAGAAGGCCCTGAGCCCTGCATGTTAGAGAGTTCATGTGTGCCCTCTCATGACCTTGTGCCTGGTTGAATTGGCCTCAAGTCCAGAAGACAGTGTACTGGACTTCAGAAGCTGCATTAGGAACCCAGCACCCTAGAAAAATATTTGGTTGGATGCAGCAGCCAGCATCTCAGAACAGAAGCAGATGACGTAAATGCTGCGAGAGGCCTGTGGGCTGGAAGCCCCTTTTCCAGGTCAGAATGAGGAGTCTGAATAGGCACTCTGGCTGTCACACCACCAGAGTGCAGCCCTTTGGCTGCAACACTGGTAGACTCCCAGGGAGCCTCACAGGCATCTTGGATTCCTGCCCCAAACCAAAGAGACACACAAATCAGGGTCTTCTTGGTCCCCACATACTGGTCCCAGGGGTTGCTGGTACCCTTGGCCTTCCTCCCGCTTTCTAAATTTCTGTGGTTCCATGAGAACTGCAGTGGCCTTGGCAGACAGCTTGGTATAGAGTGAAGCTGGCCATTACAGGCATTACAAAGCTGGGTGAGGGTGATGCTAAAAAAAGAAATAGAGGAGGATGGAGTGGGTGAGTCATGATCACCCAGACTGCAGAGTCTGGGCCCAACCCCCATAACCCAACCAGCAGGCCACTCAGGTGGAGAGGGGGCTCTGTGCTCCCCTTGCTCTGGAATGGTGCATTCCCTTCCTCAGTGCCCTAGCCCATGCCAGCTCCTTCTTTGCCAGAGGGGGCCTCAATTTCCCTGGATTCCTTGCTACCCACACATGAACTGGCTGTGCACTTAACACTTCTTTACTCTTTATCCTCATTTAGTCATAATAGAAGCTGTGTTCTCAATCTACTGTCACATTTATGATCCAAAAAGCCCTAATTTCCTGCAATAATCCTAAGTGACAATTCAAGGCTAAATGTACTTTAATGTTTTGTAATGCTTCTAAAGCAACATCTTGAAATGATAATACAGTCCCTGAAATTACTAGTCTGAGTTAAAGAGGGAATGAACAACTTGAAAACTAAACAAAATGGAGCATATTGATCCCAGGCTGAAATGATGAGGTTCAGCAAATTTCAGGGATGTAAATGGAAGAATCTGGGGTGACCTTTGTTGGGTAGCAGATGGCCTGGCTGGTGGAACAGACGTGTAACTCAGGGAATGCCTTCTTTTTCCACCTTCCCTATTAATTGAGGAGGAGACAGCCAGAATCTTCTCACCTGAATTTTCCCAGAGTAAGAAAAGGAGGGGCACGTCTGAGGGAAACAAAACCCTCAGACCAAGGACAAGCATTTTAAAGAACCACAGTAGGCAGAGAAAGAGGCAGCACTGGGTCAGAGAGAGCCTCCTTCTGATGTCCAGAGGCGATTCTCTAAAATTGCTTCCAGTTTTGTTAAGGCTTACACTCTGCCTTTGTCTCACTGAATCCCAGCATTACTCATTAGCAGCAGATGAGGACCCTGAGGCTCAGACAGGTTAAGAGATTTATCTAAATTCACAGATTATAAACTGTGTGGACTGTGTTTGAACTCGGACCAAGGTTCAAAGTTTATACTCTTATTTAACAGCAAAGAAAGCCTAAATGCTTAAAAAGTACCTACATATAACAAGCTTTTTATTAACAATAGTCCATAGGTCAAATTAAAAGATAAACTGGGGAAAATCCTATACATATGACAAATGAATGCCCCAAAAAGAGCTCATGGAAATGAATAGAATTCTGGTCAAGATGGAGGCATAGATAAACATGGCTGCCCCCTTGTACAACCACAGCAAAATTAAAGCTAAACTATAGAACAGATATCACTCAGAACCATCAGAAAATTGAGCTGTATGGAAGTCTGACAACTAAGGAATTAAAGAAACCACATATATTCATTCAAGTAGGAAGGACAGAGGGGTGGTGATGTGAAACAGACTGGTCCCAAACCCATGTGCGGTGGATGTAAAATAGCGGGATATCTCGGGAGTGAGGGATCCCAGCCCACACCAGACCACCCAGCCCAGGGTTCCAGTGTCAGAAATATAAGTCCCCATAACTTCTGGCTGTAAAAACCAGTGGAGATTGTGTTGGCAGAAGAAACTGCAAGATTCTCAAGTATCTCCTCTTTAAGGGTCTTTCAGTGCACATGGACTTACCCAGACTCACTCCCTCTGAGCTCCAGCAACAGGGAAGCACCTTGAAGGACACCAGTGGCACATGGGGAGAACCTAAAGTGTCTGGCATCAAGGCAAGAGTTGAAAAACAGCTTCCTCCCAGACAGAACTGCAGACAGTGGTCTTTGTACCCTTTCTGAGCCCTCTATCACACACAGCCATAGTGCAGTGGCACAATATCTGAATATCCATCAATCTGGCTTGTACAGTAAGCCCTGCCCTGATGATTACCTAAGGGTCTGCCCTATCCAACTGATGGGCCCACCCAAACTGGTAGCAGTGGATTTTCCATATGAAGGGCTGGGCTAGGCACAGGCTTCAGACCTTTCTAAATTTGCTCAAACAAGCAATAGCTGATCCTAGCCCCATACCTCTCCCTGAGTGGTCCTAGGCCCTGCACTAGCAGCAGACCTCTGCAAATTGCTTCATAGTTTATGCTAAGGGGGCCCCAAGCAGAACACAGGTAAGGGTTGACCTTGGCCTGCACCACCCAAGAAATCCCAGAGCCTGCACACTCAGCGGACAGTTACACACTACTTTAGAGCACCACACAACTACCTCCACAAAACACAGAAGGAGGTGGTTGTGGCCAGGGGTCATGGCCAGTCCAGCCAGTTGTCTGGACTTGGTAAATCCTTTCCATTGATCTGCTGACAGCAATCAAGACTCAACTACAAGAGGAGAGAGTACTCAGCCCACACAGAGGGTGCACCTTGGCACCCAACTTGGGAGATAGGAGAGGCTATGCCACTGGACCCTACAGCATACCCACCAAGGTCATGCTACCACAACACAGAGTCAAAGCAGCTGTACTGAATATGCAGAAACAAACACAGGGAAGCTGCCAAAATGAGGAGACAAGGAAATATGGGCCAAATGAAAGAACAAAAACTCTGGAAAAAGAACTAAACAAAATGAGAAAACAAGGTATCAGATGCAGAGTTCAAAACACTAGTTCTAAGAATGTTCAAGGAATTCAGTGGGTACTTCAACAGCATAAAATGATCCAATCATAAGTGAAGGAGACACTAATTTAAATAAAGAACAATTTACAAGGAATCAACAGCTGAGTGGATGAAGCCAAGACTCAATCAATGATTTGGAACATAAGGAAGAAAAATACAACTTGTCGGTATAGCAAGAAGAAATAAGAATCCAAAAAATTGAGGATAATGTAAGAAGCCACTAGGACAATCTCAAAGGTTACAACATTTGCATGAGAGGGGTGCCAGAAGGACAAGAGAAAGAGCAAGAAATTTGAAACCTATTTGAAAAAAATAATAAAAGAAAATTTCCCTAATTTAGTGAAGGAAATAGACATACAAGTCCAGGAAGCGCAGAGAATCCCAAACAAGGTGGATGCAAAGAGAATCACACCACAACACATAATAACTAAAATGCCAAAGATTAAAAATAAAGGGAAATTCTTAAAAGCAGCAAGAGAAAAGCAGTTAGTTAGCTACAGGAGAGTTCCCCCAAGACTGTCAGCTGATTTCTCAAAAGAAACTTTACATGCTAGAAGGGACTGGCAAGAGACATTTAAAGTGATAAAAAGCAAGAACCTACAACCTAGAATACTTTATACAGCAAAGATATCATATACAGAAAGTGCTTCCCAGATAGGGTAAAGCTAAAGGAGTTCATTCATCACAAACTATTATTATATGAAATGTCAAAGGGATTTATTTAAGGAAAAGAAGATCAAAACTATGAACATTAAAATGTCAATAAATACCTATCAACAACTGAACCTAAAAAAACAAAGTCAGAAGCAGAATGGAAATTGAATCATAGATATGGAGTTCATTGGGATGGTGGCCAGTGAGGAGGAGCATCTAGGGGAATGAGGAAAAAGGTTCAGGGATTAAGACGTACAAATTGGTAGTTACAGAATAGGCGGGGGGATGTTAAGAGCAAGTACAGGAAATGAAGTTGCCAAAGAATTTACATGCATGACCCATGGACATGAACTAATAGGGGGTATTGCTGGAGGGAGTGGGGGGGTTGGGTGGAGGAAGGCAGAGGGAAAAATTGGGACAACTGTACTAGCATAATAAATTAAATAAATAGTCAAATAAAAATAAATAATTTAAAAAAAGAGAAATCAATAGAAAAAATCTAAAAATTCTAAAGGGAAATAGACAAAAGGCATAAAACAGGCAATACTAATGGCAATAAATATAAAAAATAATTCACTTTACCAATTCATGAAAGAAATGTAAGTCAAAACAGCAATTAAATCTCATCTCCACTTTTCATAATAGCAGAAGTTTTAAAGACTGGTGATATACAGTATTGGTGAAATTTGAGCATGGAAGTGAAGAGAAGCAACCCCTTTCATGGTTTAAAGAGAAAACCTGCTTACCCCCTTGAAGGTAGTTTGTAATATCCTACAAAATCCTGGGGCATGTACTATTTTTCCAGGAACACCATCTGTTAGGACTCCAAGCCACAAAAATATCTACTTATTTGTGCAAATATTTCAATACAAGAAAGTTCATACCAGAAAAAATTATTATAACCCAAGTATCCATCAACAAAACATATGCAGCAATTATGGTACATCTATTAATAGCTGTTAAAACAATGATACAATTTTGTATGCACTGAAATAGACCCAAAGCTACCTAGCACTGTTAAGTGGAAAATGAAATCCACAAACCATATGCATAGTATGACTTTATTATTGAGAAAAAAATTGTGTCTATGTGTCTGTTGTGCATTAGTGTTGTGTACAGAAACCTCTGGAAGAAGAGGTATCAGACTGAACAGTGGACACCACCGGGCAGTGGAACTGGGAAAAGGAAAGGAGGTTTCAATTTCCACTTCAATGCTGCATACTCATATGAACTCTGATTCTTTAAAACAACTTTATTGTAAAAAAAAAAAAACAGCATTGTCTAGGAAGCTGGTAAAAAAAAAAATTCCAGATATATGCCTGGCATAATTGGAACATTGCAGAGAGGTACAGAGCAAGCCTGCAGGAGCTCAAACTGGATGAGAAACAGCCTTCAGAGAAAACCCTACAATAGGAGATCCTATAAAACTGGAAGAATAAAGACCACGGCAAAGCAGAACTATTCATTTTGCAGAAGGTAAGGGCAGGGGGATTGAAAGGCTGAAGAGAGTTTCTTAGAAAAGGTATGCTTCCGATGGGCATTGGGGAAGAAGTATTTTTCTGGTTGAAAAAGAGGAAAGAGATGTCCAGGTCAGGGGGACATGAGCTAGGCACTGAGAGACTGTAGAGTGCCAGGTAGATGGAAGGTGCAAACAGGTGTACTGGGTTAACCCCAAAGGAATCCATGGAGGTTCATTGAGCCCAGTACATTCCTCTCTGGTCCAGACTTAGAGCTAGAGTCATACTTAAAGCCTGCTATGAACCGGTCAAATTAGAGAGTGGGGTTTCTGAGAGCTCCCTTTGTATTACCTTCAAAATCTTTTTTCTATACTCCTTTCTAAAGGCCCTGGGCTCCTTCTTGCCTTTCCCTACACTCAAACCCCAGCCACTGAGACACTCAATAACTTTACTTGGTAGATGCCCTCTTGAGTGTAATGATGGCTCAATGAGTACAGAATGCCAGGGTAGCAGACAGATCTGAACCAAACCATGGCTCTACCTCTTCCTGGCTGGGGAAAGAGCAACCTCTGATAGTCTGTTTGCTCATCTGAAAATTGGAATAATATCACTAACCTCACAGGATTATTGAGAGAATGATAAATAACAGTCAAGGGCAGACCTAGCTTAGAACCCAGCTTATATTGAACTCTCAACAAGTAGTAGCACTTGTGGGGATAAATATGGACAGATACAACAGTTTCAGAGTTAAGTAGAAAGATCAAAGGGAAAGTTTTGGAAGGGAGGGACTCTGCATTCCTGTGACTCTCACCATGGTTACTTAATCTGTGTTGAAGGATCACCTGCTTAAAATGGTTGGCTCAAAACCAGGGCTAGGACTGGGGTTAGACAAATGAGGTGCCTAGGACACACACCCTCTCTGGGCTGTATAAGTGCAGAGTCAGCATCTCAGAGTGAGCCTCTCCTTACATTTTCTATCATAGGTGCCTAGCTTGCCTTACCATGGTCCTGGTCCAGGTTAAAACAGTGGTTTAGAAGTGAACATCTAACAAGCAGAAATTACATTAAGTACAGATGTTGCTTCAGGGGAAAGCAACCCACAGATCTCCATAGATGGATGGCTGTGTTTCTCTAGGGATGAGAATAGAGAGGGATGAGTGAAGTTGCAATTCATGACTTACCAGTCCTCCAGCAAGAATTCGCATTTACAAGGACCTGATCTCACTGGTTCATTGGCCCTACCCCTCACCCTGCAATTCCCTAGTCAGCTGGCATTAACACACCCAAACCCACTATCTCATAAAGCAGACTCTGCCAGGAGCTGCCCCACTGTCTGGCCCATCTGGGGGAGGTGGAGCTAAGTTTTCAGACTGAAAAGCAATGTGTAGTGAGGCCTTCTAGAAAGGCACATAAGTTGAAGATAGCACCAAAGATGGGGCAGGCCTTCAGGTAAAGCTGAAGGAAGGAAAGTCACCTGTCTATTGGAGATGAGGGATTCTAGAGAAGTACCCTGAACGGCTTCCTTATCTTTTCAAATATGCAGCTCTCTGGGTTGTAAGCTCATGGCTGAGTTGTCACAGGTCTTGATGACAGATCACAAAACATAGGTCTTTCCCAAACTCTTTCCTGGTCCCTGCTGATGCAATTAAATACACAGGGTCTGATATATAACTCAAATTTTGAAAGAGCAAAGCAACAGATTGGGGTGGGGGAAGGGCAACTGATGAAGGTTGGGACAGGAAGAGATAGATGTAGGGGTGCAGGGAGAGGTGCCAAGATGAAAAGCAAACTTTAATTCTGGGAAGAAAATAACACTGAAGACTGTAAAAAAATAAGATAAGTCATCTTAATTCTTAGAGCAAGGAAAGTATCTAGCCTGAGTTTTCTGGAGTTTATGATTATCATTTAAGAAAGCTGCCCAGGACACTGAAATTCTGGAAGGGTGGAGAAAGATGAGAGAATTGTCAGAGTAGCTTCTGGGCAAAGTGAAATCCACCATGAACTAAGGCATTAGTTTTGGATTTAGGCTTATAATTCTGCAGACTGAGTATCACAAGTTGCTACCCAAGTCATTCTGTATGGACCTCAGTTTCATGTTGCAAGGACCATTCATCAACCAGTTCATTCATTTACTCATTCACTCTTTCAAACCTCTGTTAGGTGTCTGTTAAGAAGCAAACACTGTGTGAAACACTAGGAATACAAGCATAAAAAATAGATTTTTACCCTTGAGGACATCATCATCTAGAGGAAAAGACAAAAAACTCAACAACTTTAATGGACCCTGATAATGATGAGGGCCATGCTTCAGTATGTAAATGAGGAGGAGGAGGGTGAAGACAAGGATTAAGATAAGGATGATGATAAGCTAATGTTTATGCTATGCTTGTGCTATGCCCAGCACTGTGGTAAGTAATGGTAATACAGTAATGAGCATTGTAGCATCTCTGATCTGGAAGGGTTTATAGTTCACAAGAGGAGACAAACTCATAAACAAGCAATTTCAGCCTCATGCCCTAAGAGCTGTGCTTAATCACCTTGACAGTAGGCAAATCCCACTCCCTACATCCAGCCTCAGAGGTATTTAAGCTAAGACCAAAGGGTGCATGAGTTTTGCCTAACTGAATGAAGGCAGGGAGGACCATCTGGGTGGAGGTAGTAGCACACAGAAAATCTTACACAAGAGGGGAGTTTTTAAGAAGTTTTACAGGCATGTCTGTTATACTTGCACAAGTATCTGTGTATTTAGAGTGTGACAAAACTGAAGCAGGTAGACAGTTCAAAAGACAAGGAAAAAAAGCAAAATGGTTAAAGATGAAGAAATGAAAGTCTAATAACTCACAGGCTACATGGCTGTGTACAAAAAGTCCAAAAGCACTTGCACAGAGTCCGTTAAAACAAATGAGAATATTTCACAAAGTCCCTAAGTACAAAGTCAATTTTAAAATAATACAATTTTCAATAACATTAAAAATATCTGATGTCTAGGAATGAATATAAAACATATCAGCAAAACCTCTACATTGAAACCAATAAATCATTAATGAGAGAAATTAAGTGAAGCCTAAATTAAAAAGCTTATACCATATTCATGGATTAGAAAACTCATTATTATAAAGATATAATAATAAATTCCCACCTAATCAATTTTATTTTTAAATTATATTTTATTGATTATGCTATTACAATTCTCACCATTTTTTTCTCCCCTTTATTCCCCCTCTGCCCTGCACCCCTCTACCCTCCAGCATTCCTGACCCCTTTAGTTCATGTCCATGGGTTGCACATGTAAGTTCTTTGGCTTCTGTGTTTTCCATAGTATTCTTCACCTCCCTCCATATATTTTATGCCTACCAAATATGCTTCTTATTCCCTGTACCTTTTCCCAAATTCTCCTCCCTACCCTTCCTCACTGATACCCTTCTATGTGATCTTTGTTTCTGTGATTCTGTTCCTATTCTTGTTGTTTGCTTAGTTTTCATTTTTGTTTTTTAGATTCACTTGTTGGTATTCGTGAGTTTGCTGATATTTTACTGTTCATAGTTTGTGATCTTTTATTTCTTAGATAAGTCCCTCTAACATTTCATATAATAAGGGCTTGGTGATGATGAACTCCTTTAACTTGATCTTATCTGGGAAGCACTTGATCTGCCCTTCCATTATACATGAGAACTTTGCTGGACAGAGTAATCTTGGATGTAGATCCTTGCCTTTCATGACTTAAAATACTTCTTTCCAGCCCCTTCTTGACTGCAAGGTTTCTTTTTATAAATCAGCTGACAGTCTTATGGGAACTCCTTTATTGGTAACTGTCTCCTTTCCTCTTGGTGCTTTTGAGATTCTCTCTTTATCTTTACCAGATTTCCTTTGCCAGATTGGGGCAGTTTTTCTTCATTGTTTGCACAAATAAGTTCTCAATTTATTGCTCTTTCTCTTCTCCTTCTGGTACCCCTGTGATTTGGATGTTGAAGCACTTAAAGTAATCCCAGAGGCTCTGAAGCCTATCATCATTTTTTTGAATTCTTGTTTCTTCACTTTGTTCCAGCTGGATGCTTATTTCTCTCCTTTGTTTCAGCTTGTTGATTTGAGTCCTAGTTTCCTTCCCTTCACTGTTAGTTCCCTGTATATTTTGCTTTATTTCACCTTCATTTCTTTCTTTATTTTGCAACCAAGCTCAACTATATTAGCATCCTTGCTTTCCAGTGTGTTGAACTCTGCATCAGATAAATTGTGTATCTCCTCATTGCTTAGCTCTTTTCCTGGAGTTTTGAAATGTTCTTTCATTTGGGCCACATTTCTCTATCTCAGCACACCTATTATGTGGTAAGGGGATGGAGCCTTAGATATTTGCCAAAGCAGGGCAATCCTCTTTGGTGGGTTGTGGCCCTGTCTATGGGAGAGGGGTCAAAAAAGGAACAATACTTCTGGCTTGTTAAGCTCTAGCCCCACTTTCCAACCAACTCTCCTGTGACACTGGGAGTTTCTCTTGCCATCGGAACTGCTGCAGTATTTTACAGCTAGTTTTGAGCCTTTAGTTTCCCATTCAGCCAGCCCTGCCTCCCTGACTCAGTCTGCTGCCTTGTTCCATGTCCTCTACACTCAGCTGCCTGTGCCCGCCCCTCCTACCAGTCTGGATAAATGTTTCTTTAACTTTTTGTTTGTCAGAGTTTCATGCAGTTTGATTTTTCTGGCAGTTCTGGTTGTCTATTGTTTTTAAATGGGCTATTATCCTTCTTTTGGTTGTACAAGGAAATGAAGTGTTTCTACCTACTTCCCCATCTTGGCCAGAACTCCCAAATCAATTTTAGCTCCATCGGAATCCTAGCAGTTATTTTGTAGACTTTTACAAGCTGATGCTAAAATTTATACAAAAAGCTAAAAATTGACAAGGTAATCTTGAAGGTGAGGAACAAAGGTAAAGACCTTATATTATCAGATACTATGAACCTATTATAAAGTTATAATACTGAAGACTATATGATAATATTACAAGAATAGACAAACTGACCAACAAAACAGAAGATCCAGAAATATACTTTACATATATAATCACCTGATTTATAAGAAAGTGAGATTTCAGAGTAGTAGGTAAAGAATGGACATTTCAAAACACAGTGCTTGATCTATTGAATATCCAAATGGCAAAAATAACTTTTGTGCCTAACCTGAAACAATAGATAAAAATCAGTTCCATCAGGACTGAAGATCTAAGTGTGAAAGATAGCTTTCAAAGGAAGCATAGGATACCCCATGTCTTAGAATAGCACAGATTTCTTTGCAGGCACTGATTAAAACAGGACATGATTAAAACCACAGAGTCAGAAAATTAAACATGAACCTCTCCTATCAGCAAAAAAACAAATCAACCAAGATATGTGGTGTGTGCATGTGTGTTGGGGTGGAGGTGGGACTAGGGGGCTCAAAGGAGCAGGAACCAGAGAAGAAAAAGATGCACAGGCCCAGGGGAAGTTTTTGAGATAGGGAGCAAAATTCATTTGATTCTAGGAAGAAAGTAGAGCTGAGAAAAATGAACAGGATATTTGGGTCTTGCTTCTTGGAGTAGGAAGAAAAAAATCTGGTCAGAGATGCTAGAGCTTAACATGGTGATTTAGGAATATCAACGCAGGGCACTGCAACCCTGGATGGACAGAAAGACTAGAGCAACAATGAGCACAATGAGCTTCTGGGCAAAGAGGAATGCACACTGAACTTATGCATCCACTTGCCCTCAGGTTGATAATTTTGTGATATAAGAATATGTATAGATGAGCAGATCAGTTTTGGCTATAGGGGCATTCAACTGATTCAGCATGATAAAGGCTAATGTCTCAAATTAAACACTTCATTAATGGCCCTTGAGGGAGGAAAATTCAAGCTGTTTACTGTACATAAATGCCCACAGAAGGAAATTACTTTAGAACAAAGGCAAATCAATTTCAATAACTAATACTGTATAATTCAGGCCCCACATGTTGAGGGCACTGGGAGTATGGGTATTCTGAGTATAGAGTGGTATTACCTAATAAAGTTTTTTGGAAGGGTTCTCTGGGCCATATCTTGGAGGAAGCACTTGTTTTGCAAATCAGTACAGTGGATATTGAAGCAGCCTGCAATTTCCTAGAAGAAAATTGGTCATAACAACCATGAGCGATGAATAGAGAAGCTTAATTCAGGCAAATTAGATATGCAAATAACTTAGTCTTCCCCCAGTTTCTGAAGCTTGATAATTTCTCACCTAAACTTGCATTCACTCTATCACTTAGAATAAAAACTAAATCAAGAGATAGGCTGTTTGAGAGCTGGGAACAAGTGCTGCACCGGAGTTACTCTCAACTTGCCAACTGGCCATCAATCTTACCACTTGGCATGTTTGAGAATCTTTGACAGCCAAGTAAAAGAGACCTAATAAATGGAAAAGCCCGTACTTCAACTTTTAAGTTGCAAATAACTAAAAATCATTTGGGTGTAGCCCCTGGTGGAGTAAGTGGGACCTGACCATGTTCTTCTATAAGGAATTAAAAAGAGGCACTTGGAAGAAAGTTGGATGTTTCAAAATCCTGCAGACTGTGCAATGGCAAAGTGAAGAGTATGGCAGAAACCAGCCCACAATGAGCTACATTTCTCAGCATCTTTGGAGATGAGGCATGTCTACATGATCTAGCCAATGGAATGAAGGCAGAAGTCATGGCGGGCCTTCCCCTAGTCCTAGCCCTGGAAGTTTCCCACACCTGTTACTCTGTGCCCTTTCCCTTTTCATTGTCCTGGTTCAGATGGGCCACGGGAGCCATGTGTTTACTATGGCAGAGCCCCAAGGTGGAAGAATTCTGGGTTTCTGAATCATCACTTGGGGATGCTTCCAATCAGGAATATCTACTCTGAATTTTACATGAGGGAGAGATAAACTTCCATCAAGCTATTATATATGATATATTTTGGAATTGTTATAGAAACTAATGTCATCTTAACTGACACAGAATGCTCCTGCATATGACAATGTCTACAACACTTGGGTGACTTGACAGCTTTACTACCAAAGACCAAAGTCAAGTCTGTTCTGGACTATTTAATACTGAACGAAAGACAACCCACAAGGAGCAAATAAGTATTTTGAGACTCTGTGTGGACCTGACAGAGGTTCTCTGAGCAAAAAGGTATAGTATTACCATTAATTCAGTAGTCCAATGAATCCAGGGAATGAGGGAGGCAGGCCATTACCATGAATGCAATAAGAGTTATGACAGAATGACTAGCAAACTCTTGCAAAAATCAAGAAAGGTTTTCCAGGAAAAGGATGTTTAAATTGAATCTTGAGGAATGAACAGGCAGATACCAGGTAGAAAGGAGGGTAGCAGGGGAGGGGAGGGCACTGCTTGTACTACATTACAAAGCTGGAAAGTCAATCTGGCTAGAGTGTAGCAGAAGTGACTCTAGAGTGATATTCTAGAACAGGACATAATAAAGATGACTCTGAAAGTTGGCTGAAAGCTACAGCCCCCCTCCTGGCCAGGGTGGAGAAAGAGGACTAGAACCCGATGGACTTAAGTGTGGCAGTGGTAGAGCAAAAATAGAAGATACATTGGCAGAGTGTAGTGACAGGGCCCCAGCTAGGAGGGGTCTGCAGTGATTCTGACTAGGGAGGAGGAGAGGCAACTAAATTGACTAGAACAAGCCCAGAGCCAGCTGGCATTTAATGCTTCAGATGCTCCCCCTGCTGGAGGGGCGCTGGGAGGGGCGGGCTGCATCCCTGCCTTAGAAAACATTTAGAAGAATGACCAAAAACATTAATTTAGAACTTTAAGTAGACCCAGGTTCCAAATCCACTTTACCCCTTGGTTTCTAACTGTATGACTATAAAAAAAATGACTTTTGCCTCTCTGGATTCAATTTTCCCATGTGTGAGGAAAAACTGGATCAATACCATTGTTTTCAGAGGTTTCCATGAGCTAATATACATAAAGCATGTAACACAGTGCTTGGCACATAGTGAGGACTCATTCAAGAGCAGCTTAGTATTCTGACCAGGGAATGTGCCTGGCCTGACAAAAGTTGGGGAAAAATGAGCCTACCCTTTTCCTTCCAACCCTACTCCTATCATCTGGAAAGTCCCATACATCTGACCTGTCTCTAAGGGCCTGTGGCCTACAAACCTCAAGTTCATTATCTGCTGGCACATTCTCTCCCACAGCTGAATTTCAATTAAATATCTCAGATGCCTTTGTATGATGTTGCATACTGGAAAACATCCTTCCTCATCACTCTTTAAAAAGCACTCCCACCTCTATTTGTTTGTTTGTTTATGTATTTATGTTTTTATTTTTCAAGGCCTGTTTGGCCCCATGGTGCTGGCAAACCTCCTGAAACACACTGAGAGATCAATCATGAAAACCCAGCTCTGCACTGAGGCCAGCAGTAATGACCTACTTCATGCCAGGAAAATGCCATCTCAAGTGCTCATTGATTCCAGCCGCTCTCCTCCAGCACTGGGTCCAACTTACCTGCAAGGGAGCTAATGGCTGCTTAAGGGTGAGCTGACCCCGGATGTTCTGCATGGCCCAGCAGGGCCACAGGGCAGTGAAAATGGCTGAGAAATGGACAGATGCTCTGTCTGTGGTTGCTGCCTGCACGTGAGACAGACTTACTTTTTTGTGGAGGTTGAGGGTGCAGCACCCGTGTGTACCTGCTTAGCAGTGGCCAGCATGCCCAAATGCCAACCAGGGACAGAACCACTCAGCAGGCTGGTGCTTGAACTGTAAATAGCCATTTGACAGATGACAGGGTTTTCTAGAGCTGAGGCAAAAAGGAAACAGTGGGACTCAGGCCTACAGAGGAGAGATCCTGACAGCAAGGAGCTGACAAAATTGGGCCTGGGAATGACAGAAGCCACAGGGTGTGTGTTCAGAAAACATGTGTGGGGCTCTCTTTATAACAGCTGGGACCTGTGCAGCTCATGCAGGAAATCTGTTCAACAATTTAACCGTTCTGACTGGTACCTCCAGCACATCCCAGCTCTACTGCCCACTCTTAGAAATGGATTTCAAGGAGGAGGTGTTTCATTTTGTCATTACTATTATTTTATCTTAAGTATAATTACTACTTGAATGCTGAAAACTGAAAATAATGTTTTGCTAACACATGGTTTTCACTTTTTCTTTTTAAGTGATGCCCCACCCCCGAGCTTCTTAAATCACTGACCTGTCAGTGGGGGGAAAGTGGCAAATTAAATTGCATGGAACTGTATATCATATTCCTTCTCCCTGGAGGGTTTCATCATAGGCCCCAAACCAGAGAATTGCTCTGCCACCTCTTGCCTTCTCTTCCAGTTATTTCTGGGTTTTAATAATTATTCATTAATTGCACACTGTGATAAGATCCTCAATGTTTCGAAACATCCTCCCTCTGGCCTCCATGCTATTAAAGACCCTGATTGCCTGCCAAGAGCGTAAAATTAAAAATCAAACCACTACCTCTGAAAGGTTTAGTGCGTGCCATATTGAACGGGTTTTTGCAGCTTACAGCCATTTTATTGCATTTAGCACCTTGAGGGAAAGTGCAACTTTATGTTGAAATTGTTCTCCTTTGAAGCATAAGTCAACAGGACCAGCATTGGGGGAATTTTTCTCACAGCTGTTATCTCCTTTGGATGAGCAGCTTACTTCTCCAGATAAAATTTGCTTCTTGCTGATGTCCAGCCTCAAGGATAACTGAGACTGCGGGAGAGAACCTCCCTCAAGGTTCTCTAAATTATAGATGAGCAACAATGTGAAAGGGGAATCCCACTGATATGGGCCCCTTATGCCATTAGAAGTAGAACCGAAGACCATTTCCTGCAGCGCCTAGAGCTGCTCCCCTATTCCCCTCGCTCTAATGCTGGGTTTCCTACTCCTTCAGGGCAGAGCAAGAGACTGACATTATGGTCAGCCGAACACATTTTACAAAGGTGTTCATTCAATATAGGATGAATGAATGAATACAAAAACTTAGCAAAGGACAGGGAAAGGACAAGCTAAAATTTGTAAGCCAAACAAGTAACATCTTGCAAATTTTGCAATTACCATCACCCACTGAAATCTCCAGCCCAGAGCAAGCTAATACTTGAGATACAAAATGAGACCCAAATCACTTTTACACACATACTCTTTGCTTCCTTTTTATGTTCACATGGACACTTTCATCGTTGCCCTCAGCCTTTCAATCGCTTTCTCAGATAAGGAGTTAGTAAGGAATATTAACACCAAGACCAGAGCCAAGTCCCACTCAAATGTCTTTCCCTGGTGGTCCAAGTCCAAACTATGGCCTTGGAAAGAAAGTGGTAGCCTCCTCTGCACTTAGAGCCCAACCCTACATCCATCCCCCAAGGGCATTCTGAGATTCCAGAAGGAAAGTTGGGGCTCCGGGATTTTGGGAATGACTTGATAGTTAAACCTGGTCATTTTAGGTAACCAAGAGGAGAGAAAAGATAGAACAATCTGAATTATGAATAGAAATGGAGAGTGAGGAAATTGGACATGCACTGGACATTTCTGATTAACTTTCATTTGTTTAAACTTTCCATCGTTCCCCCTACCAATGAAAAAAAACCCTCAAAACTCCTGGCACATAAGACCTCTGTAATGGCCCCCAAAGACCCCTTAAAAACTCCCCATTGCCCAACATAAATCCTCTACTTTAGAGTGAGTTCACTGAACTTTGAAAAAGGTTGGCCCGAATCTGTGAATTTGATCATAGCTCTTCTCCTACTAGAATAATGCCTCCATTCTATTACTCGGGGTTCTCAGAAAACAGAATCAATAGGATGTGTTTGTAAGTACAGAAAAAGAGACCTTTTTAGGAAATTGGTTCACATAATTGTGGAGGCATGGTAAGTCCAAAATTTGATAGGGGAAACCAACAAGACAGAGACTCGGAAAGAAGTTGCAAGTAGAATCCAAAGCCCGTCTGTGATAGACTGCAGATGAATTCTGAAGGCCATCTGTTGGAGAATTCACTCTTGCTCAGGGGAATTTTTTTCTATTCACACCTTCCACTGATTGGATGAGATCCACCTTTATAAGGGAGGGCAATCTGTTTTACTCAAAGTTCACTATTTTAAATGTAAATCTCATCCCAAAAGCACCTTCACAGAAACATCTAGAATATTGTTTAACCAAACTTTGGGGCACTGTGGTCCAGCCAAGTTGACACACACATAATAGTAACCACCACTGCTTTGGTCTGTGAAATATGCTCATAGATCTTCTCCTACCATGGATACCTTCCCCTGTTTATTGTATTTCAAAACTACTCCAAATTTTTCCCTTGCTTCAAAGTCAGATTCAAGTCTTCTCCCTTCTTAGGGTCTTTTCTAGTGATGGTCAATGTAAAGCCCCCTTGCCAAGCCTCACACTTTTTTGCCTGGACTTCCTATTTTGTGCTTATCTAACATGGCTCTAAACAGTCTTTTTCTCCAACCAAAATCTAAGAGTCCATATCTTAAAAGTCCCAGGTGATCTTGTACAGAATCAATTACTTATGTTCTTTCATTCGTACTATTCCTTCAAATAAAGTCATTTGGTACCAGCCCTTCTGCCCCTAATAAAAGTTCCAGGTGCTCCTCACATTGAACAGCATGGCAGCTAGGCTCAAGGAGTACCTGCTAACTAATAGTTCACTGTCAACTATGTGTTCATTGTCACCCTGTCTCCATTTTGGAAGTGGTAGGCACACCTTCCTGGCACATGAAAGATGTCAAAACCCTGTTAAATGGGAGTTCAAATGGGTACTGATACTTTGGGAGTCAATTTATTTCTATATAGTAAAAGTAAAGGCTCTGTTTCAATTGTTTACTGCTACCTAATAAACAATAAAAAAACATAGCAGCTTAAAATAAAGACCATTTTAATAGAGTTCACAATTCCATTGATGGATCAAGCTTAGCTAGGTGGTTCCTGTTTAACATAATGGCAGTTGGGGCTGCAGTCGTCTGGGGTTGGAACATCCCAGACAGCTTCCTTCTTGGTGGGACCAGCTGGAGGGCTAAGCCCAGCTCAAACCCTGGATGGCAGGATGTTCTGTCTTTCTATGTAGTCCCAGAGCCACCCCCCCTTCACAAAGCCTATCCATGTGACTTCTCTATGTGGTATCTCTAGCAGTGTGACCAGATATTTTACATGGTTTCTCAGGGCACACCAAAAGCACAAAAGTGGAAGCTGTTTCTGCTACATTCTGTTGTTTATAGTGTGTCACCAGCCCAGCCCAGATTTGCAGGGGAGGAGTTAGGTAAGAACATAAAAATTGGGAGCCAGCACTGTAGCATGAAAATACCTGTGATTTCCATTGGTGATGGAGTGGCAGGGCCTGCCAATATGACTGTGGTTTGTTACCTTGATTCATAGGGAAGGAAATGCTACATTTCAATGAGAAGTTTATTAAAATAAAGATAGGATTTTTTTTTTTTTTGCTATTCCAGCCAAGTTCATGAATCTCTAAAATTCTGTTCTCTGAATCATTATGGCTCAAAAGACTCCAGATTAAGATCCCTAAAATTAGGAGATGAGGGTATATATGTCATGAGGAATTAGAATATTGACATAGCAGAGCATAAATGAATCTCAGAGATCATCTACTCAGTCATTTTGGTGTCACAAACTTAAGTGCCTTCTGAGGTTAAATGCCTGGGGAAAGGTGAGGAGTAAGGCAACAGGGAGAGCTTCAGCCTTAGGCTGAGTGAGACAGAAAGTGCCTGTCCCATCTAGAGGCCCTGTGTACACTCTGCTGCCCTTGGTCACCAGGGCAAGGCCCCTGGTTCTCATCTGGCTCATGCATTATGCAAGAGCAAAGGCCTAGGGACAGAAAATACTTGTCCAAGGTCACGAAGCACAGGTCCAGGGAACACAGGCCTTGACTTTTTTTGGCCATTACTCTAAAAGCAAGTGCCAGCATCTCAACTCTGCCAACTGCCTTTTTTACCTTGACATTGTTCAAATCATCCCTTGGGCATCATCTCCACTAACAGAAACCTTGGAATAGAAGCATTCACCACTAAAAACAACAGTAGGAGGCACTGCTGCCTCCTTCCCCACATCTGTTCCCTAGAACAACCCTAAACTCATCATGTGAGTCTTTTTCCTTGAAGACCCTTCCTCAAGGCCTAAAACAATATCTTCAGTTCACCAAACTTTCAATATCATCTCCTAAAGAAAATTTTACAAACCCACAAGTGGAGCCCTCGATAGCTCTTGGATAGCACCTTCCTAACCTGGTGACCCCCAACCTCTGATGTTACTACAGGGGGCCTGGTATCCACAGAATTATAAAGATGGTCTCAGCTTCCCCATCCACACTGACCTCTCCCACTCTTTCTAATTCATGGTCTATGGGGGGGAATTTGCTCGAAAGTCCCCCCATGTGCCACAGATGAGAGTAAACATGACTGAGACATGATCTGATCTGCTTGCGGAGGAGAGGTGGCCAGTTTCCCAGGGGAAAAAGGCCATGAGCAGTGGCCAGTTTCTCAGGAAAAAAAGGCCTCGAAGCCCCTTCCTCCAAGGACTTTTATTGGGTTGTAATACACAGGAATAGAGGGCAGCAAGGATCAAACAGTAGATAACATTTCAAAGAAATCTGAGGGCTTAGTATGAGTCAGAGTCTGTCAGAAACAGAGTTTTAGGGTTTTCTGCTCAAACCCTTAACACATGAATGAAAGCACTCTTAGCAGAACAGATTTCACAGGTTTATCGGGAAGTCTGTGTGATGCCAGATTTTTCCCCAGGACACGCTCTAGCAAGGCAAGGAGCTGCACCTCTCCCCAACAGGTATTCAGGCTTAAGAGGATTAGAGCCAGGAAGTGCTTCTCCCAGAGAACCTGGGGACTCAGGCTTTGTGAAAGCTGGGGAGGGGGGATGAGAGTCCATTGCTTCCTCTTTGTCACGGGACAGCCTCCCTCAGTCCTTCCATAATGGCCTCCCAAGTGGTTGTATCTGACCTAGGTTGCCCCTCCTCTGAGGGATCTTACTCATTGAGGACTTCCAACCATTCTTTGGGGGCAGGGAGGAAACTGAGGCAGTATTTGCTACCAGAGAAAAGCTTTGTCTTCTGCGGCTCACATTCCAGAGGTCACTAGCCACAGGGGGTAGAGTTACAATTCCTAGAACCAGGCAGAGTGGTCTATAACAATGGTCCCTGCTATGTACACTGACCTGGTCCTCCCTATCTAATAGATACTGAAACTGATTCACAAGCAGATGTGACTTTAAGAAGATGACTCAAAAAGGCAGTTTCTAAGGATGGGTAACGCATTCCAAAAGGTGAAACTGCAGAAATGGTGATGCACATGTTATCATGAAACACAAATGCTTTCCTAGTTACCTTGCTGTAGGACCCATTTACTACACTTGATTTTCTTAAATTTACCTTTATTAAAGACTTATTGCAAGTTTGGCACTTGGAAAGTTTTGTTTCAGTGAGCTATTCTGTATGAGTCTAAGATCAATACTATTTTTCAGCCCATTATACAAGTGAGGGAACTGAGGCACAGAGGGTTTCAGTAACTCACTCTCCACACAGCTCTTGATGGGACTTAACCAGGCCTTCCCCCTCTGTCTCTGGGACTAGAATACATATTCTTCCTGTTTCATGTTATAATGTTAATTGTGCAGTCTCTGGCCAGGTTGGGGGAGAAGCCAGCAAAGTAGCAGGTTATAGACAAGACCATCCTCTGCCTTATTCATCCTCACATTCCCCAACTCCAGGATCCTTACCCAAGATCCCCTGCTCCTCAGGGTAAGGCTTTGCATTCCCAGGCTGGGTGGGAGGCCATGGCTCAGGTAGCCTGCCACAGCTCAAATGACAAGGCCACTAAGTGAAAGTGACAGCCAAGCCAATGAATATGCTTGTAGAAAGACAACTCAGCATCTCAATTTAACTCCAACAAAATTTAATTTCACTTGGTGAGCAATCTCCCTTTGGCCTCTGCAACCCTGCCCTGATGTCTGTCTTATTTAAATGTGTGCAGCTGGAACCTTCTGCTGCTCAAAGGCTGAACACCTCTCAGGGATTCATAATGAGGAGCCAGACTCTGCTGGATTCATTAAATAACACTTCCAAATACCACCAATTTTCACCCAGGAATGCCTGGTAGGTGATACATTTGAAAAAACCCATGTAACAGAGGGGAAGATTGGCCTGTGGGTTCCTACGGGCATCTGTTTCCTTTTTCATGCTCCTTTTCATCTACCTAGTGAGGAGAAGGAGAGAACCCAGAGAGAAATTGAGCAGATCTGAGTTTCCTGGAGCTTTCTAGAGAACAGAGATGAACTGGGGACTTCCAATGAAGTGCTCATTTGGGCTGTGCCAAGAACTGAGCCACTGACCAACCAATGGGCCAGGCCAACAGCCCTAGAACATATTCATTTTTGCATTACGTCTTGATCATAGCATCCTTCCTTGCCTGAGATGTCTTCCTACCTTCTCTTACCTCACCCCAACTAACTCCACTTTATTTACCTTTCTGATGCCTTCTCCCCAAAGCCATGTCTCCCTAACTCAGTCCATTGAAACCTCAAGACTTCAACAATATTCACCAGCTAACAACATAGTAAAGATCACAAAGTTCAAAATTTTCTTTTGAAAACTTCTTTCCAAGTCCTCATTTACTGTACCTGAATTTCTCCAAAAGTAAAATGAGACAAACAGTACCTACATCATATGTATGTTTTAAAGATTAAATGAATAGCATGTAAAGTGCTTAGATAAATAACATGCAAAGTGCTGATACCTGGTAAGCAATCAATGAATGCTCATGATTATCATATAATTTTATTTCTTGCCCTCCACACTCTATGCAAACATGTATCTTCAGCTCTAGTCATATTAAGCTGCTCTCCACATTTCAAACACCATGCATTTTCATGTCTTATCTTCTTTTAGGTCTTTCTGCCTAACATTGTCTTTCACTGCTTCTTCTGTCTAGCAGATTCCTAGGTATCCTGCAAAATGCAATGCAAATTGCCCTTCCTCTAAGAGGCCTTTCTTAAGCAGCCCGGATAGACCTGGCTCCTTCTCTATGTGTTCACAAGACTTTATATATAACCTTGTACAAATAAGGCATTAATTCTTCTGATTCGTGGTTAGTTGTTCAGAAGTCTATCTCTGCCATCAAACTGCAGACTTCTCAGAGATGAGCAACATTCATCGTTATGTCTGCAGCCCCAAGCTCAGAGCTGTATGCTGAATTTAATTGGATCTTTCCATGTATGTGTAGTATTCTCTCCCCAGGACTGTTAGCTCAGCTTCTTGTGACGACCAGGGTCTTTTATGCCTTTATAGCTCCAGATGCAAAGGTCTTTGTTGGTGACAATGAATGCCCTCAACAACAACCAGAGCTTCTGATAGGCAGTTCTTAGAGTCTTAGCAGTTTAAATGAAGAACTAGCCTTATCTACTGCTTCTATTTAAATAATTCCTGCAAAAGATGAATTATCTACCATGTGCCCAGATATGGGCTGCTTGCCATGGAAAGAGCGAAGGAGGCAGTGCCACCAGTGATGAGACAATGTGCCTGGTCAACAGAACTGACAGCTACAGGACAGGCTCTTGACCTGATCTTCTCATGTATAATGTGTTATTTCACACACACACACGGAACATCCTGAGACATAGAGTAAAAGCAAAGTCACAAATACTATGAAGTTCACACAATAAGCAAGAGGATGAATGTAAACTCACAGCATGGTTGGGTCAAGAAAGAGGTTCTTGAAGGTGGCAAGTCTAGGCTGGGCTCTGAAATAAAATTATTCAAACCTACACACTCAGCACAACACACACTTACAAACATGCACGTATCCTAATTGTGTACATATCTTTTTCTCTCTCTCCCTACTTCCCACACCCAACACTCTGCCATCACTATAAAGCACTGTTTAATTGTTTTAAATATATTTTATTGGTTATGCTATTACACTTGTCTGATTTCCCCCCCTTTCACTACCCTCCACACTGCACAGCCTCTCGCACCCACATCCCCCCTCTTTAAGTTCATGTCCATGTATCATACGTATAAGTCTTTACTTCTACATTTCCCATACTATTCCTACCCTTCCCCTGTCTATTTTCTACCTACCATCTATGCTTCTTATTCCCTGTACCTTTTCCCCTGCCTCTGCTCTTCAGAGAGAACTCCTCTGTTGATAAACCTCCATGTGATCTCCTTTTCTGTGTTTCTGTTCCTGTTCTAGTTGCTTGCTTAGTTTGTTTTTGTTTTTGTTTTTGTTTTAGGTGTGGTTGTTAATAATAACTGTGAGTTTGTTGTCATTTTACTGAGCATATTTTTATCTTTTTCTTAGATAAGTCCCTTTAACATTTCACATAATAAAGGGTTGGTGATGATGAACTCCTTTAACTTGTCCTTATCTGAGAAGCACTTTATCTGCCCTTCCATTCTAAATAATAGCTTTGCTGGATAGAGCAATCTTAGGTGTAGGTCCTTACCTTTCATGACTTGGAATACTTATTTCCATCCCCTTCTTGCCTGTAAGGTCTCTTTTGAGAAGTCAGCTGACAGCCTGATGGGAACTCCTTTGTAGGTAACTCTCTCATTTTGTCTTGCTGCTTTTAAGATTCTCTCCTTATCTTTAATCTGGGGTGATATAATTATGATGTGCCTTGGTGTGTTTCTCCTTGGGTACATCTTCTTTGGGGCTCTCTGAGCTTCCTGGATTTCCTGGAAGTCTATTTCTTTTGCCAGATTGGGGAAGTTCTCCCTTATTATTTGTTCACATAACTTTTCCACTTATTGCTCTTCCTCTTCCCCTTCTGGTACCCCTATAATTCAGATGTTGGAACATTTAAAGATGTCCTGGAGGTTCCTAAGCTTCTTCTCATTTTTTTGAATACTTGTTTCTTCATTATTTTCTGATTGGATGTTTCTTTCTTCCTTCACCAGAAGGAAACTGGGACTCACACCATTGATATGAGTCCCAGTTTCCTTCCCATCACTATTGGTTTCCTGCACATTTTCCTTTATTTCACTTAGCATAGCCTTCATTTTTTCATGTAATTTGTGACTAAATTCAACCAATTCTGTGAGCATCCTGATTACCAGTGTTTTGAATTGTGCATCTGATAGGTTAGCTATCTCTTTGTCGCTTAGTTGTATTTTTTCTGGAGCTTTGATCTGTTCTTTCATTTGGGCCATTTTTTTGGCTTGTCATGCCTGTTACATAGTGAGGGGTGGAGTGTTAGGTGTTCACCAGGGTGGGGCAACACACATCATTGTTTTGTGATGGTTTATGTGGGGCAGGGGACTGTGGGGGAACAATAGCGCTTGCTCTGCTCTCTGCTGGATTTCAGTCACTTCCCCCACTTCCTGCAAGCAAATTTGGCCCTTCTGGTGCTGATTCCTATGTGGGTGGGTTTGTGTGTGTCCCAGGACCCTGGGTGTCTCTCCAGAGAAATTTCCTGTGAGGCTGGGAGTTTCTCCCAGCACCTCAACACCCACAGGTGTGTTCAATTGATGTTTTGAGGCTTTATTTCCTCATGCTGGGACCCTGGGTTGCATGGTCTGTCTTCCTCCCCAGTTTCGCCTGGTTTATCTGCACACAAATTGGGACCTGACACGCTGTGTCCCTCTACATTCTGCTGCCTCACTGGGTCTGCCAGCTGACGCTTTGTGTACTCAGGGTCTGACAGCCACCCTGCCCTGAGCCCTCTCTGTCTCAGCTCCCTGATTCTGCCCCTTCTACTGGTCTGGATGAATGTGTCTACTTTAACTCCTTGGTTGTTGAACTTACATACAGTTTAATTTTCTGTCAGTACTGGTTGGGTTTTTTGTTTGTTTGTATTTAAATTGTTGTTGTCCTTCTTTTGGTTGTGCAAGGAGGCACAGTGTGTCTATCTACACCTCCATCTTGGCCAGAAGTCTAAAGCATTATTTAAAAATCAGGCCTAGCCTTGGCTGGGTGGCTCAGTTGGTTGGAGCATTGTTCAACACACGAAGAGGTTGCAGGTTTGATTCCTGTTCAGTGCACACACCTAAGTTTTAGGTTGTGGGTTCAATTGCTAGTTGGGGCATATACAGAAAATAGCCAATGTTTCTTTCTCACATTGATCTCTCTCTTTCTCTCTCTCTCTATCAATCTCTCTTCCTCTCCCTTCCTCTCTCTCTAAAATCAATGAACATATCCTGAGGTGAAAATTTAAAAAGGAAAAAAAAAAAACAATCAGGTCTAAATACCAATGTCTTCTCTGTCCTTAGCCATCAGTCAGTGGCCTTGACTGCTTGAAAGGCTATAGGCATAACAAGAGTTTGTTGAAAAGAATGTCAACATTTCCAGCTTTTGATGAACAGCTCCTGACATCAGTGGATTTCAAAAAACCAATTTCGTGCATGCACACATATGCATAGTCACAACTTCTGTCATTACCCTTTGGTAGGGCTTCTGTTCAGCTAAGAGAGCAGGAGCCACCCAAGTATAGACAAGTATGGGGGGCCCTGTATGGGGAGACTCAGGTCTGAAATGGGGAGCCGATGTAGATGGATACCATTCATGAACAAACATGCCCAGTATCTAAGAAGCATCTTTTTGCCCATACTTCACCCATGGAATAAACCCATAGTATGATTAGGAGGGACCTCAAATGTCACCTCCCAGGTGAGATTGCCACCAGGGCATGCTCAACTTGGCAAGGGGAATTGGAGCTGATTCCCCTTCCAACTTCAAATCAGTCCTGAATGGGCCCAATTTGCACATACATACATACATAATGGTCCTGCAGTCCTGAACCCACTAGAAATTCAGAGAAGCTGGGCAATTCACAATGTTGCCCATTCCCATACCTCACTCCCATGTTTAATTTCATGATAGACCACAATCTCTGGATTTTGCTCCCTATAACTAGCTCATTTATGTCTGAGTGAGGATATATCAGAGCAAGAAGGGACCGCAGAAACCACCTAACACAACTCTCTCATTTTTTCCAGGTGTGGACACCAAGACCTTCAAGGGGGAATTTTTTTGCCCACAATCCCACAGTTTAGTTTGTGACACTGAGAATAAACTCCAAGCAGCCTAGAAAAAGGGCTTTCATTCCATACAGAGAACAATCTTTTCCCCATCCACAGATACCACCTCTGTGGTATCCTCTACTTTTCAAAACGTTTTATTTTTAAAGTCTCATGGGGAAGAAAACTCACAACAAGCTCCTTTGGGAGACTGTTAAAAATACCGTCCTCTCAAGACTGTCATAGTGCCCTCCATCCCCAATCAGGAGTCTCTTCTTCCACTCTCATTACAGCCTGACTCTCAAGAGCTCTCAGTGGAAACAGAGGACTCATCATCCTCCATATGAACATCTGGTGCAGTCATGACAGTGGTGTGGGATCACCTTCAGCCTCCCTGCCTCTTTATTAACTGACCTTGGTGTGTTTTCCATTTCACATCCACATCACTTTCTAGCCGTCTATCTTTTGCTCCCTCTGTGTTTGAATGCTCTCCATATTCTCCACCTGTGTCACTTACAGACTAGTTCTTTGAGGACAGAGACCTTGCTAGATGTCTGTCTGGGTCCTCCACACCAGCAAGGTGCTGATTATGTAAAATCACTGGGCTGTAGACTTTCTAGCTTGCAGAAGTCCCCAAGATTGTCCAATGGCTCTCAAATACTCATGTGGGTCAACACTGTGTTGATGCTTATCTACCCCTCACCACCCCGTGAAAGGCAACTTTAGACCACCTGGAGTTGGATTCTGAACTTCTGCATAATGTCCAGGCTCCCTGGCAATTCTGATGTTTGCTGAAGTTTTCTATCTAGCCGGCCCTTCACATTACAAAAAAAGTAGCCTGATCTTTCCATAGTTGCACATTTAGAACTTGGGAATGTAAACCCGAACTCTGGAACTCCAGAGCTCAGTTGTCCCAGGCCCTCTCTGTGTGCTTTCCACCATTTGGTGTCCTCATCCCTGATTCATCTTTAAAAACAACAACCAACTGCTTAAAAAAACCACTACCCCAGACCAAACGAATCAAACTTTGGTGGTGGGCCCTGGGGATCATTATCTTTTTAAACCCCCCTTGATAATTCACTAGGCTTCACCACAGCACTCTTAAGCAAACTATTTGAATAAAGACATGCCAATAAAGGTCTTAAGTAATGTAAGCCTTAAATCGACTTGAATGTATCAGGCAGTGTGATGAAACTACTAAGATAAGGTCATATTCTGCAAGGAGAGTGAATTCACAGCCACTACAGGTGCTGCCACCAACTCATCAGCTGCCTTTGAGCAGGAGGCCAGGGAGCCGCAAAGCACTCTGCTGAGCCCTGGGAAGGCTGCATGGAGCTGGCTGCTGTCCCCGCTTGCTGCTGGTCAGTCTCAGGAACTGTCACTGGTTGATTAGCTGAGTTCAGCTGGGCTGTGCTGGTTCAGACCCTCAGCACAGAGTGACAAATGCAAAGGAACAAAAGCTGTTCCCTGTACATGGGTGTGGACTTTAGGCATGGGAAAGGAGCCCTTCAATGTGAGCTACCCCAGGGCACGCAGTCTCTCTCTCCTGCACTTTGAATTTGAGGTCATGTCTGCCTAGTAGACCCATCATATTTGGCACTCCCCACCCCTGCAACCTGGGAAAGTTCCACAATCATATTCATATTACCTTTGTGACTTGAGTTCCCCTATAGCCACCAGATACTTCTCAACTAATTCATAAATGGTTAGTGATCACTTGACCAGTGGGAAAATGACACGCCAAATGCCTATTCCTTTAGCGTATTTAGGAAGGTCTACACACTCAGCCTAGTAAACCCTCAGAATACCAGTGAACCAGGCAGGGCTTCTAAGAGTTTTCCTGGATCCATTGCTTCCTTCTTTCCCTGACAAAGTGCTAGTGATTTTGAAGTCCACCAAGAAAATGCTTGACTCTTCTAGAGGGTCCTTTAAGTGAAGCAAATGCTCCTAACTATATTTGAGGAAGCCAGACAGACACACAGACACACACACACCTGGCCAAGACAGGACAGCTTACATTCTGAAAGAGCATTTATCCTGTTTGACAAAGCCGGACCCCAACCCAGGCCAATTCCACTCAAGTGTCCAGAAACTAGAGGCTCCAGTCCAGTCTATTTCTCTGCACTTGGAAAAAGTATCAGATAAGACCAGGAGTACAGTCTCTTGGGCCCATTTCCAAGCCCCTCGGCTATTCCCATCCTGACCAAAGCCTGGTCTCACTTCATTTCTGACCTGGGCTATTTGCTTTACAACCTTGAAGGCAGGGCAAAGACTGCAGGCACCAGCCTGGAAACTAGCAGGGGAGGAAACACACTTCACCAACTATAAGATTGAAGCATTTCAAGTAAAGCACCTGGAGACATCCTTTATACACCACAGCAATATAAAGCTGGTTTTACACAACACACACATTCTGATCAAAAGCAATGTAATGCTTCTCAGCCTGGGCTTTGCATGGAAATCAACTGGGAAACTAAAAATACACTGATGCCTGAGTTTCATTTCCATAAACCCAGATTTAACTAGGCTAGGATTCAGTCTGGTTATTAGGATATTTAAAAATATTTTTCTGGTGATAATAATGTTCCAAACCAAGCTTAAGAAGCACTGAGGCAAAGAGACACTGAAAATGCAGGGCAGAGACCATGAGAGAAGCAAAAAGAAAAAGAAAAGGAAAGAGAGAAGGGAGGAAATTGGGATTAAAACCAAAAGTGTGGGTGGGGGGCAAGATAGAGACCTAGGTCAGGAAGCAGAAGAGGGTGGGAGTGGTACCAGATTGATGGAGACAATTCAGAGGACTGGGGAGAGGGAACCAGATGAAAGAACAAAAGGAGAGAAAACCAATAAACTAAGCAAGGATCCAAATAGCAGGAAAGGAAAACTGACAATATTTATTGAGACCTTACTATGTGCCAGAGGCTTTCTTTACAAAACAGAGCAGGAGACAGAAGAAGAGAAAAGAAAAGGCTTAAGACAACAAAGCCCTAAGACACAGGCAACAGAGGGAAGAGAGAAAAAAAGGAAATTTTCATAGCCAAATCTAAGAAATTGAGCAAACTCATGCAACCTGTCCCAAAAGGCCAGTCAATAACACTTTGCAACCAATTTAAATAAAATCTCAGTGAAGGCAATAAGCCTAGGTTTTTCATTAAGCCCAGCTTGTCTTTTTTTCCTTTCCACATGCTATTAGTCTCTAGCACTTTCAAGATGTTCTCCTTGCATTGTATAGGGAGCAGGCCCTCTGGGAGAGGGAACAGTGCTCCCAGGACTGGAGGAATTGCTTCTTCACGTGGGGGTGAGGTGATTTGGCCGCTTTGAAAAGCCCCAAGTTCACTGAGACTCCCTAAAATGAACTCTTAACAGAAGCTTCACTTTTTTTTCTCTTTTCTGAAAACAGCCAAAAGAAAGAGGCTGCCAAGGGATCCCATGAGCACAGTTGTAAGTAAGGCTTCCTTAGCATTTTCATTAGAAGCCTATTTTAGTGGTTTATATTTCTGCAGTGAAATGGGAGAGGCTGGGCTGCTTCTCATGGCTCAGGCTCTCAGCAGGAGCAGAATGTGCTTTGATCAACGAAAAATTGCACGCTGTGATAATTGGCCATAATGAGGGGTAAATGCTTCTAGGTACTAAACTGGTTCCCCACTATCCCCACACATAAAGAATTATTTCATAAAAATCAAATGAGCCACCATTTGTGCCTAATGACTTGAACTCACAATTAGTAGGAGATGCATTTGGAACAATTTTTAGTGAGTATGTGTGGGGGGGGGGCGGTGTTAGCAGGGGTTCTCTGTTCCTCTAGGTCTTCTGTACATTTTTACCTATGGTCACGGTCACTGCCAACCAGAGGTCTAGGATAGACCTACAGACAAAAACAGAAAAGAAACTCATCTCCCACTTGAAAGAACCAAATTAAGGTCCTTAGGAACCTTAGCTGGGGGATGCCAACTGCTACAGGTGTTACTACCTACCTGGCTAGGCCTGACTCCATTCAGACCTTGCATAAAGTCAATTCAACTCTGAACAACTACTTCTATAGCCTTTACTGTGGCCACACACCATTCCCAGTGTGTCAGGGGCTTTACAAATAGTAACTTGTTTAATGCTCCACTATGGAAAACAGTATGGAATTTTCTCAGAAAACTAAAAATGGATCTTCCTCTTGTCCCAGAAATTCCACTGCTAGGATTATATCCTAGGATCCCTGAAACACCAATCCAAAAGAACTTATGCACCCCAATGTTTATAGCAGTGCAATTTATAATAGCCAAGTGCTGGAAGCAACCTAGGTGCCCATCAGTAAATGAATGGATCAAAAAAAATTATGGTACATTTGCACAGTGAAATTCTATGCAGCAGAAAGAAAGAAGGAGCTCCTACCCTTTGCAACGGCATGGATAGAACTGAAAAGCATTATGCTAAGTGAAATAAGCCAGGCAGTAAAAGACAAATACCATATGATCTCGCCTTTAACAGGAACCTAAACAACAAAACAAACAAACAAGCAAAATATAACCAAAGACACTGAAACAAAGACAGGCTGACAGTGACCAGAGGGGAGGGGGGAGGGAATTTCAGGGGGAAAGGAGAAGGATTCACAGGAACAACTATAAAGGACACATGGACAAAAACAAGGAGGGGTGGACATGGGATGGAGGTGAGGAGGGCTGGGGGGGATTTGCTGGGATGGCAGTAAAAGACAGAAAACTATACTTGAACAACAATAAAAAAGAAAGTCTCTCTCTCTCTCTCTCTCTGTCTCTCCTTTTCAGTTACACATTGTATATGTGTATGCTCATATAGGCACACATACACATACAAAATAAAGATAAAAAGTGATGCTGTTATACAGACTACTGAAAACCTGAAATACTCCAAACCCAGAGCCCAAATTGTTTTGTTTGGATGGAGGGCCATGGAGGGATTTAAATTGTTTTAATTCAGTACTATTAAATATTAAGTGAACATTTACTATTGCCAATTCCTGTTACCAGAGAAATATTAGGGAGGAAATGCTAGATGGAACCAAACAAGTAGGTTCTATTTTGCTCTGAAATCCCCTGACATCCTAGCCATACAAATGCTACTATCTATTTGGGAGACAAGACAATAGGGGCAGGCACACACACATACAACTAACAGGAACACAGGGCTCAAATTAGACTTAAAGATCATTTTAATCAAAAGGGACCCAAGGTCGTAAAATTCAACACTCCCATTTTATAAAATGTTCCCAAAGAACCCAGAGGATTAAAATTATTATGGTAAGTAGGTAATGTTGGGACCCACCCTGCCTGGTTCAGAAGCTCTGCCCCCTTCACTTCACCCTGCTTGGCCCCAGGCAGGTGACTGATTAGTCAATGACAGGTAAGATTCCTCAGTGGAGGGGTGACCCAAGACAGGCATGGTCATGAAAGGACCTTTAGGGAAGGACTTGGGGGACTATAGAAAAAGGGGGTGATGGGCCCTCCGCCCTCGGTTTTGACATAGCCTGAGTCCTCATTCTGTCTGTAGGAAGTCTCCTAATCTCTTGGCCACCTTACTTCCCCCACCTGACTTAAACCTGAAACAATGCCAGAGGTGGGTGCAGCCCTGTGGTTCCCTAGGGTGTTTCCCTGGGGTGATAAAATCCTGTGAAATCTGCTTTGCTAAGAATGCCCTTAATATTTCAATAAGGGTCCAAGCATAAAATGAGTTTGTTTCCCAAAGTTTATAGCCCTTTAGCTATCTGACTATGACTCAGAATAAGCCCTCATAGTTCTCTAAATGTTTATTGTTTGATCATTACTGCCTGGCAATGATTGATGGGCTTTACCTGTATTCCTGTGCAAATCGAACCCAATAAAAGCCCATTGAGGAAAAGGCTAAAGGCTTTTCTCCTCTGAGAGACTGGCCACTTTTCCTTCCCAAGCAGATCATGTCTTCGAGGTAGACTTATTCTCATCCATGGTGGCCGGGGTAGGGGGTAGGGATCTGTGGGAGGAGCCCCATACAAGGTAGGTAGGTGGGTAGGTAGTTACTCACAAAGGAAAGTAGCACATGGAATCAGACATAAAGCCTGATTAACTAGGACAGGGCACCTTCACAGACAGCCCAGGGGACAGCTGCATCCTCCACCAAAGGGACCTAACTTCTGGCAAGGCAGCGTGTGCTGTAGGAACCAAAATGGCAACAAATGGGAGGAGTCTAGCTTGGGAAAATCTAGGAGGAGGATCAAATAGGATAAGGGCATGGAAGCCTGGAAGATCCGGGAAAGGGATTGGTCAGGGGGAGGGCCCAGCACAAGCCTGCAAAGAATTAGGAAGAAGATTGGTTATTTTGAAAGATAGCCTACTCTCTCCTAAATGCAAGGAAACATAATCAATGTATCCTGGAGGGATTCACACATTTCCTATTCCTAGCAGCTACACGGGCCAAAGTGCAGCATGGAAGATGGTCTGGAAGGGAATAAAAACTAAGCTAGACTACTAAAGCTCTGTATGTTGATGCCAGGTAAAGGCAGTAATGGCACAGCATCTCTGACCCTGGCCCTCCTCCTGGGCTTGGTGAGGCTAAGTTTGGGCTGGGCACAGGCCTGGTTTGCAGGCCAGGTCCCATGTTAGCAGCCAATAGATGTTTCTCTTGCACATCTCTTGCATTATTGTTTCTCTCTCATTCTCTTCCTCCCTCCCTTCCCCTCTCTCTGAAAAGAAAATCTTTTAAAAAATAAATAAAATAAAACCTTAGACCATGTTACTCCTCAGCTCATTCCCTCCAATGGCTCCCCATTGAACTCCAAGAAAAACACCAAGCCTCTACCAGAGCCCTCTAAGATCTGGTCCCCTCACTATCACTTTTCTCTCTGACCTCATTTCCAGTTACCCTTCCTCCCTGGCTGTTCTACCACAAGCCTCACTGAACACACCAGGCATGCTCCCACCATAGGGCTTGTTTGAGCCTCCCATGACCTCTCCCTGAAACACTCTTTCCCTGTATACCCACCTGGCTCATTCCCTTACTGCCCTGATGTCTTTGCTTAAATGTCACTTCCTCTGTGAACCCTTGCTGACAATCCCATTTAAAACTGCGCTCCCATGTTTTAATTGCTTTAATAATCCCCACTTGCCATGCTCTGTGTGTAATGTCTGCTTACTTTCTTATCCCCTCCCCCAACTAGGAGATAAACTCCTTGATTGAAATTTTTGTCTATTTTGCTCTCAGTCTCTAGAATACCCCTTGGTATTTACTGAACCCTCAACAAAGATTTATTGTACAAATGAATGAGTCCCTGTTCAGTAAGTAAACTTATGAGCACAATTTAGGTTCTCACTCACTGCTGGTGGGAATGCAAAATGCTGCAGCTACTTTGGAAGACAGTTTGGCACTAGGCCAATCATATGTCAGCATGGGCATACGGCTACCATGTGACCCAGTGATTTCACCCCTAGCTATTTTCCAAGTGAATTGAAAATCTGTATGCATGCAAAAGCTTGCATATGAATGTTTATAGCAATTTTATTCATAATTATCCAAAAATAGAAACAATCAAGGTGTCTTTCAAAAGGTGAATGGATGAGTAAAATTAGTTTTCCTACCGCATGCTTACCTCTCATGAATGTGTTGATCTGTGGATACAAACACTGGGTCTACATAAGAAGTACGTTTTTCATTCCATACTTCCTTTATGATCAAATTGGCCCTCGAGTTTTTGTATGCCTGTCTCTTCAGGTGGTTGTGTGAGTCCATCCCTAAGAGATAGATCCACTCTCACTGTGCTGACAGCAAGGGTGACAGACAGTGCTTGTACTTGGGTAACATCATCAAGGCAAGTTTCACTCTCTGCAATCTTTTGACCTCTGGCAAGTCCCTAACTCAGTGTCTGCTCTTTCAGTCCCAATGCAACACCCACTCACATGGCTTTGAATCAACAATTGGCAGACATCAACGGGCTGTAAGTCCTGGTTCACTCTGCATTCACCCACGTGGGAATGGGGCTGAGCACTTGTCTCAGCTCACATAGCTAACCAGCGGCAGTCTGGCTGGTCCTCCGGGCGCCTGACCTTCACCCGTGTGTGCGCGTATTTTCAACCTCACCAGTACTGGTTTCTCCTTTTGCCTACCTAGGCCTTTCCTTTTTATTCCTACTCCTTGGATTTCTCTTCTTGATCTGATAAGTAAACTCAGTAGCTAGGAGATTCTAGCCATGAAAGCCCATGTGTGCTTTGTTTAAGGATTCCCTTTAAACATGTGTGAATTTGACTTTCTGTTCATCAATGGCTTTAAAATTTTGCTTGGTTTTGACCAAACTCAGTACCAGGTCAAGGGAAAATGATAAACGGAGCTTGTGGTTTAGTTCTATCTTATAATAACAAAATGGGAGCAGCTTAATTTTTACAAGGGCATAGTTGTACTTCAAAATGAATTTTAAGAAGAGCTGGCACAGGCATAGGGATTACTGAAAAGTGACATCGGTCCTTCCTCCCCACCACATACTAAATTACAGTGCCTCCCCACCTTCTCACTGCCCTTAGTAAGACAAAGACCTACACTTTTGAGGGATATAGCTGTCTTGTATCCTGCAGAAGCAAGGAGAAAGGGAAGAACTCCTTCAAGTTACATGTAATTTTAATCTTTGTAGGTCTGACACTTAGAGCAATGGGTCACCTTTTGTTTAGGAAATACTGATATCTTGATCTGAAAAATAATAAGGGCAAGCAAGTTTGGGGTAAAGTTTTCAAGTCAGAAAAAAAAAAGGAAAGGCCCCCCCCAACTAGTGTCACTCAGGAACAGAAGCCACTTGCACCTTCTCCAGGATCTGCCCTGATGCTCCTGGATGTGGATGTGATGGAGTGAGCAGAAGATCCCTGCCCTGGATAAAACTTCCAGGCTGGGACTCAAAGAGGAACATGGTGCCAATTAATTCAGTGAAATTAGCTGAAAGGATATGAAAATTTTATCAGATAAGCAA
This sequence comes from Artibeus jamaicensis, assembly GCF_021234435.1. Classification (NCBI taxonomy): domain Eukaryota; kingdom Metazoa; phylum Chordata; class Mammalia; order Chiroptera; family Phyllostomidae; genus Artibeus; species Artibeus jamaicensis. Next base: position 314,853 of record NW_026521249.1, on the reverse strand, counting down.
AAATAATTGAAATTACCTCTCTGCCTAGAAAATATGCATAGAGAAAAGATGAGATACTATGGGACAATTAAAATCTCATTATGCACCCAGTCCCCAGTGATCCATGGGAGATGAGAGCAGAGTGGGGGGGGAAGACTGAGCCTTCTGGTTCCATAGCTGATGTGGAGAAAACTTGGTTGCCAGGTAACAGGTTAGTAACCAAGGAGGCAGAAGGGCAGCGGGTAGAATCCCCTGCCAGAAAGGCCCCTCTAAGCTTTTGTTGCAAACACTGGTAGTGATTTCCCACTTGGAGTTACCTACCTAACACAACACAGTCACAGGCAAGGTGAAAGCTCCTGAGGTCAGTCAATTTGTCTTTGGCTTACACAACCCCAAATGACCAATCTAATGGATTTTTTAAAATGTAATCAGCTTGACCAATCAGTTGCTTTTGTGTTGTGCAGAGTCTAAGTCATAGGTGTTCTAAGGTGAGGCTGGGGCAAGAATGTGTCAGGTTTGCCCTAGGGTCTTATTTGCTGGTTTCCTCCATATTTCTACCTGTGGTTGATTATGTCTTTCAAAGTTTGCTGTGACAGTCTCTCCTACCCCAGGTGCTCTTCTGCAATGCGACTTTGTCACATCCGATCTAAAGGTGGAGTTCAATCTCCTCTCCTTCATTGTGGGTGGTCTTGGGACTACCTCTAACAATTGTATGGTGGTAGTGACCATCTGTGACTCTTGATGGAGCCTCTGCCTTGTTCACTGAAATGTTCAGGCTTGGAGCAGTGAGCTTCAATGTGAAAGGATTTCAATCTGACTCTTTGGAAGCTGCCATGTTATGAAGAAGCCAAATGACAGTGGTGTTGTCATTTATCTCAGCAGCTTAAGTTCCCAGAGAAGTGAGTGCAGCAGCTTCCAGGTAATTTCAGTCCCTAGCCATCAAGTCTGCCTTCAGCTCCATTTTCCAGATAGCATGGAGCACAGAAAAGACATTCCTACTGTGTGCTGTCCTGACCCGCAGAAACAATGAGCATAACAGACTGCTCCTTGGTTTAAGCCAGTAAATTTTGGGGTAGTTTGTTTGTCTTGCAGCAATAGTTACTGAAATAAGTCCCTTGGCCACTTTGATATTGTGATATAACAAATTTATATTTGTTTTTCCTTCAGTTTTTGGCGCAGAGTTTCTAAAATCCTTATAGTTAATGTCCTGAGTGGCATGGGTAAGTAGAGTGTCTTTTGTTATTCACACAATAAGCCCCTTTCAACCATACCCGAGTTAAGCTAATGAAGTAACTTTGGAGCATGGGGGCTGGTTGCCAGAGGAACTAATCATGTGATTGGAGGTTTGGAACTTTCAGCCCCCTGCTGACTTCTAGAAACCTAGAAGGGCTTAATCACCAATGGTCAATGATTTGATCAGTCATGCTTATGTAATGGAACCAAAAACTCTAAACAATGTGAATCAGAGAGCTTTTGGGTTGATCCACACACCTGGAAGTTAGTGCATTTTTTCACCAGGACTGAAGCTCCTTTGCTTGAGACCCTTGCACATCTTGCCCTATGTATCTCTTCACCTGGCTGTTACTTTGTATCTTTTTAATATCCTTTATAATAAACTGGTAAACATGAGGAAAGTGTTTCCCTAAGTTCTCTGAACTGTCACAGCAAATGATCAAACCTGGAGAGGTCATCATGGAGACTGCAGGGTTGTACAGAAGTGTGAGTAACCTGGGAACTCACTACTTACAAGTGGCACGTGGCATCTGAAGCTGGCTGGGGTGATGGTGGGGTGCCTTGTGGGACTGAGCTTTTAACCTGTGGGTTTGTGCCAACTCTGGGTAGTTAATGTCAGAATTGAATTAAATTGTGTGACACCCAGTAAGTGTCTACAGAGAGCTAGAGAACTAGAGAACTGTGTGGTGTGGAAAACCCACGTGTCTGGTATTAGAAGTGTTGAGAGTAAATAAACAGCCTTCCTTTCTTCATCCTTTCCTCCTACCAGAGAATTCGGAGCTCCCACTGCTTGTTGTGCGGGGAAAAGGTAAGTGTGGAAGAAGAATTCCTTGCAAAGGAGTTCCTTTGCAATTTCTTACAGGAGCCAGGCCAGCTCCCAAAGGCCTTCGTCCCAAGGATTACCAGCCACTCCGAACGAACTGCACCATTTTCCTCTTCACAATCACCACCACTTTCCATCTCCTCCCTCACCTCCCTTCTTCTCCAGGCATGAGATCTACTTTCCTGGGCTAACCCTTGAAGCCTGCAATAGGATGTCAGATCCCATACTCCATGAGCGACACTCAACTGAAAGCCCTGGGTAAGAGACCTTGCCATCGCCAGCATGAAACTTGTGAACCTCACAAAAGCTGGTTTTCATCATTGCTTTCATCACAGCTCTTTGTGTTCATAATAACTGGCCTCTATTTCCCATCACGGGGAACTGCACACTCAGAAAAAAAATTATTTTAACGCTTGTTAAAGACAAACCTAAACAGGAAAGCAAATATGTTCTCCCTTAATTTTTTGCTTGCTTCACAGTAGTTCAAGATCAAATGACAGAAAACATTTATACTTTTATGAAGGCCCTTCACCTTAACATTGGACCCAGCCATTGGAGGCAGGTATTTCATAATAGTATCCTGGTTCTTGACCTATTAAACAAAGAGTTAGCTAAAAATAACTCAAGATATGACCAGAGACACAGGTGTCCTAATGTGGGATAGAACTTAGGTTTTAATGATGTTGTTTGTTTGTGTGTTAGTTCGGAGATACTTTTCTTTTTTATTAAGGTAGCACAACTTCACTGAAACACGTGACCACTTCCACTTTCAGCAGGTACAGTGCAGGTAAAATGCCCAGTGATCAACATGGATTGGAATCTCCTTGTACCATCCTAATCCTTCCTGAACCAAAGCTGTTAAATGTCGTTCCCACCAGACAACTTAAAGCATTTCCTAACTCTGGGACATAGTTTTGGTCTTTTAATGCTGCCAACTAGAAAGCCAGATTCAATGTACAAATGTTCTCTCAACACAATTTGAGAGATGCCCAAGTTTTAACGATGAAACAAATGTCTGAATCAATTCCCCTAAAATGTCTCTAATCATACACCTGAAGGCTATATATACAGTTTAAATGTGGAACGTGGTCATTGTTAAGGCATTCCAGCAGCTTTGCCATGGAAACAACCTGACTGATATCTAAGATGGCAGGAGCAAAAGTTGCTAAATTGTCAGTGCCACATAGAATTTCCAGGGGACCCCCCCTTAAGGTGCCTCCCTCAGCTGGGTAAATCCTCAGGGGCACCAACAAACACTACAGACAGCAGATGGCACATGAAGTTCCTCCTAAGGGGGAGATGACAGGACAGGAGCGACCCTTTTGTAAGCCAGCAGGCTCTCCCCCACTCAGATGCCAGAGTCTGCCTCCACACCAGACGGTTCTGCAGTGGGGCCCACTGAATAATGCAAGGTGCAGGGCCTGTCTGCTGGCACGGTGCTGGAATCACCAACAGACTGCTCTCCTCTATAAATACTGGCTATAAATGTTGCAAGTGGACAGCTTAGTATTTTGGTTGCTCCCTCCCCTCCTTTTCTTTTCTTTTTTTTTAAGTGTTGGCTGAGACAGCACAGACATTTTACTGTCTTTCTTTGAGGAAAACCAAATGCTACATCAGTGTTATTAGCATACATATTAGCTCGAGCTGATTTGCTGTTGCAGGATTGCATTGGCTCCAGCTTCCCACCAGAGGCAGCAGCCAGGAATCAGAGAGCACTAATGGGCGTGTTAATGAAGTTCTGCAGAATTGGTCTAAGAGGGGCATTTAAAAAAAACATCCCTCCAAGAGCCTGATTACTGTGGGCTGACTTCTCTCTCTTCCATCCCCTCTCCTATTCCCAATAAAAGCAACCAAAGCCAGGAGCCCCCACCTTCTGCGGCATAGGAGTGGTGAGGAAATGTGTCTCCAAGCCTAGAGCAAACAGCGCTCTCCCCCACCCATGCCCATGAGTCCAGTTCTAGCCACTGTCCAGGGTGCGTGGAGCAGGGAGAAGGAGGAAACAGGAGCCTCCCAAGTGGAGCAGGCCACCTGTGGCCCAGCAGGTCTGACTGGGTCCTCAGACCAGAGTCTCACAAAGAATGTCACTTCCAGGGGAGTTTGGAATATGTATGCAAGTGCATTTCACATCCTCACTCCCAGCCCCCAGAGGTAAATAAATCCCTGTATTGGTTCATATAGCGCTGGGGTTCTGCCTCAGTCAGTAGGGGCTCCTGGCTGAGAACCCCTGAGAGCCAGGGTGGACTCCCCTCCCCTCTGAGGGCAGGAGTAGAGCCAAAAAATTCCTGGAGGAGTGGGTGGACAATATGAGGTTAGGGGAAGGCCCAGGGACAGAGAGCCCCTGTGAGCTTGGCTGAGGGAAAGGAACATGCGACTCCTCTCCGAGGGCCCAAGGAGAGCACAGAAGTAGCTGGGGGGAAGCACCAGGGGTAAGTAAGGATCATTATCCTAAATCCATGTAGTTTGTCTGGAAGATCTACATCTTTATGTAGGCACTTCCAGTATATTAAAGAATGCCAAGATCCCACAGCAGTGCAGAAACACTGGTGTATGTTTGTGTAGGTGTTCAGTCCTCTTGGAGAGTCTCTGAATAGCCTTCCTGGCCCACCGTCCAGGGAGAGGATGGTGGGAGACAGAACAGCCCAGACCCCCTCAGTGGCCACCCCTCCCCCCAACCCAAGTTTTTGAGATCCATGGAAATCAAAGTTAATCAGTTACTTTGACAGTTAATCTACCCTTGCCCTGGGGTCTAAGGGCCTTACTTCCATAAACATGATTTTGATTTTGCAGATTATCCAAATGAATGCAGCTAGATTAAGAGGATTATTACAGTGCGGGGAAAGCAAATACTGCTTGGTAATTGTGTAACAGACATCCTATTTCCCACTAAATTGCCTCTGAAAGCCTCATTTGCCTGGGAGCCTGTCTACTTTTCAAAACAAAGGGTTCTTTCTGTAGAAGCCTGTAGAGGTGGATGAGTCCTGAGTTTGTTCTTCCCTTTTGAAATGTAACTGTGAACTTGGCCAGCCCACCCCTCCAGGGCAGATCCAGCCCACCCGGGGTCCTTGAGAGTGGGGTAGAAACCCAGGCCACTTTCCTCTGCTCTGAGTAGTCTCTGGGCTGCTTGTGGAGGGAGTCGAACCCTCATCCCTTGGTATTCCCTATACCTTCTCTCACTCAGCGGTGGGTGTTCTTCACAGTTTGCCAGGTGATCAACCATATGCTTCCTGACAGTTCATTTGCCTTAGAGAGGACTGCTCAGGCTTCTCAGGGGATGCCTACCCTCTAACGTTTCAAAAATTAATTATTGTCTGATGCAGCTGTCCTGCTGCTGGGCCTCCCCTACTGCACAGAGGCCATCTGTCCTCCTGCTTTAGCCTGATGGTCACTCTCCCTTCATGTTCAAGTACAGCTACCTTCCCCCAAAAACCTACCTGTGGAATCTTAAAAACTTTTTCACAATTTTTTTTTTGTCCTTCTCTCTCTGTAAAGTTGGGAATTATGCCTTTCCCTCAGTGACTTGCTTCTAACTATTAGCACACAAAAGTGACCTCTAAGGCTAGGTCAGATGGCCACAGAGTTTTCACCTTCATGGAGGGGCCATTTTAGGTCTCTACCAGCCTTGGCTGAGGTTTTGCCGACAGGGAGCAGTAATTTCGAGATATGCCGATGACAATACCTCTGGATGACTCTAGCCCCTGGGGTCATGTCATCTCTGGCCATCGTCTTCCTGTCTGAGGCCTCAGATATTAAGAAACAGAGATCAACCATTCCTGTTGCGCCCAGTCCTGGTTCTTAAGACCATATAATTCATCAGCATAATAAAATGGGCTATACTTAATTAACTAGGTTTTGGGGTAGTTTGTTACACACAGTGATAACTGAAATGTCTGCAAACCCTCCCTCTCCTCTACCATTCTTTTCCTCAGAAGCATTCAGCCCTTCTGCATTCAGAGGCATTACTACAACTGACTGGTTGACCAGTGCTCTTATAACCCTCCTTCTGTTAAGGCAGATTAGATGTGTCCAACTTCTGGAGGTTGGAAACATTTCATTTTGAGGGATGTCGGTATGCTGGGGGGAATCTCATGCAGGAAGTGGTGACTGCTAGGAAAAAAATCTAGTAGCTTTAAAAGTTGTTGACCCACAGTAAAAGAATGAATTTTATATTTCTACCCAATAAACAAACATCTGGCATATCTGGAGTTCACTTGAGGTAACAGTGTGTACTACTTGTGAAGAATTCTGATCCTCTACTCAGTTTCACTTTGTTCCAATGCTTGTTGTGAACTACCAAACTGATTTCACAACTACTTTAAGTAGTGAGGTCAGAGAGAGGTGTGGAAACCTGGCCCAGCTAGCCTGAATCCAGGATGCACTGTTTTCCGACCACGTGACCAGTCCCATCCAACTGCACTCCCAGACTCATAGATGCTCTGCCACCTTGACCTGAACCACCACCGATAGTCCCCTGGACTCTGTGAGGCTCTGAGGGAGTGCTGGCCAAGTCCTGCCTCTTGGTCTACATTGTTCTTCCCAGCTATAGCCTAAGCCAGAGCACAGAACCAGCAAACAGTCACTAGCTTCCACAAACTAGGCTTCATGCAGAATTGAAATAAAGCCTGCTTAAAAAGCAAGCTGCAAATCACTTAAGAATTATATTGTGTCATTTCTTCGTTATAGAATTGTGAATCAATACACCATAGGGATTGATCAGGAATCCTTAACACTAAGAGTCTCTCACTGAGGCAGGGATATGGTTATATTCAGAACCTATAACACAGCCTCTTGCCTGTGTGTTCCTTTCTCCAAGCAGTACAATCCTCTGAGGTGACTGCAGGGAGACAAAGCATCCTCCTCCTCACTCATCATCTACAGTTTTGACTCACACCAAGGCAGACCACCTGCAGATGGTGTGTAACAGGCCCGAGGATAGGACAGCTGGCCTGTCCCAAACACACCTGCTCAGATGTCTGCCAGGTGATTCCAGTAGCAGCAGGCAAGCCAATCAGCAGTTTGTCTCCTAACCACTGGGCCATCTGCCTTAGCTTGTTTGAATCATTTTGCTTTTTGAAACACCGGCAGTAAGTAATGCCACAGTTGTATTAGAGCTCAGTAAAACTGGAGTTCATGCCACATATATTCTTCTTTGGTTATCTAGTTAAAAAAATGAATCACTCCCACAGGAGATGGGCCCTGGGAGCATCATACTTCATTAGCCACTTAAAAGCTTCTCAATGGTGATAATTCTTTCCCTGAAGAGGGCAGCTGTGAAAAACAGTTTGGTTTTTTAAAATATTTTTGCCTCCCTCCAATTACTTTGACCATTAATCTACCCCTGCCCTGGGGTTTAAGGGCCTCACTTCCTAGTGATCCAAGTGTACTCCTCATGAATACTGGGAGTCAAGCCCTGGGAGCTGTGGGATCAGCGTCTACCCCAGATACTTGATTCCAGTTTCTTGATCCTTGATGTGGAAAGCAATAGAGAAATGTAAGAAAAAGGGCATGAGAAAAGATAATGAGGTCACAGGCCAAAGGAAAAATCTATGTCCTCATGTAATATTTAAAAATAAGTGTGAGGTGTTGTTACAAAGCCATGTCATGGCTCCTGGAATCCCTAAACCTACTGGGTGTTTTGCTAACTTTAACAAAGATTTTTCTCCTCCTTCTCTTCCTAAAAAAAAGTCACTATGTCCTTTATGAAGATTCCCAACTATTGTGTCAAATGGAAACAAACACCTAACAGAGGATTTAAAGGTTTCCTGTCAACTTCCCTTTCTTGTTCCAGTCTCCTGTTAAATCAAAATGATTTAACCAATGAGACCCACAGAGAGAAGGTCACTGCAAAACTAGGATACTTGATGAGTCTTCATAAAAACTGCTCTGCCTCAGCGGTTTACCCAAGGGTTTCACAACCTCCTTTTCCCCCTTATAAACCAATGAGACTGTAATGTTGCTGCACTTTAACAAATCTTTATGCCATTTTAAAGGAGAAATTAGTTTTGTTGTCGATTTTTAACATGCCTGATCAGAAGACGTAATTACAAAGTTGGATTTGAATACTGCATACTGCATTTGGTTCTAAACCTTGGCTTGGGACATGGCTGGACCTCTTTATGACTAAGATGCACTTCATGAAATATGCAGATTTTTGTATATTTCTGTACAATGGCCAACTAGTGTGTTAAATATACAAGTAAACATACTTTCACTTTCTAAAGACAATGGTTCTGACCCATGAAATGGTTAAGTCAACCATCTGCCAACCACCACACTCTTCCTTCTAAGTGTCCCTATGACTGGCAGAATGCATTTGCATCAACTGAAAAGAAATAGTTCCTATTGTGGGAAAACTTTTCAGGCCTGGAAATAAAACCAATTCCAAATGCATTAGTGCTCTCCCTTTTCCCAAAGAGACAATAAACACAAAACTTTAGTAAGTACTAGCACTAACTTTCCTGCTTGATCCTTCAAGTGTCCTAAAACTACACAGAAAAGTCTACCCAGCTACAGGGCACAAAGCCCAAGCTTTGCCTATAGACTCATATTTTTATTCATCTTGTAAACACTGTTTTTTTAAAAACTCACAATTTCCAAAAGGTCTGTATAATCAGAAGTAGCTTTTTTAAAATCTAATGTTAATTAAGCCAGGCTTTGAGTAGCAGGTTAAAACTTCAGGCATTTTATAACCAGTTATCACAATATTATATAACCCTTAGGTCTCTTCACAGAGAACCCAGCCACTTTATCTTTCTTGGAACTTTGAGTGTTAACAGCTGAAAAATAAAATGTACTTCATGCTGAAGAAATCTTATTCATGTATAAATGAAAGGAACAAATTATATAATTTCTATGTAATTACGTAATTTACATAAATTCCAAAAAACTTTTGCTCACAATGAGGACTTCTGGCCAAGATGGAGGCATAATTAGATACACTTTGCCTCCTTCCACAAACAAAAAAAGGATAACAACAAATTTAAAATTAAAAAATAGCCAGAACTGCCAAAGTTCTGTATGGAACTGTATGGAAGCCCCACAACCAAGGAGCTGAAGAAGAAACATTCATCCAGACTGGTAGGAGGGGTGGAAATGAGCAGCCAGGGTAGAGAGGACTTGTGGCAAGGTGGGGGTTGGTGGACCAGGCAGTCCCGCATTTGCATGCGGATAAACTGGAAGGAAAAACTTGGGAGAAATACATATCATACAACCCAGGTTTCCAGTGTAAGGAATAAAGCCTCAAAACTGCTGACTGAAAAATCCTGTGAGAATTTCAGGGGCAGGAGAAACTCCCAGCCTCACAGGACAGTTCCTTGGAGAGACCCATAAGGTCCTACAATGTACACAAACCCACCCACCTGGGAATCAGCACCAGAAGGCCCCAATTTGCTTGTGGTTAGTGTGGGAAGAAACTGAAAGCCAGCCCAGAGTTGAGCAAGCAGCGTTGTTCCCTCTTGGACCCCTCCCCCACAGATAGTGCCACAACCCAGCAAAGTGGGTTGCTCCATCTTGGTCAATACCTAAGGCTCCGCCCCTTACTATGTAACAGGTGTGCTGAGACAAAAAAGTATGGTCCAAATGAAAACAGATCAAAGTTCCAAAAATAGAACTAAGTGATGAAGAGATAGCCAACCTATCAGGTACACAGTTCTAAACACTGGTAATCAGGATGCTCACAGAAATGGTTGACTATGGTCACAAAATTGAGAAAAAAGTGAAGGCTGTGCAAAATGAAAATAAACAAAAATATACAGGGAACCAACAATGATGGGAAGGGAACTGGGACTCAAATCAATGGAGTAGACCAGAAGGAAGAAAGAAACATCCAATCAGGAAAGAATGAAGAAACAAGAATGCAAAAAAAATGAGGAGAGGCTTAGGAACCTCCAGGACATTTTTAAATGTTCCAACATTCGAATTACAGGGGGTACCAGAAGGAGAAGAGGAAGAGCGAGAAACTGAAAACTTATTTGAACAAATAATAAAGGAGAACTTCCCCAATCTGGTTAAGGAAATAGACTTCCAGGAAGTCCAGGAAGCTCAGAGAGTCCTGGAGAAGATGGACCCAAGGAGGAACACATCAAGGCATAAGCAGCAAGAGAAAAGGAGGCAGTCACCTGCAAAGGAGTTCCCATTAGACTGTCAGCTGATTTCTCAAGAGAGACCTTGCAGGCAAGAAGGGCCTGGAAACAAGTATTCGAAGTCATGAAAGGCAAGGAACTACATTCAAGATTCCTCTATTCAGCAAAACTATCACTGAGAATGGAAGGGCAGATCAAGTGCTTCCCAGATAAGGTCAAGTTAAAGGAGTTCATCATCACCAAGCTCTTATTATATGAAATGTTAAAGGGACTTATTTAAGAAAAAGAAAATGATCAAAAATATTAACAGTAAAATAATAACCAACAATTATCAACAACCCAACCTAGAAAAAAAAAACTAAGCAAACAACTAGAACGGAAACAGAATCACAGAAATAGAGATCACATGAAGGGTTATCAGTGGGAAGAGGGGGTGGGTAGAATGGGGGAAAAGTACAGGGAATAAGAAGTATAAACTGTAGGTACAAAATAGACAGGGTGATGTTAAGAATGGTATAGGAAATGGAGAAGCCAAACAACTTATATGGATGACCCATGGACATGAACTAAGGTCGGGGAATGCTGGTGTGAGGGGGGTGCAGGGTGGAGGGGTATAAAAAGAAGAAAACAATGGAACAACTCTAGTGGCATATTCAACAAAATATATTTTTAAAAATTACAATGAAAATTAATTTTTAGTCCACTAAGTCTAGTAACACATGTTAATATTATTTTAATGTTAGCTGCTAATGACCAGCAGCTAGCAACAAAGCAAAAAGTGATAAAACAGAAAGAAAAAAATATACCAATCCAGAATTATAGTTGGAGACTTCAACACTCCTTTTTCAACAAGTAATGAAATTAAAGGAATATATCAAGAATATAGAAGACCTCAACATCATTAACCAATAGGATCTAGTCAAATTGTACAGAGAATGCCACCCAATGACAGCACAATCCACTTTCTCTTCCAATTCCAAGAGAATAAATACCAAAAATAGCCCATAGCCTGGGCCAAAAATAAAAAGTTAAAATAACAAACTCCAACAAATTTAAAAGAACTTAATTTTCACAGTTTTTCTGACTATAGTAAAATAAACCTAGAAATGAATAACAGAAAAATAACAGGAAACTCCCCCATATACTTGAAAACTAAACAATTTTCTTCTAAGCAACCCATGGACCAAAGAGGAAGTCTCAAGAGAAATAAAAAATACATTGGTTGAACTGAATGAAGATAAAAAGTCAACATATCAAAATCTGTGGGACATAGCTAAAGCAGTGCTGAGAGGAAAACTCATAGCACTAAAAGCATTCATTAAAAAAAAAGGAAACATTTTAATGATCTAAGCTTCTACCTCAAGAACTTAAAAAAAAGCAAACTAAACCCAAGCCAAGCAGAAGAAAGAAAATAATAAATAATAAAAGCAGAAATAAATAAATTCAATCAAAAGCAGAAGCACAATACAGAAAATAAATGAAACAGAGAGCTGATTCTGTAAAAATAACAATAGTGTTGAAGAATCCCTAGCAAGACTAACAACAAAAAAAGGGAAGACAAATTACCAGTATCTGGAATGAAATAGGATATTACTACAAACCCTGCAGATATCAAAGAATTAATAATATCACAAGTACCTCTACACAGTACATTTAACAACCTAGATAAAATAGAACAATTTCTCAAGAAACTTTACCATAATTTACTTAATATTAAATAGATTCTTCAAGTAGTTCTATAACTATTAAGTTGAATTCTTGATTTTAAAAGCTCCTCCCCCAAATAAACCTATAGGCTCAGATTGTTTCACTGAAAAATTCTACCAAATGTTTAAAGAAGAATTATGTAACAGCTGTTTATACAACCATGTTTCAGAGAACAGGAAAGGAAGACTTCCCAGTTCATTTTGTGATGTAATTATTGCCCTGATACCAACATCAGACAAAGAGAACAACAAAGAAAGAAAACTAAAGAACAAAATCAGTTATAGACATAAAGATCCTTAATAAAATATTAGTAAAGATTTTAGAAATATAGTTTAAAATATATTGTATTACCAGCAAGTTCTAGTCCATGAATGCAAGGCTGACTCAATATTTAAAAATCAGTGCAATTCACCATAACAAGCTAAAGAAAAAAAATCATATGATCATATCATTTTATGCAGAAAAAATCATTTGACAAAATCCAAAATCCATTCATGATTTTAAAAAATAAACACAAACAAATAAAATCTCTTGGAAAAACAGAAATGGGGAGGAGTTTCCTAACTGGATAAAGAAAATCTACAAAAAACAAAAACAAACAAACAAAACAACCAACAAATCCTACAGCTAACATTATATGTAATGGTGAAGAACTGAATACTTTCCCTCTACAATAGGGAAGAAAGCAAGGATGTCTGTTCTCAGCACTCAACACAGTGCTACAAATTCTAGCCAGGGCAATAATGCAAGACAAAGAAATAAAAGGCATACAGATTGAAAATAAAGAAGAAAAACTGTCCCTATTTGCAGATGACATGATTGCTTATTGATAAAATTCCAAGGCATCTACCAAAAGAAAAAAAAGTCTACAACAAAAATGTGAGTTCAGCAAGGTCACAGGATACAAGAGCAACATGCAAAGATCAATCACAACACACAATAATAAAAAACCAAAATGTAAAAAATTCCATTTAAAATCACTCAGAGAGATACTCAGCTGTAAATCTAACAAAATACTCTTACAACTTTTACACTGAAAACTGCATGATGTGCTGACAAAAAAAATCAAGGACAATCTAACTAACAGAGACAGATTGTGTTCATAGATCGGGAAACTCAACATAGTTCGGATGTCAATTCTCCGCAAACCAATACACAGATTTAATGCAATTCTTTTTTAAAATCTCCACAAAAATTTTTGTTATTATAGACAAGCTGTTTTCAACCTTTTTTATCTCATGGACCTCATATAACTAAAATTCATTTTTTGCCGATCTGACAAAAAATAGGTATAATTTTAATCAATTAAAAAAATAATAATTACCTACTTTTGCTCCAAAGTGACTTTTTAAGAAATCAGGTGCCTGTTAGTGTATATAAGGATTTCCGACACCAAGAATTAACCAATCACACACAACCTTATCATGCAACATGACCAATAAGATGCAACTCTATTATATAACCTATATATTTATAGTTCAAGACAGGGCATTCACACTGGATGGCTATTGTGATGGCTATTGTCATTTTTTATTTCACAATCTAAGGAAAAAGACATCAGTGTCCCTAACTAAATAGTCAGGTATTGCATGTTTTAAAAATTCTTGTGGCTCATCAGTCAAAAAATTTCTGATGTAGACAAGATGGTTTAATATTCACGAGAGGTGAAGGAACTATACTATCTTAAAACAATTTTGAAAAAGAATGAAGTGGGAGGAATCCATCTACCTGCTTTCAAGACTTACATAGCTACAATAATCAATACTATGTAGTGTTGACAGAGGTATATACATATAGTCAATAGAACAGAATAGAAATAGACCTACACAAATATGCCCAACAGAGAAAATAGAAATAGACCTACATAAATACACCCAACTGCTTTTGCACGCTAAAAGGCACAAAAAGAATTCAATGGAAAAAGATAGCCTTTCTGACAAATGGTGCTGAAAGAACTGCAGATCATAAGCCAAAACAAACAAAAAGGCTGAAAATACTCTGTCTTAAACCTTGTACCTTATATAAAATTAACTCAAATAAATAAACTTAAATGTAAAGTGCTAAACAAAAACATTTTTAGAAAAAATAAATGGAAAACTTCAAGATCTAGGGCTAGGCTTAGTCTTGACACAGAAAACACAATACATAAATTTTTTAAAAAGAGAGAGAAAATACTTTCAAACTGCATATCCAATAAAGGCCCAGTGTGTAGAATACATAAAGAACTTTTAACACTCAACAGTAAAAAAGAAATCCAGTTTAAAAATGGGCAAAAGATACGAAAAGGATATACAGATTGCAAATAAACACATGAAAGAGGTTCAATATCATTCATTAGTCCTTAGGGAAATACAAATTGAACCATAATGAAATATCACTGTACACTTATCAGTATGTTTTAAACTAAATAATGACAACACTACTAAATATTGGTGAGGATGCAAGAAACTAAATCATTACATATTGCTGGCTGAAATGTAGAATGGTAGTTGCTCTGTAAAACTATTTGATAATCTCTTTAAAAAGTAACCATGCAACTACAGCATTGAACTCCTAGGCCTTTATCTTAGAAAAATAAAAATCTATGCTCACATAAAAACCTGCCTATGAATGCTTATAGCATATTTATTTAAAATAGCCAAAAACTTGCTTGGCCAGTGTGGCTTGGTTAGTTGGGCATCGTCCTGTAAACTGAAGTGTCGCCAGTTCGATTCTCAGTCACGGCACATGCTTGGGTTGCAGGTTCAGTCCCTGGTCAGGGCATGTATGGAAGGCAACCAGTAGGTGCTTCTCTCTCACATCAATGTTTCTCTCTCTTTCTCCCTTTCTTCCCTCTCTAAAATAAAAAAATCAAACAAAAAATAAGTAGCTAAACACTGGAAAAAATTCAGGTATCTTTCAATGGGTGAATAGTTAATCAAACTATTATATATCCATACAAAAGAAATACTCTTCAGGAATAAAAGGAACATCCTATTGGTACACACAGCAACCTGGATGATCTTCAGAGATTTGTGCTGAGTGAAAAAACAGCCAGTCCCCCAAAGTCACATACTGTATGATTGCATCTGTATAGCACTCCTGACACAACAACTCACAGAAATGGAGAATACATTAGTGGCTGTCAGGGATTAAGGACAGAAGAGTGGGATTAGAAGTGGGTGTTGCTGTAGAAGAGCAACAGGAGGGATCCTTGAGGTAATAGAAGTGCTCTGTCTTACTGTATCAATGTCAATATCCTAATTGTGGAATCTTATTATGGTTTTTCAAGATGTTACAACTGACAGAAACTGGGTAAAGCCTGCTAAGGATCTCCTTGTAGTACCCCTTAAAACTGCAAGTTAATCTTCATTTACCTTAAATCTAATTTAAAACCACACAGGAAGAAAACAGATGAGTGTTTAAATGATTACAGAGTGAAGCAAAAATTTTAAGCACAAAGAGCAGTAGTTAAAATTCTAAATGATGATTGTTAGATCTCACTATAAAACTCTTCAAAAAATTTTAAATATATTTTGTTGATTATGCTATTAAGATTGTCCCAATTTTTCTCCAGTTTATCCATCATCTGCCCTCTAACCACCTCCCTCCCCCCATTAGTTCATGTCCATGGGTTATACATATAAGTCCTTTGGCTTCTTTATTTCCTATACTATTTTATGCCTACCAATTACGCTTCTTATTCCCTGTACCTTTTCCCCCATCCTCCCCCCTCCATGTCCCCACTGATAACCCTCCATGTGATCTCTATTTCTGTGATTCTCTTTCTGTTCTTGTTGTTCACTTAATTTTTGGTTTTGCTTTTTAGGTTCACTTGTTGGTAGTTATGAGTTTATTGGTATTTTACTATTCATCGTTTTTGATGATCTATTTCTTAGATAAGTCCCTTCAACATTTCATATAATAAGGGCTTGGTGATGATGAACTCCTTTAACTTGAGTTTATTTTGGAAGTACTTTATTTGTCCTTCCATTCTCAGTGGTAGTTTTGCCAAATAGAAGAATCTTGAATGTAGTTCCTTGCCTTTCATGATTTGGAATACTTGTTTCCAGCCCCTTCTTGCCTGCAAGGTTTCTTTTGAGAAATCTGCTGACAGTCTGATGGGGACTCCTTTGTAGGTGACTGTCCCCTTAGCTCTTGCTGCTTCTAGGATTCTCTCCTTCATTTTAATCTTGGCTAATATAATTATGATGTGCCTTGGTGTGTTCTTTCTTGGGTCCAGCTTCTTTGGGACTCTCTGGGCTTCCTGGAGTTCCTGGAATTCTATTTCCTTTGCCAGATTGGGGAAGTTCTCCTTCATTATTTGTTCAAGTAAGTTTCAATTTTTTGCTTTTCCTCTTCTCCTTCTGGCACTCCTATGATTCAGATGTTGAAACCGTTAAAGTTGTCTTAGGGGTACTGAAGCGTCTCGTTTTTTTAAATTCTTTTTCCTTTAATTTTTTCTGGTTATGTCTATTTCTTCCTTTTGTTCCAAATTGTTGATTTGAGTCCCAGTTTCTTTCCCTTCACTGTTGGTTCCCTGTATATTTTGCTGTATTTCACTTTGTGTAGTCTTCATTTCTTCCTTCACTTTGGGGTCAAGCTCAATCAATTCTGTGAGCACCCTGATTACCAGTGTTTTGAATTCTGCATCAGATAAGTTGTCTATCTCCTTGTTGCTTAGCTCTTTCTCTGGAGCTTTGACCTTTCATTTGGGCCATATTTCTTGTCTGGGTGCACCTGTTAAGTTATAAGGAAGTGCAGCCTTAGGTATTGGCCAGGACAGGGCAACCCTCCTGGCTGCTTTGGGATGCTGTCTGTGGGAGAGAGGTCAGAGAGGGAACAATGCTGCTCACCCATTCAGCTCTAGCCCCACTTTTCAACCAACAGTCCGGTGAGACTGGGAGTTTCTCCCCTCTTCACAACCCTACAGTATTTTACCACCAGAAGTTTTCAGTTTTCGGTGTCCCAGTGAGCCAGCCTCACCTGACCCATGTGGTCTACCACCTTGGCGCCCTTGCTGCAGATCCTCTCCACCTGTCCAGCAGCTCAGCTGCCCTTTTCTACCCCCTTCTGCAGTCTGGATGAATGTTTCTCTATCTCCTTTGTTGTCAGAGTTCCATGCAGTTTGCTATTCTGGCTGTTCTGGTTGTTTATTGTTCTTAAATTGGTTGTTATCCTTCTTTTGGTTATGCAAGGGAGTGAAGCATTTCTACCTATGCCTCCATCTGGGCTGGAACCAAAACTCTTCAAAATTTTTATAGATTAAAAAAAAAACTGGGGAGTACTTCCGCCAAGATGGAGGCATAGGTGGATGTGCCGTGCCTTCTCACACAACCAAGTTTAGAGACAATTAAATATTAGCAACAGAAAACACAGCCAGAACACGGAAAATTGAACTTTTCGGAAGTCTGCTAACAACAAATTCTTCAGCCTGACCGGTAAGGGGTGAAACCAGCGGCTGGTGAAGCGGGGTTGCACAGGAGTACTCGGTCAGACGCACCCAGGCGCGCAGATCCCAGGCGCAGGGTTGGACCTAGTGAGTGACCGAGCGAGCGACCAGGCGAGTGGCCTCGGGGGAGCAGTGCTGCGTGTTGACTGTGGTCGCGCATTTGTGTGCGGGTGGACAGGCAAGGGAGTGGGCGGTTGGACCAGGCCCGGCGGGTCCCCGTGGCAAGCAGCAGTGGAGGGCGCCACCATTTCCCTGCTCTGACCCCACCTCCACATACAGCGTCATAACCCAGCGACTCTGAGTGGCCCAGCCCAGGTGAACCACCTAAGGCTCTGCTCCTACCCAGCAGTGAGAAACAGTAGAGGGGGTCGCCATTTCCCCGCTCTGACCACGCCCCCCCATACAGCGTCACAAACCAGCGACCTGGGAGTCCAAGGCGCCACTTCTCACACTCAAAGGGCGCGAACAGACCAAAAATGGCTCAAGAAGATCTCAAAGCCCCAGAGCCCATAGATCTAAGCGATGAAGAAATAGCAAAACTCTCAGACGCACAGTTTAAAACACTGGTCGTCAGGATCCTCACAGAACTGGTTGATTATAGCCACAAATTAGACAAGTATATGAAGGCGAAACTAATTGAAATGAATGGAATTGCACAGGACACCAATAGCAATGAAAAAGAAACTGGGACTCAAATCAATGGAGTGGACCAGAAGAAAGCAAATAATGGACAAACAGAAAAGAGTCAAGAAGCAAGAATTCAAAGAAATGAGGAGAGTCTTAGGAACCTCCAGGACATCTTTAAACACTCCAACATCCAAATTATAGGGGTACCAGAAGGGGGAAAGGCACAGCCACCAGTGGGAAACTTATTTGAACAAATAATAAAGGAGAATTTCCCTAATCTGGCAAAGGAAATAGACTTCCAGGAAATCCAGGAAGCTCAGAGAGTCCCAAAGAACTTGGACCCAAGAAGGAACACACCAAGGCACATCATAATTACATTAGCCAAAATTAAAATGAAGGAGAGAATCCTAGAAGCAGCAAGAGCTGAGGGGACAGTCACCTACAAAGGAGTCCCCATGAGACTGTCAGCAGATTTCTCCAAAGAAACCTTACAGGCAAGAAGGGGCTGGAAAGAGGTATTCCAAGTCATGAAATCCAAAGACCTACAACCAAGGTTGCTCTATCCAGCAAAACTTTCATTTAAAATGGAAGGACAGATAATGTGCTTCTCAGATAAGATCAGATTCAAGGAGTTCATCATCACCAAGCCCTTATTATATGAAATGTTAAAGGGACTTATCTAAGAAAAAGAAGTTAAAGAAACATGAACAGTGAAAGGACAACAAACTCACAGTTATTAACAACCACACCTGAAACGAAAGCAAACTAAAAGGACAGCTAGATCAGGAGTGGAAACATAGAAATGAAGATCTCAAGGAGGGTTAGCAACAGGGGAGTGGGAGGAGGAGAAGGGGGGAGAAGGTACAGAAAATAAGTAGCATAGACAGTAGATAGAAAATAGATGGGGGGGCAAGAATAGCTTGGGAAATATAGAATCTAAAGAACTTGAGACACATGGTCATAAACTAAAGGGGGGGTAATGGTGGGGATGGGGGGTAGGGTGGAGGGGAATGAAAGGGGGAATAGAACAACTGTAACAGCATAATCAATTAAAAAAAGAAAAAATGAACAAAAAACTATCATAACTCATTCAGTGGAATACTATGTTACCATGAAAAGAAAAAGAAAGTTCTTTATGCACTGAAAGAAAATAAATTGTAAAATCTAAGAAAAAACAGTTGTAGAAAAGTACAGATATGACTTTATTATTTGTTTAAAGAGAAACAGGAATGTAGAATTTATTTATAAATTTGTAATATGTAGAAGAAAGTCTCCATGTTGGAAACAATGAGTGATTTCAGGAGCAGAAGTAGGGGGCAGGAGCAAAACTTGCAGAAGTGGCACACCACCGAACACCTTTTAGGACTGTCAAATCTGAAACCGCATGAATGCGTGCCCCCTCAGACATTAGTTATTATTTATTACACAACAGTTATACCTTTTACGAGAAGGTTTTAAACTCAAAGAACAAAGTAAAATGTTAGCAATAAAACTAAAGTATTATTATACTATCCTTCATCTATAAGTATATTGCTAATCTATTAATATTAAGAAAAATCTTCAAAGAGTATAAAGACAATTTTCAGAAGTTGAAATACAAATGGCTAATAAAGATTCAAAACAGTATTTATCCTGACTAGTAATTGAAGGTATATGAAGTCAAGAGAGGCTATTTTGCCAATCAAATTGACAACAGATTTTAAAAATAATATTCAATGATGGCAAAAATGACTAAATACAGCCCTATATGTAAACTGGAACAACTTACAATATATTGGAATTAGCCAAACTGACCAAAGAGAAAGAAATGTTGAAAATGCAGTATGGTATATCCTTATCTGGAATATTATATAGCATTTCTGATGCTTTTGAAAAATTGTAGGGGTTTAGAATGTTCATGATATAATAAAAACATCAGCATATAAAACTGAATATACAAAATCATACCAATTAAAATTTTATAGCTCTCTAGTTTTGAATTTCTTAATTGTTGAAAAGTAATAAATATTTTGAAAAATAATGAAAACCTGGTATTTAACTTTTGCTGGGGTTTCAGAGATGTTAAACTGAAGTTCAAGGCCTTTTCTTACCATTGGGTTTTTCTCTCAGCTCCTAAAAGTTCTCTGGTTAAAGAGAGTAACTCTTTTCTTCCCCCGCCCTCCCCCCATTCCCTCTGTCAGTGGCAGCTGACATTCACATTCAATTAGCTTCAGAGAACCCGCCAGTGCAGCTCAGAATCTTGAATATGGAATACTGTCCTTGACCACTGAGCTTGTCAATCAATCCAGCAGATGGGAGCAACAAGGAAATGGATCTTGAAGTTAAGAGGAAGAGCAAAAAACAATTTATACTCCAGTCATTGCTTCCATTTTGGCTCCCATGTCTCCCTCAGTGGAAAGTGGCAAGTGGTTCTGATTACCTTCCTGTCACTCTGCCTGCCAGAGGCTCTGTCTGCCAGCCGTCCGGGGGGGCTGGCAGTCTGTCCTTGTGTGAATGTTCTGCTTGAAAATGCCTGGGCCTCTCTCCTTCACCCTCTCCCTCTTTCCACATCACTCTGAAACCTTCCTGATTGCTTTTCCTTTTTGAGAATCCAAGGTGTCACTCCACAAAATGAGAAGCAACCAGTGAATTGGGGGTGATCACAAAAGCTTCCCTGGCCAGCTTTTGCCATAGGGGATGGAGAACCGGAGGAGAGGGGAAAAAAGGCAGGCTTTGGGGGACTTGTCAAAACTTTTTGAAAATAATTTCATTTTCTAATTATCCCAACATAATCTGAGTTTTGGCCTTAGCTAGAGTGCACTTCCTATCTGGAAACCGCAGGCCTAGCTCTGAGCATCTCTGAAGGGTGAGTGAGTATAATAGAGAAACAGCCTTACATGTCGACAGTGGGGGAGCAATGACAACATAACAACTGGTGGCCATCGAGAGAAAGTGCCACCATTTCACTTCTCTACTGGACACCAGTTTGGTCCTGATCAGCCTTCTCCTGGAAACAGACATGCATCTTTCATTTAGGGAAGTGCCTCATCCTCTGTGTCTACCTGTACTGGGCATGTGTCCTAGTCCTGGTCAATGATGGCTTCTCATTTCCTTGGCCACAGTGATTTCAGGGTTGAGTTGATGATCCACACAGACAAACCACAATCAATTATTTGATTTCTTCCCTAGAATCCTGGGGAAGAGGACTGTTCAGGGAGGATGGCTGGCTGGCAGAGGTGAAGGCCGTTGCTGCTGGTGGCCATCCTTGCTACTGTTTGGGAGAAAGGCCCGAGGGGACTGATGCAGCACGGCAGCCTCCTAAAGACACCTGGCATCCTGTGGATTCAGCCACGCGTACACTATTTTACACCTATCTCATAATGAGTTTTCTTTCTTTTCATACCCCAAGAGTTTTGACTAATAAACACAGTTGTGGTGCCCAGGCTTCGGCTTGATAGATAGGCCTGGGGATCAGAAGAGAAGGAAAAACAAGTCAAAGCCCCAGTGACAGCTCTCCTTGAACTTCTAGGCCCTCAGGAACTTGTCCTAGACTCCATATGGAGAAGGGACTTATAATCATCAGAGTCTTAAGAGAAAGAGGTAACCAGCATGGCTAGGAGGAAGCTAGAGGAAAGGGCAGAAGGGTCAGTGTGAATCTGCCTGGGTTGGAAGATGAAAAGGTCACCAGAGTAGCCCATACCCCAGGGTACCCAGGAAGGCTGAAGGGAGAAAGTACAAATGACCATGCCACAGAAATGTGTGGAGCAAGTTGTGGGAGGAACCCACACCATGGAATTACTCTTTACCACTCTAAGATACCTCCTCACAACCTCTCATTTTTTTTTTTTTTGGCCTGTCCACCCTGGGTCACAGGAGTTTAGCCCATTCCTCAAGACAGCTTGGCTTCTTTATCCTCCCTAGGATTCACAGGCTATTCCAGGACTCAGAGATCTTCTCATCTGGGTTCTGCAAGAACTTGACATCTGTGCCACAGTTTAGCACTTAGACAGTCTTGCATCACATGTTCTGATTTTTACAGGGTTCTGTAATATTCTCAAAGAGACTGAAAGCTGTTTGAAAACCAAGCCTCTATTCCTATTACATAGGTGAGGTACCCATTCAACTACCCTAAGCAGTGCACTTAGGAGGCCTTTAGCATCCCACTACCATCTATTGAGGAAGATCCTGCTTCCCAGCCAGTTTATAGTCACTTACATCCAAGGACAAGGGTAATAAAAACTTTGATTAAGACACCCAGCAGTTTGATTTTAATTGGCTTTGCAGTCTACCTACTTGTCTTTACTGAGTAGTTCTCCTTCTTATGCAAAGATCGTTCTAGGACCTCTGATGGATTTTTTAACCCCTGATTTCCTACTCTCACAAATTGCTGAGGAGGGCCTGCATTACAGTCACCTTTTCACTATAGGGTGATATTAATTTAACCCTCCTTAATTTAAGTACAAAACAAAGATGTGACTCTCCTAGGAACAGATACTGCTGAGTCATAGAATAGATTCAAACTGTCCATGCAAGAATGTCAAGTCAGAAATAGCTCAGATTTGAACACCAAGAAGACAGCTTTCATTTAATCATTTCTTAATTGGAAACTAAACCAGAGACCTGGGGAACAGAATGGAAGTGAATGTGGAAGTGAGAATTTAAAGTGCAAGATTATTTGGACAGAATTTACTCATTCAGCTAACATTCTGAGTTTCTACTCACAAAGCCCACAGTAACCACAGAATGCTGAGCAGAAGGCCTGCCTGCAGTGTTTGCTCTAAATGTCTGCTACAGGTATTTTTAGGCTCTGGGAAAACAGCCCCTGCCCTAAAGGAATTAAGGTACTTATCCAAGGTCAAGCCTCTCCTAAGTGGGGTCCCTGGATTCTAGCCAAGGCAGATAACCTGGAGCCACTCCCATGCCCCTGCACTGGCTTGGGAAATTCCTGAATTGAGCCATGAGGAGGTCCCTGTGTCCTGGGGTGAGCAGTTTTAGAAGTAGAGAGAGGGAAGGCCATCTGTTGTGGGCTAAAAAGGGCTGAGAGGTGTGGAAAGGGAGACAGAGTGCAGATAACCTTTTCTATGGAGAAAAGAATAGGCCCAGATAAGGGGGAACATCAGCAAAGGAAGGGTGCCTTTTTGGTTTTTTTCCCCAAATATAGGAGAAACCTGAACATATTTTAAGATGGTTGAAAAAGAGTAAGTGGTGGGAAAAAGACAAAGTTTTGATAAGAAAGGATGGCTGATCAAGTGGCACATAAGACCAGGAGAGGCAGGAGAGGAAAATATTAGAACTAAATATGGGCTTGAAGTAGGGACATTAGATGGAGTACAAGAATGAAACAAGGATGATGGAAACAAACAGACACAAATGAGCAGGGCAGGACTACTGATCGGAGGAGGAGAGGATGAGAAGGTGGAGAAACTACAGAGGAGCAGAGATGAAGCCTTAAATGGAGAAGATTAGGTCTAAGTGATGAGGTGGGCAGTGGGGGACAGTGCAGAATCATGAGAAGTGAGATGCTCAAGGAAGTGTCAGCAGCAGGCTTCTTGGAGAGAAAAGAATCCCAGCAGGGTAATGGAAGGGACAGGGAGCAGGACATTCAGAGCCCAGATGATGGCCAAAAGGAGATAACATCAGTGGTTCAAGTCCAGCAGAAGCCCAAAGAAGGGAAGAGGACTCACGGATGGACCACAGATCCAGAGGAAGGAGGAAAAGTCTGGGTGGGGGAGGGGACACAGGCACTGAGGCTTCTGGGGAGCCCCAGTGAAGCCCCTTGGAACCAACTGTTGTCTGATACCTACATCTCCAGTCCTATTTCCAGATACGATATGGGGTTGGCAGTCAGTTGTTGGGGAGGGTGGGATACCCCACTATGGTCAGCACTCCGAATCTAGGTGACTCTGGATTCCAGGACTCAGCTCCAAACCTGGAGAGCCCCCTTTTACCTTCACAGCTCCTGTCCCAAGTGGGGTGCAGTCTCAGAGAAGGGGTGATCCCCAGCTCAGCCACTGCCTTTGCATAATTGGCAGCATGCAGTAATGGGCTCCAAGCATCAGTCAAGCCTGTCAGCTGATTGAGCTGCACTAAAGCTCAGTTACAGGAATGAGTATCCATGCTGCATTAGCAAATCAAGCTCAATTTAGATAGATTCAGGAAGAGGGCACTACAGCAAACACTTGTGCAGTTTTTCTAAACTGTTAAAGTAGTAGTAAGGCCTATGAGAATCAGCCATCTCTCTTCCAATTCTTTTCAATTATTCCATCTCTTGCTCATTACAGCATGAAAGGAGTGAATATATCAAAAATGGCAAAAACTCCCACTTACTAATGGTAAAAACTGGCAACATCTCAGTTTCTGTGCTAAATCCACCAAGTGAGCTATAGCCACAACACTTGTTTACCCCATGATACAGGTGATAAATCCCTGACACACAGAGCTTGACCGATTCAACTCATACAAATAGTAACCAGGGTTCAAGCCCCAATCTGCCTGACTCCAGTAACCCTTCTGCCATCTTCACTGGACACACAAAACACTCATGGGTTCTTGAAGGCTCCTCTGTGATGAGTGAGAGGCTTCATGAGAGCAGGAGGAGCTTTACATGCATCAAAGGTGCTGTGTGTGGTTAGCAGGGCAGACTCTCAAAGGCCTCTCTGGAAGCCTCAAGCCTGGGGTCAGGATGGGTTTCTGGCCCTGGCCGGCTGCAAGGCTGAATAGAACAGGCGGCCTTACAAAGCTAGGAGCCTATGGGGGTCTTCCTAGTTTGACTGATTTAGCAGCTATTTGACACTGTTAAGACTTAGGTTCTTTTTAACATTGTGCTCTGCAATTCTCATCATAGAAATTTTTGCCCTCTGGCATGCATACTCACGTTCAAAACACATCATTGCAGTGGCTCCCAGCATCTCATCCTTACCCAGTAAGTCCAAAGACCATGAAGGAGAAAGAAGGAACATGCCTTCTTAAGGGTGCAGAAACCTTTTTCTAAAGCTCCCCCACCCCCATTCCTGTATTCTCAGATTTCATTGGGCAAAATAGCATCACCTGCCCAACCCTGACTCAACAAATAGCAAGGGGAATGGAAATACCATGATTGGTCTAGACCAAAGATCCTGAATCCTGGCTGCACATTTTAATCACCTGGGAGCTTGTAATGCCCACTTCAGACCAATTTAATCAGGATTTCTGAGAGTGGGGTCCAAGTATTAGCATTTTTAAAAGAATACCTGTTTTTAATGTACGGCCAAGGTAAAAAACCACAGTTTAGACTAATCAAGTTTCACCATCTGGGCCAGATGCCAGAGGAAATTTTGGGTTCTGTTGGAAGGAAAGACAGCAGATGGACATGGGGCTGGGGAGGTCATCAATCGTGGCCGTCACAGCCATTTCCATGGGCACTACTCAAAAGATATGACTACAGAACAGGAAAACGTGCGTGGAGAGGAAAGGGGATTAGAGGGAGAGCCAGAGGAAGATAAGCCATAGACTATGACCAGGGAGTGTCCACCTGGAAGAGTAACAGTGTGGGGGCCCCTGCTGTTTATCCTAAACTCCTTCAGGATCTCACGTGACATCCTCTGTCTCACCCACTCCTCTCAGGACCATCCTCACCCCAATACTCAGTTTTTTCTGCTGTATCCATGGTACCCAAACAAAAGTCATAAAAAGGTTGATGTGCCATGGAAGAAGGCAATGGGGTAGCAGCCCTAAGAGAAAACTCCTTGAGAGATGAGAGGACACTACAAAGAAACATTCCTGGTTTTTCTGTGGCCCAACCTTGCGTTGTGGTCTCCTAGGAAACTCACCCAACCACCTGTGCTCTCATAAGTGGCCTGAATAAGACAAATGCCGCTGCTGGTTCATAGGGCAAATCCTAAAGACTGTGACTTGAGAAATGTTTCTTTATGGGTGTCCTTCATCTTTCTTTTTCTCAATCACTCTTATTAACCAATATCAGTACTATCGACCTTGGCCAAGCACTGGTATCACCTCGGAAAGGTCTAAAAATCCCCCTGCCCCAGGGGTCAAGCCACACACCATTAAATCAGAACATCTATGAGATGGTTATAAGTATCAATTGTTTTCAAAGCTCCCCAGGTGATTTCAGTGGGTTGCCCAAGTTGAGAACCACTATCCTAAATTCAAGATCCAAATAAACCAATGAATATCTTCATTTTTTAAAGATTTTATTTATTTATTTTTAGACAGAGGGAAGGGGAAGGAGAAAGAGAAGGAGAGAAACATCAATGTGTGGTTGCCTCTCACATGTCCCCTACTGGGTACCTAGCCCAAGACCCAGGCATGTGCCCTGACTGGGAATTGAACCAGCAACCATTTGGTTTACAGGCTGGCATTCAGTCCACTGAGCCACACCAGCCAGAGCAATATCTTTATTAAAAAAAAAGTTTCATGCCCTGGCTGGTGTAGCTTGGTGGATTGAGCGCAAGCCTGTGAACCAGAGTATCGTGGTTCGATTCCCAGTCAGGGCACATGCCTGGGTTGCAGGCCAGTTCCCAGGAGGGGACACATGAGAGGCAACCATACATTGATATTTCTCTCCCTCTATCCTTCCCTTCCCGTCTAAAGATAAATAAACAAAATCTTAAAAAAATAAGTTTCACATGAAAATCCTCATCACAAATTATGTAGTTGTTGTAGAGTATACCCCCAAAGTGTTAAGTTTGTAAGTCTGCATGGAGCATGGTAGCACCTGAACCTTTTTTTGGACAATACAGGCCTTTTTCCCAAGAGAGTGCTGGTTGCTACCAACTTGACACAAGCCACAAAGAGGAGATGAGGTGGAGGGGGTTAGTGGCACTAACTCACATTTGACATCTATTAGTAGGGAAGTGTAAAAAGAATTATTTTAAATACAGGATTTTCATCCTTTCGGAGAAGGGAGGCAAATGCCTTTAGCAATGACCCAGAAATTTACAATAATTGAGTCCACTAGCTGTATCTGTTTATTATTAGTGATGCCTCTCTGCATGTTTCCAGGGAAGGATGGATACCCATGGAGGCAACTGGGGTCACTGAGGCAGTGGGAAGTCAAGGATGCTCAGCTGGTGGCACAGGCAGCTGGGCCGTCCATGTCAACGAGTTTAATCTGTGAACTGACTAATGCTGTTACTTTCCCTCCAGCACAGATAACTGTTTTTCTAAGGGGAACTCCTGCCTCAGTCACTTTAGTTCAGCCAGGAGAATAAATACGTTCCTGACAGGTTGGATTTCTCATCTTCACATGACAACGGATTTTTTTTTCAGCTAAAATGGGGTCTGTCTGGGATGAGTTGTGGCCGTAGCTCTGACACTGTGCTGTCCATCACCATCACCAGCCAACCTTTACAAATCCTGGTGTGCACGCCTGGCTGCATCCCCCACCAACTACAACAGTGTGTCTGGAGGTGGGACCCAGGCATCAGAAACTTGCTGAAGCTCCTCAGGTGCATCTGATGTGTAACCAAGTTTAAGGACCAGTAAGCTAAAAGTGTAATCATCACCCCTCAGACCCCACTCCCGATTACCCATTAGGACCTTGGGAGCTTTTCAAACTACCAATGTCAGTGTCCCACTCCCAGGGATACTCGTCTAATTGACCCGGGGTAAGACCTGCACGTTGGGGTTTCTGAAAGTCCCCTAGGAGGGTCCTACCATCCAGCCAGGGTTGAGAAACACTGGGCTGGAGGGCGCCACTTCCCACAGCCAGACTGTGGTCACCTCGTTAAAACCTTGGCAGGGATCAGAATCTCCTAGGAAACTTGGGAAGGAGGGCCAGGCCCGGTGCTGTCTTGATGAGCCTGAGCCCCTGCCTCTTGATTAGTGTTGCAGGTGATTCTCAGACCCATCCTCACAAGGGGGAGGCAGGTTCAGCCTGGTTACTTTTATGAGGTATGTGCACCCCAGTAGCTTCACACACCCACCCTGAATGGTTGTAAGCTGGATGCTAACTTTTAGTGCTCAAGGGAAACATCAGTTTGAAAGAGTCCAGTACCAGACAGATCTTTGGTAAAATTAAGAATAATCTGTAAATATAATCATCCCCTCTTGTCACATTGTCTGTTCTCTGTCTGGCCTCTGGGAATAATACTGCTTCTTTAAGAGGGTATGTTCTCACCTGTTAGGTTCACATTTATGTAATGATGAGAAATGTCCAAACAGCACACACTTGGGACTGAAGTCTTTTGTCTTAACAATTCCATGAGCTTTCAACTCTGTTTTTCTGTTTAGCTGCATGGGCTTGTTAGCAGGTTAGAGATGTGGGGAGAGATGGATGAATTCATTGTACACATCCTGGGTGCCCACTGATGCTGGGTGTTGGCTCTGTATTCATAGGAAATAGCCCCGCCATCAGGGAACTCACTCTAGTGATGAAGACAGGGGAAAGGACCTGCAGGGGAAGAAGCATTAGGTGCTCAGAGGCTCACAGAAGAAAAACTTTACTTGGTCTGAGGGGTCCCAGGAGCTTCTCATAAGTGACAACACCTGAATAGAGTCCTGAGGCATGGAAAAGGAGTTGGCCAGGTATGGGGATGAAGGCCAGCTTGCATCCTGGAACAAGAATGGAGTCTGTACACATGTGGAAAGCCTTGAAGAAGCCTGAGGAGGTAAGAATGACCTGGGAAAGGTGCCTTGGATGGGCCCTCATACCCATACGAGGTGGGGCTGGAGAATGAGGCAGGGCCAATCATGATAGGCCTTGTGCTACACAACAAGAGCAGCTTGTATAATATGCCAAATAATTTTTCCAAAGGCAATAGAAAGTCATGGAAGGAATTTTGAACAGGGGACCAAACATAATCTGAGTTGAAAGAAGAAGAGTTGAGTGGCAGTGTGGAAGACAGGCCTGGGGGAGAAGAGACTAAAGCCTGGCTGTAGTCCCACCTCCTGAAATTCTGGGGTAGTTGTTTTGGGGTGTGTCCCAGGTATCAGGATTATTAAAATCTCCAAGTGATTCTGATGTGTGGCTGGGGTGGAAAGCCATAGGTATCTCAGGTATCTGCAGAGAGGTCAGGTGGAGGCTAAGGCCGTCACCTGGGAAGGAAATGGAGCCATCCCACATCCTCAGGCAGAGGTGGATGGGGCAGAGGACAGGTGTGGCTGCTGGCAAAGAGAGGGGTCAGGCACAATCCCACACCGAGGTTGGTGAGAAGAGGAGCATAGACACAAGACTGCCCTGGAGTAACACTCAGAAGAGAAAGCAGGTTTAGGAGAGAAGAGAAAGAATCTGCCTGCAAAATGTGAAGCACTTATGTAGACATGACCGCTAGACAGAGATATCAGGGCTGGAGGGCTGATTCCTGTCAACATAATGGAAAGAGGGTTCAAATCCAGGTGTGGGTGATATGCCCAAATGCACTGTTCAGGGTTAGAAGAAGTGAATAAAGCTGAGATCAGAATTCTGGGACATGTCAACTGATACAGACTGGACACAGGAAGAGAAATAGGAAATGAGGCTGAGAAAAGGCAAAAAAGAAGCCAGGAGACAGGATCTGGACAGCCACAGAGACACAGCCTCAGGGCGCCAGTGATCGATACTGCAGAGTACTGTGAAGGAAGGACAGACAGGACCAGGACTGAAATTCCTGGGCTGGGTGAGTGGGGGCCGCAGTGAATTTCAGACAAGCCGTGTCAGCGGAGTGGCAAAGCAGAAGTCAATGGTGGTAGTTTGCAGAGGACACGCGAGAAGTAGAGAAACAGCCAGCGTGGACTTGCTGTTTGAAGAATCAAGCTGTAAGAGGAGGGTGAGAACTCAGAGAGTAGCCAGAAGGGGATTCAGGATCAAGGCCACTTTCTCGGTGCCTGTGGGTACAAGAAGGGACAGCCCTGAGTCTGTATTGTAGAGGAAAGAGACCTGTGAAGGAAGGGGTGGAAGATAATTGAAAGAGGAGAGAGACGGATGATCGGAGGGCCCACGGGGAAGCCAAAGGGAAGAGAAGACACCTTCCAAAGCACAGCAGGCGGTTCAGCGCTGGGCAGAGGGAAGAGGAGTGAAGGGAGGAGGAAGAGCGGGGAAAAGAAGGTAGGCTCTGGGTGGGGAGAAGGGCACACTTTAAGAAAATTCCATCGATAACATTTCTCTTCTGTATGAATTAGAAGGCAAGACTCTGCTGAGGCCATAACAGTGCTGGGGACTCAGGAATTGGAAAAATTTAAATTTAAGGTAAATATTTAATAAGCCTAGTAGGCCATGCATACGTTAAAGCTATTGTTTCAGGAACTGCAGGTATGGCTCACACTCCCTCCTGGGGCACAGCTGGAGGAGACATCTGAGCCATTGTGTTCCAGAGAGAGACAGACACTAACTGCTCTGGGAGGTTAACTTGCCAGGGTGAGAATGCTGCGGTTTTTTTATTTAGTTTTCCCTGAATTTCAAACCCCCTCACCACACTTTGCTCTGTTATAAAAAGGCTGTCTTAGAAGGAAATGTATGATGATCCGTTAGGGTACAAATCCGCTGTCTTCTCAGATCACTGGCCAAATGAATAAAGGCCGTGAAGATTCAATCCCTGTCTCTGCTTATTGGGTTTGGTATGTGACAGGCAGTGTGAATGCAGGCTTCAGGAAAGGAGTACAAATTCAGTATTACTGCCT
The DNA here is from genome assembly GCF_021234435.1 of Artibeus jamaicensis. Taxonomy (NCBI): domain Eukaryota; kingdom Metazoa; phylum Chordata; class Mammalia; order Chiroptera; family Phyllostomidae; genus Artibeus; species Artibeus jamaicensis. The sequence goes on along the minus strand of NW_026521249.1, from coordinate 284,402 downwards.
TTGGGTCTGGGAGAGGGAGTGCCCAAGGCAGCAGGGTGCCCGGCCAAGGCTGGGAGTGGCACAGATACTATATAACCTGCATGGAGGGGGATAGTGTAACAAGATTGCCCAGTGACCGCAATGCACATTACCATTTGGGACCCACCACTCTGGCCCTTTCCAACTGTAGTTCTGGTTGTCCTTCAAATATGCTGTGATATGTGGGTGTTATTCACTCTGCTTGAAATACTAGTCCTCCTTTAAGCCTCTGTGTAAGTCTTACCTTCTCTCTGATTCTCACCAAGACCCTGCTAGTGTTACAGAACAGACCTAGAGGGTTGTATGATATACTATTACCGAAAGGACCCCCACTAGGTTTGCTATGCCTGGCCACCAAAGGAAAGATGTTTCTTAAGGCCAGAGATTTGTGAAAAAGAAAGGAAATATTTATTTAAACCTATACAGACTTAGAGTAGTAACTTAATGTCTTCATTAAAATATTAAAGTCCTTTAGGATACCCACAGATGCACACAGTCCTTCCTTCTCCCTCTGCCCAGTCTGGGGACCGTATCTCAGGAAAAGAAGTAGAAGCCCATGATCCGGGCTCCCTACACCATCAGCTGTGTTGCCACCACGATCTCCAGTTAATCCAAAGCCATGTGGCACCTTCTCATGGCCCACCAGCAAGAGTCCTTTTACCCCTTTTCTTCCAGGCAAAGTCTCTACTGCTTCCTAAGCCACATGGCAAAGCGGAGCACCCCAAAGCCACCTGGTCCCCACTCTGCCAAAGCTGCTGGTTCTCCCTTTCTACTGCCACAGCCACATGGTCCTCTCTGGTATGGCTGCCATGCCTGGGGTTTAAATCCCAGGCCAATCTTCCTTTGCAGCCCCATTTCCGACTCCTCCTACAATCAGTTACACCTGCCAGCATTCCTGTTCTCTTCCAGCTTTACTGGGCTGCCATAGTGAGTCTGGGCAGGTGTGGCCGCATGGCATGGAGTCAATCATCTCCAAGCTCTCACACAGGCACTGTAACCAGGGGGAGTTGCCTCCCAGTTATGTCTTCGGTCACTTCCATCCCCCTGGCTCAAAGCATGGCCACAGCTATTTAACATATCTATGAAACCAGTTAGAGGTTATAGATATATTAAATGACTATGCAAGAGGTTAGTTGCAAAGCTGTTGCTGTACAACACAGCTCCCAATGGCCCTGCTCCATGTGTCCTATCCCCCAGCTTAGCCTTGTGTGTGTGGGGATGAGGGGTAAGGACATCCTGTATATTTTTCTAATATTTTCTGGGCACTCTGAGTTCTGGATCCATTACAAATCCCTATTTGGGGTCCCCCTCTTGGCTGCACCCTGTTATACTGGGAAGAACTGTTTGCTGCCTCAAATGCATTCCCATAGGCTCCATCCGGGTGCTGCTGTGTTGCCTTCATCTACCCTCAGCAGCCAACACACACCTGGAGTAAGGCCAGCTCTCTGTAAAGTGACTGTGTGTTCACAGCTCAGAGTGAGCTGTGACAGCTCACAGTCCTAACCCATGCACTTCGACCATTTTCTTCTGCACATGCAAAGTCATGCCCCTTTTAAAAACTAAATGTGACCACAATTTAAGCCCCAAACACCTTATCCTGCATTTGCCTGATATTACCCTAAAACTTAGGAAAGCATTGGATTTGTTTTCTATAAAAATTCAAAAAGCCACATCTCAGTCTTTCAAATTACCTACCTTGCATGCCACAGAAATCTCAAATCTCAGGCCCCAACCTTGGGCAGGCTCTTTTCCCAAGTGCTACAGATAAGTGCAATGTCTTACACCATTAGAAGTTGACCAGTACGTGATTTCCAAATGTGGAAACTCCTCACTTATTTCTGTGTACATCAAGGAAGGTTTTCTAATACATCAAGGAAAGTCAACTAAATTACAAACATTAATGGCCTTTTAATCTACTCTGTAAGTTACTGAGTATTAAAATCAGGTCCTTGGTCTTCTTTTCTATCCTTTCTGGGGCTTGGCACATAGTTGGTGCTTAGTAAACATGAATCCGATCAATGGATGAAGAACTATTTCACTACCTTACTTTCTGGACCAAGAAACATATTAATTGTGGGGTAACCTGCTGAGCGCGCTGCTAAATGTTTACTTCCTCCTTCCGGGTCTGTCCCTGTCTTTCAGAATTGTCCATTCCAGACCTGAGATTCATGGCTGATCACTACTGTTAATACCTGCTATATTATTAAAATTAACCTGGAGCCTCCGAAGCAGAGAGAAAGCAATGAAATCTACACCCCTTTGATCTAAAACCCTTCACTTGATTAATCAGGTTAGTCTCTGAAGAAGTAGCTTCTTTTTCACTCTAAACATTTCCAGAAATGCTAATGCTCAAACTGTTTCCCTCCCCACCTCCCACTCAAAGCTCATTAGGAACTGCCAGTCACACTGTGTGGAAAAGGATTTTCATCTCTGTCACTAATGTTGTCTTAGAAATGACAAAAAAAATAGAAATTCACAGCAAAACTAAAAATAAAAAAGCATGTACCATCAAAAACCGAGAATTCAGAGTCATGGCGACTTTGGTGCATCTGGAATAGGATGTGAATTTCCTTCAAATAAGGAAGTAGGAGGGTTAGCACATGTCAGCTCCTCTGGGGGCTCCATTTGAGCACTTTTCACAGATTCCCATCATTTCATCTTCTCGACAGACCTGCTAAGTGGTTATTATCAGTTGCATTTTACAGAGCAGGTAACAGCTCAGAGAGGCTCAGAAAATTGCCCAGAATGAGAGAGCTACTACGGCTAAGAACGGCACTCCCACCGGGGACGGGCTCTGGGCACAGCCTCTGCCCACCTCAAAGCCATGCTTTTTTGTTTTAATTGCCTCCCTTTCTTCTAAGAACTTGTCCTTCACATAACATAAAAGAAGCATTATGGGATACCCCAGAAGGCCTTCCCAGATATCTCTCATGGTAATCGAAATTCCCAAGTTACTCACCCTTTGTTCTCGGTTAGAATGACAATGTTTTCTGCCATGATGAGAATTCCAATTTGGAACTCGTTAAATGTGTATCAAGTGTTCATTTTACCCAAGGCCCTGTGATAGATGCTATGAGGAACACACAAAGTACGTGTCCTCAAAAAGCTTACAAGTTAAATGGCAATTTCAATTCTAAGCAACAGTTTGGGCTGGTAAATAGATGTCACAGCCCCTTAAAGGGTGAATTGCCAAATAAATTTTCTTTGCAACTTCTATAGGACCTCAGAATCATACCCTTAATGGGTACCCTGGCAGCTCAAAACATGAGTTCCCCTAAAGTAGTTTCTGTCACCCACCCTGAGAAAATGAGCTTCAGGAGAGGGAGATTTTCAAAGGGAGGGAAGTCCAGAGAGGGCTTTGATAAGGAATAGTCTCTGTTAGGTTGAACTCGATCCAAACAGAAGGCGTGGAGTAGTCATTAGAATGGACTTTGCAAGGTGGGGGTGCTATGTGCTGAGCGGGGAGAATGTGAAAAAAGTTTCCCATTTTGCATTTGCCTATGGCACACAGAGCTGTCTGCACCATTATATCCTGTCACTTGAGCTACCTCACAAAGTCTTCCACACTCTAGGAAGGAAGAAAATCAGGCCTGCTACTTGACGGCCCTAGAGTACAAAGTACTGGCTGTTGGAACCACCCGGCCATCACCACCAGGGCTGCAGCTGTCTCAGAACCGCACAGGACAAGGAAAGTCCATACTCAGAGACTGTGGTGTTCTGGAGCTGCTGTGTACCAGCCAGGGAGAGTCAGCTGTGAGACACCTGGGAATCGGGCAACCACTGGCCATGGGAGTATCCACACTATGAAAATAGGCAAAAGTTACAAATCAAAGCTTTTCTTTTCTTTTTTCTGAGTTTTACAGAGTCAGTTTGCCAGCACACCTCTGCTTAGAGCTAGTCCACATACTGCCCTTTCTCTGATTTGTCCATTTACATTAATTCCATTTACATTCATCAGTAAGTGCGTTCCATACCATGCACTTACTAAGTAGCTTTGTGTGCTTTATATAACATCTGTGTTATAGTCAGTCTTCAAGATGGCCTCCAGGGTACCTCCTGGCATTCATGCCTCAGTTAGTCTCCTCCCACATTGAATGACCAGTGGCTATGTGACCAACAGTGCTTAGAAATGCTAATGTGTGACTTCTGAAGCATTGCAGCTTCCATCTTTGTCTCTTGGGCCACTTGGGGTGGGGGGGGAGGCCATAGCAGTGCTATGTCAGTCGGGTAGTCCTCTTGAGAAGCCTGTGAGAATAGAACTCAGACTCCAACAGCTACATGAGTGGGGTCTCCTGCCCCCAACAGGCCTTCCAATGGCTGCAGCCCTGACAGACACAGGATGGCAATAGCACAAGAGACCCTGGACCAGAACCACACAACTTAGCCCCTCTTCAATCACTGACTCACAGAAGCAGTGGGAGTTAAGGCAGTAAGTTCTGAGTGATTTGTTACGCAGCAATAGATAACCAATACACATTGTACTAAAAGTGCTTGAAGGCAACCATGCTGGGGGGTGGGTCGAATGGTACAGAGTTGTATAAAAGAGTTTTTCCTAAAAAGAAGCATATGCTGCTTACAGGGGAGATAAGATACATACTCACAAAAAGTAATTTTTTTTTAAAGAAGTGTAACTTATTATTAAGGCATCACAAGTCTAAGTGGGAAAAATGCTCACGTAGATCCTTTAAAATATGAGTTAGGCTGCAAAGTCAAGTTTTTCAGCCTCCTCTAAATCCCAGAACAGCATTTTAATTTGTCTTCTTCCTCAATATACCATACCTACCTCATTTTTTAAGCTGAGTAAACAGGAAGTGACCATTGTTGAAGAGGTAAGGTGGTTGTTGTGAAAACCAGTTACAAAGGGCACACAAGAGGTCACCTTGGCTGTCAGTGCAGACAGCCGGGGACCCACAGCTGCATGTCAGTGACCAACCTCAGCCTTCCTAGGGGGGCGACAGACAAGACCAACTTCTGGTTTCAGGAGTCTCTGTAAATCGGCTCATTATTCCTCATCACAAACTCGTGGTTGTCCCATTTTCCCAGTAAGAAAACTGCAGTTTGGCACAGATAAGTGAGGTAAGGGTAACAGCAGTGAACTGTCCAACTCCAAGCCCAAGCCAGGTATAATCCAGCATGGAGCCTGCAAGAAATTCTGCCTTCAGAAAAGTCTCTGGTGTCAGCTTGTGTAACATAACACTTTAAGGTGATCTCTGTTCCTAGCACAAAATCTAAAATGTAACAACATCAGAGTCCCTCGTTAGCCAACCATTCTCTTCTTTAGAGGCTCCACTGTGATCAGTTTGTCTCGTGTCCACCTAGAGATGTTCTATTCCACTTGCATTTTGACCAGGTCTTCCTTCCAAGGGCTGAGGACAGCACAGCAGCTGCCCACCCCTGGGCCTTGAGGAAAGGCCTTCCTCCAGCCACATGGACGAGGGAAGCAGACACTGAAGCAACCTCATCTCCAGAGAATCTCTCACCCTCCAGAACATTGTGCTATTTGCTGAGGCAATGAGTGCCTTCTGGGTCCATAGCAGCAGCGTCCGCTGCAGCCAATTCTCTACCCACTGAGAGAATGCCAGGCTCCTGATGTCACCTGTCAGTGACTGTGCTCCATGCTGGTGTCATTTTCCCCCATGCAGTGTAAAGGACTCACACGCCCTGGGCAAGGGTCTACTTGGGGTTTTCAGAGAGGACTTATACCAAAGCCTGCCAGGTCTTCTTTACCAGAGAATAATGCAAGAAGAAAGTCAGGTGGCCTGTGCTCAGGGTCCAGTTTGCTGAACTTGACTGAAATCAGGCTAGCTCTCTGGACCTCCTCCTAGGCCTACCCTGAGAGATAATCAAGTCAGAAAGACAGCTGTGCCTGCCCCTACATACCTGTGTGCCCTGTGGGACCCCCCGCTCAGCACTGTGGGGTCTTCCAATTTGTCTGTGTATCTCCCCCAGGGATGAAGAGCTCCTGAGGGCAGGGACTGTGTTTCTCCCCATTTCTCCCTTGCAGAGCACTTGACATGTAATAAATGTTTACTCAGAATTTATGGAAAGTCTTTTCACATATATTCAAGCATTCTTCCTGAGGCCTTATTTTCAATTTTAACTTACCTAGAATCTACTGTTTTCTAAACTATTACAAATGTTATTTATTATGTTCACTGTCAGGCTGCCAGTGCTGGTGAATTTTGTATGTCAACTTGGATAGCTCACAGTACCCAGATATTCGGTCAAACACCAGCCTACATGTTGCTATGAAGGTATTTTCAAATGAGATTAACATTTAAATCAGAAGACTTTGAGGAGAGCAGATTGCCCTGTGTAATGTGTGCTGGGCCTCATGCAAACAGATGAAGACTTTAGGAGAGAAGAGACTGAGCTCTCAGAGTTTGAGAGGGAATTCTTCCTCCACACTGCCTTCAGACGCGGCTGCAGCACCAGCTCTGACCTGGTCTCCAGCTTCAGCCTGCCCTGAAAACTGCAGACAGAGATAGGCCAAACAATAGTGTGAGCCGGTTAGCTAGTTAAAGTAAATTCTCTCTCCCTTCCTGTCTCTGTCTCTCTTCCTCTCACTACACACACACACACACACACACACACACGATTCTGTTTCTCCAGACAGCCCTGACTCATATACTCCCCAAGACCTGCACCCTAAATGTAAACTCCACGAAGACATATTTTTCTCTTTTCCTTTTAAACTTTTATTTTAATGTGGTAAGAATACTTAATATGAGTTTTACCCTCTGCTCAAATGTTTAAGTGATAATATGTTATTGTTGACTTACAGGTACAACGTTGCACAGATCTGTAAAACACATCTGTCTTGCTTCACTGAAACTTTGTGCCCATTGGTTAGTACGTCCACACCCCCCCCATCCTCTGACAGCACCATTCCACTCTGACTCTATGAATTTGACTGTTTTAGACACCTCATATAAGTGGCATCATGAAGTATTTGTCTTCTTGTGACTAGTTTATTCCACTTAGCATAATGTCCTCAAGATTCATCTATGTTGTACATATTACAGAATTTCTTCTTTTTAAGGCTAAATAGTATTCTATTATATATTCTTTGTCTATTCTTCTGTCCAGATTCTTTTTATTTGCTCGTTGATGTATTTTAAGTGCCTACAAGAGAACCCAGCACATAGTTGAGCTAAAATATCTAGGCAAAAGCAACATTAACAAAATTATGTCACTTATATAATAAGATTTAAAGATCTGTCTCATATTTATTTTTAGTGGGCTTTTCATAAAATTCCTCCTTTAACCTAGGTTTGGAAGTTGAACTATACTGTGAGGAAAAAAGTGTTCCAGACATTCATTATTTCCACATGTTGAGCTCTATAAATGTCTGACAATGAAATTGCTTTGTTATCTTAAGATAAGCCTTTGGTACTAAAATAATCTTCCACTAAGGTATAAAAAGATCAGAGAATCAGACACAAAAGAGAAAAAAAACAACCCACTGCCCATCCTTGCATCAAGCTTGTATTCTGAAAGTATCGTGTACCTGTGAGTGACCTTGACTATTTTAGGGTGATATGGAATACTCATAGCAATTGCCCTTTTCTTTCTTCACATTAGAAAACCCTGGTTATGTGTCCAGCTCCAGGGAAGGCACCATGATTGATCTAGCCAATTAGAGCCACACTGTTCCCCACTTTCTAATTTCTCTGCATCATGGCTCAATTCTGGCCACTGTGATCCCAGCAGAAGTCCTCTTGGGCATTTCTGGAAAAGTGTTTTCTCCACAAAGAAAGACACGATGAGCTCCACCCCTTCCTCTTTTTCTCCTGCCACAAATGTGGACATGATGTCTGGAACTGCAGCAGTCATCTTGGTACCATGAGGGAAAAGAAAGGCCAAAAGGGTTGGACTCAAGTACTGACATTATTGAGCAGCTGAACCACAGCCAAAGCCTGCTATATCCAGACTTCACCTTATGTTGTAAAAATGAACCCACACCCATTTAAGCAATTGGGCTTGGGTTTTGTTCCTTGCAGTCAAAAAGATTCCTAAATAATACTTACCAATGGCAATATATTACAACCATGGTATAACAGATCAGTTACTGACACCTGAATGGGCAACCATAAATTCAAGCTCTAACTACCACTAACATTGTTATCGTAGGAAAGTCATTATTCTTCTATGAGACTTGCTTCTCATCTCTCTAATAAAGGAGTTAGACTGAGCTGTCCTGGGGTCCCCTTCAGATTGGACATTCTATGTAAACTGTGAACTATTAAGAAATAAATGATCTTAAAAACTCACAAAAATATTCTGTGACCTCCTAATTTGCTGGCTGCCTTCCAGCCACTATAGTTGACACTCTAATGCCTTGCATAAGTTTGAAAGGACAAATCCACCTATATTTGCTCATAAAAAAAGTCCCATCTTTTCAAAGGGTATTGAAACAAAGGGTGGCGGCAGCTTTACACCATGTAAACCACAGATGCAAACCAGAGCCTATCTGTGTTTTCCAGGAGGAAAGTCCCATCACCTAGTGCTGTTGTTGCTCAGTACCCATAGCCTCAGCCCGGCCTGCCCTTCTCCAGAAGTGCTGAGCCACAGATGGGCTGATTGAACATTTCCCAAATGCATCCTTTTCATGTCAGCTAATTATCTGTTGTCCCTTTTTAAAACTAGCACAGTCTTTTTGTGCTTTTGTCCTTGATCATTCACTGAAGGAAGATGATCTGCAATAGATGGCTCTGTCAGGACTCCACTGTGTTATACTGCTTGCATATTCATTAATGTCCAAGCTATGGCATTTTATTATTCCATGATTTTGCTTGTTTTGTTCTGTGTGGTGAATTCTGAACTCAACAAACGGGGTGAATAATTTAGTGGGCTTTCAGGACACTACTCCGATGTTTTCTCTTTCTTTCTTTTACTCTCACATACCTACCCTCACACTTGCACAAACCTGCCAAGGCTGCCATGCAGAGAAGCAGCATCAGCCAGGCATCATTTGAGTGCCAGGTAATCAGAGATCAAAGGGGCAGCTTCTGACCTCAGGAGCCTGCAGTGGAGTGGAAGACACAGAGAAGTGAATACCGGACTATGGGGTTATAATGGCAGCATAGATATACAGAAATTCCTCTACTTATGATGGTTTGACTTAGAGTTTTCAACTTTACAATAGTGTGAAAGTGATACACATTTAGTAAAATGTTCAGTATAATGTTCCATACGTTCAGATGTATTAAATACATTCTTGACTTATGATATTTTTATCTTACAAGGGTTTTATTTTTATTTTAAAGATTTTATTTATTATTTTTAGAGAGAGGGGAAAGGAGGAAGAAAGAGGAGAGAAATGTCAATGTGAGAGAGAAACTTCAATTGGTTGCCTCTTGTCCCAACAAGGGACCCAACCCACAACCTAGGCATGTGCCCTGACCAGTAATTGAACCAGAGACCACGTGCTCTGTGAGATGACACCCAACAAACTCAGCCACACTGGCCTGGGCATCAACTTACAATGTGTTTGTTCAGGTGGAACCCCATCATAAATTGAGGAGTGCCTCTATGTATATGGTACTGTAAGCCCAGAGAAGGGCCACTTAACTGAATGGGGGAGACAGAGGGAGCGGGGAGTCAGGCCAGCCTTCTCCTCCTAATGGACGACCACTTTTTGCAGAGTTTGGATAGTGTAGTCTGGCATATTCTGGTGAGTTTACAGAGAGAGGGCTGTTGATGTTTTAGCTCCATCCTCTCCTCCACCCCCTTCTCCTCTCTATCCTCCCACTTTCCCACCTGCTCTTACTTCCTCAGTAGTCTCATCTCATGTGCACAGAGCTGGGGTTCTGTAGACACCGCCACCCAACCAGGCTTCCCTACTCCTCCCAGGCCATCTGACTCCACACCCAGGATCCACCTTGGCTCTCCTCTCAGGTATTGCAGATACTCTTGGAAGTGGACTAGAAGCCACCTTTCCATGGCCAAAAGATCTTGGGTTTTTTTTTGTTTTGTTTTTTAATTTGTGGATTGTTTTACAACACTGTGGACTCTGGAAGTATAGGATCCAAATGACCAAGGCTGTGCAGTACACTGGCACTTTCTGGACGAGCAGAGTGGAGACCGAGTGTTTGGGACTTCCAGGAGGCTGGCAAGAGATTTGCAAGTCTACAGACAGTGGCCAGAAAGTGGGAAACTGGTGGGAGCCCCTCAGGGAACTCATACCTTGTTCTCAACACAGGCAGCCCCACAGCTCTGAAGGGCCAAGGCAAGCAGGGTGTCCACAGAGAAGAGCTCCCAAATGATTAACAGGCTGGAGAATAAAGAAAGGAGAAGAGACACTGAGGGCCAGGCAATAAATGCCAGTCTTTTGGGAAGTACAGTGTTCTTGGAAAGACAGGTTTCCTCCTCTCCACTGTTGACAGGATGATGGAGGGAGGGTTTTGTGGAGCCCCTGGTTTCTCAGGAAGACTTCCCTGACAGTGAGCTCTGTTAGTTTTCATGTTACTGAGGAAGTAATGCATTTCCCTTTCAGGACTTAAAAATGAAGACCCGTTCTCATCACCACTAGATGGTTTACAGGGGTCCAGCTCAGAGGAAAGAGTGGGTAAGTGGAGGCCCAGGTCCCTTCAGGTCTTCAGATGCTCAATCTCTACCAAGTGGTGTCTGTTTGCAAGAGGTTGTGTGGTCTGCAGGTACCATCAAAAAACCAAGAGTATGTTGAATAAACACATTTATTACAAATTCCAAGCACTCTACTAATAATAATTTCTACCTCCCTCCCCTTTTTAAACTTAGAAACCAAACTAACTTATTAAAACCAGAGGGATACAGATCAGACAGGCTAACTCATTTTGGTCATTTTTATATTAGACACTCCTTCTTAGAAAGTAAACCGACCAGCTTGCTTCACTTTTAAATATACATTTTATAGTTATATAAATAAATGTAATATAAATATAAAAAATAAACATACTGAAAAATAGCAAGACAGTACAACAAACTCCCACATACTCACCACCTTGATTCAAAATTAACCCATATTACAAAATTAGCAATAATTTCAAACATTTCTAGTTGTCTAGCTCCGATTGGCCTGCTCAAATCAGGATCCATGCAAGGACCCACCTTATATCTGGTTACATTTTTGTTGTTATGTCTCTGAAGCTTTATGCCTTTGACTGTCACAGTGACCTATGTAAAGTTACTTATATTCTGAATTTGTCAGCCTGCTTCTTTGTAATATCATTTTGTTTGTTCCTTTGTTTCCTGAATGTCCAGTGAATGGAATGTAGCTTTGCAGTTTGATTAACTCCAGGTTCAACTAATTTTACCAAGAGCACTTCTTAGGCGGGGCCGTGTGGTCTGTGCTCTTGGAGGTCCGGAGCACTGCCTGTCCCTCCCTGGGTGCTGCAGTCACTAAGGCATGGTTTTGGGAGAGGACAGCCTGGCTCCTCCCCTCGAGCAGTTCCCCAGAAGCATTGAACCTATGTTTCATCCTCTGATGATCATTGCCTGAATCAATTATTTTGCCAAGAATTGCAATAGGGCTTTTCTAATCCTATCATCCCTGCCACACTTATGTTTACCTTGCTCTTTACTCCTCCTATATTTTAGCTTCAATAAGGAAGAAAGGGTACAAAAAAAAACACCATGCATCCATGGAAGTGGCTCTTGACACAAGACTTAAGGAGGATCTCTCCTCTGAAACTAAAGATGTTGCTCTGGGCAGACAATAGTAGGTACAAAGGTAGAGACAAAGAGTCTGTGATTGGGTAATAGGAGGAAGGTTCTTCGACTGGGGGCCACAGGTCTTGCAAATAGGCAGGTCTGTTCACTCTGGGTGAACCTACCCTGGTAATAAACAAGCCCAGAGAAGCACTAGGCCTTACAGGAATTAAAAATAGAACATGTAGAACCAAGAATAGAAAAAAAGTGGAAAGAAGGAGGAACATCTAGTATGTGAGAAAATAAGTGAAGTTTGGACAAACCAGGGCATCACCCCAGGGATAGAATTCAAACCAACATGTTTCTAACAGCCTCCCTGGGTGCCGGGCCTGGGCGAGACTCTGGTGAATGGAGGACTGATATGTCCCTGACTCCACTAGCTGGAGGCCAGTGATTGGCCACTGTCTGTATCTGCAAGCAACCCTCAGAAAGGGGAGCAAGGAGCCCAGTGCAAACCCCACCAGCAATCTATGTCCATGGGGAAGGGCCAAGGGCCACTGATGCTTGCAGAGTGAGCCCAGCAGGACACCTGCTGCAGCTATACCTCCTCTGCCCGACTCTCCTGAGTGGTGTTCTTCATTTTCCTGCCAGTGAAACATGATCATGCTCATCTGTTCTCCTGTCCCCAACACAAGCCCACCTGGAGAGAAAATTAATACCATGTTTGCTTAAACAATCACCACCCTCTTAGCAGCTGCTTTTGAAGGACTGGGAGGACTGCACAGACAAGTTGCTCCAGCTGCCACTGTGTGATAATTAGAGTTTCCTGCTTACAGAATGTAATTCTGACCATGCTACCACTCTTGTATCAGGAAGAAAAAAAGCAAGAGAGGGGGAACCTGTAAACGAAGAGGTTTCCTGTATGCAGAAATTTCTCTGTTTAGCTCAAGTGTTTAAAAGGCAAGGGCAAAGGATGGACAGAGAGACACGAAAGTCAGGATAAATTTTAAAAATACACCAAGGTCTTATAAGAATTGCAACCACATAAAAGTCCAAAGTCCATTAAGGATTAAGAGAAATAAAGACAACAAAGAAGGTTCTAATGATACCTGGAGCAAATAGAATAAAGGGTTAGGCCCATCAATTGGTCAAAGTGTGGCAAGTTGAATAGGTAACACAAAACAAGGTGTTGACACTCCCACTAGGCTTTTATCTTCTCTGGCAGTGAGAAGAGTCTTCAAATCAGTGTGGAGACAGGGTCCCTGAAAGCAACCGAAGTCTTCATCAAGCCATTGGATAGAAGGCAACCAACGAGCGATGGCAATGTAATCAGGGCTCTCAGATCAGTGATATTACATCTGGGATGTGTGGAGAAATATTCATGAAAAACTTCAGAGATTCTGTTAGTAACTCCCACAGGCTCCTGGGGAAGCTAGGAGATAGGAGTTGAGCAAATGCTCCAGTTCCAGGCAGAAGGAAAGGCTGATTCCAGAATGCAAAGGCAATTCATCCTGGCTCGAGTCCTCCTTAGAAATGTGAAATGGATTATTAAACAGGTTGTTTGTGAGCATCACAAAGAGACACACGGATTTCCTGGCATCAGTGTAAGTTAACTAAAAAGAAGTCATGTTCTAGACCATTCATTATATGAGATTCTTAGGGCAAGTAACTTCAAAAGTTATTCTGAAACTCTTAATTAAGGAAATAGTCAACAAAGTGAGAGGACAAGGTAACCAGTTCGGGATATGGTCCTGCTGCTTTTCAGTCATGTTAAATAGTAAAATAGACATTAGACTCCTAAGGAATGGAGGGGAAAAGCTTGGTAAACACGCAGTCTTAATCCTAGAGTAACCCCCTGCTGAACATGCACCATACTTAAGCTCCAGGTGAGACAGGCTCTGGGTATGCAAGATGAGGAGACCGTTCCCTGAACCAAAGGCATCCCCCTCTGATAGTCCCCATAGGTAGACACTATGCCTTGTTGAAATGTCCCCTTCTGCATGTGGCAATCTAGGTTCCAACACAAGAGAAAACCTCGACTCCTGCCTGAGAGATATTCGTAGGCCAGTTGGGATATGAAGGTACCCTTGCCATGGCTGGTTTGGAGAGAATAAGAGACTGGCTTCTCTGAGATTTAAAGAATAGATAAGATTTGGAAGAAAAGAGCACTTCATTTTCAGGTGGTGATACCGGAAAAAGGCTGAACATGATGTACTCCTGGGAGAGAGAAGAGCCTAGTTGACTAGAATGAAGAAGGATCCAAGCTCATCCATTCATCCGTTCATCTGCTTGTTCAAGCAATTAACAGCTGGATACTATTCTAGCACTGGTACTACAGAGACGACTGTGATGCTGTCTGTGGTTTCATTATACTCACATTCTAACTGAGGATAGAGCCAGAAAATAATTAATTACAATATCCATAATTTGGATTTCTTTTTATTATCTTTTAGAACATCCTATTTAATACATATACCCAAATTTCATAAATGCAACTTTTTTAAAAAATTTTATTTAGTTATTTTTCAAGTACATTTTTTTGTCTATTTTTCCCATCCCAGCCTCCCCTGCCCCTTGCTCCCCACCTCCCTCCCATTTCCCTCCCCCCCCTTAGTTCTCGTCCCTGTGTCCTTCCTATTTGTTCCTCCAAATCCCTCCCCCTTTTTCCCCTTAACTTCCCTTCCTTCTCCCCCTCTGGTCACTATCCCCTTGTTCTCTATTTCAGTGTCTTTGTTTTTTGGGGTTTTTTTTTTCTGCTTACTTGTTTGTTTTGTTGTTTAGCTTCCTGTTAAAGGTGAGATCATATGGTATTTGTCTTTCAGCACCTGGCCTATTTCACTCAGCATAATGCTTTCCAGTTCCATCCATGTTGTTGCAAAGGGTAGTAGCTCCTTCTTTCTCTCTGCAGCATCATAAATGCAACTTGTAAAGCATTTACTGAGTGCCTAGAACCTCAACCACCCAATCCAAGACTGAAATAATGACTACTGAGTGATTTACATCTAACTATATGCACGATCCACCATTTAATTACAGTTGGGATGGGTGCTTATAAGGGGAAATACAGAGAGAGAGAGAGAGAGAGAGAAATACACATAGATAAATAACACACACCTATTTCAATGGCAGTGGCTCAGAGTGGGATATGACCTAGTCTGGGGGTCAGAGAAGGCATCCCTAAGTAATATTGTTGAGAAATGAGAAGGTACAGGCCATCAAGAACTTTGAAGAATAGCCAGGCTTGGGACTTCGACCATATATGGATATGCATAGCAGAAACAATAGTAACAGCAGTCTAGGGGGCTTACTATATGTCCTGCTAAACACTGTAAACCTCTTATTTGATCCTTAACACAAAGCTCTACAGTAGAACTTGCTTCCTCTATTTTGCAATCAAGGAAACTGAGACTCAGCAAGGCTGAGTAATATATGCAAGAAATGGTAAACTGAGGAGCTGACATGTGGCCAAAGAGTCTAACAACAAGAAAAATTGTATTTGCTGGCTTAGCATCATTAAATTCCTTTCACTTGACTGGAATGATGCACTTAGAAATACATATTTATCCACTAAGTCTATCCATTAAACAACGAGTACAGGGCACTTCTCCAAGCTCAAAGAAGACTGTCTAACTCCCAAGGCAGATGGACCTTTAGCTAAATTTACAGCCAGTTAGTGCTGGGAGTCAACCGCATTTCCTCCCATGAGTTTTCTATCAAAATATTATTTAATGGCAAGACCCCAAGTGGAATGTTCCATAAGACCTTCAGCAATTGTACACTGCATATTATTTAAACCAAAAGCAATGCTACTGTACTTCAGCATAAGCCAAAGAGAGCACAATGAATGGAGTTAGCTGGCTGGAAAGGAGACACGATGATTGAAATATTTTCCAGACTATTACACCCTTGAAGGGCTTAAACGGAGTGGAGAAAGACAGGGAAAGGGAGGAGGAGGACCTAGGGTGTTTCATTTAAGAACAACAGGATTAAATTAACCTTGGGGACAGAGGGTAATGGCAGAGGGTGGTAGGGGAAATATCTGCAAAGTGAGAGCAGCTTCCCCAGAGGGAGTGTGCTGGGCGTCAGGACACTGGCCCAGTTAGGTAGGCAAACCCATCTATTATTAAAATAACTTACAAGCAAACATGGTAAATTGCTGAGAAAATATGTTTTGGGCCACATCCCCAGTCTTCAGAATGGACAAACTAATACATATTTTTTTTAATCTCTGAATTGGGAAAAAATTAACTGTTCTTTGTGATTTGTCTTCTTGCATTTTTTTCAGTCTAACTCCTCAACTTTAAAATGTGTATCAGCAATTAAGTTATCTTGGTGGGAGGGTGTCGTATTATCAATTATCACTCTGATAAAATTTCAACCCTGGGAAGCAGATGGATTGCATTACAATTTTTAAGTATTTATCAACTGAATTACCGTATTTATAAAGGTGACTTCTTAATCCTAGGTTACTTATAATTTGCAGTCAAATGGCAGAAGTTCTAAATTACACAAAGCAGCTGAAAGATTAAAAGACTATTTCAAGAATTAAAACCCAACAGACCTAAACCTTTACTGACTTCTCAGCATATTGAGAAAAAGAGAAGGTTTGCGTGTAGCGGCGTGGGTGGGTGTGACAGACCCCGGGTGACAGACCCAGCGTTGCCAGCTCCAGAAATCATCTACAAGCCTTCGCAGCCGCCCTCACTCTTTCGCTCTGTCAGAGACAGCTCCCAAGCTCCGCACTCACAAGACCACAGTTAATGTCTGTGCACTGCTGCCCCCTGCTGGAGTAGGGAACCCATTTTATTTGGGGCCCAAGGAAATGGCATTTGAAAATTTCAATTAGGCTACTTTTCAATTCCCTGCCCTCCCATCCCCCATCAGAAATAACACTCTTCCCAAAGGACTGTGTTAGAAGACGATTCCATCTGAGCTAACAGGCAAACATCCTTTATAACGCAATTAGTGGCATTCCTCATTCTGCCACCCCAGTGACCCTCCATTAGTGTGGCTTGCCAGGGGCAGTGAAAAATATCAAATAAATCGTCTTGCTGCTCCGAGGATCACTTCATGAAAATATTTCATTGAATTAACATTAATTTGAGCACTAGTAGTTTTTTCTTCTCAGGGGATTCTGGGGCAAAAGAAGTCAGCCAGTCCCTTCCTCCCTCTCTTTCATCTGATATCTGTACAGGATGCCTCTTTTTTGCTGAGGAGGCTGCTATATCCTGCAAACCAACCCATCTCAAAGCCTCTAAAAGTGAAGATTCTGCCTGAGCTACAGAGCTCCCTAAGTTGTCAACGAAACCCGGAAGGTGCTGGTGTCCTCTGGCACTTGGTGGGACAGGGTGGAGTCTTGGTTCTCACAGCTCAGCTCCTGGAAGGAGGCATGCTTCGGGAAGAGTCGGGGAAAGGAAGAAAAGTAATTTCAACTGCGATGACCACGTCTCCACATGTGGATGGTAGGAGCACCAGGTGGACACATACACAGTTCACTACTCCTGGGCAGCTTACAGCTCAGCAGACAGTTCTCAGTGGCCTTGTCAATACCAGCTGTGCCAGAGCAAGACTCAAGATTCAGGCACAGAATTAACAAAACTCCTTTCTAAACTAATTTACAAACTCCCGGCCAAAATGGCAGTGTAGGTAGACACACTGCGCCTCCTAGCACAACCAAAAGAAGGACAACAACAATTTAAAAACAAAATAACAACCAGAACTGACATAAAATCGAGCTGTATGGAAGTCCAACAATCAAGGAGTTAAAGAAGAAACATTCATCCAGACTGGTAGGAGGGGCGGAGCCAGGCAGAGGACTCACAGCAAAGTGGTGGTGGTGGAGAACCAGGGATGGCAAGGTGGCAGCTGGTGGACCGGTAAGGCAGCAGCTGGTGGAGCAGGCGGTCCCACATTCACATGCAGATAAACCAGGAGGAACACCTGGGAAGGGAGACAGACCTTGCAACCAGGTGCCCAGAGCGGAGAAATAAAGCCTCAAACCACCGATTGAAAACATCTGTGGGGGTTCAGTTGGCCTCCGGAAAAACTCCCAGCCTCACAGGAAAGTTTGTTGGAGAGACCCACAGGGTCCTAGAATGTACACAAACCCACCCACATGGGAATCAGTACCAGAAGGGCCCAATTTGTTGTGGTCATTGGCAGAAGTGACTGAAATCCAGCAGAGAGTGGAGCAAGCGCCATTGTTCCCTCTCAGGCCCCTGCCCCACATACAGCATCACAACCCAGCAATGTGGGTTACCCTGCCAGGTAAATACCTAAGGCTCTGCCCCTCATACATAACAGGTGTGTCAAGACAACAAAAATGGCCCAAATGAAAGAACGGTCAAAGCTCCACAAAAAAACTCAACTAAGCAACAAAGAGATAGCTAACCTATCAGATGCACAGTTCAAAACACTGGTAATCAGGATGCTCACAGAATTGGTTGAATTTGGTCACAAATTACATGAGAAATGAAGGCTATGCTAAGTGAAATAAAGGAAAATGTATAGGAAACCAATAGTGATGGAAAGAAAACTGGGACTCAAATCAATGGTGTAGACCAGAAGGAAGAAAGAAACATCCAGTCAGAAAAGAATGAAGAAACAAGTGTTCTCCAAAAAATGAGAAGAAGCTTAGGAACCTCCGGGACATCTTTAAATGTTCCAACATCCAAATTATAGGGGTACCAGAAAAAGAAGAAGAAGAGCAACAAGTGGAAAACTTATTTGAACAAATAAGAAAGGAGAACTCCCCCAATCTGGCAAAGGAAATAGACTTCCAGGAAGTCCAGGAAGCTCAGAGAGTCCCAAAGAATTTGGACCCAAGGAGGGACACACCAAGCCACATCATAATTACATTAGCTAAGATTAAAATGAAGGAGAGAATCCTAGAAGCAGCAAGAGATAAGGAGACAGTCACCTATAAAGGAGTTCCCATCAGACTGTCATCAAATTTCTCAAAAGAGACCTTACAAGCAAGAACGTGCTGGAAAGAAGTATTTGAAGTCATGAAAGGCAAGGACCCACAGCCAAAATTGCTCTATCCAGCAAAGCTTTTATTTAGAGTGGAAGGGCAGATAAAGTGCTTCTCAGATAAGGTCAAGTTAAAGGAGTTCATTATCACCAAGCCCTTATTATATGAAATGTTAAAGGGACCTATCTAAGAAAAAGAAGATAAAAATATAGACAGTAAAATGACAGCAAACTCACAATCATTAACAACCACACCTAAAACAAAAGCAAAAGCAAACTAAGCAAACAACTAGATCAGGATCAGAACCACAGAATGGAGATCACTTGGAGGTTTAGCAACAGTGGAGTGGGAGGAGGAGAAGGGGGGAAAAGGTACAGGGAATAAGCAGCATAGATGGTAGGTAGAATAATAGACAGGGGGAGGGCAAGAATAGTATGGGAAATGTAGAAGCTAAAGAACTTATGACATATGGACATGAACTAAAGGTGGGGAATGTGGGTGGGAAAGGGTGTGCAGGGTGGATGGGAGTGATGGGGAAAATTGGAACAACTGTAATAGCATAATCAATAAAATATATTTTTTAAAAACTAATTTAAAAAAACCCTTCCAGCAGCTCCTCCGGACAGACTTTTCTGAGGGTCTCTGCTGGCCCCCTGATATGCACCGTAATCACCCCACCCATAGGAAGCTCTCCCAGTAACAAGTGCAAATTCTGGCTCCCAGCCCAGACCCACAGAATTAGCATACCCATGTCTGAGAACTGTTGCTATAAATGTCATCTTTCTCCACATGCCAACTCCCAACCAAAAATGACTCTTGGCTATGTCTTGTTAATGCTGGTTGAAAAAAATATAAGTCTGATAAACTATTCTTCATACCTATCATTGATGTTGATGGCCTAGTCATCCTCCCAGGCCTCCATGAACGTGAAACCTCTCAGAAAACCTTCCCCTAATTGCCAATCCCGCCCTGGCCAGGAAAAATTAGTCATTCCCTCTTTCTGGTGAGCCCTCAACCCTGGGTGACATTAGTTATCACAGAGACTCACTATCCTTTGTTATGCAGAGTGGTCCTAGGCCAGCCTCATCTGCATCCCCTGGCAGCTTGTTAGAAATGCAGGCCTTGCACTTTGATCCGGGAGTGGGCCGCTGAGGCTGGAGAATTGTCAGGATGCTTTCTGCACACTCACACGTGCACCCACACGCATGTGCATACACACACGCACACACCTCCCATGTGGATTCTGAGGTGGTTTTAGGACAGCCTAAGCCTTATTCAACTCTGGGTCTCTAGTATCTAGAGCAGAGCCAGATATATTCACTTTCAGCATTAACATGTACTTGGAGAGTGAACAATTAATGTGAACAAAGAACTTATTTTTTTATTTTTTACTCATGAGGACTAGAATGACAAAATCCAGGAATCATAAACTCTCACAGTGTGTTTGCAACCCCATGGGGGACAGTGGGGCCTGAGAGTGTTTATGGATGGGAGCTCTCTTCCATCACAGTCCCAATTACAAATGACCGGCTAGTCGGAGTTTGTGAAGCAGCTGCCTCACATGGACTGCCTGACTGAGTTCTCAGCCTCGCTGGGAAAGGAAGTGAAGGGCTGTCAACTGCAGAGGGACTGGTGTGGAACTGCGGGTGATCGGAAGTCAGAGGGTCGGAGAGTGTCAGCCCTGGAGCTTAGGCCCTGCGTGTCAGAGATGAGCGGGCAGAGGTACGACATAAGCCTGCCCCGGGCTTCCAGGCTGGCAAATCAGGGGCTCGACCCAGACTTCGGACCACGCTATACTTTAAATACTAGCACTGTCTCAGACCCATCACAAATTCCTATTCCCTACTCACTAACCCCCCACCCCATAATATCCCCGTATTAATATTTATGTCATTGCTAAGATATAACCTAAAACCAAACAATAGGAACTTAAAATAAAAGGTTTCATTTCTCTCCTGAAAAAGTCTGAGCAGACAGGTGACCCAGAGGTTAAAGTGGCTCTGCTTCAGCTGGTCACCCAGGTCCACCATCCTTACTACACCATCTCGTGTGCCAGGTAGAAACTGGACCTCCACCACCCTGCTGGGGTCCAGCTGTGGAAAGGTAGAGCAAAGTGAAACATGGCAAGCAAGCTCAAGCCGCTTCCTCTTGAGGAGGGAGCTCTTAGCTGCACGCATCGCTTTGGCCCATATCCATCTGTCAGATTCAGTCACTTGCCTTGCAAGAGAGGCTGGAAAAGGCAGTCTAGCTAGGTGGCCTGCACCCAGATTGAACAAAAGGAAGGACAGGAGAATGGATATTGAGGGACAGTCTCTATCCTGAGCCCATGCTTCTGTTGTAGGTGGGGCCACCTGGGAGATGTCTGTCCCTGGGTTGTTTTGTTTGTTTGCTTGCTTTGATGCTTTATTGGAGAGAAAAGGTTGGATGGGAGATTGGGAAAGCAGGACAGAGATGTAGAAGAGAGGACACCAAACCACCCTGCATATATAACTCATCACTCCCTGATTAACAAATCCTAAACATTGTTGTTTCTATATCCACAACTTGTATACTCACACATGTACATACCTCAGCACATGCAGATTTATGCATCTTCTCCACACTCAGGGTTCACTTTTTCCATCTGGGTAATAAGACAGTTGGCTGAGGAAGCCAAAGATCCCTCAGGCACCTCCCCAACCATAACCATGAGCCCTCTTTTGGCCAAGCTGGGCATTGATGACCTCTCTGACCATGGAATTCACTTTCTAGCCTCCTCCTACCTGAAGTACAAGACCCAGCATTTTCATCACCTTTTGCTTGAGGGGTCTGAGATGTACAATTTGCATGAGAAATAAATGCAGCAACTTATTCCATGAGGGTGTCAGAGAAGGAACTTGGGCCCATAGAGTACTCAATGCTCAGTGAGAGGAGAAAACCTGAGCAGATGAATCAAGGTCATTTCAAAAGCATCTTGAAACAACTGTACAGTCTGTCATGGCGGCTTGTACTTGAAGATACTTCCCCAGAAGCTATCCTGTCCCCCTCCCCCCTGCTAAAACCATAGCCAGCTCTGTCCATATCCTCACAGGGCCACCTTGCCCCACACTGCTCATGCCCAACTCCAGAGATGAAGCAGATACTGCTGGAATCCCCAGCCAGCCCCTCCCACCTTTCACATCTCCCCTCCCATCACGTCCTTCCCTTCCAGGTCTGTGATAGGAAGCCCTACTTGATCTTGCATTTTCCATAGGTTCATAACATTTCAAGCAGGAAGGATTTAGGAACCAGCTTCTCCAATTTTCCTGCTTTGTGAGAAGAGAAACTGAAGCTCAGAGGAATGAAAGAATCTGGTCCTATGTTACCCACATATGGGTAAATTTGGGATTAGGACCCCACGTTGCCCAAGTGCGTCTAGCGTAGCAGACTCTTTCTGCCATGCTGCCTGTCTGGTTCACTGCACCAGCCTTCCTTTATTCCTCCATCAAATAGTAACAGTAGCAGTGACAGCTGGCATTTATTACTTCCTTCATTTCAGGCACTGTTTTTGGTGCTTTGCGCATAGTGTCTCATTGAATCTTCCCATTTATCCTTTAAGGAAGATATTTCTATTACCTCCATTTTGCTGATGAGGATAATAAAGCTTAGAGTAGAAAAAATTGTACTACTATTCCTTCCTCCTTCACAGATGACCATGGCAATCAGTGAGATGAAAGGTTCAAGCCCCCTGCCCACACCACACCCCAAATCCCCCTGGCAGCCCTACCCAGTCTCCTTGCAGCACCCCCACACTCCTCCTTCCCCTCCCTGTGCCCTGGGTTGTCAGTCTGCAGAATTGGCCACTGATGTAATTTTTCCTTGCTTTTCAATGTTGTTTAATGTTGCCAATGATTAAGGAGAGACTCAATGGTATGGATAACAGAAAACTATGGAATACCCAAAATGTGTTCTTTTGCTCTGGGAATTTGGAATATGATTTTAATTTCCCAACTCAGGCTTAGGCCTATTATAGAAAAGGCTCATGTCTTCTTCACTGACCAGTTTCCAGAGTGAAAGGGGGTGCAGGGAAGGCCGACAGGCAGGACAGCCAAGTCTGGCTGGTCACCTCAGAGAAGCCACCCAGCACACATTCCACAGGGAGGCCTGGGGCTTGGCCACTTGTGTGGAAGCATCGCCAGTCGGACTGATCCCTCAGGTTTACAGGGATTTTTCCTTTCAAAGACAGCTCATCCAGAGCAAAGAATCCAGTCCCAACTCAATTTCGATTTCACACCACGCTCAGGAGTGAAAGGACGCAGGAGCTGCAGTTGCTGGCCAGCCGGGAAATTGGCAGCTCTCAGCTGCCAACTCACAGCAGTGGCGGCAGGATTGCCTTTAATAGTACACTCGCAGTGATGGGCAGAGGCCGAGATAAAATGACAACCGCGGAAGCACAGATGTCCAGATGAGGGCTGTTTTAACATGCTGAAATAAAAATGCTCCCCAGTGGGTTTCTTCCTGGCCTGTCAATCTAGTCAAGTTTCTGGAACAGGACGCTGTAGCCTCCAGCTTAGAAACATCTGTGATCCTGAACCATGTGGCAGATGGGGGTCTTCTGTAGGTAGGGCAGATCCGGTGCAGAGGGATGCTGAGGAGCCAGGAGACCCCAGGCCCAGCAGTGAGTGCCCCTCGGTGCCCCTGGGGGACAGGGATGTCTGGGCCTCCACCTCCCTCCAGGAGGGCCTCTTCCCCTTCCCCCGTTCTCCAGGGCCACACGGCTCATGCTGCTTTTCTGTTCCCACAACTAACTCTCTGGGAGCCCCAGATACCAGCTTTTGCTAGCCTTAATACTAAATTATAACTTTTATATTTTGCAGTAGAAGATTTTCTGCATGTGTTGGAAGAGTTTTCAGCTCCCTGAGGAGGGGGGGTACAAGAAGTGTGGATAATGAGGGTGGGTAGGATGTAGCTGAGAGGTAGGCACATGGCCCTTCTAATGCTAACTTCCTTTTTCTTTGTCTATACATGGCTTCTTTAAAAGTCTTGTTTTAGCTTCTCTGCACCCCAAGTTTCCTCCATCATAGTTCTTTGGGCTGGGGTTACAGATACCTCCGCACGAGCATATGATCTGCCTGGAAGCCTCCTGTGCCAACTTATTCTTCCAAAAGAGGTCAGGTAACTCCCATCCCATGTGCTTCTGTGATGGGATCCTGCTGCCCTTGATCAGAAGATGGGGTCTATTTTAGTGCCCCCTTGAACCTGGGCAGGCCCAGTGACTGCTCTGACCAACAGAGTATAGCCACCTAGTTAAGTTTACATGGATTGGGGAAGAGCTACACAGCCAAACACCTCCCAAATTCCTGAGCAGAATAAAATAGCTGTTGTGAGCCCTTACTTGGGTTTGGGTTGGTTTATTAGGCAGGAGCAAGTAATCAGAACAACTACTCTGCCCCAAAATATTTTCCCTAATTGTCTAACACATTGTTTGTAAACCCTCTATTAGTCAAACCTCTGGGTTAAAGCTCAAAGTCCCCTTGCTGAAGTGTAGATGGCACCCAGGTATAAAACCTAGAGCCTATACCATCCATTAATACCTGAGCACTGCTAAGTTAGGACCTTAGCACCTGGTGGGACTCCGAGAAAATGGTATGTCGTCTTCACATGCCATGAGATGGGGAGACAGAAGTCGAAGCTCAAAGTGTGCAGGTTTTGAGTGGGGTGAGCAGCCTGGAGTATTAACCCCAAAGGTGGTACAGCCATTTAATGAGGCCCAGAGGGCCCTGCAGCCAATGCTGAGGCCTCTTTCCTGTTGGTCTATGCTGTGTTTCTACCACTGAGAAAAACACACTTCTGCGATGAGGATTTCATTGCTCTGGGCTTCAGCCATGAGCAGAGCTGGACCCTGTGTGCATTTCAAAGATACCAGGCTGGCCTGTCCCAGGTGCAAGGAAACCATTTGCCTGGGAGCCTATAGGGAACAGGGTAGATAGCGGGGAGGACCCCTTCCGGATGAGGTCTGTAGAGGTCCACAATTCTTGGCTAAAACCCTGGGGGCCAGTCAGAGTAGTTTAGGGATTTGAAATTTCTCAAGTTTTAGATAGGTGTTACAGTGCATCCACTGTATGCTACAAATTAGCTCTGCAGGTTCTGGGACAGTATCCTGAAATCAATCAATCTCTTTCCCTCTCTCACATACGCACACACACACACACAACATATACCACACATTTCTTCAGCAAAAGGCATGAATTTTCACACTCAGTTTGATAAATGCCATAAATAACCTCCTATCAGGTTGGTCCAGGTTTTTGCTAAAAAGTTATGGTAAGTCTCCAGTTTTCAGAACTTTTCGGGTCTGGGATCATGGACCTGTTTCGCCCACATGTGGTCAGTTCTCCCACCAAGGCCACGTGTCAAGATGTCATTGAAAAGGTTGTTTCCAGGCCAGGTTTGGGAGATGTTTATGCCACTTTCATGAAGCATTCCTTAGAGGCCTCCGGAGAGTGCGCCCCCTCCCCTCTCAAGCACCGTCAGCCTCCCCTCTGGCTGCTCCTCAAATAATGAATGAACAACATGTGTGTTTTGTCACACACATGCCCTGTGCCTCCAACTGGCCTTGGTCTCTCGACTGAAACCACCAGCTAGCACTGTGCCTGGTACAGAGTGGGCACTCGTTACATGGCCGACAGCCAAGGGGAGTTCGATTTCTCCATCTTATACTGAGAAGGGGCAGAAACAGCCTCAGTATTTGTAACCTCACTGCCCCCTCGACTCTCACTGTGTTCAATGCATCAGGACCTGTGGGCCACCAAGGAAGAATCAAAGGAGGATTGTTCTGCCTTCGGGCAGATGACCGGGAAAGCCAGGAGGCATGAAAGAAACATAACGATCTCTTACCTGTGATCATGTATAAAATCCCTGGCCTCCCTGCTGTCACACCTACTCTCAACAAGCCTGTCAGGAAGGCGTCATTACCCTCACTTGCAGATGAACACATTGAGCCTGGCACAGATGCCACCCGGAGTTGATACCTGAGTTGAGCCCTCAACCCTGTGCTCTGAACGTAGGGACTTAGAAGTCATTCCCAGCTGAGGGTGAGAGTGGGGGAGTGTGACAGAAATGAAGGGACAGGATCCCAGAACTTTTTGGAGGATGTGACATTTGCACTGGGGTTTGAAGGGTTGGAGGCTGGGAGCCCAGCCTGGCAGCTGACGGGAGGGGAGGGCATTCCAGTCAGGGGTCCCCATCAGACGAGGGCAGAGAGACAGGGAGTACCAGCCTCCATGGTGAGTTCCCAGTGGTCCGGTTGGCTCACTGCAGGGTGTGTGATGGTCACTTGTAGAAGAAAATGCCCTAAAGGTGGTTTAAGGAGTGAGGGGAGAAAGGGGAAAGAGGGAAAAGGAGGCTTTATTTGTGATATTTCTTCACATGCATACACACAGAGATTTAAAAATCTGACAGCTTATTAATATGTGTCATTCTGAGTATGTGTTACAGTATTCTCTGTGCTTTCTACATCTTTAAATTTTATTTTTTTTAAAAAACTATTTAGTGGCACTTGATTTTGGAGGCCCTGTATTCTAGGCTAAAGACTTCGGATTGATTCTATGGGATCCTTGTGAGGGGACCATTTGGATGGAGAGCATGACCCATGTCAAAATTGTACCTCGGGACAAAGATTCTGACAGCATCTTGTAGCACCAGATTAGAGTGGAGAGAGCATGCAGAAAGGGGGGCCAGCCACATCACCCACCTACAAGCTCCATCTGGCAAGGAAATGAATGATGCATGGAGAGAAGCTAGCCAGCAACAAAGTGCAGGGTGCAGTTTGTCCCAGCTCCTGCCATACAGAGGCCAGACACAGCCAGATTGGGGTGGGGTGGGTGGGGAGGCACCCCCTGCACAGCAATGCCCCACTGCTGGGCTGAAAGGGGGGCACTGGTGTCATGTGCTTACCCATGAGAAATGGGGACAGGCAGGGAGGGGATCCATGATTAACACATCCAAATTGTTCCAGAGGGAATGGATTGGTGAGGCAAGTGCAGCCCGAGGGAGATAATTACCAGGGAGACCCAGGGCCCTCTCAGTTACTCTCTGCACAGGTGTTCTGGGGAGCTCTGTCAGAGCCCAACTACTGCCATAGTAGTTACCACGGTTACAAACGTGGCAGTATTCTCTGCAGTGGTGGCTCTCAAACTTGCACGTGTATCAGAGTCACCTGGACGGCTGCTTAAAATACAGATTACTGGCTCCACCTACCTAGTTTGGGATGCAGCAGATCCGGGGTAGGGCCCAACATTCTACATGTCTCCAAAGTTCTCAGGTGATGCTGATGTTACCTGTAGAGGACCACTCTTTGAGAGTCACAGCTCTAAAAACTCTAAGCATGGTCCCACCCTCCCTCCAGGTAATGAGTACTCAACATGCTCCTCCTTTAAGCTTCACAGAGGCCCTGGAAAGCCGGCGTCAATTCACAGAGGAGGAACGGAAGCTCAAACGTGCTAACTAAATGGTGTGAGGTCACACAAGGAGCTCCACACTTCTTTTTTCTACACTACATGTTCCCAAAAGCTGGCCCTCATGATGGTTGACAGAAGTGTCACAGGTCCAAGCTGAACTGAACACAGCAAAAGCAATGCGAATTTGTGTGGTGTTAACCACCTGAACTCATTGTAACGGATTGTCCCTTTGTCTCTAAGACAACTCCATTTATATTTTAAGGCATTAAAATGTTTTTTTTATCAAAGTTTGAAGGCAAGAGATCATCTTTTCCTCTGGCCTTTCCCATTGTAAATGTTCTTCCTTGGCAAAATAAATGGCTGAAAACCTAATTTCAGTCACTTCTCTTTTTGAGGAAAAATCTTGTCTCTGAAGTTCCCTTGGTAGCACTCTGCTATGCTCCCCAGCACCTAAGGGGCACTTGCATTTTACAGAGCAATCATGGCTCCGAGTGACTTGTCATGTGGGCAGGTGGTGGCAGAGCCACATGTCCCTACACCAGTTCTTCACCCATTGGCCCTCTTGCAGGTTTTCCAGAGTGCCCTGGGCCATATGGAGGGTAGGTCCTTCTTTTCCTTGGCTCTTGGTGGCCACAGACACAGGCCTCAGGGAAGCATGATGAGCCTTTTCTCCCGGATGTCCTGCCTTGTCATCTAGTAAGCAGTCCTGCAGCCCATAATAATTCAGCTTCCTGAAATCTGCAGTAATTTCTAGTCTCAGATGGTTGTTGGAATTCAGAGGTATTGGGTTGGTATCCCCTACTTGGAGGCCCCAGAGTCAGAGGAAAGCTCTGTTTCCTGGCCCTGATGCCATAGAAGTAAGTGGTGGTTTCCATTCACACCAGAAAGCAGGGCTGTGTGGGTGTAGGCAGGTGGGTTCTGGTGTCCCATGCCTTGGGCCCAGTCTTGTTCTCCTCTCTATTGGCCGGGTACATTTAGGCAGGCTACTAGATATCTACCCTGGTTTGGCTCCCATTCCCATTAAATCGGGAAAATAGTAACAGCTTCATACGGTATTTGTGAAAATTAAGTGCATTAATGTATTTAAAGCAACAAAGAACAGTGTCAATCATATGTAGTACTGTACATTTGTGTGTTGGCTTCTACAATAACTCAGTTCTTCATCTTATTTATGGAACCCTACCACTCAGTCAGGGGGCTCCAGGGAGGCAGAGATAAATAGGATAAAGTCTCTCCTCTCCATGACCTCCCTGGGACAAATAAATGAGCAATCTCATTATAGAAGAAGAATTCTGTGTGCAGAAGTAGAGGTTAACATGGAAGCCAGGAAGATGGAAACAGGGGTGGGCTTCCAACAGATGAGGATGTACATGTTTACCATTTACATCATTGTACAGGCCTGACTGAAAGGCTAGGAGTGTCCTCTGAGGGGATAAGGACTCCAAGTCCCCCAGTGTGCCACGGATAGAGAGTAATTATGACTGAGACATTATGTGATCTGCTTAGGGAGGAGAAGTGAGCAGTGGCCAGTTTCACAGGAGAAAAAGACCTCGAGCCCCCTCCTTCATAACCTTTTATTGGGTTCTAATACACAGGAATACAGGGCGGCAAGGATCAAACAGTAGATAACATTTCAAAGAAATCTGAGGGCTTACTATGAGTCAGAGTCTGTCAGGAACAGAGTTTTAGGGTTTCTTGCTCAAACCCTTAACATAGGAATGAAAGCACTCTTAGCAGAGCAGATTTCACAGGTTTATCAGGAAGTCTTTGTGATGCCAGATTTTTTCCCCAGGACACGCTCTGGCAAGTCAAGGAGCTGCACCTCTCCCCAACAGGTATTCAGGCTTAAGGGGATTAGTGCCGGGAAGCACTTCTCCCAGAGAACATGGGGACTCAGGCTTTGTCAAAGCCCGGTGGTGAGAGTTCATTGCTCTTTGTCGCAGCCCCCCCCCCAGGCCTTCCATGAAGGCCTCCCAAGTGATCGAGTCTGGCTTAGTTTGTCCCCCCCCGCGCCCCCCCTGTGAGGGGTCTTACCTGTCATTGACTTCTGACCAAGCTTTGGGGGCAGGGAGGAACTGAGGCAGCATTTGCTACCAGAGACAAGCTTTGTCTCCTGTGGCTGGCATTCCAAAGGTCGTCCCTGGCCCTTAGCCACAAGGGGTAGAGATACAATTCCTAGAACCAGGCAGAGCGGTCTATAGCACCCTAGCATGCAGCCGGAGGGAAGGCTCTGGAAGTGTCAGAGCCCCCTCCACATTTTGAGCCACATTTATACCAGCAGCTACTAACTTGGCACAAAAGAAAGAATAGGCTATGAATATTTGCAGCTTGAATTATAAAATGACAATAATTTGAGTAGCTGTTTAATATTCATAATCATTTGAGGGTAGGAAAAACCTTTGTTCCATTACAGACATACACAGAAGAGGAGATCCCATCATATAAATGAAGACACAGTACATTGAAAATGTAAATTAAGAATTAAAGAGCAAAACAATGGAATTCTTCCAATTTTTAAAAAGTTACTATACAATTGCTAATCAGTAGCCAGTGTCATGTTGGCTAATTTGTTCAATAAGAGCAAAAAAAGAGATGAAAGTCCCACAAGTGGAGTCAGGCAACCAGCCTGGTGAAACCAATTGTATATAAAATATCAGAAAGATCTTGACCTTCTGGGAGATGCTTCCAAATACTCCACTGGGGGAATAGAATTAAAGGTATTTGTTCTGAACCTGGAGGTGTGGAGGTACAAGAGACCCACCTCTGTGGTACAAGTCTGAGGCAAAACAGGCAGGACTGAGCAAGCGTGATGAGTCAGTCCCCTTGCAACACGGGGCCTACATTCAAGTAACTAAATTAGCAAGGCAATTCCAGAGAGTGCTCAGTGCTATGAGGAGGATGAAATGGACCTCAGAGGAAGATGCTAGAAAGTCAGGGTATTAAAGGCCAGTTGCCCCTCCAGTATCCATGCTTCCCTCTTTTACTAGCTGAACCCCAATTTTGTTGGGGTAACATTTTCCAGACTCCCTCACGGCTAATGGTGCCCAGGCAGTTGTGCCCCGGCCAAACAACCCAGACAGTGAGGTGCCACCAGAAATTAGGAAAGAGACTAGGCAGCTTTTCTCTTTGCCCTTTGAACTTCACCTTTCCTCCTTGTTCCTGCTTGAAAGGTATAGCCATCCTGTGACCTTGAGAACAAAGGCAATTGTGCTAAGAACAGCAAGGGACAGGTGATGCTAAATAACATTGCAGTTCCCCTGAATGCCCATCTCCAGGTTTCTTGTTGGATGGGAAAAATGAAATCCCCAATCTGGTTTAAGCCACTGTTCTTTCAAGTCCCTTTTACTTATAATGTATTCTTAACTGCTACAACTCAATATTTCTGCCCTGTCCTCTGCACTTCCCCCACATCGGAGACTGGCAGAGATACACAGGCAGTGGGAGGGTGGGCTCTGAGAGCCTAGGTTCAGTAAGCCTCACCTTTCCATTCCCTGCTCATATACTTCAATGGCTCTTATTGCTGTCAATGGAGATTAAACTCCTAACTTCTCAGTGACGTCTCTCTAGCTCCTCTACTCTCCATTCCCAAATACTACCCTTCTGGTGCAGTCCTGAGACCTCGTCACGCTGAACCAAAGCAATGCATTTCCATTGCCATGTGTTGCATACAGGTAAAGCAGGCAGGGGGCTGACATGTCAGCCTTGTCACCAGTCCTCTCTTGAGAAGGAACAGCTAACACTTCCCCAGACCTGGCTGAGCCACCAGGCCTCATCTGCCAATTGAGAGGAAAGGCCAGGAACCTCTGCTTCATCAAATCAGCCCAGGCCCTCAGCAGACACACACTGAGTACCTGCTGTGCACCAAGCAACCAAGCTCGGCGGAAAGGATTCAAAAACAAGTGAGGCCAGGTCTTATTGGGATGGCAGATGGTGTACAAACAGGCACTAGGATGGATACGTGTAGATTTCTTGAGTATCTAGAGAGTATCGCAGCACTGAAGGGCACAGGCATTTAACAGCCAGTAGTGGAGGGCAGGAGGCTTGGACATGCTTCCTGGAGGAGGTGGAGCCTAAATAAAGTCTCATAGAAGAGCTGGGCTAAAATTCTTGGTGAAAAAGAGGAGGGGAGTGAGAAAAAGCATTTGGTTAGAGGGGTGTGGAGCTGCAGAAGTACAGGGACCTCAGTGAAAAGTCAGAGGGAAGCAAACATGGAGGGAAAGAGAGAGGAAGGGAAGTTAGCAGGGGCCAAATCACAGGATGGCCTATAGGCCACTGTTAAGAAGTATGCGTTCTCTAACCCACCTGCGAAAGGGAGCCACCGCAGCATTTTTAGCAGTGAGTGATGGGCTCCCAGCTGCATTTTAGACAGCTCTCTGAAGGCTGTGTGGAGGATGAATTTGAGGAGAACATGGTGGCAAATGGGGAGATCAATCAGGAATCTGGCAGCCGCCTATCCAGTGGAGAGGAAGGAGGGTGGAAATAGCAGTTCTGAGACTGCCAGGTGGAAGCCTGTGCCAGCGGCATCAGAGGGCCTCCTGTGCTGGTGAGCAAGCTCATTTGTGGTCAAAACATCAATGGAGCAGCCACTGAAGTGGCTTTTTCTCCCTCCTCCTGCTCTTGCACCCTCTCACATCCCATTTCATTAAAGGGTGAATATAACAGAGTTCCAGCCCCACATCACACATCTCCCAGTTTACAGTAATCAAGTTCAGTGACAAGTGATGTCCTTGTGTTATGCTTTTGAATTGCTATTAAACTTTTATAACATTAAACAATTAAAACATTCTCCTAGATTTAAGTCAGTGCTTTCTCCTGAAACACTGCCAATGAAATAAAATATTTAGTGGCTCCTTATTCCTCAAACATGTATTTGACAATATGCTTTGTGTTCTGTTTGATATCAATGCAATAATACTAGAGTTGGGCTTCAAAAGTGCATTTTTCATGACAACAAATAATAATAATGTAAGCAAACTTTATTTTTATGAGGCCACAATCGGTGAAGCCATGCTCTGATAGTGAGGAGACAGGGTATTTATGAGGCTCTGTTCTGCCTTTATTGGTGTGGAAGGTGATGGTGGCAGGAGCTGCAAGCTAATTCACTGAGCTTGTAAATTTGCCAATGACTTACAAGACTAACAATAAAAAGAAAACATGGTATTTTCTCCTGCTGGTATGTTTTGTAGGTTCTTTATTGCCATTGAGTACCCAGAGCCCATGCCCACCTATCTCCAGCATGCAAACCCTAAAGAGGGGAGTAAAACCTTGTAGTAACTGGACAAACTCGGTCCAGACCTGCACTGACCAACGCAGCAGCCACCGGCCGCATGTGGCTATTGCTCATTTGCAATGAAGCTGAACTGAATCGAAGAACAAATGTAAAATACAGATATTGAAGGCTTAGTACCAAAAATCATGTGAACTTGCTCATTAATATCTTTTGCACATTGAAATAATGCTTCATATATATTGAGTTATATAAAATGTATCAAAATTAATTTCACCTGTTTTTTTTAACATTTTTAAACGTGACTACTGGCAAATTTTAAGTGTGGATTAAATTGCATTTACATCAGACGGTGGTCTAGACCACAGAATTCACTCAAAGGGCAGCTGTCAAGGATGAGCTGGTGGAGGAAACACATCTGTGGGGACCTCTAACCACTCATGGGATGTTGGCACACCATGGGCCAGAGCTGTCCTGGAGCCCACAGAGAAGCCCAAGGTCTGTCACCCCCAGACCTCAAGCTGGTATTACCTCCCTGTGTATCAAGGTGCATCAAGTTGAAAGAAAGAAAATTCAATAACAATTTTTATAGTGAACTGATTTTGCTATTGCTCATTAGTAACTGTGAGCTAAATTAATTTGAGCTTGATTGTCCCCTAATTGGAGAGGGACATAAATCCAGCTGAATGTGCTATTATGGATGACACCTTGGTCCCAAACAACCTCATGCTTCTGCATTTACAATGCTCTACACCAGAGGGGAAGCCAGCTTTCAATAATTACAGTAAAAATGGTGAGTATTGACCAGGAACATTATAATAGATGGTAATGTGCTAGGTCATATTTTCTCAGTAAGGACATTGATCAAGTCACTGAGTTAATATGTTAAAGACAGATTATAATGATTCAGGAAATTATCAATTGTGGTTCAAGTTAAAATATAAGCCACTTATGCCAATATATTTATAGTGCAATAATGATTTATCATTCCCCCTCAAATGCAACAAAAATTTTTAAATGCTTCTATGGACATAAGGTTTTCATCTACATACATAGGTATCTGCTTTTCTTGCCCAAAGTTTCACCCATAAAAGATGTTCAGCAGCTCCCTGCTCAAGGAGAGAGAGAGAGAGAGAGAGAGAGAGAGAGAGAGCAGCAAAACCGAGGCTGGGGCTTGACTTGCCATCTTTGCAGAAACTGAGGCAAGTGATATTCATACTTGAATGTTCCTAATTCCTTCCATGATTAAAAACATTCACTTGTAAAAATAAATGTTTTTAAGGTAAAAACTGCCCACAAACTTGTAAATCAATAGCATAATTCACCCAACTAAAAAACAAAATGATATGCCAGGGTCTCGGCATCTCCTTCAAGCCCAGCCATTTTCTCTTTCCTCCCTTATAACTGGAGTGCAAGGGTTCGGAGGAGCTCAATTTGGCTGGAATGAGGAGGATCCGATTCTATTTTGAAATCAAATATGTCATGATCCAGGGAGAGCTCAGTCATGCTACATTGGGCAGTAGACAGGAGATTCAACTAGAACGCTCCCCTGACTTGAAGGATTTAAAGACATTTTTTAAAAGAGTAATATATTTTCCAGATGCAAAAATTATAAAAGGCATAAAATATGTACATATATGAATATCATAAGTGTACATGTATATGTGTATATATATATGATATAGGTACATACCTATATATATCATAAGGTAAGAAGTTTCATTTACTGTCTCCTTTCCTCCCTACACTCTAAAATGTAACTAATTTTTTAATCTTTCTGTTTCTTTTGCTTATATGACTCTGTCCTCTGGAGGGCCCCCCAAGATGGGCGTCCTCTGCCAACTCATCCTTAACAGCTGTCTTTTGAGTGAATTCTGTGGTCTGGATCTCTGTCTGATATAAACGTAATTCGAGCCACATCTATAACTTACAATGTAAACACTCACCAGAGTGACTGCTTTTCACATTTAGCATCTGGAGATTTCTTCATATCAGTACATAGAAAGTGTCACCATTTTTTAAAAACTGCTCCATTGATCTCATTATGTGATCAATTAACCAGGTCCTTATAGATGGGCATATGTGTCCTTTTAATCTTTTGCTATTACAAAAATTTAGGGATTTCTAAAATAACACTGACATCATCCACATAAAATAATTCTTCATTCCTCCCTCCCACCACCGCTTTGTTTTTTCCCATTCACTCCACAAACATTCACTGTGTGTCCACCTGTGCCAGGTGCTACACTAAGGTGTGCCACAAGAGTGTGAGGGTTACATCACTTTGGCCCCACGCAGGTCAGTGGAGGGTGGACAATAGGGTTACATGTGGAAACAGAGGGCAAATCACCCACAACCCACACCTCTTTTTTTCTAGGCAGTAATCGTAGGTACTGATAGGAGAACATTTCACCTGCAGGTATCAGAGTTTGACTGGAGAATTTCCAATCTGCTTGGCGTTGGACAAGCCCTGAGCACTGACATTCTACTTTCTATGCTTGTGATGGGGAAATATTGAGAACAAAGTGATAATCATCTGTACCCTCTATTCCCCAAAACAACCTCCATCAATCTTAGGTAGTTCCCTGCCCTGGAATGGATACCAAAAGCCTCCTCCTGAGGTTGTGTTCCTGAGGTTGAATTCCACATTCTGGACCATTCCAGGCATCCTCCTGCTACCAAAGTCTGTGCAGAACCCACTCCTTATTCCCCAGAGACGACCCATCTGCTGTGAAGCTCTGAGTTAGCCAAAAATGTGCCAGCCTCCTTGGAGTCCCTTATCAACTCCAGTGCAATGACCACATCTTGCTAAGCAAACCTGTAAAGAGTAGCCAATGACAATGATGCTAAAAATTTCACTCCCCATGAATGCCTGGTGAGCAAGAGATGGGCACAGGAGTGAATATCTGTGGGCTGGTGTGGCTCCAGGAAATAGAAACAAAAGCACAGATAATGCAGGTGCCTGGGGAGGACGGGTGCGAGGGGGTCAATGGTAGCTCAACGTTCAATAAACATTTATTGAGTGTATACTATGTGCCAGGTACTGTTTTAGCTGCTGGGGATACCGATGTAACAGTCCCAGCCCTTGAGAGGTTACATTCTAGTAGAAGAGATTGTCAGTCAATAAATAAAAGAAGGACTCTGCTACTTGGTGGCAGAAGTCCACCAAGTGGAAACTTGGTGGAAGCTGGTGAGCAGCTCCCATTTACTCATCCACTGCCCGCAGGCAGTCATGGTGGCCAGGTGACAGTTGTAGAATGAGGACAGCAGTCTGGAAGGGACCCAGGAGACGCATGTGGTAAAGACCTGAGCAGAATGCAGCCTTTCCATGCTGGATTGCCAAAGTCACATGGCAGATTAAAAACAAAGTAACCAGAGCTGGTCCTTGCCACCAAGAGGTGAGTGAATGATCTCAATGGGTTAATGACCACCACATTTCGCTCCTATTTATGGAATATTCTGGGGGCACTGAACTTTTCATTCTGTATTTCCTTGAAAAAATTTTCAAGCAGCCAGACATAGCTCTGCCCTGTAGGACTGAAAGTACAAGGAGCCATAGGTAATAGAGCTGGAGTATAAAAATTTTTATGGCAAGAACTCAAAGAGAAAGAAAGAGTTGTTTTGGGTTTTTGTCACCAAAATAGGATTTTTATGTTTTCAGTTGAGTCATTAATCTTGACCACCAGATACTGTCATGAAACAAGGACTTGTCTTGGGCATTTATTTGATATACCTAGAACCCAGGCTAGAGAGTGAGATCATAGGATCTTCTGAGTGTCAAGAGGATTCCCTGTTGACCCATGTCTGCCAGGCTCTGAGCAGAGCTGCTGTGAGACCAAAGTGATGCTGTGGGAGCCTGCAAAGCCTGAGGCCCATCCTTGTGGGTTGGGGGGCTGTGGGAGGCAGAGGGAGGCAGAGCTGGAAGGCAGAAATCAGGTGGGTGTCAAAGATCTGGAGCCACACTTCAAGGAGGGGTCAAGTGGGAGTGGTGTAGACAGTTCAGCTCATTGTAGGTAAGCCTATTAGAGCTGCCCCTTTCCTCAGACATGCGGTAAGAGACCCTCGACCACAGAGAGAGGAGGATTGCATGTGCCCTTGCCTTAAGAGTATTTAGTGACTTGCTGGACCAATGCAGTCAGAACTGCCTGACTTCTGAGGCTCAGTCATAGGAAGGCTTGCAGTGTCCGCCTGGGACTTTTGGAATGCTTACTCCTGAGATGTGTCTTCATGGAGTCCAGCCATGTGGAGGTCACATGTAGCTGCAGCCATGTGACTGTACCACCTTGGACAGAA
Organism: Artibeus jamaicensis; assembly: GCF_021234435.1. Taxonomy (NCBI): domain Eukaryota; kingdom Metazoa; phylum Chordata; class Mammalia; order Chiroptera; family Phyllostomidae; genus Artibeus; species Artibeus jamaicensis. The sequence continues at coordinate 247,843 of NW_026521249.1, read as the reverse complement.
TAGCCCCATTGAAAGCCTAGTGAGTGTAGTCAGCTGACATCGTGTGGAGCAGAGCAGCCCAGCTGAGCCCAGTCAGTCCACAGCATCATGAGAGATAATAAAAGGCTGGTTGTTTTAAGCCATTATGATTTTTTTTGGGGGGAGGGTTGTTCCATAACAATAAATGGTGAAAATATTAATTAGGATGTTTAAATTTCTCAGACACCTGGGGGGGGGATAAAACCAAAAAATACATGCATGCCTGATACATACATAGATTAATGTGTGTATACATGTGTGTGTTGTGTATGTGTATTACAGACAGGTAGCAAGCAAATAAGTGCATGTACATAAGTGTATGTTAGGGCTCCTTTTTTCCAATTCTCACCAAAGGATATGCTTTTAACTGATTTGAGAGAGAGAGGGCAAGGAGGAGAGAGAGAGAAACATCAATGTGAGGAGGAAACATCAATTGGTTGCCTCCTAAATGCTCCCCAACTGGGGATGAACCCACAACATTTTTGTGCATAGGCCAATGCTCCAACCAACTAAAGGCTGCACTGATGGTGCTCTTTGCAATTACTCTGGGCCAGGCACTAGGGGTACTCTGTGATCATAACTTCGATCTTCACAACAACCCTGCCAGGTGAAACCTATTGTGAATTCTAGAGTACAGATGAGATGATGAATGCTCAGAGAGGTCAGGTTACTTGCCTAAGGTCACACAGCTGATAAAGACCATAGCAGCACAATTTACAATAGCCAAGTGCTGAAAATAGCCTAAATGCCCATCAGTAAATGAGTGGATCAAAAAAACTATGGTACATTTACACAATGGAACACTACGTAGCAGAAAGAAAGAACTCTTACCCTTTGTGACAGCATGGATGGAACTGGAGTATCATGCTAAGTGAAATAAGCCAGGCAATGAAAGACAAATACCATATAATCTCACCTAGAAGTGGAACAAGCGAGCAAAATAGAACCAGAGGCATGGAAATAAAGAATAAACTGACAATGACCAGAGGGGATGGGGGGGATAACAGAGGAAAGAAGGGGAAGGGTCAAGTCAAGGAATATGTAAGAGGATCCATGAACAAGGACAACAGTGGGGAGGATTGAATGTAGAAGAGGGGGTTGGGCAGGGCAGGGAAGAATAATAGGGGAAAAAGGGGGGTAACTGTAATTGAACAACAATAAAAAAGAAAGCAGAGGAGAGATTCCAGCCTAAGTTAGGGGTCCACAACCTCTGCTTTGCCTGCAGTAGTTCCACAAAGACAAACCACAACTGCCAAGGCCAGCTGGAACACATCTACATGGAAAACTAAGGCTGTTAAGAAGACACTAGAGAATGCCAGAAAAGAGGGAGCCCTGCAGCATCCTCAACCTTTTGAGGATAGGTGCCCTCGTCTCTATACAAGTATGTCTTCCAGAATCCCTTCCATCCTCCCTACTGTTAGGGGTGAGTAGTGTGCTGAGCCAGCCCCAGGAAACCTATTCTATTCTCCCAGGAAGTGGTTCAATACTTATCCTAATATCTGTATGCCTTCAATTTAATTACAGTTGCTCCTGCAAAGTTTACATGTGCAGAAACACAGAGGCAAGAATGAAGAAAGATGACAAGCCACACACTACAAGGAGTCAACCATGAGTCTGTGTACTTTGTGATAAGCATGACCAACAATGGTTCAATGCATGGAATCTGGAACCAGACAAGCTGGATTTGAGTCATCACTTTGTTTGGGCTGCTATCTCTCAGTTTCCTCATCTGTAAAATGGGGATGGAATTAGTAATGGTACCTACCTTGTATAGTGGTTGGGAGGGCTAAATAGTTGATGCTAAGATGGGTTTGATTACTGATGCCAGGAACACATAGTAAGCACTTTGCTTTGTGTTTGCTGGTGTTAATAGCCACGCCAGCAACTGGCCCCCAACCCTAACATGGCAGCTTTAGGAAAAATTAATCACCATCACCACCTTGCATACAGCAGTGCTGCGGCTGGCCAGTCCACAAGCTTGTCAGAAGAGCCTCAGAGCCCCACTTCAGTGCCTCACGGTCTGACTCGTGGACCCTGCTTGCATTAATGTGTAATCTTACCAACTGCCTCCAGAATTTCCAAGACTGTTTTGTCATTTTGTTTTGAATGTCATACAGAACTGATTTTAAGTTTAAAATATTTCCCTCAGATCAGTATAGTATTAAAATGCATTATAAATTTTATTTTTAATTATATTTAATAGTATTCATAATATATGGCTAAATTTGTGCTTATTACCATTTACCAAGTGATGCACACAGTTTAATTTACTCTAGATTAATTATGTAAGAAAATGTGACTTGTTGACAATAAATTCCAAAATGCTTTAATATATCAGGTATGGTTTGGGGACTGAATACGTATTAAAATGTGGCTCCGGCTGGGTGGGTCAGTAGGTTGGAGCATCGCCTTGTACACCAAAAGATAATGGGTTCAATCCCTGGTCAGGGCACATATGGGAGGCAACCAGTCAATGTTTTTCTCTCATATCAGTGTTTCTCTCTCTTCTCTCTCTCTTTCTCAACAATAAACATACCCTGGGGTGAGGATTTTAAAAATAATATGTTTCCATATCTGAAATAAACAAATTGTGCTTTCAGAGTGGGATGTGGGGAATTCCTACAATGTGCAATGTAAAAGTAAACTCATTATTTTTTTATAATTTTTAAGTTTTTCTTTTACAAGAAGAGATAAAAGAAGCTTGCTTCATTAGTTTCTTTAAGCATAGCTGCAGAAAACACTTTGGGTAAAGAAACTCTTTACTCTGAATAAATGAAAAGCCACACTGGACATAATCATTGCTCTGTTTTCTCCTTTTAACAGTGGCTCCTGGGGTTGTGGAGCTACCCCGATGCACTACATGCTCGCGAAGAACTAACGAAGGCAACGTAGGTCAGATGAAGATCATCTGGAGGCACATTTGAAGAATTATCATCACGTTCATGCCCTTCATTCATTTCATCTATTTCAACATCGGTGCTCCTTATACATTTTATCACATCTATTTGTGGTAGTAAAGTAAATGCAGTAAAACCAAGAACAATGAGTTTAAGACCGTAGATGCCCTAAGCTACCACAGTGGCTAACTTGCATGGAATCAAAATTCAAGCAACCTGTCAGGACTGTGAGAATAAATGGCATGACCACGAACCCATTCATTTGATCCACACTGATGGCCCCACTGGACTGCTTAGTCATGGGGGATACATGGATTTTTGCAAGTTAAGGTTACTTGCAAGAAAGGAAAACATCTCTCCTTGCATCCACAGCAAAGAGCCTCCAGAGAGGTCCTCCCAACACCACCCCAGACCCCTTTCCTCCATACTGCCCAGCATGTTCCATCTGGATCCTTCAGGACCTGGGTGGGGGGCTACAGTCAGATAAGCAAAGCCAAGTCTGGGCTAAATGTCAGAGCCAATGGGGACAGAGTCAAAAAGAGGGAACTGATGGTGGCAGAGCACCTGCCACGCCACCCACTGAGTGCCCACAACTCCCCACACTTCATTCCTTCAAGACCTCCCCTCAGCCAGTTCTGTGTGGGAGGGAACACCATGCCTATTGACAGAGAAAGACCTGAGAACTGGAGCAGTTAAAAAACGTGCTCAAGGTCATGACTGCCCCAAATTTTGTCTTCAAAGAATTATAAGAATGAAAACCTAATTATGATATAATGTAAACAAAACTCTCCAAATACTTCATACAAGCACATCTCCATGTCCCAGTCTCTTTGGTCACCAAGTTGAGACAATAAGCAATCAGATAGGAAGGGACATGTGTGAGTGTGAGTATATGTGTACACATGAGTGTAAACATACATGAAGGTATATTTCATGTACAAGTGTGTGTGCGCATGCACAGGTTTGTGTGTGCACACTTATGTGGGTGTGTGTGAGCGTGTGTGTGTATGTGTGTTTCAGTGTGGGTGGTATTTGGGGTTAGGTTGGCATTGGTTTTAGATGCAGAAGTGACCGATTTACTAACTGGTTATCTTGAGTTACAGAAAATGCTGTGGTTAGACATGGTTCTCTCTTCTATTCTTCACTTTCCACTGTTCATATGTTATTTCAACAATGAGAAGTTTCAGGGGTTTTTGTAAAGCCAGGTAATACTTATTAAGCTGCCTATTACCCATGCCCCAGTTGGCCTGACTCCCTGGCTCTCTGGTGGAAGCCTGCAGGAGACAGGACATACACAGCACTGAGGAGAAGAAGATGGAGTGATCAGGAAAGACTTAAGTAACAGTTCTCTCTGGTTTCCTCTCCCTCCCACTCTTTTCAGAAGTTTCTGATTCCTGCCTCCTCCCTGGATGGCCCAGTCACTCCGGATTTCTGGGAGGACCTTCTAGCCAGGTCTGCCTCATCTGTCCTAGGAAGCTGAGAAGCTTGTGAGTTTAATGGCTAATCCCAGCACCCTGAACCCTGAGCTCCAGGAGCTCAGGCTCCCGTGGCCCACAGAGTATGGATGGGTGGGCAGTGCGAACACAAGGTGAGCAGGCATTTCTCTGGCCAAGCCATCTGTGACCCCTATTCTCTTCCACCCACATTACTGTCTGTACGATGGTGAACCTGTGGCCTCTCTGAGATCCTCAGCTGTTGATAGCAGGTGACAGCCCAGTGGCATATTAATATGATTTTTATTGCACTTAACAGGACTCTGTGCTTGGTTTCTGAGAAAAGCCTCTGTGACTTGCAGGTTCCATTTAAATGTGAAAAATGTTTGCAGTCCAAATTGGTGGCTTCCTGTCTTTGCAGGGGAAATCTGCATTTTCTCCTTAGGAAACTTGATAGGACCCTGAACATTCAGCTTCCAATTCTCAGAGGGCAGCCCCTCTATGGACCCACAGGGCTGGGGCTCAGGCAAGACCTGAAGCAGAAGGCTGTGTTTAGCCAGGAGGTGTAAACACAGCTCCTGGAGGGCCTGGGGAGGGAAAGGAGCTGAGTCTTCTAGAGTGTGATGAGTGAGCCTTGAAATTAGACTGTGGTGTATGGTATGGAATGTGGCTAGCCTTTGTCCCTGATTCCTGAGAGAGAGTCTCTAAACCCTTGGGATTCTCCTAAGTCAGCGATTTTCAACACTTTTCATCTCATGCAACACAAACTAATTACTAAAATTCTATGGCACAACAAAAATTATATTTTTTGCTGATCTGACCAAAAAATAGGTATAATTTTGATTCATTCACACTGAATGGTTATCGTTATGCTGGCTGTTGTCTTTATTTGACAATCTAAGGGAAAAGAGGTCAGTGCCCCTGACTAAATAGTCAGGCTTTATATGTTTTAAAAATTCTTACGGCTCACTAGTTGAAAAATTGCTGTCCTGAGTAATAGGAATGTCTATTTTTACATAAGGTGGGTAGCTCGGCCCACCCCTGAGTTTATGCTAACAAGGTGGCTTAGGACAGGCCCTGATAGTCAGATAATTGGTAGTTTCAGGGTGGGGGCTGACCAGGTTGATGAACCCTGTGATCAGAGGGTTGGGGCTTAGTACCCAGTGATATCAGCCTGGCTTTACTGGAAAACAGTGTGTGTGTGCACACGTGCATGTGTCTGCAAATGTGTATGTGTGCTGTGGGGTGGGGACTAAATCCAATCATGTGGCCAGTGATTCCACCAATCATGTCTGCACAAGGAAACCTCAGTAAAAACTCAGGACCCAAAGCTCAGTGGAGGTTCTGGTTAACTGTACCAGGAGGACAATACATTCTGAGGATATGGAAGTGTCACCTTTGGGACCCTCCCAGATCTTGGTGTATATATCACTTCTTTTGTCTGATCCTGGTTTATATCCTTTATAAGAAAACTGTATCATAGTAGACAGTTTTCCTGAGTTCCGTGAATTATTCTAGCAAATTACTGAACCCAAGGGGCTCATAAGAACATCAGAGTTTGTAGCCAATTGATCAGTGATATGGTTGGCCTGGGACCCTCCAAGCATTAGTCTGGGGTCTGACGTGAGAGCAGGCTTGAGAGAGGTGGCCTTCCCCTGTGAAATCTGACCCAGTTCCGGGTGGTGTCAGGATTGCACTGCAGACAGCTGGGGTCCAAACCCGACCCAGGGACTTTCTAGCTGCATCATCTATTTGGGCAAGTGCTTCTCCTTTCCAATCTTCAACACCTACATCTAAAGCAATTAGGGGAGAAAACACACGTGACATGCTCACATCAGCAAGCTCTCATAAATGTCACCTATCAGTGTTGAGACCTGCCAGCAGCATGACAGGTGCTTTTGTCCTTACTTGTCTTGTCTTTAGATCCCTAGTGGTTCTTCCATCTTTTACAAGGTGTTAACCAAAGGAAAACACTTTGGTCTGCTCCACACCTCTTCACAGTTTGCTGAGTATGGTGCAATATTATTCCTTAGTTATACACTTGTATCCCATGTCTACATATAAGTGAGTGTTTTCTACTTACATACCTATTCATAGCACATCACACAAAAAAACTGGACAGTATTTCCCAGCATTTGGAGAGGTGCGCTGAGGTGATCTCACTACAAATATAGGCAGGCAGTGTACAAAAAGTTTCCCTTTGGGGGACCCTTGGGGCACTCAGATTGCTTTCCTTTTATACCAAGGAAACATTATCTCAAACATTCAACAAATGAACCCAATGACTACATATATATTTTTAATTATGCTAGGATTTTATGAATGTGACAGAGTCACCAAATGTTTATTAATTCTTTTAAGTCATTGCTTTCGTTCTACTTTATGTGGAAACACAAAGAAAATATGCCACTGTGAGAATTAACATTGAGAAGTCAGTCTGAGGAAGATCTGTGTGGGGGCCCGTGGGGAGAGACAGGCCCTCCTCAGGTAGAATAAGGGACCCTGACTGGCATCTCGAAGCTAGTCATCATCAGCGGTCCCCGGAAGGCTTCCAGCCCGAGGAGCATTTAGCATCCAGAAGACAGGCAGTCATGGCCCAGAGAGTCTGAAAACAGGAGACAGGCAGTGGCTTCCCAGAGTTTCTGAAACCAGGACCCAAGTTGGAATCAACTTGACACCAATTGGGAATGGTTTGCTCTTTCTTTCACAGGTAATAGAAGGCAAAGCTCCACTGAGGGACATTCTGTTGCCAAGCAGAAGACACACAAAATGCATATTTAGGTGCTGTGGCAGAGGAAAGGAATGATGGTTTTAGGTTTTCAGTTGCTAAAGAATCTTGTATGTGTTTAGTGTTAAAAAAATTAATGTTAAAAAATAGATACAACTGCCACCTGTAATTGAAGAGAGAGCCTCAGTGATGCTGGTCTGATGATAAAGCCAGACTGAAGCTTATTTCAGGGACCCAGAACATTGGGTGTTTTCCAGGTAAAAGCTACGCATTTCAGCAGGGCATCATTTAGAGATTTTATTGCTGTAGTCTTGCTGAGCCCTTCAAGCCACCTCTTTCCCTTTCAGACATTTGCAGAGAGTAGCTGTTTCTGAATAACCATCAGTAAGTCACTAGGGCAGACACAGCACACACTGGGCTGAGGATTCGTCTGAGCTGCTTCTTCTTGGACAGCTTCAGGGTGAGTGGCAGCAGGAATCTGCACATATGCACTCCAGATTGGCAGACTAAGGAGAGTGTTGGAAAGAGCTTTGCCTCAAAGTGGGACATAATTATGATTCTTAATTAGTTATGACAATTACATAAAAGTCTTAAAGGACCCCAACACTCATCTTTTTACCATTTGCATAACGATGGATGGGCAAGAAAGATTAACATTCCAGATTCCAGTGAAGTGTCCTTTGCTCTCAATCAGGGCTACTTTAAGAGGAGTTCTGCTTGAAAGTATCAATAGTCTCACAGTTGCTAAAATTTGCTTCCAGTTGCCACACCCTTTCCTTTTGGTCTCTCCCACCTAACCGGAGCTCACGTTCTCTCACATTCAGCCCATAAAGAGCAGTCAACAGAGGAGAGTGAAGAGGGGAGAGAGCGACCACCGAGGAAAAAGAGGAGGCAGACCCAAGACAACCTTAAGAAAATCAAGAAAAATTTCCAATTTTTGGAGCCACACACTGGTTATGTGGAATTCGCATGCAAATGAGATGTTGACCCTGGGATAACAGCACTCTTCATGTATAGAGATCCACAGGTCTCCCCACATCTGACCACCTGTACATCAGGATGTGTTCCTCTGGAGAATCTCAGCAGCAATCACTGGCTTGGTAGACCAGCTTTGAAAGACTCATGAATGAGGACAACAATAATTGTTCCCATCAGGATAGTAAGTTTTCAACATGGCTGCACAGAAATGAAAGTAAAACTTAGAAACCAAACAGATGTTTTAAAAATCAGTGGAAGTCAGTTCCTCTCCTCCTGCCTTTTGACATTACCTTGTGCTTTTCCATGCCCTGGGAGCCCCGGTGTCACCCAGGACTGGTGGAGCTGTCAGAGCTCCCTCACCGGATTAATCAAGGCTGCTAATGGTTCCTGGCACCGGGCGTGCTGGCCACTTCGCTGCGGTTCCAGGAGGCCGGCTGCCTTCAGGAGGCCAGCAGCCAGCGGCACCAGGCAGAGTGGAGTTGACAAGAACTCACAATGAATTTGCATATATTTGCACAGCATGTCAGAAGCAGTTAAAATCTCAAACAAAGTTGGAGAGTGGGGGGCAAGTAGAGAGAAAGCAAAAAGGTTTTGGTGAGGGGATGCCTGAGCTTGGTGAAAGCCTCAAGCCACCTCACTGATGATATCAGCATTTCTGTCTAATTGCCTTGTTGGGGACCACTAATAAAATTACCACTGCGTTATTTTTCAGGCTGCTGCCATTGCTTCCTGCAGCAGCAAAGGGAGTTCTGATTAACACATTTTCCTGATGGAGGCTAACCTCAGGTGTCCAGATACATTGTAACAAGTAATTATGGGTTTGTGGGTTCCATATAGGACATTTACCACACCGTACTCTGATATCGACTTGTCTGGCAGAAGAGATTGAGAAACACGCTGAGTCAGGCTTTACCTTTGTTTTCTGAAATGAAGAGGTGTAAACCAGAATGTTTCAGTAGAAGGGAAAATAGCGAGCAAGACAGCATTAGGACTCTGCCACTACCTGCGATTTCACGGAGCACTAATAAGGAATGATCATATTGCTCAGTAGCCCAATAGCTGTAAGACTCTGGAAGCAAGAATGGCCTTCCAGGCCTTCCAAACTGGCTGTTGTCTAGAAGGGAGGAAAATTAGAAGTCCAATGCTGAAATGGCTCTTTAAAAGAACCTTGGAAAAGAAGGTTGCTTTTTGAATCTTAAAGACACTAATGAGTAACTCAGCAGGCTGTGCAGAGAAAGCCTTGTCCCTAAATCAATTTTCAGTGGCTAGGGACCCAAGAGGTGCAAAGTCTTTAAAGGTAAGACAATAGACAAAGGGAGGGAAAGAAAGAGATGGGAAGAGGAAGGAAGGGAAGGGGAGGGGAGGGGAAGGGAGAGAGAAAACACATTCTGTAGCCAGATACGGATAAAGCTTCTCCAAGTCTGTTTCTCCAGAGGAACTCTCACCAGCTGCTCCCTGGCAGGAAATTTAAAACTGTCAAGAAGTTCCATTTATTTGCTGGCCGATGAGCCAGCAAGGAAGGTGTGCTGTGCACATGTTCATGGGATTTCAACACAGCCTGGCCTCTCTACTCTATACCTCTATACTGAGGTCAGCAGAGAAAGCAGATCAGAATGAGCAGGAATGAGCATGCTTACTATAAAAAAAAAAAAACTTGGTTGGAAAAGGCAGGTCAAGCAGCCAAGCAAGAGAAAATAGGTCCTGCCCTGTTCTGACCTCAACAGAGACCCCCACCCCACGGCTTCCAAACAGAGGTCCACAAACTGCCCCCTGCAGGACATAAAAGTCTTAATTCCAGCTAATGCCGCCTTTCCGGCCTGGGTTGATCCCGATGTCTGGCCACCCAGCTCAGGGGCTACTGCCATTCTCAACTTTTTCTTGACAAATATAAGACTTAATTGCACTACTTAGATCCTATTTCTCTTCAAGACTGAATTTGTGCCAAGTCTTCTATGAAGCCTTCCAGATCATGCCAACCACATATGATGATCTCTCCTTTCTGACACCCCTATACCTCCTCACCTGAACCATTTATGGTGACATATGTCGTATAGTTTTGTTATATTATTTTCTTACTAGGGTCTCTGATTTGTTTCCAACGAGGCTGAAATCTCCTGGAAACCCAGCAGAGCTGTGAATCACCCCCTCCCAATTACCTGTAATCTCAGCCTCTTCCCAATTTCACTTAAGTTTCAAAAACTAATTCCACACAGCTTCTTCTAGTTACAATCCCATCTTTCCCATTATTACTGCGTAAACTCGGTTTCAAAAAGTATTTAAAGAAACTTAGAAAAATGCATTCAGGGTAAGAAAAATATTAGAAAATGCAGAAATCATAAAAATGGAAGATAAAGTGAGGAAAAATAAGCTGAAGCTAGGGATATGTTGAATGAATTCACACCAAAACATGAGCCTGAATATATTCTATCATCTTCTAAAATAGGATGCAAATTTGACTGAGTTTTCTGGTGACTAAAGACAGGAACATAATCAGAGGGAAACATGAAATAAGGCATAGCATAGTGTCTATGTGATGAAAGCAATTACACTGCTCAGGGAAAATCATGCCTGGAATTAAAATCTGAGAGGGATTTCTCCTCTGGGTCCCATAACGGGACCTCTGTGTGATTAGCAGAGCCCAGAGTGAATAGCAGGAATTAATGCCCATGTAATGCCAGACACCGCTCAGTGAGTGGGAAATAGAAAGGAACAGAAAGGAGAGATGCCTGCATTTGTGGACCTTGGGTTTTACTAAAAAAGAGATGATAAACATGTTCACGTCTTAACAGTTCAACAGAGAGACTAGGATGAGGGTACCTGATGTTCAGGGAAAGGTCTCCCTCAGAATTATGTGGAGGCATTAGCCAAGTAAAGAATTGGGCCATTTTTGTTACATCCCCTGGTCTGGCCAGAGAATCCAAAGCCTGATTTAGGGAAAGCAACTCTATGAGCCCTTCTGTCTTTGTCCCGCCTCTTCATCGTCAAGATTCTTGAATGAGTTGCCTACCTGTGCTTTCTCTACTCGCTTACCTCCCAGCTGCTCCCCAGCCCCCTGTAACTTGCCTTTCCCTACAACCCTTTCTAGAGAAAACACACTAGCCACAGGGTCAATGTAGCCATACTTCTTCTTAGAAATATATTCAGTCTTTTTTTTTTATTGGAAGTGTTGCTGCATTTGTTATTACTGATGATTCCCTACTTGGAATTCCCACTTTTGGCTTCTGTGATCCTTGTTTGTACCTGGTTCTCCCCCTACCCCTTCAGCCACCCCTTCTCCATCAATTCTGTAGCCCCATCTTCTTTAATTTGCTTCTTTTTTAACCTCACCTGAGGATACGTTTATTGATTTTAGAGAGGGAAGAAGATGGATAGAAAGGTATTCGTTGTTCCAATTATTGATGTATTCTTTGGTTGATTCTTATATGTGCCCTGACCAGGGATCAAACTCACAACCTTGGCATAGCAGGACAATAGTCTAACCAACTGAACAACCCAGCCAGGACTTAATTTGCTTCTTAAATTTCGACTTGCCTGAAATGCTGTCTTCTTACTCTACATCCTCTTGGTAAATTCAACACACCCGAGGTCTCTCTGCAAATGACTCCCATGTTTGTATCTAGTTACACCCTAATCTGCTCTGTAACATCCAGATCTATAAGATTAAGGCAACTCCCACTCGACACGTTCAAATATTGCTTTTCCAACTGGGTTCCTCTCCCAAATTCCCTACACTCATGTGGCCACCATCTTAAATGCCCAGATCAGAAACATCAGATTCATCCCTGAGTCCTCATTCCCACTCTTACCCATATCCAATCCTGTTGCTCCTACCATCTACATATACCTTCTATTTATTACTTTCTCTCCTCACTCACTAATGACTATTAACTGAGTTCTTGCTATTGTGCCTGACACTATTCTAAGTTCTCTATACCTGACACGTAGATGTGCCATGCAAACTTTACAAGCAGATGAAGGAGCAAGCTCTATTAGCCACCACAATCCACAGAGGGGAATGAGGCACAGAGAAGTTGTGTGACTTGCTTCAGGTCACCCAGCAAGGAAATGCGAAGCCAGGATTTGATACAGTTTCCGACTTTCTTCCAGATTCATATACCATCACAGTTTTTTTTTAATAATTATTTTTTAAATAATAATTATTTTAAAATAATTTCTCACCCAGGTGACTGCAGTCACTTCCTAAGTAATCTCCTTGCCTTCATTCCTGCCCCTTCTCCAGACTGTTGCCCCACAGTGTGGCCTTTCAAAAACGTGATTTTAGCTCACCACCTCCAGCTTAAAATCCTTCCTTGGTCTCTAACGGCTTTCAAAATAAATTTCCAGCTTAGTCATTTCATGCCACTGGCCCACAGCTCCTCCCCCACCACACCCCGCCTTCCCCCATACACTCCTGTCTGTGCTCAGATCTCTGGCCAAGACAAAATGCAACTCCTATCATCAAGACAATGTTGAATAAGTAGGCAAACAAAATGCACGAATGAAAAGTAAATCTAGAAATTAAGCCAAGATTTCTATTGCAAAAAGAGGTCCAAGGCAGGATAACTTAATGGTGAAGAGAGCAGACTGTCAACCTGGCATCAAGTGCAGGCAAATCTGTACTCCTAAAAGATTTTTTTCCATTCCAAGCCTGGCACTTGTGAATGATCAACTCAATGCTGGTATAGTTTTAAAAAGATACTTTAATATTTTTATATTGTTCCAGCTCAACACTTTTAGAAAATGAATGGGCTTGGTTCTCACTCAAGCTGACTACTAGGCGTTACTGTTTTTGAAAAATCCTTGGTTCACTGCTCAGCTCAGAGGAAAAATAAAAGATTAATTTGGGGCTCAGCTTGGTTCAAGGTTCACAAATTAGACCAATTCCTTCCAGGTGTGGTTCACACTTGAACTAGTGCCCAGTTATAAATTCAGCTCAGGCCTAGTTAACATGGTTGTGGACAGCCAACCATCCTGCCCACCCACCCACCCGCCCGCCCTCACCGTTTATCTTCACACCCTCCACCCCCGGGAAATGTGACACCGCAACTCCCTGGCACAGCAGTACCTCCCTGGAGCTGGGGGCCTACCAGCTTCCTTAGCTGAAGAGGAGCTACACTGGCTTCGGTTCCATGTGAGCAAACTCACCCACTACATTGAGACCTGTGCTCCCTCACCTCTTGCAGGCCTCTGCTCACATCACCTAGCCCCTTGCCCCTGGTACCTTCTTGAACATCCTTAAAATGGCCACTCTTCCCTCTTCCCACCCTCCCAGTCCTTTTTCCCTTGCTCTATTCTCCTCTATAGCATTTACCAGCAACTGTCCAACTCTATATGGCATTAGTTTTTGGTATGTCCCCCACCCCAGCTATACTGGCAACTCTGTAAAAGTGGGATATTTGTCTTTTTCACTATTATATCCCCCCCCTCAATCTGGAATAGTGCCTGGAATATAATGGAAGTCTACCAAATATATGTTAAATGTTGAATCATAAGCTCTAAATCCAGAGCTTATGATTAGAGATCTCCAAGGAGAAGTAGGATTTAACCTGAAAACTCTATTTCTTTACATTTTAAAAGAAATCTCATTCTTAGTGGGTTTTCCCTTGTAATAACCTCTGCCTCAACTTCCTTTCCACCTACCCACCATCCCCAGTGCTAGGGTGAAGCAAAAAAAAAGTAGATGTGTATTAACGAGCTGCCTCCTTCCCCTCCAACCTTCTTTTTCCTCTCTCCTCTCTCTCATTCCCTTGGCTCTTCTCAGCTGGAGGGAAGGCCTCTGCACCTCCAGTGAGCTGGGCATTAGCAGAACAGCACACCTTGCTAACTGGATGGGACACAAAGCAGAAGACAGTAGAAGTAAATAGGCAGCTTAAGCCAGGTGCCCAAGGACCACCTGCTGAGAAGTACTGCTCACCATGGACTCTCATCAAAGCTAATCTGCCTTCAAGTGCTTAGGTGTGTGCCCAAAGGGAATTTGGGTCTGAGACTCCTCTACCCTCTGATGTAGCTTTTCAGCTTCGTGTTACAGTATAGGTTTACATTTGTATTGGAATCTGACAAAATATACTCATAACATAGCAAACTCCTTGCCTTGTAGTACACATATACAGAAAAAGGAACAAAGATTTGATCTACCCAGTAACAGTCCTATTTTATGGTTCCCTCCTTCCTGTCCACTGCTCTCCCACACCCACGACAAGTTGTTTCCCTCACCCAGTACATGCAAGTCACAGTGATTAGCCACAGGGAAGCCCATGAGCTCTCTAAAACATCCACAAAAAGTCCTCTGGGGAAATTAAGGCTATAACCACACAACCAAGAAAGTCCAGAAGAAGGGAGTAATTTATCTCCTAAGCATTTGTTTTCCCTGTTGGCCCATAATGGAAAGCAAAGAGGACATAAAAATGGGCTGATTTTTAGAAAGTTATATACATTTTTCCCTCTAGCTAGTCTTATTATATTTGTCTTTGGTATTACATTTTCAGACGGCTATGTCTAGGAGTGGATTTTTAAAATATTTGACCTTCTTTAGACTTCATGGGTTTCCTGAATCTGCTTAATTTCATCACTTTTGGAAGTCTCAGCAATCATCTCCTTCAATATTACCAGTTTCCCCATATTCTCTTTCCTTCTGAAATCTCACTCTATCCTCCATGACTCTTAACTTCTCATTTTTCCTTCTCTTCCCCTCTCTGGGCTGCATTATGGACAATTTCTTTAAATTTATTCCAGCTCACTAATCTTCTTTTCAGCTATGTCTAATTGGCTGTTAAATCTGTAAAATACAGTATTTAAATCTTGACTCATAACTTTCACCTAAAAAATTTTTATTTGGTTCTTTGTCAAATCTGCCTGATTACTTAAAATCTCATGCTCCTTTCTCATTTCCAAAGTCACTTTACTGCTTGAAACTTGTTATTTTAGAATCTGTGTCTTAAAATGTCAAGGCCTGAAGTCACTGTAGATATGCTTCAGCTGTTTGTTGCTTTTCAGGCTCTCACTCCCAGTGGTTTTGTAATTTTCTCCAAGAACATTATCTGGGAGAGTTCCCTGAGGCTTAGGTTACAGGTGAGTTTTTCCAGAGGTTTGTTTTCTTCTGCCGGGTGCCAAAGCACAACCAACCTGGATTTCAATTTATAAATCAATGTCCTACCAGAGGTTTTTTGAACCACCCATACAGTCTGAGTTTGGGCTACAAATCTGTGTGACAGCATTCAGGCGCATGACCTCTTGGGTGAGAATATTTCTCTTCCATTCAGAATCAAGAGGCAAGACATCCAGTGTTCTCTGCTATCCCCTGGGGCTTTTTTCCACATGGCCCTTACTCTGAGGTGGGGGCTCTTTGGGTCCTGATTTCCCCTAGGTTGAGGTAGTCAGAGTCTCCTGTTAGACTTCCAGTTTAGACAGACCAACTGCACTTTCCTTTTGGAACTTTTTTTTTTTGGTCTGTCTCCTACAGCTAGATAAAGGAATGTAAAGGAATGGTCAAGTTCACCTCATCTGACAAATGCCAACAAGGGGTCACAGCACTTTCATTTAGTTTGTGGCCCCTCATGTTCTTACTTTTTCCAGTTCACAAATGCCTTTTGAAATATTTTTAAATGCTTTATCCAATCTTTTTTTCCCTTCTTTTAAGCAAAAAAGAAAGAAAAAAGGAAGAAAAGAAAATGTCATCAGGGTTTCTAGTCTGCTAAGCAGCTGCATAGGGAGACACGGATTTCTCTTTACCATGCAGCCCCAGGGAGATGTTAACATCCTATAATTGGCATGTTCACTGGAAAGTGGGCCTCTGGAACTGGCCACGTGACTGTAGCTAGGGCAACACACCGGTGCTCATGAGTGAAGGTGAAACTGCACTAAAAAGTACACATTTAGCTTTAGAGAGTTGCCTACGGGACTGAAGATGGGTCATTAACCAAGGCAGAATCCAGGGCCTACATTATGTATTCAGTTCCTTGGGTTTAAGCGTATGGGGCAGAGTGAAGATATTCCTATCAAGGTCAAAAAAAAAATTCTACACTTTGATCCAACTTGAGGGCAGCTGATATACTATTTGGATTCCTAGGACAGTACATTCTCAGCTACCTCCGATCTAAGAATTTTGCAATAACCTCTATGAAAAATACATTGGAAGGAAGGTTGTCCTTCATGCTCCAGAAGCAGCCCTCCAGATTCACTGAGGCTGATGCCATATGCCCTGGATAGAGAATGCAAGGCTAGAATTCTCAGTGATATCCACTTGGCAAAAGGTTGAAGAGTAACCTGGTCCTGGAGTAAAACAATGCTAACAATGGCTGTGGGTTAGATATATTTTTGAGAGACATGTACCAGCCTGATAGTAGGCTCTGGGGTAACAGCAAAAGACTGATACTAGCCATATAACCATGAGACCAGAACTGCCGGTGCAGCCTGAGCGATACAGATGGACTTCTCCTATCATAGCATGGGAGAGGCACAGCAGCACTCCATCAACACATGAAAGTGAAACCAACAAAGAAAACCATCCAGACTTCTGCATTTGTGCTATGCAGCCACTGGTGAGGGATGGGACACAAGTGTGGGCCAGAACTCACGGGATTCAACTGATGGATAAGAGCTGAGCTTGTACCTTGTCTGGTCCACTGCCCCACACACATCCTGCCCTAAATATATGCTGCTCATCAACCTGTGTCATAAACAACAATAATAGTTGACACATCCTGTATCCTCTTTGCATGCCTACAACTTCTCTGACTACATTTAATCTTCATAACAACTCCATATGGTTGTATTATTCCCTTTACTTTATATATAAAGAAATGGAGTCATAAAGAGCTTCAGAAACTTACTCAAGGTTATACAGCGCATATGTGACAAAATTCATATTCAAACTGGGGCAAGCTCGTTCCTTTACTACACTGTATATACACGCACCATGTCAAGATGTTCTTGTAGACCTAAATGTTGTATGTAAGATAACTGTGTAGGTTATGTTAAATAGTCACTAAACACACTGTAAATATTTCTTTTAACAGAATGTATGGATGAGGTTCAATTATGTTTAAGGAAGAGAAGGGGAAATTGATCTATCTTATTGTAACTATTTTGGCCCCAACTGATAGGAAACTACTACTAATAAAGAATCTAGGGTAATAAAGTTGGGAGCTTTGAGAATGTACGTTCATTAACAGTTTGGTATGAAAATTATAAGTGTTTCCAAAGATTTTGAGAAGCATAAATCAATACCTTGTGCAGTAGTCTACAAAGACGTCCACTACCGTTCCTCATCCTCAGGGCCTCTCCCATCCAGACCTAGAGCCAACTTCCCCTCCTCTTGAATCTGGCCCAGCCTTTTAATTACTTTGATCATATCATGTTAGAATTGATACTGTGCCTTAAGAGGGGTGGGCAACTCCCACTCCTGTGCTCTTAGAAACTGCCCAACCTCTAAGAAACCCAGCTATACTGAGACTACCAGGCTGTAGGGCTGGCCAAGCTGGCCACAAGGAGAAGACATGTGGAGGAGTCCTGAGGCACCCAACATGTGAATGAAGCCTTCTTGGGGCTCCAGCCTAACCCAGCTGTGAGCTAACTGCAGCTAAGTGGCACCATGATGGGGCAGAAAAATCTCTAGCCAAGCCTCCCCAAGTTGTATAATCATAAGAAAAAAACAAATCATGGTTGTTGTATGGACCTAAGTTATAGGGTGGTGTGTTACACAGCAATAGATAACCAAAATTTATAGACTGATGTGATACTATAGTATAGCTAGTCGAATCTGCTATAAGGATGGTGTACATGAATAATAGGAGAAAGTTGGTAACTCAAATAAAGGTAGGAGAATAAAAGTTGAGATGCTCTTGGTTTAGAGCTAGATAACTTAGTAAACTGATTATTGTATCAAAAATGTAGACATGAATGAATGAATGCCATGCATGAAAGATCCTGCCTCATTCTAGAACTAAATCCAACTGTCACTGGAATCACCTGCCTGCCCCAGCAGGTACTGTGTACCTGTGTAACCCAAGGCCTAGGCTCTGATCTATTTCTAACCCAAGTATCCCAGTGACTTTTAAACAAAAAGATTTACCTATGATTTTGGATCTTGGAGAAGGAAAGACATGCCAGACACCTTGTTAATGAGGAATTTAGGGGTACCAGACAGAAACACATTGAATGTTAAAACCTGTGAATACTGGAAAATGATAAGCGAATAAAATATCCTTGAGTTCATAAGACTAAGAGAAAAGACATAGGTCAAATATTAAGGTCTGGACCTAATCAGTTCATTGCCAGGCTGCAAATAGAGGCAAATGGGCAAGAACAGAGGCTGAGCACCAACCCCCACTTGGGATACTGGTGAAGGTCAGTGCAGATGCCCTGTCTGGGGAAAATTAATGATACTGAGAGAGAGTTCTAGAAGTCCTTGTCCGGTCTAGAGAGAAGTTCAGCTTCCCTTTGTCATGGGCTTTTCACTCTGTGTGTCAATATTGTGGGTTTAATTAGGGCAGCCTCCCTTATTCTGAAATTACAGATTCTAAAATTACAGCTCTAAGCCACAGGGGGGCACCTCCTGAGAGGGTCATCATGTAGGCCTGGGAGGGCGAACTGTGGCTGGGGCATTGCTGTATAATATTCTTTCCCAAGGCTGAGCAGTGGTGTGAAGGCTGTTGGATAGGAACTGCATCCAGAAATAGCCTGACTTTCATTTCAGTGTTTCTCTTCAACTTTGCCCCATTTAGGGCCCCATTTCAACCATTTTTTATATATCATAACTCAGTGGCTTCTCTTTAACACAATATTGAACTTGGTAATATTGACTGTAAATGGAGGATAATTTTCCATGAGAAATATTCCATCAAAAAGCAATGAAATAACTCAATGTTTTATCACTGCTCATATAAATCCATTCTATTATCTAATTGATGCCCTGCTTCAAAATCTTCGTTCTCTTCAGTGTGAGTCTAATAAATGCTCACTAGTGATTGTCAAAGGCATACCTGAGTTTTTCTTTTGATGACATCTGTGTGTCTCCTCTGCCATTACTATCTCATACTCTGATTAGAAAGAAGGTTCTCAAAGAAGCAGAAAATCTCAATTTGTCTTCTAACGGATGAAAAATGTAACTATTCAATGAAGGGAGCCAAGCAATGACCTTGGCGATTTTTCTTCTCCTCCTCATGCCTCTTTATTAAACTATTAAAGCTTTAAAAACAACAAAAAGACTTTACAAGAAAGTAGTTATATGATAGCAATCTCTAAGGAAATTCAAGTAGCCCTTAACAGGAGATGGGTTTCCCAAGTTTTCCCAGAAGGAACTATGGACAGCAACCACTCTCCAACACAGGGAATTTGGACTATGGGCTTCCTTTATCAACCCCTCTCCATGTCCATCTTTAATGTTTGATGAAAAATGAGGAAATCCAGCATACAGGGGCAATTAGAGATCCAGAAGAGGAAGAATAGCCAAATGGAAGGAAATTGGGTGTTGGAGGTGGACACGATTGGGTTCAAATTCTAGTTCTGCAACTTACTAGCTATAGGTACTTACTCGCCATCTCAGAACCTCAAATCTTTCTTCAGCAAAGTATGTTTACCTGCAAATTTGCTTTAAGAATAAATACTTCATTAAAAATGCTCAACCTTCAGTAAATGCAGCTGCCATTATTATAATGGTGATTGACATCAAGGCTGTGATACAATTTATTGACCACCAATTAGCTGTAGGATTATAACCTCTACATTCTCTAAGTACCTACAATGATTTCTACTCTTCCTCCCTTCTTGCCTTCACTCCCTAATACCTCATATTCTACACTATCTATCCTTACTTTCCTACTCACTAAAGATCAAAAGGACTTTGAACAAAATCAACAGAAAGTATATATTTAGAAACATACCCTATATATTTTGTGGGAAGATTAATACCAGCCAAAGTTATAACTGCCTCATAACATTTCTGAAAAGTAATTTGTTAATATGCCTCAAATGCCCTTAAAAGTATATGCCATTTGACATGGTCGTTCTATTCTTAAGGGGTTTATGCTAAAGAAGCATTAATGGATATGTACAAGCATTAAGTTATAACACTGTTTTCACTGTTTTTATTAATGGTTACCTTAGCCATATTCTTTGTTGTTGAAACTGGGACACTTTTGAGACAAAAAGAAAATGCTATTAATCATTAAGCCAGGGATAATAGGTGTATACAAATAGTGCAAACTGAAATCAATCTAAATGTCCAGCAGGGAGAATTTGCAAAACAAAAACTATGCAACCTTTAAACAATATACAAAAGAAAACATTTAGTCTTGTGAAAAGACATACCTGATATAGTCATTTAAAAAGTCAGATTGCAAACTAATACTATGCACAGTATGGTTGCATTAAAAATGCAACTTCCACAATACTCGTACAGATGACACGGTGGTAACAGTTGTTATTCCTGGATGGTGGGAATTAGGGCTATTTTTTAATCTATATTTTCCAAAATTTCTATAATAAACATGTACTTCATGAAAAGTTATTTACAATTTCCTCTAGTCAACTATTGTTTTAAAAACTCTTGTCTCAGAATGTAACTTGTTCTCCAAAGCCTGAGGTAAATTTTCCAAGATTCTGAGCCTTTCAGGGCTGAAATATTTATGAAATGTATTAAACAAAGCTTAACCCCACTTCAGCATTCTCAACCTTTTGTCCAAAAATATCAGTAATAAAAATTCTGTCTGACCTAGGTGACACAACAAAGCCCATAAAATCACACCCCATTACAATCTCAAGTCCTGGCCTTTGAAATGTCCTGGCCTTTGAAAATATCCCCAGTGTTTATCCCCCCTCCATGCGCCCAGTACAGAAAGCATTAAAAACATACTGTGCAATGCTCAAATAGGTGATTAACTATGTTACCCAATCTATGCAAAGGTACAGTCAGGCTGTTTCATGTCTCTCCTTTTCCATCCTCAACAGAATTCTCTTGACTGAAAACATAGATTATAGATTAGGTATTACAAATCTGCCACTGCCACCACTCTGGGAATCTGGAGGTAGTGACCTTATAAAGCAGTGACAGGAATCCATTTGTAACTCTCTGGTCCCTGTGAAAACCCTAAAATGAAGAAATAAGCTTGCACCCCCGAGGCTGCTTCCAGCTTAGATGAATGAGATGCCAGAGAAAACACACAAGGGTATTGTGCCCATTTGGCAAGCTTAGACATAAAGTTTCTAATGAAAGGAATGAGAAAAAATTCTAAGAGAGAATAAGATCATTTTTCAGTACAGGAAGCTTCACACCTCCCAATTTTCACAACTTCTGCATAGCATTCAATTTCATGTTGAGGGATGTGGAGAAAGAATTCATCTGAGATCCACGTTCCACAATGAGCAATCCACCCGAAATTTGGGGAGTTAGTAATAAACCACTGAGCAAGGCCAACTAAGAAGGCAAAGGTCAAATACCTAGACAAGTGAGAGAAAATGTAAAACAAAAAAAGAGCTTCTAAGCATTCTTTAAGACATAGAACAATGAGATCAGTTCCAGCACAAACCATTACAGACTGAAGTCAGAATTAACACGATACCAAAATCCTTACCTCCCTATATAAGTAACTCTTCCTGGGAAAGCCTCCATCACTTTCTCATTAGCATGGTTGGAAACCTCCGAGGCATCTCTGGCTCCTGCTCCTTCAATCCAGTATCCAGAAGGTGCCAAATCTTTCTAATTCTACTCTGATAACTCCTCTGCCTGACTCCTGTCCCTGTCCTGTTACCACTTAATGACCTCTAACTGATTTCCCATTTCCTCTCCATTCCAACCCCACACTGCTTACACCTGTATTCTTTTGTGTTGTGGTGATAAATAATACATAATTTGAAATTTTCTATCTTAACCATTTTTAGGTGTACAGTTCAGTAGTGTTCAGTATATTCATATTGTTGTGAAATAGGTCTTTAGGAATTTTTTATCTAGAAAATCTGAAACTCTATGCCATTAAACCACTCCCTCTTCCTCTTCCCACCCAATCCTACTTTCTGTTTTTATGAATTTGACTACTTTATATTCTTCATATAAGTGGAATCATACAGTATTTGTTTCTTGTGTGTGTCTGGCTTATTTCACTTAGCATAATGTCCTTAAGTTTCTTCCATATTTAGCATGTTACAGAATTTCCTTCCCTTTTAAGGCTGAATAAATTATGTGTATATGCCACATTTTGTTTATCCATTGATGGAAATTTGGGTTGCTACCTTCTGGCTATTGTGAACAGTGATGCTATAAACTAGGCTCTGTTTGCAATTCTTTTGGCCATATACCCAGGCATGGCCTTGCTGGACTATATGGTAATTCTATTTTAAATTTTTGAGAAAGCTCTATAGTGTTTTCTATACTGGTGTACTATTTTACTTTCTCACTAACAGTGCACAAGGGTTCCAATTTCTCCACATCCTTGGCAACACTTGTTATTTTCAATTTTTTTAAGTGGCCATCCTCATGTGTGTGAGGTATTACTGCAATTCTGAGTTGCAGTTCTGTAATAATTAGTGATGTTGTTCATTACATCTATATTTTCATTCCCTATCTTTGGTCAAACCTTTTCCCTTATTGGAAGCTGCCTAATGAATAATGTACATACCCATTCAAGGCCTTCCATAACTGTACAATGTCTACCTTATTTTATATTATTTCATTCCACAAATCTACATTATCCCCCATTAAATGCTCCATCATCTTCCAAACAGGTCCCATGCTTACTTTTCCTCCTGCCAATATTGGGTTGGCCAAAAAGTTCATTTGTTTTTTTTTCCCTTAAGATGGTTCTAATAGTGGATTTCTGGCCCAGATGGAGGTGTAGGTAGACACACTGTGCCTCCTCACACAGCCAAAATTAAGGACAACAAAAATTTAGAAACAAAAAAGCACCCAGAACTCACAGAAAATTGAACTGTATAGAAGTCTGACAACCTTTCATCCAGACTGGTAAGAGGGGTGGAGTCAGCAGCCGATAGAGAGGGGTCATGGCAGAAAAAAGCAATGGCTAGCGGACAAGGCATGCAGGCAGCAGTTGGCAGACCCCAGGTGAACAGACAGTGGCAGGCAGACCCTGGGTGTGAGGATGCAATGAGCAGACCCAGTGAGGCACTCAAGGTGGCTGGCTGAGCAAGGTCACACATTCACGCACAGATAAACCAGGTGAAAACAGGCAGTGAGACACACTGCACAACCCAAGGCCCCAGCACCGGAAATAAAATCTAAAAGCACCGATTGAAAACACTTGTGGGGGTTGCAGTGGTGGGAGAGACTCCCAGCCTCACAGGAGAGTTTGTTGAAGAGACCCAAAGAGTCCTAGAACATACACAAGCCCACCCACCCGGGAACCAGCACCAGAAGGGTCCAATTTGCTTGTGGGAAGTGGCAGAAGGAACTGAAATCCAAGAGAGAGCAGAGCAAGTGCCATTGTTCCCTCTCTGACCCTGACCCTACATATATCATCACAACCCAGCAACTGGGTTGCTCCACTTAGGTGAAAACCTTAGGCTCTGCCCCTCACTACATAACAGGTGTGACCAGACCCCCCCCCAAAAAAAAATGGCTCAAATGCAAGAACAGATCAAAGCTCCAGAGCCAATACCTTTACACGACCAACAGGTAGCCGACCTATCAGATGCACAGTTCAAAGCACTGGTGATCAGGATGCTCACAGAATTGGTTGATTCTGGTCAAAAATTAGATGAACAAATGAAAGCTAAACGAAGTGAAGTGAAAAAAATGCACAGGGAACCAATAGTGATGGGAAGAAAACTAGGACTCAAATCAAAGCAGTGGACCAGAAGGAAGAAAGATACAACAAAACAGAAAAAAATGAAGAAGCAAGAATTCAAAAAAATGAGGAGAGACTTAGGAACCTCCAGGACATCTTTAAATGTTCCAACATCCGGATTATAAGGGTACCAAAAGGAGAAGAGGAAGAGCAACAAGTGAAAAACTTATTTGAACAAATAATAAAGGAAAACATCCCCATTCTGGCAAAGGAAATAGACTTCCAGGAAATCCAGGAAGCTCAGAGAGTCCCAAAGAAGTTGGACCCAAGAAGGAACACACGAAGGCACATCATTATTACATTAGCCAAGATAAAAATGAAGCAGCAAGAGATAAGGGGACAGTCACCTATAAAGGAGTTCCCATCAGACTGTCAGCTGATTTCTCAAAAGACACCTTCCAGACAAGAAGGGGCTAGAAAGAAGTATTCCAAGTCATGAAATCCAAAGGCCTACATCCAAGATTGCTCTATCCAGCAAAGCTTTCATTTAGAATGGAAGGGCAGATAAAGTACTTCTGAGATCAGGTCAAGTTCAAGGCCTTCATAATCACCAAACCCTTTTAATATGAATTGTTAAAGGGACTTATCTAAGAAAAAAATATGAACAGTAAAAAGACAGCAAACTCATAGTTATTAATAACCACACCTAAAACAAAAGCAAACTAAGCAAATAACTAGAACAGAAACAGAACCACAGAATGGAGATCACATGGAGGGTTAGCAACAGGGGAGTGGGAGGAGGAGAGAGGGGGAAAAGGTACAGAGAATAGCATAGATAGTAGGTAGAAAATAGACAGGGGAGGTAAGAATGGTATGGGAAATGTAGAAGCTAAAGAACTTATGACACATGGACATGAACTAAAGGGTGGGAATGTGGGTGGGAGGGGGTGTACAGTGTGGAGGGGAAAGAAGGGGGGAATGGGACAACTGTAATAGCATAATTAATAAAATATATTTTAAAAAGATTGCTCTAATAGTGTTTAGTTGTCTTTAACTTCATTCAAATCAATTTTGTTAGATTGTACTGTGACAGCTATCATATTGATGTGCATTTAAAAAAAACTTACCTAAATTGGTGAATTTTGTGGAGCCATCTTAATATTGAAGATGGAAGAAAATAGGGAATATTTTCAGCATATTATGTTTTATTTACTTCAACAAAGGTAAAAATGCAAATGAACTGCAAAAAAAGATTTGTGTAGTACATGGGGAAGCTGCTGTGACTGATCAGACATATCAAAAGTGGTTTTTGAAGTTTCATGCTAGAGATTTCTGACTGGACAATGCTCCATGGTCAGGTAGACCAGTTGAAGTTGATAGCAATCAAATAGGGATGTTAACTGAGAAGAATCAATGTTATACCATGCAGGAGATAGCAGACATACTCAAAATATCCAAATCAATAAAGTTATTGGTAAAAATTTGAAATGTTTCTTTTACTTTGTAGAAAAAAACACACACAAACTTTTTGGTCAACTCAATACTTATAGCTCAAACACCATCTCCTCTAACATAGTGCCTGGAGTATTGCAGGCCTTCAACAAATAGTTATTGAAAAAAGGATTCCACATCTTAATGTGTAATTCATTGGTTAAGCCAGCCAAAATATTTATAATTTCAAATCAATAGTGCTGCTCTCTTTTTGTGTGTGTGTGTGTTGGAAGGGGAGGAGATGGGAATGGGAAAAGATAGAGTTTTTGTTTTTCAGTCATCCAGACTCAACCTAATTCTCCTGACCACATTCATCAACTTCCAACTTAAAAAATTTTTCGAATGCCAAGTACAGCCCACATCTAGTAATTGTACAGCCAGCAGGCTGTTGCATTTACCCTCCTGTTGCCCACAAGCTGACATTTAAATACTCCTTCTTCCTTTCCAAATATTAACCATATACAGCTCGCCATTTGGGTTCTGAAACAATGTTTGATAGGGTACATTTCAAATACAGTTCTGGAAAAATATTCAATTACTCCACTTTCATTTTACTCACTAAATGGTAGCACCCCTCTCAAGTTTAATTAAACTCACTTGAAATTAGAATTCGCAAGACTGCACTTCATTTAGATTTCCTGGAAGATATCAGGCACCAGTTAATTGGCCTTAAAGCAGCATAGCCACGAGGTCCTTCCCAGCTGAGCCCTCCATCTTTGCCACATCGCTATTCTTGTTAGATAGTGCTGATTGGGTAGCTCATTCAGTCCTTGGGGCCAACCAACAGTTTTACAACACTCAGACAAATACATTAGATGTATATTTTAAATGATTTTTGCATCCTACAGAGAGCTTCAGCTTGGTTCTAGAATGGTGTGTGTTCTGTGGCCCCAAAATTCTCATTTGTTTGAATGAGCAGACAACTTTGCCATATAATTCAACTAATATTTACCAAGAACCTACCCTGCGCCAGGCACTCATCCAGACACTCCAGTTATTTAGCAAGTCTTTATTAAATTCCTTCTATTTGCTAGGCATTTTTCTATGGGTTGGGGATTCCAATTCACATAAGATATGATTTCTTTCCTCAAGTAATCTAGGAAATGTTTCATACATGTACCTGTGTGAAACACAGCCTTTGTGTTCCAGAGTTTGCAGTTTTATAAGAGTCTACAATTTTCTACCATCTCTCATCTCTTTCCTTTGGTTCTGATAAGTGCTCTACCTGAGAAGCCCTGCCCTGTGCCATCATCTGTGTATCTTCTGCCTGTGCCACAAAGACCAGTTCAAGTCCTTCCTCTCTCCCTCTTCTGATACAAGGTCGAGGAATCTCCAAATGAATAACTAGTTTTTCTATAGCACTTATACTTTTGCAAAATTTTTGCTCTCTTACAGCAATCTTTCAAAATAGACAATGGAGGTACTATCACTCCTGCTGGGTTTATGAGAAGAAATTGAAGAGGTAGGTTGGAGGACCAGGGGCAGAACAGGAGGAGAAGGAACCAGAGAGGTGGAGGTTCTTCCCACCACATCCAGACTCAGATGTGGGGTACTGAATATCACTTCCTCAGAGGTGGCCTAAGAGGCTGACAGCAACAACTGGGAATGGTAGGACAATAAGGGCCTCTGTGAAAAGGAACTGGCAGATTCAACCTCTCCCTTTCGTCTCTCCATGAACAACATCTAAGGCATAACGGTCTGTCCTACACAACTGGAAGCTCATTATTTTGCATTTATTTGTTTTGTCTGTGATACTGTGGCCACCCCTACCTCACTTCCTCTCTCCCACATTCTCAGTGCCCTGGGATTTTATTCCTCTATAAAACATTACAGCACAAACTTTGCCTCCAAATTTGTTTTCTAGGGACCTTGAACTAACAAATTGTGAGGCCTGGAGAACCCCAGTCTAAGATGTTGGAGTTGGAATGCTCAGTGTTGGGGCAGAATTCTCCATGAGTCTCTTACAGAAGACATGGCCCTACTGGGTCAAAGGACAAGGAATTTCTTCTGCCAGCATCCATAAAAATGTGTCAGGCTAAGTTGTAGATTCACAAGTATAGTCTTACTCTTCATAGATCTCAACACTTGTCTGAAAAAAGGACCCCACTGCTGGTGGTAACTGACTGTATCAATCCCTCACATACAGTGACATCACAGCTAGCAAAGCTTTCACTTGCCATTGGTTGAGATGAGATGCAGGTAAAATGCAAGACATTAGAAGGTCAAATGTCTGCATCTTTGCATTGATAAAGGAGAATGATAAATAAAAAGGAGATAGTAGAGAATAGTTATTTTGGAACGCATTTGAGGCCTGGCAAAAGGGATTAAATCCAGCCATCTAATTGTCAGCTTTAGACATGTTTCAAAAGTGTTAAGCTTCTATGTCATTTTAAGAGACTCTCATCTCCTACAACTTCAGGGCAGACTGTACTGAAAATCAAGCCCAGGATGTGATTTTTTACAAGCCATATATTTGCAAAAGAGATTAAATGTGCAACCTTAACCTGTCTCCTATGTAAAACTCAGTCTAATGGGTAACAGTGAGAATATGAAACCTGGTATGTGGACATTTTTGTGTTTAAACCTGAGAAGCTTGGACTTTCTGGGCCAGTAAAGGAAGCCTCTCCCCATTGCCAGAAGAGAATAGTTCTCTCCCTCCTCCCCCTATCAACTTGCCTAAAGACCATGGACTGGCCTTACCTGAAATACATGCATGGCAGAATGCATTTAGTCTCCTTGAGATCTGACCCCTGCTATCCTTCATGGACTCCAGACCAATAACCAGGAACAGGACATACCACAGTGTGAGCAGAGATACACAGGCCATATTCTGTGAAGTAACAGGCTATACACCAAAGAAATTCTAAAACTTTGCACATGTGCAGAAGTGAATCTCGAGGGCGAGAAACCACAGGGCAGAGTAACAGGAGAGGCAAAGGATAGGGACTGACATGAGGGCACTTATTGCAGACTCAGAATTCAATGAGCTGATCCTAATAAATGCTGAGATAACTCCTAGAAACATGGGCATACTGAAAGCCTGAAATTGGGTAGAGATATTGGACATTTGCTGGCATAGTTCTGAAGAAGGACAGAAGGCTCAGAGAGGTGACACTTAAAATAGATTTACTTGTACAAAACCCAAGGCTCTACCATATAATTAAATTCTTTGGGAGAGTTCAAAGGGCACTTCCTTCAGTAGGGCTATAGGAACTAGTATTGGTGAAGGGGCACAAAATTTACTGAGATGTTTATATTGCTATCCTCTGTAGGCAGCAGGTGCCAAGAATATGCTGCCATGGAACCGAGATCCCTGATATAAAAGGGTTATTAGAATCCTAGATAAGGCAAAGGCCAGAGAACAGCACTTGACAATGATAGGAGAGCTGGACAAAATTACCATAAAGTACAGCAAAGCTAGAGTATCATTTGGTGGGTTGGGGGGAGGTCTTGAACTGTTGTGGACTGCCCTGCCTGGTTCTAGGAATTATAACTTGACCCCCTGTGGCTAAGGGCTAGTGACGACCTCTGGAATGCAAGCCACAGGAGACAAAGCTTGTGTCTGGTGGCAAATGCTGCCTCTGTTTCCTCCCTGCCCCCAAAGCCTGGTCGGAAGTCCCTGATGAGTAAGACCCCTCAGAAGAGGGGCAACCTAGGCCAGACACGACCACTTGGGAGGCCATCATGGAAGGACTCAGAGGGGCTGCAACAAAGAGGGAGCAATGGACTCTCACCCCCCCTCCCCAGCTTTGACAAAGCCCAAGTCCCCATGTTCTCTGGGAGAAGTGCTTCCTGGCTCTAATCCCCTTAAGCCTGAATAAATGATGGAGAGGGGTTCAGCTCCTTGCCTTGCTAGAGCATGTCCCCGGGAAAAATCTGGCACCACAGAGACTTCCTGATAAACTGTGAAATCTACTCTGCTAAGAGTGCTTTCATTCACATGTTAAGGGTTTGAGCAGGAAACCCTAAAATTCTGCTCCTGACAGACTCTGACTCATAGTAAGCCCTCAGATTTCTTTGAAGTGTTATCTACTGTTTGATCCTTGCCGCCCTGTATTCCTGTGTATTACAACCCAATAAAAGCCCTTGGAGGAAGGGGCTCAATGCCTTTTTCTGATGAGAAACTGGCCACTGCACAAGGCGTTTTTCCTCTGGGAGACTGGCTACCCCTCCTCCCCAAGCAGATCTCATCATATCTCTGTCATGTTTACTCTATCCGTGGCACATGGGGGGACTTGCGAGGAAAGTCGCCCCCACATTGAACAAAAAGCAATCAATGGTGATATGTGATATATATGATGGTGTTCCAGGGGCAAGCTGGGTAGTTTAACAAGGGTGATACTTGATTTGTATAATCAAATATACACACAAATGCACATACACACATATGCAATAGTATGTACAAGAGCTGAACAGAAGGTTGGCATCAACCACAAAGCAATCATAGTCTTCTCATCTATTTTCCAGATTTAAGCCAGTTCACAGTGCCAAAGCTCCATACCCAAGGTCAGTATTAGCAAATTCCTACAGTCCTTGGATTTGTAGTCTATCACTTCCTAGAATATGGCTTGCTTACCCCTGCTCACACTGCAGTAAGCACTGGCTCGGGTTATTGGTCTGGCAGCCATCATGCAAGGTAGAGGGAGGTGGTTGAAGAGGAGGCTAGGTCTCCTTGAGGAATAATTCTGCAACACCAGTGAAATATATGCAGAAAATGTACTTCTGATTCTTCCCCCAAACAGACTTACAACCATTTTCCAGAGTAACTTAGCCTTTGAGAAAGGGGAAAATCCAGAAATTTAAAGAGCTGTTAAATAGAGGGTCTGAGCTGACACTAATACCAAAAGACCTGAAAACCCCCACCATGCTCCTCTGGTCAGAGTAAAGGCTTACTGAAGTTATGTGGTAAGCATGGTTTTAGCTTAAAGTTACAGTGGACCTAATGAGTCCACTGATTCACATGTGGGTTTTCCTGTCACTAAAGGAGAAATTCAGATAGATATATAGGATTTTCACATTTGCTCCCTTATTTAGGGAGTGAGAGCCATTATGGCAATATAGACCAAAATCAGTCCCAGGAAATGGCCTCCTTTTGCCAAAATAATAAGTTGCAAACCATATGTATTCCTAAAGGAACTGAAATGAGTAATGCCACAATCAAAAACTTTAAAAAGGCAAGGATAGTGATCCGCACCATATCTCCCAATTCCTCCGACTGGCCTCTGCAGAACACGGGTGGGTCTTGGTAGATAAACCATAGGCTACTGTAAAATCAACCAAGCACTAGCCCCAATACCAGCGGATGAACATGTAATACCTGTGCTAAAATAGATCAACATAGACTCCAGTATTTAGTATGTTGCTATTGAGTTGATTAATGCTTTTCTCCTTTTGCTATCCATTAGAGAGACAGAATCAAAAGTAATTTTAACTTCAATACACCTTCACCCTAACAGCTTTAGGGCCCTGTTAATTCTCTTGTAATCTAGTCCTCAGGGAATTTGACATTCTGATGACCATCTTGACATACTGCAGAACAGCACTCTGTTTTATCATTTTGATGATATCCTACTAATTACACTGAGGAAAAGGAAGTGGCAAATACTTTAGAGATACCAATAAGAGGACACACAAATGTTGGAATGTGGGAGATAAACACCTCAAATACTTGGGGCCTGCCAAATCAGACAAATTTCTACATTTTCTAATAACTTGTGTGGGATACCTAGACATCCCCCTAAAATAAAGGAGAAATTATTGTACTTTGTACACCTAGTACTATGAAGGCAACACAGTACTTGTCAGAATTCTTTGGGCTTTAATGTAACATTTAGCACACTTGGAAAAACTCCTAAAATTTATTTATCAAAAGGCTGCCAGAAGGAGAGAAGACCTTGCAGCAAGTTCAGGCTATGGCACAGGCTGCCCCACCACTTGAACTATATATTACAGCAAACTGAATGGTGCTGGAAGGACCCGTAGTAGATACAAATTCTGGGTCAGTTCAAATATCAGATTCTGCAGTGCAGATCTATAGAGTTCTTAAGCAATGCCATGTCCTCTGCAGCAATGAACTACTCTGCTTGACAAATAGCTCCTTCTGTGCCACTGGGTCTTAGAAGAAACTAACATCTGAATTTAAAACACCTAGTAAGTTGTCCATCATGAGCTAAGCATACTTATATCCACAGTTTAAGCCCAAGCTAATGTAGAAGAGCCCAATCCTCTATGTATGGTTAGAGTGGTGCATTTGGTACCAGACTCAAGCAGATCTAGCAAGTACAAGCAAATAGCATGAAAAGGCAAGTTCCATGATCACATGACTACTATGTCACTTACTTGTGTGGTATCAACATGTTTTTCCCAAACCCTATCTATAGCCTCATGGGGTTCTTTATGATCTATTGATAAAGGAAGATGATTCACAGGTACATTTCAGGAAATGTTGGCAGTGAAAGTGAACTGTTGCTTCATTACAACCAACATGAGAATGGCCTCCAGGAGGCAAAGGTACAAGCATGTGGTCAGCCATCCACTTCGTACACAGGAAAAAGTGGCCTGTAGTATAGACATAAATGTCTATAATTGGTTTAGTTTGACAAACAGATCAGAAGTTGGAATAATAAACTTGGAAATAAAAAAGGAGGTTTGGATGAACTGACATGACAGAAATGCTCAAAAAGCTTGAAAATATTTGTATCTCACATTAATTCATAATCTTCGTATTTTATATCATGATAAAGAATGCATTCCAGAAAAAGTTTTTAAGAATGAAGTTAGAGAAGATGATGTCTGCGGATGTGAGCTAGCTTTGCTCTTCTGTCCCCTAGTACTTGTGCAGAGATGGAGGCTATGCTTACGCCCAACATCATGAGTAGCTTCCCACCGAGGCTTCTGCCACTGCTGAATGGTCAATTTGGCAGCAACATGGATGGATACTGAGTTCTCAACAGGGCATGACTCCTTGAGAAGACCAGCCTAGTGGTCAGTTCATTGCATTGAGCTCCTTTCACATGCTCACTAAAATATATATTGCAAGTACAGTTTTCCCATCCTGCTTATAGTGTTTCTCTCAAAAATTCCAAGAAAGAATTATAAAATGCCTGGTTAATTGACAGGTATCCAAGTAACACTGTGTCAGACCAAGTCACCTGAAGGAGGTACAACAATGACCAGGTGATAACTAATCTCAATCATCCCTAGAGGCAGTCTACCTGATGAAATGACATATCAGCTTGCTGGAACTGATATGTTAAGGCACCAACTACAATAGACTATGATAGGACACAAATCTCAATAAATTTAAGAAGACTGAAATCATATCAAGCATCTTCTCTGAACATAATTACATGAAACTAGAAATCAACTGCAAGAAAAAAACTGAAAAATGCAAAGACATGGAGACTAAATAACATGTTACTAAACAATGAATAAGTTAATGATGAAATCAAGGAAGACATCGATAGATATCCTGAAACTAAAATGAGAACACAACAACCTAAAATCTATGGGACACAGCAAAAGCAGTCTTAAGGGCAAATTCTAGCATTACAGGTCTACCTCAAGAAACAAGAAAAATCTCAAATTAACAGTCTAACCTTATGCATGAAAGGACTAGACAAAATCTAGCCCAAAGTGAGTAAAAAAGCAAGTAAGAGAAATCACCGAAGAAATAAATGAAATTGAGTCTAAAAAAACAAAACAAAATAACAATGAAACCAAGAGCTCGTTGTTTGGAAAGATAAACAAGATTTAAAAAACCTTTAACCAGATTCATCAAGAAAAAATGAAAAAGAGGGGACCCAAATAGATACAATCAGAAATGAAAGAGGAGAAATAACAATTGACATAAAGAAATACAAAGGATTGTAAGAAAATACTTCAAAGATAGTAAGACAACAAACTGAACAATCTGGAAGAAATGGATAAATTTCTAGAAACAAAAAACCTTCCAAAACTGAATCAGTAAGAATCAGAGAATCTGAATAGACAGATTACAACTACTGAAATTGAAGCAGTAATAAAAATAAATCCCAACAAACAAAGGTCTTGGACTGCACAGCTTCATAGTTAAATTTTACCAAACATTCCAACAAAAACTAACACCTATTCTTCTCAAACTATTCCATAAAATTCAAGAAGACAGAAGACTCTGAAGCTCATTTTATGAGGATAGTAGTATCCTAATTCCAAAGCCATATAAAAACACTACAAAAAAAGAAAATTATAGGCTAATATCCCGATGAACACAGACACTAAAGTCCTCAACAAAATATTAGTAAACTGGGTTCGGCAATACATTAAAAAGATCATACAGCAGGGTTAAATGGGATTTATTCTGGGGATGTGAGGTTGGTACAATACTTGCAAATCAATAAATGTGACACACCGCATAAACAAAATGAAGGATAAAAACCATATAATCATATAAATAGATGCAAAATAAGCATTTGATAAAATCCAGCACCAATTATGATAAAAACTTTCAGGGAGTAGAGGGAACATATCTCAGTATAATAAAGACCATATATAACAAACACACAGCCAACATCATACTCCTTGGGAAGAATCTACAAGCATTTCTCTCAGGATTGGGAATAAGACAGGAATGTCTGCTTTCACCACTCTTATTCAACATAGTACTAGATATCCTAGCCATAACAATTAGACAAGAAGAAGAAATAAAGGCATCCAAATTGAAAAGGAAGAAGTAAAACTGTCATTATTTATAGGTGACATGATACTGTATATAAATAACCCTAAATATTTCACCAAAAAAACTACTGAGAAATGAATTAAAAAATGTATAGGATACAAAATAAATACTCAGAAATCAATTGTATATCTATGCACCAATAATGAATTATCAGAAAGGGAAACTAAGAAAATAATCCCATTTCCTACTGCATCAAAAAGAAATAAAATACCTAGGAATAAATTTGGCTAAGGATAAAATATACCTGTAGTTGAAAAATTATAAGACACTGAAAAAAGAAATTGAAGAAGATACACTTAAGTGGAAGATATACCACACTCATGGGTAGAAAAAATTGACATCATTGAAATGTCCATAGAATGCAATTCTATCAAGATACCAAAAGCATATTTCACAGAACTAGAACAAATATTTCAAAAATTTATATGGAACAACAAAAGACTCCAAATAGTCACAGGAATCTTGAGAGAGAAGAACATAGTTTAAGAAATCACACTACCTAATATCAAAGTATGCTACAAAGTCATTGTAATCACAACAGCATGATACTGGCATAGAAACAGACACATAGGTCAATAGAACAGAACAAAGAGACCAGAAATAAATCTATGCCTTTATGGTCAATTAATATTTAAAAAAGGAATCAAGAATATACAATGGGGCAAAGATAGTCTATTCAATAAATGATGTAGTGAAGATTGGGCAGATAAGTTCAAAAAATGAACCTAAACCATCTTCTTATACCATATACTAGAATAAACTCAAAATGGTATAAAGACTTAAATGTTAGACTCAAAACCATGAAGGTCCTAGAAGAAAACATAGGCAGTATAATTTCAGACATTTCTCCTGGCTATATTTTTTTCTGATATGTTACCTCAGGTGAGGTAAATAAAAGAAAAAATACAGAAATGTGACTTCACCGAACCAAAAAGTTTATGCACAGCAAAGAAAATCATCAGCAAAAGAAAAGACTACCCACTGAAAGAGAGAACATATTCTCATCTGGTACAGATACATCTGGTAAGGGGTTAATATCCAAAATTTATAAAAACCTTATAAAACTCAACATCAAAAAGACAAACTATCCAATTTTAAAAAATGGGCAAAGGACTTGAATGGACAAATTAAAAGGTTCTCAATGTCACTAATTATCAAAGAAATGTAAATTAAAACTGAAGTGAGGTATCACCTCACACTTGTCAGAATGGCTATCACTAATAAATCAATAAACAGTAAGTGCTGATGTGGAATGTGGAGAAAAGGGAACCCTCGTGCACTGTTGGGAATGTAGACTGGTGAAGCCACTGTGGAAAGCAGTATGGAGTTACCTCAAAAAATTAAAAATGGAAATGCTTCATGACCCAGTGATTCCACTTCTAGGAATTTATCCAAAGAAACCTGAAACACTAATTTTAAAGTATATGTGCACCCCTATGTTCATTGCAATGTATTCACAATAACAAAGATTTGGAAACAGCCCAAGTCCCTAAGTAGATGAGTGGATAAAAAAGTTGTGGTACTTTCACATAATGGAATGCTACTCAGCTGTAAAAAAAAAAGGAAGTCTTATCTCTTGCTACACCTAAACCTGAAGAGTATTATGCTAAGTGAAATAAGCCAGTCAGAGAAATACAAGTACCATATGATTTCACTTATATGTGGAATCTAATGAACAAAACAAGCTAATAAACAAAAATAGAAACAGACTCATAGATACAGAGAGCAGACTGTCAGGTGTCAAAGGAGAGGAGACATGGGGGGCTGGGTGAAAAAGTTGAAGGGATTAAACAGAAAAAAAAAAAAGAAAGAATAAAACCTTGCAAGTTTTGATGCTACCTTTCAAGAAGTGGTACAGGTTTTGATCCAAAGGCTGATACATGACACCATGTTCCCAAGAGGCAGAAAAATCTGATCCAGGAACCAAGTGATGAAAGTAGGAGAGGACCCATCACCATTACTCCCCTGACCCATTGTGGATCTGTGCCTCCTCCTATTCCCATATGCTGGCCTCTACTAAATTCCAAGGGAGGTCACATCAACCTGAGGTGTTCCACTGAACTTGAGACTATGACTATGACTATGACTATGACTATGACTAGCCCACTTTACGCTCCTCATACCAGTAAACCAGTGTGAAGAGAGAGAAAGAGAGAGAAAGAAAGAAAGAGAGAAAGGAAGGAAGAAGAATAAAGAAAGAGAGGGAGAGGGGGAGGGAGGGAGGGAGGAAGGAAGGAAGGAAGGAAAGAAGGAAGGAGGGAAGAAGGAAAAGAGGGAAGGAAGAGTAGAGAGAGAGGAGAGGAGGAAAAAAGGATGGAGGGGGAGGAGGGGAGGGAGGAAGGAAAGAAGAAAAAAGAAGGAAAGTGAAGGGAAGGAGAGGAAAGGAAAAAGATAGAAAGAAATCCTCATGGCTTAAGCTTTACCAATGAATAATAGGAGACAGGAAGGTGCCAAGAAAAAAAATTCTCCCTTCCTCTTCCACTCTAGCAAACTAACATAAGTCATAGTGTTCTGTATGGCCTGTCCAGAGACATCTTATGTGATCAAGGGATCGCCTTTATTTTCTTGTGATATTGAAGCCAGCTTAGTAGCAGACCCTTTGATTTCCATTTTGCCTCCTTCCCTTCCTTAATTCCTTTCTCCCCACAACTCTCACTGCCATGGGAAATCAGGCTGGATGAGGCTCATTGATTTGCCAGGAAGAACTGGGTAGGAACCAGATTCCAAGTCACAGTTAATGGTCTAAGAGTTAAACATGGATTGAATCCTGCGCAGAGCTTAGATACACACCCCAGACAAATCACAGACAAGCAGGCCCCCCACAGTAACCCAAAAATGCAGAGGAGAGAAACCTACTCCCCACTACTGATGACAGGGGCACATTGAAAGTCAGAGATAGGGGATTAGGAGTCTGTGTGTCAACTCATCACTTAAGGCCAAATACTGACACTGCCTCCAGGAGGCCTTCCCTTGCCTTCTCTGTCTCCTCTTCCTAGGCTGGAAGAGATGCCCCTTCTATATGCTCCCTTGCTATGTTTCCTTCACTTAGAGTTGGACCCATACATTGGCCTCATTATACAGGATTGTCTATTTTCATATCTGATTCACATCACTCCACTGCTCAACGACTGTACTTAGAGTAGAAGTCCCTACGGTGGCCGACGGAGCCCTTTGTAATCTGTCCCCAAGCCCACCTTTCGACCTTTTCTCCTTGCCTATTCCAGTCACACTTTATATTCCTTCATCACCCAGGCATACTCCCCCTTGAGCAGTCTTCCCTGGACATCTTTGCTAGCTCCCTGGCCTATTCAAGACTTCATTTCATCTTCTCAACGAGGCTACTCTAACTATAACATATGCCTGTCCACCTTCATCCCCTCCCTCCCCAGCATTCCAGATCCCCACTACTAACAAAATAGCAGCCCCATACCTCAGCTCTGTAGAAATAAATGCTTACCAACTGTGAGAATATTAGGGAGCACAAAAGTATTAACACCCAATCCCTCAACCTCAGGAACAAATGCAACCCAAACGAGGGGTAGTCATATC
Source organism: Artibeus jamaicensis (assembly GCF_021234435.1). Classification (NCBI taxonomy): domain Eukaryota; kingdom Metazoa; phylum Chordata; class Mammalia; order Chiroptera; family Phyllostomidae; genus Artibeus; species Artibeus jamaicensis. The sequence continues at coordinate 210,299 of NW_026521249.1, read as the reverse complement.
CACCCAATTACAACCCTTGTCCGCATGGAGATGAGTATTCTAAGTGTTCTAAGAAGCCAAGCCATCTCATGTGATGACCACTTACCATCAGCTCAAACCCACACCATCACTTCCCAATACTTAATGATCTTGCACCCTCTGAATTTTATAGACTTGCCTAACAGCCTCTCCCAGTTGGCATTTTCCTCATGCACAAGAACTTCGGGAGTTACAGCTGCCTCTAGGGAAGGAAATTGGAAAGGGAAGGTGGCATCGTCTGACTTTCCTCCAGTCTGCATGTAAGTGGGGCTTGTCTCTAGCTGGTGCTCAGAAGAGGCGCCATTAACAGTAATGGACTCTCTGGCCATTTCAAAGGCAGAACCAGCTACTGGATCCAGTTACTCCCTGTGGAAGTGAAGGCTGCTGAACTCACTCTCTGGGGTGGATAAATCTCTCCCTTAGTTTTTCAGCTCTGCCTCCTCCATCTCGCCAGCATAACCGCAGGGTTGTTTACATACGCATGCTCACTGTCTTATAAAAGCCGAAAGCACAGGCCTCAGTCTCTCTGCCTATTTCTAAAGTGTGTTATTTGCGATTCAATTTCACATGGCCTGCAGAGGCAATGAAGGGCAAAGGGAATTACTCTGCAATGTATTCCAAAAGCACTCCCTGCACACCCACACTCCCGAGGATAACAATTTGCCAATATAACCTTTAATTAAATGAACAGAAATCATGCAGACCCCATGGTGCAGGAAGTCACTAAATAGAGGGAAATTATGTATGAGTTGCCCCCAGCCACTCATTTTAGCTTGAATAGGATCTGTCGGTAGGGGCTGTAAAGTGCTCTGAGATAAAAATGTGAGATTGCCCTTTCCTTGCATCTACAGGCCACGGAATGGGGAGGGCGAAGGCGCCACCTAGAGGCGATGCGCAAGGAGAACTGAGCAGCTGAGACACTCACAGTCCCTGGCAGACTGGCTCCCGAAGGCCTTCTAGTCAAGTGAAGAAGCCAGATTAGACTTTTGCTTTCATTGTCACATCTCAAGAGCAGCGTTTTCTTTGTGGACAAAAGCATTAAATCCCTGCAACCCTAAAATGGCTGCCTGAATGACAGTGTTATCTTACCTGGGGTGGAGGAAAGACAAGCAAAACCTCCCCCTGCCTTCTCTCTCTCCTTTCCAGGCCCATTAGTAGTGCTTTATTTTCAGTGTTCATCACGGTCTGCCCACATTACTGGCAGATGGAAGGAGCCCAGTCCTGTCCTGCCCCATACCAGTCGCCTCCTACCTTCAACTCACAAGCCTCCCCGACACCCACTCCACACACATGCCTACTACATGCCAGAACAACAAATCCAAACTTCATGACCCACCCTGGCTGGATACTCAGTTGGCTGGAGTGTCATCTTGTATACTAAAAGGTTGCAGGTTCAATTCCAGGTCAGTTCACATACCTAGGTTGCTGGTTCAATTCCCAGTCTAGGCGCATATGGGAGACAACCAATCAATGTTCCTCTCTCTCCCCCCCCCCTCTGGCTCTTCCCTTCTCTCTCTAAAGATCAATGAACATATCCTAGGGTAAGAATTTTTTTAAGTTTTTTTAAAAGTTCATGTGCATTTTCTGCTCAAAATTCTTCAAGCATCTTCCCTACCCCAAGGATAGGCCCAACCTCATAGTCCACACTCCATTCGTCATTCCAGTCTTAGTAGCCATGACACCCATTTCCATACGGTTTGTCCAACCCTGAACTATACCCTACTTCTGTCACCTCTGTGTCTCCATAGCATGCCTTCTGGATAGAATGTCCAGTCCCACCCCTGCCGTCATCCTGCATTTCCATATTTATGAATTTCATATGCTCCTTATGGACTCAGCCCATTCCAACTACCTCCATGAAGCCTCCCTCCACTGGGTTAATCTTTCCCTTTTTTGTTACAACTTCTCTTATGTCTTACAATATAGGTATTTTTTTCTTCTAGTCTAGAAGGTAAACTCTTCTGAGGGTAGGAAACTATTCACTGTTGCATTTGGGTTTTATACTTAGAAAAAAATAATAGATACTTGATAAATATTGGTTGGGTAGAATTTAAAATTTAAGATTGTTCATTTTTGTTGGGCTTGCACAAGTATTGGCTTTATTTAGTAGAGAAAAAAAAACATTATGCCAAGTGTTAGACTGAATGTTGGAGGGCAGGACTTCTAAGGAGAATATACCAAGAGCTGAGGCTTCGAGAAATGGGAGGCATACAACAAGGTACTTGGGGCTGGGCAAGAAAGGGATAGAACTTAATGGCTAGATTTTGTTAGTTCAGGGCTACTTGGTATATCATCTAAATTCTCCTGGGAAATTGTCTGAGGCTTAAGGGAAATGGAAGTAGATCCACTCTAAAAGGGTATGAAGAGTTAATCAATGTATATACACCTGACCCTTGAATTCCAGCTTTATGCTCTCTTTCTGCAGGAAACCCTAACTGTTCTGGACCACTATATTCCCTGCCTTTGCTGATTTTAGTACCACACAGATTAAGGCTGCATTATATATTGCTTTTATTATCCATTAAAGTTTTATGGGAAGTGCCCATATCTCACCATCCTGACTGTGGAGAGATTAAGTCTGAAGCTTCTCAATGTCCCACAGTGGCCAATGTTCCGCTAAGTATGAGCTGTGCTCAATACTCACCTATGAACTGATTCAATCATCCTGGGCTTCCCATGAGAACTGAAATGCTATAGTGGCTCCATTTGGCTCCAAAAGAGGTTAGAGAAGATTTCTTGTCATGTTTTCTCTTGCTAATGTTTGCCTAAGTCAACTCCTACAGCTCCTATTTAGCCAGTCATTTAGTAAACATATATAAGCATCATTTTTCATAAGTACTTTTCATCGCATTAAAAAGTGCAAAACACAAAGGTACTGGGCAGCCTTGCCATGCAGGTACAGTTAGCTCATAGTCTAATATGGGAAGGAGAACCCCTATGTACCTAAAATAAGAATAGAGCAAGTCAGGGGGTGCTGGGGATGCTGGTTCAAAGAACTTGTTGAGAGGGCAAGTACTGTTCTGAGTACAGATATCACTCTCTGTGGTCTGGAAGTTTTCAGTAAAGTAAAAAAATTTCAAATTCTCTACCAGTCTTTTTCCAACTAAAGTTTTATAGACTTGAAGAGATTACCAAAGAATACTCAGGAACTGATTTGCACAGTAAGAGTTCTCACTAAGCTCACTCTGCCTATGTGTTGAGTTTCCTGAAAAATGCCCAGGCTTGTCAACCTGGGAGTTATGCTGCCCTCTCTATACTACCCTGCAAGAGAGAAGTGGCCTAGAAGCCCAGCACTGCAGAGATTTCCTTAGCTGATTCATAGAACTCAGCTGACTCTGGCCCCATGAATGGGCCTACAAAGCTTGATGGAGGGCTCCCTGACCTTTCCTGCAAATTGTATTTTATTACTAGCTGGAAGGCAAACAAAAACTAAATCACAAGGAAAATAAAGTTGGAAAAAAGGACAATCCTACAGAAAGTATAGGCTTCCTACCCCATTTTTAAATGCCCTGGTGGTGACCTTGCTAACAGAAAGTGATTCTAGATTAAAAAATCCATTCAAATTATAATTACTGAAAAATTGAGAAAGCATTTGAGGTACTTTACCTATGACAGTGACAAATCTTTCTTCAGTTACTCAGTTATGAAATGGACCCTTCCAAGCCCTTATTGATGTTAATATACAATGACTGCTCTTGTACAAGTTCAAGAGCATGCTAAGGATGAATGATCCAGAAACAGTGCAGCTCAACCACATGTGAGGCCTGGCAAGGAAATAAGATTTCAACTTTAAACTTTTCTTTTTAAATCTTCTTTTTCTCATAAGAAAGAAAATTCTTGTTTGTTACAAAATATTTGGCCAATATTATATATTAAGCAAACATATCATTTAGATTCCCATCACCTGAAAAGGGATCAAATTTAAGAAGCATTCACTTTATGCTAGACAGCAATTTACATACATTATATACACTATTTCATTCTACTTGCACAACTGCTGAATTTATGCCATCGAGGATCAGAGAGGTTAGTTAATGTACCTGAGGCACACAGATACTAAGGGCAAGATAAGAAAGGGAACCCATCACTGTTAAATTCTAAGTCCTATACCTTCCTTTTGATATAAGCCTCTTCTCATTCTTAAACATTAATAGAGCTCCTTCAAAAGTTGTGACTCACAGCATATTGAGTCACAAATCAATAAGGATGAACTCTACCTTAAACATGCCAACAGAGATTCATATGCCTCCTCTTAAGCCATAAGAATGGATTTCCATTCCTCAGGCAACAGCAAAGGTTGTAATGAAAGACTAGTGATAGCTGACCCAGGAGCTGTTCTCACAGCCTCCTTCACTGCCAAGCACACCAGTACAGTGAACTAGTGATAGGAAATGGGGAGGCAAGGTTAAGAGTTCCATGAGTGATCTTCCCTCCATAACAGTTACATGTCCAGGTACCTACAGGACTCTAGGGAACTGGGTGATGGCCACCACCTGGTTTAGAAGGGACAAAGGGACCTATTAGGAGACAGGCCCAGTAATCTGTCCTTACAGATTTATTACAGGCCACTATCCAGTTCTGGCCAAGGCAAAGTGGCCTTTTTTTGTTTTATTTTTCTTTTGTTTTTGTCTTAATCATTGCTTTTCTACTTAGTGAAAGATGCTATACAGAGGAAACCAATCACTTCCACATAGTCCTAAGTACTATTGACTTCTTACCAATTAAATAAATTACACTCATAAATCCAAATAAACCCTGCTAATAAGCAAGTTTAATCATCATTGCAAGGATGAGGGTATAGCCACCAGTCTGGTTAGGACCCAATGACTCCAGGGAAAGGTGACATCACTTCCTGTCCAAGCATACGAGTCCCCAAGGTGATTTTCTGGTACTGCCCTATGACACATGGAAATTGGCTTCCATCTTCTTAGAAGAAAAAAATCTATGACAATCAGATTAATGTGCCAGGATTCCCCAAGTTCACCAAAAGAAGAACTCAGGGACTCAGCATGTTATACTCATGGCTATGATTTATTACTGAGGTGTAGGAAGGACACACAGCCCCATCAGAAGGGAAAAAGACACAGGCTTCCTTCTGCTTTCCCTCCCCCACAAGGGGTCACACAGAGCTCACTCTTCCTCCAGCAACTGCAGCAGCATGCATGTCAGGTTTCTGCAGAGAAGCTAATTACAGACTGACAGTCCAAGGTTCTTACTGGGGGCTAGTCACTGGGTCACCCTCTGTATAATATATTCCAAAATCCCAGGCTTCTATGAGGAAAAAAGGTATTTAGCACAAACCATCTTATTTTAACAAGTATTCTAGACACAGTAAAACATCCCCATCAGTTAGAGAAGACTGGGAACCCTACTGAAATCCAAGGTTCCAGATGCCAGTTAGGTACCAAATTTCAAGCAGGCCTTTCCAAGAATAGTAGATTCAAGCCAGCTTTGTTAAAGTTTTCCTGCACAACTAAACACCAGAAGCCTGTGTCTACAAACAGGCTTGGTGCTTTCAACCAAGGAGAGGAAAATCAATATAGTTGGTGATTTGGCATTTGACGTGTCACTCCTTATAGGTATGCTTATCAAGTCTTCCATTACAAGAACTATGTCATTTTTTGTTTAATATCTATCTCACCAGCTGGAATCTGGGCTGGCCATGTGAATTCCTCTGACCACGAGATTGCGGCAGAAGTGACACCGTATGGATTCCAGAACCAAGAAGTCAAGAAGTCTTGCAATTTCTGCTTCACCATTTTGAGCTTTCCTGAAACCACCATATATAGGGAGACAGTTTGGCTTCATGGAGGAGGAGGAAAAAGGTGCCCCAGGCTGCAGCCAACGCCAGTGGCCAGACACATGAGCCCATGGGATTCTTCCACCCCTGCCCATCCTGTAGCTCAGTAATTTTCAACTGATATGCCACAAGAATTTTTAAAATATGCAATACCTGGCTATTTAGTCAAAGCACTGACCTCTTTTCCCTTATATTGTCAAATAACAATGACAACAGCCAACATAATAATAGCCATCTGGTGTGAACGATTTGAAATTATACCTAATTTCTTTTGTCAGATCAGCAAAAAATGTATTTTCTGGTGTGCCACAGAATTTTAGTAATTAGTTTATGTGTGCCATGAGATGAAAAAGTTGAAGACCACTGCTATCGCTGACTGAGGGAGCCCTGGCAAAACCAGCAGAGCAATTAACTAGCAACCAAAAAGATCATGAGAAATAATCATTGTTTTAAGCTTATACATTTTGGAGTTGTTTGTTATGCAGCAATAAATAACTGGTAACAGTGGAGTTTGTTTTTCTTGAGCTTTTCTCTGTACTCCTGCAAAGCTTCTTATTTTATTATCCAAATTTAACTTTTCAAAGTAGGTCCTCCTACTTTGACCTACCAAAGTAGGTCTTTTTTCCTTGCTGCCCTCTTTTGTCTGTCTGTTTTCCATGTTCTAGAGTCAGGGATGCCTTATCTTTGGCATCTCAAGGCCACACTGGAAGAAGAGTTGTCTTGGACCACACATTAAATGCATGGCGACACATAATCACGAAAGGCAAGGATCTACATCCAAGATTGCTCTATCCAGCAAAGTTTTCATTTAGAATGGAAGGACAGATAAAGTGCTTCCCAGATAAGATCAAATTCAAGGAGTTCATCATCACCAAGCCCTTATTATTTGAAATGTTCAAGGGACTTATCTAAGAAAAAGAAGATAAAAAACATGTATAGTAAAATGACAGCAAACTCACATTTTTTAACAGCCACACCTAAAACAAAAACCAACTAAGCAAACAGCTAGAACAGGAACAGAACCACAGAAATAGAGATCACATGGAGGGTTAGCAACAGGGGAGTGGGAAGAGGAGAGAGGGGAAAAGGTACAGAGAATAAGTAGCATAGATGGTAGGTAGAAAAATAGACAGGAGGAGGGCAAGAATAGTATGGGAAATAGAGAAGCTAAAGAACTTATAAGTATGACACATGGCCATGAACTAAAGTGGGGGAATGTAGGTGGGAGATGGTGTGCAGGGTAGAGGGGAGTGAAGGGGGGAAATGGGACAACCGTAATAGCATAGTCAATAAAATATATTTTAAAAATCTCATAACGTTTAAGTAAATTTACAATTTTGTATTGTGCCATATTTGTAGCCATCCTGGGCCACATGTAGCCCATGGGCCGCAGGTTGGACACCCCTGTACCAAAACTATTGCAGACACTCAGTTAATAAAACAAGACCCTCCTTCGCAGGGGGGAAGGAAACAGGGGGAGGGATACCAGAGAAGGCAAAGAAAACATATACAGTCTTTTGGAGACAGTATCGATAAATCTTGTCACTGTCACCAAACAAGAGAAAAGGCAGACTTTATGGTCCTCTGGGGACTTCAGACCACACCCATGATAAAAGAGAAGCCCTGACTTCTCCCAGCTGCCTTGCACAAGGGAACTAGGTTGATCTTCAAATGGTCCACTTTTCATTTCTTTGTCTTGCTTCATAGCACTTACTGCCAGCCATAATTATATTTCTGTTTACATCTCGATTTTCTGCCTCAGCCACCCCCATAATAGGTTATAAGCCTCAGCTCCTGAAATGTTTGTCTATCTTGTTCTCCCAGAGATTCTATCACTTGGAACGGTGCCTCGTACACAGCATAGGCTCCTAAACAACTGTTGGCTGAACAGAAGAACAAATGAAGAAATTTACTGATGAGTGAATGAATGAACAGAGTTCTTTTCTGGAAATGAATCTATGCTAACTTTAGCCTTAGAGAAAAAAGTAGGAAAAAATGAAAAAAGCAGAACATTATGATATAAATTTTACCCATGTGATCTTATAGACTAAACCCAAGTAAACATAATATAATATTAGTACTTACACAGCACACAATCAGACATGTTCTAAAAGCCTTACATACATCAACTTTTCCTCCTCATAATATCCCTATGTGGTAACTAGTTTTCTTAATATCTCCATTCCATAAATGAGGAAACCAATGCACAAACAGGGGATGTGATTTCATTAGCAACACCCAGCTAACACATGGCCAAGCCAGGCAGTCTGTCTTAGAGTCTATACTGTTAACCATGTAATACACAGCCCCTTAGAGATAAGTCAGTCAAAACTGAAGTATAAAAAACAAACAAACAAACATAAGTGAAAAGAGTTGGAGAAAATGGGCATGTTTGGAGGGAGGGAAGTAGTTTTTGTCATTGTGCTGTAAGGCCTAAAACTGAAGCTCAATAGTAGATGCTTTCTCTCACCATAGAATCCTCTTTATCAAACAGACCAGGTGCAGTTCCTGCTTACCCGTGAGTCATGAGTCCCAGTTCTGTGCCAGCTGCAAAATTGTCCAAACAAGGCAATCACATCCTCCCTCTTGGGGGATGAAATACAGTCATCCTCCTTATCTGAAGTTTTGTTTCCTGTGGTTTTATTTACCCATGGTCAACCACAGTCCAAAAATATTAAATGAAAAACTCCAGAAATAAACAATTCCAAAGTTTTAAACTGTGTTTCATTCTGCATAGCGTGATGAACTCTCATGCTGTCCACCCCAGACATGAGTCATTGCTCTGACATGCTGTATCTGCTCCTGTCCATTAGCTGTTTAGTAGCTGTCTCAATTATCAGATCAACTGTTGTGATATGGCAGTGTTTGTGTTAGGTCACCGTTATTTTACTTAATAATAGCCCCCAAATACAAGAGTAGTGATGCTGGCAATTCGGATATGCCAAGGAAAAGCCATAAAGGCCTTCTTCTCAATGAAAATGTAGGTATGTGTAAGAAAAGACTGTATATAGGTTTTGGTACTATCTGCATTTTAAGGCAACTGCTAGGTGTCTTGGAACATCTGCCCTGCAAATAAAGGGGAGGACTGTACTATGGAGTCTGCCTTCACAATCCCTGGTTGCTCTGTTCCTGAGTCCAGCCCCTATGTGGCCGTAAACAGCATGCAGTGTGTCCTCCCCAGGCTGTGAGGAAATGGGACTATAAACTGCTATTGCTCTCATTTGTTTAGTTTCAGGAACCCTTCCCTCACTGAGAAGGTGAATATGAGGTGATTACAACAACATAAGGATAAATAACAGAAAGAAGAGGAGGACAGACCTGTGATGACCTAACTTTTTAGCACCTTAACCCCAGCCAGTCTGACCATGGTCTGTGCTGTTGGGTGGCCCCTAATGTAAGAAGGGCCAGAAAAAAGTCCAGAGCTCCCATTAACTTGTGTGGGGCTCCCACTGACATGGTTCTGAACATTCCAAACCCCTTGCCTGCTAATGTGACTATTACCAGGCAACAGCTGCCAGGACAGCCTGAGCACAAGCAGCTCACCAGGCCTTTATTGCATTAATACAACAAAAAGCTTTAATACTATGGTTAGTAAATGCTCTGTGATTAAACTCTTTGCAAACATCCTATTGCCATGAAAACAGTTATGGGGTAAATTACTTACAACAAAAAGCTACATGAAAACAAAGAAATGGAATTGTATATGCAATATAGTTTTCACTGGATTTTTTTTGAAAAGCTAAATGCATGAGGAAACTGACCAGAAGGCCATAGCCCAAAACAAGTACAGCAGTTGTGTTAGCAGGCTGAGATTATTTTAACATTTCTTGTTCCAGCTATTTTCAAAATTTTCTGCAATGTGTCACGTCACTTTCAAAATTGAAAAGGTACTTACTAATATATGTAAGTAAACTCCTCTTGGGCTAAAATTAATGTCATAACTTTTTACATGGCATTACCTCTAGCATGATACTAGGCATTTAGCTAGTACTTAGCAAATACCTATGAGTAGTAACACAAACTGAAGAGAGAGAGCACTGATAGGAACTGTGAGGTGGCCCCAGAGTTAAGGGCTCTAGACTGAGCTCTGTGCAGAGCTACTTTGTAACCGTAGTCATGCCTACTCCATTCATCAGTATTTCATTTTCTTCATACGCAGAATGAGAATAATGCCCACAAGGGTCCTACATTGTTATTCTAGGGCAACAGTCATCCAAGGAGCCAGATGGTTGTGGGATTTTCTTGGCAGGGTCAGCACCCACTCTGCTCCTCCTCATCCCAGCTCCTGATCCCAAAACCCAGCACCAGCCAAGCGTCTCAGATGCTCCATCCTTGTCTCCTATACATTCCCCTGCCAGGCAAGCACAGCCTGTGCCAATGAGTTCCAGGATGTCCCTGGCAGCTTCTTCTTGGCTTTGCTGACCTATACACTCAGAGCAAGGCCCCATCCAGAGCTGGCTGTGCTCTGTAGTTACTCATCTCTTTCACATGTGGGGTTACAATGATAGGTGCCTTACTGATACTAAGTGAAATTAAAAACATTAGTATTTCAGAATAGAGAAGTTAAAGGTAAGAAAGAAAAAAAGACAGAGAAAGAAAGTATTGGCAGAGTTTTCAAATCTATCACGTTTTAAGCATACCTTCCCAGAAATTGGAAATTATCCTTTCCCTCCGCTTTTTATCTTATTTGGAGAAGCAACAGTTTATTCCATTGAGTCTCCAGCTGGCTGAGGTCAAAGAGGTTGCTTTATTTTGAAACTACCACTTATGTTTTTCTACCCCTTTATCATATTTGGACATCTCAGCTTCAGCAAGGCTCATTGATTGGTGTCAAATGCACTTTTTTCCATTCTGCTCCAATGGCTCCATTTTTCCTAAAATAGCATCTTCTCCCTCCACCCAGCCCAGCCCAGACACAAAGCCTGGCTTTAACATGAGATGACCTTCAGAGATATCAGATCCAGCCAACAGAGAGTGTTCAACTGTGGTTTGTAGGTAATCGTACGAAGGACAAGAGCAACAAAGCAGGTCAGGAAAAGCATACAGGAAATGTGTTACCCTGAACAAGTAACTTCTTTCTCTGGGCTTGCTTCCTACAGCTAAAGGTCAAGCATTGGACTAAATAAGCCTCAGAATGGGGTGGGAATGGGGAGACGTACTTCTAAGAGGTTTTATCAGGATTACATGGTAGTTTTTTGTTTCTTTGTTTCAATTCCAGCTTTTAAAATGCCTCTACTTAAGGATGATTGACAGCCCCTATGAAAATCACTGGCCTGGTGGGTCCCTTTACTTTTAGGTTTGATACTTTGGAATGCAAACCAAGAAACATCATCCCATGATGACAAACAAAGGCTCTATCTAGGGAGCATGTTTTTAAAAGGAGCACTGACTTTCAGACATAACAGATCAAGAAAACTCAAAGTTATTTCTGGTGACATTGACTAATGTCATCCATATTCAAGGAGAGTGCTTACTCACAATTCTTTATCAGAGGCAGTTTATGTGTTACAAAGTGTGACTGACTATATATCATATATAAACATGCCAAATACACAGCTATCTAATTCAGTAAGAATAATGCCCAGGAAGGAATGTATCTGACCTTCAATTTGAAATATCTTTTCTGGGTAAGCAATCATGCCTTTGAATAATTCTTGCCAGTCCCTTCTTGTCTACAAGGTTTCTTTTGAGAAATCAGCTGACAGACTTAGGTGAACTCTTGTGTAGGTAACTCACTGCTTTTCTCTTGCTGCTTTTAAGAATCTCTCTTTATCTTTCAACTTTAGCATTTTAATTATGATGTGTCTTGGAGTGGGCCTCTTTGCATCCATTTTGTTTGGGGCTCTCTGTACTTCCTGGACTTTCATGTCTATTCCCTTCATCAAATCAAGAACACTTTCTTTCACTGTTTTTTCTAATAGATTTCCAATTTACTGTTTCTCTTATACTGCTGGCACCCCTATGATATAACTGTTGAACTTCTTGAAGTTGGCCTAGAAGCTGCTTACACTATCCTCATTTTTTTTGGATTCTTTTTTCTTCTTGTCATTCTGATTGGTTGTTTGTTGCTTCCTTATGTTCCAAATCATTGATCTGATTCTCTGCTTCATCTACTCTACTATTGTTTCCTTGTAAATTGTTCTTTATTTCAATTAGAGTATCCTTTGGTAGAGGTTTTTTGTTTGTTTGTTTTTTGCTCTTGAGGTCCTCACTAAGATCCTTGAGCATCCTTATAACCAGAGTTTTGAGCTCTGCATCTGATAGATTGCCTATGTACATTTTGGTTAGTTCTTTTTATGGGGTTTTGATCTGTTCTTTCATTTGGGCCACATTTCTTTGTCTCCTCATTTTGACAGCCTCCCTGTGTTTGTTTCTATGTATTAGTTAGAGTTGTTATGACTCCATGTCTTGGTAGTGTGGCCTAATGTAGTAGGTGTCCTGTAGGGTCCAGTGGTATAGCCTCCCCTATTACTCAAGCTGGGTACTTGAGGTGTGCCCTTTGTGTGAGTGAAGTACACCCAGCTTTTGTAGTTGAGTCTTGATTGCTGTTGGTAGGTCAACTGGAGGGATTTACCCAGGCCAGTCACTGGCTGTGACCACTGACCACCAACCTCCATTCTCCATGGAGGATCAGCTGTGCAGGGGCAGGGTGGTGGTGATCCGACATGGTGTGTAGCTGTCGACTGGGTGTGCAGGCTCTGGGGTCTCCCAGATTGCGTAGGTCAAGGTCAGCCCCCAGCTGTGTTTTACCTGGGGCCACCCTGCATGAGCTATAAAGCAATACAAGATAGCTGCTATTTATGATGGGCTTGGAGGTTCCCAGATGAGGCCAAACTGTGAACCTAGGTTGGCTGCTGCTAGTGCTGGGCCTGGGGCCACATAGCAGGAGGTATGGGGGTTCGGGGTTCACTGAGGCTGGCTGTTGCTTGTTTGAGAGGCTTTTGGAAGTTGTGAAGCATGAGCCAAGACCAGCCACTCATATGGAAAAGTGACCTTTAACAGCTTGGGTAGGTCCATAAGTTGGGTGGATGGAGTCTCAGGGGATCTCCAAGTTGGAGCAAACAGTGTTAGCCAAGTTGATGGAGACAGAGATGTGGCACCAGCCTGTCAGTTCTGTGGGTCTATAGGGGAAGGGTTAAAATGGCCAATGGCCCACCTTTCTGTCTGGAAGAAGGCTGCCCCCCAGCTCTTGTCTTGATACCAGACACTTCACTTTCTCCCTGTATGCCACTGGTGCCTTTCAAGCTGCTATGTTGGTACTGGAGCTCAGAGGGAGTGAGTCTGATTAAGTCCATGTGTGAGTTGTTTTAAGAGGAACTGCTTGGGACTCCAGAATTTTATTCTACCAACTCAATCCCTGCTGGTGTTTGCAGCTAGAAGTTATGGGTGCTTATCTTCCTGGCACTGGAACCTTGGGCTGGGGGGTCTAGTGTGGGTCTAGGACTCTTCATTTCCAAGACATCCCTCCCAAATTTTTATCTCCCACGTGTGGATGTGGGACCAGCCTATTCCATATCAACTTGATTTCTGACAGTTCTGAGTGATGGTTGTTCTATAATTTAGTTGTAATTTTGATGTGATTTTATGAGGAGGTGAGCTATGTTTACTTATGGCACCAAGCTTCCCAGACAAGAAAAAACTAAAGGAGTTCATCATCACCAAGCCATTATTATATGAAATGTTAAAGGGACTTATATAATAAAAATGAGATGAAAACTATGAGTAATAAAATGGCAACAAATACATATATATCAGCAGTTGAACCTAAAAAACAAACTAAGCAAGCAAAAAGAACAGAGAGAATCATGGATGCAGAGAGTGTTTTGATGATTACCAGATGGGAGACAGTTGTGGTAGAATGACTGAATATTTCAGGCAAGTAAGAAGTACAAAGAGGTAGTTACAGAAGAGCCATGGGGATGCAAAGTACAGTATAGGAAACGGAGTAGCTGAAGAACCTACGCATGAACCATGGACATGAACGATTGTGTGGAGATTGCCTGAGGGTGTGGGGGGTACTGTGTGCAGGGAGGAAGATGCAGAAAATTGGAACTATAATAGCATAACTAATAAAATATAATTAAAAATAAAATATATATTTAAAAAATAAAAGAAAGCTCAGGAAGGAAATATACAAACTCAGAGTTCATTTGGCATAATGCAAGTTTCCAAGTATCATAGCAAACAGTAGAGTAAGGGAATAATCTATGAGCATGAATATAGCATCTGCCCCACAGAATCACTTTTGTGAGCACTAGAGAGGATGCAAAATGCTCACACTTCAGTCTAGACCCCAAATGTCCTGTACCTAATTAATGAAGTTACACACACATAGAAAAATGGAGCAATGCAAGGCAGTAAATGCTACACTTAGTATGGAGTATAGGCACAGGGGAACTTAGAGGAAGATGGCCAGGGTAAGGCTTTCTGGGGACAAAGAATGTGATCCCACTTGGAAACCTTGGAAAGAGCCAGAAAGGGAGAAGAAAAGAGCTGCTTTGGAGAAGAACTGGAAGTGTGGGAAAACAGACTTTGTGTTAATGAACAAAGGGATTGCTCAGAAAGGTCTGAGTTCCTCCCTGCTGAATGTGGTAGCACACAATTAACATGCACTATTCCGTTCTCAACAATAACCGTGAAGCAAGAGACACAAACACAAATTCTACGTTTGATAAACCCAGGAGACATGAAAGAGTGAATGCAAAGAAGAGAGTATTGAGACCAGAGCTGGGAGAAGATACCCTAGGGCTGCCATTTCAGAAGGAGAAAGAAAGGCACCCACTAAGATGAGGAGCACATCCAGAGAAAGAGAATAAAAATCCTTTGTTTTCAACAATAGAAATAGGTTGCAAAATGCTGGCAGCTTGTGCCTCCCTGGGCCAAGTTTTATTCTGAGGAGCAAATGAGGATGGGTTGCATAAGGAGCCACACAGACATGGCACGTGTGCAGAAAGCCATTGCACAGGACAAGAGAGGAGAGATATCTGGCCTTGTGAACAGCTCCACAGTTGTTGATCTTTAATGGTTAGAGAGTGTAAAGGCTAAAAGGACTCCCACAAAACACTGGGATGAAGGAAAAGTCCTCCTTGAATACTGATCTCTTCCCTATACAAACCTCCTTCAAATTATAAATAGGTGGTCTGGGGAAAAATTTCAACTAATTCAAAATTAAATCATCAAAAAGGAACTAATACCAGCTCTATAAAAAATATTACAAGAAAAATAAGAAAATAATCAGGAAATATAATGACAAAGGCTATTTGCCAGAAAAGTATTGCTATGGAATAGATACCAAAAAAAGAGATGACTATAAACTTGGCCATTACTTTTTTATATTAATTAAGCAATCACACACTCACACACACATACACATAAAAAGCAAATATAGAAAAGCTCATGGAAAATATGGTAAGACAAAGGAGTTTGAACCATAAGCTAGCAGAAATCTAGAAAGAAGTGAAATTTAAAAACATAAAACCATTATGTAAATAAGGCAAAATTGAAAGCAGAATAAGGAAAACTTCTAAGAACACAGAAAGGAAAAACAGTGAGAAAAACATGAACTCGAAATAAATAAGGAGCTTAAAGGAACTAAAGAGAAATGGATAGATAAGGAAGACTGACAAAAACATAAAGGAGTATTTAAATATGTGATTTAATAAATCTTCCCCAAAGTAAAAGAAGACTTAGGTACATTGAAGGTCACAGAGAGAACTTTCAGGGACCTTGAGTGAACCTTGAGGGGAAAAAATGACAAACACAATCTGATATATTTATAAGGCTTCAAAAATAAAAAAAGAATATTTGGGCAGCCATGCATACCTCATTTATGATGGGGTCCAAGAGACTGGCCTCAGACTGCACCATTACACCATTTACAACTCAAAGGCAGTTTTCTAGATAGTCTTCAAGAAAAACAAAGTGTGACTTAAGCATTTTATACTAAAAAAAGTATCATTCATTATACTGGTAAGGAACCAACATTTTTAAACATACAAGAAATCAAGATATTTTGTTCTCATGAGCCTGTCCTGAAAAAACTCTTAGAGGAAGAAGTTTTCCCCTACACAAGAGATGAATGGAAAATAACAGCAAGACACAAACAATGACATGGTGATTACCAGAGGGAAAGGGGGTGGGGGAAGGGAGAAGAGGGTGTGGGGGGATAAATGGTGATGAAACAAAGCCTGACTTTGGGTGGTGATCACACAATACAATATACAGATGATGGGTTATAGAATTGTACACCTGAAACCTATAAATTTTATTAACAAATGTCACTCAGTAAATCCAATAAAAAATTTTAAAAGTTCATTTAAAAAGAAAAAAAACAATAGTAAAGGCCTTGGGAAAAACATTGAATTCATTTAAATGTAGGACTAAGATGAAAACAAATTGAGATTTATGATTTTAAAAATGGGCTGTAAATGTTATAAACCCTGACAATGTATATCTAATATAACTAACCAAAGGAGAAAGAGGAAAAAGTTACTGCTCATTTTCTCCTGTACCCGAGAGGTAGAAAGATATCACTTAAAGCTTATAAACATAGTGATTTAATAGCACAAAGATAGGTCCTATGAAAAATAATATAACCACTGAAATAAGGTGGGGATTAAAGGAAAGGAAGAAGAGTATACTGTGAGAGAGTTAACCTCGGAGTGTTCTCCCCATTCAACCCGCTGACAAGCCTAGCTCACGATGACCTCTCACCTCATTGCTTCCTGCCCCAGGCATTCATGATACTTAGCTACCTGCTCATTCACTCATTCAGTCAGTCAGTCAACTAATATTCATTGAGTACCTAACATGTGCAAGTGCTGAGAATAGGACAATGAGCAAAATGAACAAGGTTCTTGCTCATGGAGCTTATAGACATTTAATGAGGTAGATATGTCATAAACAAGTACCTATGTAATACTACAATGCCAAGAAGTGGTGAGTACTATAAAAAATAAAGCAGAATAGGGAAAGAGAGTAATGGGAGGGTAATGGTAAGAAGGTGTCGGAGGCCAGGAAAAAAGGATGGGTGAGCCTTGTAAAGATCAGAGGGCAAAGCCTTCCAGAAGATGGAACAGAAAAGATGTGGAAGCAGATAGGGATCTGGCAAGTGTCTGAGCTAGTCAGGCCCAGGATTTACACAGCCTGGTTTCAGTCCTCATATGTAGGAAGCGTTTTACTCACTGCTGCACATTTGAGTCTTGATACACACATATGCACGCATATACATGTTCCCACACACGTGTGTTTGCACACATATGTGCATGTGTGTATACACACAGCCTCCATGGTGGCTCCCATGCGTCCCCAGGCCCCACTCTGAGAAACAGCCTTTTAGTCACTTCCACCTTAATCCTCATCACCTCTGTCCAAGCTCACTGGGGCAGCTCATGGTTCCACAGTACCTTTTCTTTTGGCCTCTATCTGTGAGCCCTAGAAAAAACTGAAATTTGGGCTGGAAACCAGAGAAACTGTAGCACATATGGCAAATCAAGTCAGATTGCTAAGGAAAACTCAGGCAGCTTTCACCAAATTGGTTCCACAGTGTTTTATAAGCAAACTACAAACTAAACCCTATAGTCTACTAGAGCTATTTGAAGCCTCAGAGTTGGAGATACCAATTAAAAGGAAATGGTCAGCTGTTACTGATCTTATGTTAGCTCAGCTGGCTGGCAGACAGGGAAGAAGTTCAAACACAGTGCAGAAAGCTTTCTTGTCTCTTCTCCTCTCCAGTGGCACTCAACTCGGCTTCTATTCCCTAGGTACCTACAGATGCCCAGCAGCCCGGATAGGCTTCAGAGGGTGTGGACAAAGGAAGTGGCAGGGTGGAATACAAAATTATGGAGAGGCTGCCAAAGGCCTGGCTGTACCAGGTACTCTATAAATGCCTTCCTGCTGAACTTCTAGAAATCCCAGTCACTGGTAATAACAGTAACACAGGTAAGAAAATGGAAGTTCACAAGGTTAATGTGTCACAAAAGGTACAAACTTCACAGCTGAGCTCCTGTAATCAAATGCCCATTACAAGGTGGGGGCTGGCAGGAAGACAGAGGCCAACCCCACTTACTTTGGGATTCTATGAAACATAACCACCAGGGGACAGCTGCAGAAAACACAACATTTGTACCCATCTGCTTTGCATGAACTTTATGCCGATCGGTGGTGGGACTGAGGAGCTCTATCTAGACACCTATGGGACAGCTTTGATTCCAACACACCCCTGCAAACCTCAGTCCCAGAGGCTGTCCCATCAGGGCTTCCTTAAGCATGCTGGGACCTGAGCCATGAACAAAGGACATTAAAGCTGACAAAGGGCAATGGGAGTGCTCACAGCTTCATGCCACACAGCCACCTGCAGCACAGTGATGGACAAAAATCTGCCATCGATCCTTCCCACCTGGGCTGCTTTCTCTCTTTTCCAAGTTACCTGAGTCAGCCCAGCCACTGCTGCCCTATAGATTACAGAGGGCCTATATAAGATGAGATGGAGGATGCTAGATGGTATAGGAAAAGAAGAGAAGTAAGGAACATGGGGGGGAATGGACATCTAGAAAGAAAAAAACTTGAAGAGTCCTTTATATTTTAGGCAGAAGGCAGACAGAAAATGATGATAAATGCCAGTTATGTGGGCCCACTGAAAAACACCTTTTAAAAAAGGATCAACCCTTCATTAAAAATGCACTAGCTCTCAGTGCAACGGAGGAACAAAGATAATGAAAATTAAAGTGACATTTTTTGAAAGGTAAAAAGAACAAAAACTGGGCTGATGAGAAGCCCTTGAACCCAAGATAACCAAATGGAAATTCAAATGGCTCCATTAAGGAAGTGAGCACCAGGGCCAAATTTTGGATTGGGAGGAAGGTGTTTTGCAGCTCTGGCCATGGTCACAGCCCACCTGCTATTACTCAGACACTCAATCATTTATTTTAACCACTTAGTGCTCAAGTCAGGCTACAGGTAGAAAGTTTAAAACCATCTGTGGTAGAATTTGAAAAGCTGAGTTTGCAGCTTTGCGGGGTTTGCAGAGAGCTGGCTGGACGAGGTACACTTATTTTTTTCCTGAAATTTGCATGGAGGGTGCCAAAAAGGTGTCTGGGGTTGCACTGTCTGTACAGAAAGGGAGAAAAATCAATTTCAGATTCCTTGAGAGAGATTTTGCCGCATGATTAAAAAGAAGATTTTCACAGTGCACTTAGAGGTGAGTTGGTGACAGTGGCAGGAAATGGAAGAGCATCACTGTTTTCTGACCTAATGAAATGTGAAATAAAGTATGCTGAAGTTACTGGACATTTTCATCTGGTGGGTCTCTGCATCAGTAAACATCCTCCAGGAGGAGAAATGTTGAGAGAAAGATGGGACACAGAAAAGGCAAGGTAGGGACTCACTGAATCACTGAGTGGCAGCAGGCCCAGCGTGGCTGTGATTAGGGTGGAAAGTCAAGGTGCCACATGCATGTCACAAACCCCCAGGTCAGCACCCAGTGATCTGTCCACAAATCTTTTCTCATCCATGGCACACATTTTCGGGAGCAGAGGTCTTCTTTGCCTAAGCAAAAATCCAGACTCCTAAACAAAACTTTAAAGAAAGCATTTCCTGTTTTGTTTTATTGTCTTCCTGCCATCAATTTCCTCCTGCCTGGCTGACAAGTAAGATCCAAAGCTACCCACTGTACACACAGCTTACTGTTTACATGAGTGTGACGTTACTGTTTCATCATGACAGTTACGTTCCTACTTGCTCAGACAAGGGAGTAACTTGATTGTTCATCATAGGAACTTCCTGAAGGACCCATCAACTCTTCCACAGAAAGCATTCATCAGCAGAAAGTCCATGCCCTGAAGTTCTTTGGATCCCATGCCTCAAAGATCCTTGCCTTGATAGTTCTACCAATCCTAAACTCCCTGGATCCTTACCTCTCCTGATCAAGTTCATCCCTGGAAACATCCAGATCTCCTTTAAACTGCACTTCCATTTATCAGCAACTTCCAACCATGCCTTCCCATTCATGGATATCACCAAAGCTTTGTCTTATCGTGTTAATTATATCTAGAGAGTAGGTTTTCAAAAAATAAATCAGCCCTGGCCAGGTAGTTCAGTTGTTTAGAATGTCATGAGCATATACCAAAGTTGTGGGTTTGATCTCCAGTCAGGGTACATACAAGAATCAACCAGTGAATGCATATATAAATGGAACAGCAAGTCAATGTTTCTTTCTCTCCCTTTCTTTTCTCTCTCTCTCTCCTCTATAAATAAATTTAAATTTAAAATTTAAAACCATAAATTAAAAATTTAATAGCTCTATCAAAAAAGTCAAACCATGCCCTGGCTCATGTGATACAATGGATTGAGTATTGGCCTGTGAACTGAAGGGTCACTGGTTCAATTTCCAGTTGGTGCTCAGGCTTAGGTTGTTGGCCAGATCTCCAGTGTGGGGCATGTGAGAGGCAACCATATATAGATGTTTCTCTCCCTCTTTTTCTCTCTCCCTTCCCCTCTCTCAAAATAAATAAATAAAATCTTTTTTTAAAAAGTCAAGCCATACTCTTTTTCCTGACATTCTAGAGATATTTTTGCAAATTCTTCTGTATTTTAATTTTGCAAAAATATTTTGGAACAACTGCAACATGCTAGGCCCTGGGAGAGGTCTCCTGTCCTCAAACAGCATGCAGTCTAATTGGGGCACATACTCAGTTACTACAACACAAACCTTTTAAGAAACTTGTGACCTTGGACTGTGATCAGACCAGCAGCTGAGGATCTCTGTAAGCAAGAGAGTGGGAGGTGGACTACCACAAAAATGACAGCCCAGAATAAAGGAAGTATCTGAAGCATTACCAAATTAAGTCAGCATGTTGTCAGTAACAAAGCCCTACTGAAAATGTTAGCCAGCTCCTCTGTGCTTCACTGAGGGTTGCCTTCTGCTTCTGAAAAGTTGTTAATTGCTTGGTATTATACAAACTCCCTTTCTCTCCTAATAGTTATATGGCCCTAGAAGAACAGACTTCGTCTTTAAATTATCTTTACCTTTGTCTGGGCTGAATTTACTGTGCCCAGGACTTAGGAGGTGCTTGAAGATGTTTAATGAACTACTGGAGGGACAGGCAAGAGTGAGGACTGAATATAGAAAACACGTTGGTGATTATTGCAACAGGCTAGCTACTTATTTCTGCCAATAAACAACTTACAACCATTGGAAAATTCACCACCTCCTTTAACCAGGGCTGCTGTACTTCGTCTGTTCTATGTGTTCACCTTTTCTACCCAACATGATTATACACCCCTTCGGACCAAAATCAGGTCATCTCTTTCCTTATAAATGAAAGTTATGATCAGGCCTAACCATGTTGCTTGCATCTCAGTCCCATCACACACCCTGTACTTGAACACCACCTGCTCCTGTCGCAACACTCCACCTCCTCTTCCCTGACCCCACCTACCGTTCCTTGCACCCTCACCCAGCCTGCCTCCCCATCTCATCTCCCTCCCCTCCCAATTGTCTACTTCAGTCTACTCCCCTTCTCTTGCTATCCCACCTCCATTACTAACTCCCATTCCACCTCCATTTCTCCTTTCTTCCATTTCTGACCCCCCACTCTATCCCTGCCCTCACCCCACCTTCGCTCCTGCTATCTGACCACAATTTCCCTTTAAACTTAGCTTCGGCAGCATCTCCTCCAAGAAGTCTTCCAGGGCCCTGGTAGAGGAAACAAAATAATTTCTCTGGGGAATTCTGGCATCAGTGGGCTACAAGTTCTGCAAGGTAGGATTTTTATGCACTTTTTTCTCTTCTGTATCTCTGACATCTAGCACAATGCCTGGTGCACAACAGAAACTTAGTAGAATGGCAGGCATCTCACTGTGACTCTGTGTAGCACTTTTTGTTCTGAATTGTAACATCTAGTTTATGTATCTGTCTATCCATCCTATTAAACTAGAAGAAAATAGAAGGTAGAAGCTATTTCTTAATCCGTTTGTGTCTCAGAGGTCCAGTACATCCCAGGAAATACGTGCTCAGTAATGGAGGATTGAATGAAAGGGTGACTGCAGTATGTCAGCCCCATGTCGGGCATGTGGTACAGATTCTCCATAAAAATGGATGTATTGCTCCACTCTAGGAATCTCCACACCAATTAAGAGATCTTTGAAAATTTTACTTTAAAAATCTATTTTAATCTAGTAACTGCACCTTCCCTATCACGTCAATACTTGCCCACATGCTTCTCATGCTGCACCACCCCCTTCTTCAAAGCAACAGGCCACCAGCCTGACTTGCCATCCCTCCTATAAACTTCCCTGTGCTATAATGAATGCTTGTAGTAGTGAGCTGCCCCAGACCACGCCATCTCTTCCTGTGGCTCCCCAGGCCCCTGTCCTTCACCTCTCAGTACCAGGGGTCTTCTCTTGACTGGTAAGACTCCAGCAATGGCTACTTTTAACCTAAACATTTCTAGAAAGCACATCAGCATAGAGCAAACCTCATTTCCCCATAGAGGAGTGTTTATTGCAAAGTTACATTTCAAGGTTGTTCTCTGAGAACAAATTAGTGAAATATAAATCACAGGTATAACCAACTATTTCTTGTAAAAGCAAAGATATAATAATAAATCTCTGTATACAGTTTAAAAGCCTCATAAAACAATGAAAGAAAAGGCCTAGAAAACAGGCCTGTACATCCTGTACACATCAATTATATGGGGACTACATACATCAGGTTAAGTTTACTGTATCGTAAAATTGGACCCAAAATAAATGTACTAACTCTTATACATGCATTAATTAGTTAAACTTTTGATTACCAAATCATTTCCTTCCCGAATTGGAATCAGCAGGGGTTTTAAGGAGTGATTTGGGTGCCACAGAACTCATAAAAATACAAAACTCTCTAAGGGGTATAAATTAGTACCTTCTTTTCGCTCTCAAATTTCTATGTAACAAAAAGGCATTTAAAATCTTCCCACTGTTTACCCAGATTCTAATAATAGATATTATGGGAACTATGGGAACACACACACACACACACACACACGACATTAAAAAAAACAGAAAATAAATAATATATACATGTGCAGATTGGAATAATACAATAATAGTGTGTATATGTAAGTTAATGCCACAATAAAAGCAGCTGTGTCAGATGATGAATCATGAATGATTTTAAATGACTATTTCATATTTTTTATAATTTTAAAAAGCTATAATACTGCCATGCTATTTTTTTTTAATTATTTTATTGTTGTTCAATTACAGTTGTTTGCATTTACCTCACCACTCCTCCCCACCCCAGCCAAACCCACCTCCCTTCCTTGCTTTCACCCCCCTGACCTTGGTTTTGTCTATGTGTCCTTTATAGTACTTCCTGAAAACACTTCCTCTTCCCCCCATTGTCCCCTCCTACCTCTTTTCTGGTTACTGTCAGATTGTTCTTAATTTCAATGTCTCTGGTTATATTTTGCTTGCTCTTTTTTTTTTTCATTGATTAGGTTCCAGTTAAAGGCGAGATCATATGGTAATTGTCCCTCACCACAGGGACAATTAGGCTTGTCCCTCTTAGGCTTATTTCACTTAGCATAATGCTCTCCAGTTCCATCCATGCTGTTGCAAAATATACAAGCTCCTTCTTTCTCTCTGCTATGTAGTATTCCATTGTATAAATGTACCACGGTTCTTTGAACCACTCATTTACCGATTACTGATAGACACCTGGGTTGCTTCCAGCACTTGGCTATTGTAAATTGTGTTGCTATGAACATTGGGGTGCATAAGTTCTTTTGAATTGGTGTTTCAGGGTTCTTATGATATAATCCCAGCAGTGGAATTTCTGGATCAAAAGTCAGTTCCATTTTTAATTTCCTGAAGAAATGCCATGCTGTTTTCCACAATGGCTGCACCAGTCTGCATTCCCACCAAAGGTGCACTAGGGTTCCCTTTTCTCCACAACCTTTTCAATACTTGTTTGTTTATTTGTTTATTATGCCATCCAACTTTAAAAAGGGGGAATGAGGGGTGGAGATTAATGGAGTAACCAGAGGGACTCCTGAGATGTGGCCTAAGAGCTATGTACAAGTCATTGGGTTATTGGGAAATGAGCTATGTCGCCCACTCGATATGTGTCCACTAAACCCTTTCTGATGTTCTCAGTTTATTCTCATCTGGAAGAGTCCCTGCTACTCTGAGCAAAATTACAGCAAAGCCAAAGGAAACTGGAGAAAGTAAGCCATCCTCTCCTCCTCTACAGCACTCTCAGCCGACAGCTTGGGGCTCTTCATCAGTGGCAGCTTTGAAACAGTCACCAGCCTTAACAAGTTTGCAAAAGCAGCTGCAAAACACCCTTTCTCTGAATTCCACAAGTAGGTCTAACCCAGACTCCAGGAAATGAGTTTAGAGCATGAAGTTAGAGCCTAATTCTATCACTGAGTTTGGACAAATCTCACAACCCTAAATACTAGTAACTAACAGAATTCAACTATTTGCTGGTGAGAGTAGGGAAAAATTGAATAGTTGGGGTGATTCTGACTTGGCATCAGTACAAGATTACAAATGGAGGTCCATATAAATATTTAAAAGTTACAAATCAAGCTACTAGATTATTCAGCAAGATGTATTCTAGCCACCACCCTAGACAAATATACCTTTGTGAGAACAAAATTTTAATGTGTTTAAAGTTATAGTTTTTTATATGACTGAAAGCCACAAAATGTCCAAGATGAACAAACTGTTAATCATTACACATGTCCAGGTGTTCTGTTAATGTACTGGCAATGTTGAATGAATGATAGAATAGAAACAAAATAATTCTTAAATCATTATACATGTGTTTCATACAGTTTATTTATCTGGTATTTATTTCACTAAAAGCATTAATCATATTGTTAAAAAACAAGTGTTCAATGTATATTCCATTGAGAATAGTGATTTAGATGATAAAAAATATAATGTGATTATATTCAGTCTGTAAAATTGGAACATATTTTCTATCAAAAATTCAAATTATAGTACATATTAAAATTCAAATTTTACATTAAAATTAGGAGGCAAAATATTAATTATATTGAATTTTTATCAACAATTCATATTGGGATTATTTAAATAAAGCTGGTTTTCATTTATTTTTTAATCTAAATTAAATCTGATTAAATATTTTTAAATAAGACTAGCTCTAATCATAGCAGCCAATGCCTTTTTAGTTGCCAGTGTGAAGCATCAATTATCACCTAAACCTACACAGAGTTCAGAGTGATATGAAATTTTTAATATTGAAAAAGATGGCTTAGTCACCATGTGTTGGAAATCCACCAGTACCTCTGGATCCACAGATTGGAACAAAAAAGAAGCAAGAAAATAGGTGCTAATCTCTGCTGGGAAACAAATATTCAGTGTATGAGAATCTAATGCATCTCTGCTATCTCAGAAGAGCAATTTGACAAGACAATTAATTTGTTTTTTCCCTCTTACCTAAGCATTTCTGCCACTCAAATTTTCCCTGCACACCAAAGCAGTGTCTTTGCAGCTGCCATTTGCAGTGGTACAGCCCAAAAACTTTCACAGCCATCAGACATGCTTACCTTTTGTTTCAAGGTCAATGGCAAGAGATGTGGGGGAGCATTTCCCTGGGAGCTGAGCATTGTTCATCCCAGTCAAGAGAGTGGGTGTTTAAAGTTATGAGTAGAGATCTAGGTTCTGAGTGGCAGAGCATCAGCCTCAGCGTGTTTACTGAGTGTGTGTGCGTGTGTGTGTGTGTGTGTGTGTGTGTGTGTGTGTGTGTGTGTGTATGATCCTCGAGGCCCCCTTCAGACTCAGACATAAGGACCAAACTGCAGAATTCCCAGGTCAGGTGGAGTGAGTCTGAGAGGTGAAAGTCTACGCTTGTCTGGCCAAGTTCCAGCACCTTGTGCCTCTCAGAGCATGTGCAATCACCATCCTGAGGATGATCTTAGTGTTTCAAGGATCATATTTTCCTGTTTCTTTTACCCAGCTATTTTACCTGCTTTCCAACTGAACCATTGTGACCTGTTCCAACACAGAATGAAAAAGTGGTTTGGTTAGACTTACTAAAAGAGGGAAATGTTGTCTCCAATGTTCCTTGTTGGGAACTGCTCTGCCTGGTGTCAGGAGTTATAACTGCCCTCCATGGATAAGGCTGAGTGAGTGACCTCTGGACTGTGAGCCACTAAGGAGACTAAGCTTATCTCCCTGGCAGGAGCACTGCTTCTGCTTCATCCATCTCTGCCCCCAACGCTTGGTCAGTTAGTAAATGATGGGTACGACCCCTCAGAGGAGGGGCAACCTAAGCCAGATCACTTGGGAGGCCCTCAAGGGAGGACTTAGGGGCTGCAGCAAAGAGGGGGTGATGGACCCTCGCCCTCCTGACATAGCCTGAGTCCCCAATTCCATCTGGGAGAAGCACTTTCTGGCTCCAATCCACTTCAGCCTAAAAACTTATGACTGGGAAGGCAGTACCACCCTTTGCCAGCTAGAGCAGATTCTGGGGTGATCAGGCATAAGAAAGAATTCACAAAGTCCTGTGAAGCCTGCTTTGCTAACAGTGCTTTCATTCACATGATAAGGGTCCAAGCAGGAAATGAGTATGTCTCCCAAAGTTTTTAGAACCCTCTTATCTGACACACACGACTCATATTAAGCCCTCAGATTTCTTTGAAATGTTATCTATTGCTTGATCCTTGCCACCTGACATTGATTGATGAGCTTTACCCTATTCCTGTGTATTACCAACCTAATAAAAGCCCTCAAGGAAGGGGTTCTTGGTCCTTCTCCTGTGAAAGATTGACCACCTTTCCTTCCCAAGCAGATCACATCTTGGTAGTCTTATTTTCATCTGTGGTGGACGGGGGGACTTGCAGGCAAAGTTTCACCCACATTGCCTTTCTGACTTTCAAGGGCAATCTTGGCTACACAGGCTTTTTACCTTTACACTGACTTTAGAACCCAAGTAAGAGGTAACTGCACAATTAAAGATAAACACCCTCAGAGGAAGTGTGGTGGGGATTGAAGAGAAATAATTTCTAAAAGCAAGTGAAATTTATAAGCTTGAGTCAAAGCACATGGGTAAGATAGTCCTCTGCTGAAGACTAGGGCCAAACCTTGGAGAATGTGAGTCTGAGATCACCAACAATGCCCTTTCAGGGGTTTGTTGATACACACTCCCCCACCCCATCCCATCAATCCTAGTTACATGTAAATTTAAATTTGTTTAAACAAGTTGTTTTCCTACCAACATCCAGCATAACAGCTGAATTAGAGACATGGAAGATTGGACCTGATAAAGAAGAAGGAAAACAAATGAGTAATTCAGGTTTATTAAATACTCTATTCTAAGGGCCCTTCCTGGCACCCAACACAGTCCCTTCCAAAGTACAGCACCACCCTAGCATTTCATGACATTGTTTTGTTAATACAAGTGACTCCCGACTTGAAGGACATTGAAAGTCTTATTCTCCCTGCATTCTTAGTTCCTTCCAGGATAGGCCTTCACTAAATATTTGCTGTCTGAATAAAAGTACATGTGTGCATGAAAAGGTCTCTACTGGACAATGAATTCAGTTTCTAAACCAAGAGTTTATAAACTAACTTTTGGAATGCCATATATTTGTAAGCAGAAATCTGCCTGCCCTGACCAGCGTACCTCACAGGGTTTTGCCTCCCAGTTGCTTCTACGTACTTCTGTTGTCCCACATGGCACCGGAATCTCCTAGGGAGTGCAGAGGGGTGCGCACTTGGGGCCTCTGGCAGAGGCTAGCACGAAACAGGAGCACAACACTCATTCTCATAAAGAATCAAGGAATGACGAATATGAAATAGCCACTCAAGGGAGTCTTCTCATGAGCTTTAGGTCAGCCTGCCTGGGATAACAATTTAAATAGGAATTTCTGAGAAGGACTTGTGGTCATAGACAGCAATGTGGTGATTGCTGAGGGGGGGGTCTAAGGGGACTAAATGGCAATGGGAAAAAATACAATAAAAATAAAATAAAATAAAATAAAATAAAATAAAATAAAATAAAATAAAATAAAATAAAATAAAAAGTCGTCTCTGTTTGCTAGGGCATAGTCAAAAAGCAGAGAACAGAGTGCCCTTCAGGAGAACAAAGGAGGGCAGGCTGGATGGAACATTAGTCTAGTGTGCTCTGATCCCCTTGGAGTTGGTAAAAGTTTGCCCTATTCTCTCATCTGCGTTGACAAGAAAAAAATCTGAGATGTCTTAAATTAAATCACAGCAGGCCAGAGGGTGGGAGGAAGAGACAAGAGAAGTTAATTGGTTAGCAGCCACAGGCACATACCAACAAAAGATGGCTCTTGTTCCTGAATGTATGTTGAAATTTGAATCAACTTCCAGGCAGCTACAGCTATTATATAAAATGAATAGCTGACCACCAGACACCACTGAATCCTGCTTATGCATGAACTTTCCAGACTATTGCCCACAATCAATCCAAAAGAAACCATTACTTCTCCTTTATACCCACCCCACAACTTTCCCCACTTCACCTTTTCTCACCCTCCTTATCTAGAGCCAATGTGAATTCTTTCAAAACAACTCACACCTTTCTTCCCCAAACTCTCTGTGTAAAAGGGCCTGGTCGACCCCAGGATGGCAGCCAGGTGTGTCCTTTCCATCCAGCTCTGCCACTGGGGGCTCAGACTACATGCCCCAGGACCCGGACCTTTTTCTGACCAGCATATCACCAAATA
Organism: Artibeus jamaicensis; assembly: GCF_021234435.1. Taxonomy (NCBI): domain Eukaryota; kingdom Metazoa; phylum Chordata; class Mammalia; order Chiroptera; family Phyllostomidae; genus Artibeus; species Artibeus jamaicensis. The sequence continues at coordinate 181,775 of NW_026521249.1, read as the reverse complement.
AACCCTTTTTTTCTTCCGAAAAACTTTCAACCTAGAAGGTTTTTGTTTAACACCACCCTAGTACCAGCTATCACTGAGCTACTTCAGTCTCTTCATTTTTTTAAATGAAAATGCAACTGTTAATTTCTTTTAAATCTCAAAGACTGAAACAGTTTCAAACCAGAATGTGGTCTAAAGTTCCTTTGACCCTGACATCAGTGGTTGTTAAGCTTTGTTAACTGGGGCATCTTTCTTGTGTCTATCAAGTCATTAATCAAAACACTGGCTTGGCCTTTACGTGCCTACTCATGGAACTCACATTAATGTCAGGGGCATCTCTAGCTGCTATTCCCCTTCCCTCTATCAATCCATCACCTCACTCACCTTGCCTCTCCCCTATGGAGCTGCCCGTGCTTCTCAGTTCACAGCCCTGGGAAGGGAAAAAAGGGGACTGGAACTCAGCAGTCTAGCCCAAGTCCATGTCCTGCACTCAGCACCCCCTTGTCCCAATCTAGCCAAGAATCCCAGCTCAGGCTATTGTGTGGCAGATGGAAAAGGTTTTTTCAGAAGTTTCTACCACATTAGTACTCACTGCAATCAACCACTCTCAGAAAACCATCACTGATCCTTCACGGGACATTTCTTACAGTGGTAGCACCAACAAGAAAAGGACTTTGTCCTTGGAAGAAGGCTGGGGTTTGTGACTGTCGGTCAGCACAACAGGACTCTGACCTGTTTTTTTTTTAGAAGTAGAGTCAAGCTTCAGGAAGTTGCTTGCTATCCCCAACCCTCTGTGGCCAGCGTTCTGCAGCCACAAGGCAACAGGGCCACAAGGGCACAAGCAGGTGCCATGCTGTGGTGAAGCCCACAGACCCTGGCCCACTTCTTGAGCTCCAATTCCTCTGAGAACCAGTGTGTGGAACAACCTGGTGCAGCCCCGCAGGAAGAGGGACACCTGGCACACTAAAGATGCCTTGAGCTGTCTACTGGTGTTCACATTCTTTAAACAAACCAACGAATATTAGGCTAAGCAAACAAAATTTGTCCTGGCCACCTCTAGGCTATGTGTTGTGAGATCCCATGAGGACTCAGAAAAATGGATGAATACTCTGTGCTCCCCAGGACTTTTTAAAAAATCATTTCTCTTCAGAGCCATCTAAGCCTGTGTAGGAATGGAACTACTTTAAAATGAGCCCCCAAATGATAGTCAGAAGTAAATTAAAGTGTTTCTCTCCAAACTAGCCTTTTTCTGGAAGGTATTCAACCGGGATGTTCTCTTGTACCTTCTGGTTCTCTTTGTAAGTGGTAGAGTTTTGCTATATGGAAAAGATAAGGACAGTCTCAAACCTCTCCAAAGGCATCTGTTTTCCTGTAACAAAACCCCACCATTGTCGAGCAGAGCTGTGTCTAAGCCACACGCACTCGACAGCTCTGCATTTTCCACAGAGCTGTTGGAGTGATCTGTCCTCCTTCACTGCCATTTGTCAGGGCCTCTTGGCACGTTGTATCTGTGAGTCTGAAAGGCTAATTCTACCCACAATACCTTTATTTTGAGCTGCACATTAGTCTCTCTTCGAGATACTATTACAAAAACAAAAAAGTAGCCACTCACCTTTGGTTTTCTCTTGACTTTTTGAAAACAATAAATGATAACCTTGGCTACATTGTCATTTTCTAGGTTTAACTGCTTATTTAGATCAAATTTCACATTGCATGCTTGTTATAAATAGCCAGGTGGAGCATGAAGAGAAATCACTTTTGCAGTTTGGCCTCCCTGGTTATTCATGTTGGAGAACGGGAAGCTGCATCACGGAGGAATATTCTTATGAATATTATTATAAATGGTACTGTGGCTACAGCCCAGCAGTTTGGCATTTGGCACTAATCACTGATGTGCCACATGTCAAAAGAACATACTCAGTGCTACACAGAAATGTGCCTTGAGGAAAGCAGGGGAATTCCTGACAACCGTGGAATGAGGAAATGAGCAATTGCGTGCCTATTTTTCCCTTCTCTCCCGAACGTGGGCCTGTATGCCCTTAGGATGTGACAGAAGGCAGGGAGGATGACTAAACTGTGATTCAGAACTAAGTAAGGCTTCCAACATGAAACAGTGATTATGTACATAGGGGCCGAAGGCACAGGTCAGCAAACTTTTTCATTAAAGGGCCAGATGGTAAATATTTTAAGCTTCACAGGTCCACATAGTCACTGTCACATATTCTTTTCTTCTTTTTTTGTATAATTCTTTATTAATGTAAAACCCATCCTCACATTACAGGTTTTGTGAGCTACACAGAGGGAGGCCTTGCCCAGCTATAGTCTGATGACTCCTGGCCTAACCAAAGTGAATGGTTGTCTGCCAGTGGTCCCTGGCCAACAGAGCACATAAAACTCACAAAAGCAGCTCAGGATCCTGCTACCTGAGATGGAGCTATGGCCTGATAATGCATAAGTGCAGACTATATGTGACTGACTGGTTGTACCTTGCATATCTGTTTGTCTTTGCCCTTTCACTGCAACCATGATCTTTCTGGCCAGAAATGAAAATGTCCTTTCCAATTAAGTTCAAATGCTGCCTCCTCCAGGAAGCCTTCACTGACCACTGCAGCACACCCATCGCTTCCTTGAACTCCTGATGCTCCCTTGGTACACCAGGCTCTCCACATATGGCAATACTGCATATGACAACAGGTATTTACCTCCTAACACTTGAAGCTTCATGAAATACTTTCACCAGGATTGTCTCACTTGAGTTTCAATTGCAGCCACAGAGAAAAGCTCTTAAAGGTTAGGTAATGTGTTGCCCAAGGGTTCATTAGTAGGAAGAGGCTAACAGGACTTGAATCCAAGGCTGTATGGCTCCTTACACCACTCAGCATCCTGGTTCTCCCCTCACCTGTCTGTCTTCCTTCCCCGAGGACCTGAAATTTCCTTAAAGTTGAGAACATGGCTCATGCTTCCCTGCATCCCTCCCAGACAGAGCCTGAGGACCATGGGCTCAGCACAGAATGGTTGCTCAGAAAATACCTCAGTTTGACTTATTGGTAAAGTCCAGATAAGCAGGTGGAGAAGAAACTAAAGATTGTCAGGTACAAGGAGGGAAAGGGAGTGAGGCAGCTGCTGCTTGCTTCAGCCACAGGCCCAAATACATCCTCAGTCACAATGCATTCACCCAGGAGGTGATGCTGGGAGGGCCCTCACACTGTCTGATTTTCAATACCCTCATGTCTCGTCCCCCACAACCCTGCTCCATTACACACATTCACTGCATCTTCCTTCCCAAGCTTTTTCCCATGAGCATCTAAGAAGTAGTATGGTGTAGGGCAAAGCTTTTTGAATGGTGGGTCAAGAATTGTTAGTGAGCCCTGACCAGTGTGGCTCAATGGGTTTCCAGCTCACTTCCCGGTCAGGGCACATGCTTGGGTTGCAGGTTCAGTCCCCTGGTCAAATCGCTTGCAAGAGGCAATTGATTGACGTTTCTCCCTCACATCGATTTTTCTCTCCCTCTCTTTCTCCCTAAACCCTTCTCTTTTCTCTAAAAATAAATAAAATATTTTTAAAAGAATTATCAATGATCATAAAATCAATTTAGTGGCCCAGGTTGGCATTTTGGTTAAAGAAATGAAAGAAAAGACCAAAATGCATTTTACATTCTAAGGTAAAGATGGGCAAATACTGTTTGGTGAAATTTTGGTTTGCTGTGTGTATGCATGTGCATTTGTACACTGTGGTGCAATGTGAAAATTTAAGCAACTCTAATGAAGTGTTGATACCACAGGATCTGGAGCCTGTCTGCCCAGGGTCAAATCCATCTCTGCCACGTGACTGCTGTGTTGCCTTAGGAACATTCCTTAAACTCTCATCGAGAGTTTACAGATTAAATAATTATATACACCTCATAGAGTTTCTGACAACTCAGTGAATGAATATATAAAAGGCTCCTGGTACTAAAAAAACCCCAACAGTTAGCTGGTATCATTAGTACTCAGTCACCCACATGACCTGGAGGCAATACACCTGTTTTCCCATCTGACCGAATAGAAACTGAGGCAAAGAGATGGACAAAGCAGAGAGCCAACCCAGAACCCAGAGTTTTCACCTCCTTGCTATTCACAAAGCAACACTATCCTACATCACTGAAATTTCTTCCAGCCTGGAGGCTTTTTACTAAGCTTAATATAATTATAGATATTACCTGCCACCAACATTTTGCTGTTTTGTGATGAGGATTGATGAGACGCTGTCTCTGAAGTGCTTAGAATGGCTCACAGACAAGTGCAATATAAATGTCATTTTAACATTCTCATTATTTTTAAAATGAGCAACATGCAGAGAACATGATTTCAGCGTCTCAAGTTTTAATGGGCCTCGGCAATATGGATTCTGGGAACAATTGGTACCAAGGTGCCTACATCTCAGATTGACTAGCACAACATTAAGTCATGTCTAAGCCATCAACTTTGTTTATTTCAGAACGAAAAGTCATCTTCCTTCTTCACACATCAGCCCCCCAGTCCAGCAGAGATTTTTGTGTTTTTGGAAACAAAGCTCAACTTGATGACACTCTTTCCAAAATTCATTTTGATATATTGATTGCCATGACCAATAATGCCCCAGCCGTACAGGTGCATGAAGAAAACATCATGTTCATTTATCAAAAGTTCCCGCCTAGAATAGGCTGCCAAGGCCCGGAGCCACTCTGGTTCTTGTAGTAATTTCTCATAGAATAAAGGTCAAAGGCAAAAAAAAATAACACAAAACAAAACAAAAAAATCAAGAGAATTCACTATAAATAAGCCTCATTCAGATGGTTTTTTAAAAAGAAAGTCAAAGCCAAACAAGTTTAGAAGTCAGGGACCTCAGGGAGCGCCTGACTCTAAATCCCTCCACCTGGGAAGAAGGCACAGCTAAGGCCACCTAAGAGTGTTCCAGAGGTTCCTCAATGCCATCAAGAATCACCTTTGCTGGGCTACCACTTTTCATCCGTGAAAAGGAACTTAACGCATTTTTACATTGCATCAGGCAATGATGCATGATGGAATGAAGTGCAAAGGTCCACTCATCTTTGCAATAAAGAGGAGACATCGTGAACTTTACTCCATGGAGTGCCTGAGACTATAGAACCCAGGTTCCCCTTTGGTGTTATTTCTATGTAGACTTTTGAGACAAACGCCTCAGGTGCCACCCCTTCATGCCTTCTGAAACAAGTAAGGTGAGACTGGCTCAAAATGACACATCTGTGGCCCAGCAAGGACTAAAGCAAAGTTCTCTTGAGTCCTCAACCAGAATTTTTTCTATAACATGACAAGGTCACTGTAGGAAACCAGATTTTATTAAGATTCTTCTTTATGCCAGGCACTGCACTGGCCCTCCATCTATTTCTCACTGAAGCTCACATCCACCTTTGGGGTCAGACAACGTCCACTGTAGAGATAATGAAACTAAAGTTCTGAAGTGCTTGGCCCGAGATCACACCCATCCGTGAGTGATGGAAGGGGATTGGAATGTGTGCCTTGTGTGCTGTTTCACAGCATTTCTTTGCAGGTCAGGAGACTATGTTCACATACTACATTCAATTTATACTGGCAACAATTTGCCACCTAGATCAGGCTGAAAAAATGTCCTCCCAAAATATCAGGTCCTAATTCCTAGAATCTGTAAATGTTACACCTTATAGGGAAAAAGGGTCTTTGCACATGTGATTAAGCCTAGGATTTTGAGACAGATAGATTATCCTGAATTAATAGCATGGGCTCTAAATTCCATCAGACATGTCCTTGTAAGAGGAAGGCGAAGGGACACTTGACCCATGCAGAGGAGAAGGTGATATGAAGACAAAACAGGAAGAGATTTGAAGATACTTGGAGACTGGAGTGATGTGGCTACAAGGCAAGGAGTGCAGGCAGCCACCAGAAACTGGAAGAAGCAAGGGAGTGATTCTCCCTCAGAGCCTCCTGAGGGTGTGCAGCCCTGTTGACACCTTGATTCTGGCCTAGTGAAACTGGTTTCAGACCCCTGGCCTCCAAGTCTGAGAATACACATATATTTCCATTGTTTTAAGCCACTGAGTTTGTGGTGGTTAGTCATAATAGCCATAGGAAACTAATACACTGCTCTTGCCATCACTCACACCCCTCAAGACTGAATTCTTACATACTTATGACCCCATCCACTGAGAAGCCCACATGCCTTATACTGTCTCCACCTACTCTCATGCATACAGCTCATGTCCACGGGGAAGGCCCGGGGTGTGTGTGACTCCCACCAGCACTCACCAAGAGAAGAACCTGTGAGGACCTGTTTTGGAGAGCAGCCTCCCTGCTTCCCTGCTTGAAACTACCAACCCCAGGGATAGAATCTAGCTGATATGAAAATCAAAGATTAATCAGAGTGTCAACATGAAACTTAAACATTTTTCTCAACAAAACTCTTCGCAAATGACTGTTTTTCTTTCTTCAAGAATGTTTTGAATTTCCAGAAGGCAATGAATGCCCCTTGTCTATTCCCTATTTTTCATGGTAAATATTCTTCACATCAAATGTGGGATTTTATATCTGAAACAAGAAGTCCTGACTTCAGGCTAGTACCATATGAAGACATAAGTGGAAAATGTCCAAGGAGGCAGACAGAGCATCCAACCCTGAGGCACGGCCATAGACCTTTGTCCTTCAGGCCAAGGTTCAGACAAAAACTGATTTGTGGTGATGAAAAACCACAATCCAATCAATGCCTGGTCAGTGACCTGGGTAAATGAGTCAGGTTCCCAAGCAGGAAATACGCCCCAGTGGATGTGGCATTAACCGGCTTCCTGAAACCTGCATTTGGGTAAGAGGAGGCTCTGCCGTTGGTCCCTTCCCCTATTCTTCTAACTGACTCACACACCAAGATGACTTGACCCCTGGAAACATCACCAAGGACTCAGCAGGAAAAAGGAGATAGAGAGAAAGAACAAGAACAGAGTGGGAGGAAAGACTGCCTGGAGTGAAGAAACTCAGTCATGATGACACTAATTACCAAGCTCCATCAGGCCCCAGTAAAGGGTCTGTTGTGTCTGCTCCTGGCTCAGTCACCTGCTTTCCTGGGCACAGTGTCAGCTCTCTGGTGAGGACCAAGCGTCTTATTCCATGTGGTCTTGCCAACACTGTCCATCCTGCTGCCCTACTCCCAGCCTCACTCTGAGGTCAGAGCCTGACCCCAGGGAACCTGGCCCTGCGTGGAGTGACAACAACATGGGAGAATGCCTGAAGCTGGTATCTTCTAGACGGTGGGGCCTAAGCATGCCGTCCATGAATTCGTTCCCCCTAGATCCATGCACAGTCTGGGTTTTCATCCTTTTCTTTGACTGTATGAACTGCTCTTGATCCTTTCTGAAAATTCCTTTTTTCTGCTTAATAAGTCAAGATCACAGGTTCTGTCTTAGCACAGCCACCAAATTCAAGATCTCCAAGACTAGACCCAGTCTGCCTTTCCAACTCCCTCTCCCCACATTCTTAGCGCTGTCCCACATTGGAATTATCAATAGAGCTTCAATAATACCAAAGATCTGGGTGTGAATGCAGTGGGGCATTATTTAACACTGGGTGATTCCAGTGCATGGCAGGGTTAATGACTAGCACACTTCAGGACTTCTCATGGGCAAACCTGTCGATTCACTGTTGATTCAGAGCCCATTTAACACCTGCACACCTGCACTCCTCACACTGTCTCCCTGCCTGCAACACAGCTGGTGCCCACATCAGCCTTCTTGTTCTCCTTCCTGCCACTCCTCTTCTCAAAAACCTTCCATGGCTCCCCATTGCTTCCAATAATGTAGGCCAAATCCTTTAAGTCAGCCTCGAGACCTTGAATTTGGTCTCCATACTTGACCTAATCTACTTTCCCATCTAGATTCACTATCAACTGCTCCCCTCTGGGTTCCCCACTCCAGTCCAATTGTCCTATTACCTGTTATCTGACATGCAGAGTTCATAGTACAAACAACAGAGCCCATTCCAGTTTAAACTGGAAATGGGGCTATTACTGCTTTGTGGGGTTTTTTTACATTTTGTTTTTGTCTTTTTCACAATGCCTGGGAGAGCTAGAAAATTGGTTATACAACCAAGAATCATAACAGATTAGCCCACCAGACTGTACCAATGGAGACTTGCATGCAGAGGCACTGCCAACACCTGGCCTAGGACACTGCCCTCAGTTCTCCTGTCATTGGTCTCTCTGTGCCATTTTATCACACACTAGCCCTGTCCCCAAAGACACTCCGTGTGCCTGCTGCTCCATCCCATCACTCTCTTCTGAATGAGAATCTCGTGCCAGTGCTGATGACTAATGCTGCCCGGGTCACATGCTGCACCCAGGCTGCAAGGGATTCTGGGAAAGCAAGGGATTCTCACTTACTGCTACCTCGAGGAAATAGGACTTAAAAAGACGAATAGTACCCAAACACAAGAGGGGTACTTGAAAGCTTCTGGGCAGCCTAAAAGCGTGATAAATGTTCACCAGACTCGGCATCATGGTTTCTTCCCTCACTAACTCTTAACACCTACGAGTAGTCCTGCAGATGGAACACATTCTCTTTTAAGAGCTCATCCCTCTGCTTTTGCAAAGAACATGGACTTTGGGGTCACATCCCAGCTCAAATCTCAATGGATAATGGTCTTGAACAATTCTGGAATATGGATTCCCTCATGATGGTGAGGAACAGGCTGGCCCCTTGGCTGGCTGGATTCGGTGCTCTGCCAGCCTTGGCAGCCAAATCTCAGAGCAGAAGGAGCACCAGGAAGCACTTTGAACAAAACAAGTACTTTGAATGTGAATGAAGGGCCAGTTGCCTCATTTACTGCTCCATGCAAGTCCCCCCTTAAATTTTCATATAACGTAAGAAGGGGAAGCCTCCCTGAAACTTCACTGAGATTGAACTTTACAACTATGCAAATGGTGGCTTGGAGCCAGTTTTAAGTTTCTTTTTAAAAGTAAAGCAATGTGAAGCTTCTTGTGCCCAAATGTCATGGAGCAAATTCCCACCTATTACAACTACACAGCAAACCTTTCAGGGTTCTTATTCTATACGGTGAGTTTAGCCATTCCCACTTCATCCTTTTCTATTCTTTTCAAGTTAAAGAAATCCCTCCTAAAGGAGGGTTGTAGATAAGTGCTTCTCACACTTTTAATGTCCATAGGAATCACCTGGACCTCTTTTTAAAAATTTATTTATTTTAATTGTTGTTCAAGCACAGTTTTCTGTCTTTTACTCCCATCCCAGCTCACCTAGACCTCTTACAATGCAGATGCCAATTCAGCAGGTATGGGGTGTGGCCCAATGCTTTGCATTTTAGTATTTGTTTCCCAGGCAATGTTGCTGCTCCATGGATCACACTGTGCATATCAAAACTGCAAACAACATATTTGGGATGGGTAAAGCCCAATTAACCACCTCACTCACAATTCTGGAGTCCAGGACCAGTTTACTTCATGAACAGCCAAAACTCCCTACTCTTCATCAAGGGTATTTTTTTAGGCTTCCACCTAGAAGGCTCCACCTCCATACTTTGATGCCCTAACTAAAGAAATATTAAGCTCCTTGAAGGGTAGAATCATCATCTTAATCTCTACTGTCCAGGTGATATAATGCACATTTTAGGCTTTCATAAATACTTGATGAATGAAGCACCAAAATGAAACATGAAGACCTGCTAGAGTGATTTGAGCAGGGTAAAGCCAGTCCAGGGAGGCTTCCTGGAGCAAGTGGGCCTTCAAGAGATTCAAAAACCCCAGGCCCAAGGATATCAGCCTGTTTCTACATAAGTTTCCTGCATCCTCTGGAAAGTAACCTTCAATCATCAAGGCCTCTCATTTGCCTCCTGTCAAGACAAACTTGAACTTGAAAAACAGTACTGCCTATCAGCTGCCCTTTAAAATATAGAAAATTTGTACCTGTCATTTCAACATGCTATTTAATCCTTAAAAATTGCAGCATATAAAAGGTAGATCCATAAATTTCCCAGAAAGTCTTGTTTCTGCTGAGTATATTATGTCTTCCAAGGAATAATAATACATAAATCCGGAGACCAAATGACTTTAGCTCCTTTCACCCTGTGTGTAGTGTTTTATTTCTAAGATAAGCTGGATTTTCTTTTCCCCATTACTAGAGAAAGAGGGTAGTTTTTCTCTACAAATTCAATGAACCTCATCACTCCCAGGTGAGCCTGCCTCCCATTTCTGCCTGCCTTTGGTCTCATAACCAGTTAGACATTTAACAAGTACAATAGCAATTTGATGCTGCAGCCTTATATCCTGATCCCTGTCTGTCCCAGATTCTGGCAACACCATTGCTCTCCAACTACCAGCCACCCTTGAGATGTGTAAAGCAGTGTGATGAGACGTCTAAAAAGCCTCTGGCTGCCAGAATAGCTCTTACACACAGTAAGTGTAAACAGGAAATTTTGTCAAGTTTCTCAACTGGCAGAAACCCTGACATCAGAAAATGGTAAAGCTAGTTAGCCCGAGACATCTCTCTTATTCAGACTTGCTTTTAGCACTGGGGTTGGAAGGCTCCGGGAAGCAGTAAAGCTGCCCATTCATTGATTTGCCAAATATTTGTTTGTCACCTACTAAGTGCCAGACTATGAGGAAAAAGAGGTACTAACTAAAAGGATGATAGCTAGATGAATCCACTATAGTCTTCCTCTCTGAAAACTGGGTATTCAGGATTCCAAAAATCCAGCTGTTGGGACATAAACCCATGAATTTTGAATTACCCAAACAAGAATCTAAAAGGCCACCCAAATTTCCATGTTGCCCTGGAGTTTGATAAACTTCCTAGTCACCGAGCAAGCACTTAGCAGGTGCTCAGTGAATGGCTGATAAATCAAGAAATGGTTGGTCCCTGGGTGCAATTCTTCAAACACGAAACTTTTCCAAGACAAGATTCCGGAGACTGGGCCTGTCTTTGATGATATAACTAAGGCAGGAAAAGTATTTATCTTGGAGTCCCCTCATCAGAGTTCAGAGAACGTGTTTGCTTTCTACTGCTACTTAACAAATTAAAACAAATTTAGTGACTTAAAATAACCTGTTTATTAGCTTACACCTCTGCAGATCAAAACTGCAGGCACAGCATGGCTGGGATCCCAGCTCAGGGTCTCGAGGTACTGAGACTTTGGGGGGGATCCATCTCTCAGCTCCTTCAGGTTCTCACTCCCTTGCAGGCTGTGGGCAGTAGAGGCTGCGTTCCCTGCCAGTGGTCCCCTCAATCTTCATAGCCAGCAATGGAGAATTTCTTCCCCATGGAGCCCCTCTTATGCATCAAACCCTATCTGACTTCCCCTATCTCTGACCTCCAGACCAGCTTTAAAGGGTCACGTAACTTGATTAAGCCCACACAGAAAATCTCCTTATTTTAAGGTCAACTGACTTGGTACCTAAATTACTTCTCTAAAATCCCTTCACTGCAACATCTCAATTAGTGTTTGACTAAGGAAGTAGGAGCAACTATGTGTACACTAGGGTTCAGGAATTTCAGGAACCATCTCAGATTTCCGCCCTGTAGAGATGGAGAGGAAAGGCAGGTAAAGCTGATGTGACTTCCTGAATCAGAGTTTGTGTGGTTTCCCTCCTCCCCAAGAGCAGTAGCCACGGTCAGGGATTTCAATCTCTGAACCTATAGAGTAGTGCACAGCTACTGTGTCTCCAGCCCAGCAGGGAAGACTGAAAAAAATAGGAGCATGCAAAGTCCTGGATCTCAGGGAGCTCCAAGGAGAGTCGGAGAGACAGCAGCTGGGTCTCCATCTGAGAAATGACTGAAATGGCTCATCATTCCTAGGAAGATCAGTGCAGGAAGTCTTCAGGGGAGAAATGGGGACCTCAAATCATTGTTGAGGAGTGAGTGGGTCATTGTACAACTGAGATAAAGCAAGTGCTACTATGACCCAGCTCAGCTCCCTGGAGCTGCCTCCTGACCTAAGCAATGTTGGGGCAGCTGGGGCCTCTCTGTGAGGAAAACAGGAAGAGCTGAATGGAAGCAGAGTTCCTCTCTGGCCACGGAAGGCTGCAAGATTTGGGAAAACCAAGAGCCACAGGTCTGGCTCAAGGCTGGAAGAACTAACTGGCATTAGCTGTTCCATCAGGTTTGTGTCTCAATGAAGAGTTAGTTGTCTCTTTTCCACTCTGGGAGCATGACAAGCCAGAATTTTGACTCAAATTGAAATGTAACAAAGACCCCAGGGGCAGCTCCAAAAATGTAACTGTGCTGCTTTACTCCTTGAAGCCCCTCAGTGGCTCCCAAGGAGAAATTTTAAACCCTTTAACTTTGGTCTTTTCTGAATTGGCCACGAGGTGGCTGACCTAGTCCACCAGGCTGGGCTCGTGATATATTATGAAAGGGAGAGCTACGGAGCTGAGCAATTCTTCCCCCACCCAGTTCACAAAGCCCAGGCTTTCATGACAACTGCCTAACTGAAGAGGTCAAGAAATCCATCTTCTTTAATCAAAACCAGTCTTCAGTACCTGCTTTTTTCTTTCCTGAGGTGATAAGCCTCATGGTTCAGACTTGTGGGCAATGGCTGCAAGTAAATGCAATTTAAGAAGGTGACAAAAACAGTTGAATACTTTCCAATATTGCACCCACTGCATCCTCTTTCCAGAACCCTGAGTACCCCCTTGTTAACAAGTGGCAAAAAGTCCTGCTAAGAAATCATTTTTAAAGTTGTCCTATTGTATCAATATCTTGTTAAAGGGAGTTTAATGGGGATTGCTAAACACCACACTGATTACTTTCACTTCATGGTTACTTCTGGCAGATACATAAAGTAAAAGCTAACATTCAGGGGCCGCTTAACACTGACTGCTCTTCTGTTCTTGGGAAATAAAATCTTGTGGCTTTCCAGAGACTTGGGAGGAATCAGATCCCTTTAAAAAAAAGAAAGGCATCTCGCCCTGGCTGGTGTAGCTCAGTGGATTGAGCATGGGCCTGTGAACCAAAGGATCATGGTTCGATTCCCAGTCAGGGCACATGCCTGGGTTGCAGGCCAGTTCCCAGCAGGGGATGCACGAGAAGCAACCATACATTGATATTTCTCTCCCTCTCTCCTTCCCTTCCCTTCTAAAGATAAATTTAAAAAAACAACAAAAAAAGGCATCTTTAATTTCAAACTAACCAGAAAATTTTTGAGGAATGATAAACTTCTATAGGAATGCATGTCCAATGGAAAACAGAACATTGTTTCCCAATTCCAAACCGAGTCTCATTCATTTATATATTCAGTCAACACATTCCTTGAACATCTGCTGTGTGTCAGGCACTGTGCAAGGACAGAGGTACAGTGTTAGGGGTCAAATAGGGATAGTTCTTGCCCCCTAGGAATTAGAAGGAAAAGGGGCATCAATTGAACAATCTCACAATTAAATGTAAAATTGTAACTGTGAGTCTTGTTTCAAAGGAGGTCTAATCAAGTCAGGGAGGATGAGCCATGCTTCCTAGGGGAGATGTAATGGTGCTACTAACTTGGTGAGGGTCTGGTGCAGGCAGGTACAGCATGGAGTAATACAGAAGAGCACTCCAGGCAGAGGAAATGGCATGTACCAAGGCAAAGGCAGTAGGTGGGAGAGGGTCTGGCCATGAACTGTTGGAGGAATTAAAGGGGGCCTGTGGCGCAGAGCAATTAAAGGCTGCTATGGACTGAATTGTGCCCCCACCCACATTTATATGTTAAAGCCCACAATGTAACACTATTTGAAGACAGGACCTTCAGGAGGTAATAAAGATTCAATGAGATCATAAGGGTGGGACCTAAATCCAACAGGACTGGTATCTTTATAAGAAAAGGAAGAGATACCAGATCTCTCTCTCTCTCAGGACATTCAGAGAAAGGGCCATGTGAGGACTTAGGAAGAAGGCTGCTATTTACAGACCAAGGAAGACACCTCACTAGAAACCAACATTGCTAGCACCTTAATCTCAGATTTCCAGCTTCCAGAACTGTGAGAAAATGAATGTCTGTTGTTCGAGCCCGTCAGTCCAAGCAGACTAATACAAGAGAACTGCACTTGATACAGTTGGATCAGCTGCTGACCATGAGGGGTCTTATGTTAAGGGATTTTGATCCTTGATATAAGAGCCATGGGAAGCCACTGACAAGCTTGAATTTGATAGCGTTGTGAATCAGGACATCAGTGAAACCCAAGGGGCTGCAGCATGAAGACCAGCCTGGACAAGGCAAGAGTAGATGCAAACATTGCTCCGGTGTTCACATGTCAAGTCAGGTCTCTCTCCTAGAAAACAGACTTGCTGAAAGCAAAGTGAAAAAGGCATTGCAGGAGCTTGAGCTCTCTGAAGGTGCTTGCAAAGGAGGGTGCCCACCAGACAGCAGGGCTTAGGTGAGGCTGAACACTTATCTGTTTACAAAAGCTTACAGCAGTAATGATGACCCGTCTTCTCTCCAAAGCAGCCAAGGAGTAGAGGTAGAGGATCAGGAGGATTGCCCCAGGGCTGCAGACCATGTAGAAGGAAAAGGCAATGAGAGATGACCGTTTCATCCAAGTGGTAGATCAGAGGACCTTATCTACTGGGGCAGGATGGGGTTCCTTGATTCTCAATTCACTATTCTTCCTCTGTGCTGCCTCAGCTCACAACTGGCTTTTATCCTGAGTGGTTTTAGCATTAATAAGCTGAATGCTTTGCTCAGCTGTGGCCTCTGCTTCCTTGTTACACTTTGCTAGCCCCCATGAGGCATGCAACTAAGACAGATGAACAGGCTTGCTAATGAATGGGCTTCCAATATTCCCTTCCACAAGAACTATGCATCTCACCAGCAGAGAAATGAAATCTTTGAGACAGCCTGATTATAAAAATAAAGCAGCATTATTATAGTTGTCTGCCGGGCTGATCACAGGATACTGCAATTTATGACAGATATCACAAGTAGAAAAATAAGCATGAAATACCATTTATCACAGGCACATCTACACCCGCAAAGGGAGGAAGAGAATAGAAGCAATAGCCTGTATATTTGAGGCAAACTTTTTTCCTGAAATACCCAAACATTTGAGTCAAAATAATATCCTCCACTAAAAAGTTGCTAATTTTGGTAACATTTCCCGGCGAGATTGAGTTCACATGTCCCTTTATACCACAGAAAAAGCCTTTGCTAGGAAAATTACGTAAACATGATTATAAGACCAGTGTTTAAACTAATCAAGGAAACAACTATATGTAAACTATTTTGGCGCTTGGCACCCATTTCCGTGTAATCAGTTTATATACACTAGGGTACACAGATTGATTTCAAAATAATTTTATTTGGGGGGTTTGGCCTGCACACAGGGTGCAGAATTTCATGAAGTCAACAAAAGGGGATCTGGAGAAGCACGTGAAGCAGGTGCTATGCCTCTGACCAATGCAAGTCTGGCCCAATTAGACCAGTCAATTCTGAAAGAAGAAAAACAGACAAGACTGGTGCTGGGACAGGTGCCTCAACGAGGGTGATTTAAATGGCAAAGAATTAAGAGAAGCCCTTGGGAGAAAGCCTGCTATAATCTTACTAAAAATCAGGCACAGAGACCATCATACAGTTTTGTCAGAAAAATTATGCCCTCAAAAAAGCCATACTTGCTTTATTCTGGAAAAATTTTATAAGAATTACCATATAATTATAACCTGCTTGATAAAATATAAGACAAATTTCTTTTCATAATATTCACTTTTATTTTTACAATGAAGTCCCAATCAAACCTCTTTTCACATGAAATGTTGGACTCTGTTTGAAGGAACTAACTTTAAAAGGGCTTGCCAGCTCCTGACTGTCCTCAGATAAAGAGGGCCCACTGTCAGCATCTCCATTCTCTCTCCCCCTCCTCCAGCCCTCCCTGATCCTCTCTCTCCCCCCACGGCGTTCACAGGTGCATGCACATGAGGTTTGCCCTCTACATTTAGGGTCTAAAAGCCAAGAGGATGTAGTTCTGATCTTCTCCCTGGCCCACTCCACAAATATCTACATATCACCAACCTTCTTTTTAGAGTAGTCCATTACCGCAGCAGCTCTGAATGTTTTTTTCCATCGAAATACACATGATGAGCAGCTGAAACAGCTCAAGTGGGAGCACGTACGAGTGAAGGTCAAATACACATGATGGACAGCGTCCATATTCTAGATTTTCTCCTGTGAACAACCCAAGTTGATGTCGATTCCTTCCACCTCAGGCAGTTCCCCCCCTCTTCCTCCAATTCAAGAGAGAGACTTTGGAAGGCAACACAGTGGAATTATTAGAATCCTGAGTCTTCTCTGATGATTAGTTAATTTTGTAATTTCATGATTATCTGTAAAACTTTTTTCATAACTGTAGTCAAATCAATTGCTGCCCTACAATTTTTAGGAAGCAGATATAACCTAGTCCAAATTAATTATGCTCTTATAAGTTACTAATTAAATGACAATATACTTTTTATTTTTCAGAACTTCACCATAAATTTTAATATATTTAATTAAGTATTCTTTATCAATTTAACTCTCTTTACTTTGTATTTATACTCTAAGTTAATCTAATATGTGTCATATTTGATACAAGTTGATAACAAAACATTCTGTACAAATTTTTTTTTACCAGTTTTGAACCAAGGAATTCTGACTGTTCCAGTAGCCCAGCCCTATTGTTACAGCAATAGCTAAAGGTTGTTTCTACTGATGACTGATTTTCTTAACTCAATGATTTAGCACATTTCTGAGTTTTTCTTCTGATAGTCCCATATATTTCTCACTGATATTTCTCAGTTTCATCATCTATTCTCTATCCCTTTGGATGTATATATTTAAGTTCTTAAAACTGTTCCATTTTCTATTAAATGGAATTAATTCTGGTGTCCTCATCAATGAGTTGGTATGAGAATAACCAGCTTGCACGTAGCATAGGTTCAATAAATTGTAGCTATTATTATTATTGCCCTTAATATTCATTTCTGAAAGTTCTTAACATTCTATTTTAATTTTTAAAGAGAATAGTTTTGTTAGTTTTCCATTCTTGTTATAATGTTACCAGAAATTTAGTGGCTTAAAGCAACATGCATTTATTATCTTCTAGAGATCAGACGTCCAAAATTAGTTTTACTGACCTAATACCAATGTGTCGTCAGGGTTGCATTCTTTTCTGGAGTTTACAGAAGGTAATTTTCCTTGCCTTGTTCAGCTCCAGAGACACTTACAACTGTTTTAATTTATTTATTTTTCCCTTTTTATTTAATGTATTGGGGTGATACTGGATAACAAAATTATATAGGTTTCAGATGCACAGTTCCACAAAAAATCATCTGTACACCGAATTGTGTGTTCAATATATTTTTTTAATAATTCAAAGTTTATACCTCTTATTCCCCTTTACCTTTTTAATCTATCCCCCCAACCCCCTTCCATCTGTTTGTTCTCTGCTTCTATGAGTGTCTTTTTATTTTGGTTTGTTTGTTCATTTGTTTTGTATTTTTAGATTCCATATATAAGTGAAATTGTATGGTATTTGTTTTTTTCTGTGTTATTTCACTTGGCATAACACCCTCTAGGTCCATCAGTGTTGTTGCAATTGGCAAGACTTCATTCTTTTTTATTGTTGTGTAATATTGCATTGTGTAAATGTACCACATCTTCTTTATCCATTCATCTACCAATGAACACCTAGGTTGTTTCCATGTCATGGCTGTTGTAAATAATGTTGCAATAAACATAGGGGTCCGTATATCCATTTAAATTAGTGTTTTCATTTTCTTCAGATAAACATGCAAAAGTGGAATTGCTAGGTTGTATGGTAGTTCTACTTTTAATTTTTTGAGGTACCTCTTTATTTTTAAATTTTTTTAATCCTCACCCAAGGATGTGTTCATTGATCTTAGATAGAGAGGAAGGGAGGGAGAGAGGGGGAGAGAAATACACCCTGACCAGGGATCAAACCCGTAACCCAGGTATGTGCCCTGACTGGGGAAGGAAACCTGCAACCTTTTGGTGTATGGGATCCCGTTGACTGCCTCGCGGGCCGAGGCAACTGGCGCCCAACGTGCGGCCCCACTGATGGCCTGTGCGGACCGCTGTCCCCTTCAATCGCAGCGTTTTCGCCCGGCTCACGCGACTACTCGGCCGCGCGCCCGGTATTCCCAGAGGACCCCCGTTCCCCGACAGCGGCATTTCAAAGGTAAGACCCAGCCATGGGACAGGCATGCTCACAACGTGATTTGTTCGTTGCTCAATTAAAAGAGTCTCTCAAGGTGCGCAAGATAAGAGTTCGTAAAAAAGATTTGAATTCCTTTTTCACTTTCGTTTTTTAAAATCTGCCCATGATTTCCTCAGGAGGGTAGCATTGACTCCCGCGTCTGGCGCTGTGTAGGCGACTGTCTAAATGACTATTATAAGGTTTTTGGCCCCGAGACTATCCCTATAACTGCTTTTAACTATTATAACCTCATAACAGACATCCTTAAAAACCACAATAATTCCCCTGACATACAGCGCCTTTGCAAAGAAGGTCAAGAAATTCTCGGCAGTCACTCCCCGGCCCCCTCCAAAGCCCCCTCAGTCCACGGCCTTCCCGACGTTCGTGCTGACTCGCTTTCGCGACCTCCCTCACGAGTGCCTTCAAACTGTCCTTCTGTCTCCATCCGAATAGATACAGACCCTCAGGTCCCTTCTCTGTACCCTCCCCTTCAGGAGTTCTATTCCTCTGCTCCACCCCCCAATTCCCAGGACCCCGGCGACCAGTTAAACCCCTCTGAACAGGCAGAATTAGAGGACGAGGCCGCTCGCTACAATAATCCTGACTGGCCACCGCTCGTGGCGACAGTCCTTCCGCCATTCAAACTGCCTCCTTATAGTACCTCTCACGCACCCGCCGCCGCCGCCATTTTGCCTTCAGCGCATGGCACGTCCGCCATTCCGCCCGCGGCGTGCAAGGCACCCCCATGCCTCTAGCTGTCTCCACCAACATATCAGCCCTGAATATCACCGAACAAAACTGCACCCTCAGCATACCCTTTAGAGTTCAGCCTATGCTCTTTGACTCCCTCCCCCTTGTATCTATAAAAGTTCACAAAATAATTCTTTTGATATTTCTGTTGGTTTCGCCAGCTTTACCAATTGTAGCCACACGCTTAATTACAGCACATCCCTCTGTCCTGGCCCAGGGCGAGCATTCGTGTGTGGTAATAATCTAGCTTTCACCGCCTTGCCCGCCAATTGGACAGGGCTATGTGCCCTAGCTGCCTTATTACCTGACATAGACATCATCCCAGGAGATGAGCCCGTCCCCGTCCCTGCTTTTGACCACTTCGCAAGACGGACACAAAAGAGCCTTAGCTGTTATTCCCCTGCTTGTTGGTCTAGGAGTCTCTGGAGCGGTAGCTACCCGAACTACAGGATTAGGAGTAGCAATTCACTCCTATACAAAACTTTCCAAACAACTTGTCGATGATGTACAAGCCTTATCAAATACTATTACTGACATTCAAGACCAATTAGATTCCCTAGCAGAAGTAGTCCTACAGAATAGACGAGGTCTAGACTTACTCACAGCAGAGCAGGGAGGTATCTGTTTAGCTTTACAGGAACGATGCTGCTTTTATGCCAACAAGTCAGGCATCGTACGGGACAAGATCAAGACCCTTCAAGAAGACCTGGAAAAACGGCAAAAAGCTCTGACTGAGAGCCCTTTCCTTACAGCCTTCAACGGACTGCTCCCCTTTCTTCTCCCTCTCCTCGGGCCTTTAATAGCTATCATTCTTTTCCTGACCTTTGCTCCCTGGATTCTCAGGCGCACCACAAACCTCATCCGAGACCAACTTAACTCCCTTCTTGGCAAGCCTACAGATACATTATCACCAACACAAAATGTGAACCTTTTATCAGCATTTCTCAGAATGTCCCAGCGCACTCCCCTTTTCCCTCCTGAAGACAGTATTCTTGGCATTATACTTTACATATGAATTGTAATGGATACCGCTAGGTGCTGGAGCAAAGCAAAAGCTACCCGGTCCTGCTGTCTCGCTGAGAGGCAAGGGGCATGGGATGACACACCAACCAACTGAACAACCCAGTCAGGGGCTCCATATTATTTTCTATAGTGGCTGCACCGATTTGTAATCCCACCAAAAACAACTATACACTTCATTTAAACTACTGTGTTGTTCCACTTTGAGTGAGTGATACCTAACGACAAGCCATGTGTGCAGTTGACACAAACATGGGTGTCCTTGGGCCTGGACGCCACATACACTGAAAATAGCTCAACGTGAAAGTTGAGAGAGAATGAGGTGGAAGGCCCAGAAAAAAACCCGTTGAACAGAAGGCTTATTTTGCATATCCTCAACAACTCTAGAATAAAGGGTCCAATCCACTAGTTCCTCGTCTCCAGAAGAGGCAGGAATCCAGGTGTCTTGGCATCGGATGAGGATTATCATGGCCGTATTAGCTGTAACCTTGCAAAAGGTAATAAATACATCTAGTACTAATTTCTCACTGAGCTGACAAGAGGCATGAGGAAACACTTGTTTCCAGGAATGCACACTTTTGTGTTATCGTTGTTTCCTCCTGCATGTTAATTGAGAGCTAGAAAGCATTCCAGCATTTCTTTCTCTCCCAGAGTTACCAGTTGGTTTCATTATTCCCCAGCCCAGCGCCTCAACTAGACTGAGATGCAATTGCAAAAGATGTACAATGGAAAATTAATATTTTCTACATAGACTTCCTCATCTTGGGTAGATTTATGGATTTGGCTTCTGTTATGCAGAAGTTAGCATTTTAACAATGAGGGGGGAAATCCGTAATTGTTTTTTTATTGCCTCAAGAGCTCCAAAGACACCTTATGCTATGTCACCATTTACATTTCACATTAAATGCAAAATGTTTGAAATGAGCTAATATTTGTTTTAATTCAATACATCTGTTAACTGAAATACTAAGAAAAGCTAACTCACTATATTAAATTCAGTGATTTGTAAACAATTTATACATTAATTTGTTCTGGGTCATAAATGCCCCCAAAGTTTATGTTTTATGAAACCCCCCCCCAAATTGCATTGTATTAATCTGATGGGTGCAGGCCATAATTGCTTCCTTTTCACTCCATTAATTTATTTCCTAACTTGAGTTAATTAGTGAGGTTCCTATTTTTAAAAGCTCTTTAAATTCATTGGGACAGGGGCACATTCTCAAGAACTGCTTCGAAAACCCAGTGCAGAGGAAATGGGCTAAAAACAAAGGGTGAATTTCCCCAAGACATTATTGCACATTGAGCATCTGATTGCCATTCAACAATCTTTATGCAGGGAACACAGTGGGTGATGAATACATATTTGTTATAAGAAAGAGGGAAAGAACTAGAAGGAAGAGAGCAGCAGTAAGAATAAACTCATTCCAGGTGATTACTAAATGCATGAGAAATCTCCAAGATTCTATTCATCTCTAAATGAAAAGGCTTCTGATTTTATGCTACAAAATAGAGACTGACTTTAACTTGGAACAGTACCCCTGGGAAGGGAGGAGATGTCTATTCATAGAAATATTTTAAAAAATCACAGAAATTAGTCCAATTGAGAACAAAGATAAATCAATTATTTTTCCTTGTTCGAATACAACCTTAATATCCCTAAGTTAGAGTAGAAGATAGTATATTGAATGTAAAAAAAAAAGAAGAAGAAAGAAAAGAAAAGAAAAAGAAAGGAAGGAATTCATTCACACTAAAGTATAAATTACTGTTAAAAGTTTAAGATATGGCTAAGGGTGTTTAGGAGAAGAGAGAACTAAGCTTTCAACAGAGTTCAAGGGTCATGGGTATGCAACCTGTGGCCCCAGGGGCCACCTGCAACCCAGGATGGCTATGAGTTCAGCTTGACACAAAATCATAAATTTACTTAAAACATGATGAGATTTTTTGTGATCATGCGTCACAATGTATTTAATGTGTGGCCCAAGACAACTCTTCTTCCATTGTAGCCCAAAGACACCAAAAGGTTGGACACCCATGCAAGCAAATGAAATGTTTATGCCTTCCTGCAATATTTTGGGCAGCAGCCAGTGGATGAGAGAAATTGAATTCAGTGGTGCCCTTCCAAAGTCTGCAGAGTTACCTACTTATGGTACTTGCAGCAACACCACCAGCCCAATCTAGGTAGTACCTTCCTTATCAAAGTCCTGCTTTATTTCATTTTCCCTCTCCAGTCATTTTCTTGCACTGAGAAGCAAAATTTGGTTTGGCACTTAAGTGCATTTAAACTAAGTCTTCTCTAAGCCTCAAATTCTATGAAATGGAAATGTACATCACCTAGCACAGGCCCTGATGCAGAGTAAGCATCCAAAACTTGCAAAATTCCCTCCTTTCACATCTCACAGATACAGTCAAGTCAGCTGTAGACACACCAGAAGCCAGAGGAAGTGCTAGGACAAGACCAGGTTCTTTCCATTCTCTTCAGTTACCTTCAAATTTTCTCTCATGTCTAACGCTTGGTCCTGGAACCTGTTACTCCAGTTTCCCACACCTAAACAAACAGCACCATGGTTCATTCTTTCTCCTACTGCAGCACTGGAAAGGGGAGGGGGCAGGGGAGAAACATTTGTTACGTGAACTCTCCCTTGACTCACATGCCCAGATCTTTTTCTTGTTTCTAAAAAATATTTTCTAAAACATTCACTCACACAAACTTTATGTGTCTCCATTAAAGCCCTGTGCCCCAGAGGGCAGCCACCAGGCCCCTCTTTTGAAGGCTTGGGAGCATGCAGATGATGAGCTCCTTTTTCCTGACAGGAGGGTCTGACTTTAAATATTTTCATCACAACAAAAATTTGGAAAGCAAAGAGCTTTGTCTGCATGGGAATTGAGTGTTTTGGATAATCCATCAAGCCCCAGGAATCTGTGGAGCCAGATTTTCTGGATCAAGCAGGTGGGTGGCCCCCCCTGTTTCTCGCCCTGTTGAAGAACAGACCCACCACAGCAGACATGCAAGCCCCGCCTTGAGGAGTGCTTGTCTGAAAGCTCCGGTTTCATGAAACTAGGTAGATCACCCCTGGGAATAAAATAGCCTGGGGAGAGTGTTTTCCTGACAGCCTTGCTTCTCCAAAGAAGAAAAATGGGAACAAAAAAATCTGTCTGAGAAAAATATTCCTGGGTAAAGATAGGCAAGATAAGAATACTATCTTTCATCTGCACAGAACTTGGTCCTTCTCAAAGGACTTTCACCTCTCCTGCATTATCTAATTTGACCCTCACATTGCTCGTATTTTCATCTCCATTTTACCCAAGATATTTTGTGACTCACTGGAGGTCCCAGAGGTGCTATTCTGGAATATACCCAGACCTTCTGACTCCTGGTCTGGTGCTCTTTTCACCATAATCTTAATGCCCAAACACAGAGAACAGATCAGTACCTCTTCAACCTCAAGAACTTGTTTACACGTGTAAGGCAAGATTTGCAGTTAAGAAGAACACAGGGGAATAGGGACAGGAGAAGGGGAAGCTGCCAGGCTGCCCGCTAGCAGGACTCACTCAGGAAGAGGATGGTCTGCCTCCTGGCCGCCCGGCTCTCCTGGCTCTCGGACTTCCTCAGCTGCCCCTCCCCGGACAGCACGCCCTGCTTGCTCCTCCTGAGCACCTGCATCATGTTCCAGCACATGAAGGCCACAGCGACCAGGACCACGAGGTAGACCACAAAGGCGCTGAAGATGCTGGCTTGGAAGGTGGTCCAGCGGCTGGAGAGGCTGGTACAGATGGACATGTTGGAGGTCTCGGGTTGCTCGTGGTGGCGGGTGAGGGAGCGGTTGCAAGAGAGACCCTGGTGACTGTGTACGCGCAACAGGGGGTACTCAACTCCCATGGCAAAAAGCAAAGGCAATGCCAGCAGGGTGGAGGTGACCCAGACGAAGCCAATCAGCAGCTTCACCTGGCAGGGCCCCGACATGGCCTTGTACCAAAAAGGGTGGCAGATGGCGACATAGCGCTCGAAGCTGAGCGTCAGCACATGCAGCAGCGTGGCGTAACTGCAGGTCTCGAAGAGAAATTTGTGCAGCTTACAGGACAGGGCATGGCTGGGCGTCGTCAGGGGGTTCCAGATGATGCTGTAGAACTCCATGGGCATGCCGATGAGGAAGACCAAGATGTCGGAGCAAGCCAGGCTCACCATGTGATCTGTCACCTCCTTCTGCAAGTAGCCTTTCTTCTGCAGCACCTGGGTGACCCGAATAGTGACACTGTTCCCCAGGATGCCCACCACGAAGATGACCAGGTTCACCAGGATGAGAGTGATCTTGATCCAGGTGACCACCTCGAATCGGGGTACATGGCTGTGATCAATAATGTGGGAGCAGTCACCACTGGAGCCTCTGGGTGCAGCCATCAGGGAGGAAGTCACGCTGCCAGTCCCAAGACCTCCACTTCCCTCCTCTCAGAGGAGCCCAAATTTCTTAGCTGCAACTCAGGAGGGCTTTCTCTCGCTCAGGCTTGCCTGAAGACGGTAATTTAGTATTTCAGGTGGTTTCATGGAAACTTCCTGGAGCAGCCCAACCTATAGCGGCCCGGAGGCGCGCCTGGGGGGTGGAGTTTGGGGGCGCGCGGTAAGAGTGAGGCGGAGACGGCGCGGACGGAGGGAGGAGGTTCTAATCTGGCCGAGAGTGAGCCCCGCAGCCGCAGCGTGCAGGCCCTGCTCCCCTGGAAACCCTGGCAAGCTCTGCCCTGCTGCTCTCCGTCCCGCTCCAGCTGCCTGGCACTTGCAGCCTCCAACTCACCCTCCAGGAGCACACTCGGCGCTACTAGAGGTGGAGTGGTCAGGATCAATCATTAACCACCAGTGACTGGGCTCAGCGGAAGGCTACGGGCACAGCCCAGCCTCAGGGTTTGACTCAGGTCACGGGCATGGTCCCAAAATCAGATCTGGGCTCCGAAGCTCCGAGCCAGAGTGGCCCCACCTCCCCCTCCGCCCACGCGGCTGCTCAGACACAGCTGTGGCCAGCTGCCCGGACCGACGTCCTAGGAAGCGCAGCCCAGGGGGAGTTGGAGTGCGCTCCCGGCCTCGTAGTCCGGGATTGCTGCTGGGAAAGACCAGCTTCCCTTCTGCCCTATCCCCACTGCAACAGCTGGCCTGGGGGTCCTTCAAAGGTTGAGACACCGCCTGTTGAGGGGCAACTGGAACCAAGCACTGGCCTCAGTAACAGGCTAGTTGGCCGGATCACCCTTAGAGAACGCAGCAAACGCTAGCCTCCTTGGTGCCCTGCCTCTGCCTTTGGGGCCCTGGGGCTTTTGCAGAGGATGGTTGGGGCTGGGCCGCTCCAACCGCTGTTTCAGGAAGCCGGCCCCAAGCAGGCTCAAGGATCCCCATAAAAGTCCCGTCTGCCTCCAAAGACTCTCTATGTTCCTCGCAGAGCCCTGCCTTCTCTTCCTTCGGAGGGAAGTGGGGAACACGGGGGCTTTCTGATTCATTCCATGGCTGAGGCCCCTCTCCCACAGGCAGCGGCGGGAAGGCTTTACTGGGGGCACGTACAGGGATGAGGGTGTCGCCATCAGCCAAGTTGGGATGCCGCTGATGAAAGGCGTGGACTGCGAAGCTGCTGCAGCCAGGACGACGTGGACAGCACCAGGAGGCCGCTGTGCAGGCTCAACAGGGCCACGGAGCGACTTAGCGTTAAGGATCATGGCATTTTCTCTCTCTTCAGGGAGAGAGAAAACCTCTAATTGGCCCATTTTCATCTCCTAAATCCAAAATCAGAGAAAGTGGGGGGGGGGGTGGCAGAAGGGAGACTGTCTTGTGCATTGTAGAATGTTTAACACATATTGTACATCCCCCTCTCCCCATAGTTATAACCAAAATGTCTCCGTTGCCAAATATCTTCTGAGGGAGCAAAGTGGCCCCAGGGAGAGAAACACTGCCCTGCAGGAAGAAAGTAGACTCCCTTGATCTGACCATCCCAAGACCCTTGCACTGGCTCTGTACTAAAAACCATCTAAAATTATCAAACCACACCCCTGTGATGTGAACATTTTAAAGATGAGGACACCGGTGTGCAGAGAATAGGTGTTTCCCCAAGGCTAGAATAGAGTGAGAGACCTGAAATTAATCTAAATGTGTCATGCCCTGAGTCCTAAGAGGAAGGGACTTCTGGGAGCACAGTATAAGCTCGGAAAATGAGTTCTTTAATGATGCACAGAAAGATATAGGGACCGTATTTTCTGACCGCACGCCAGACACATGGTCTGAGGACCTCAAGGAATATTTGATTTTGACACTGTCTCAAGAAAAAAAAAAATTCTCTGTTTGTTCTGTTAAATGATAAGCTCTGAGGCCAAGAACTGCATCTTCTTACTCTCTGACACCTCTCCATAGCACCCTCATAATGTTTTGCCAAGAGCCCTTCTCCACACTCACATGTGCTATTCAACCTACTTGCTGGAATCTCCTAACTCATTCCCTTATGGGTGCAGTGTGCTTGGCTGAGGGACCTCAAGAGCCATATAGCTGTCCCACAAAGTTCACAGGGTAAGTATGGACCCTCAGGCCTTCATAACTGTCCCAAAGCTGTTAAAAAGAAGGTGGTCTAGGAAGACACACATCTCAGCCCGCTTCCTCCACCACCAGCACACATGTCTCACTAAGTGGACCCTGCCCACTTCTTTCTTGTCAATGGAAAATAAGCAGGGAACCTAGAAAGTATTTCTCTGCCCAGCCATATATCCTCCCTTTGAAATCCTCTTAGTCATTCCCTGAGTCCCTATTATATGCCAAGCGTTTTCACATAATTTATTTCTTTCAGTCCTCAGAAGACTGCAAAGTGGACATTACCCCATTTTATAGATGCAGAGACTGAGGATCAGGGGAATTAAATGACCTTCCATATAATAGGGTCAGAGGCAGGATTCCAACCCAAGTTCCCCTGGCATGAAAGCACTTTCCACTCTGGGCCGTCCTCTCTCTGTGCTAGACAGGACTGCGCCAGGCTAACCAGTGGCATTTAGGGCAGGAATTATTTTAAGTCTCCAGCCCTGATGCTTCCCCTCTCCCCAGGTGCAGCATTTGCTATCCACAACATATTCGATAGTTCCAATTTGTTCTGCTCAGACAAGATTCCCATTATTGTCTAATTTCCTTCATCAAAAATTTTTTCAAAAGTGTGAACTAAGATTATAAATGCATGGCCAACAGTGAGAATCAAGCTAAGTAAAATTTACTCCTTATAGTAGAGATTAAAAATGCATTTTGAACAAAAGTTCAGAACAATTAAATTTTCATTTCACCTTTGCTTTTCCTAAGACCAGTTAAAAACTATTTAATGTGCTTTCATTTATTGATAACAGGCTGGTATAACACCAAGCCTGATTCTGTATAATATAGATTTTTTAAATTAGCATATTATATAGAGGAAAGAAATAAAAGGAATGAAAAGTAAGAAGAAAGAATGCTTGAGGTGCCCTTTGATTTCCCCTCGACTCAGGGCTCATTCCAGGGTCCACACAAATTTATATTCACATTCTGCACATTCCAGGTGGCCTTTGAGGTTATTTAGGCTTGAGGCTTTCATATACTTTTTAGCACTGAATCTCATCTTTTTAAAAAGATTTTCTTAATTTTTGGAGAGGGGAATGGAGAGAGAAAGGAGGGGAGAAACATCAATGTGTGGCTGCCGCTCGTGCACCCCATACTGGGAACCTGGTGTGCAACTCAGGCATGTGTCCCAGACCAGGAATCAAACCAGTGATCCTCTCATTCACAGGCTGGCAGTCAATCCATTGAGCCATAGCAGGCAGGGCCTCATTTTAAAATTAAATCTACAATGACACCTGAAGTAAAAGAAAATTTAAAAATACACACACATATACATATACTATACTTTGTAAATTTACATTTATTTTGTACGCTCAAAATGTTAACATTTACTCACTTAAAGTCAATCAACAATTTATACCCTAAAAAGTGAAGAATACTTGTTTACAAAGTTTCATAGTAAAATCATGACTATGCATTAAGCTACAAAGAAAACAAATAATTTTTAATTATAAACAATACAGATAACTTTATTTAGAATTCTATATAACTAAAAGCAGAAAACTGAAACATAAAACCTTACTATTACAAAATATTTTAAATCTTAGGAACAATTTTTGGTCAAAGAGAAAACCAAATGCAAAACATCTGGAGAATAATGACCACCAAAATACTGCCTATCAAAATTTGTGGGAAATAGCTAAAGAGTGTTCAGAAAAGATTTATAGCCTGAAATATTCTAATAAACAAAAAGAGTACAAACATAGGATGTTGTAAAATAATAAAATTAAGGAAAACAATAAGGGACTAATAAAGATTCAAGTAATTATGAAAGAACTGCATAGTAGCACTAATATATAAGCCCACCCTGTCTTTTTTTCTTAAGTAGGACTTCTTCTTAATGACTACGAGTCATTAAGAATAACAGGTAGCAACTGTGCTGGCTGCCACCTGCACCCCCCACAGCACAACTGTGATCTGCCAGAGAGGAGAAGCTAGTGAGGTGAACCCTAGCATCACTCAGGGTTGCTGCCTGTAGGCACTTTCCAGACCATAGTGTGGAAAGGGGACTCTAAGTAAGTGTAGATCTTGCCAAGTTGAAGAAACAGACTGGTAGTCAGGAGATAAGTGTTGCTGGACTTTATGGAGCAGAGTTCTAGAAAGGAGGGAGCTATGCAGAAAAGGAATTCAGAAATCTGAACAGAGGATCTCTTGAGTCTTTAGCTGAATTCTAATGGACATGCAGAGGTGAGACTCCAGAAACTGGGTAAAGTACACTACTGAGGAAAGAACAACTGTTGGGGAGCTCTAAGCCAAACTATTCCCAGGGTCATACAGAGCTGGTACATTGTTAAAGTTCTAACCAATAAGTGAAGAGATCTCATCAAGCCAATTCTGGAAGGGCCAGACCTTAGTAAATGAACTAAACTAGTTGCAGAGCTAAGGCTAGTCTGGACCTGAGCTATGTAATAGGGTACCTGCTAGCCACATGTGGTTAGTTATACCTGAAATATGGCTAGTCCAAACTGAGGTATTTTGTAAATATAATACATACCACATTTCAACGACTTTGTATGAAAAAATAAAGTAAATGTAATGGTTCTAATATATTAATTTCATGTAGAAATTATAATATTTGACTATAGTGGGTTAAATAATATACATTATTAAAAGTAATTTTACTTCTCTTTTTACATTATTTAAAATGTGCCTAATGGAATATTTTAAATTATATGTGGCTTGCATTTGTGGCTCACATGCATATGTGTATTTCATCTATATTTCTATGGGATAGTAATACCATAAACAAATAGATAATGAAACAAAAGAGAAAATCCAAGAATAAACCAATACTTATAGGAATTTCATTTATGTTAATGGTGACATTTCAGATCAGTAGGGAATGATGCATTGTCCAATAATTGGTATTGGAACAAAAGGTTAGCCATATTATAAAAAAGTTGGATACATACCTCTATACTTTATTATAATACAAATCATTAAATGATAGAATAAAACACTAGGGAATTTTTTAAATTAAATTGCATTTTAAAGCTTATGACATAAATCCTAGAAGCTATAAAGGAAAGGTTGATAAACTTTATTTCATAAACATAAAAATGTTCTGCAAGGCAAGAAACAATAGCCAAAGATAAATGATAAAGAACATACTTATAGAAATTACATATAATTATTTTCACACCATAATGAGTGATTTCCATAACAAACTCAAGTTGGATAAAATATGCATTTATTTCCAAAACTGATCTGCAGATTCACTGTAATCCCATTAATTAAAATTTCAACAGACTTTTTAAGAAAAAAGAAATTGCCAAGAGAAAAGACAAGAAACCCAATTTAAAAAATAAGTCAAAGACATAAACAGGTACTTCACAAATCAGGAATCCAGATGGACAATAAACAACAAAAAGCTACTCAACCTTTTTAGCAGTTGAGGAAATACAAATTAAAACCACTAAGTAAATACAACTGCATGTATACCAGACTGACTAATGTTTAAAGATGACCAATACCATAAAAACTGACAAATTGATTTCAAAATTTACAAAGGAATGTCAAGAGCCAAAAATGAGGAAGATATCCTTAGAAAGTAGGGGATTTGTTCTTCCCAACATCAAAACTTATTCTAAAGCTATAGTTCATAAGACAGTGTGTTTTAGATATGGGGATGGACAAAGAAAAGAATAATACAGAAAAGATAGCACAGAAATGAATCCACATGTGTATAGACAGGATTAATGACAGAGATGGCACTGTGGGATAGTGCATCAGATATGGTCTTTTTCATTGGTGTAGTCATTGACTGTGTCCAGAGTGGGGAGTGGGAAATGTGAGAGGAAAAGACAATACTCTTATTTGTACCATTTACTAATATCCATGGTGTAAGTACTCCCACCATGACTGATTTCAAGCCACCCACACTTTAGCAATCTAGTCATAAAACTTGTGAAACTTTAATAATCAACTCTGGTAAGCTCCAGTATACCACTCTTCTCAATAAATGTTATTTGTGGTAATTAAGTACTCATTTGGATAAAATTCATTAAGAAAAAAGACATACAACCCAATTTTTAAAATGAGCCAAAGAGATAAGCAGGCACTTCACAAAAAAGGAGTCCAGATGGACAATAAACAATAAAAAGCTACCCAATCTTTTTAGGAGTCATGAGAATGCAAACTAAAACTGCAATTAAATAAAACTTCACACGTACCAGAATGACTAACATCTAAAGACAACCAATACCATCTGTCTGTGAAGCTGTGGAGTAATGGTGACTCTCTAATATTGTAGATGGAAGAGTAAATTGGTGCAACCACTTTAGAAAAGAGGTTGGCAGTGTCTACTAAAATTAGACATACACATATGCTGTGATGCAGCAATTCTTCTCCTAGGTATATAACCTACAGCTCATGTCACCAGAATGACACTGATGATCCATATAAGAATGCGTATATTCATATTTTAAGTAATTACCCCAATCTAAAGAACACCCAATTGTCTATCTACAGAAGAACATATAAGCAAAATGCAACATATTCATATAGAGTCCACTGCTACAGAAACAATGTGGTTGAGTCTTAAACCATAATGATGCATGAAAGAAGCAAGACACAAAATAATCTAAGTCCATTTTCATAACATTTAAAAACAGACAAAACAATAATATTTGGGGATATATATGTTATATGATGATATATAATAAAACTATTTTTTAGTTACTTATTCATTCTTTCCTTTATAAGGCAAAGCTATCTTTTCTGTGAAAGGAAGCAATTCACCTCTTATGGAAAGGACATATAAGATAGATGTGGGAACTTCTAAATGCTAACAATATTCTATTTATTAACCTGGGTAATAGTTACATGATGGTAATTACATGATGCTTTGCCTTATGATTTTTTACTAGCCAGTTATTTATGTCTTATGGGCTTTGTTCATGTTATGTTTTATAATATTGTGAGACAATCTTTTTAAAACACTGATCCACCCAGTTGGATGAGCTGAGTCAACCCTGGTTTTCACCAGTGGAATGACGGTGCTGCAGCCCGATCAACTCTTACAGTGACAGTATAGTAACAGCTCTCACTATTAAATACCTACTGGGACTAGACATTATGCTTGTTCAATGCTCAAAATAGCTCTGCAGGTTGAGTGTTATTATTTCTATTTACATGTCCATAATTCACCCACCAAGTGGTAGTAGTCTACCCAAGACCTGGCCCATGGCCAGGAGCCTGCAGCCTGATTGTCCACATTTTTTCAGTACTTACTGTCTAGATGAGTGTAACAGCAATGAGAAGTTGGACCCTGGTGTGCCATTACCATGTAACCTGGAGACTTCCTTCTTTCTTCCTTTTTCTCTTTTCTTCCTTCTTTCACCCCTGGAATGTTATTCAGCAAATAGCCTGAGGATTGAGGTTTCTGGACCACAAGAACAAGGCTGAAGAAAGTCCTGTGAAAAAATGTCATATCTTTATAGAGGCTTTGGCTTCACAGATTGAGAGGGTTGATGGCCCTTTGCAGGGAACTGATGGAATGCTGTGCCACCTCAGTTCATACTTAGGTGAGCACTTGCGGAGAGGCTCAATATTTCTTCTAGGAAATGTTTTCCTTTAAAAAAACATTTTATATGTTAGGTTCTACCATCTAGAAAAAATGATTCAGGAAAGAAAAACTGTCCCTTTCATTTGGTTAAGCTGATGAGATGCAGTTTTTATTTTGCCTGTATCTTTTTCTTCTTTTAACTTGAAAATTTTGAGCTCACTGAAATGAACTCCTTACATGTAGGGGGTCTCCCTGTTAAATGCTAGGCTCTCCTAGGAGGTGAAGGGACTCTGAGAGCAAAGCAGCTACTCAGTCCAGGGACACCCAGGCAGATAGCAGTCCCTTGTACTCACCCCTGTTTCTCCCAGACCTACTTAAGTCTTTGCATATCTGCTGCAGGCCGCTGTGGACCAGAAAATGCCTACCACCTGGGCTTCTCCCGGTTGCATGTCCTCCTGCACATTGCATACCATTCACATTGCATGCCCTGCATACCACATGCTCAGAGCACAGGGAAACAGCAGTGCCTCAGCTCCCCATGCTTCTCCTATAAAACCTTATAAAGAAACAAGTAACCCTTGTCCTTGATCTCCTTATCTTAAAATACTCTGTGCAAAGAACATACAGTTTCTCTTGCCCAGCACTATATTTCTAGCCCACTTAGAAAGAAACCTTGCATGTCCCTAGCCCCGGTGATCATTCAGGAATATAGTGACTTTCAGCCTTGATGGAAATTTCAGTAATGTCTTCTTATCAATTAGTCTATGATCCACCATCTCTTGCTATGTAAACCTACACAGATTGATCCAGGATTGACACCTGTTCATTCGTTGACTCCTCAGAGAATGCTATAGCATGATGATTCAAATGATAGACTCAGAAGCCAGAAGCCTTGGGTTTGCATCTGGTCTCTTCCATGCAACTTCTTTGCACCTTAGATTCTTCACCTGCAAAATGCATATAAAAATAGTACTTATCTCCTGAATTTTTTCTGAGGGTTAAATAAGTTTATATAAAATGTGTCTGGCAGATTGTATGTACCCATATATGTATTAGCTTTGCCAAACGGGGCAATAAAGCTCAGTGGTTAAAAACACAGACTCTGCAGCTGAAATGTTTATGTCTGGGTCTGCTGCTGCATAGCTTTGTAACCTTGAGCAATTTTCTTATCTTTCTGAGCCCCAGTTTCCTTATGTGTTAGCTGGAGGATAAACAGCAATACATACTTCAAAGGGTTCTTAGCAAAACCAACTGTTATAAGATAAGTAAAGCACTCACAACAATGCCAGGCACAGGGAAACTGCTAGGCAGGAGTTAATCATTATTAACAGCATGTCCACAGCCCATTAGCTGCTGCTGTTCCAGCTCATACTGATGAGCCCAGGGCCCTACTAGTTCCCAAAGCACATTCTAAACACTTCAGGTACCACTATTGTGTGAGCTTGAATTGAGTGCTGAGTACATCTTTCTGAATCCCACTCAAATGAAATCAACAGACACTGGTTCAGCATATCTTCTCTGGAAAGCACAGTGGGAAGTAGGAATATAAAGCAGCAAGACAGTTACTCCTCTCCAGGGGTTTATCTGCAAGTCAAGCCAGGAGCATGTAAATTGTTAGATATCATAAGAACAATTGCCAAGTTAATGGTGGCAGCAGTAAATGCTACAGATACTTAAAGGTGGCATTTGTCCTCACAGGCAAGACAAGCTTCCTAGACTCTGAAAACTGGGGGTGCATGTAGGACATATAGGGAGTCTTTACAATCTGATATTTCATCCAGGAGAACTCCCTATTTTCAAATAGACCACGAACATGGAAAATTTACTCAACAGCAGAGACTCCACAGTCTTTATCTTCACTAAACATGAGCTTTGAATGGTTTGGAGAGCTGTGGCAATCAAGTGACAACAGACCAGCATAAACATATATTTTGTGGATGCTTTTCCTAAGTTTAAAATAGAATGGCCACTCTAAGAGGAATTGCAAGCACCACCTAGGTTGCATTAGCATCCTATGTGCTGACGGAGCTGATCAGCTACTTGACAGACTTCAGGGCAAGCAGCACCCTCCCAGCTGTTCCCCTCTCTTAACTGCAGGCCTCATTGTGAAACCCTTTGGTGTGTTAGAAAAAAAAAACAGACTAAAAACACAGATTTCCCAAACTGAAGTTGCTTATCAAAGCCATAGTTCTTTATTTTTTTAAAAGGGCAGACAGACCTTGTCCTACAAATGATTATATTTAGTACTGGCCACACTCATGCTCTCAGATGTCAGCCCCACCACTTGATCTTTGCCATTAGAACTTGCAGTTTATAAGGAATCTGATGGCCAGGTTCAAAAGTGCAGAAAGAAAAAAGTCTGTTGAAGGCAGGGCCAGTTTCCGTAGCTGCCTCAAGCTCCTAAACTGGGGTAACTTGTCTATTGTGTGATGTCTACCTTCCTCCCTCAACTTATATTATAGATGAAATGTACATTTGTAGCAAACCTAGCCAGCACTGTTACTCTGTGAGATAATGTTTGTCCTGAGTTCCAAATTTGTGAAGACAACCCACTTCAAGGTAGGAACAAAAGGAAAGTCTTTGTGTTATTTATAATGTCTTTCTTCTTTTCTTACAACCACCTCTTCTCCATTGGGAACATCTATGGTTTGACAAACATGAAGAATAAACTCTCTCATTATTCTTTCCAATGACTGTCTTATAGCAATAGATAAATTTTCCACTGTTGCAAAAATAGAAGTCAACAAAGAATGGAGAACAGGGTCAAAGGACATTAATTCAAAACTCAAGTGGCAGCTCTTCTTCATCTCTCAGATAAACCACCAGATTCAGTTATAGCCTCGTCTCTCACCCTTCTAACAGGCTGGATGAAGACCCTTGAGAGAGACCAAGGCTTTGAATGAAAGCAACTAGTGGCTTGGGGTCCAGAGCTATGAAAACTGCATTTGGTCTGGATCCAGCATTTCTTGGCAGATGGAATTTGGTGTTACATGTTCTGCAAAAATCAACATTTTGGTTTGGTCTCATTTTTTGAGCTCTTGGGCAGTGAGCCCAGAGTAGGTCTAGATGTGCTATGACAATTCTGGTACTCAGTTTTGTTCCAGTATACCCCACCATGGGCCACCTCATTATTACCAGCTCAATAGTGCTGAAACATATAGGTTTGTGCCAGCTAGAACAGCAGTCCCCAACCTTTTTGGCACCAGGGACAGTTTTCATGGAAGACAATTTTTCCATGGGCCAGGACAGGGGTCAAGGAAGAGGCAGATCTCAGGCAGTAATGCTAGAGAAGCTTGGATCAATTGCCTGTGGCTCATCTCCTGCTATGTGGCCCTCTCTGTGACAGGCAAGAAGTATAGCCTGTCAGGTCTGATTTACTGTCATTGCTCACTTGGGTATACAGGCACTTGGATTTCATATACTGAGGAGCCATCAAATACAAAGCCCTGGCCACTTAGGAAGATTTTTTTAAAAATACATAAGACACATTGCTGTTGCATGTCAGACTCACAGGCTTGCTGGGGATGATGAACCTACACATGTGAAACTGTGGAGAATATCAGCAAATCTGTATGTGAACTGCTCCCAGAAAAGGAGAACAAATACTTTAGTATGACATTCAAGACCCATTCCAACATGTGTGGCAGATTCTATTTTCCAAAGGTGACTACCAGCAACTCTAACACACACTATACACACACATGTAGATGTATATGTATGTGTATACATCATATATATGTACATGTATGATATAGACATATAGTTGACTCTTAAACAACATGGGGTCAGGTATGCCGGCCCACCTGAGACAATTGGTTCTGGGACACACACACATACACACACACATCTGAAACCAAAATCCAAGGGTACTTAAATTCCCTACAATGGTGTAGAGCAATGCATTCAGTCAGCCCTCTGCATCCATGGACTCCCAACTGGACATCAAAAATAGTAAAGGTATTTGCTGAAAAACATCTGTGTATAAGTGGACCAGTGCAGTTCAAACCAATGTTGTTCAAGAGTCAACTTGAATCTGAGCAGGGGCTTGTGATTGCTTTCACTGAAAAATTATGGCATAGTAATGTTATGTGACTTCCAAGGCTACATTAGCAAAATGATATAGCTTCCTTCTGGCTTATTTGTTTTATAATATAAACATCTGGAATCACTGAGCTAGCATGAAGAAGTGCTGTTACTCCAAGGCTGCTATACTGGAGAGACCTTTAAGAGAGACCTCATAAAATTAGAAACATCTGAGGACCTCCAGCTATTTTAATCTCCAGATGTTTATTGGGGGATTAACATTTCTCAGCCTAACAGTCAGAAACCAGTGAATGATCCTTATGATCACAGCCCCCGGCCTTCAAGCCACTCCAGTTGATGCCCAGTGCAACAGATATGAGCTGACCCAGCTGAACCCCATTTGAATTTTAGATTCATGATCAAAATATGTCCCTGTTTTAAGGCATTAGGTTTTGGGTGTGGTTTTTTATACAGCTATAGTAACTGGAATACCTTACATGCCAACACTACTCCAGCAAGAATGGACAGCTAACTGAACCCAAAACCTCCTGATCATTAATTTCTTCCTCTTGTGTCTGCCCACACAATGAATGTTCCCCCTTCCTGGTATTACTGCCCCTTTCCATTTCTTATTTATTCATTCATTAGTTCATTCATTCATTCACTAAACATACACTTCGTGAAATGTTTACTGTAGAGACGTTGCAAAGAACAACACATTT
Source organism: Artibeus jamaicensis (assembly GCF_021234435.1). NCBI lineage: Eukaryota > Metazoa > Chordata > Mammalia > Chiroptera > Phyllostomidae > Artibeus > Artibeus jamaicensis. Next base: position 145,003 of record NW_026521249.1, on the reverse strand, counting down.
TTTTCCCTTCAGGAAGCTCATAGTCTAGTCCCAGAGAAAGACGTACAGAAATTGCCAAACTGACATGAATGCGTAGTAATAAAGACACCACCAAATCATAAAACCTTCAAGGTTCATTCAAATCTTTCCTCCTCCTAAGAGTCTTCCCTTGTCCCAAATCATATTCTTTTCTTCTAATATTGAGACTCGTTGGTATTCTAGAGTTAAAACTCACACTAGCTCATAAGAACTGATTGAACACATTTTTTTCCTGCTTTCGGGGACTTCACATAAATAGCTTGAAATACTTCCCACAGTGGAAGTATTTATACCACAGAAGTTGGTAGAAGCTAAAAATTATGTTTTTCCCTCCTTTTCTTCATAGACAGCTGGCTTTTAAACACTGAGCAGCACACCACTGGGGATACCTCTCAGCTGGTATCCATCAAGGGTTAACTTCTGGTATAGGTGATGTTACCTCAAAAAAATGGATCCTCTGGAAATAAAGCTCCTTTAGAAAACAATTGGAAGTGTTGGTGGGAAGATGGTAAGGATATCCTGTGACATGTAGACCACTGCTGGCAGTGAGTCATTAGGCTTTGCTATGGACAGCTTCTTAGTTGCTGGATTTTCTTCCATCTTTCTTTCCTTCCTTCCTTTTTTTTTTTTTTTTTAAGACTGTTGCAAGAGTCCTACAAGCCTGCTAAGATGGTTAGTAGACAAGCTTAAGCAACTCTCAGGCTTCCGTAATCAGGCACTAGAGAGAATCCTGGCCTTTGGCCACTAAAGCAACAGACAAAAGTCTCACCTGTGTAGCTCATATCTGCTCAGCTCTCACACCTGCCTATGGAAAAGAGCTATGTCTCTACTACACCTAATACATGGGTGTGAGCTTTCTTCATGCAGATGTTTCCTTCAATTGAAAATGATAATGTTTTCTGGTTGTTGTAAGTTGAATATCTCCCCTCCCCAAAAGTTATGTTGAAATTCTAAACCCCAATACCTGTGAGAAAAAGTCTTTGCAGATATAATCAAATTACAACAAAATCATTAGTGTAGGCCCTAATCCAAGATGACTGATGACTGGCGTCCTCATGAGAAGAGAAGAGACACAGAGAAAAACATGAGCAGAGGTAAAACTAGGAAAATATACATATACTTCTTTATATCTTTATACACACACAGTGAGAACACCTTGTCAACTATGTTTACAAAAACAGGCAGTGGGCTGGATTTTACCCATGGGTTGTAGTTTCCGACTCCTTACCCAAATTTCCCCACTGACAGTGAATTTCACATGGCCTCAATGCTTCCCCTTACAGCTCTCAACTTAGTATGTTCCAAGGTTTCAAGGACCATTCTCAGGTGAGAGCTGCTTCATCCAAGGTCATACCTCCTTCAGAGGGCAGCCTAGAGCCAGGGATTGGTAGATCTGAGGCATAAAAGCCCAATCTCCTTGCCTTAATCAGGGAAGAGGGAATAGGGGGAATAAATGGTGATGGAAGGAGACTTGACTTTCGGTGGTAAACACACAATACAATATACAGATGATACATTATAGAATTGTATAATTGAAACCTATAAAATTTTATACCTAATGTCACCTCAATAAATTAAATAACTTTTTGAAAATAAAAAATATATAATCTATGAACATCCCAAGAAAACAAAGAAAAACAGGATTCTTTTATCTTTCCATGCTTGCTCAAAACACTGACCCAGCAGCCCTAATGCCATATACCTGGCTGTCTCAGGCCCAGGTACCTAGCACAGATATAACAATACCTAAGAAGCAGAAGAAAAGGAACATTTTCCTCTTATGTATCTTTTCACCGTAAGGGAAGTCAGAATAGATTTTAGTATGGCTTTTAATAGGTGTGCATTCTTCACTGGGGTCAGAAAACACATGCACAGGCTCACATACAAAGGTGAAATTTTCTGTCCTTTTACAAGAAGGAAGAGTTTCTTCTCTTGCACAATTTTTCACCAATGTCCCATGACCTTTCAGCAGTATCCCAAATGTCCCTGGTCTCATAGAAGAGAGACTGGTGGGAGGGGTATAAGAAGACCTGGCACTGGTCCTGATTTCATCACAAACCAGCCACATGACTTCCCTCTCACTTGTAGAATAAAAACATTAGATCAGCTGAGGTACAAAATATTACAATTTTATATTTCTATTATCAAACCTACCCTATCATCTTACAAAAGGTAAGCTCAGGCCATGGAAAGTGAAATAATGAAGGCAGTGCACCACTCCCAGTGCCAGAAATGCACCAAATCTGGCTTTCCCTTCTCTCCCTTCCTTGCACTAAACTTCTCCCAATTCTGTGAAACTTCTATGGAGAAAAAGTAGGCATATATAAAGACATAAACTAAAACTTTTTCTAAAGTGTTCGTAAGCCACTAGTAAGAGGAAAACTGTGCTTTTGGGACCAGTGTGAGCACCAGTGGACAGCGCCCACAGATCACCATTTCTTCTCTCCTCTCCTCTGAATTCGTTTCTCTGCTGGTCATAACTGTTCATAAGGAAGCTCCAGAGCATTTATGTACTTATTCTGTTGCGTATGATAGAAACAAATGGCTCCAATTTGATGTGGCAGGATTTCAAGGAGCCACCAGGCAAATTTTCCACTCACAGTCTTTTCAAACTCCTGCAAAGCTTTGAGGGCCATCAGTCTTATCAGCAAAGGTTACTTAGTCCCATTTTTCCAGAAGGCCTGCCTGCATGTCCATTCCCACCTCCCTGGTGGGCCTCACTCCTGGAAGCTTGGAGGGAGACAACACTGACAATTCCATATAAAAAGTCACTTTCAAAGAAAGATTCTCTGGAATTGAGGCATTATGATAGTGTACAAAGAATAGGGTGCTATCACCCACTGGTTTTAGGCTTAGGAAACAATTGCCAAAAATTATCTTCCTAAAAATTATCTTTGATACTCTCAACCTTCATAAGAAGTTATGGTGTACACAGCTCAGTGATGTCTGGTGTGTGCCCACGGTCACCCTGCTGACCCAGGGTGAAGAGCTGCCTCATGGTGAAGCCTCCAAGTTTAATCCTGGAATGCAACCTTGAGGGAAAAGGTAAGGCTAGAGAGAGATTTGGGAGTCATCAGTCAAGAGTCAATTGGTGGACCAGAGGAATGCATGAGCTATCTCAGGGAGAAGATCCAGAGGGCAGGGCAATAGCCCATGGTGCAAAGATGGGGATTTATTAGTCAGTGGAACAAGGGTCCAGAAAACCCAGAAGAACTAGAAGAAAGGTGAGATGGGCAAGGAAGGGATACTTATTGTAACACTAGTTTTGATTTTTTTCAAGTGGGATTTTAAAAATGATAGTGATTTGCCCACCATCCATCAAGCAGCTTCAGACAAGTTCTTAGTTTATAAACTCACAAGCTGAGCTTCCTCCAGGGCCAGTCAGGCAAGCATAACCAAATGATGTGTCTGGCAAGAGACAACAAGGGGAGGCAAATACTGTGGAGAACCTATTACCCATCAAAAAGGGGCAGCCAGCATTCACGGTCAGCTGACAAGAGACCAAAAAATTTTTTTCAGAAGGAGCTGGAATTCTCAGTCATGTTCTATCAGCAAAACAGTTTACACTTGGAAGCAGCCTAGAGGTCACAAGTTTGCACCCTCTGCTCTAAAAAGTTAGAGCCTTTCTACCTTCAAGAAATATAAGTACCAGCCCAAAGATTTCCCACATTCTTGGAAGTCCTAGAGCACAAAATTAAATGCTAATATTCCACATAGACTTTTTAAATTAGGGGCTAAATCCACATGTATTTCTGTGCCATGATATGATTAGGCAAAGCAGAATGTTGTGGTAGAAGAAGTAATTACTGTTAAATCATGACCATACCAGAGAAATATGGCACTAATGAGGAACACATGCTATGATGAAGTTCAAAGGTGACATTCCAACTTCAGGTTGACACCAAAGGCTGGAAACAGGGCATTTTCAATGACTTCTTTTTTTTAACTTTTTTATTGATTATGCCATTATATTTGTTCTATTCCCCCCCTCCATTCCCCTCCCCCCTGCATACCCCTCCCCCACCATTTCCCCCTTTAGTTCATGAACACGTGTCTCAAATTCTTTAGATTCTGTATTTCCCCTACTATTCTTACCCTCCCCCCTATCTATTTTCTATCTACTGTCTTATGCTACTTATTTTCTGTACCTTCTCCTCTCTTTTCCTCCTCCCACTCCCCTGTTGCTAACCCTCCATGTGATCTTCATTTCTATGGTTCAGCTCCTGATCTAGCTGTCCTCTTAGTTTGCTTTTGTTTTAGGTGTGGTTGTTACTCTGTGAGTTTGCTGTCCTTTCACTGTTCATCTTTTTTATCTTCTTTTTCTTAGGTAAGTCCCTTTAAGATTTCATATAATAAGGGCTTGGTGATGATGAACTCCTTGAATTTGATCTTATCTGAGAAGCACTTTATCTGTCCTTCCATTCTAAATGAAAACTTTGCTGGATAGAGCAATCTTGGTTGTAGGTCTTTGGTTTTCATGACTTGAAATACCTCTTTCCAGCCCCTTCTTGCCTGTAAGGTCTCTTTTGAGAAATCAGCTGACAGTCTGATGGGAACTCCTTTGTAGGTGACTGTCCCCTTAGCTCTTGCTGCTTCTAGGATTCTCTCCTTCATTTTAATTTTGGCTAATGTAATGATGATGTGCCTTGGTGTGTTTCTTCTTGGGTCCAAGTTCTTTGGGACTCTCTGAGCTTCCTGGATTTCCTGGAAGTCTATTTCCTCTGCCAGAATGGGGAAGTTCTCTTTTATTATTTGTTCAAATAAGGTTTCCACTCGTGACTCTTCCCCTTCTGGTACCCCTATAATTCGAATGTTGGAATGTTTAAAGATGTCCTGGAGGTTCCTAAGCTTCTCCTCATTTTTTTGAATTCTTGTTTCTTCATTCTTTTCTGTTTGATCATTTTTTTCTTCCTTCTGGTCCACTCCATTGATTTGAGTCCCAATCTCCTTTCCATTACTATTGGTTTCCTTTGTATTACCATTCATTTCAATTAGTTTAGCTTCCATATGTTTCTCTAATTTGTGACTAAAATCAACCAGTTCTGTAAGGATCCTGATAACCAGTGTTTTGAACTGTGCATCTGAAAGATTGGCTATTTCCTCATCGCTTAGATCGATCGGTTCTGGGGCTCTGAATTGTTCTTGAGCCATTTTTGGTCAATTTGCGCCATTAAGTAAGCGGAGCAAAGCCTTAATTGTTTACCAGGACGGGGCGACCCAGGTCGCTGGTTTGTGATGCTGTGTGTTGGGGCGGGGTCAGAGAGGGAGCAATGGCGGCCCTCTCCGCTAGCCCAGTCTGTCCAGTCACACCACTCGCCCCGGGCCTGTTTATCCGATCAGAATTGTGCGAGCCTGCTGCCCCTCGCAGGCTGCCCTCCTCACTGGTTTATCCGCACGCAGATGCGCGACTGACCGCAGACAGCCCGCTGCGCCTCTTCCCTGTGTGCTCCCGTAGCTAGCCCGCGATCTGCGCCTTCGGCTGCTCGCGCACCACCCGTTCGGAGATTTTTTCTTGCTAACCTGCTCTGCTGCTGGCTTCGCTCCTCTTACCGGTTTAGCTGAGCATTTAGTTGTCTTTGGACTCCGTATTGTCGATTTTCTGTGTGGCTTGGTTGTGTTTATTGTTGTTAAAAATAGTTGTTCTTAGATTTGGTTGTGCACAGAGGCAAGGTGGTTCCACCTACACCTCCATCTTGGCGGAAGTCCTGACTTCTTGAACAAGGACTTGGATAGAAAGGATAAAACACCAGTAATAGTCAATGGGAAGTACAGTCCAGGCAGCAAGAGCCTTTCATTTCCCTTTCCACATTTTTCCCTTAATGGGTGCATGTTGGCATTACTACTTTTCTTTGAGCCATCCTAAAATGTGTCTTAGAAGAGAGAAAAAAATAGCTCAGCTAAAGACAGTCACCACTTAATGGCTATCTTGAGGGCTGAGGGCACTCTCATGTGCTATCTGGTATGTTAATGGGATACCACTGACTCTCATCAGTCAATAGCACAAGCAGAGCAAATTTAATAGGAATCTGCCGGATTCCTCTGTGTGTGTGTATGCATGTGTTTCTGGGTGCTTACCCACATTTCTCAAAGCCACACCTATTACATCCCTGTGGGGGGAAGGTAGACCCACTGCATTGCAGTGGCTGCATCATTGGTTATGCAAAGACCGACAGCTTCATTTCCCTTACTGCAATGGTTAATTGGTCTTAGGTTTCCCTGGTTCATGGTTTCTGGCTACTTACCTCCGTGGTTAGGATCTCTGAGTCACCTGAGCCCCACCTATATTCTCGATCTGCTAATTCTATACTCCAGGACTTCACATTAAGTCATACTTGTTGTCAGTCACACCCTCAAACCTTACCTTTGCCTTAGTTCTGAAACCTTGTGTGCTTCCCACACTCCTTCTCTCTGGAATCCTGTTTTACTTTGGAAGGAGCTCCCTCACTCTACTCACCCTACCCACCCTACCTACCTATCCCCAGACTATCAACAAGAGTAATGATGGACTCCCCTGATATTTAATATCTGCCTGAACTTTCCATTATCAGTGCCTTGGAATCCTGGAGCAATGGTCTACTGGCCTATGGAATGCCTGCCTGCTTCCTGTCATACCTTTTCCATAGCTCCACAGTCTTTCTTGCATGAACTATACCACTAATTGCCTATTGCAGTTTGCCTGGGACTGTTTTTCATCCCAGCCTTATACTAGCCATTGCATGCAGCTGGGTCTATTTCTCTACCTCCCACTTACCCTCATGATCAAGGGCAAGTTCTGTGTGTGCCCCTTCCTGGCTACTATGGACCAATGCAGTTAACCAGATCATGACTGGTTCTGATTCAAGATAGTACCATAGAGAGCTAATTCATAGGCTAAGTCAGATCTGCTTTCCTTCTATTTTTAGTCACAGTTTCAGCATTGGGATGTTTGATATATAATATACATTTTCCCATTAGACAAAAGAAATAATAATTATAATACTACAGAGCAGAACATTGATATTGACTGATACACTTTACAAGACTCACTAAGGAAAAAACAGGTACAGTAGATGCTATTGTACAGACAATAACAATAATATATTGCCTGAAGAAACAATTTATTTTTCAAAACCACTTGCTTTGAATTCACTCAGCAGATATTTGCCAAATGTCTATTATAACCCAGATACTGTATCAGGCACTGTACTGAGCACAGAATAAATAAAGAACAATAGGATATTAAGACAAAATCCCTTTTTATCAAGGAGTTTACAGTCTGCTTATCATTTATCACAGTGATTTTTCTAACCCTTTTTCAGCAACAAAATCAATTTTTCAAATAATAATCTTACTTGGCACCTGTATCAGTCAGGATAGGCACTGTTATGTTCCAGTGAGAAATGACCCAACATTCCAGTGGCTTACAACAAAAGAGTCTATTTCTCATTGGTGGCTTATGCCCATCATGGGTCAGCTGAGGCTTGGCTTCATATCCTCTTTATTTCAGGTCCAAGGCTGATGGATTAGTTCCTAGCTGGAACACTGCTGGTCTCGCAACAGAGGAAAATGAGAATATGACTACCCATACCCTAGCTCTTAGAGGCTTGTGCTCAGAAATAACACACGTTGCTTCTGCTATCATTTCATTGGCTAAATGGAGGAAGTCTTGTGATTAACCTTGCCATCCCCAAGGTCGTGAAATATAATTTTCTCCAGGAAGGAACAGCAAATATGATTGAAGAGTAATTCACACAGTACCTCAATATAGATAAGTATATATAGATACAGATATAAACTTATATAGATATAGATATATATCAATATAGATAAATAAACACATAGCTGCAGAAATTAAAGTATCATCCCTCTATCTGAATAAACTCTGTAGGATTTTAAGACTTTATGGAACTCAGTTTTAGAAAAAGAGGAAGTGATCAAGAGTGGTCAAGAGAGAAACATCAATGCAAAGGAGAAGCACTGATTGGTTGCCTTCCAAATTTACCTTAGCCAGGAATAATATGCACCCAGACTGGATTGAACCCACAACCTCTTGGTTATGAGAGGATGCTTCAACAAATTGAGCCCCACTGACCCAGGATGGAAATCATTTTAAAAACCATCAATCCATTGTCTGATATGAATTCAAAGAAGCCTTATGAAGGCAATAGAGAAATTGTAATTGTCTCCACCTGAAAGGCAAGGAAACTCTCTGAGGCCCAGGAAGATTATATAACTTCTCAGAAGATGAACCAGGAGAAGGGGCTGCTGCCTCCTTCTTCACAGATCTTCCCGTAAGAATTTGTTGGAACCCCTGGGCCTGCATACATAAAGCCACTTGTCATGATACCTGTGGACTTTCCAAAACTGAAGGAAGTTCTTTCTTATCTACTCAGTTTGGGCACGAGTAGACTTTGTCCTAGGTAGCCAACTGCAGGCAAAGCCACACCAGCAAAATCAACACAGAAATCTTGGCTTGGCTTGACCTTTGGAGTGTGCTTACAACACGGCCTGCAAAGCAACAAACAGGTTGTGCCAGTCCACCAGCAAGCAATTCAGTAAATGAGGCCTAAGAAGGAGCTAACATATCAGAAAGGCAGGACAATTCAGTCAAAGACATAATAAGAGCTGGGTAACAGACGAGCAACAGTTTTCTTATTTGGGATATTCACTCCTGGTCCTTTAGAACAGAAGCTAGGCTTCCTTTAGTAGAGGGTTAGGAGCACCAATTATGTACCAGGCAACAGCCAAAAATGGAAGTAACTAAGACTTAGTCTATGCCTCTTGAGATTTCAGAGGAACAAGGAAGATGAACTTGGACCTGGTGTTAAGTGCCATCAGTATTTAGGAGAAGTTCCACAGGCAGCAGCCTCTGGGGGTGGAGAGAAGAAAAATAGAGGGAAGCACCCTTGAATTCAGAAACCAGATGGCCTGCATTTATGTAACAAGTGAGGCACATGTTTACCAGGACCACCAATAGGTACAAATTACTATCCACATGTAGGAAAGAATGTGAACTTAACTTGACTTCCAATCCTGTCATTGAGTTTCCATACAACCTTAGGTAAGCCTCTAATTCAGTGATTTTCAACCTTTTTCATCTCATGGGACACATAAACTAATAACTAAAATTCTGCAGCACAAAAAAATTATATTTTTTGCAGCTATGATCAAAAACTGGTATAATTTTGATTCATTCACACCAGATGGCTATTATTGTATTGGCTACTGTCATTTTTTAAATTTAACAATCTAAGGGAAAAGAGGTCAGTTTAGCCCCTGACTAAATAGTCAAGTATTGCATATATTAAAAATTCTTGTAGCATATCAGTTGAAATTCACTGCTCTAAGGCCTTTAAAATCTTTGTTCTTTATCTATAAACAGGAAATAAGTAAGGCCTGCCTTAGCCACTCACAACGTGATAGGCTAAGAAATTGCTATGTTAAATGTGAGCTGGGCCTTGCTGTCACTCCTGAGCACTGCTTCAGTATGCACAAGGGTGACCAAGACATCTTGGTTTGCCTGGACTTTCTTAGTTTTAGCAGTGACTCCCACATCCAGTAACCTCCTCCACCCTAGACCATCCAGAACCATTGCTTTGTCTATTGCATATTCAGACTAGAGGAATTGTGAGGTCCCTGCTAGACATTACGTTGTTTTTAAATTTTGTATGGTGTACAGTTCAGTGGGTTTTAGCATATTCACAGCACTGTAGCCACCATCACACCTATCTAATTCCAGAACATTTTCATCACTTCAAAAATAACAGTCAGCCCAATTCTCTCCTCCCCTCAGCTCCTGGAACACACAAAACTACTTTCTATCTCTAGGGGTTTGACCATTCTGGATATTTTATGTGAATGGCATCAAGTAATATCTGGCCTTTTGTGTCAGCTTCTTTCATTTAGCATAATGATTTCAAGATTCACCCATGTTGTAGCATGTATAGATACTTCACTCATTTTTGTGAATGAATAATATTCCATTCTATGGATATACATTTTGATATACATCAGTTATAAACACTCGTGTTGCTTCTACTTTTTAGCTATTATGAATAGTGCTGCTGTACACAGTGCATGCACAAGTTTTTATGTAACTGTATGTTTCCATTTCTGTTAGGTGGTCATCAAAGAATGAAATTGCTGAGTCATATGGTAACTGATTGACTTTTTGAGGAACCACCAAACTTTTCCAAGCAGCTACGACATGTTACATCTCACCAATGATGTATGTGGGTTCCAATTTCTACATACCCTTGCCAACATTTGTTATCATGTCTTTTTGATTACAGTCATCCTAGTGGGTAGAAAATGGTATCTAATTTTGGTTTTGATAGCCATCATTTCACTGATGGCTAATGATTCCGAGTATTTTTTTCTGTTCCTATGTGGCTATAACAGTTGAATTCCAAAACGAGTGGTCACCTCACTGCCCTGATTCTCCTGATTGAGAGCACAGTAGCTCTGACAAGTTACCAACTCTGGAACAGAGGAGAAGAAAAGCGTCTTTCTGGGTCCTGCCCAGGGCAAATGTTCGTCCATGTCTACAGAAGAAAGTCCAAATTCTTTCACGGAATCCACAGCCCTTCACTGTTAGGCTCTAATTTGCTTTTACATCATAACCCCTCTGTTCTCTATGTGAACAATCAACTCCAACAGAGTAGTAGATCTATTTATTGTCCCCTGGAAGACATCACTCTTTTTCTTTGGATCGTTAGCCAATGGGAATCTCAGTTCATAAACTTCAGAGTGTGAGAAATGTCACATTTCCTCACTTTCTATCAATGAACAAGTTCTGCCTCTAATTACTTTCCTGAAAGACTGGCAAGAAATTCTGCCTCCATAATTCTGAAGAATCTCCCCAATCCTAGAAAAATGGCAAGGTTTGGGGGACTTACACATTGTCAAAACATGTGGGTAGAAGAGATGGGATACAATAAAGTTCACCATGAAAATAAACAGGTTCTCACGGTTCTACCCTGGTTCTCACAGCCCCTTCAGTTCTGGTGGGTTTTGTGGGCAGGTCAGAGGCACTACAGGCTGCAATTCCCATCCCTGGAAGCTGCCACCCCTTGAAGCAACTCCCCCCGCCAACACACAGTTCTCTTGGAAATTACAGTTCATGGAAACTACAAACTCTCTCCTTGCTCCAATGAGACCTTATTCCTCCTGTCGCCAGGTCCTCAGCCACTTCATTATATCCCAGTCCCCTGAGTCAGTGACCTCTACCTATGAAACAGGTCCCTAGCTCGGGTACCAGTGCTCAGCATGGTTTGCAGAGATTGCAGTGGCATGCCTTTGTGTCATTGTAGTTGGCATTCCTCTTTCTGGGACTCTGCATGAATATGAGAGAGGGAAGTCAGAGAACAATTTGAGAGGTATGTACCAGAATCTACTCAAAATTCTTCCTCCCAGTTACCATATGGCCGGGCAGTTCCACTCCTAGGTATATACCAAGAGAAATAACACATCCACACAAAACCTTGTACATAAATGTATTAGCAGCTTATTTACGATAGCAAAAAAAACTGCACCCCCAAATTGATGACCTAATCAACTAATGAATAGATAAAATATTATACTATATTTATGCATGTAATATTATTCAGTCATAAAAAAGAAAGAAGTGCTGATACATGCTATAACATGGATAAACCTTGAAAACATTATCTTAAGCAAAAGAATCCAGGTACAAAAGGTCACATATTGTCTAATTGTATTTATATGAAATATGCAGATTAGGCAAATTCATTAACAAAAGTAAGTTTGTTAGCTAGGGCTAGGGGACCAGGGAGATTATAGGCTGATGGCTAAAGTGTACATGTTTACTTTTGGGGGTGATGAAACTGTAAATTTCATTGTGGTGGTGGTTATAACTTTGTGACTACACTAAAAAAAAAAACATTGAACTGTACACTTTAAATGGATGAATTGTATCATATGTAAATTATATCCACATAAAGCTATCACCAAAAAAATCTTCTTTCCCTTCCTCCTTAACCCATTGTCTTTAGACCCAGTTTGATGCTTGTCATTTAGGATAGCTCCTTCCCATAAGGCCCCCCATTCTTTGTGGAAATGAAAACTGTTGGACTTTCTAAATATACCTGTGCATTTTTTAAATTTGCAACAGGTATGCCATGCAGGCTGACTTCTGGGATCCTAATTACAGATGTTTGCTGATTGATGTGTATACTCCTAGTTACCGATGTTTGAGCTCTTACCTGGTATGAAAAAAAATCTGAGAGTCTTGAATTCTGCTTCTTGATTAGGTCTGAAGTTACTGATAAGAAAAAATATTCTCTTCTTTTAAACAATTTTATTTATTTATTTTTTAGAGAGAGTAAGGGAGGGAGAAAGAGAGGGAGAGAAACATGAATGTGTGGTTGCTTCTCATACATCCCTAACTGAGGCCTTGGCCCACAATCCAGGCATGTGCCCTGACTGGGAATTGATCCAGTGACCCTTTGATTCTCAGGCCAGCAGTCAACCACTGAGCCACATCAGCCAGGGCAAGTAAGAGTATTTTCTGAGAACACCGTCCCCCAGCATCACCAGCCTCAATCTATTTCTTCACCTGTGTCTCACTCTCAGCTAAAGTGTCAAATGCATATCCTCCCACATGCCCTTGTGTGAAGACACCAAGAGTTGGTTTTACAATGTAGCCCTTCTGGGTCCAGTTCATCTATTACAATTCTTCATATCTTTGCGTTACATTCACAACACTGGGTATGGATCAGTTGTGAATGGGGAAAGTTTAATATTATTACACAGCAAATATGGCTACACCACCCAGTAGGTCCTCCCTTTTTCTTTCTTTTTTTCCCCAGGATCATTTACTTTTTTAAATATATTTTATTGATTATACTATTATGGTTGTCCCATTTTTTCTCTCTTTTATGCCTCTCTGCCCTGTACCCACCTTCTCACCATCATTCCCCCACCAGAGTTCATGTCCATGGGTCATACATACAAATTCTTTGACTTCTCCATTTCCCATACTATTCTTGACCTCCTCCTATCTATTTTGTACCCACCATTTATGCTTCTTATTCCCTGTACCTCTGGGACAACTTTAAACATTTCAACCTCTGAATCTATGGGTGCCAGAAGGAGAAGAGGAAGACCAAGAAATTGAAAACTTGTTTGAAAACACAATGAAGGAGAACTTCTCCAATCTGCCAAAAGAAATAGACTTCCAGGAAGTCCAGGAAGCTCAGAGAGTCCCAAAGAAGTTGGAGCCAAGGAAGCACACACCAAGGCACATCATAATTGAGTTACCCAAGATAAAAGATAAGGAGAGAATCTTAAAATCATCGAGAGAAAAGGAGACAGTTACCTACAAAGGAGTTCCCACAAGACTATCAGCTGATTTCTCAAAAGAAACCTTGCAAGCAAGAAGAGGCTGGGAAGAAGTATTCCAAGTCATGAAAGGCAAGGACCTACATCCAAGATTACTCTATCCGGCAAAGCTATCATTTAGAATGGAAGGGCAGATAAAGTGCTTCCCAGATAAGGTCAAGTTAAAAAAGTTCTTTTTTTTTAATATATGTTTTTTTACATTTTATTTATTTTTAGAGACAGGTGAAGGGAGGGAGAAAGAGAGATAAGGAGAGAAACATCAATGTGTGGTTGCCTCTCATGTTTCCCCTACTGGGGACCTGGCCCGCACAACCCAGGCATGTGCCTTGACTGGGAATCAAACCAGCAAACCTTTGGTTAACAGGCTGACATTCAATCCACTGAGCCACACCAGCCAGGGCAGGGCCTTTCTTTTCCAATCATAAAAGAGCATATGGAAGATGGAGCAAGAGGATAAAAGGTGCCCCTTTGATCACCACCATGAAGAATGCTAACCTTACAAAAGGAGCTGAAGGAAATGGGAGCTGGAACAGAAATACCAAGTACTGAGGTCAGAGAAATTGAAAAGTGCCATGTCAGAGGCCAATTTCATGAGTGACTAAAGCCTTCAGCTGGTATTCTAACAAGAAAATTAGAAGGAAGCAAAATGAAGTTAATCAAAGCCTTTTGTAGAACCTATTGATAAGATTGGGTAATTAAAGTTTGCACTATGAACAGGTGCTCAGGCCAGGATGAGCAACGAGGCCACCTCGTCCAGCCGACTCAGCACAGGAAATACAAGTACCATGCCTACCACCTCTCCAGACTTTCAGTGGCATCAAGTGAAGACTGCAGGAAACAGAGGGGGCCAAATGGGGCTGAGCCACTCCCAGAGCGGAACAGGAGCCACTTCCGGATTCTTTTAGAGGAAGAGCCACCTTTCATTCTCTGAAAGGCTTGGGGTTAAATGGAGGAGTGGGAATTAAAGCTAGAGCACTGAATACTGAAATTCTTAAACAGAAATGAAAATTCATCTCTACCAAGAGAAATCCTAGTCAAAGGTTTCAGAAATATACCACACTCAAAGAGGAGCCTCAAGGCCTAGGTGAAAGGACAATGATCAACAGGGATCAGAAGCTTGAAGTCACTTACATAGTCCAGAGCATATCTTCCTGAAGGTCAATGGCAGGCCATGGGTCAGAACTAGATAGGCAAGCTCAAGATAGGATGTTCTGGAAGAAAAAAGGTCAGGGCTGTCAACTTTTTTCCAAACTGTGCACTGGGAGATTTAGGGATGCCAGGGCTGGTCTGTGAGCTGTTGGAGTTGCTTGCTGCTGCTCTCAATGCCCCTCTGCTGCTGGAGGCCACACAGACAGCTGCCAGGAGCAAGTCAGGCTAATGCTTAATGTATTAATAATACATCACAACAGCCTCACATAGTAGCAGAGTCACCAACCGCATATATTTCAGTCCAGGTTCTTAGAGCCAAATTAAAGATAATGATGTTGACTTGCCTTCCACTTGACTTTCTGTGACCTGTCCCCTGTAGCATCTCTGCTAGTAAGAATCTAATTTCAGCAGGGTGAATTCATGCCCTTCTTGTGCCCTATTAGGGTAGGAATTGTGGGAATAGGGCATATATGTATTTGTGGGTTTCTGAGAGGAAACCTGTCAGATTTTCAGACTTTATGGCTTCAGACATGCATGCACAAAAGTATTAGCATCCAATGCTGGACCACCAAAAACACCTGAATAAACTGGACTCAAGAAGAAAGAACTAAGTAGTTGGATAAGTGAAAGAGAACCAGGGCATAGAAGATTTCCAAAACCAAAAGGGTAGGACATGGCCAGACTAACAGAAACACTGCTGAAAAATACATTCCTTTGGAGCTTTTCTGTGTCGACTGCTGGAGCAGGAACCAATGGCAGCTCAGCCAGCTGCCCCTGTGTTGTGCTAAATACCTGGAGACAGGGCCTCTGGCAGACAATAATCAACCTGAGGCTCCAAGCCCCAGATTTGTAGAGATGTGAAATCACTGACACCAATCTGTAGAGGACGAGGAGACATCGAAATTTGAAAGGGTGCTCAGGAGGTAACGCTCCTGTGGCCTTCAGTAGTTCCCTTCTCACAAGTAACAACTTTTACTGAAAATTCTTCCCAGAGCCTAATGTTAACTTTCCAATCTCTATATAAGCCCATTCTATATTATTTCATCACAAAATAGCCCAAGAGCACTGGCAGAGACTTTCCGTGACCAAACTTCAGTTAGGTTCCTCTGAACCTTCTTCCTGACTAGATCTCAGTCTTGGCTTTTGTGCCTTTCTTGGTGAGCTCAGTTTTACCAAGTATCCTGCGAATTCATCTCAACCCTTGAAAACTGAGGAAGTTCCCCATCTTCATCCTGACATCTGAGTCCTTGGCTTTCCTTTAGCAAGTATCCAATTGGGCCCATTTAACAGGAATCCCCCTATCCTTGATGTCTCCTCTTAGTAATTTTCCTTCCAGAAATCCCTTCATTCGGATCCTTGGCTGTGAATTCCAAATGCTCATGTTGTATTCAGAGTTGAGCCCAATCCCTCTCCCCTATTGTAATATAGCTGACCCACATTACAATAGTTTTAAATAAAGTCTTCATTACCATTGTAACAAGTATGCAGTAAATAATTTTTCTTTTACAGTAGTGCCTATTAACTATCTTTTTTCCCAAAAGTGCTTCTTCTTCAGAAAAGAGAGTAGATGGATCTGTAGCTTCCTCATCTTCAATTCCGATAGTCTAATGACCACTGCATGTCACACAGATCTTCTTTCTTACCCTCCTGGCAAAGTCTGTGTTTTCTGTCTGAGGATCTCATGATCTTGCTGATTAATGCAAATAGTACTACATATTCTGAATGTTTTATTTGGAAGTTAAGTGGAAAAACCAGTTGTACATTATGTATATAAAATTAGTTTCATTGGAATGCCTTGGAATGAAATGATCAAACCTTTAATTAAGTCGGTACAGAAGTTTATTGCAAGGGACTTCTAGGATGATGCCTCTGTTCTGACAACAGAGTGGAACTGCTGCCATTCAAGAGATTGAAAGCCTAAGTTTTATAGTCTGGAGGAGTTCCTTCTGCCTGTCTGTTACCTGGCAACTGACAAACTGCTAGATTGCAGACAGAAGTCAAAAGGACTGCCTAGAGATGGCTCCTTTGATGCATTCATCAATTGTAAATGAGAATATTATGCAGATAAATTGAATATGAATGGCAGTGGGCTTTGTCAGCCTAATAAAAGAATTAAAAATTTCAGAAAAGTAAATGAATAAATAAAATGAAAAAGACTCAATAAAGTAAAAGTTTTGCCCTTAAGAGACAAGAAATACTTGAAATCTGAAAATCCATTTTCTTTTCTAGAGTAAAATTATTTCACTTTTAGCAAGGAGGGAAATAATCATTGTCACAACCCTAATCCACTTTCCCAAACGCTGCCAGCCCTTCCCAGAGTACTGCGCAGAGATGAAGCACCCAGCCATGGTGAAGGGGCAAGGAGTCCATGTCTACACCTAAACTTTAGCTCTGGTTCCAGCTCTCTTGAAAGATATTTTGCAATTTTCCTAAAACTGCTGTAGGGATTTTTTTCAAAATACCTCCAAGAATATTTCAACATACATGTTGCTTCTGTAGGGGATGAAAACCTTTTCTCTGCCCTCGTAAATTCAGTACTGAAGGGTCTAAGGAGTAAACTGACACCAGACAGATGAATTTATTAATTTTTTATTTTGTGCATGGGGACATCACAGAAGGAAGTGAATACCCAACTGAGCATTGATTTTTTTGTTAAGTATTTTTCATTAATTATGCTATTACAATTGTCCCAAGTTTTCCCCTTTTATCCCCTCTCTGCCCTGCCCCACACAACCCTCCAGCATTCCACCCGCCTTAGTTCATGACCATAGGTCGTGCATATAAGCTCTTTGAGTCCTCTGTTTCCTATCTCTCCCTGTCTATTTTACGCCTACTAATTATGCTGCTTCTTCTCTATTCATTTTCCCCCCATTCCTTCTTTCCCCCTCCCCACTGAAATCCCTGCATGTGACGTTCATTTCTGTGATTCTGTTCCTGCTCTGGTTGTTTGCTTAGTTTTTGTTTTCATTGTTTTTCTCTTCTTTTAGGTTCATTTGTTGATAGTTGTGAGTTTGTTGCTATTTTACTGTTCATAATTTTTATCTTCTTTTTCTTACATAAGTCCCTTTTAAAGTTTCATATAATAAGGGCTTGGTAATGATGAACTCCTTTAACTTGACTTTATCTGGGAAGTACTTTATCTGCCCTTCCATTCTAAATGATAGCTTTGCTGGATAGAGTATTCTTGGATATAGGTTCTTGCCTTTCGTGACTTTAAATATTTCTTTCCAGTTCCTTCTTGCCTGTAAGATTTCTTTTGAGAAATCAGCTGATAGTCTTATGGGAACTCCTTTATAGGTAACTATCTCCTTTTCTCTTGCTTCTTTTAGGATTCTCTCTTTATATTTAATCTTGGATAACTTAATGATGATGTGTCTTGGTGTGTTTCTCTTTGCGTCCAACTTCTTTGGGACTCTCTGAGCTTCCCGGATTTCCTGGAAGTCTATTTCCTTTGCCAGATTGGTGAAGTTCTCCTTTATTATTTGTTCAAATAAGTTTTCAATTTCTTGGTCTTCCTCTTTTCCTTCTGGCATCCCTATATTCAGAAATTGGAATGTTTCAGGCTGTCCCAGAAGTTTGTAGGTGATTCTTAACTTTTTTGAATTCTTGTTTCTTTGTTTTTCTTCCATTGGATGTTTATTGTTTCCTTTTGTGTCAAATCATTGCTTTGACTCCTTGTTTCCTTTCTGTCACTGTTGGCTCCTAAATATTTTGCTTTATTTCACGTTGGGTGTCCTTCATTTGTTTGTTTGTTTTTTTTCATTTTTTAACCAAACTCAATCAGTTCTGTGAGCATTTTGATTACCAGGGCTTTAAATTCTCCATCGGATAGGTTGGCGATCTCCTCATCGCTTGGTTCTGAGGTTTCACTCTGTTCTTTCATTTGGGCCATATTTCTCTGTGTTGGCACAGCTGGTAAATTGTAAGGGGGTGGGGCCTTAGGTACACACCTGGGCAGGCCTACTCTCTTTGCTGCCCTGTGGCTCTGCCTGTTGGGGAGGGGCCAGAAAAGGAACAGTGCAGCTCACCTGCCTGCTCTTCTCTAGTGCACTTTCCAAGAAACTCTCCTGTGAGACTGGGAGTTTCTCCAACTGCCTCAGTCACTGTAATCCACAGCCATCTCTGAGTTTCAGTTTTCCTGTTAAGTCAGCCCCTCCGAGCTCAGCAGCCAGCCTCACGCCCCTGGTTCTCTGCCCTGTGGAGGTTTTTCTGAGTTGCCCCAAGCCGTCCACCACCTTACTGGTCTGGTTGTTCTGGTGATTTTTTCTTTAATTCCTTGGTTGTCAGCGTTCCATGCAATTTAATTTTTTGGCACTTTTGGTTGCTTATTGATTTTAGATTGGTTGTTATCCTTCTTTTGGTTGTATGCAGAAGCAAAAGGTTTCCACTTATGCCTCCATCATGGCCAGAACTCAAGCATTGATATTTGAGTTTATATACTGATGGGGTTCAGGATATGTCACCCCAAAATATGGCACCTTGGCATATTGAATATTTCAAGCTGGAGGTATTTGAGAATAGGCTTTCTGCACTTCCCTTGAAGCAGGTCATAAAATCCTCATGTGAGAGGTGCCATAAATGGAAAGGAACAACCTCACCTCCAAGACCTCTGAGAGAAATCTGTAAAAACAGGCCTTGCTGTTTCCCCCAATTAACTACACTTAACTCATGTCATTTTTTGTCCTGCTACATTTTCTCATACTTCCCACTCCTCATGAAATCTAGAAATGCTCAGGTTTAACCACTTCTTTGGGTCTCTATTTCTTTATGAAATGTCTCATGCCACCTAAACTTATATTAATTAAATGTACATGCTTTCTCTTGTTAATCTGTCTTTTCTTTTGTTAATGGTGAATAGCTCCAGATGCTAGACCTTGGTCCTAGAGTTTTGGCTAAGAAAAAATTCAGACTCAAGATTCAAATACAAGCAAAAGCTTTATTTAGAAAGTCACAAAGGTAGAAGAAGTGAGTTATTGAAGAAGCGAGCCAGCTGGACTTTGTAGACTCAGGGAACTAGTTAAAGAGACCAAAAAGGGGAGGGGGGTCCTTGGAGCTTAGGAGAAAGAAAGGCAAAGAAAACATACCAGGGTGAAGGAGAGGAGGAAAGGTATGGCAGTGCTTGAAAGAGACAGAGAGGGTGAATGTTGAGTGCTTTGTTTTGAGAATTTTTACCTGGAGGTCTCAGGAGAAGATCTCAATAGAATATTCATCAGCTTTCCAGGTATATACTTTCAGTGTCATGGTCTCTACTGATTTGTCAGCATCAGGAGTGGGAGTCATTAGTCATCTCAGCTCGTCAGCAATGGTGTCATCCTGCCTGGCCTTGCTGCTCTTTTGGGCCTGGAGCTGAAATGCAATTGAAGCCTAGATGTTACATCTAGTTTAACCAAAACTCTGCCTATGTGGTCAACAGATCCCAGGCTATGTTTCTAAGATTATTTGATGTGGGTCAGAACCTCATTGTTCTGAGGACTTAATGCTAAAGGGAGTGTGTGCTAGAGCTTGTATGGGAGTCATATTAGGCTATTCTCTGACCCTCCTTATTCATCCCCCAGGGGAGTCTACCATGTGACCAGCAACATGCCACAGGAAAGGTCAGGGGAGGGTCCTAACAACATGGCCAGTTATATCAAAGGTCAGGGAGTCTAAACTACATGATCAATAATATGAAAGGTTAGAGCATCACAACTGCATAACCAGTGTTATGCTGGAAAAGGAAAGGTCACTCCACGGAGTGAGGTTCTACCTTAATTTTTCCTGTTGCTATGTACCCAGGGCTTTCTGCCCTGGTGACCTTTTGTACCTGTCCTATTGTTCCTACTCTGCTAATGCCTATCTAGCTATCTACTATATTCCCCCCTCAAGGATTCTTGGCTCTGAATTCTTTAAGGGAAAGGGGCACAGAGTCTCTGCTCTAGCTGCTTCCTGCTGACGAGAGACAGCATTTTTCTTCAGAACCAAGTGATACTTGCTTTCTGTCAGAGGGACAATGAGACCTGGGCACAGAAGGAGGTAGCAATGGTATCTAGAGTCAATAGAGCTGTATTCCTAATGTAGGAGTAGTGCTGTAACATGATGAAGACAAGTTGTGTTATAAATCTTAGTATTATTGGGGCAAAAGCTAGAATGACAAGAATTATGATGAATGGTCCAATGAAAGGGAATATCCAGGTAAGGATACCAGAAGATCCCCAGGCTGGTTGGCCTAGATTTCAAAAGTTGTTTGCTTTGACAAATAAGTAATATCTCTGGTAATATCAGCAGGTGCTCAGGTAAATTCTACATGGTTTATATAGCATCAGTCACTAAAACTAGAAAACTTTAGAATCCAGTTCAATTTATAGGTGAAAAAAATAAAACTTTGAAGATAATCACCTGAGCTAGAGTCTAATCTCCACAAACATGTATAATAGATTCTATTGAAACACAATTTCTCCCCCCAAATCACCCTCATTTTTTATCAAAAAGCCAAACTAATACTAATTTATTTACTGCACTAAGTCCAGTTTCAATTTGGCCTGGTTATTTGCATAAATAAAATAGAAATAGTAATTGATCATATAGGCTCTTTTAAATCTATGCTGAAATGTCATAAAGAATCTCCAGATTAAACTTTAATTAGCCTCTCAGGGCATAGGAGCCAAGCCACAT
Organism: Artibeus jamaicensis; assembly: GCF_021234435.1. Classification (NCBI taxonomy): domain Eukaryota; kingdom Metazoa; phylum Chordata; class Mammalia; order Chiroptera; family Phyllostomidae; genus Artibeus; species Artibeus jamaicensis. The sequence continues at coordinate 123,844 of NW_026521249.1, read as the reverse complement.
AGTTACCATCAGGCTTTGCCTGCAATACCTATAGGTTTGGGTAAATTCCTCATGTTTTCAAGGTCTTCCAAAATATCTTGAAGTTCTTTCCTTGCCATCTCCTGAGAAGGCAACCTTCATTCCTTACCTGGTAAGGCTGCTAGGAACTAGGCTGTTTCTCCGAGGAACTTTTATTGGCTTCTGTAGTCAATCTTAGTTTCTTAAATCCTTTGATAACATCCAGTATATAGGTATGTCTTTATCAACCATGACATTCCAGTCAAAGTTCTGGTTAATAAAACCAGTTTCCAACTGTGTCTTAATGTAAAGGGGACAGGTTCTTACTATATTCACCCAAACAAACATATTGCCATGAAAATAATAACACTCACTGATTAAGGGTTTCCAAATTCTGAAGAAATTTGGTAGGAAAAAAATACAAATGTTTTCTTGTTGCTTATAAAGGTATAATTTACCAAGTCGCTTTAAGAAAAAATAAGTTTCTTTATATTTGGAAAGCAAAAGGAAAATCCTTGTCCTTTTAACTGAGTGAAAATAGAACCAAACTCTAAATACTCATTAACTTACTTTTGATATTTAAATTTATTCACTTTCTTCTCAAGATTTCTTTTCACAACCTCCTACAACTTTCCTAATCTCTTTTAGTTTGCCTTTTCTTACCCATTCAGAAATTATCAACTTTAGAACAACTCACTTTCTTCCTTTTCCTTCAAAAATACTTCCATATTTTATACCTTCTATTACCAAAACCATACAGTTTCTTTCCAACGTCATTAGAATTCTTAACTCCTAAAAAATCTTAATTTTTAAGGACAACTAAAAACTAAGCAATTAGCATTACACAAAGATCGAAAGCCATAAAAAAAGCCATATGGTACCTGAGACAGGCACCATAAAACAAAACTAATTTAGAGTGGAACAGCTGAAATAAGTTCAATTGATCTATTCAGGTAGCTAAGGTTTTTCCTTTTGATAAGAATTATGTTCCAAAAACTTGCATTTTAAAAGATTGCCTGGATAAGAGTTCTTGAAGAAGACCAGTCAATATCTGAAAGGTACAGGGAAAGTAATGCAAGATCCTTCTAGAAGGTCTTTGGTTTCATAAAGCCAATTACTTATGAGCTTTTTGAGATGAATAAGGGAGGTTTGGGAAGGTAAAAAAAATGTATTTTGTACTCTTCAAATTGCTTCTGGAGCCACCCCTCTGGCCCTGTAAAGATTTTGATACAGGGTGCAGCCAGGGGGGCCCCCAAAAAAAGATTTAGAAAGGTGTCCAGAATTCAAAGTGTATAGGAATATTGGAGAGACATATTAAGATGTCCTCACCCCCCCGCCCCCCAGGGGGAAGGGATGAATGGAGCCAGGCCATTGAGAGCTATTTTGCATAGCAACAGTTTTGGAGCTAACCTCTGGAGGAATGGTTATTTAACATATCTATAACCTTTAACTGGTTTCATAGATATGTTAAATAGCAGTGGCCAAGGTTGGGGCCAGGAAGAAGTGAGAAGGAACTAGCAGGGCCAGAGAGATGGAACTAGCGGGGACTGAGGATGGAACTAGGGGACTCAAGATGGGAACTAGGGGCTGCTCTCCTGAGTGAGAAAGGCTTGGACTCAGGAGGATGTAACTAAAGTCTGCACTCCTGAGTGAGAAAGACTGGGACTCAGGAGGATGTAACTAGGGGCTGCGCTCCTGAGTGAGAAGGCCTGTGTGAGAGCTTGGAAAAGACTGGCTCCGAGACATGAAGGGTCCCCGCTTGGCCAGATGGAGGGAGAGCCACGCGGTTTCAGCAGAGTGAGGACCCCCTCTTGGTGAGGTGAAAGAGGGAGCCACGTGGTTTTGGCGGAGTGCGGACCCCCTCTTTCCCAGGTGAAAGGGAAAAACCACGCAGCTTTGCCAGAATGGAGATCCCTGCAGCCAGGTGAAGAAGACAGCCACATGCTTTTGGTGGAGTGCGGACTCCTGCAGCTTTGGTAGAAGAGGCCCACGCGGCTTTGGGGTGCCCCCTTTGGCCGCGGGGCCTGAAAAGCAACAGAGACTTTGACTGGAACTGGGTACAAAGGACTCTTGCCAGTGGACTATGAGAGGGTACCACAGTACTTTGGATTAACTCGAGATCCTGCACGGTGACACAGCTGACGGTGCCAGCGGCCTGCAACACAGACGTGTGCTCTTTTCCTGATTTACGGTACCCGGAGTTGGGACAGAGGGAGAAGGGAGCGCTGTGTGGGTGTAGGTGTACAACCTAAAGGACTTTGATATTTTAGTGGTGGCATTAGGCCTGAATAGCATTAAATAAACATTTTGTTTCCTTTTCACAAATCTCTGGCATTAAGAGATGTGTTTCCAATTGGCGGCGGACAGAAGGGCCCAGTAGATTTTAGTATTTTGGTTTTTGGGAGGGGCCCCTGTTGTACAGCAGTTTTGGGCATCCCTAGGTGGGCCAAATATTGTATTGCCCCTCCCTCGGACCACCTCCTCTTGTTCGGTAACAATTTCATTTGTAAAAGAGCAGTTGTTTTTAACATCTTAAGAACTGGTTGCTACCCAAAGGTTGGCAAAGGACTGTTACATTTGTTCTCTCATTTTTGAATATTTTTTCCATCTGGGTATATTTTTCCTAGTTTACAAGTAGTACATAGCTTAGGGTCATCTCTGAGAGCTATGAAGTCTTGGAATATGAACCTCTGTCCATTTTCTGTGGGAATGGCAAAACAGGTCTAGGTGAAAGACAGTATTAAATTTAATGGTGCCATTGACTGGCCAAACCTCTCTGTCACCCACTTATACTGGGGCCAAACTGTGTTGCAAGAAAAGATTAGTCTTTTTCTAGGGGAAATCAGAGTCAAATTTCTCCCAGCTGGCAAGTATGCACCCCAAAAGTGGTCTCTTGAGGCACTATGGACTGATTCCCACCCACAGAGAGACAGATATGTAGTAAGCCAAGAGTTAGAGGTGTTTCTGAAAGTCTCTGGGCTGTTTTGAGCCATCCTGAGGTACTGTAGGGGAGGTAGCCTATTGTATGGAAGTAACTTGGGGGTGGAGTTATGTTCTGAGGGTAGCCTTACCTACTGTCACAGTGGTAATTAGGCATGGTAAAGATGAATTTACTTTACTCAGGCTGGGGGCTTTAAGTCCACAAGAGTGCCCTGCTGCCTGGGTGTCACCTGGGTGTAGAGTAATTGCTCCATCTTTTGGGGTTAGCCCTACAAATGGTCACAGTGGTGGCTGGGCACTGTGAGCTGAACCTACTCTTCTCAGGCTAGTGGCCTTAATTGCACAGAGACAATAAGTATGGCCCATTTCCTCAAGTGAGTCATCTCTGCTTGATGGCCTCCAGTCTTAGCTAGCCTTACTGGTGGTCCCCCACAGTGTCTATCCAAACAAGGGGTGCCTAGTACCTACACTGACTCAGGTGTAAAACTCATCCTATAACTCTAGTCTTTAGTAGTTGGGCTAGTGACTTGTTCCTTGCCTTTCATGTTCCCAGCAGCCATGATCCTTTTAGAGGTCTAGTAGGAAGATGGCAGCCACCCCTAGAATGGAAGGGAGGATCCCTGTTAAGCCATCATTGAAGCTTTCATGGAAGTTAATGATGAGTAAATATTCATTCAATCTCAAGATAGTTTCCTCTTGTGGAGGTTCTTTCAAAATCATTATTTTTTCAATTGGTTCAAAACCATGAGAACTAAGTATCTCATTCACTTAGTTCTAAATACATTTCACCCTTCTGGAAAAAGGATATATGGGTACCATTGACTTCAAGAAAATCTCCCCCTATCAGGTGATATTGTCCTATAACATTCCTGAGTTGAAAGGGAACAGGTTCTGATTTTGAAACAGATATCAGTTGATTAGATATCCCTACAATTTGTACAGAAGCTTTACTCCAAAGGAGAAGACAACTTAGTTGTATATGGTCAAGAAGAGATAAAGTAACCCCAGCATCTACAGGGGCCTTAGTAATTTCCCTTTTTATGGTAATTTAAATAGTTTAGTCTCCTAAACTATTAGTAAGAAGACGGGGAAATACCCTTTCACAGTCCTCAGAGCAACCCTATGCTTGCTTCTGTTTCTCTATGTCCCATTCGAGTTTTCTATAACCCTTCTTAAGGTAACCTGACTTTCTACAACAAAAGCAGACTCCTTTACAGGAGTTTCCCAGCAGACCCTATTTAGTAATTCTGTTGTTTTCCTCCCAGAAACTAGTAGGTATATTTATTGGAATAGCTCAAAATAGCCAAGATCACATGTTCTAATAGTTAAAGTAAATTCCTTTGTGAACCCATCAGGGTTCTGGAGGAAGTCATGGAAATCTTCAGGTAGATTCCTTCATTCTGTTCTAGTTCGATGAACATATACAATCCCTGGTTTCCCTCTGCCTGAGACCAGCTTTTCTTCAAAGGAAACTACCAGAATGTTTCTCTACTCTATTCTGGTCTGGTCTTCTATTCTGAGTATCCCCTAGGTCAGTAGAGAGCTTCAGGGGAGGAGGTGAGAGGGAAAAATGAGGGAGGAAAGGAGACTAAGTCTGGACAACAAACTAAAGCGTGCAGCTGTGCTGTTGGAGAAAAGGGTAAAGTGGGGTGTTGACATTGAGCAATTGCAGAAGCCTTCCTCAGTTCAGAGACAGGCTCTGAAAGTTCTTAATAGGGGTAGGATCTGGACATTTTTGGCCTTGGAAGCATGGTTTCCCATCTTAATTTCAGTTTTATTTGGGGGTCTGCAGAGTCTAAACAAATTTCTAGGGCTATTGTATACTGGGTTGAAGTGTGCTACGTATGGATTGAGTTACAACAGGTGGTGACCTCCTGAGTCATCTCAACCATCTTATGTGTTTGTTTCTCTCCATGGCTGTCTAGTATAACCATGAGGACTTCTTTGGAACTCTGCCACACCATGCCACTTATAAGACAACCCAAGTCACAGTGCAACAGAGAGGTCAGGCCAGATCACTGGGAGAAAGCAGGGGTCAGGGAGAAAAAACCCAGGTGAAACTGAAGATTTGAAGCAGCTTGCCCTCACTGTGAAAGGAGGGGCCTCCATAGGAGGAATACTGCCCAAGGCAATGAGGTAGCTCATGACTTGGCAGAAGGGAGCTTGTACAGAGTAGGCTTGACTGGAAATTTTACCCACTTGCTAAAAACATGGCTGCTGGAAGAGAGGCAAAGGCAAATATGGACAACACTGACCCTCATTGGTTAGAAAGTCAGATGCTCCTACTGGCTTCTGGAGCACATAGAATTCTGGAAGAGGACTTAAAAAAAAAAAGATTTTATTTATTTATTTTTAGAGAGAGGGGAAGGGAAGGAGAAAGAGAGGGAGAGAAACATCAATATATGGTTGCCTCTCACACAACTCCTACTGGGGACCTGGCCTGCAACCCAGGCATGTGTCCTGACTGGGAAATGAACCTGTGACCCTTTCGTTCACAAGCTGGAAGTCAATCCACTGAGCCACACCAGCCAGGTGGGAGAGGACTTTTAAATTGAAGGTGGACAGAAGCTCACTCTCTTGGTCTCTTGGCCTTTTGCCATTTGGTCTTCTGTTTTCTTGGGTCCTCTTGCTTTGCTCTGCACAGACAGGAGGAGCAGATGCCAGGACCACTCAAGGCTTAGGGCCTGCACAGCTGGAAGCCAGCTCTGGAAGGCAGGGTTCCTCACTAGGATATGCGGCTCCCATTTTGGAGCTGCTGCAACCCACTGCTGCACAGCTCATGGGTCCTGAACCACTTCCACTCTGTTGCTCAGTAGCAGCACAGGGAGGTATGAGCTGGGAAATTCCCTGTGAATGCGGACTCACTGAGGGTCTGAAACTCACTGTCCCGAGGGCTTAAGGCTTAAGGGAGTGGTCCTGAAAAAAATTGTATGGGAGTTACCTGAGGCTATTTTCCAGCCTCCTTTGTTCCTCCTAGAAGGAAGTCTACTACTTGACTAAGGACATGCTAAGAAAAGAAATGTCAAGGGTGGGTTCTAACTGCATGACCAGCAATATGAAAGGTCAGGGTGTCTAAACTGCATGACCACCAATATGCTAGGGGAAGGAAAGGTCTCCATGGAGAATGAGGTTTTACCCACTGCTAAGCACCCAGGGCTTTCTGCCTTGGTGACTTTCAGTACCTGGCCTATCATTCCTACTCTGCTCATGCCTGTCTAATGGCCTTCTGCAGTTTCTTGGGCTCCAACAGAGAATTTAGAAGGGTAGAGGGAAATTATTTTCTTCCCCACAATGCCATCTTAAAAAGGAATGGGGATGGGCAGAGAAGCACTTTAGGTAGAACAAATGACTCCTTAGAGAGAGTGGAGAGATAAGACACTTATCTAAATACAAATACCATTTTAAAAAGATAAATGGGTTCTTAGGAGAGTAGGTGGAAGGTATGACAGCCTGTCTGGGTGTGGTGGCTCCTTCTCTTTGAGAAGAGAAGATTAGAATTGCTCCCTGGGAGGGGATTTATGACAGTTAAGGTCTTTTGAGAGGCTCTGCTTTCAGGCAGATAAGGGATTTCTTGAACTCAAATACCTTCCACTCAAGGTAATTATTTTGCCAAAGTGGTGTATTTGGGCATGACATATTCTGATCCCCTTCACTTTAAAAAGACTTTTTCTTACTTTTGCCAAGTTAATATTTACTCCATTTTGTATATTACTTCCAATTTTTTAATCAATAGTGAAAAGCATCCTAGCTGATAGAGTATTCAGTATGTGCTTGCTACTTTTTTATCAGCTCCTCTTCTGTCCTCCTTCCCACAGGTCTTCTCTTTCTTGGCTGTTTACCTGAACTTTGGACAGCTACCTTCCAAATATGCTTTCTTTCTCATCTCCTCAGCAGGCCTGCCCTTTGACCTGCATTCTATCAAATACAGGGTGGTAGCTATTGTTTTTTTCTCCCTTTCTGGAAACATTATCCCCACTTCCTTGCTAGAAAGCCCCTTCCACATGAGGTCTCTGACACCATTTTGGGCACAGAATTCAGGCCTACTCAGTCAACACCCTTCCTAGGACTTTGACTGAAACTGTCAGAAGAGGCCTTCATCTCCTAGGGTATCTAGGCATGTGTATCACATGAGCCAGGAGCTGCTAGTGACCCCTGGCCCACCTAAGATTGGCCAGTCCCAGCAGCCAAATGGCAGATCTTGCAGACCCTGTCACTCCAGAATGACTCACAACAATCCCTACTGATGGCTTCCGAAAGCTCTGCCCATCCCAGAGCCTGGCCCAGTAAGAGCCATTCTAGAAGCCCTTGCCCCTTGGAAAGCAGAAGTTGGAAATAGTCCTCTACTCTGCATTTAAGTAAGTGTGCCTGGGGAGAGGGGGAACTAAACTGTGGCCTTTTCATCTCTATCTAGTGTGAATAGGCACTTCTCCCAAATGGCCCTTCTTCCCAGTTCCCTCAGACCAGGTGTCCCCCATCAGTCCCCTTTAGAGACAGAAGTGTAGCACCAGACCTCAGGTACTTGGCAGGGAGTTCTGATGCTTTTGTCTGGCTTCTGTCTGTCATTTTTCCCTACAAATGAACTTTAAATCTAGTATGAATTCTCAAATAGATTGTAGAGAATGACAACAAAGGCAGACAAAAGCTTGGGATGCTCCACTCTCTCCAGCTCACCCCACTTCTCACCCTTGTTCAACTGATCTGGCTGAAATGAGTCCTAAGATTGCCACACTCAGCGTAGCTCCCAGGCCTCCCGACAGAAGGCTTCTCACGTGCCTCAAGTAGAGGACAACTCCAAACCTTGTACTAGTAAGTGGAATGAGGATGAATTTTTACTTGAAGGAATGAATTTAACATAAAAGTTCCCAAAGGAATTACCAGTCTCAAGTCAAGAATAACTGAGGTCAGGAAGAAATTCACACTGACTATGGTTCTTTCATTAAATTCATTAAATCAGATAGCCATTTGCCAACCCTGCTGATTCTGTCCTCAGAGAAATAAAGGCAGGATGGAAACAGGAAAAGAAAAAAAGAAATCCTAAACTTGAGATAAAATGAGATTATCACATTTATAAATGTGATTATCATTCACAAAGAGTCCCCTCTGGGTGTCCCTGGAATCAGTCTAGGTCCTCTGAGGTTTGTTGAAGAAAATGTTTGTAAAGGATAAAAGAGAGAGAAAGCAGTCATAGCTGCTACTTTCAGACCACAAAGTAGGTCTGACAGCTATGAACAGCAAGAGGGAAGGAAGGATGGAGTGCAGGGAGCGTCACACTGTAGTGCAGTTCTGAGAAAGCTTCAGCCACAGGCCAAGAGCATAAATTGCCCTGAGAAGAGCCCTGCACCAGCAGGAGCAGCCCAGCTCTGGGGCTGTATCATGCTTGATATTGGCTGGGAGGAGCTGGGGGTGAGAGCATGGCTTCATCATGAATCCAGAAATGCAGCAGCTTATGACTGTGCACCCTCCCCACAGCAGGTGGTTTTAAAGGGAGGGCAGAATGGCATACCTCTATAGCCATCAGATCCCCCGGCCCCATCACAACACCTCTGCCTTCCCTATATCCCAGCAGCACCAACTTCTGCTCTGTCCCTCCTCCTTACCAATCAGAACCTGTCTGCTCCATAGTTATCTTACTCTATTAACTATCAGCAAGGAGATGCAGGGTTAAATAAAGATAAAGTCGTTCTGGTTTTATCATGCACCCACCTACTGAATAGGAATACAGGGATAAATTTGATCTATGGTTCAAGAAACTCAAACGTAGACAGACTAGGGGTTCTCAGTTTTGGCTGCACATCAGAATGAGCAGGGGAGCTTTAAAAGAGGGGCCCAAGAACTGTGGCCCATAGGCCAAATCAGTCCCAACAAACTGTTTTTATATGTCCCACGAACCAAGGATGGTTTTTATATTTTTAAATGCATTAAAATGTTTTAGAAATGATTTTATAACTGAAAAGTATATGAAATTCAAATTTCAGTGTCCGTAAATAAAGTGTTATTGGAACACACTATGCTCATTCATTTTTTGTCATCTATAGCTGATTTCACACCATAATGCCAGAGTTGAGTGGCTGCAATGGAAACTATATGGCCCACAAGCCATGAATATTTACTCTCTTTTCCTTCACAGGAGAAGTTTGCTGACCTCTGAGCTAAGGCAATAAAAATGTCCATCGGATTTTGCTACTATAAGTTTGCTTATGGGGACTCTGTTTAGAGCGGGTTTTAAGACACCTCAGAACAGGTACAGCAGCCAGAGTGCATCACGATCATGGGCCTCCAGGTTCCTGATACCCCTGACTACGTGAAAAATACTGAATCCAATTGATCAAGACCAAAGAAAGAAAGTGACAGACTCATATTGACTATCCTCTTTGTTGCCTGTACTTTAAGAATAAGTCTAGTCTTTTAACAAATTTAGAGTAAAAAAAAATACTCTAAAAAAAATTCACGTCTGGAAGTGAATGTTTATACTACTTCTCTAGATAACACATGCTTCCTTGTGCCTAAGTCCAGCCCTTCAAACAGCCTCTAGCACTAACTTCGCTCACTCTGCTGATTCTTTCTGACATCTTTCTCCATCTTTGCTCCTCAGCTGTTATCTGAAACATGTATTCTGAAAAGAATCTTTGACAATATGTAAAGTTGACATAGCTTTAAAATCACAACCACAATTTATCACCAATAAATAAATAAATGGGAAAGTTTTGTTTTGGTTTACATCAGACATGGATCCAGCCCGCAAGAATATTGTCTAGTTGGGTCAATGGGAAATGCACACAAATAATGAATGTACGTGTCATAAGGGCACCAAATGAAAAACAGGAGCACACACACACACACACACACACACACACACAGAGGAGTGAACAGTGCTGATGGGAGAAGTCTCTTCATTCTGCCTCCTTTGCTTTTTTCTGAGTTCTAAAAGAAGACTTTTAGGTAGAGCTGTTGTTGTCACCAAGCCTAACAGCTCTCAACAATCGCTTTTGTAGCATAACTGCCCACTTTGGTTTCCTTCATTTTCCTTTTAGAGCAAATGTTTTGCACTTCTCTTTACTGCAATCTGCATTTTTCTCTTCATGGCAGTGTGTAGCCTCTTGATAGAGAAGTACTTTGTGTTTTTGTTTCAATGATGATCTTTAAAAAAAATTCCTTTCCCATTTATAATAAGAAAATTTCTCTTTAATAGCAATAATCAGAAAGTGAAAGATTTCTGCAGAGCAAGAGGCTCATTTTTAAGACAGTTTCTCAAACCAGAGTGTGACCATAAATTTTTTTAAACTGTGGTAAAATATGCCCAACATCAAGTTCTACACATCGTTGCTCATGATGTTTTCTGCAGTCAAGGATGCCCAGCCTGCCTGGCCAGCAGCTTAGCTGGTTAGAGTGTGGTTCTGATAAGCCAGAATTCTGCTTTTGATCCCTCCCTGCTCAGGGTACAAACAAGAAGCAACCAATGAATGCATAAAATAAGTGGAACAACTAATTGATTCTTCTCTCTCTCTTCCTTTCCCTCTCCCTCTGAGATCAATTTTTTTTAAAAAGGCCTAGTGTATGAAAAGGGGGCTGCTTGGTTCTCTTACTAGAACTAATAGTACGACCAGAAAATGGGCAGCAGTGCAGAAGAAACTTAAAGGAATAAAGGAAAACATTTTTGGAGGTCTTTATCTGTGCCAGACAGCACCCTAGCACTTTTTAGTACCATTAGATTTGTTCCTCTCAGAACTCTAGGAGGTGACACGTTATGTTCATTTTATGAAGGGAAAATGAAGGCACAGATTGCTGAAAGAAGCCAGACTGCTAACAAGTGTCTAGGAAGCACCCAACAGCACCCAGATGTTTACCCTAACTACACCACCTCCAAGAAGAAAACTGTTTGTGTCATTCAGAAAAAAAGAGAACCTTGCTCCTTGCTATGGAAGACAGGGGAAACTTTATTGGTTGTGGGTGATGAAAAGATTTACAGGCTGGTTATAGATGGTTAGGGATTAGGAGGAAAAAATTTTTAAAATAAGGAGGTAAACAGAAAAAAGGCCAAGCATTATCTTTCCTTTTTCTCTCTGTTTTTCTAAAGTAAATGGGACCCCTCTCCCCAGTGCCTATGACGATTCTGTGCTCACTGTGGGCACTCAGGTGAGAGGTGGCAGTGCCAATATGGACAGAGCATCATTGACGGTTGCATAGACATCTCATCTGATAATAGCTTGGGAGCCTTCTCCTGGCCTTTGTAGTTACACATCTGGTACATTTTTCTTTTTTGGTTTTACTATTTGAGCTTTGTATATTCTTATTTGCTACTAAAAGAGCACTGGAGAACACAGCCTAAAGCAACCAGTTATGACAGGAAAATTCCAATCCAGAGACTTTGGCTAAGACTGAATCCTCCTTCCCCTTCTGCTGGCCCCCCATCTACCCTGGAACCAATACCAAAGAAAGTTGCTTGGGCAAAAGCAAGGAGAAATGTCTGGAACTGCCAGGACCTCCCAGCAATGGCCAGAAGATAATTAGCAGACATCCCTTCCTTAGGCTTCTGGAAACCATCCTGCTTCTGGAAACTGGCCTGCTTCCCAGCTGAGTCCCTTAACCAGGTTGTCTTCGGGCAGCCACATCCTGGCAAGCAGCTACGGATTTGACCAGGCAGATGCTTAATTTGGTATTTGCATTATTTCTCACATTAATGAAAGTAAATATTATGCTCTCAGGGAATATTTTCAGAAACAGTTAAGAGAACAAAGCATTTCATAGGTTTTACTGAGGAAAGAAGTTAAAATGGAGAACCCACAAATTGTTTTCATGTTCCACTTCTCGAAGTGTGAGTCCTGAGTCAAAGCATCAGCAAGACTTGGGAATTTGCTAGAAATGCAAACACTCAGACCCATCAATCTTTGTTTTAACAAGCCCTACAGATGACTTGAAGTCCATTTTAATGCATTTGAGAATCACAAGAAAAGAGTGTTAGAATTTCAGTTCATTTCTTTGGGAAAAGGTATTTGCTTTGTGATGCTCTATGTCTGGACCCAATCTAATTCTGCATCAAATAGACAAACATTACATTTCACAGAAGGAAGTGATAAGGCTAGTTATCACTAAAGGACCATAGATGTCCAGCAAATGCTTCCTTCTGAAACTCTCTCATTTGGTTCCAATATCACTGTTGTATAAAACAGAAGCAGTTGCAGGAATGTTAACACTCGAGGAGTACACTTCTGAACATCTGTTTTTCTGTTCAAGTCTTCTGACAAAGCAAAACGACGTCATTTACATTTTAGGTCAAATCAGACATCCTCTCCACCTTGTATCAGGAACATTTAAAAAGCTCACTGAGGCCTTTGCTGGGTGATTCAGTTGGTTGGAGTGTTGTCCCATGCACCAAAACATTGTGGGTTTGATCCCTGGTCAGGGCACATACCTAAGTTGCAGGTTCAATTCCCAGTTGGCAACAAATTGGTGTTTCTTTCTTACATCTCTCTCTCAAATCAATAAAAACATATCCTTGGGTGAGGATTTAAAAAATCTCAGTGAGTACTTGAGCAAGAAAAAGCACATTATTCTTCCAGTAGGCTGTGGAGGAAAAGGAATTTGGACAGGAGAGGGAGAAAAGGTTATATGAACTGGGAAGAGTTTAAAAAAAATTTTTTAACCATTACTTCTGTTAACATGTCATAGGGTATTATGATTATTCTTTTTTTTTAAGATTTTATTTATTTATCTTTGGAGGGGAAGGGGGGAAGGAGAGAGGGAGAGAAACATCAATGTTTGGTTGCCTTTCATGCTTCCCCTGCTGGGAACTGGCCTGCAGGGAACCAGCCTGCAACCCAGGCATGTGCCCTGACTGGGAATCGAACCGCGATCGTGTGGTCCGCAGGGGACCTAGGGAAGGGATGTCTTCTAGTTATCAATCCACTGGGCCTAAGGAAGGGATGTCTGCTAGTTATCAATCCACTGAGCTACACCAGGTCTGAATTTTTAAATTTTGAAGTTAAAAAGTATTATTTTAACTTTCCATTTGTCATCAATCCTTCACCAGAAGGGAATTTGGAAGGGTAATATGGGGGAGTCCAAACATGTGCAGGGTAAAAAAATGGTGAGGTGTAACTTAGGGCCTCAGAACCTCTGAGGAGAGGAAACCAAAGCAAGACAGTGGCTTTTCCTGATAAGCAGTGCAGGCTCTGGGGCTTTGCTGCCTTCTCTTAGGGCTTGCCCTCTGGCTCTCGTCCTGATGCTTTTTCTCAGAGCAATAAGAGACTCTTCCATTCTCATTCTGTTTACTACCATCCTGGGATTAGTTCCAAGGTTTTGCCTTGGAGACCAAAAATAAATCCTCTCCCTTCTCTTTGAACGTGTGGAAGGTAAAGGCAAAAATAAATCGTCAACTGTTTTAACGGGTTGGTACCAAGCTTATTGCCATGTCACTTGGCACCAAAATTAATAAAAATGTAATAGAAAAAAGGAAAATAATGCATTTGAAATGCCTTGGGAAGTAACCAAAGTTTAAGAATAAAAGGGGACACACATGGTGACCACCAACTCCCAGTCAGTGTCCATCACTAAATAGCCTCGGGCTGCCTGTGCACAGAATTTGCATCAGTCGGCAAAGGTCAATGTCATACATGCATTCCTTCAGCTGGGTTGACCAGGCTGGCCCCCTCAAGGGTCTCTTCACCTTTAGATGGAAGGAGAGGTGATGCAAGCAGCCCCATTCATGGAGGAGGGGTGGGGCCCCATGGCATAAGCTGCACCAAGAGGTGTAGGGGATGAGCACTTCTCCCCCAGCAACACAGTCACTTCCAAAATCAGAGCTGAACAGTTCCCATGCTCACAGGCTGTTTTCTTCTCTACTTGAGGTTACCAAACTCTTCACCTCTCAAAGCTTTTCTGAGCTTTCACTGTGCACACATAGGCAGAAATCAGCCATTGCCACCTCCTCGGTCTTGATGCTGGGCTCCCTCCACAGTGTGTGTGGCTATGACAGTCTCGGTGCCACCCACTCCCTTTTGCCTCTAGCTTCCTGTCAAGATGGCTCTGTCTCTCGCAAGGAAATGGGCAGAGATCCCCAAAGTGTTCCCAGGTCTTCCCTGCCTTGGCTGAGGGGAGAAATATTCCCCAAACAATTTAAGGTCTAGTGTGAGAGGGTGACTTCTAAAGAGAGGCTGGGCTTGTAGCTGGAGTTCATGAGCATAGACATATCCTACTTGTGCTGGGCTCTGGTGCCACTTGTGATGGGACACAGCTGCCCATGCCCACAACTTCCCATGCCCACAGGACCTCCTTGCCCAGTGGTGGCATCCTGGCCCTCTGGCTTCTCCCAGCTCCCATCACCTCCCAGGTCCTGGAACAGATCTCCAGAGAGGTCTCTCTGCCCTGTCTTCAAAGACAGAGGATACTCAGACTCCAGAGTGTCAGGAAAAAATTTTTTAAAGAAAGAGACAAAGGAACAATGAGAGCAACAACAACAAAAAAAGAAAAAGAAAGGAAGAATGAACCCACAGATTTTTCATCCTATCACTGAACTGCATAAAAATAAGGTGACCAAACTTCTAGACCTTCTGGCTTATGACCACAACTTGCCTTCTGCTTGGGTACATCTCTCCAGAGTGGTACTGAATAAAGAGAGAGAGAGAGAAACATATCAAAACCCAGTCCACATACTCAACAATTGTCCCTGGAGGAGGGCCTACTTCAGATGGCTCAGGGCAGGCAGTGAAGCTGATAAGTGTTGGAAGATGCCGCTGAGAGGCCCCCAAATTGCCCCAAGCAGATTGTCACCTGAGCTGGCAAGGAGAGCCACTCAGCTACCTATCACATAGTCATTAATCATAAACTTGGAAAAACTTTAAGTGCTGGAGTTTATCATCAACTCTTAATGAAAATACATGTGTTTGACAGACAGTCTGGAAAGTATGGAGCTTCCATGAAGTGGAAAATTGTTTGATCTGGGACTAGGCCAAAAATGATTGCGTGATGATAGCTGGGGCAGCTTGGGGAGAACAGCCAGGACACCAGCAGCACACAGGGGACAATGGCGCTGGCACAGCTCCAGCATGGGTGACAGCAGCCTGCTCCAGGGGCGCCAGGAAATGTTCCCCTCTGAAACTCTCTAATCTACATGATTTTTTTGCTCAGTTAAAAGTCGTTAAGGTAAGAAAGCTTTATATTTAAAATACTTGCCTGACTCTGTGAGAAGCATCTGAAAACAATTTCATTCAGTCCTCACACCAAGCCTGCAAAGTTAAAAGCATTATCTTCATTTTAGAGATGCGCAAACTGAGACTCAGAAATCTTAAGTAACTCGGCAGGAATCTCACTAGGATTTAAATCCAGGTCTGTCTGGTTCTAGAGCTCAGGATCTTTACCAGGAGTCAGCAAAGTTTGTCTGTAGAGGATCAGAGAGTAAATATTTTCAGCTTTATGACCACACACAGGCTATGTCTTTATTGTTTGTTTGTTTTTGTCTTTATAACTCTTTAAAAATATAAAACCACCCTGGCCAGATAGCTCAGTTGGTTAGAGTACTGCCCCACACCAAGGCTGCGGATTCTGTACCCATCAGGGCACATACAAGAAGCAACCAATGAATGTATAAATAAGTGGAACAACAAATCACTTCTCTCTTTCTCTCTTCCCCTTTTTTCTCTTTCCAAAATCAATTAAAAATTTTAAAATAACTTTTTTTTAAGGATTTTTTAATTTATTACTTTTAGAGGAGAAGGGAAGGAGAAAGAGAGGAAGAGAAACATCAATGTTTCTTTGTTAAGTACCCCCACAAGGGATCTGGCCTGCAACACAGGCATGTGCCCTGACTGGAAATTGAACCAGCGACCCTTTGGTTTGCAGGCCAGCACTCAATCCACTGAACCACACCAGCCAGAGCTAAACTAAAAACAAAGAAAAAAAAACTATTCTTAGTTCTCTAGTAGTACCAAACCAGGTCACCAGCTGGATTTGGCCCATGAGCTACATACAGTTTGCTGGCTCCTGCTGTTAATCATCATACCACACTTCCATCTAACTTGTGACTTGGGGCTAGCATTTCTCCTCTCTGTCGCAGGTGCATCTTCGACAAAGGTTTACAAATCCAGCACAAACTGGGAAATGGAAGTGTGAACTTAAGTCAACTTCACAGCACCCTGGGAATTTTAATACTTACTATACTTATTATTCCAGTGATTTCTTTGTGATTTTACTTTAATCAAATCTTTCCAAACTCTAAAGCTCAGATAATCAAATAGCAAGCTAACTTCAAATCCTTTTTGGAGCATGGTGAGTGTAATTAAATAATCATAAATGAACAGTACAAAAATAACACCTAGCCACTCACAGGAGTTAGATGTGAAAGGGTGGTATTATTTTCTAATTTAATCTACAATGCTTCTAATGACTTTAGTGGACAATATTAATTTTAAACACAGGAAGCACAGGATAAAGAAATAAATTAATAGATTGATGCTTACTACATGCATTTTATCTTAATTAACTCTTCTTCTAACTTGGAGGGTAGTATTATTATTTCACATATCCATTAGAATGTTTTGGACTATAAGTAACAACAGACCAATCTCAAAATGGCTCAAGCAAAATGAGTCCATTCACAACCAGAAGTCAAAAACATGCAGCGGACTCCAGGGGCGGTTAATCCAGTTGCTCAACTGATGTTGACCCCAGCTTGTGGGGTCCGCCACATTGTGGATGAGACATAAGAAATTCACACAGACTACTGAGTCCTGTGGAGGAAAAGGGACAGCAAGGCTTCTCTCTCAAGAGAAGAAAAAGCTGTGGCCCTCACCATGACAGGCCTTTATTTCTTTTCTGGGCACATTGCATGATGGTCCTCATTTACTATGCTTTACTATGCGCTGTTTCACTTCAGGTGGCTATGTTTTACAGAAAACAAAGGAGATGATGCCACTAATCACATCACATAAGAAGGATATTTGCAAATACAAGGGAAAAAGTGGTTGAATTGGTTACACTCATCCTTGGAAGGTTTAGTATGGATTTTAGGAAGTTACAGTAAGCACTTTCTGCCTCAACTCAGCTTGAGGGAGTTTTAGCAAGAGCAAGTATCAAAGTGGCCTAGGCACATTGTAGGCCTGATTCCCCACAGGAGAGCCTATCTGTGGTCGTGGGTCCTGTGCATCTCTGAGAGGGAGCTGGGCCCACACCATGCAGAACAGCCTCCTATACTCAACAGGCTCATCAGGAACCCAAAATACTTTTGTTTCTCAGCTGAATTTTTAATTTTGCATGATTCCCTTCATCATTACATCTGTATTCTCAATATATGGACTACAGGGAGAAAGAGAGGGACTCTCTTTCCTCAACCATCAAATAAACTCTGTCCCTTTAGTTGGAAGGAGCCAATTTAGGAAAACAGATGACCAGAGGAATGCTAATTGTCTTGTGCCCATATTCATCACCAAATCACTGACAAGTGGGATGGAAAGTCTATGCCCTTCCTTTGGCTCTGAGGTCATTTCAGAATAGGTTAGATTCTCACCCTGGTAAGAAATAATCCTGACATGTTTATGCTTTGATTTTGTGCATCATGGTCCTCTGGGGCCTCAGCCCCACTAGGACCCAGACTGAGGAGCAGCCACTATCTGGAGCACTGCTGATCACACTAGTAGAGGAAAAAGAGTTCCTGTACTTATTAGCCAGGACTGAGCATACCGCCCCAACCAACTTCAAGGGGATTGTGTGCCCAGAAGGAGGGAAAACCAGAGATATTTGAAAACTATACCAATAATTATCACAGGGGTCAATTCATGCTACCACAGAGATGAGGGAAGGGAGATGCCTATTGAGGAGTCAAGCTCAACATATACTACATTACCAGTTGCTAAGTAGTAAAAGAAGCTCAGAAAGAAAAATATCCCAGAAGAGAGTAAATAGACAAAGAGAAGACCAGTTTAGCAGGTCCAATATCTAAATGACAAGAGTTCCCAGAAAGAGAAGACAAAGAAAATGAAGGGAAAGAAATTACCCAAGAAATAATCCTAGAAGCTTTCTAGAAACTGAAAAATATGTATTTTTACTTGAAAGAAACTTAACAAATGCCAAATATAGTGATTGAAAA
This sequence comes from Artibeus jamaicensis, assembly GCF_021234435.1. NCBI lineage: Eukaryota > Metazoa > Chordata > Mammalia > Chiroptera > Phyllostomidae > Artibeus > Artibeus jamaicensis. The sequence continues at coordinate 105,831 of NW_026521249.1, read as the reverse complement.
TGGTACCACAGCAAGGTGCAAACATTATAAAATCCTGGAACATCAGAGATGGAGAAGAGCTTGTGAGCTTCCAGCAAATTGCAAAATCTCCTTTCATAGAAATGACTTGTATACAAGATTCAGAATGGCAGTGGACGTCTCTACTGCATTGCTGAAAGCAAGAAGATAAAGGGTCAAAGCTTTCACAATTATGAGAAAAAAACTATTTCTAACCTAAAATTCTATAATTAGTCAAAGTCTCAGTTAAGTATCTGAGTAAACTAAAACATGTTGCAATTGACATGGGCAAGATGATGATAAAGGAGAATTTTAAGAGAACCCCTTAAGAGAGAGCAGCCAAAGCTAAAAGGTAGCCAATCCAGAATAAAGCAGGTCAGAGGGAGGCACAGCAAATTCTGTAAAAAGATTAAATTAACAGGATGTCTAATGTATTTGAATGTATTCAAACAGATTTATATACCAAGGAAAGTTTAAGGTTGTATTAATACATACACGAAAACGAAAGAAATTTTTAAAAGCCAATTACTCAGCCCTGGCCAGCTAGCTCAGCTGGTTAGAGTGTTGTCCTGATAAACTGAGGTTGTGGGTTTGACCTCTGGTCAGGGCACACACAAGAATCAACCAGTGAATGCATAAATAAGTGGAACAACAAACCTGTTTCTCTCTCTCAAATCAATAAATTTTTTAAATGTTTAAAAAGTCAATTATTCACTCAGGTCAGTGGTTCCCAACTTTTTCAGCACCCACAACCAGTTTCGTGAAAGACACTTTTTCCGCAGATGGTAGTGGGGCGGGGAACAGGGGGCGAAGGTCAGGCGATTATGTAAGTGAAGCTTCTCTTGTTCACCTGCTGCTTACCTCCTGCTGTGTGACCTGGTTTCTAACAGGCCACAGATGGGTGTTGGTCCTCTGCCCAGGGGATTGGGGACCCCTGTTCAAGGCAATACAAAATCTTAGGTGAAACAGGAAAAATAATCTCCAGTTACTTTGTGGATTGGGTGTGAGTAGCATTACACAGCCATACCAGTGCACATCCTGTATGTAGCTCAAATAAAAATTACAGTAGAGTTCTAACAGGAGAGTGAAAGAATGGGAGGTTCGGTGTGATGGGGCAAGGCAGAAGAGTGAATATAAGCTCACCTTTTTCTTCCCTAATAGAAAGTTCATGATAATGGCTAAAACTGAAAAAAATCAGAGCACAGTGACAGAAACATTATTTAGAGATATAGCCGTCAATTCCAAAAGAATAGACTGAAGCGGTTGAATCGCTGCCGCAAGGAGCAGTAAGTGCTGCAGACGCACTAGAGACAAACGGCAGCAAGTCTCCAAGTGCTATTTGACCGTGTGCACTTATACTTTGATAAAATAAAAACCAACACTTAAAAAATTACTAGAGAATAAATGATAGACTATTCAATAAATAGTGTTGTAGCAAAGGAGTAGAAACTAAAATTACTTACAATCTCTTCTGCTGTAACCAGAGTTTCTGTAACACAAATTAGTTCAAACATTATTGCTAAATGCAGACATAACGTCAGTCTCGTGAGGAAGTCATTTTCATAGTCCAGGTTTCCCAGCAAGTTAAAGTTTGCTGACCACAACCCAAGCCAGAACAGCTCAACACACAATCTGAAAAGGAAGACAGTTTTGTACGCAGATTCTGTTCACCCGTTTTCCTCTTGGCTTAGTTCAGTGATGTGCTTGCGACTGGGTTCCCCTAGTCTTTGCACACTCTCCATTATTGCTGCATTTAGCAGCCTCAGTCTTTTCTTACTTCCCCAACTATGGTGCTGTATTACTTTTTTCTTTGTTAGGTAGAGTTCTATATTTGCAGCAATTTAACACTATTTACTGAGCCTTTAAGCTATCTTTTAAACTATGCTGGTAGGTTTTTTAGTGTTATTGTTATCTTTTTAATGTTCTAGTTGCAAAGCAGCTTAGGTTTTGAATGGTGTTCCCTTGACTTAATTTTTTCCATGAGCCCTATTATTTTTAGTATGTGATTTTTGTAGAATATGAGGTTTTTGTGTTATAACAGATAACATGATAATCTGTAGCAGGCAAGATCAAGGGTAGTGTGGGTCGTGGATGCTGCAGAATACAGTGGAAACTTTTCTTGCCATTCTGACAGGGAAGCTGAATCAGAGATAAGCTCCCTGTATATCATATTTAGAGCTGAAGTCTGAGTGAATTTTCTGTAAAAATAATGATTTAGTAGCCCAGTGAATCCATAACATAGCAGACATGACATCTGCAAGTTAGCAAGAAGAAACACCTCTCCAGCCTCTACCAGAAGTGGTGAGAAGTGACAGGAATAATTTACCTGTCATAAAGGAAGGTATTGGAGCTACACAGACATTTGACCTTCCTGGACCACCTGAAATTCAGGAACTTTAAATTCACTGAAATACACATGACAGGGACCCTCAGTTAACCAGAGATTTGGCGTTGTTTCTATTAAGAGGAGAAAAAGAGAGCTCTAATAGAAAACAAAATTTAATATGTAAGCTTAGTTGTTTAAAACATGCCTCTTTCAAGAAGAGTCCCAGGGGCAGTATGCATTCATACCAGTTTTCATTCTTTTTCACAATGGCATCCTGAGCTGAGAGACTTACTGACCGAGACAAAGACCCTGGAAGCCAGGACAAATTTAATCAGCAAAATTAACTTCGTCATGGGTTGTGTTTATGCAGGCAGGACACCAAACACAAACATTTTAGGAAGATTTTTTTTAACACTAACTATTGGAATAACTTTAGCATGACAAAGTTATCTTAGGGAAATATATCTAACCTGTGAGGGTAACATTTAGGAGTGAATGGTCACATTGCCACACAATCGCCCACATACTGCCAGGGGAAGAAGCAGAATCCTGGATGGATGAGAGCCTTCTGGGTGGCATTTCTGAAGTTTGGGCCATCACACATGCTGAATTAAATGAAAAGTAACTGGCCATATAATTTAGGCTTTTTCCAAACCTCTCACCTAAAATAACCAGATAACTACAAAAGACTTATTTGTATCCAGGTGGTATTTTTGTGTGTGTTTAAATCTTTGTATGGATTGTTCCATTGTCTACTTCAGTTTTCCTGTGTGGAGCTATTCCCAGGCCAAGAAGTTACCACCACAGAATTCTAAGAAAAGTGTCTTGGCAATGAACAAGTGCCCAGAGTTAGGAGGCGATGGGACAGCCAGCAATTTCTTCATTTAAAGACTAGACAGATTAAACACAACTCTTTCTGGCCCTGTTGGGGGGTGGGCACAAATTTTCAAAGCCCAATCAAAAAACTAATGGGATTCTGTAGGAGGCCTCAAGTCCGGCACTTTGCAACATGCAGGGCAATAATTATGCTCAATTACAACTTAGCATGTGGTTTCTGGCAGCATAAACACCTCCCATGTAAAACCAATCTTAAAAGAACAGAAGAATTGCCCTGGCTGGTGTAGTTCAGTGGATTGAGCTCAGGCCTGTGAACCAGAGGATAGAGGTTCAATTCCTAGTCAGGGCACATGCCTGGGTTGCAGGCCAGTTCCCAGCAGGGGACACAGGAGAGGCAACCATACATTGATATTTCTCTCCCTCTCTCCTTCCCTTCTCCTCTCTCTAAAAGTGAATAAATAAAATCTTTAAGTAAAAAAAAAAAAAGAAGAAGAACAGGAGAACTTATTTTGGCATTTCCCCAAACTGCTATCAAACCCGAATTTAGTCTCCAGAGGGATTGCACCACTGCAGATATCACTGCTTGAATGAAACCTCAGGAGGAACATATTTTAAGTGACAGCATCCATGATCCCAGGGAAATTCATGGACCATCCTGATGCACAGCTGAGCAAAGGATTCTCATTGCCCCTGTCTTAGGAAAATGGATCCCCGTTGAGGTAATATGGTAAGAAAATAGAACAGAAGCAAAGTTTAAAGATGACCATACAGAAAACAGTCCACATTTGGGGGTGGTTTATTTTAATGTTAAGGTTTCAGCCAAGATTATTTGTTCCTTCTTGCAAACACACACCCATCAGCAGTTTCAGAAAAGAATAGAGGAAGCCAAGCCAAGCCAAAGAATAAAAACAAGAAAAGAAAGCTAGTGACTCTGAAGTGGTCAGAGGCAGAGGCAAGTGCTCTCTACCTACAGGTGGCCCTCCAGATTAACTGTGGACTCCCCCCACCTGCAACTCTGGGCACAAGGGGCAAGTTCCAAAGTCCTCCGAGGGTTGAGATGCATTTAAAAAATTTGTTCATGCTCTGTGATATTAAGAATGTCTCAAAAGCACTAGCTTCTTGGTGTCCGTTGCTTAAAACATATTCATACTCACATATTTCAAGGTATTCCAATTTGGGCTAATTATCTAGGAAGTTCCTGATTTCACCCTAACACCAGAAAACAGAATTCAGCCAAATTTGCAGGAATCTGATATGAAGGAGAAGGAGAGGGAGGGTAGCACCCTGGCCAAGAAATTGATGTCAAGTAAATTATAGGTATGACTGGCTATATAGGTACAATGAGGTAACTAAAAGTGTCTACAATGTTAAAAGACCAAAATTATGCTTTTACTTACAAAACTGACATAAATGAACCTAATGTACTGATTATCCAAAGGGCTCCAATGTTCTAAAAATGTTGTATGGAGCATCGTAACCCTATTGTAAATTTGATATAAAATTAATATGCCAGTTTTATGAATTAAATATTTGATCTGCCTTTGAAGAATTAAGAATCAATTGGAAGATCAATTTAGATATTCTGAGATGACAAAGAAATGTCAACTTGGAATGTATGAAACATATTTTACTTTTCTTTCATAAACCATGCAGTAGCAAACAATGACTTTCAAAACTGAACCAATGACTAAGCTGGGCTTTGAAAAATACATGCTGCAATTCCACTACTCACCACTAGGTACCATCGACCTTCATAGAAACAGAGAACTCAGAAAACTTAAAAGGCAATCTAAATTTATAAGCATGATTTGAGTTTGAAAATAATTCTAGGCTGAAAAATAACACTTCCCATATTATTTATTTATGAAGTGAGGTGTGTCTATAATACATCACCTGCTACATTTGGCTAGCAAGTCAAAGATTCTCTGTAAATGAGGGGCCTCCAAAAGACCTATGTAAAGCTAAAAATCACAAAGTTAAAGAGGTTGGCTGGGCAGCCAGGAAGCAAGGGCTCGATAATCTGAACAAGCCAAGAGGACAGCTGTTGAAGAGAAGAAGGCAGAAAGCATGTGTACCTTGAACTTAAAAATAAATATTTTTGAAGATAAACTATGATCCCAGAGTAGGTCAGTCATACCTTAAGAAAACCTGGTACTATTAACAGTGAATGGCACCAGAAGTTTCTGGAAAAGTTAGACCTTGGTCCTCGAGTTACCTAAAAAAGAATTCAGACCCAAGAACTCAAATACAAGTGAAAGTTTATTTAGAAAGTTGCAGAGGTAGAAGTGGGACAGCTGGGCTGTATAGACTTAAAAATCAAGTTACGAAAGCAAAAGAAAGGCCCTTGGAGCTTAGGAGAAAGAAAGCAAAGGTATGTGCCTTGAAGGAAGGAGGGGGTAGGGAAGAAAGGCGCAGGTACGCAGGTGAGAGAGACGAGAGAGAGAGAACATGGTATGCACTGGGTTCTTTGTCTTAAGGGGTTTTATCTGTTTTCTAAAGGCAGGGACTTTAGGGGAGGTCTCAATGGAGAATCTTAATGGAATATTCATCAACTTTTCAGGTGTGTCTGTGTCTTTTCAGGGTCGTGGTCTCTACTGATTGGTCAGCACTAGGGTAGGGTCATTAGTCATTGCATCTGGTCCTGATGTCAGCCATGGCATCACCTCACATAGTTTTGTTGCTTTTCTGGTCCTAGAGCTGAAACATGACAGAGGCCTAGATGTTATCCCTAATTTGAACCAAATTCTCTGTGATGAAGGGACCAGAGGCTTTGTTCCTAAGATTATTTAAACAAGTCAAAACCTCATTGTCCTTATGGCTTACTGCTTAAGGGACTGATTGTGCTAGGGCTTCTATAGGAGCAGTATGAGGCTATTCTCCACCACTCCCCTTACCCTTGTTCCTCTTCTAAGGAAGTCTACCACGTGACTAGCAGTATGCGAGGGGAGAAAAGATCATCCTGGAGGCAAGGTCCCACCCCACAATATTTTTTTCCAAGTTTTGCCCATTGCTAGGCACTATTGCTTTTCCACCTGGTGTCTTCTGTACTTGGCCTATGGTTCCTACTCTACTTGTGTTGGTCTGTCTGCTATATCAGTACTAAGTAGTGTGCGCATATTCAACCCCAAGTGAACTGAAATCTAGTAAAATTCATCTGAGTTCTTCCCCCTCATCTCTCTTCCGTGTCCCCTAAAAAGCCATCCCCTTTCCTTTTTAGGAACCCACAGTCTCATGCTGCTTCTGGCTTCCGTGCTTTGTCTGCATTCCCAGGTTCACCAGGGGAGATCATTTTCTCAGCTCCTATCATCAAAATTTAGTTGCCTTTTGTCTCCTTCTCCTAGAGCTAATTCCCACCTAAGAAAGGAGGGACAGTGAAGGTGTTGATTGTTGGTAAAGGGCTCTTTGGGATGTCCTTAGCAAATCTTATTTGCATTTTAATAGAGGTCTTTTAGACCTTAGTAAATAAGTTAATAATAGGGTTTCCTGAGAGGCCAGTGAGGAAGGCAAATTAGAACACCCTTGACATTTACTACAGGGTCCTCTTCTTCTCTACTCCCATTAATGTTCTGCTCCCAAACACTTCCGGGAGAAGTCAATTGTTGCCTATAGTTCTGAGCACTTCCTCCAGCATATTGTGTGTCCAAACTCAAAGCTGTGACAAAAAATGGTCTCCGTGTTTAGTTAAGCTCCTCTAAACACTCTTTTCAGCTGGGTCTTTTCCCTTGGATTCTGTCTTTGGCCTGCCTAAACCCAACTTGACAAAGAATCCTGCTAAATTATGCCCCATCCTTGATCATGACTAAGTTCCTCATCACCCACCTTTGATGTCTAAGTCCTTGACCTGCCTTTAGCAAGAATACTGTTAGATAAGTTTAGCAACACTCCCTCTAACCTTGATGTTTCCTCCTCGTAATTTTTCATTCACTAACCCTTACTACTCTATTCATTGACTATAAATTTCCACTTGTTCTTGTTTTATTCGGAGTTGAGCTCAGTCTCTCTCTTTTTGCAATAGAGTTGACCCCATTGCATTAATCTTGAATATTACCATTTTAAAAAGTGTTGAGTAATTTGTTTTTAATAGTTGAGACTCCTGTCCAAGCTATGTTGGTTAAGACAGGAAGGACTGCTGCTTTGTTCCTCAGGCTCATGACCAAGGCTGCATCAGGCAGGCTCTCTCAGGGTGGGATTCTGGGATCCAGAGCCTTGAGAGGACCCTACTGAGAACTAAGACCAGGGAAGAAGCTATCCCCTTTGATCATCCTCAAAGTCCATCCAATCTTGAGGTCACACTGTGACATCCCCAGTAAAAAGAGGCTGTGTCTGGGGTCCCAGCATGGTGAGAAAATGAACCAAAGCTGGGTGGCAGAGGCTCTGGAGTTGGCAGAAGGAGAGATGCTAGTTAATGCTCAGTAGAAAGACTGCCCAATTCATACCTGGGTATATGAAACCTGCATTAACTGAGCAGAGATCTATGGTCCTGGGGACAGAGGTCTTAAATCCAGCAGAGGGCAAAGTACTCATTCAAAGGACCACATCCGGTTAACCTCCTAGAGCAAAAGTTTAGGTGAGATTAATGACAACTATTGCAAGTGCTATGAAGAACATACTGGGGAGGAAGATAAATAAAACATTTCCCAAGGCTGTATTCTTCAGAACCCATGGTTACAAGTGGCAGTAACCCAGATCACCTTAAGAGGAAAAAACTAATCTGTTAACTCACATAACTAAAAAGTACAGGAATAGTACCCTTTTCAGGGAAAATTAGATTCAAGAACCCAAAGGATATTGTCTATAAAACATTTCTGTGGCCTATCTTCCTGTTAGCTGCATTCTGTCAGGGCCCACTTCCCATGTGGGGCAAGAATGGCCATCATCTCCTCTGAATTTATAATCCAAGGGGAAATAGCAAGACTATTTTTTTAATATTTTCAGCAAAAGCCCAGATATTGATTCCAATTTTGGCAGCTTGTTGATGTGCAGATCCCTTGGCCACTGTGCCCCAAAAGATGTGTGTTCTGCTAGGCCAAGGCTGAGTCAGGCTCAAGACTCTGAAGTCTGTAGGGGAGGTACCAGAGCTCCATTTGAAATGCTTGGCTTGACAGTGGCAGGTGTTAGATCTCTGAAGAAAAATAGGTAAGTTGTTACCAAAGAAGGCATGCTGGGTAGACAAAACAAGCATCCACCTACTGGCCTATGAAACCTCCCCTCCCACAAAATTGCATCACAAATAAATGCTGAAGCTCTAAAGACAGGTGGGTTTGAGGCCCAATTATTTTCTTTTAGTGTGAGCTTCACAAATGGTTTCATTACTATAGGCCTCAGTTGTCACATGTACAATGAGGATACAACCTACACTGTGGGTATATTGGGAGAGTGAAATGAGACAAGTCTAAATGTTCATTAAGTGTTGGGTAGTATAGATGCTCTTTCAAACCTCCCCTTACTCCCCCTCTCCCCCAAGCTTGAATTAACTGAATGAAGTAAAGATCTTGTCTATTTTCTTCATGGTTAATTCTCCATTCCTTGTATACCATAGACACCTAGCCAATATTTGTGGAATAAATGAATGGTGACAGAATTAGTAAGTTTCTGGTGAATTTCTACTTTTCAAATGTCAGTTCCCAAGCCTAGCAAATAATATTAGTCATTTCCTTCTCTTTACCTGCTGGCATATTGCATTAACCCCTCTTACAGCCTGTTTCAGCCAGAATGAGAACCAGGAGTGGGTGTGAGTCAACACGGCATCCTGTGCATCTTGAGCTTGCCACCTGGCACAGTGCATGTCACTAAATGAAAGAGATTTCCTAATGTAATACAAACCCCTCACTTTACAAAAGTGGGGCCAGAAGGCAAGAGTGGTTAAACAATCTGCCTAAAGCCACACAGCTTAGAAGAGGAGCTATGACTCCTAGTCTAATATTCTTCCTTCTACTTTATGCCACTTAGACTCTGGTTCTATTGTGCTGTCATGACCAATGCACATTGACAGGCATAAAATGAACCTACTGATCCCCTAGAAAAGAAGATGTGTCTTCCCTTCTAGGAAAGCCACCAGTACAGAGCAGAATCAAGTCCTAAATGAGAGTTTTATCATATAAAAGCATTTTTATGCTCAGACTTTTTCTTTTGGCAACCACTGCTTCTTCCCGACAGCTTAGGCATGGCTCATGTTTCTACCCAGCTCTCTCAACATGTGTATACCCCATAGCAAACAACTAATAAAGGAAGCAAGCAGGCTTATGCAGGCTGGTGATTGAATACGAAGTCCCACAACCATGGTTTGTTAACCTTTTCTCCATACTACTCTATGCACACATCCTCCATTTACCGAAGGAAGAGACCCAGCAAGTGCCTGAGCCAGGCTCTCTCCCTCCCTAACTACTTCCAAACCCAATTTCCCAAATCCCAGGTGCCCTGCCCAGTTAATTTCTAGTAAAAACAGAATCTACCACTAACACATACAAGATAGTTTATGCTGTTCTCATCAGAGACCATGAGAATATATTTCTTTTATTCATTTATTTGTTCAACAAACAGTTCAGCAATTATTATGTGCCAGGCACTTCGCACACCAAAATAAATAAATGAATCATGAAGAATGTATTCACCGGGTAAGGCATCTAAGTAATTCATTACCAGCATTTGTTTCAAAATGCCTGAAGCAGAGAAGCTTTCTCATTTAATACTACCGCACCCTGACCAATATTTAATTCAAAGAAATGCTTTGAAGATGTCATTAATAGCTTTTCAATTAAAATGAAAGATGCCTTCAAGGCAAACTTGATCTTTTCACCAGCCAAAACTGTATTTTTCTTAAAAATAAAAAAATGAAACCAGTAGATTGGTTTAGACTGCTTTCTAATATTGTTAGGAAGAAGGTTGAAGTGATGTGTTCACTGCTTCCTTAACACCAGGAGGAAAGACTACTTCTAAATTTAAACTATGTTGAATGTTTTGTTATGAGAAGGAAGCAAAACATGAAAGACTCCATCAAAAACCTCCTCTGAAGGAGTTCAGAAGGGGCCTGTGCAATATTCTGCATGGCTCAGGCGCACAGTAACTATATTTCAGTGAATTAACTTCATTGTGCATAAAGTATTTTGCTTGCATTTTAATTGTAATAAGTTTGTTCATTTGGCAAGGTTAATGACCCTGATTTATTAGTGTTAGTCAGCTAGGCTTCTGCAATGTTCCCCAACATTCCAAAGCTCCTTCCTTATAAAACATAAAGCAGTACCCTTTTTAGTTTATAAAAAAGAGGACATTTTAATTTCTCATTTATCTAAATATATCATTTTTGAGTGATGAAACTGAGGCCCAGATTGTTTTGCTTGAGAACGCACAGCTAATTAGCATTAGAGCCGAGACTAAAATGTCTCTTAACACCAAATTAAGAGTTACTCCTAAAGGAGCCTATTAAATAACTGCATTCCTCGGAATTTACATGAAAGCCTACCAATTATTAAGGGTCTCTTGTGCACTCACTCCTTTACATACTCTTTTCTTCCTTTAATCTTCATGTAAAACTTCCCAGATAGGGATCATTAATGAATGCCACTAAAGTGATTAAATAACAGCATGATATATGACTTATGAAGTACTTTCTATGTGTCATCTCCCATTTTAACAAAAATCTTGCAAAAATATTATCATAACTGTTTTACAGATGAACAAGATAAGGCAACTTGCTAAGTTCACAAGCTAGGAAATGGTGGGATGGGGCCCCAATCTGTGTCCTATCCCCCACGATGTTGTCCGCACAACTAACCATAGATGTTCTTCCAACCCAAATACACAGCACACAAGACACTTCCCTCAGCACCCTCAGCAAGCCTATTGTACCCCACAGAACAATTCCCAGCATCAGGTAATTGTCTCCAATGACAGTGCAGCTAGTACAAGTCACCTGTGCTTTCAGGTAGGGCTGAGCTCTCAGTGTAAGGTGCCAAGTGAAGTGACCTTGCATTAGTGTCTGTCGGGGTCTTAGATTATCAGCGTCAAAACCTGACCCTATCAGATTATTTAGGGGTGGCCCATGTTCTTCAAAACCAATTCATATTAGCCATAGCACCAAATAATGATCATATAATATTATGATAATGATGATGATATTGATAACTATCATTTATTGAATATACATTATATATGGTGTGCTTTATCTTTATCATTTCCAATTACTCTGGAAATAAACCTATCTGAGTAAGAGACAAATCCTATTTTCCACTCAGGACACATTTAAAAAAATTTTTTTTAAGATTTTTTATTTATTTGTCTTTAGAGGGAAAGGGAAGGAGAGAGGCAGAGACATATCAATGTATGGTTGCCTCTCGTGTGTCCCCTGCTGGGAACTGGCCTGCAACCCAGGCATGTGCCCTGACTGGGAATCGAACCGTGATACTTTGATTCACAGGCCTGCCCTCAATCCACTGAGCTACACAAACCAGGGCCACACATCTTTTGTTGAGTTATAGTACTTAAGAGTATCCTAAAGAATGTGAACAAGGGATTGTTATAGGAAGAGGTGAAGGTCTTACTTCATTCTACAATGATCTGATGAATAACCTATAGTGAAGGATCATTGCCAAATGTTAATTTTCCTTATATAAGTCATAAACATTTGACAGACTTAGTATAAAATCAAAACTGGTGATATAATCAATACTTAACACTAGACTAATTATATATATAACACATATATAACATGTTACATGTAAAATATATGTTATACACATATAACATATGTGTATATATGTTATATATGGTGCTCCTCTTAATGCTATGAGGTCTAAGGTGACAATAATCTTATCTCTGTGATGAGATAAGATTTTGAGAAATCATGTCTGTGTCATCATGTAATAACATGCTTACAAATCTCATCACAGTATGTTATTAACTCTGAGAAGACTTAAGCAGTTTAGGTAATCTCTTCTACTGCAGCTTGATTTGGACAATTTTTATCCTGGTATTTAGGGACTGAAAAAGTGTGTTAAGCCAAGGGAGTCTTATTCTATCTTGCTATATAGTGGCACCAACCTCTCATTTCATCCACATGAGTAACCAAGACCAATGTCATTCAAAAAGAAGAAGGAAAAAAGCCAGAGACTTATTGGGAAAGTGCCTCAAAAGTCATGACTCTTTTGCAAACTTTAGCCTCTTCAGAATGGCTCTGTGAGGCAAGATCATGATGAAGAAGTGAACTAGGGCACTTCTGGTAGATGCCAAGATACCAAGAGATACTTAAATAAAGAAGAGGGAAGGTGCTAGTGTAAGTCCATCCTCCTATCCCCTCTGGAGAAAAAATATTGGCAAGTACTGGCTCTGGATTCTTAGAAACACTCAAAATATATATGCATGGAAACATTCATCATGCTGGTCAAAGAGTTGAGAAGGCCCAGTGAGGTTCCACTTCATTCCTCCTGCTTGAGCAAATAACCCAAACAAAGCTCAACTAGCTAAAACAAAGTAGTTGGATTCATTCATGTTAATGACCTTGCACTGTTGTCAAAAGTGCACCAAGATTGTAGAAAAGCTAAAACCAAACATTGTACTGAGGTTAAGTACAGGAAAAGATGTAGACAGATGTAAAAGCCAAATACGAAGAGTCATAAATAGGTCAAATTCAGACATGAAACAGTCTAAACATTCTAGTCTAAACATTCGTAATTTCTGAGAAGTTTTCTGAAGATTATTTCATCTGTCACACACAGATTCTTATGCTTTATCTTGACATATTAAGGTGATTTGGTTTGAGGACCTACATGCCATTTCCTCCACAGCTGCACCAACATACACATACACATGCTCAAACACTATTAGTCTCACTCAACAATTATACACAAACCAAAGGAGACTGGGTATTGGGTTTAATCAACCAAGACAAATTTTCCAAATTGTCTATTTATTTGAAGAAAAATTAAAGTTAGATCCCTATCTCAAACTGTAATGAAATTAAAATTCCAAGAAGATTAAAGATTTAAACATAAAATATAAAACCAAAAAAATGCTAGAGATGAAACTTCTAGCTATGGTGGCCTGAAAGGGTTGGAAATCTTCTCCATAAAAACAATGAACAGAAGAGAGTTTACTCATGAAAACCTTCTCAAGCTTCCAATCAGAACAGCAGAAATCTGAGGCTTCTTGCCTAAAGAGCTGTGATTCCTGACCCATCTCAGGCAGCAATGACAGTAAGTTCTACACAAGGGCAGGACTGGCTCAGAAAATCAGCAGCCTTGTTGTCATGGGGAGGACTTGATTTGAAGTAGAGAGCAAAAACTCTGACTGGAAGTATTGTTAGTTGAAATACCAAAGCCAGTACAAAAGGAATTGAGAAAGCCTGTAGCTCTGCTACCATGAGGTAATGATCTCATTTGGGGCAAGTAGCAGACCAGCCAGGAATTTATGGGGAAATCCTGGAAATGAAGAAGCTATAGAAAGGCTAGATAAACTCACCCTGTATTCTTTGTTGACTGGAAACTACACACATGAGCAGGAGAGACTTGAGAGAGCCTAATGTAAAGTGAAAGCCAAGGCAGACTTGAGAAATGGCTGAACTTTGAATGCACTCCCCAGCCCACAAACATACCCATCAGCAGAGGGTGGAACTTGTACCAATCTAAGATATTTGGGCACAACTTTTGCCTAAATCATTGGTTGATCACTAAGCTATGCAAACATAGCAATGACCCCTAGGAAGTTAGGCTAAAGAATAAAAATCAGTGTAAAAAAACTGAGCAGAGACATCAGTGGCCACACACCACAAAGGAGAGAGGTTTTATAGTTTAAATATAGGAAAGATACAAAAAGAAAGAAAAGAGAACCTCAGGGGTAAGAACCAGAGTCTAGAGTTTCAACAATATATTTCTTTTTTTTGTTTTTTTTGTTTTGTTTTGTTTTTTTAATTTATTTTTTGGTGTTTTTCTTGCCCATACCCCTAGTGGTTAGCAATATTTAAAATATAAAAATTTAACAGAAGTTATGAAACATACAAAGTATTAGAAAAGTGTGATCCTATTCTGGAATGAAAGCAGAAGTTAGTTCTTCTGTTTTCTGACTTCATCAAAAACATAAAAGATATCAAAGCAGCACAAAAAAGGGGGTTCCGTGACAAAACCAGTGAGTTCAGTGATGGAAAGTAACCTTGCAGAGCAATCACATCATAAATTTCTATCTGGAAGGTCACAGTGAGTACTCCAGGCATATAACACTTTTAGTAAAAGGTTTATCTTTGCCTTAAGTAACCCTTGTTCATTGTTCTTGTGTATCTAGATTAACAAACCTTTGAAATGCCAGAGAAATCCTCTTTCTCAGATCCCTTAAATGTAACTACCCTCAAGAGAGCACATAATCTTGTTTACTCTCCTGTAATCCAATCCCCACCTTGTTTTCTCCCACCTTTATTTGATCATCCTTAATTCCGAAGGCAGAAAAGAAATAGCCGACTGTCATTCTAGGATGCATGTTTCTCAGTGTTGAAATCTTGCTTCCAGGTATATCCTCTGTTTGGCTCTGATAAATTCTTATGAATATGTCTACAGGTTTGGATGTTCTTGTGTTGACACACCCATTACTAGTATGCACAAAGAATTAAAGAAAACTATTTTTAAAGAATTAAAGCAAAATGCTTTACACACTAAGAATAGGGAACTTAATAGAAAAATATAAACTATAAAAAAAAACCAAATGAAAGTTAGAGTTGAAAAATGTAATAAACAAAATGAAAAATGGGTTTCAGAATAGATGTGAGATTGCAGGGAAAGAAAATCCATAAATTCGAAGATTAAAAGAAACTACCCTCTTGAAGTACACGGAGAAACAGATTGAACAAAAATGAACAAACCCACAGTGGTCCTTGGGACAGTATAAAGGACATCAACACCCCTGTAATGGGAGTCCTGAAGGAGAGAAGAGACAAAAGGGAGGAAAAACATCGAAGTAACAATTCCTGAATACATGCTGAATGTGCTGAAAAACAGGCCTAAGTTGCAGAAGTACAGAGTCACATGTCCGAGTCGAACTGCTGAAAGCCAAAGACAATGAGAAAACCTTGAATGCAGTAAGAGAAAAGCAACTGTCCTGCAACTGTTGTCCAGAGGACAACAACCTGTATATCAGCTGACTTTTCATCAGAGAAAAAGGGGCCAGAAGGCAGTGGAATGGCATATTCAAAGACTTGAAAGAGAAAGAGGGCTGAGCAATGTATATCTAGCAAAACTATCTTTCAAAAATGAAGGCAAAATAAAGTCATTCAAAGATAAAAACTGAGAGGATTTTTAGCCTTCTGAACTGTCCCCTAAGAAATACTAAAGGAAGACTTTCATGCTGAAAACAAAAAATGTTACCAGGTAGTAACTTTAATTCACAGAAGAAAATGAAGAGCTGTGAAAATGATAAATATGTGACTAAATATAAAAGATTGCATAAATAGATATTGCTCTCTGTTCCTCTCTGAATTTATTTTGTGAGTGATTGCATAAAGCTATAATTATAATGCTATACTGTTGGATTTATAACTTATGAAGATACAATATATATGGCCATAATAGCACAGAAAAGAGAGGAAGAAATAGAGCTATACTGGAACAAAGCTGCTATATTTTACCAGAATTGTCATTATTAAACTGAAGCAGGCTATAATAAGTTTAGCTATATAATATAACCTAGAGCACCAGTAAGAAAATTAATTTTCAAAGATAGTTAATAAAACAACATAGGAATTAAAATGGTGTACTAAAACTATGTGTCCAACACAAATAAAAGGCAGCAAGAGATGAAGAGAGAAACAAAAGAAGACACAAGACATTCAGAAAACAAACAGCAAACTGGCATACGTAAACCTAACCACATCAATAATCAAAGTAAACGGGAATGGATTAAACACTTCAATCAAAAAGCAATCAGTGTCAGTCCAGATAAAAAAGCAAGTTGCAACTACACGTGCCTTGAAGAAAAACACTTTAGATTCGAAGGTACTTATAAATTGAAAGTAGAAAAGTGGGAGAAATATATATGTACTGTGCAAACAGTTATCATAAATAGCTGAAGCACCTATTTTAATATCAGAAAAATAGAATTTAAGACAAGAACTATTACTAGAGATAAAAAGGGACATCATGTAACAATAAAAGCATCAAAATATCAGGAACCTATAACAATTATAAACACAGAGGGACCAAATAACAAAGTGTTGAATATGTGAAGTGAACAGAATTGAAATAGAGAATTTAGTAAGTACAGTTGAAAACTTCAAGTTCCCTCTCTCAGCAATGAAACTAGAAATAAAGGTAATAAGGAGATAGAAGACTTGACACCACCGATCACGTGAACCACACTGACTGACAGGAGTCCTGGAACACGTCCTCTGACAACAGCGGGTGCACAATGGCTTCAAGTGCACATGGAGCGTGTTCCAGGAAACATCATATTAAATCATAAAACAAATGTCAATAAACTTAAAATGATTAAACTTATATAAAATATATTCTACAACCATCATCAAACTAAATTGGAAATTACAACCAAAAAAAACCTTGGAAAACCTCCAAATTTTTAAAAACTTCTAAATAACCCATAAGTCAAAGAAGAAATCACAAGGTTTACTAGAAAATACTTCACACTGAGTGTAAACAAAACCAAACCTTTTAAAATGTGTAGTGCAACTAATGCAATGCTTAGAAGAAATTCACAGCATTAAATTATCAAATTAGAAGGAAGAAAAATATATAATCAATAATCTAAGCTTGAACCTCAAGAGACCTGAATTTGAGTAGCAGTAATGTGTTGATGTTAATTTCCCAATTTTAATGGTTGTATTGTGGGAAC
This sequence comes from Artibeus jamaicensis, assembly GCF_021234435.1. NCBI lineage: Eukaryota > Metazoa > Chordata > Mammalia > Chiroptera > Phyllostomidae > Artibeus > Artibeus jamaicensis. Next base: position 88,850 of record NW_026521249.1, on the reverse strand, counting down.
TACAAAGGCCCGGAATCCAAAAATATTTGAAGTGATGGAGAATCATGTGGGCGATTTATTCTCAAGTGGTTGAGGGAAGAGTTTTGTACAATACTTGGAACTTTTCTATAAATTTGAAATTGCTTCAAAAAACTTTAAACCTGTGTGTTAGTTAGTAGGTTGTTTTTAGTTTATGGTTTAGTGGGATTAACAGAACGAAATGGGAAAGGAAGAGAGAAAGGAAGGCAGGTGTCAGGTGGATTACAATCTCGGTTTTTGTAGAGTTTGTATTCACTGCTGTGTAAGACTGGAAGTAACTCCGTTTGCCTTGCAAAATGTCAACAAAGACATAACACTTGCATAGCGTAATAACGTGCTTTTCTCATCCCAGCTAACAGCAGGCCTCCAGTAATCCAGACCAAATAAACCTAGTCAGTGGTGCTGGGAAGAATCCCTCCCACAAAGAAAGGCAATGAAGTAATTAGGCAGTCTTTATGGCAGGATCATCTCCCAGGCTCGGCAGGGCGCAGGGCGGGAGCACAGGGCTGTGATGCAATAAAAGCTATTCTTCGTTTTTACACTCTCCTCTTCTTACACAGACTTTCAAAGCATGCCCAGAGAGGTCACTTTTCTTCAGTGCCACACAGCGTCCCAGACGAGAAGGCTGATGGCCTAGTCAAACCTTTGGTTTCCTTTGGGGTTTTGAGTGCTGTTTCCAAAGGAAAACAGCTTCCCTGTTTTCAGATTATAAAGTAATCCATGGTTTATATTAAGACAAATTGAGACAAAAACAAATGAGGGTAGTTTTAAAGTAGAAAGTTAAAATTATTTATAATCTTCCCAACCAAAAAGAGATTCAGTTCATATTTTAAGAGTATTATCCTTCAAGTTTATATAATTACAGTTAAAAATATAATAATTTTTATAACCTAGCTGCATTATAACCATTATAATATTTTTTCTCTTACTGTATCATGAACATCTCTACATATAAATATATGTACATGTAGTATATTTTCATATAATTATATTTACATGTAAATATAAATTGATGACATCATACCATATAGAAGCCTTTGCCGAGACAACCCAATAGAAAAACAGAGAGAAGACTTTAGTAGTCTTCTGGGGGAATTGCTCAGCAAGCATTATAACAATGCTCAGCTTCATTAGTCATCAGGGGAACTCAAATTTAAATCAGGATCTTTCACCAGAATGGCTAAAATTAAAGAGGCAGATAAGAGCATATGGTGGTAAGGTTGTGAAGCAATTAGAACTACTGGTTGACTATAAATTGGTACAACCACTTTGGAAGATTGTTTGGCAGTATCTATACAAACTAAACATATGTATAGGTAGAGTTCAGCAGTTCTATACAGGTATACTGCCAACAGCAATACAGATACCTGTTGACTGAAAATAGGTACAAGAATGCCCATAGCCTCACTATTCACAATAACCCCAAACAGAAAACAACCAAATGTCCATGTAGAGCACAAGGAATAAATTAACTGTGGTATATCTTTAATAGAATACCATACGATCATGTGAATAAAGGGGTCATAGCTACAGATAACAACAAGGATGACTCACAAACATAATGTTGAGAAAAAGAAGCCAGCCACCAGAAGACTGTACACTGTGACAGAAACATCTGAAACAAGCCGACTAATTATGATAAGGTCAGGATAGAGGTTACCCTTCTCAGAGAACAGGGACTGGACTGGAGTACCTGGGGACGTTTTAGTTCTTTCTCAGTCTGGGCGCTAAATATATGTGTATCCTCTCTAAGTGAAAGTTTATCAAGCCATGCCCTTAGGATCTGTGGATTTTTCTGTAGGTATTGTAGTATATCAATAAATATAGCATGCACAGTAGTACTACTAGTAAAATTAAACTGATCAACTCTCCAAAACCTGGAACCAACTGCACTACATTCAGACATTTTTTTCTCATAATCAGATTATAGAAATTTCCTAATTTCTAAGACAAAAACTATATCCAAACTGCATACAACATTAATAGTGTTTTCATTTTTAAGCTCTGCAGCTATTTTGACCCATACCTACCTGTGCTGTCTCAATATGCACTGCTCTGTTAATTAATGAAGACCATACTAACCCTCGTCCCCCAGAGCCACCCCAAAGGGCTGGAACAGTGGGTCTTACTAGGAAGGAGGGTACAACACGGTCACCTAAACGCTTGTGCATCCAGGCAAATACAAACAGGGCTGTTTTTAATTGTACATTGTAGGGACACTGTGGCTTGCCACCCAGATTCTGCTTCAGAACTGACACACTCATTTTCTTAGCTTCCAAAAGTGTTGCCTATTGAGGACTCAAGAGAGTCCCTCTGCAGGTATTGTCCTCAGCAGAGAGAAGCTGTCTGCTCAAGGTCATGTTCCTTCCCAGGACAGCCCGCATCCAATGACTGGTTCACACAGGCGTACAAAGTCTGGCTCCTGCCTTACTCAGGGCAACTCTGAAGGCCCCTCACAGCTCCCATGATTTGACTGCAATCTCTGTTGAAACTGCATCACAGTTCAAATTTTCCCTCTATCCAATCATGCTTCTGCTCTTTCCTCCCAGGTGTTGTGTCTGAGAATATTTCTCGAAAACTTCCTAAAAACAGATCTCCATTTTAAAGTTTGTTACTCAGGGGACCTGACCTGAAACATTCTCTTGCCAGAAAGAATTCAAACACATGTCGCATGATTGCAGGCCAACATTGTCCAGGGTAGACTTTACGGAGAAGTTTAAAGTTTAAGGACACATAGAATTATGATTTTGGGGAAGCCAACTTAAAGCTTGCCAGATAAGAAACCACCAGGCAGCCTATGGATAGAAGCATAAATGGGCAAAGTGAGTAAGGAACCTTTGCTAAGGTGGGCCTTCCCAGAGCAGGATGGCTTTGTGGGGAAAGAGAGACACAGAGATTCACAGTCCAGTTAGGGACGGTTGGGGAAAAAAGCCTTGGCTTAAAGTTGGTTTTAATAAAACAGGAACCCTGTGGTGCTTCTTCAGCAAGTGAGTGACGCTGAAAGCTGCTTTTGGCTAAATCTAGCAACAAAGTACAAGACTGACTGCAGGTGAGACTGACAGCTCAAAGATCAGAATGGCAGATGGGGCCACCATCCTGGGAAAGGCTCAACGTGTGTAGACTGCAAATAGCTCACAGGGTGGACATAAGAGGAGAGCTGTGCTCCCTATCTGAAGGGTTATCGTGAGCAAGAAGAATTGGCCCTGCTCAGTGGGGCAGCACCAAGCTATTAAGGAGCGAATATCAGTGAAATACAAGAGAACACGTTAAACCACAGCACTTTCCAACAACAAATTGGACGTCCCTTTGGCAGAGGTGAGCTCATGTACTTGGAGATTTTTTAGAAGAGGCTGGTGGTTTCTTATTAAAGATAAGAGGAAGCCAGCAATGAGTAGAAGGTTACACTAGAGTCCCTTTAATCTCCCTTTTAAGCCTCTGTCAAAATGAAAAGGAAAGTTTAACTCTTCTAGGAAGGAACTGGCTACATTTTAGTGACTTTTGAAGATCAGGATGAAGAAGTGTTTTCAATTGTGTCTAAGTTTTCACACTCAGAGGAGGGAATGCAGTTAGCAAAACTGACCTCCATTGTGAAAACTTAATGATTGCTTCTTTTTTTTAAAAAAAAAAATCCCCATCCTGGGATATGCTTATTGATTTGAGAGAGAAAGAGACATCACATTGCTCCTGTGCACCCTGACCAGGGATCAAGAGCAACCTTTTGATGTGTGGGATGACCTACAACTAACTGAGCCACCCAGCCAGGGCCAATTGCTCCTTTCTTAAATAATAAAGTAGAAGGTCTGACTCCACTTTCAGGTGAAGTGGAAATGACGATGCATGCAGTGTCTCCCACCAACCACAGGGCAGGGACAGTGCAGTAGGGTATCTGCCTCACTTCCATCCGAAGCTCCCAATGTTCGAAAAGGAGCTTCGAACTGCCAGCTGGCTCGCAGTGGCTCTCCTTTCCTTCATAGCTCCTGCACTGTTAGAGGAGAGAGGGATTCCTAACAGCAGCAAGCCAAGACTTCAGAGTCTCCTACCCATCTCTTTACCCTCACTGCCCCCTGGAGAGGTGTGAAGGGCAGCCAGGGCTTCATCCAAGAGAAGGTCAGCAGCTTTCAACTTAGCTAGACAGGTTTCTTTTCAGCTTCTAGTTGCACCTGGACTTAGGCCTTTTAAAGAATCCAGTAATTTGCTGAGAGCTTTTCTGGTGATTCAGCTTCATTCTGGAGTTTGTCTTTTTGAAGACATCTTTGTGCAGAGTTACAAAAGGACTGAGTGGCATTTTGTTATATTTATAATATATGTATTTTATTATATTTCTAAGACCAGTTTCTTTCTCTTTGCTCCAGTTATTTTGCTTTCCCAACTTTGATTTTATCATACTGATAACTTTCTTCTCCCAATTCATCCTTCTTCCTCAACCACTTCTCTGAGGACTGTGGTTCTTCATGGTTTCCCAAGTATGGAGTCGATATTTTCTGTTCATACACGAAGTAGGATAAAAACAGAAGGAATGCAGGTGACCTCCTTCTTCACACTACAAGCTTCCATGTTTTGAAGGCATGACATTTGTTTTCAGAATGCCAATCCCGTTTTGGTATCCCTGGAAATCGCCTGTGAGCACAGGTCTCTGGTCTACTATGGGAGCCGTGGTGCATTTCTAGGTTTCCTGCTTCAAGTTCCGGTGTCTGGTGCCAGTTCTGCTCCCTTTGCAGTGCTAACCACAGGAGTCAGAAAGGAGAAATACACTTTCAATGGAGAATTTTGCATGGAAAAGGAGAATACTTTTTCAGCAAAATAGGCTACACCCATAACTGGTATTTAAAGAGTTGAGAAAAAACTGCCAAAGACAACTTTAGAAATGTTTAAAGACGAGAGCAAGCTCTCCAAAATTGCTGTTAAAGTCGACTTGAGTGAAATATCAGTGCTGGGGTTCTCATCTCTGCTTTCTCCTGGCTACAAACAGTCACCAGGTACTGGGGAGGGTTGTTCTTTTCAAGGGCACCTACTACTTGTTGCCTGGGGATAAAAATGTGAGGAACGTAGTGCCAAGGTCCACAGCTGTAAAACAATGAAAACTGTATTCACACAGGTTTATGTTCCTTCAGTGAGAGAGGTTATAGAACACTCTTTCCCTCTAGAATCCTTAATGTGTAAAACTTCCCCTGCAGTGTTGGCTCTTCACTGTGTGGATGAGGTCGGGACCTTCAGTTCAGCCCAGTGGAGACCGCCAGTTTGCTGCTCTGTTCTATGAACACAGACCACAACCCTAACCTCGATTAGCAATGGGGTGACTGTATTTGCTCTGTTAGTAGTCAAGAGAAAATTAGTTAAGAATACGTGTGTTTCAACTAGGAAAAAAAATATGTGCAATACCCATGAAAGTGTGGCTTTGTTATCCCCAACCCCAGTTTTTCTCCTTCAGAAGGTAACATTTACATTTTAACATATATTTAACCAATTGTTCAGTGATATATTTCCATCTTTTAACCACAGTAAATCAAATGTAGACAGGAAAAGTCTCCCCCACTTGCCTTATGCACCCTGTCTGCCCTGCAGGAATCTACTATTCTTGATTTTTTATGGATCCTTGCAGAACTTCATTATATATATATATGTATGTATATATACACACACACACACATATATACACACAATAGATACTCATTTTCTCATTTTTTACACAAAAATATTCTGTTTTAAACCTTGTTTTTTTTCATTGAACATCATTTATGGGGGCGCCTTTTAAATCAGCACTTAGAGAGCTTCATTCTTTTTCATGGACCCATAATATTCCATTTGTTCCACAACTTACTTAATAGTCTCTATTGGTAGATATTTGGATTGTTTGCAATGCTTTGCAAAAAGAAAACAGGTGCAATAAATAACTTTTTACATACATACCACTCCAGTGTGGGGAAGTGAAGCCTCAAGACACCGACTGAAAATACCTGTGGGGGTTGAGGTACTGGGAGAGACTCCCAGTCTCACAGGAGAGTTTGTTAGAGAGACCCCCCCCCAGGGTCCTAGAATGTACACAAGCCCACCCACACAGAAATTAGCACCAGAAGAGCCCAGTTTGCTTGGGGAAGACAGTAGAATAAACTGAAATCCAAGAGAGAGGGGAGCAAGCACCATTGTTCCCTCTCTGACCCCTCCCCCACATGCAGCATCAGAACCCAGCAACTGGGCTGACCCATCCTGATGAACACCTAAGGCTCTGCCCCTCACTACATAATAGGCACAACAAGACAGGGAAAAAAAAGGCCCAAATGACAAAAGAGATCAAAGCTCCAGAACAAATACAACTAAGTGATGAAGAAATAGCCAACCTGTCAGATGCACAGTTCAAAGCACTGGTGCTCAGGATGCTCACAGAATTGGTTGAATTTGGTTGCAAATTAGATTAAAAAATGAAAGCTATGCTAAGTGAAATGAAGGAAAATGTACAGGGAAACAATAGTGATGGGAAGGAAACTGGGACTTAAATCAATGGAGTTGACCAGAGGAAGAAAGAAACAACCAAATAGAAAAGAATGAAGAAACAAAAATTCAAAAAAATGAGGAGAGGCTTAGCAACTTCCAGGGCATCTTTAAAAGTTCTAACATCTGAATTATAGGGGTACCAGAAGGGGAAAAGAAACAGCCACCAGTGGAAAACTTATTTGAACAAATAATAAAGGAGAACTTCCAATCTGGCAAAGGAAATAGACTTCCAGGAAATCCAGGAAGCTCAGAGAGTCCCAAAGAAGTTGGACCCAAGGAGGAACACACCAAGGCACATCATCATTACATTAGCCAAGATTAAAATGAAGGAGAGAATCCTAGAAGCAGCAAGAGATAGGGGGACAGTCACCTACAAAGGAGTTCCCATCAGACTGTCAGCTGATTTCTCAAAAGAGACCTTACAGGCAAGAAGGGGCTAGAAAGAAGTATTCCAAGTCACGAAAGGCAAGGACCTACATCCAAGATTGCTCTATCCAGCAAAACTTTCATTTAGAATGGAAGGGCAGATAAAGTGTTTCTCAGATAAGGTCAAGTTAACGGAGTTCATCGTCACCAAGCCCTTATTATATGAAATGTTAAAGGGACTTACCTAAGAAAAAGAAGATAAAAAATATGAAAAGTAAAATGACAGCAAACTCACAATTATTAACAACCACACCTAAAATGAAAGCAAAAGCAAACCAAGCAAATAACTAGAACAGCAACAGAACCACAGAAAGGGAGGTCATATGGAGGGTTAGCAACAGGGGAGTGGGAGGAGGAGAGAGAGGGAAATTATACAGAGAATAAGCAGCATAGGTGGTAGGTAGAAAATAGACAGGGGGAGGGCAAGAATAGTATGGGAAATGTAGAAGCTAAAGAACTTGTGACACATGGACATGGGCTAAAGAGGGGAATGTGGGTGGGAGACGGTTTGCATGGTGGAAGGGAATAAAGTGGGGGAAATAGAACAACTGTAATAGCATAATCAATAAAATATATTTTAAAAAACTGACTCAAAATGATACAAATACCTAAATGTAAGAGCCAAACTATAAAACTCTTAGAAGAACATATGGGGTAACTCTTCATTTCTTAGATTTAGCAGTGGATTCCTAAAAATGATACCAAAAACACAAGCAATGAAAGAAAAATATAAATTGGGCTTCATCAAAATTAAAAATTTTTATGCATCAGAGAAAGCTATATAAGAAGTGGAAAGACAACCTACAGAATGGGAGAAATACTTGCCAACCTTATATCTGATAAGGATCTATTATCCAGAATACACAAAGAATTATTATAATTCAACCACAAAAACACAACCCAATTTAAAAATGAGTTAAGAACCGGCACAGACATTTTTCCAAAGAAGATATGCAAATGGCCAGCAAGCACGAGAAAGGTGCTCAACACCATTAGTCCTCAGGGACATGCATATACAATTCCCACTGGTGCACAACATGTGCACACTTAATGCCCCTGAACTGTACCTTAAAGGTGATCACAATGGCAAATTTTGTTATGCTTATTTTGCCACAATAAAAAATAAAGCACAGACCCCCAAACCAACCACAGAAAAACACAATGAGCTACCACTTCTACCTACTTGGATGGCTATAACAAAAAAAATGAATAAAACAAGTGTTAGTGGTGATATAGAGAAGTAGAAACACTCATACATTGTTGGCCAAAATGTAAAATGGTGCAGCCAATACAGAAGACAGTCAACCGTTCCTTACTGCATTAAACAGTTACCATTTGATCTGACATTTCTACTTCCGGTTATATACCCCAAAGAAATGAAAACATATGTCCACACAAAAACTTGTACATAAACATATATGCATATTGTTTATAATAGCCAAAAAGGAGAAACAACTGAATTGCCCATCAGCTGATTAATGGATAAACAAAAGATGGCATATCTATACGATGCAATATTATCTGGCCATCGAAAAAAATAAAGTGCAAGTACACCACAACAAGGTCGAACCTTAGAAACCTCGTGTTAAAAGAAAGAAGCCAGTCACAAACTATTACATATTATCTGATTCCATTTATATGAAATGTTCCAAAAAGGCAAACATATAGACAGAAAATAGATTAGTGGTTGCTTAGGGCTAGGAGGAAGGGGACTTGGGGGTAACAGTGAAGGGGGTAGATGAAAACAGGGAGTGATGAAAAAGTTCTAAAATGGACTGCATTGGCAGTTGCACAGTTCTGTGAATGCAGGAAAAACCACTGAACTTTACACTCTACGTGGCTGATGTGTGGTACATGAATTATATCTCAAGCTGCTATAAAACAAATGTAATTACTAAGGATTGAATGCCCAGTAGAAGTGCGGGTATCAGCGGTTGTGCACCCACGATCGCCCTCACTCTGGAGCCTATGGAATCTCGACAGTCCCCACAGTCTAGCACATCCAGGGCATTTTCTGAAAATACTGCGTTTGAGGCAGTGGAAATCTGAGAGCACTGCCTGCCGTTCCGTAATTTTAGACCAGTAAAAATGTGTCAACCACTACATTCACCTGATTCATCCCCATTTAACTCTCAGCTTTTCTCCATATGGAAATGAACTATAAAATGAAAGAAATTTGGCACTTTTAAGGCAGACAATTCTACACAGCAGAGTACCCAAAGGTGATTTAAAATAGAAGTCTTAGACACTATTTTAATCACCTGCCAGTAAGTTATGTGATTAGTGGATCAGTGGTGCAATAGAGGAGAGGATTGTTTGGAAGGCCATTCCTCACTCATTCATTCATCTATGGGAAAGCAGGATTTATTTATTCTGTTGTTAACCAGATTGGTGATTGACCTCATAGAAAGAGCCCCTATCAATAAATAAGTAAAAGACGATGACCCATTGGGGAAAAAACATGAAAATATAGTTCACAGAAAGAAAAAGAATAAGATTAAAATGTGAAGATGTACCAACCCTCCCACAAGAGAAAAATGCAAGTTAAAACTCATCAAAATCCTGTATTTTCCTTGTCACAGTAGCAAGTATTAAAAAGCTCACATAGATGGTGGTTGTTCAGAAGTGTTAAGAAATAAGAGCCTAATTATTGGCGTATTATTGGTGCATAAGTAACTTGGCATAGTCTCGTGGGAGGACAGTGTGGCAGCCCCTAACAAAACCTGCCACGCCCGTACTGTGTACCCAGAGTCCCCTTCTAGGAGTCATGCTACGGGTGTTCTTTTCTCCTTTTTCTGTCTTTTCTCCTCTCTCTTCTAATCCCCACTCTATGCCTCAACAGAAATCAATAAATGGGTAATAATTCCCTTAAACTCTACAAATTTCTTTCTTTTGACTATAGAAACTGGCAGTTAAAAAACCAACTACGTGCGTTAATAATTAAAGAGAAACCTTCAAAGTTCTTTCTGTGAAGGTTCATAGCTATAAAAATAATAAATGAAGCTTCCAAAATACTGCACTGTAGGTGGGTTAATAATCTTATTCAACAAGAGCTAGCCTAGCCTTACTGAATCTACCGAGCTAAGCCTAAATAATCAGCGTTATGTGCTACCATAGCGCCCCCTGCTGTCTCAACGCAAAAACTAATTTATGTGGTAGGTTTCAGTAACTGCTCAACACTCATTGCATTTCCTGCGACTTCCTGCTTACTACCTTTGCTCTCCTCAGCCTCACAACGATTTCTTTCATCAGATAGCCTTGCGTACTGCTTCTCAGTGAAGATTAAGATCCCTTAATATTCTTAACCTCACCTCCGAAGGAGGTTTTGTCCTTTCACTATGGTTTCCTGGCTGTTTCTGCCATACCCTTCCTTTTTCAGTGATTCCAGTTTTACCTCTTCTCCTCCTTCAGTGTATCTATCTGCCTCTGAATTGGCCACTTTTGTTTACCATGTGCCTTGACCTCATACCCACAGACAACCCACCAGCTCCTTGCTCACTGCCCATCTCACCTGTACCTGCTCATTTTCCTTTCGATAATAAGGGGTTTCTTAAAGTGGGTCTGTGGACCCTCTACCTACTTACTATTCAACTGGCTGTTTGCTAAAATGCAGATTCCTGATCACCCTGAATCAGATCTCCTGGAATCCTGGAACTTACATTTATAACAAGTACCCTTGAAAAACTTTATGTAGACACACACACACACACACACACACACACACACATTAAAAACCACCCTGATTCTTTTTTAATTACTGATTGACTTTTGGAAAGAGAGAAAGGGAGAAAGAGAGCATCGATGTGAGGAAAAAAATATACATTAGTTGCCTGCCTGAAAACGCCTCAACCCAAGATCAAACCTGCGACCGAGGTACATTCCCCGACCATGGATCAAATCCGAAACCTTTTGGTGTGCGGGATGGTGCTCCAGCCAACTGAGCCACCTGGCCAGGGCCTTGATTTTTTTTTTAACCAAACCATATGTTCTTGTGTAGAAATTTGCCATAGCTCCCAACCATCTAAATGATCATGTGTAAAAGATTCATGCTGGCTTTCAAAGTTTTTTGTAAATTGTTCAAAGTACCTGCAGTCCCTTCCTTTAAGGGCATTATATAGCCCTCCCCCACTGATAGCAGGCTTGGCCATATGACTTGATTTGGCAAATGAAACGTGAGCAGGAGTAATACGTGCCACTTTTGAACAGACACAGGAATGAAGGTATTGCAGAAAGGGGCTGTTTCTTCAGCCTAGGCCATGCTATAGAGAGAGCTACAGAAAACCCACAGTTGAAAGGAAACGTAAGTGAAAATGGCTTGTTGTATAATGTGATTTGGATATTCCTTTGTTCCTGCAGTCTAACATTCCCTAAACTGACTGACACGAAGTTCTTCACAATTTGCTTTTCTAACTTTCTTTCCTGTTACTTCCTAACACATGTTTCTTTCTTTTTTTTTTTTTTGCAAGCCCTGCTGGCTGAGATCTCGGATGTCATGGAGCAGGATCAATGCATCCCTTTTGTGCTTTATGCAAACTCCTGACCCACAGACTCCACAAGCCTATTAAAAATGGTTGTGGTTTTAAGTGGCTATATATATTTTTAATTTTATTTAGTTATTTTTCAAGTACAGTTTTTTGTCTATTTCTCCCATCCCAGCCCCCCCCTCCCCCGTCTCCCCCCCCTCCCTCCCATTTCCTCCCCCCCCAAGTCCTCATTCCTGTGTCTTTCATACTTGTTCCTCAAAATCCCTCCCCATTTTTCCCCTTAAATTCCCTTCCCTCTCCCCTCTGGTCACTGCTCACTTGTTCTCTATTTCAGTGTCTTTGTTTTTATTCTGTTTGCTTCTTTGTTTTGTTGTTTAGCTTCCTGTTAAAGGTGAGATCATATGGTATTTGTCTTTCAGCACCTGGCCTATTTCACTCAGCATAATGCTTTCCAGTTCCATCCATGTCGTTGCAAAGGGTAGTAGCTCTTTCTTTCTCTCTGCAGCATAGAATTCCATTATGTATATGTACCTCAATTTTTTGATCCATTTATTTACTGACGGGCACCTAGGTTGCTTCCAACTCTTGGCTATTGTAAATTGTGCTGCTATGAACATTGGGGTGCATAGGTTCTTTGAAATTGATGTTTTAGGATTCTTGGGATATAATCCTAGCAGTGGAATTGCTGGGTTAAAAGGCAGGTTGATTTTTATTTTTCTGAGAAAATTCCATACTGTTTTCCATAATGGTTGTACCAGTCTGCAATCCCACCAACAGTGAACTAAGGACCCCTTTTCCCCACAACCTCTCCAACATTTGTTGTTTGTTGCTTTGTTTATGATAGCCATCCTGACTGGTGTAAAGTGGTATCTCATTGTGGTTTTAATTTGCATATTTCTGATAGCTAACGATATTGAGCATCTCTTCATGTGTCTCTGGATATTCTGTATGTCCTCTTTGGAGAAGTGTCTGTTCAAGTCCTTTTCCAATTTTTTAATTGGGTTAGATGTCTTCCTAGAGTGGAGTCATGTAAGTTCTTTGTATATTTTGGAGATTAAACCTTGTCTGAGGTATCATTGGCAAATATGTTTTCCCATACAGTTGGTTGTCTTTTTAATTTAATACTGTTTTCTTTAGCCATGCAGAAGCTTTTTATTTTGATGAGATCCCATTTGTTTATTCTTTCCTTTGTATTCCTTGCTCTAGGGGATATATCGGTAAAAATGTTGCTGTGTGGAATATCTGAGATTTTCTTGCCAATGTTCTCCTCTAGGACTTTAATGGTGTCACGGCTTATATTTAAGTCTTTTATCCACCTTGAATTTATTTTGGTGTATGGTGTAAGTCTGTGCTCAAGTTTCATTTTTTTGCATGTAGCTGTCCAGTTCTCCCAACACCAACTCCTGCCAAACTGGATGACTTGCTTTTCCACACTCACGAATTTTACAGACTCTATGAAGCTGTTTGCTTTCTATTTCTGGCCTACCAACCACACCTCTCAAAATTTGACCTCAACCTTCACAGTCCATCTCAAATGTCACTTTGTGTCGCTTTATTCATCCCTTGCTGAGTTAAGAACACCTTTTCCTTTCAACCCTCTAATGGCAATTACTGTAACTTGTTTGTTTATTTTTGTTTGTTTGTTTATTATCTGATGTCCTGACTGGAATCAAACCAGAAATCCTTTGGTTTGTGAAACAATACCCAAGCCAGTGAGCCACAGCAGTCAGGGCTGTTTATTTGTTATTGTTGTTTTAAATATTTTTGTTATCATCTCCCCCCAAAAGATCATAAACCCCTTGAGATTAAAAACAATATTTATTCATTAATATATTCACTGAAATAAAAACAGTAGGCATCCATACAAGTATTTATTGAATGGAATTATAACTGTCAATCAGAGAACAGCTGTTTAACAGACTTATGGTATTTTTGAAGGTAGATTTTAAAGAATGTTTAACAGACTTGTTTAGGAGGCAAAATTAAGATGCATGTAGAATTATTTGTAGAATCTAAGGTTCTTGCTGAATAAATATAAATGAAAGTCTAACCTGTGTGTGTCTTGAAATCATCAGCAACAAACAAACAAAAACAAACACCCCCCCCCCAAACCAGGTCCTGACCTTCATCCTTTTCTCTCCCTTCCTAAGCCCGGCAGGTCTTCCAGCAACACTTCACCAAAGAAGAACAATGTATTATAAAGTGATTGTTTCTATCATTACATTCCATATGCCAAGAGCAATAATTTTTACAATTATGTCTCAAATTAGCTAAAGCAGTTTCTTGCATTCAGAAAAATGTACTTTCCTTCTAACTAAAATTCAGCAAAATATCATTCCAATTTCAAAAATACACTTAGTCATAGCAAAGAGAGCCCTTATTCCTGGCGACCAGCACCCATTTCCTTTCCCACCCCTCTCCTAGCCTCCATTAACCTAATGCCCTCTGAAATATTTCAGCAGTAATTGCGAAGCTTCTTTGGGTTTACCTGAATCTCGTTTGAAAAGGACAGGAGATATGATTTTTGTACTGCCTATCAATCTCATGATGTGTAATGTTTTACTACAAGCTGAAGGTGAAAATGCTTTGTATTTACTAGGGATGCAAAGTTGCTTGCAGAGCAGGTGACACCAGCCCTCTGTGCTGGGAACACACCATCCATTCGGCCTCTTCATTATCTCAGGAGAGGATACATTTCTTCTACTCCCAACTCAAAGTGACACAAAAATGCATAAAGATTCCTTTTGTCAGCCATTTGCCATCTTCAGTATCACCATATTCTAAATCATATTTTGTGGAACAATAGTGTCTCTACATATATGGATAGGTGTTTAGCAAAAAAAAGCAAGGACTTATGGGGGAGCGGCAGAAATCAGTGATCAAATAAGCCTGAAGAAAACTGAAAATCGGGCCTCATCCCCTCTAGGGAGTCATTGTTTGTATAGGATATTAAATACTTCACATGATCCTAAAGTGAAACAGGAGAACGTGAGTATGTCTCCTAATTTATTTCACTGTGAAATCAACTTTTATTTTTATGTTTTATTTTGTTTTGTATTGAAACATCCACTAAATTAATCTCATGGGACACTAGTATTCAGCAGGACTTGACCTGAGAAATACTTTCAGAGAGGTAAAAGTTAAATAATCCCTCTAAGATAAAGTGTTGAGGAAAAATTACCTGACTTGAAAATTCTGATTCACAGAAGTACCTCCAAGACTGAACAGCTTCCCAACACTATCCAAGAAAGTGGAGCTAATACTACAGTTCTGAATTAAATGCACCCAAAACATCTCGTAGTTATGCCCTTATTTAATTGCTGAATTGTTTCAATGCACTTAATTGAACTTCTAGGATTTTTTTCAGGTCCAGCTGATGATGTTGGTCAAGGTCCATCTGTTTTTCTCTCCACATTTACAGAACTTTCATAGCTGATGTTTTCAAGCACCTGTTCACATTTTCACACTGCTCACTGAGTACATGCCTTGTATTCTTTCTTCTCCTATGATCGCATAATTCATTATTCTGTACATCGGCCTAGATATTTGCATTCTTTTTGGTATATGCCAGATTGTTTTCTGTTCCAGGAAGTGATAAGTTCTCCCTTATTACAGTAATTTTAAAATGTACCCACCAAATTCATATTATTGTCATTTTTTTTAGGACTCACCACATTAATAAGGTTTCAGGTCTTCCTGGAATTCAAGACATTAAGAGATGGTACAGTAGTTGGTAATTTAACAAAAGCATGGTTATCTGCTATTTTCTGTTGCAAGGTAGAGTTGCAGTGACTTACCTGTTAAGCCTTTTCCTTAATATGAAAGCAGTATCCATTGTATATTTTAAATTTCCTAAGTAGGTGATTTGGGTAGATGGAGCTAGATCTGATTTTAGCTATTTCTCTTCAGTACCAATTTTAAACCAAATATTAGTGGTGTTCAGCAAGATTCAAATTGGGGTTCTCAGACAGAGGAAGGCCTTCATGGTCCAAAGGATGAGATATTTGCTATTCATCCATGTTATGCCAAGAGCATCGCCAAGACTGTGGGATAGAAGGCTCATGACTTTCCCACTTTGGAAACACCAAATATACAGCTACACATGAATCAGTTCCATCTGAGTAAAATCCTAGAACTAACTGAATGACTCCTACACTCAGTGTGCTCTGCATATGAATGATTGAGAAAATTCACTGAAATGGGTAGGAAAGGCTAACACACACTTCTGCCATATACCCCATCTCCAGGGCAGCACCTTGCAAACAAGAGGGAACCCAGACTTCCAGATTCTCCCAGAACAGCAAAGGGTTTGGACCACACATCAGAGCACCTACTTCCATGGCTGCTACATGAAGGACAGGCCCACAAACCATCTACCTCTTATAGGACTCAGGATTCAGGAGTCTCTCAGGAACATATTAAACAAAGCAGCACATTGAAAAAATCAGTTCTGTTTGTATACACTAACAACAAAATGTTGAAAATAGACATTAAGAAAATAATTTTATTTACAATAGCTTCAAAAAACAAAATACTTAGGAATAAATTGAACCAAAGAGGTGAATGACCCATAAGCTGAAAACTATAAGATATTAATAAAAGAGATTAAAGAATACACAAATAAGTTAAAAGATATTCTATATTCATTGACTAGAAGAATAAATTGTCCACACTACCCCATATGTTCTACTGATTCGATGCAATCTCTATTAAAATTCCAATGTCATTCTTCTCAGAAGTAAAAGAAATGATTCTAAAATTGGTATGATACCATAAAAGACTCCCAATAGCCAAAGCAATCTTGATCATGAAGACCAAAGCTAGAGGCATCACATTTACTGATTTCAAACAATATTACAAAGCTACAGTAATTAAAACAGCATGTATTGGCATAAAACAGACACACAGATAATGAAATAGAAAAGAGAGCCCAGAAATAAACCCACACACATATAATCAACTAACTTTTTACAAAGTCACCAAGATTACACAATAGGGAAAAAATGTTTCTTCAATAAATGTTATTGGAAAAACTGGATATCCACATGTTGTAAAGGAATGAAATTGGACCTATATCTTACAACACAAAAAATCAACTCAAAATCAATTAAGAATTTGAATATAAGACCTGTAACTGTAGAGAGTTCTGGCCAAGATGGAGGCATGGGTAGATACTCTTTGCCTTCTTACAGAACAAAAAGGACACCAATAAATTTTTAAAAAAAAACACCAGAAAATTGAAGAGTATGAGAGTCCCACAGCCAAGGAGTTAAAGAAGAAACATTCATCCAGACCAGTAGGAAGGGTGGAGATGGACAGCTTTGGTGGAGAAGACTCCCAGCAAGGTGGTGTCTGGTAAACTGGATGAAGTGGCTGCTGGTAGAGTGTGTGGCTCCCCATTTGTGTGCAGACAAACCAGGAGGAACAACTGGTTTGAGTGAGACAGACTACGCAACCCAGAGTTTCAGTATGGGGAAGTAAAGCCTCAAAGTCTCTGACTGAAAAGCCTGTGTGGGTTGAGGTGGTGAGAGAAGCACCCAGCCTCACAGGAGAGATTGTTGTAGAGACCCACAGGGTCCTAGAATGTACACAAAACCACCCACATGGGAATCAGCATCAAAAGCACCCACTTTGCTTGTGAGTAGTGGAGGAAGTGACTGAAAGCCAACCAAGACCTGAGTAAGCAGCATTGTTACCTCTCAGACTCCTCCTCCACATACAGCATCACAACATAGCAATGTGGGTTGCCTTGCTGTGGTGAATACCTACAGCTCTGCCCCTTATTATGTAACAAGTTCACCAAGACAATGAAATATGGCCCAAATGAAAGAACAGATCGAAGCTCCAGAAAAAAATACAACTGAGTGATGAAGAGATAGCCAATCAGTTGCACACTTCAAAATACTGTTAATCAGTATGGTCACAGAAATGGTTGAGTATGGTCCAAAAACAGAGGAAAATGTGAAGGCCATGAAAAGTGAAATAAAGGAAAATGTACAGGGAACCAACAGTGATGGGAAGGAAACTGGCACTCAAATCAGAGGTTTAGACCAGAAGGAAGAAATAAACATTCAACCAGAAAGAATGAAGAAACAAGATTTCAAAAAAATGAGGAGAGGCTTAGGAACCAACCTCCAGGATATCTTTAAACATTCCAACATCTGAATCATACTGGTTGCAGAAGGAGAAGAGGAAGAGCAATAAATTGAAAACTTATTTGAAAAACTAATAAAGGAGAACTTTCCCAATCTGACAAAGGAGATTGACTTCCAGGAAGTCCGGGAAGCCCAGAGTCTCCCAAAGAAGTTGGGCCAAAGGAAGCACACACCAAGGCACATCATAATAACATTGCCCAAGATGAAAGATAAGGAGAGAATTTTAAAAGTAGCAAGAGAAAAGGAGATAGTTACCTACAAAGGAGTTCTCATTAGACTATCAGCTGATTTCTCAAAAGAAACCTTATAACCAAGAAGGAGCTGGAAAGAAGTATTCCAAGTCATGAAAGACAAGGACCTATATTTAAGATTACTCTGTCCAGCAAAGCTATCATTTAGAATGGAAGGGCAGATAAAGTGCTTCCCAGATAAGGTCAAGTTAAAGAAGTTCATCATCACCAAGCCCTTATTATATGAAATATTAAAGTAACTTATCTAAGAAAAAGAAGATAAAAAATATGAACAGTGCAATGACAACAAACTGAAAACTATCAATAACTGAACCTAAAAAACAAAAACAAAAGTGTACTAAGCAAACAACTAGAACAGGAACACATTCAGAGAAGTACAGATCACATGGAGTGTTATCAGTTTGGGGGTGGGGAATGGGGAGAAAGGTACAGGGAATAAGAAGCATAAATGGTAGGTACAAAATAGACAGGAGGAGGTCAAGAATAGTATGGGAAGTGGAGAAGTCAAAGACCTTATATGTATGACCCATGGACATGAACTAAGGTGGTGGAATGATGGTGGGAGGAGGGGTACATGGTAGAGGGGAATAAAAGGAAGCAAAAAAATGGGACAACTATAATAGCATAATCAATAAAATATATTTTTAAAAGACCTGCAACTGTAAAACTTCTATAAGAAAACTTAGAGATGAGCTCCTTGACATTGGTCTTGACAATGATTTTTGGCTTGGCAATAAAAACAGAAACAAACAATTGGAATTACATTAAACAAAAAAGTTTCTGCACAGCAAAGGAAACCATAGCAAAATGCAAAAGCAGCTGAGAAAATATTTGCAAACTATATATTCAATAAGAAGTTAATAGCCAAAATACACAAGAAATGCATACAACTCAATTGCAAAAAAAATAACCCAATTCAAAAGTAAATATTTTCCCAAAGGAGACATATAAATGGCCAACAGGTATATGAAAGATGCTCAATAGCACCAATCATTAGGAAAATGAAAAAAAAACCCCACAATGAAATATCACCTCACACCTATTGGAATGACTATTGACAGAACAAAAGATAAAACTATTAAGTGTGTGTAGAAAAGATCACCCTTGGTGGTAATGGAGCCACCATGGAAATCAGTAAGGAGGTTTCTCAAGAACTAAAAATATAATTACCATATAAATCAGCAATTCCACTTCTGGGTATGTGTCTAAAGAAATAAAATTACTATTTCAAAGAGGTATTAGTACTCCCAATGTTTATTGCAGCATTATTTGCAATAACAAGGTATGAAGCAACCTAAATGTCTATTGATGAATGAGTGGATAAAAAATATAGATATATATATATTTGTGTGTGTATAAATAATATATATATAATAAAAAATTATTCAGACATAAAAAAGAAGAAAATCCTGCCATTTGTGACATGGTTGAACCTAAAGGGCATTATGCTAAGTATAATAAACCAGGCAGAAGACAATTACTGCTGTTGCTAGTTTCTGAGTTACCTCAGTCTTCTGCTTGCCCTCTCAGTTCTTTTAATACTGGGCAATGAATGGCTTTAAATTCTTCCTGTTTGAAGTACTCAAGTAGTTTTTCCTTTCTTGGTGGAACCCTAACTGCTATAATACTCAGTAAAAGAGTGAACTGTTCTAATAGAGGAAAACTCATTGGAAGGGCATACTCATGATGTGAAATGTAGATTTTCCCCATGAAACCTT
Source organism: Artibeus jamaicensis (assembly GCF_021234435.1). Taxonomy (NCBI): domain Eukaryota; kingdom Metazoa; phylum Chordata; class Mammalia; order Chiroptera; family Phyllostomidae; genus Artibeus; species Artibeus jamaicensis. The sequence goes on along the minus strand of NW_026521249.1, from coordinate 69,309 downwards.
CCCAAGAATAATTTTTATTCAAAAATTTCACCTTTAACACTGTCTTTAGACCTTAATATGCATAAGATGCAACTCATTGTGCAAGTTTGGTCTGTCAACACTGATCCCTGTTGTTCCACGGGGAGATCTAATTTATCAAGTACTTGAGACACATCTCAGAGATTTAGACATGAAAGAATAAATAAGTGGAAATGATTATTTTTTATTTTTATCTTTATTGTAATTTTTACACTACCATTTAGTCCACTGATACCCCCCTACCCCCAGCAATTACCACACCGTTGTCCTTAACCATGAGTCCTCTCACCTTTTTGCTCAATAGCTGCATTCCCTCACACACGCCCCCTCTAGCTGTCATCTGTTCTCTACCTATGAGTCTGTCTCCATTTTTCTTGTTAGCTCAGTTTTTTTTTTGGCGTCAAGTTTTGTAAGTAGTTTATAAATTTTGGATTTTAGCCCTTATTAGATGTATCAGCCAATATGTTCTCCCATTCTGTGAGTTGTCTTTTTATTTTGTTAATAATTTCCTTTCCTGTGCAAAAACCTTTTAGTTTGATGTAGTACCATTTGTTTATTTTTTCTTTATTTTCCCCTTGCCTGGGGAGATACTGTATTTTGCTGTGTATAATGAGCACATTTTTGCCAAATTTTTTTAGGGAAAAATAAGGATGTGTATTATACATGGGTAGTACCTGATATACCTCTTATCTGTTCTTGTGATTCTTAATTATTTGTTACATAAAAATTCTTGTACCATAGTATGTTCAAAACCAATGTTAAAATTCCTTTATAATATAAAAAACAAGTATCAAAATATAAAAAAATAAATAATTTAATTAAAAACTAAGATGAAAGATTTTTTTCCTGAAAGTTTGGACCAAAAATGTGGATGCACATTATACATGGCAAAATACCGTATATCCAATAAAAGTTTGCTATGTGCAATGTCCAAAATTTTGTTGCTTATGTTTTCTTCTAGGATTTTTATAGTTTCGTGTCTAGTATTTTGTCTTCAATCCATTTTTAATTTATTCTTGTGTTCAGTATAAGAGGTTGTTCTAGTTTTATTTTTCTGTGTATATCTGTCCAATTTTCCCAATACAATTTATTGATTGAACTAGATTTAGCCCGTTGTATGTGTTGGCTTTCTTTGTCAAATATTAATTGACTAAAAAGGTGTGGGTTTATTTCTAGGCTCTCTACTCTCTTCCATTTATGTATGTGTCTGTTTTTATGCCAGTACTATGCTGTTTTGATTACAATGGCCTTATACTATAGTTTGATATTAGGTAGCATGATTTCTCAAATTTCGTTCTTCTTTCTCAGGATGACTATTGCTATGTGGGGCCTTTTGTGGTTCCATATAAATTTTGGAAATATTTGTTTTAGTTCTGTGAAATATGTCGTTGGAATCTGATAGGAATTGTGTTGAATCTATAGATTGTTTTGGGTAGCATGGAGATTTTAATGATAATTCTTCCTATCCATGAACGTGGTATGTGCTTCCACTTACTTGTACCTTCTTCAGTTTCTTTCTTCAGTGTCATATAATTTTCTGAGTACAGGTCTTTTACATCTTTGGCTAGGTTTATTCCTAGGTATTTTATTCTTTTTGCAGCAATTGTGAATGGGATTGTTTTCTTAATTTCCCTTTCTTTTAGTTCATTATTGGTACATAAAAATGCAACTGATTTCTGGGTAATTTTGTATTTTACTACATTACTGAATTCCATTATCAGTTCTAGCAATTTTTGGTGGAATCTTTGAGGTTCTCTACGTACAGTATCATGTCATCTGCAACTGACAGTTTTATTTCTTCCTTTCCAATTTAGATGCCTTTTATTTATTCTTCATGTTTGATTGCTCTGGCTAGGACTTCCAGTACTATGTAGAAAAAGACAGGTGAAAGAGGATATCTTTGTCTTCTTCCCAGTCTTAAGGAGAACACTTGTATTTGCCTGTTGAGTATGATGCTGACAGTGAGTTTGTAATACATGGTCTTTAATACGTTAAGGTATATTCCCTTTATTCCCACTTGGCTAAGGGTTTTTATCATAAATGGGACATTATCAAATGATTTTTCTAAATCTATTGATGTGATCAGGTGGGTTTTATCCTTTATTTTGTTTTAGTGGTGAATCACATTTTTTGATTTGCAAATGTACCAACCTTGCATTCCCTGTGTAAATCTCACTTGATCATGGTGTATCATCTTTTTGATGCATTGCTGTATTTAATTTGCTAATATTTTGTTGAGGATTTTAGCTTCTATGTTCATTAGGGATATTGGCCTATAATTTTCTTTCTTTGTAGTGTTTTACCTGGTTTTGGAATTAGAATAATGCTGTCATCATAAAATGAGTGTGGGAGCCTTCCCTCCTCTTGAATTTCATGAAATAGTTTGAGGAAGGGTTTTAGTACTTTTCAGAATGTTTTGTAAAATTCACCAGTGAAGCCATCTGGTTCAAGATGGGTTTGGGTTTTTTTATTACTGCTTTAATTTCACTAGCTGTAGTCTGTCTATTCAGATTTTCTGATTCTTCCTGATTTAGTTGTGGAAAACTGTATATTTCTAGGAATTTATCCATTTTTTCCAGGTTGTCCACTGTGTTGGCATATTGTTGTTCATAATATTTTCTTACAATTCTTTGTGTTTCTTTGGTTTCAGTTGTAACTTCACCTTTTTCATTTCTGATTTTATTTATTTGGGTCCTTTCTCTTTTTATCTTAATGAGTCTAGTTAAAGGTTTGTCAATCTCGGTTATCTTTTCAAAGATCCCTCTTGGAGTCATTGATCTTTCCTATCATTAGTTTAGACTCTATTTCATTTATTTATGCTCTGATCTTTATTATTTTTTTTTCTACTCACTTTGGGCTTTGTTGTTCTTTGTCAAATTTCTTTAAGTATAAACTTAGATTTTTTTACTTGAGCTTTTTCTTGGTTTTTTTTTTTTTGAGATAGTCCTGTAATGCTATAAATTTCTCTTTCAAGATTGATTTCTCCATGTCCCACAAATTTTGGATCATTGTGTCCTAATTTTTATTTGCTTCAAGGTGCCTTTTGTTTTCTTCCATGATCTCATTATTGACCCATTCATTGTTTAATGCATGTTATTTAGCTTCCATGTCTTTGTGTAATTTTCAGTGTTCTTGATTGATTTCTAGTTTTACAGTATTGTGGTCAGAGAATATATTTGATATGATTTCAATCTTCTTAAATTTAATGACACTTCATTTGTGTCCTAGCATGTGGTCAATCCTATGTATGTTTGAAAAGTATGTATATTCTACTGTTTTGGGGTAAAATGCTCTGAAGAGAACAATTAAATCCATTTGGTGTAGTGTGTCATTTAAGGCTACTCTCTCCCTGATTTTCTGTCTGGAAGATTTATCCATTGAAGTCACTGGGGTGTTAAAATCCCTGACTATGACTGTATTTCTATATTTCTGTACATCTCTCCCTTTATGTCCATCGAGATTTGCTTTACATATTTAGGTGCTCCCATGTTGGGTGCATAAATGTTTACTAGGGTTATATTCTCTTGCTAGATTTTTCCCTTTATCATTACCTAGTATTCTTTTTTTTTTTTGTCTCGTACTATGGCCTTGGTTTTAGTCTATTTTTTCAGATATAAGTACTGCTACCCCAGTATTTTTTTTCTTTTAGTGTGTGTCTTTTTTTTATCTGAGATGGGATTCTTGGAGGCTGCATGTATATGGGTTTTGTTTTCTTATCCATTCAGCTACCCTATGTCTTTGTTTGGAGCATTAAGCCATTTACATTTAAGGTGATTATTGATAGATATGTATGTAGTGCCATTTTAGTATTAGGCTGTTTTCCTCATTTTGTTGGTCGTTTTTCTTTCTTCTTCTTCTTAAAGCAAGCCCTTTAACATTTGTTGCAGTACTGATTTGGTTTCCAATCTCCTTTACATTTTTTTGTGTGGATAGCTCCTTATTGCTCCTTGAATTTTAAATGATAGCCTTGCAGGGTAAAGTAGTCTTGTTTTAGGTCTTTGCTTTTCATGACCTTGAATATTACATGTCACTCCCTTCTGGCCTGAAATGTTTCTGTGGAGTAATCAAATGACAGTATAACTGGTGGTCCCTTGTAACTACCTGCTTATCTCTTGCAGCTTTAAGGATTCTAACTTTGTCTGTAAGCCTTATCATTTTAATTATGATGTGTCTTAGTGTAGGCCTCTTTCTTTGGGTCCAACTTGTTTGGTACTCTCTGAGATCTTGGACTCGTGTGTCTTTTTCCTTCACCAGTAAAGTTTTCAGTTATTATTTCTTCAAATAGGTTCTCAATTCCTTGCTTGCTCTCTTCTCTTTCTGGTATTCCCATGATGTGAATGTTGTTATGCTTCATGGGTACAAAATGTTTCCTAAGCTCTCCTCACTTCTTAAAATTATTTTTTCTTTTTGTTATTCTGACTGGGTGTTTTTTGCTACCTTGTCTTCCAAACCACTGATTTAGTCCTGTGCTTCATGTAACCTACTGTTACATGAAGAGTACCTTCCAGTGTACTCTTTATTTCAGATACTGCAGTCTTTATTTCTGACTGGTCATTTTTTATGGTTTCTATGCCTTTTTTCATGTTGTTGAGTGTCCTTATAGTCATTACACTAAACTCTGTATCTGCTAAATTACTTGCCTTCTTTTCATCTAGTTCTTCTTTGAGAGACTTCTCTTGTTCTTTCATTTGGGATCTATTTCTTTGTCTTCCCATTTTGGCTGCTTCTTTGTATTTTCCACCTTAGCTGTTAAAGTAATCAGCATGAAACTTAACAGCTATTAAACCAATCATGCTTAATCAGCAGCTTAGCTTAAAGCTCCACTAACCAGGCAGAGTAATTCCTGGGGGAAGGGCGATTGCAGGGGTAGCAATAACTACTCATAGAACTCATAGCTGTTCTATGAGTTCTCCCCAGAGCTACCAACCTGTCTTTCCTGAAGTGTCTCTAGTCCACTCTGTCCTCCCTCTGCTGGAGCCCAGGGTAAGTGGCTGCAAATAAAAATTTGTGTGTTGGCCCTTTTAGAGGCTCTGTGAGCCTCCAGCAGTATCTCCCTGGCAGACAGAACCTCTGCTGCTTTTCACAGCTGGATGTTATCTGGGTTCCTTTCCAGTTCTGGTTCTATGAGGTAGAGGGGAGGGGGGACCCAGCTTGGTGTTTAGACCAAACATTTCTCAGGGGATTGCCCCCGACAACAGTCACTGTAATACCCCTCCAGAGCTTTAACTGCTGACTGTGGAAGCTCAGCCAGCCCTCTTATACCTCCCCCACTCTCCCTACCAGTCACATTGCGGTGAAGTGGTTTATTCTGTCTGTCCATGGTTATAAGGCTTCTCTCCAGCTAGTGCTGACTGGTTATTCAGGATGCTTTCTCTACAATTTTGGTCCAGATTGGTCCTGGAAGGAGGTTTGTGCAGCTTCCACTTACTCCTCCACCACCCTGGATCTATGTCCAGAAACGATTTAATAAAATGAAACCTTAGAAACCAAATACTTGCTTATTTAAATATAGAGCTGAGTGTTTTGTGTATTTTTTTTACCGAAAGAGAAAATATATAAGTAGAACATACAAATAATTTTATACAAATAATGCAGTATCATGAATATTTTACATTACATTATTCAAAGTCTATAAAATAACCTTCCCCAAATCACATATTATAAAAATAAACAATGTATCACATTGCCTCCAAAACCAGGGTAGTTTGGGCCTTGAATTATAACAGAAGTAGTAATGAGATATAATTTTATATTAGAATTTTTAACATTCCAGGGTCTGAAAATAGTCTTTTTGTTAATAAATGGAAGAATAAAATTATTGGGTTTTTAAACAAATTTGAGGTAAAAATCTGCATTAAGTTATCCACACCAAGGGAGATATATCTAAAAGAGTGCTTGATTTATCATAAACATTTCATCTTTCTAAAGTACTCTTTCATTACTTCTGGGCTTCTGGGTCTGGTAACTGAGTTTAAGTAAAGCGATTTCTCTACTACCCACTACTTCTCTAGGAGTATTTCCACTTAGGTACTGATTACTCGATATTGACTGATTACTCGATATTACCTATTAGATAAAATTTCAGTGCTGCAAGTTGATCAGAATGATGCACCCTTGTTTATGTAAAAATACAAGTTTCAGTATGCTGATATTTGATAACTTCAGCTTTACTAGCCAAAGGGGATTAAAACTATAGTATAAAACTTTAGAGGGGACTTCTGCCAAGATGAAGGCATAGGTGGAGATGCCATGCTTTCTCCCACAACCAAGTTTAGAGACAACAAAATGTTAGCAACAGAAAACACAGCCAGAACACAGAAAATTGAACTTTTTAGAAGTCTGGTAACAACAAACTCTTCAGCCTGACCGGTAAGAGGGGCAGAGCCAGCAGCTGGCGGAGCGGGGTTGCACAGGAGAACTCGGTCAGACGGACTGAGGCACATAGATCCCAGGTGTGGGGTTGTAACAGGTGGATCCAGTGTGACCCAGTGAGCAACCGGTGTACCCAGCGAGGGTGCAGGGCAGCAGGTTGACTGTGGTCCTGCATTCGTGTGCATGTAGACCAGCGAGGGAATGGGCGGTGAGACGGGACCAAGCAGGCCCCAGGGGCGAAAGGCAGCAGAGGGGGCCGCCATTTCCCCGCTCTGACCCTGCCCCCATATACAGCCTCACAACCCAGAGACCTGGGCGGCCCCGCCCTGGTAAATACCTAAGGCTCCACTCCTCATAATTAACGGGCACAAACAGACCAAAAATGGCTCAAGAAGATCTCACAGCCTCACAGCTCATATATCTAAGCGACGAAGAAATAGCAAAACTATCAGATGCACAGTTCAGAACACTGGTGATTAAGATGCTCACAGAACTGGTTGATTTTAGCCACAAATTAGAGGAACATATGAAGGCTAAACTAATTGAAATGAAGGGAATTGCACAGGAAACCAATAGTGATGAAGAGGAAACTGGGACTCAAATCAAGGCAGTGGACCAGAAGGAAGAAAATAATGGCCAAACAGGAAATATGAAGTAACAAGAATTCAAAAAAATGAGGAGAGGCTTAGGAACCTCCAGGACATCTTTAAACGCTCCAACATCCGAATTGTAGGGGTACCAGAAGGGGGAAAGGAACAGCCACCAGTGGAAAACTTATTTGAACAAATAATAAAGGAGAATTTCCCCAATCTGGCAAAGGAAATAGACTTCCAGGAAATCCAGGAAGCTCAGAGAGTCCCAAAGAAGTTGGACCCAAGAAGGAACACACCAAGGCACATCATAATTATATTAGCCAAGATTAAAATGAAGGAGAGAATCCTAGAAGCAGGAAGAGATAAGGGGACAGTCACCTACAGAGGAGTTCCCATCAGCCTGTCAGTGGATTTCTCAAAAGAGACCTTACAGGCAAGAAGGGTCTGGAAAGAGGTATTCCAAGTCATGAAATCCAGACCTACATCCAAGATTACTCTATCCAGCAAAGTTTTCATTTAGAATGGAAGGACATATAAAGTGCTTCTCAGATAAGATCAAATTCAAGGAGTTCATCATCACCAAGCCCTTATTATATGAAATGTTAAAGGGACTTACCTAAGAAAAAGAAGATAAAAAAGATGAACAGTGAAAGGACAGCAAACTCACAGTTATTACAACCACACCTAAAACAAAAGCAAACTAAAAGGACAGGTAGATCAGGAGCGGAAACATAGAAATGAAGATCTCATAGAGGGTTAGCAACAGGGGAGTGGGAGGAGGAGAAGGGGGGCAAAGGTACAGAAAATAAGTAGCATAGACGGTAGGTAGAAAATAGATAGCAGGGGAGGGCAAGAATAGTATGGGAAATATAGAATCTAAAGAACTTGAGACATGTGATCATAAACTATAGGGGGAAAGGTGGGGGCAGGGGGTGCAGGGTAGAAGGGAATGAAGGGGGGAATAGAACAACTGTAATGGCATAATCAATAAAATTTTAAAAAAAAGAAACAACAGTATCAGCCATTTGCAGCTGGGTGATAATGTGGTGTATGTTGAACAGTTATTTATTCCTTTTGGGAAAATAAGGGTATAATTAATAATCTGTAATATTATTACTTGATGCAGTGATTAACCAAAAGATCCAACTGTACCACAATGCTGTTCTATAAGTCAAAGAAGTACCTTCATCAAGGCATCAGATTTTGATTAAGATCAGAAGGGGAAGGGAATGGTAGAGGGAAGGAGAGACTGTGATGATGGAGCAGAAGATGTTAACTGTGTATATCGTGTTACCTGAAGTATGACTGTTTCTTGAAGACTTTAAAAGTTCATGTGATTCAGGAAACTCTTCTGAATGATAAAATCAAGGGACCCCTCACTAAAACAGTTTGGAACAGTTTATTCTTTCAACATTCTTCTGTTTATTAAATGAGGTGACAAAAATCTCTCATCTTCCTACCCCCAATATTTTTTACTGTAACTATCTGCATGTCTCATCAACTGGAATATTAGCTTTCTGAGGAAAGATGCTGCAGAATATAGGCATGTAAATAAATATGCCCACTGTCTGGGAACTTAACTTCCCGTTGGGTACAATAAAAAAACACCTATGAGGATAACTAAAACAAAACAAAACAAACAAACAAACAAAACCTATAATATAAAACTTTTTTTTAACTTAGGAAATATTTCACATTCAAAACAAAACTTCACATTCAAAACATCCTTCAGAAGAATGACAATAAAGAAATACAAATGAATATACAAGTGAAAAAGTCAGTTTATAGTTGTGAATATGTGAAACAGATTTTATTATTTATTAACTATTATTTTTCATACAAACACCTGTAAATCTACCTTTGTCCCACCCTGTGTATACCTGGTCCCACACAAATATTGCTGCCTAACCTCTAACACTGATCTAAATTTAGGTGATATTAGTTGAACTTTATCCTACATTGTATCCTAGCACTTGATTCTTTTTTTTTTTTTGCCATTATCAGGTATATCGTGTTGTACTTAATGACTTATTTTCAGTGCCTGCCTGCATTTTTCTCTAGACTCTTTCTGCTCCTGTTTTTACAGATAGGTATTTCTAATGCAGCTGCAGCGTCCATGTGTGGGAAAGGCCGTCCCTCCCATGCCCTCATGTTCATTCTGCAGGACTTCAGCAGTCAGTAGTTTGAGACCATTTTTGGTGGATTTAAATGTTTTATTTTTTTAATATTTTATTTATTTACTTTTCGAGAGAGGGGAAGGGAAGGAGAAAGAGTAGGAGAGAAATATCAATGTATGGTTGCCTCTCATGTGTCCCCTGCTGGGAACCGGCCTGCAACCCAGGCATGTGCCCTGACTGGGAATCGAACCTCGAATGTCTAGTTTGCAGGCTTGCCCTCAATCCACTGAGCTACACCAGCCAGGGCTAAATGTTTTATTCAAGCCAATTAGTTATATACACTTTTTATGAAATGTGCTCTTCTCTATGTTTACAGAATAGCAGATTTAGACGGTGGGGGAAAGGCCAGAGGACCCTAGTGATAACTATTTTCTTTAACAAGATGGAATTAAAAGATGAGAGACTCTAATAGTATTTTAGCATCCCCAAATTTTAAGATTACAAATTTACAATAGTGAATATGCCAGTGACTGTTTTAAAATAAAACCTGAGTATTTACATGCTATAAAAATTATATGGTCACAATTTTATTTCAAATTTGTTTTGCAGCTTATTTAATGCTATCTGAAAATCAAGCAGGTAATGAAAACTATGTTATTTTGAACATGTATTCTATGAAGCAATGTACTGGAGACTCTAATAAGGCCAGTCACTTAGAAAAGCTAGTCCATTTATCTGATATACTCAGGCTCCACAAAACTGTCATGAATTCTAACTGTGCTAAAATATAACTCTTCAATGCTGCTTTATATATCCAACTGAAATTTTTTTAAGGGTTGCTAAGCCCTAACAAAAACAAAAACGTAAGTATAGTCTATGCAGTATCAGTTACTACTACTCTATCTATAAAACGCCTAGAACATATAAGGTGCTTGGCATTGCCTCTTGAACTAGAGAACTTCAGAATCACAGAATCTGAGAACTGAGAGGAACTTGGAAGACAATGAGTTTAGCACCTCACTTTCCCCTTTCAGAATAGCAAAGGGAGGACTGACCAGGGGAATCAGCATTTATCAAGTACACAGGCATGGGAAGCTGGGCACTTCCAACTTAACTACATCATTTCTCACAGTCCCAGGTAGGGAGGAGCATTGACAGCTAAGGAAATATAGGCCTACCTGGATTAAATAATTCCCCCCAAATAAATACACAATTGGGAAACAGAGGAAATCATCCCTAAAGTTAGCACTCCTTCCTCGAAGTCATGATTCACAAAGTATGGTCCTGGGACCAGCAGCAGAGACATTACCAGGGGACTTGTTAGAAATGCAAATTCCAGGCCTACCCCAGACCTACTGAATTAGAAGCTCTGGGGTAGGGGGCCCAACAAGCCCCCTGGAATACTGATGCACACACAAGTTTGAGAGCCACTGCCAATCTTTAGCATGTTGTCTCTATGAAACTTTACCTGGAGTGTGTGTATTAAAATATAAATAATTTTATATTTAAGCTACTACAAAAGTCAAAAGAACTTAGTGTATTATTGGGTTGGCCAAAAAGTTTGATATGGTTTTTTCAGTAAAATAAAACACATTTTTCATTTTCACCAATAACTTTATTGACTTGGATATTTTGTGTATGTCAGCTGTCTCCTGCTATTGGCTTCTAGTGGGTAGAGACCAGAGGCCTCCTACACATCGTCTACTGCATTAGACAGCTCCACAGCAAAGAATTATTTGTCTGAATGTCAATGGTACCATGAAACTTTGCAAACCACTTTTGACACATTTGATTGGACACAGTATCTTCTCCATACACTAATCTTTTTTTTTGCATTTCGGTTGTTTTTACCTGTCTCAAAATAATAAAGCATAATGTGTCAAAATGTTGCTTATATTCTTCTACCTTCAATATTAAAATGGCTACACAGAAATTTACCAATTTTGATAAGTTTTTTTAAATGCACGTTGATATGACAGCTGTCACATTACAATCTAACGAAATTGTTTCAAATGAAGTTAAAGACAACTAAGCACTACTATGGAAAAGACGTAACAGACTTCCTGGCCAACCCAATATTTATACCAGAATAATTAAGACAAGGATATCCTTCAACAAAATTTAACTTTGGATGTTACATGGTTTAACAATTGACAATGAATTTTTTCATAAGAAAAGAAACTGTGAAAGCTATTCTGAGTAAGAAAATAGTGTTGATAAGATTGTAAAGAACAATTTTCATATTGTCTCAACAATAAAGCTCTTGAAACAGAAATCTGCGAACCCTGCAAGGACCCACTGAACTGAACAAATACCTTTGCCTGACTGACTTGATTACTATTTGCTATAATTACAACTAAGTATAGGGAAACCAAGTAGAGAAATGTTAAATGCTTAGCATATAAAAATCTAATTTAAAAAAAGGAAAAAGGACTTGTGGACATGGACAACAAACAGTGTGATGATCTCAGGAGGAGGGAGTATAAGTGGGATAAATGGTAATGGAAAAAAACAATAAATTAAAAAACAAAGTTAATAAAAGCAGCTCTTAAAAAAAGAAATCCCATTAAAATTAAATTAAAAACTAAACATTTCATAAAGTACCTTGTTAAGAGTTAATTTGGGAGTTTTACTTTAAAGTCCCAATTTGGAAGTCTTTCCTTCCCAACATTAAAATATCATGAAGGAAATGTCTTCCTCTGATTTGTTTCCACCCCAAATCCCCAACTCAAAAATAAAATCACATTCACGGTACCAAAAACCCAAAGTTTTCGTTGGATAGTTTGCCATCTCAATTAGCATTCTGGCAAATATGCCTAACCAGAGAATACTAATTACATTTTATATGTTATTTACCTTAAATGTATGCCAATGATTTTACTTGGCATTCTAACAGTTAATGTATAGTGCATACAGAAAATTTTATAGAAAACCATTATTTTAAAATGCAACAGTGTTTTAATGGTGCTTAGCTTTAAGATACATAAACTATAATTTTTAATCAAAATATTACAATGAAAATAAAGTAATCTAATAAGAGTTAAAGTTAAAATAAAGATTTCAATTATCATGCAATCCTTATACCCAATGGCAAAACAAAAAAGCATCATGTTAATACAACAGTAAATTCCCAATAGTCATTATTTGCTTCTAATTTATAACAACTTCATCCTCTGCCCCCAGTTTATGACAGATTCTTAAGATTTAAAGGGAAATTACCTGTATACATATAGTACACAAACTAGGAAACACTGTATTATTAATTTGTGTGCAGCTGCATGAGGGCTACACTACAAAAAAAAAGAGAAAATGTAGGTCTATTTTAACTCTATGTAAAAATATACATCAACTTATTTAAATGGAATTTTTGGTGCTTAACAAACATTGAAATAGAATTCTAACTTCAAATTCTGTAAACTAAACTCATATATGTCATGTCACCATTTTAAAAAAACAGCACATAATATACTAGCTAAATAAGTTAATCTGCAGATGTCACAGGTAATATTCATCTCTTATTTCTGTGACTTTCCTAAAATATTATTTAGTGATAAAGAATCTCTCAAAAGGGGATAAATCAAGGTTTATAACAAGTGAAAATGCTTAAAATAACATTTTATTTATTTGCTATTACGAAAAAAGTATTTCTAATGCCTACTTTATTCTATGATATTTTGTTTCTTCAGCCCTGGCTGGTGTAGCTCAGTGGATTGAGTGCAGGCCTGTGAACCAAAGGATCGCAGTTCGATTCCCAGTCAGGGCACATGCCTGGGTTGCAGGCCAGTTCTTGGCAGAGGACACATGAGAGGCAACCATACATTGATATTTCTCTCCCTCTCTCCTTCCCTTCCTTTCTAAAGACAAATAAATAAAATCTTTTTAAAAAGATACGTTGTTTCTTCAATCAGCACACAGAGCATTAGTGCTAGCAACCTTCCCAAAGCACAATACGAAAAGCCTTGGCTTCCAATGAAGTCCCCCTGCAACCCCAAAAGGGCCCCAAATGGGCTCTACATGACTGACTGTGAGTGTAAAGGAAACATGAACATTCTTCCTGCAACAAGGCTTCATACCTTTGAGAATATCCACATTTAACCTGCGAGCTCACATCTACAGCAACAATAAACCTTATTCATCAGTTGCTGGGAGGAAATCGGTTTAATTTAGAATTATTTGAGGCCAATAGTCAATATTTCCATTTTTTTAAATAAAAATTTATTTAGAGGAATACATATAGGTGCATTACATACCTCTTAATGACCTAAGCTCCAAAGAGCATTCATCTAACTTCAAGGCTGCCTCATCTTTGTTTGGTTTTACTACAGATTCTGATGTTCATGTAACAGAAAGTCTTTCTGACAAAACAGCAGACTTCCTCCAATCAAGGTCATAATTTGAAACATTATACAATAATGAGATTTAAATTATGTATGGGAAGAAAAGTAGAAGACTATAATGAGGTATTAGAAATCCCCATGTATATCTTTAGATTCAGAAAAATATAAACATGAGCCAACTGTTCTAAGAGATGTAATCTCTCCCCAACATTTCCAAAGGCCTGCAGTGTGGTTGCTGTGACCCTAGGGACCTGATGCCTAGACTTCTGGGTAATCACAGAGTGCAAGTAATCTATCACATCTTCATTTCTTGAGAAGATGAACCCTTAACTACAAAGGTGCAGAAAGAAGTCCTCAGTTGCTCACTCTATGGTGACAGCTACCAAATACAAAAATCATTCAGATAAATAAAACCTGACAGGAAAAAATAGGTGGGTGCACAAAGCAGCAGTAATTCAGAACTCCAGTTAACCAATCTAATGGCGCTTCCTTCTACAGGGGTTGATCTTCAACTAAAAAAACAGCTGAATGGCTGTCTAGAAGTCCTCAAGATCTCCCCAGCATGTTAACTGAGGCTTACTACTTCCAGAATCCCCAATGACAACACATGATCTGGATGACATGTGAACACAGGACACATGAACAACCAAAAAATTCTAAGTTCAACTTCTTTTCCTACTTAAATAATTTAAAATTTCAATGTCACTTGCACTGTTTTGACTATTTTACCTTGTAAATGGTTGATGGTCTTGGTGAACTAATAGTGAAACCAGAAGGTACAGGTAGCTAGATAATAAACTTCAACCAAAATTAGTCTTTGAGTAACTGAAATGTTACTTCATTAAGTTCTTTTTTAGGAGAAAATTCCTTAGATGTCAACACTCTTTACATGCCTTTACGCTGTGTCAAGCCAACAAAATCAATATTATTTTCGATTTAACAAGAATTATTGGTGGCAACAAATGAGAACAGTAGTCTGTTTTTAAAGTATATTATAAACAATCTTTTAAGCTAACATATTATAGAAGCTCTTAAGCCAAGCAGAAAGATGGCTAAACTTCATTTTAGACTCATAGTAACACCAAAGCATTTTTAAGATTGTCAGTAACTTCCGCCAAGATGGAGACGTAGGTGGAGGAACCACCTTGCCTCTGTGCACAACCAAATCTAAGAACAACTATTTTTAACAGCAGTCACAACCAAGCCACACGGAAAATCGACAATACGGAGTCCAAAGGACAACTAGATACTCAGCTGGACCGGTATGAGGAGCGAAGCCAGCAGCGGAACAGGTTAGCAAGAAAAAATTCCCGGGCGGTGCGCGCTGAGCGCGAGCAGTAGAAAGCGCTGATCGAGAGCGAGCCAGCTACGGTAGCGCACAGGGAAGAGGTGCGGCGGGCTGTCTGCGGTCGGTTGCGCACCTGCATGCGGAGAAACCAGTGAGAAGGGAAGCCTGCTTGAGGCAGCAGGCTCGCACAATTCCGATCGGATAAACAAGCCTGAGGTGTGTGGTGTGACTGAGGCGGGCTGGGCTAGCGGAGAGGACCGCCATTGCTCCCTCTCTGACCATGCCCCCACACACAGTGTCACAAACCAGCGACCTGGGTCTCCCCGTCCTGGTAAACAACTAAGGCTTCGCTCTGCTTACTTAACAGCACGAATAGACCAAAAATGGCTCTAGGACAACTCAGAGCCCCAGAACCGATAGATCTAAGCGATGAAGAAATAGCCAGTCTTTCAGATGCACAGTTCAAAACACTGGTTATCAGGATCCTTATAGAACTGGTTGATTTTAGTCACAAATTAGAGAAGCATATGGAAGCTAAACTAATTGAAATGAAGGGAAATACACAGGAAACCAATAGTAATGGAAAGAAAATTGGGACTCAAACCAAGGGAGTGGACCAGAAGGAAGAAAAAAAATGATCAAACAGAAAAGAATGAAGAAATAAGAATTCAGAAAAATGAAGAGAAGCTTAGGAACCTCCAGGACATCTTTAAACGTTCCAACATCCGAATTATAGGGGTACCAGAAGGGGGAAAGGCACAGCCACCAGTGGAAAACTTATTTGCACAAATAATAAAGGAGAATTTCCCCAAGCTGGCAAAGGAAATAGACTTCCAAGAAATCCAGGAAGCTCAGAGAGTCCCAAAAAAGTTGGACCCAAAAAGGGACACACCAAGGCACATCATCATTACATTAGCCAAGATTAAAATGAAGGAGAGAATCCTAGAAGCAGCAAGAGCTAAGGAGACAGTCACCTACAAAGGAGTTCCCATCAGCCTGTCAGTGGATTTCTCAAAAGAGACCTTACAGGCAAGAAGGGGCTGGAAAGAGGTATTCCAAGTCATGAAAACCAAAGATCTACAACCAAGATTGCTCTACCCAGCAAAGCTTTCATTTAGAATGGAAGGGCAGATAAAGTGCTTCTCAGATAAGACCAAATTCAAGGAGTTCATCATCACCAAGCCCTTATTATATGAAATGTTAAAGGGACTTACCTAAGAAAAAGAAGATAAAAAAGATGAACAGTGAAAGGACAGCAAACTCACAGTTATTAACAACCACACCTAAAACAAAAGCAAACTAAGAGGACAGCTAGATCAGGAGCAGAACCATAGAAATGAAGATCTCATGGAGGGTTAGCAACAGGGGAGTGGGAGGAGGGGAAGGGGGGAAAAGGTACAGAAAATAAGTAGCATAGACAGTAGATAGAAAATAGATAGGGGGAGGGTAAGAATAGCATGGGAAATATAGAATCTAAAGAATTTGAGACACGTGTTCATGAACTAAAGGGGGAAATGGTGGGGGAGGGGTATGCAAGGTGGAGGGGAATGGAGGGGGGGAATAGAGCAAATGTAATGGCATAATCAATAAAAAAAGTTAAAAAAAGATTGTCAGTAAGATAAACTGAAGCTAATAATAGATAAACAATGTTTTAATTGAATTTTTGAGAAATTAATATTTTTTCTTAAAGAAATTGGCTCTAATTAACCAAAAGCCTGGATCAATCCTTAGACATGAGAGGTCTGTCAGGAAAAAGTCCAGCCATTATTTTCTTTCTTTTTTTATTGTCATTCAAGTACAGTTGTCTTCATTTCCCCCCACTATTCCCCCGACCCCTGCAATCCCCACCTCCCACCCTTAATACTACCCCTCTTTGGTTTTGTCCATGTGTACTTTATAGGGAAAACCCTTTCCCCTTTTCCCCACATTATTCTCTCCCACCTCCCCTCTGGTTAGTCAGTTTTGTTCTTAATTTCAACATCTCTGATTGTATTTTGCTTGCTTGTTTGTTTTGTTGATTAGGTTCCAGTTAAAGGTGAGATCAAATAGTATTTGTCTTTCACCGCCTGACTTATTTCACTTACCATAATGCTCTCCAGTTCCATCCACATTATCACAAAAGGTAGGAGCTCCTTTCTGCTGCATAATATTCCATCATATAAATGTACCATAGTTTTTTTATCCATTCATTTACTGATAGACACTTAGGTTCCAGCACTTGGCCATTTGGACTATGAACATTGATTGGGGTGCATAGGTTCTTTTGGATTGGTGTTTCATGGTTCTTAGGGTATAATCCTAGCAGTGGAATGGCTGGGTCAAAAGGCAGTTGCATTTTTAGTTTTCTGAGAAAATTCCATACTGTTTTCCACAGTGGCTGCACCAGTCTGCATTCCCACCAACAGTGTACTGGGGTTTCCTTTCCTCCACACCCTGGACATTGTTAATATAATGAGAATGGTTTGTGCGACATCTGTGTAATCTGGCAGCCAAAGAGAGTGGACTGGAATGTGTATGTATGAACAATGATGGCTTCACTGTACTAGTCAGTGGAGGTGGTAGACCACTGAACGAGCATGTGTACTCTATGGCTGTCACATTCAAAATGACTGAGTGAGTACAGCAATGAATCTGCATCAAATTTTGTGTTAAGCTTGAACATCCCTCTATGGAAACTATTTGGATGATTCAGGTCACAGCTATGGACAACTGGTGATAGACAGCTTACCTACATATGCGTTAGGGCTCATGCAGAGTTTTTTTGCCAAACATATTATTCAGGTGAGTCAGTCACCCTACATCCCAGATTTGGTGCCCTATAATTTGTGGCTTTTCCCAAAACTAAAACAACCTTTGAAAGGAAGAGATTTCAGACCAACAGTGAGAGTCAGAAACATATGACAGGACAGCTGATGGCAATTTGAACTGTGTGAAGTCCTAAGGTATCTACTTTGAAGGGGACTAAAGTGTTATTGTCCTATGTACAATGTTTCTTGTATCTTGTATCTTCAATAGATGTCTCTATTTTTCATATTACATGGCTGGATAGCTCCTGGACAGACCTTGTATATGCATCTGGATGTCTACAGCAAACAGAATCTAGGAGCAGCTGCATAATAAGAATATACATGTATGACCTAAGTTTAAGAGTTAAAATTAGGAGCGTTTTATATTTAATTTAAACTGCACAGAGGAAAAATTAAAATGTAATTTTTAAAGCAGAGATTCTTCTTGTCCTCTTTCTTTGGTATTTTACCCATTAAAACTATTTTTTTAAACTAGAATTATTTAAAGGAGAGGCATCCAGTTCTATAGTAATCTGGCATATCTGTACATAAAAAAACTCAGAAACCAACCAAAAGATCTATAATACACAAATATATATAAACATTTTATTTTAATAATTACTCTTTACCACTTCAATTTAATTCGTTCCATTATGAAAATGTCTTAATTGAAGAGAGAATATTTCTTTAAAACTCTAAATTAAGCAGAGCTTTATCAATTAAATTTATAGTAACACAGCCTTTAGAAATACATGATTCTTCATTTTACAATATTTCCCCTTTAAAAATTTGTCATGGTTTGTCACAGATTTAAAATACAAGGCACCTAATGCTATGAAAGGATAATACAGTATATAGTGTAAGTGAACCACATCTTTTCTTAAATATTGTTTCTGAAGTCCAACCAAATTTGCATGAACATACTTTTATATAAATTAAAGATTTTTTTGTGTTAATTTGCAATATTCTACTGAACTCAAAAATATAATCTGTACCCATTATAGGCAGCTTAATTTAGCATTTTACCTATAAGAAATACTGATCTACATACTAAATGATTTCTTGAAAACATTTTCATAATATAGTCCAGCATTTAACAAATAATATGTGAAGACAGTCTCCAAAACATTAGAATTTTATCCCTTGATTAGCTCAAATTATTTCATTAGCTGAATTTCTTGAGAGGTGTAAGGCAGATTGGTCCTTTAGATGGACTATGGATGGAAACTTCCTATACAGTGATATACACACAGCTATATAGCAAAGTACTTCATTATGAAAATGAAGCAAACTGATATGAGGAAAATACATTTTAGAGTTCCAAAGAACTGAAACTGTTATTTTTCAGACTAGGCACTGAAACATTTTTCTCCAAAAACTTGCCAGAGATTGTCTCTTCGCTATACAATATTCCATTGTCAAGCTGAAAATAAAGCAAACACAAAGTCCTTGTTAGATAACACCTGTCACAGCTTTAATTTTCCATAGTATATATTTTAAAAATGAAAATTATCTTAACATTGCAATATATGTCAAACACAGTATGTGTCTATATAAATTGTATATAATTGGATATTTGCACTTGAGGCAAGTACTGAGAACCCATGAAAGTGAGTTCTACAGCAATGTCAAAGGCTTATACCTAATACTCCTTAAAGATCATGCAGTCAGTTTAATCATGGTGTATTTCACCACTACCCCCCGTGACAGAGACTCCTGCCGGCCTGTCCTACTTTACTCTTTTGTAGTCCACTTTTGTTAGTCTGGACTCTCTCACCTTTAACCAGTACTCATGTCCAAAAATATCAAAACCTCCCCTGTGTGGGAGATGGCCATGAATGTGAGTATAGGAACAATGCACAACATACTAGGAAGGGAAAATGCTTACATTACAATAAAAAGTTTAAAAAATAACTATGTGTATATTTATTAATTTAAAGATGGCAAATAAACACATATTTAGTTCCACTCTGTCCCTGAAACCTCAGTAAAAAGGCAATAAAGGAATTTTTTAATAGTTTTTACATTTTTTTTTATTTTATTTATTCATCTTTAGAAGGGAAGGGAAGGAGAGAAATACCAATGTATGGTTGCTTCCGGTGCATCCCCTACTGGGAACTGGACCCTGCTGGGATCTGACCTGCAACCCAGGCATGTGCCCTGACTGGGAATTGAACCATGATGTTTTGGTTTGCAGGCTCGTGCTCAATCCACTGAGCTACACCAGCCAGGGTTTCAATAAAGGAATTTTTAAAAAAGAAATAAATCACATGGACAAAGAGGAGAACAGAGAGAAGAAAATAGCAGCTAACTCTTAGCTAGCAATGAAGAAATGTGACCAGATATCTCTCTAAAGTGAAGACTCAACTGACAATAAGCAGAGTGTTATAAATTTTATAGAAAAAGCAGTTAGACACTCAGATGCCTCTCTTAATTTTTCACAAATGGTGCCTCTGCACTATCCCAGGAGAAAATCTGAGGTTTATTCCCTAAAAATGGTGGTAACCTAGGGTCTCTGGATTGGGGAAATAAGCACAATCCTATACGGCTCATGTGTTTAGTCATAGCAATGCAAACACTGGTTATAGATTTATCCAAAATTATGCACTAACTATACTGGACTGAGGAGGAATAAGGAATGATATAATTTTGGGAAACAGGCAAATAGGGTGGGAGCTAAGGATTGGGACACTTGAAATAAACTATGTTCATTTACCATGTGGGAAAACCAACTGAGTATGCTGAGAAGCTGAGAAATCAAGAAATAGAAATATAAGCATGGTACTTAGAGGGGCAGGGAGAGAAATACCAAAAGACTTGACGAAGAGTTTAAAGAGATTCCTGAGAGTGGGAAGAGAATGAAAGCAGGGTAGATGGCTCAGAGCAGGAAGACGTGCCTTGTATAAGAAATCTTGTAGAACTCTGAACTGTGGGAATGTATAACCATCATAACAAAAGGACCAATCACAGCAAAACACAAACCCAAGACAATTAGCTTTAGTTTAGATGTGAATTTACCACAAAGAATTTACTGAAGGTCACTGCGATTCAAGGCATTGACAGGAGTTCTTCAATGTTGTAGGTGGGCAGGGGAACCCCAGTTGCAATCAGGAAACAATTCCATCTAAATTGCCTAAAGTTATCTCAGAAGAAAGGGGCCTGAATCTCCAGAATCTCACTAATTTACTGTGATCTCTCATTCTAAATAAATATATCACTTTTGTACCTGCTAAAGATACATGTCAAATATATTTCAAGCATTCACTCAGTGAAGCATACAATATCATATACTTTCAATCATGTAAGAAATATAAAAGGTAATATTTCTTGAAACATTGTTAAGTGAAAAAGCATAGTCAGAGAATCAAGATATAAATTGTGTCAATTATGGTTTTAACACACACATGCACAGAAAAAGACTGAAATACACCAAAGTATTATATTTTTTTCCTGAATTTTATACTCAAGGAAAAAATGTTTCTAGAGTATATCATTTAGTAAAATTAATAAAAGTAATAGTTAAAATTTGGGATCGCTTAGTTTGGGTCAAGAACTAATACTATAGATGCTTCAAGCTTATTAAGTATTTACTACTTCTAACAACCTTATGAGGGAGGTTCTATTGTAACCCCATTTCACAAGTAAGAAAACTGAGGCAGAGGTTAAGAACCTTATATAAAGTCACACGGCTAGTACATAGGGAAACTGGAATCAAAACCAAGCACTTTGACTCCGTTAGCCTCTAGGAGTCAAAACAACTCAAACAACTAATTATGGAAATTCAAATCTGCATTTAAGCAATACAAAAATTAGAACCTTAGTCAACACTAATGCCAGCCGACATACAAACCTGGACTACTGACAACCGCTAACTCACTCCATCCTCCTGAGAAACACCGTGCATAGGAATAAGGCTCTCACACTGTTCGCTGTCTTCTGGAACCCTTTAAAACAAACCCATGGTTAAAAAGAGCTTTAGAGCTGAAGGGAACCCTTAAAAATAATCTACACAAATGTCTGAAGCTATGTGGTCAGAACTAAGACAGGGAAAAATTTCCCAGTAACTTGTCCCAACTTCTTTTTATAATGGAATGTGAAAAGCTCTTCCTCTTGAAAAACATTGAGGAAGTGTTATCATATTTTATGAAGAATTTTATTCAATAAAAGTTTTCTACATTTAAATGTTATAGCAAAACAGTAAGAACCCTGATTTTATCTGTGACTCAAAACACTTTAAAAAATAGTTGTGAAGAAAAAACTATTTTATCACCCAAAGGATCTGAACAAACATTTAATTTTACCTGGCATAGTACATTTAAATCATAATCTTTCAACTATTCCTCACAAAATCTCTAAAAATTAGCATGATATGATACCCAGATTATTTAACAATTATCTTTTAAAATATATATTGTAATTAAACCTACCTCTGAATTCTATGTTTTCTGCATATAAAGGCAAAAATTCTTCTGATTCCCACCATCACAGGATCCCAATTATTATAATGGCATAGGAGAGTTACAATAAAAAATGAAAAAAATACAGGGACAGCACCTGCAAAAAATAACCAGGAAAACTGCACCTAAAAATAAGAGATAGGGAAAAAAAACACAGTTATCATGAAGACAATTTTATCCTTCAATATATTTTGCATTCATGAAAAGTTGCAGGAATAAAATAAAACACCAAGAAAATAATACTAAGCACTGACAACACATTACTAAGTAAATTTGTATTAAATATAAGGATTCAGGACTTTAACATACTAACCACTTGCATAAATTACCAACAAAAATATTTCTCACTTAGAAAACAGCCTAAAAGAAAGCCAGGAAGGCCTGCTTTGCATTTATTAGTCATAGTGTACTGGGAACAGAATTACAAAGCTTTAAGCTTTTATCTTACACATCATGTTGCCCATTTCTTCTTTACTGACTACTGCTTATTCTCAAGTTGATCCCTCTCTTCAGTTTTTGAAGTCATCGTCAAAAACTCACATTAAAAAAATGTTATGCTCTAGTTGTGGTATGTTGGGTTGTTACAGTTCTTTTCATATAACAGTATTAAAAACAGATGAAATTCAACTGAATTTTTTCTAACCTTTTATTAACAATTTGTAACAAACTCTAATCCTCACACTTAAAACAAGCTTGATTAACTAGTAACAAATGAAAAAACTCATAAAGAAATTATGACTAAGTAAAGTAAAAACTATAAATAGAAATACTTTTACTAAGAAATGTGAGCCACAGAAGAGAAACAGCAAGCCAAGCCTCAGTGGTACAGGGCCCTAAGACATCACTAAGTCTGACCTGCCAATCCATCACTTTATCAGAGTTGTCAAGAAAATTAAAATAAGAAATACATAAAGTCAACTGCCCCCCCAATCAGTAGTTCAGTTTTTACCACATTCACCTAAAATAAAACAAAACAAAACAAAAACCTGTGTCAAAGAAGTCTGCACTGATGAACTACTACTGGTACTTGACTACAACACGATGGTGGTTTGCTTTCAAAATAATGACAAAAACAGTAACTCCAGCCTTTAAAATAAGGAGGAAAAACTGCTTATGTTCTTTAAGGGTTAAAAAAAAAGGTTTAGAATCATAAACAAGACTCCTTCCGGTGGGAAACACACTATTTCATTTCATAGCACCACTAGAGCAAAGGGGTTTTGTGAGAATAATGTTTCTACAAGGGACTCACAACACATAACACGTGAATAATCACTGACAACGTTTAACATGTACAACCTGCTTGTACTGTATACAAACGTGAGTTGAGCCAGCCTAAGAACACCCAGGAAAGCTCACTCAGTATGAGAAAATAAAAAGCCTTCATGTTGTTATCAAACTATTGGTATAACAAATTCTTGGAACATTTGTCAGCCTACTTAATAATCTAGAAAAACCATGATGCACTTAAATAACCCATGACCAGAAAAGTATGAGGAAACTAAGACTAATAAGAGTTAAAACTGGAGATCTAGTTGACAGAATGACTTCATGAATATTCAACTAAAAACCCCATTTTATAACTGAATTAAAGCAAACTTTATAAAGGTAGTTAAAACCTTAGATGACTTTTAAAGGCAAACTTCACATTTAACAATACAGGCAGATGTTACCAAATAAGAAAAAAAACTTCTAATTTGACTTTCAAGAAGTTAGGAAGATACCTTTTTAAAATGAAGACATTTATTAACAACGAAAATTGCCTACATAAACAAAAAATGTCTAATTCCCAAATATATCTGAATATAAATCTGAATATATGAGCCATGGACATGAACTAAGGGAGGGAATTCAGGTGGGAGTGGGGTGCAAGGTGGAGGGGAATGAAGGGGGGAAATAGGGCAACTGTAATAGCATAATCGATAAAATATATTTAAAAATAAATCTGAATACAATCAGGGATGCTTCCTAATATACAAAATATCCAAATAGGTTAAAACAATCAGTTTGCTTGAAGCACAGTAAGTATTATTAATAAGTGCTAACTAAAACTTCAGAAACTATGTATAAACATGGCTGGCTACAAGAATAAAAAGCCCCATGAAAGCAGATTTCCCCTGTCCTGCATCTAGCACCGCTCTGGCATGTACCCTGCTACTCTTTCCATAAGGCATTTTCCTCCTCTCAAATCCCAGCGGAGACTCTGCCTATTCATTTAAGTGGATGCCTAATAATATATGTGTGAAGACAATCAAGAAAAGACTATTTGGTTATGTTTTTCTAATTAATGAAACATATGTATATATTTTCCCTTTTCTTGTGTTTTGCCTTCATCTTAAAATATTTGATTAAACAGATTCTAAAATTATTTAATAAAATTAAGTCCCCTATGACAATTCTTTGTTAAAAACTCCTTAAAATTAACCACCAATCTTCATTTTTCAAATCTATAAAAGCTGATGTTTTCAAAATACCAGAAAAGTTCATTTCTGCACTGGTCTACCCAAACCCTCTAAGAGGCAGCACTTCCCCAGTTTCACTAGAACGATTCTGGTTGCTATTCAAGATTATGACCCTGAGATGTAGAAGGACTTGGATATTACTTAAATCTATAAAAAAATTTAATGTATATAACTTTAATGTTATATATACTTTATAATATTCACATTCTCTGAAAATGTATGGTATATAAGATATTTAATTCTTAATTAAGGAGATATCCATTTTTAACCATGACAAATAAGAATTTACTGAACCACAAAATAAGTTAAATAAAGAAGATAGATACCATTGACAGTATTTTGCTTTTATCCTATCAAGTACAAAAATACCTAAAGAAAAACAGCTTTCAAAATCTGATTATAACTTCTAACCATTATAAGCCTTTGGGCTTTGAAGTATTTCCTTTTCTAATTATATTGAACCAACCTCTCCCCCAGCCCACACACACCACTTTGTTACTTAAAAGCTTACGGATATTGAACTGGGTGATACATGGCTACACTACACCTTTTAGCATTTACAAATGGCACATCTCCTTTCTCCCTGCTAACCCCTAGGAAGACTAAAGAATCTCCTCCCTTCAGGCTGTTGGGAAGGACGAAGGTCCTCTTTTCTGAGATGTACCCAATGGTGCCAATACTTATCATAGAATCCCGGTATCCAGGCCAGGACTTCATAGAAGAGGGAAGATGCCCCTGCCCTGCTGAGTACAGGTAGAAATGAGCATTTGCTGAGAAATGACACAGCTAACATGCCTCTCATGTCTACAATAGTATAAGCATAGTGTGAAGGAGTTTATCTTACAAACCAAAACACTAATACTTATATGACAAAATATACCTCCTACTCCAAACCACTGACTTACCAAGAATCTATGGAATGCAATCAGCTGCCAAACTGAACAACTACATATGAAGATACTGCTCTTAAGATAAAAAAATGCAAAAGCTAAAAATGCAAGATATTACCCATTTACTTTGCTACTTTTTATATCTCTATGTAGTAAAGTACCTTGGGAGAGAAGGCATCAAGTATTATTCATGGTTGTATCCCTTATAATTTAGTCATATCCCTTAACTTTCATTATCTTTTTTTAATAATATACCTAAAATATCTAATAAATAGTTTGCCTTACCTTTTGCATACACATGTCAGCTATTATGGACAGAGGTATTGTAAGGCTTAGTGCAAGGGTGCCTATCAATGATGAGGTAAGAAAGCAGCCCCTAAATACAAAAAAGAAAACACACATTTCCATATTACGAAAGTAAAAGAACCAAAGAAAAACAATAATCAAAGACTACCTATCCTAAAATATAGATGTGAAATCAAAAGGAAAACTAAAAGCTTAGGATGGACTAAGACATAATAAATAATAAAGTTACTAAGATAATTCTTAAAGTTTATCTTCAAATATTAAAAATCCAAATATAAGTATAAAATTTTGAGGTATTTATGCTATTTTCAAAATCTGTTTACAGATACTTTCAACTTTGAATGTATAACCTACTTTTCCTTAACATTGTTTATAAAAGTGTCAAGAGTTGTGAAAATGATACTTACCTAACAAAGGAGGGAGCTTTATTAAAACTGTAGGACAATACCTCACAACACAGACTTCAAGAAAGTGATAAGCCAACATATTAGTCGGTCATCAAACCAAAAATATCTCATAAAAACTAAAAGCCTTTATACGTGTGTTTCTCTTTTTGTTTCGCTTAGTATTGAAAAGAAAAAAAGTGATTGTTTTTAAAGGATATTTCCTTATTTTCCATTTTTCTAGCAATTTTCCTAACCAAAACCTATTTTATTTTTACCATAAACTATCAATATTGTATCAAATTTTAAGA
Organism: Artibeus jamaicensis; assembly: GCF_021234435.1. Classification (NCBI taxonomy): domain Eukaryota; kingdom Metazoa; phylum Chordata; class Mammalia; order Chiroptera; family Phyllostomidae; genus Artibeus; species Artibeus jamaicensis. Next base: position 42,992 of record NW_026521249.1, on the reverse strand, counting down.
TATCAATCTGCATATAAATTTGTTTAGCTGAAAAAATGAAGGAAAGCATTATATCAAATACATGAGCCATTTATAAAGACTAATAATTTAGGTGAATAAGAAAATGAATTATAGGCCAAGGTAAAACATAATATATCTAATTAAGACTATAGACCCATGGAAATTATAGGTAAGCAAATTCTAGCCTTGGATATGTTAAAGTTAATAATACTCTCCTACAATAAAAGAGACTATCTCTTAAAAATGTCACTTGAAGTATTTGCATTCAACAGAGGCTGAACAATTAGTTCTTTCTTAAATCATTTTTTATTTTTCAATTACAGTTGACATGCAATATTATATTAGTTTCAAGTGCACTAAGTGATCATCCCAATAAATATCACGCCCATCTGACACCATGCATAGTTATTAGAATATTATTGACTATATTCCCAGAGTTCCAGCCAAGATGAAGGTGTAGGTAGAGACCCTTTACTTTCTCACAAAACCAAAAGGATCAACAAACAGCCAAATCTAAAATCAACAAACAACCAAAAGCACCAGAAAATCAAACTGCATGAAACTCTGACAACCAAGGAATTAAAAAAAAATCAACCAGAACAACCAGACTGGTAAGGTAGGGGACCACCAATTCAGACTAGGAAAAACCTCTGAGACTTGGCAGCCTTAGGGGCGGGACTGACTGAAAAGGAAAACTGAGACTCACAGCTGACTGTGGTCTAAGGCTGGGGTTGCTGCAGTGAGAGACACTCCCAGTCTCACAGGAGAATTTGTTGAAAACTGCTGCAGAGAGGAGTAGATGAGCTGCACAGTTCTCTCTCCGGCCCCTCCGGCACAGGCAGCAAAGAGGGTTGCCCCGACCGATGAATACCTAAGGCCCCGCCCCCTTACAACCTATTGGCTTCGCCCAGACTAAGAAATACGGCCCAAATTAAAGAACAGAGCAAAGCTTCAGAAAGAGAACTAAGCAAGGAAGAGATCACCAACCTATCTGATAGAGAACTGAAAGCCCTGGTAGTTAAAATGCTCACAGATCTGATTGAGCTTGGTTGAAAAATGAAAAAACAAATGAAGGATACCGAAAGTAAAATAAGCAAAATATTCAGGAAACCAATAGTGACAGGAAGGAAACCAGAACTTCAAGCAACTACTTGAAAAATAAATAAATAAATAAATAAATAAATAAATAAATATTCATTCAGATGAAAAGAAACAAGAAGTCAAAAAAAAATGAAGAGAGGCTTAAGAACCTCTGGGACAACTTGAAATGTTTCAATATCCGAATTATTAGGGTGCCAGAAGAAGAACAACAGCAAGAAATTAAAAACTTATTTTAACAAATAATAAAGGAAAAATTCCCTAATCCGGCAAAGAAAATAAGACCTCCAGGAAGTCTGGGAAGCCCACAGAGTCCCAAAGAAGGTAGACCCAAGGAAGTACACACCAGGGTACATCATAATTACATTACCCAAGATTAAAGATAAGGAGAGAACCCTAAAGGAAGCCAGAGAAAAGGAGACAGTTACCTACAAAGGAGTGCCCATTAGACTATCAGCTGATTTCTCAAAAGAAACTTTGCAGGCAAGAAGAGGCTGGAAAGAAATATTCCAAGTCATGAAAGGAAAGGACCTATATCCAAGATTACTCTATCCAGCAAAGCTATCACTTAGAATGGGAGGGCAGATAAAGTACTTCCCAGATAAGGTCAAGTTAAAGGAGTTCATCATCACCAAGCCATTATTATATGAAATATTAAAGGGACTTATCTAAGAAAAAGATAAAAAATATGAACAGTAAAATAACAACACACTCACAACTATCAACAAATGAACCTAAAAGAAAAATAACAAAAATAAAAACTAAGCAAAGCAGACCAGGAAAAGAATCAGAGAAATGGACATCGCATGGAAGGATTTCAGTGGGGAGGGGGAAGGGAGAAATAGAGAGGAAAGGTACAGGGAAGAAGAAGCATATAGTAGGCATAAAATGCATGCGGAGGGATAAAAAATGGTATAGGAAACAGGACTCAAGGAACTTATATGTACAACCCATGGACATGAACTAAGGGAGGAAGATGCTGGAGCATTGGAGGGAACAGTGTGGAGGGGGAATAAAGGGAAAAACTGTAATAGCATAATCAATAAAAAATACTTAAAAAAATATTATTGACTATATTCCCTATTCTGTATGTTATATCCCCATGACTATTTTGTAATAACCAATTTGTACTTCTTAATCCCTTCCCCTTTTTCACCATTCCCACAAATCACCCTCCCAGCTGGCAACTTCAAAATGTTTTCTGTATCTATGAGTCTGTTTCTATTCTTTGTTCCTTTATTTTGTTTCTTAGATTCAACTGTAAATAGATATGTATCTATTGCCATTTTATTGTTCATATTTTTTATCTTTTTTTCCTTCTTCTTCCTAAAGGAGAACCTTTAATATTTCATTTAATACTGCTCCCTTAGTTTTTTTCTTGTCTGGGAAGCTCTTTACCTGTCCTTCGACTCTAAATGATAGCTTTGCTGGATAGAGTAATCATGTTGTAGCTCCGTGCTTTTCATCACTTTATTTCTTGCCACTCCCTTCTAGCCTACGAAGTTCCTGTTGATCGATCAGCTGACCATCTTATGGGAGCTCCTTTGTGGGAAAGTAACTGCTTTTCTCTTGCTGCTTTTAATATTCTCTTTGTCTTTAACAACGTTTACATTTTAATTCTGATGTATCTGGGTAAGGGCCTATTTGGATTCATCTTGTTTAGAACTCTATGTGCTTCCTGAATTTGTATGTTTATTTCTTTCACCAGGTTAGGGAAGTTTTCTATCATCCTTTTTTTGTATAGGTTTTCAATTTCTTGCTCTCTCTCCTCCTTTAGGCACCCTCATGACGTGAATGTTGGTTTGCTTGAAGTTATCCCAGAGGCTCCATACACTATCTTCATTTTTTGCAGGGGGGGGTTCTTTTTTCTTTTTGCTATTCTGATTGGGTGTTTTTTGCCTCCTTACATTTCAAATCATTGATTTGTGTCTCAACTTCATCCACCTTACTATTGATTCCCTATAAAATATTCTTCATTTCAGTTAGTATATCCTTCATTTCTAACTTGTTCTTTTTATGGTTTCTATGTATTTTTCATGCTCTTGAAGTTCTCACAAAGTTCCTTGAGCATCCTTATAACCATTATTTCAAACTTTATATCTGGTAGTTTGCTTGGCTCCATTTCACTTGGTTCTTTTTCTGGAGATTTCTACTGTTCTTTCATTTGGGACCTATTTCTTTATCTCTGCATTTTATATGCTTCTGTAAGTTTACTTCTATGTATTAGGTAGAGCTGCCATGTCTTCCAGACATGGTAGAGAGGCCCTGTATAGTTGGTGACCTGTAGGACCCAGTGACACAGCCTCCCCAGTCACCCGAGCTGGGAGTTTATGTTTTTTCATTACTTATTAATTTTACTGCTACTGAGTTACTACTATAAACACTCTTAAATGCTTGAGCATAGAAGTGTATCTGAAAAATAAATCTTGAGGTCCTGAAAAATCTATCCCAGATAAGGAAAAACATAGCTCGGATCATAATACATAGCTTTCAGGGTCCAATTCAACTAATCAATAATAAACACTCATAATACACAATAGGGACTATGAACAGTTCTCTGTGGAGAATGATTTTGCAATTCTCTATCAAATCTAAAGTCTACTTGTTTGACTCAGTCTTTTCCAGTTACAGGCACTAATCCTACAGAACACTAACATATATAAGGATATTCAATATTGAATTATTCACAAAGCAAAAGACTAAAAACCTAAAATGTCTCTCAATAATACACTGGTAAAACATTATGTTCTATCCATTAGTAACATAATAGATTAGAATATAGCAAAGGCAGTCCTGAGAGGGAAATAGAGATATTTCCTTACCTGGGGAGGAGAAAGAAGTGTAGGCAAAGCATAAAAGAAAAGACTTCAAAGCCTATCTTTGTTGCAGTCTTTTGCAAGAAAAAACTAGTCAGTAGTCTTAACTGTCATATAATAAAATTCATTTAAGAGTTTAAGTAAAATTTGTGCTTCTTTTTAAGTTTCTGTTAAGTGGAAGCAGGACTAAGTATCAAGCTCTATATTTGAAAGGTTTCTTAAGCTCAATACATGATATTGTCTTCTATTTTAAGAATATTATCACATATCAACATATTTGATATTACAACATGTCTAATCAGACTTTAAGGTTTGCATATGTTGCTTACCCACATTAAAAGTCCCAAGAATAAACAAAAGAAAAAAGTCTATGAACGGCCGAATAGTCTCTAAAATAAGCAAACGCTCTTAAACAAAATCCCCTCAGATTCTCACTCAAAACTCATTAATACTTAGGATACACATGTAGTAAGTTTGGATGTCCATTAGATGACACCTTCATTTGCATAACACTAATTCCAAAACCACTTTAAAACTTTACTTTAGATCATTCATGTTCCTTCATTATTTATTAAGCTCCTTTTATGTGCACAACACTACCCTACACAATGGACAATTAGAAGTTAAAAGTAAAAAACAAAGTTCCAGCTTTAATGGCGTTACTGTATTAAACTGTGAAGTGTGTGGGGTGAGAAGGTGCACAGGAAGGGCCATCAGACAAAAGAAACATAAATGCTTAAACTACCCAAAAGTTCATAAACTCGTAACTAATAAATCAGAGGGTAATAAGTAGTACATACCACAACCACAGGAACTCTGAGAGAACTGTTCCAATAAGGCCATTAATGATAATGCACATTAATACTACTTTATTGGGAAATTCAAAGTCCTCAAATCCAGTATAGTGAAGTAAAAAGAAACCTGGCCATAAGAGCAGCAGATTAAACAAACCTACAAAACCTGAATGTATATAAAAGAGATAAAAGTTAGTTTCTGTGATTTATTTAAATTTTCCAAACTTATAACTCTATACTTAGGAAACAGGTTTTGTACAAAGAACTCCAGTAGGTTTCCTTAACTGGAAACAAAAGAAACAAACTTCTGTTTCTTTGTTTTTAAGACAGTCCTTGGAAAGACAACTCATCACCAGAGAAAACTGCACTAGGCAACTGGTGATCACTGAGTCTTCAAGGTTCAAATGTCCACAATGCATCAATTCAAAAAGAAAGGTTGTTAACTTTACCTAGTAATAATATACAAGGTGGGGCAAAAGTAGGTTTATGGTTGTTGAGTATGCAACACAGAGTTTATTCTTGTATTTTTATTTATTAATCAATGCATTATTTTCCATATGAACAACTATAAAGCTACTTTTGCCCAACCCTGTAGTGTCCTAGAAAAAAATAACTAGTGTCTGTATATTTAACCCGAATTAATTATAAGGAATTTACTGTTTGTTCTGATTTAACTCATAGTTGTGTTTAAAGCACCTGCGCTATATTAGGAATAATGGAGGAAGGGTCCAAAAAAGGGCAAAATTCTTGGTTCCTGCCTTCCCAGAGCTCATTAATTAACTGGTAAGATAACACATATATAATATAAATACCTCTTCAATGTGTGAACCAAGCCCAGACTACTTATAAGGAAGGCTGTACTGTTTAGTGGTTAGAAGTGTGTGCTCTGCAGTCTGACTGCCCTGGGTTCTGATCCCAAGCTCTACCATCCACTAGTGGTGTAAACCTTAGGCAAGAGCCGAACCTCTTTTAAGCCCCAGTTTTCCAGTCTATAAGTGTAAAACAACATTTAATTAGGCTATTGGAAAGTACATAAAACAAAATATAGCACAGTACCTGGCAAAGAGTAAACAGTAATAAAGGATAGCTATTATTATAACAATGTAAGTTTATATATGACTATATACATGTAAAGACTATAAAGACTATAAAGAAAAATTATAATAATTTTGTAGTAATTTTACTGCACTTTCTATACAGTTAAACATTATTGCAGGTCCACTGTGAGATGCATGAAGTAACTGTAAAGCTTTTTTAAAAGAAAGGTAAATTATTTTATATTGGTTGCTAAATAGTAAACTAGTATTTAGGATACCTAGTTAAATCTAAACAAGACTGGAGTATCCACTTTCACCTGCCTTCTCTAAAGAGCTGTCCTTGGACAGTAAACAAATCTGTCTTCCCCAGGAAGTTCCCTCCCCTGCATACCCCGCACCCTCTGCAGCCAATGACTGCACTCACAGGGCCAGGCCTGTGGCAGAAACCTCAATGATTCAAGACCAGGACATCACAGAGGACTGCCTAGACATTAGGCTCTACCTCCCACCTACTCTCTCACTCCCCTGCCAATTTTTCCTTCAAAGCGACCCCTCAATAAACCATCTACACTAAATCCCTGCCCCATACCCCTAATCTAGGAAACCCAGTTTAAGATATCTAGTGATACAAATAAAACAAAATGACACACACATACAGAAGAGACTCATAATCTAAAAGGCTTGTATAATATTAAAAATTATAATTAAAATGCCAAAATTTGGCATTAACAAGAACCAAAACTATTTTCTGGTGCTTGAACTATCAAGTCTGTGCAATCCTACATAAATTAACAATGTTTGGACCTACAAATCATTTCTTCTACTCTCCAGACCCTTCAGAATCTGGCCTGCACATCTTCCTCTTCTTCCCTAAAGTGAATGCTCTAGCACAAACACGTTGACCTGTGGCCTGCTATGTTCTCACTTCCCCACATCTAAGAACCCCCCACATTCCAATCATAACTTCTTTTTTCCCTAATCCTGTCTATTATAAAGCTCAAATCAGATTCACATTCCTTTCCAGGTCACATCATATATGAAGACCAAGTTACATATCTACAGACATTCTATTAAATTAAGCAATTTTTGTTAAAAGTTACCCATTCTTAAAAACAAAACCAAATAATGTTAGCATTTTATTCCATCACAGATGGAATTTTCTATGACTCTACAATAAGATATTTTTAAAATGATCTTCATCTTTCAGGTGTATTTATTGAATTTTATACTTAAAAGGAACTCGAGTGACTACTCAGCTTGGTGGTTTTTCAAACATTGTATTTTTGTTAGTCTTTACATAAAGATATTCAAACTGTTTTTAGCACAAAAATCTTTTCTACAAATTAAACAATAATGCAAAAAGACCTACAAAGTACAGCTATTCCAGTTGAAGAAGCAAAGGAGTCCAAGAACTAGACTCACACATACAACTCCACATCCTCCCAACATTCCCAGGATCCTTTGTAAATCAGTAATTTGAAAGTTACTTATCTAACTTAATCTCATCATTTTTCAGATGAGTATGAGATAAATGAAGTTATAACAGCTATATTGCAGATCTCCTGATTCCCTGTAAGCTGTACTTTGAACCCTCATCACTAGGCTTCTTTATCTATTGGTACTCCATTATCTTTTGAAAGATATCTTCAGATATCCTACAGATAACACAGATTTTTTACTGAGCTGATTTTTGGCAAAAGAGAATTTTATAAATCACATCAGGTATTTTATTTGCCAAAATAAATAACTTATTCCAAAAACTATAGTTGGGTAATTTGAAAAATCTATGTCATAAAAGAATCCAAGTGTCAAAGATAAAGTACAAATGACAAAACCTGAAATGGCCCACAATTTTTAATGAAAATAAGTACATGGACTGGAACAGTATTATTCATATATCATTTGGGGGCAGTTTCCCCAATCCTATATTTCCAGCAACTCAAAAGGGCAAAATGTATAACACAACAGGTATACTCTCACTGCTTATAATACCATGATTCTGTCATATCACTGGGGAAAATATCTGATTCACAGGCTGAAGACATTAATGCAAAAGGAATTAGAAGGAATTTCTTTATCTCCCATTGAGGAAATGGGCAGTCCTCAGAGGTGCACAACTATGAAGGTCAAGGTAAGAGAAAAACATTGAGATTGGACTTCATGATCTTTAAAAGCTAAAGGTTTTAAAGAATCATATTGGGAGGAGACACGGAAGCCTTCCCTATTCCCTCCAAAAACCAAAACCATAACCTTAAGTCAATCATTCAGAGTAAACAGCCTCGCAAATTGAACATTCTTACCAAAGAACATCGGAATATCCAACTTATCTTCTCTGTCTACTCTTCTCTTAATCATGACAATATAGACAGCATAGAGCATGGCTCCAACAAGGGACCAAATGGAACCTGTAAAGGTCAACATAATGATTTAAAGCATTTGTTCATTAACTCATTTAAAACACACTTATTTAAAATCTAACAATGTGTCAGAGGCTATTTCAAGAAATGAGTGTACATGAAAAGATATGTATAGCCCACCCATCCTTGTCCCCCAGGAGTGCAGGAAAGACTTTAAAGAGTAATAAACAAATGAGTGCAAAAACATTCACCTCAATGATCTAATCATTTATACATGTCATAATGCTAAAATTCATGTACATAGCACTTTGTTTCTTAATTTTGAAATGCACACCTCCTATTGCTCCTACATAAACAATTTTGTCACTTGACACAGTCCAACTTGAACACTGCTTCTTTCTCTCCCTAAGCTGTTGCTTAGATTGTTCTCCCCCTGCATGTATCATTTTTAATATACATTCTACTACTATCTTCAAGGCCCTGTAAAAGTCCTTTCTCTGCCATAAAGTATCCTTTTTCTACTCTGCTGAATTTCTATCCTACCTGTCCTCTATTTTAGACAATTTAATACTTACTATAGATAAATGTGGTATTATTTTATTCTCTAGTGGCTTCATTTTATAAATCTCATATACTCATTACAATCAAGAATTTCTTGAAAACTGCAAACACATAAATTATGATTTTTAATGTTCCCAAATATCTGAAATAACACACGGCTCACAGTACATGCATAATGAATACCAGCTCTCTTTAATATGTTAACTCATTCTCAGAAACATTGCAGCAAACCTTTAAAAAGAACTAAATAATGTGCTGTCTGCCAAATGACCATAACAATACTTTAATCAATTATCTAAAAGTCCAATGTTTCATTAAATATGTTTATCATCAAACTTTTAAAAAATAGCAACAGGAAAGCATGTCAGCGCAATCTCACATATGCAACAAATATGCATATTGTTTTACACATACAAAGCTGCTCTAGGTGAAAATAGTTGAGGCAATTCAAGATACAGCCTACTGGACAGTAACCAGGAATAGTTAAGAAGTATTATTCTATTCAATAAACTTCAAATATCTAAAGTACCCAAAATATCTAAAGTACCCAGAGGAAAAACATTAACTTTGTTTTTGTTAAATCTAACAATGAATCAAAAACACTAAATGACCTGGCAGATACCACCTTAAAACTAACATCATTATTAATGTCACTAATAACATCAATATCATGTATCTTCTGATAAAATGTGCTGATCAGAACACAATATCACTACCATGGTATTTTTATAAATAATGCACAACATAAATTTAACCATAAGGAAATATCAGACAAAACCAAATTGTGGGACATTCTACAAAGCAACTGGACAATATCCTTTAAAAGTGTTAAGTTATGACAGACAGAAAAAGATTGAGGGATAATCCCACATTAAAGGAAACTTAGCAGGCACAAACAAGTTAATGCAATAAGTGATCCTGTATCAGAAAAAGAACATTAGTGGAAAAGTAGTGAAGCTTGAAAGGGACTACAGACTACATAATAAAATTCTAGCCAATGTTAACTACTCATTTTTATAATTGTAATGTAGTTATGTACATAGTTAACAGAGAATCTGGATAAAGCTATATGAGAATTCTATAAACTATTTTTGAATTTTTTAACATTATTCTCAAATGAAAGTTATTTATTTATTTTTAGAGAGATGGGGAGGGAGGGGAAAAGAGGGAGAGAACCATTGATCTGTGAAAGATGCAGTAGTCAATTGCCCCTCCCACACCACCAACTGGGTGCCATGCATGCAACCCAGGCATATACCCTGACCTGGAATCAAATCAGTGACCTTTTGGTTCACAGTCCAGTGCTTGATCCACTGAGCTACAATAGCCAAGGCAGAAAGTAAATTTTTAAAGGTCTGTTAGTGCCCAATCTCTGTGTGGGTGTGTGATGATGATATGCACAAAACTTTTTTTTTTAATTTTTAATTTCATTTTTTAATTTTAATTATTTTTCAAGTACAGTTTTCTATTTCTCCCAACCCAGCCTACCCTGCCCCATGCTCCCCAACTCCCTCCCATTTCCAACCCCCTTAGTTATTGTCCATGTGTCCTTTATATCTGTTCCTCTAAATCCCTCCCCTTTCTCCCCTTAAATTCCCTCCCTTCTGGTTGCTGTTCCCATTTTCTATTTCAGTGTCTTTGTTTTTATTTTGCTTGTTTGTTTTGTTGTTTAGCTTCCTGTTAAAGGTGACATCATATGGTATTTGTCTTTCAACACCTGGCTTATTTCACTCAGCATAATGCTTTCCAGTTCCATTCATGCTGTTGCAAAAGGTAGTAGCTCCTTTGTCTCTGCTGCATAGAATTCCATTGTGTATATATACCATAATTTTTGATCCATTAATTTACTGAGGGGCACCTAGGTTACTTCCAACTCTTGGATATTGTAAATTGTGCTGCTATGAACATTGAGAAGCATAGGTTCTTTTAGATTGGTGTTTTAGGGTTCTTAGGATATAATCCTAGCAGTGGAATTGCTGGGTCAAAAGGCAGGTCCATTTTTAGTTTTATTAGAAAATTCCATACTGTTTTCCATAATGGTTGTACCAGTCTGCAATCCCACCATCAGTAAACTAGGGTCCCGTTTTCCCCACAACCTCTCCAACATTTGTTGTTTGTTGCTTTGTTTATGATAGTCATCCTGACCGGTGTAAAGTGGTATTTCATTGTGGTTTTAATTTGCATCTCTCTGATGGCTAGCGATATTGAGCATCTCTTCACGTGTCTCTGGATCTTCTGTATTTCCTCCTTGGAGAAGTGTTTTGTTCAAGCCCTTTGCCCATTTTTTAATTGGGTTAGTTGTCTTCTTAGAGTGGAGTCATGTAAGTTCTTTGTATATTTTGGAGATTAAACCTTTGTCTGAGGTATCGTTGACAAATATGTTTTGCCATATAGTTGGTTCTCTTTTTATTTTAATACTGTTTTCTTTAGCTGTGAAAAAGCTTTTTTATTTTGATGAGATCCCATTTGTTTATTCTCTCCTTTATGTCCCTTGCTCCAGGGGACATACCAGTAAATATGTTGCTGTGTGAAATATCTGAGATTTTCCTGCCAGTGTTCTCCTCTAGGACTTTAATGGTTTCAAGGCTTCTATTTAAGTCTTTCATCCACCTTGAATTTATTTTGGTGTATGGTGTAAGTTGGTGCTCAAGTTTCATTTTTTTGCATGTAGCTGTCCAGTTCTCCCAACACCATTTGTTGAAGAGTCTATCTTTACTCCATTTTATGTTACTGCCCCCTTTGTTGAATATTAATTGACTGTAGAGAGTTGGGTTGATTTCTGGGCTCTCTGTTCTGTTCCATTGGTCTATGTGCCTGTTTTTATGCCAGTACCAGGCTGTTTTGATTACAGTGGCCTTGTAATACAGTTTGATATCAGGTATTGTGATTCCTCCTACTTTGTTCTTCTTTCTCAAAATTGCAGCTGCTATTCGGGGTTGCAAAACTTTCTTGTATAATCTAACAGAAAGAATGCAGCATCAGATACTTACCTATTGTATTTCTTTCAGCAGATTTTTCAGATCCTGACAGGTTTACCAGCACGACACCTCCAATGCTATGAGAATAACAGTCATTACTGATGAACAAGATAATAAATTCCTTAAAACAGGGGTGTCAAATTCATTTTCTCCAGGAGCCACATCAGCCTCGCAGTTGCTTTAAAAGGACTGAATGTAATTTTAGGACTGCATAAATGTAACTACTCCTTAACTAGGGGAAAAGAGCTCTACATTCAGCCCTTTGAAGGCAACCACAAGGCTGGTGTGGCCCCTGGGGAAAATGAGTTTGCACCCCTGCCATAAAAGGACTAATTATAAAGATTATTTAAAAATGATCAAGATGAATTTTCAGGTAAAACTGTCAAAGAATTCATGATTTAATTAACCTCTAACAACAGTGTCAGTATAGTGTAAGTGCTATAATATTAACCCATTTAATCCACACAAAATGCACAATATTACCTTAATGAAAGCTATTATTGTTAGTGCCATTCTAATTTTACATGTGAGAAAATTAAGCACAAAGAGAAGTACTTGACTGAAATCACACAGCTGAGATGAAAGAAATCCTCTCAAGAAGATTTAAGGGAAGTGTCCATGGACACAGAGCAGACCTGTGATTCACACCTAACTCAAATAGTTGGTACTAATCTCTCCATTTAAATCATTTTGCTACCTCCTCTGATTTAATTTCCTCTCACAAAAGCCATAGCTTTACCAAACCAACACAGCTTTCTTGAGCTATTGGCAGCAAAGTACTGTGCTAGACCTAGGATGACACAAAGCTTTTGGCCTTTAAAGGATTACAATCTCATAGGGAAGACAAAACAAACATACACAAAGTTAAATAAAAATAAAAGGTCAAAAATAGTTATTGATAATATTGATGCTATATAGTAATACCAAATGAAAGATTGAGGGTGATACAATCAGAGAAGACTGCATGTTAAGATTTCTAGAAGTGGGAGGAGTAAAAACCAGAACCCAAAACAAAAAAGGGAACTTGTTTTAAGAAAAGGAAATGGAAACTTGGGAGGTCATGAGCATTAAGTTGCCACATTAACTTAAATGTGAATGTCCCTACAATACTTAGTAAGTCTGCAGTCACATGCATGGGAACCAAAGCTGCCTTGGGGTCCTTCCCTCAGGTCACCCTCCCCAGGAGGGTTTGGGAAACTGGCCAAGGATGTGACACAGGGTTGAGTACATGTCTGTTTAAAACTTTCTTCACCTATACAGTGTACCACAACTTACTTCTATCACTATCAGAAAATGTTTAAATATCGTATTTTTAACAGAGTAAACCAGATATTACACTATATTTTTACCTTAAAATTACAGCCAATAGTTTAGAAAGAGTAAATCTATCTCCACTGTTGCTTGGAAACACTGCAGCAAGTATTAAGGTAAAAAGTCCTATGGAGAGAAAAAGACAAAAAAGAATACATTAGCTTAAACACTGTCAAAACTATTCACTGCCAATTTGATTATTTAAATAAATCATACACCTAATTTTAAACTGATTTTCTCATTTTTAAATAACTGAGAATAAGACTGCAGTCACCTAGGCACCTAGGCTGAGATGTTCAAACACCATACATAAAAACAGCCTTGGTCTAAACTAAACCATGTTTATTTCAACAGTACAGATCAAGTATAGTCCTGTTTGTTTAAATTAAGAGAGTTAAACTGAGCATTCAGAGTAACATTCTGACCTTTTCATGATCAAGCTTGTATGCTAAAGTTATTTTTAGAGCTTCAAAGCACTTTTTTTATCTTCCAGAATTGGAAGTGATCAAATTTAAAAATAAAAATACCTTTCATAGGACAAATTATAGTTCTGAGATAAACAATTACATTTAGGCAAAGGGTGTAGAAAAAGATCTTTGGAAAGAATATGGGAAAGAAAGGATAATTATAATACAAAGCACCAGCATATTGGTATAAAATATATTACAAAGTATATATTAGAAATATAGCCCTGGCTGGTGTAGCTCAGTGGATTGGGCACTGAGCTACAGTGCCCAATGGGTCACCGGTTTGGTTCCCAGTCAGGGCACATGCCTGGGTTGCAGGCCAGGTCCCCAGTTGGGGCACATGAAAGGCAACCAAACACTGATGTTTCTCTTCTACTCTTTCTCCTTCCCTTCCCTTCTCTCTAAAAATAAATAAATAAAATATTTTTTAAAAAAGGAATAAAAATAGCACAAGGCTATGGCATAAAACTATAAAGATTAAGAAGTGGTTAAAATACACTAATCTAATGGAAACAAATGAAATAATTTATAACAAGATAAAAATGTATGTATATGCACATGCACACACACAAACACACACACTAGAATAGATCTCAATTCATAATGAAGATTTTGAAGATACATTCCTTACCAGAAGTTGAAGACAGAATATTAACGATAGCAACTTGTGTGTCTGAAAGTGCTTCTTGATATGACAAATTTGCCAAAAACCACTAAAGAAACAGAAAACATAGTGAAACGTAATAAATGGCGTGCTTATATTTGCCATTACAATTTATAGTCTGCCTTTTTTCCCTCCCCCTAACCACTGTTATCATAAGAGGTATTAAAATCTGCTCTGTATTGAAAAATCACAAGCCCCCCAAAGACAAACATTTATAATCAGACTTGAGATCTTTTCCCATAAAAAAGTAACAATAGTTGGTTAAAAATTAAAAAGATCATACACCATGACCAAGTGGGATTCATCCCAGGGATGAAAGGATGGTTCAATATTCGCAAATCAGTAAATGTAATACATCACATAAATAAAAGCAAAGACAAAAATCACATGATCATATCAATAGATACAGAAAAAGCTCTTGATAAGGTACAACACCCATTTATGATAAAACACTCAGCAAAATGGGAATAGAGGTAGAATTCCGCAACATAATAAAGGCCATATCTGAGAGAACTACAAGCTTTTCCACTAAAATCAGGAACAAGACAAGGATGTCCACTTTCACCACTTCTATTTAATATAGTATTGGAAATTTTAGCCACAGGAATCAGTCAAGAAAAAAAATAAAAGGCATCCAAATCGGAAAGGAGGAAACAAAACTGTCACTGTTTGCAGATGACATGATAGTGTACATAGAAAATCCTATAAACTCTACCCAAAAACTGCTTGATCTAATACATGAATTTGGCAAAACAGTGGGTTACAAAGCCAATATTCAGAAGAAACAGCAGAAGCTGAAATCAAGAAAAAAATCCCATTTGGTACAACAAAAAGAAAAATAAAATACCCAGGAATAAACCTAACCAAGGAGGTAAAAGACCTGTATGCAGAAAATTACACAACACTGAAGAAAGAAATCAAGGAAGATACAAACAAATGGAAACATATACCGTGTTCATGGATTGGAGGAATTAACATCATCAAAATATCCATACTACACAAAGCAATTTACAGATCAATGCAATACCTATTAAAGTACCAATGGCATATTTCACAGACATAAAACAAACACTTCAAACATTCATATGGAACCATCATGGCTGGTGTAGCTCAGTGGATTGAGAGCAGGCCTGCGAACCAGACAATAGCAGTTCAATTCCCAGTCAGGGACATGCCTGGGTTGCAGGCTGGTTCCCTGCAGGCCAGTTCCCAGAAGGGGACGCATGAAAGGCAACCATACATTGATGTTTTTCTCCCTCTCTCCTTCCCTTCCCCTCTAAAGATAAATAAGTAAACAAAAATTTATATGGAGTCATAAGTGACCCCGAATAGTAGCTGCAATTTTGAGAAAGAAGAACAAAGTAGGAAGGATCACAATACCTGATATCAAACTGTATTACAAGGCCACTGTAATCAAAACAGCCTGGTACTGGCATAAAAACAGGCACATAGACCAATGGAACAGAACAGAGAGCCCAGAAATCAACCCAAGTCTCTACGGACAATTAATATTTGACAAAGGGGGCAGTAACATAAAATGGAGTAAAAACAGCTTCTTCAACAAATGGTGTTGGGAGAACTGGACAGCTACGTGCAAAAAAAAATGAAACTTGAGCACCAACTTACACCATACACCAAAATAAATTCAAGGTGGATAAAAGACTTAAATAGAAGCCATGCCACTATTAAAGTCCTAGAGGAGAACACTGGCAGGAAAATCTCAGATATTTCACACAGCAACATATTTACTGGTATGTCCCCTAGAGCAAGGGACATAAAGGAGAGAATAAACAAATGGGATCTCATCAAAATAAAAAGCTTTTTCACAGCTAAAGAAAACAGTATTAAAATAAAAAGAGAACCAACTATATGGCAAAACATATTTGCCAATGATACCTCAGACAAAGGTTTAATCTCCAAAATATACAAAGAACTTACATGACTCCACTCTAAGAAGACAAGAAACCCAATTAAAAAGTGGGCAAAGGACTTGAACAGACATTTCTCTGAGGAGGAAATACAGAAGATCCAGAGACACATGAAAAGATGCTCAATATCGCTAACTATCAGAGAGATGCAAATTAAAACCACAATAAGATACCATTTTACACCAGTCAGAATAGCCATGATAAATAAAGCAACAAACAACAAGTGCTGGAGAGGTTGTGGAGAAATAAGGACCCTAATTCATGGTGGGACTACAGACTGGTACAACCACTATGGAAAACAGTATGGAATTTTTTAAGAAAACTAAAAATGAATCTGCTTTTTGACCCAGCAATTCCACTGCTAGGATTATATCCTAAGAACCCTAAAATACCAATCCAAAAGAACCTATGCACCCCAATGTTCATAGCAGTACAATTTACAATATCCAAGAGATGGAAGCAATCTAGGTGCCCATCAGTAAATGAATGGATCAAAAACCTATGGTACATATACACAATGGAATTCTATGCAGCAGAAAGAAAGAAGGAGCTCCTACCCTTTACAACAGCATGGATGGAACTGGAAAGTATTATGCTGAGTGAAATAAGCCAGGTGTTGAAAGACAAACACCATATGATCTCACCTTTAACAGGAAGCTAAACAACAAAACAAACAAGTAAGCAAAATATAACCAAAGACACTAAAACAGAGAACAGGCGGACAGTGACCAGAGAGGAGAGGGGAGGGAATTTCAGGGGAAAAGGGGAAGGATTTACAGGAAATAGTATAAAGGACACATGGACAACAACTAAGGGGGGTGGAAATGGGAGGGAGGTGGGGAAAGGGGTGGGATGGGATGGGAGTAAAAGACAGAAAACTGTACTTGAATAACAATTAAATAAAAAATAAATAGGGAGAAATAGATTAAAAAAATAAAAAAAATGTACTTGAAAAGTAACTAAATAAAATTTAATATTATAAATAAATAAATAAATAAATAAAATCAAGAACAGAGGTATAAAAAATTAGCATTCAGGTCTTTTCTAAAATGATTAAATTTAGTATTAAGTCAACTTAAAAATTTCTTTATTCAAGCACTGCTAGTACTCTATTAAGCTCATATAAATCAAATTTAAGTAGGGGGAGATTCTCAAACATTACAATATACACACTTAAACACAGCAGGATGAGAAATGAACAAAATGATATCCCATTGAGATAGATGAAACTAGCTAGCTAGCTAGGTTGCTGGACAAAAGGCCAAATTTACTTTGGAAATTTAAAAATGTGAATTTACTGCTTAACTGATCATTTATCTGATTCTGTCTGGAGACACAATACAAAGAGTTCTCACAACTTCAGATATAATGAAGGAAGTTTTCCAGCTATGATAATCTTTTTTCTTTTTTCCCTTTTGCTCGCCTAGACTAAGATACTCTTATATTCCCATCCCTGTGCCTACTTTGATTTGGAGAATAAAAAATAAGACCTCTTTTAATGAAGTCTAGTATATATATATATATATATATATATATATATATATATGTTTTTGTCTATGTGTGTCTTGCCTGTGTGTGTGTCCAAAGTTCTTTTGTTACTGTTATCAAATATTCTGATGCATATTTCCACAACTCATCCATTTTTCTGTTCATGGACACTTTTTGACTATTTCAAACAATGCTGCTATGAATATTCTAACATATGCTTCCTGGGGCATATATATGCCCAGATGGCTGAGTCAATCAAAGTAAATTAACTACTTGTCTATTCTTGGCATCTCTGTTACTTAAACATACTACTGGATAATCATAGTCCTCTGATGAATAACTTGTCTCTGTCAAGAGAGGTATATCTCTTAATCTCTCTCAGACCTTATTATGTGAGTAGTATAATTATTAACATTTACATTTCATTTCAATGAAGTAAAAATCATGGTTTTTGAGCACTGCTAAAAAGTAGTGCTCAAATAGATGAGAGTAGTCTATTTGAGTAATGCTCAAAAGATAGATGAGAGTCTAGTAGTCTCCATTCAGTACCTCAAGGCGA
This sequence comes from Artibeus jamaicensis, assembly GCF_021234435.1. Classification (NCBI taxonomy): domain Eukaryota; kingdom Metazoa; phylum Chordata; class Mammalia; order Chiroptera; family Phyllostomidae; genus Artibeus; species Artibeus jamaicensis. The sequence continues at coordinate 24,934 of NW_026521249.1, read as the reverse complement.
AAGTCAGAACAAAACTATGGCAAAGTTATTCTGATTCCACCTGTAGTTTTCTGACTGCCTAGATCAGCGATTTTCAACCAGTATGCCACAGGAATTTTTAAAACATGCAATACCTATTTAGTCAAAGGTACTGATCTCTTTTCCCTTACATTGTCAAATTTAAAAAAAGACAACAGCCAACACAACATAGCAGTCCATTGAGAATTAATCAAAATTATATCTATTTTTTTGTAAGATCAGCAAAAAATATATTTTTTGGTGTGATGCAGAATTTTAGTAATTAGTTTCTGTGTGCCATGAAATGAAAAATGTTGAAAATTGCTGCATTAGCTAATAGCTGCATGGGCTACTGAGCAACTGAAAGATGTCTAGTCTAAACAGAAATATTTATAAGATGAAATTGAGAGAAATGGTGACAGGAGAGATACTTTTGGTCTCTCCCCTTGAAGTTTCAACAATTTGAATAGCTATACCTCAACAAAGGATTCCCTGCTCAACACACAAACACACCTGAGAAATTCATGCCTTAAAACATCTAAAGGTGGGCAAGTAGGGGCAAGTAAGGGCAAACTGGGGAGGCAAGAAGGGAGAAAAATCTGAGATGAGCCAGGAATGCAGCTTTAAACATGGGAACTCATGGTGGGGCTCAGCCTAGAGATGGGAGGAATCAAACTGTGGCTGTAACTCCCTTCAGCCAGCAAGAGCTGAGAGACTTGGTAGGCATTCTGCAGGAATAGGCAGTATGAGCTGTGGCTGAGCCCAGAGACCTGGCAGTCAGTCCTTGTGGCCACAGTTGTCACACAGTCCAAATACAAGATAGGGAAACAGCCACAGATCCTAGCTACCTAGTAACCTCCCAGAGCTCATCTCCCTCTGCCCTTGGTGTCAAGCTGCAGAGCACATTATTTGCAAACCCAGGAACTGGTACTACAGAATCACTTTTTTTCCCTAGGCAAAGGATGCACTCTGTGACTGGTCCTGGGGTAAGAGCACAGGGGAAGCCCATGGAGGTCCAAGGTTACCATTACCGTAAAGGTAAAACAAAAAAGAAGCTGGCTGGGTTCCTCCAGCCCAAATCACTCCCATTCATCATTGCTACACTGATGGCAGCATCTGACTACAGAGGATAGCACTGGGATTTCACAGATTTGGAACCCTATCGCCCACCACATTCCCCTGTGGGGCTGGACCCCTGGAACTGGAGTTACTAGAGCCAAAGAAATAAGACCATCTACCTAGGCAAAACCACCCCATGAAGGTCTGAATGACTAAAAAAGTGCGAGAAATCTAAAAACTTGAGATTTGGTGCCACCTAATGGAAAATAATAGGAAGACCTCTTTGTATTAATTTGCTAGAGAAGAGCCACTCGACACACAGATGCCTAGACAGAGAAGGAACCCATCAAATACCATGAATAACCCAGGTAGCAAGGAAGCTCAGAAAGAAAATGAAAAATAAAAATAAAATTAAAGACACATAAATATGTGATATAAATGACAGGGAATTTAAGATTATAGTTCTGAGAAAACTCAGTAAGATACAAGAAAATACAAACAGGCAATTAAATGAACTCAGAAAACAATCAACAAACAAAATGAGTAGTTTAACAAAAAGATTACAACTTTATAAGAACCAATAAAAAATTCTGGAGAGGAAGAACTCAATAAAAGAGGTCTAGTGAGCATTAACTAGTGAGCATAGGAAATACAGAGAACCAGATGGAGGGAAGAATTAGGAATATTAAAGACAGAAATCTAAAAATGATGCAGAGGGAAGAAGAGAGAGACTTGAGCATAAAAGAAAAAGAACTCTATGAGAACTATCTGACTAACTCCATCAGAAACTGCAATATAAGAATAGTAGGCATACCAGAAGAAGAAGAGACAGAGAGAAGGAAAAGGAGAGCCTACTCAAATGAGTACTTGATGAGTACATCCCAAACCTATGGAAAGAGCTAGATCCTTAAATGCAAAAAACAAACAGAATACCTAATTATCTCAACCCAAAACATCTCCTCCAAGGCACATTGTATTAAAACTGTCAAAAATTAATGACAAAGACAGAATTCCCAAAGCAGCCAGGGAAAAAAAGAAAGTAACCTATAAAGGAACACTCATTAGGTTATCATTGAACTTCCCAGCAGAAATTCTACAAGCTAGAAGAGAATGAAATCAAATATTCAAACTACTGAAAGAGAGATATTACTAGCTAAAAATAATATATCTAGCAAAATTATCCTTTAGATATGAAAGAGAAATAAAGACTTTTCTAGACATACAGAAACTGAGGGAACTTTTCACCAGAAATTCTCCACTGCAGGAAATATTCAAGAGGGTTATCCTACCTGAAACAAAGAGCAAAAGGTCACGACAGTATGAGTAAGATCACCAACAAACTTAGAGCATAAATAGGGATAATTTATGACGACAAAAACATAAAAGGGGAGGGGATAAAGGTCTGAATTTGAGAAGGAAGATGGAGATCAGATACATTCAAAAGAAAAAAAACTATATACATGAAACTTTCTTTTTCATAAACCTAATGGTACTACATACAACAAACCCAAAATGGAGACACATAACTTTTAAAAAAGGAAGAAATAGAGGAAAGAAGTATGGAATACCACCAAACAAAAACAACAAAGGAAAAGAACCAACAGAGGCACAGAGCTACTAGAAAACAAAAGATATAAAATGGCTATAGGAAATCCTCATATATCAATTATTACCCTCAATGTAAATGAACCAAATCCACCAGTAAAGAATCACAGGTTGCATACTGGGTCAAAAATAAAACCCAACCATATGCTGCCTTCAGGGGACATATCAAAGCTGCAAAGACAAAGTTAGACTCAAAGTGAAAGGGTGGAAAATGATTTTCCAAGCAAATAACATCCACAGAAAAGCAGGTGTACCTATACTTATACGTGACAAAACAGGTATCAAGATAATAAGGATAACAAAAGACAAAGATAGATATCTTTTAATGATAAAGGAGACAAAATATCAAGAAGACATAACACTTCTTAATGTATATGCACCTAATCAGGGAGCCCTGAAATATATAAAGCAACTACTAACAGAACTAAAGGGAGAAACACACAAAAACACAATCATAGTTGGGGGCCTTAATGCTGCATTGACAGTTCTAGAAAGATCATCCAAAAAGAAAATCAATAAAGAAATATTGGCCTTAAGTGACACATTAGACCAGGGGTGTCAAACTCATTTTCACCAAGGGCCACATCAGCCTTGTGGTTGCCTTCAAAGAGCCGAATGTAATTTTAGGACTGTATAACTGTAACTACTCCTTAACAGTTAAGTGAGAGCTCAGCACTGCCTCCAGGTAGAAATAAGGTGCCAGGCTGTATAAAACAAGGTGGAGGGCCGGATTCAACCCGCAGGCCTGTGTTTGACACCTGTGCATTAGACCAAATGGACATAATTGACATTTATAGAGCTATTTAACCCAGAATATCAGATTATACATTCTTCTCCAATGCACATGGAACATTCCCAAGGATAGTCATATGTTTGGTCCAAAAACTGGCCTCAAACCAGTGGATTGAGCCCAGGCCTGCGAACCAAAGCATCATGGTTCAATTCCCAGTGAGGGCACATGCCTGTGTTGCAGGCCAGTTCCCAGCAGGGGACGCACGAGAGGCAATCATACATTGATATTTTTCTCCCTCTCTCCTTCCCTTCCCCTCTAAAGATAAACAAATAAATAAATCTTTTAAAAATAGTTTTAAAAACTGGCCTCAACAAGTTCAAGATGATTGAAATCATACTGAGCATATTTTCTCTGACCACATGCTTTGAAATTAGAAATCAACTGCAAAAAGCAAGTAAAGAAACCCACAAATATGTGGAGATGAAACAACATACTACTATAAAATGACTGGGTCAGAGAAGAACTAAAAGGTGAGATCAAAAGATATGTCAAGACAAATGAGAATGACAATATGACATATCAAAACTTCTGGGATACAGTGAAAGCAGTAATAAGAGGGAAGTTTATAGCATTACAGGCCTACCTCAAAAAACAAAAGAAATCCCAAGTGGACAACCTAACATGACACCTTAAAGAACTAGAAAAAGAATAAAAGCAATCCAAAGTCAAAAGAAAAAAAATAGAATTCAATGAAATAGAGAACCAAAAGACTACATAAAAAATACAAAAGCTGGTTCTTCAAAAAGATCAAAGAAATTGACAAACTTGTGGCTAGACTCACTAAGGAAAAAAGAAAAAAGACTCATATAAACAAAATCTGAAATGAAAGAGAAGCACCACAGAGATGACAGAAGTACAACAGATCATACTAGAATACTATGAAAGGGTGTATTACAACAAATTCAATAACCTACATGAAATGGTTAATTTCCTAGAAATATATAACCTTCCAGGACTGAATCATGAAGAACTGGAAAATCTAAATAGACCAATCAACAGTGAGGAAATTGAAACAACCATCAAAATTCTCCCCCCTCAAAAAAAGACCATGACCAGATGACTTCACTAGTGAATTCTACCAAACATTCAATAAAGACTTGATACCTATTATTCTTAAACTCTTCCAAAAAATTAAAGAGGCAATACTTCTTAGCATATTTTATGAGCCCAAAATAATCCTGATACCAAAACCTGTCAAGGATAACAAAAAAGGAAAACTAAAGACTAATATCTCTGATGAACACATATGTAAAAATCCTAAAAAAAGATACTAGCGAATCAAAAATAACAATACATTTAAAAAATAATACAACATGATAGAAAGGGGGGTTCATTCCAGGGGCACAAGGATGGTTCAACATATGCAAGTAGTTCATTGTAATATACCACATTAACAAAACAAAGGGCAGAAATAATATAATCTTATCAATAGATGCAGAAAAAGCATTTGATAAGATACAACATCCATTTATGTTTAAAACACTCAGTAAGATGGGTATAGAGGGAAAGTACCTCAACATAATAAAGGCTACATATGACAAACCCTCAGCCTATATCATATTCAGTGGTGAGAAACCGAAAGCTCTTCCTCCAAAACCAGGAACAAGACAAGGATACCCACTCTCATCACTCTCATTCAGCATAGTTTTGGAAATCCTAGCCAAGAAATATGTCAGTCAGGCAAGAGAAAGAAAAAAGGCATCCAAATTGAGAATGAAGAAGTAAAAGTGTCACTTCTACAGATAACATGATTCCATACATAGAAAACCCTAAGGACTCTACAAAAAACTATTAGAAACAATAAACAAATACAGTAATGTTTCAGGATACAAAAGTCAATGCACAAAAATCCACTGCTTACCTATACACTAAAATTGACACTTCAGAAAAAGAAATGAGAAAAGAATCCTTTTGCAACTGCAACAAAAAGAATAAAATACCTAGGAATACACTTAACAGAAGTTGTGTAGGACTTATATACTGAAACTACAAAGCATTATTAAGAGATGAAAAAGACATGCTGAAGTGGAAAGATGTTCCATGTTCATGGATTGAAAGAGTCAACATAGTTAGAATGAACATATTACCCAAAGCAATATACAGCTTTAATATAATCAAAATTCCAATGTCATTTTTTAAATAAATAGAACAAAATATCAGCGGATTCGCATGGAACCATAGAAGACTCCAAACAGCCAAAGCAATCCTGAGAAAAAAAGAACAAAGCTGGAGCTATCACACTACCTGACTTTAACTACAAAGCTATAATCATCAATACAGAATAGTATTGGCAGATAAACAGATACACAGAACAATGGAACAGAACTGAAAGCCCACATGTATATGGCCAAATAATTTTTAACAAAAGAGCCAAAATACCCAATGAAGAAAAGAAAGCCTCTTCAATAAATGGTGCTGAAAAAACTGGAATGCCACATGGAAAAGAATTAAACTAGATTATGGTTTATCCCCATACATAGAAATTATGGATTAAAGACCTAAATATAAGATCTGAAACTGCATAGAAGAAAACATGGGTACTAAACTTATGGACCTTGGTCAAAGGGAACATTTTACAGATTTGACCCCAAAGGCAGGGGAAATAAAGGCAAAAATAAATTAATGGGACTATATTAAACTAAAAAGCGTCTGCACAGGAAAAGAAAATGCCAATAAAACAAAAAGGCAACCAACCAAATGAGAGATAATATTTGCAAACAATAGCCCCCACAAAGAATTAATATCCAAAATATACAAAGAACTTATACAACTCAGTACCAAACCAATAATCCAATTAAAAAATAGGCAGAGGCCCTGGCTGGTGTAGCTCAGTGAATTGAGCACAGGCCTGTGAACTGAGGGATTATGGTTCAATTCCCAGTCAGGGCACATGCCTGAGTTGCAGGCCAGTTCCCAATAGGGGACGTACGAGAGGCAACCATACATTGATATTTCTCTCCCTCTCTCTTTCCTTCCCCTTTAAAGATAAATAAATAAAATCTTAAGAAAAAAGTTAAAAAAAATAGGCAGAGGACCTGAACATTTCTCCCAAGAAGAGATAAAATGGCCAACACATCTATGAAAAGATGTTCAACTTCAGTAGCTATTAAGAAAATGCTACAATGAGATACCACTCACACCTGTTAGAATGGCTATTAATAAAAAAGATAGGTAATAACAAGTGTTAGAGAGGTAGAGAGAAAGGGACCTCTATCACTGCTGTTGGGAATGTAAACTGGTACAATCATTATGAAAAACAGTCTGGCAGCTCCTCCAAAAATTAGAATAGAGTAACCATATGACTCAGCAATCTCTCTTCTAGATTATCTACCTTAAAATCTCAAAAACATTTATTCACAAAGACATATGTGCAGCCCTATGTTCACTGCAGCATTATTCACAGTGGTTAAGGTATGGAGACAACCAAAATGCCCTTTGCAGATGATTGGATAAAAAAAGATATGGTACATATATACTATGGAATACTACTCAGGTATAAGAAAACATGAAATACTGCCACATGGATGGACCTTGAGTATATTATGCTAAGCAAAATAAGTCAGTCAGAAAAAGCTAAGAGGCATATGATTTCACTAATATGTGGGATATAAAACTGAACTCACAGACACAGACAACCAAGTATGGTGGTTACCAGACAGAAGGGGATTTGGGGGGTATAAAGGAAAAATAGGCCAAATATGTGGTAAGAAAAGAAAATCTGACTCTGGGTGGTAGGTATACAATGCAATATCCAGATATAATGGAAATGTACACTTGAAACTTAAGTAATCTTATTAACCAATGTTGCCCCAATAATAAAAAGTAGAAACTGAAACTGAAATTACTAAAATGAAAATTAAATATAAATTGAAATGCTTACAATTTTAGTACAAAAAAGAATTCTATCATCAATGATTTTTATATGGTGGGTTAAATAAAAATATAGTATTAAAATTAACTTTCCTTGTTTCTTTTTTTAACTTGTCCACTAGAAAACTTAAAAATACATATGTCACCTACGTTTGAGGCTGACATTATTCTATTGAACCACACTGCTCTAGGCCTCATCTCACCTTATAACTTCATTAAGTAAGGTTTCCAAAAAAGCTTGGACTTGGACTTGGACTACATTACTCTAACTTTCTACAGAAATGCCTTTACTAAAAACTATCATACCTCTCTGCTCTTACAAATTATTTAAGGTTGATTTTTTTTAAAAAAAGACTTTTACAGGTGGAAACAACCCTACACATATCAACAAACAAATGAATAAACAAAATGTGGTATATACATGCAATAGAATATTAGTCATGGAAGGAAAATCTCACACATGCTACAAGGACATTATGCTTAGTGATATAAGCTAGTCACAAAAGAAAAAAATACTGTATAATTCCACACACATGAGGTATTTAGGAAAGTCAAATTCATAGACATGGAAAGTAGAATGGTAGCTGTCAGAGGATGGGGGAGGTTGGAAAGGGTTGTTACCATTGAATGGGTATAGAGTTTGTTTCGTAAGACAAAAAAAAGTGCTGTAGGTGGATGGTGGTGATGGCTGCAGAACAATGTTAATGTACTTAATGCCACTAAACTGTACACTTAAAAATGGTTAAGATGGTAAATTTTATGGTATGCATATTTTACCACAATATTTTTAAAAGACTATTATCTGCACGTATCTATCTGTGAATGTGCTACACAGAATTGTGCCTCAGTATATTCTCTTGGAATTTTGAATTAGGAAAAAGTTTACTTTATCCCATGACTGGTACTCCCTTTTAATAGACAGTAAGTTGTGTGACTCAGGAAGTTTTCCTTTTTGCCTTCTTGTCAATTTGCCTACAGATAAATTGTGTGCTCACCTGAAATAGCTTTCTTCCTTTAAGCCAAAGTTCCTAATACACGTTATCCCATTCTATAGCCAGCTTCCTCCACAGGCCAACCCCCTCCCCACCCAGACACATTACCCATTTAATCTGGCTCTTACCTCCCCCTACTTTTTTTAACTTTTACTGTTTAAATCTTTTTATTATGTTTTCGCTCAAGTTTCCTTTAAAAGTTAGGTTATATACAAATCCTAGTCTTGCTTTACACTCATTTAAACAAGCAAAAAGAAATCATAATAGTGAAATCAAAATATATGAGCCTTTAAATTAATTTTAATACATAAGTATCATATTTTGATTTCCAAAGGTTTTTTGATTTGTATTGGTGAATATAATTAATCACTGTATCACTTTAAAAAAGGTCATTCAGGCAGAGAGAGGATCAAGAAAAACAGGCAATGCAGTAAGCATGAGAGGCAGATTGTGAGGTAAAAACCTTATAATTAGGCTAATAACATTGACATCAGCACTGCAATATTGAATGTTTAAAAGTGTTCAGTGTAATTAAATCTTAAAGGCTCATACTAAATAAAATTGGACTAGGCTACTTAAAAATATATATATATAAAATATGTATACATATTTTAAAAATTCTAAACTTCAGAGATTTCACAAATTCAGACAAGTCTCTAACTCCAGCTTAACCCCAAATAATATTTTATTTACTATATGATCATTCTTTATAAAATCTAAAGCCCATTTTCAGTTTTTATATTAAAATAAGAGAAGTTATGGTATTACTAAAAATTCCATTAAAATGTTTACTATGAGTACTTGCTAAAGTATTTAACCATATTTACATGAATTTAATGTAAAACTGTGAAACACTATTTGAAGAAATCAATACATATAGTAAACTCTTATCTGGATATTTACTAGCCCTTGTATATGGTGTAAAATAACTCTATTCATTACTCTGACCATGAGGCAAGGTCCAATTCTGAATAGATATGAGTAGCTGTAGTGCTAAAATATTTATTAAATTCTTTGAGGTATGACAAGCATTTATTAAGTTCAATACTCTAATTCCCCAATGATGCAACATAACAGAGTTTAAAGTCATAAGTAAGCAACTTAAAGATCTTACACTTCAGTTGTATAGTTGGTATGTATACTGTCTTAAAATTCAAGTTCCAAACATACAATAAAAAGAAGACCTACCACAAAGCAGAAGAAAAAGCTAATTTTTGCTACTTGAGTTGCAGTAAGTTTCCCCACAGTTTTGAGTAAGGATTCTTGTTCTTTCACAGTAGGATATGACATACGAGACAACTTAGCCTCCAATGCATGGCTTGATGGAAGCTGTCGAATCTCCATGATATTACTGAACCTTACACGAGACTTTTTGGGAGCTTAAGAGAAAAAGTATAGTACAAATTATTAAATGCTTCCCCTTGCACCCAACAGAAGTCACAAGCTTTAATTTACTGATAAATGCATATTATTTAATCCATCTATGATCAGACTTGAAGATTCAAAGAAAAACCAGAGTTAGAGCATTACCTGGGGCAGCTTGCTCATACAAAACAGTAATGTTTTAATCTATAAAAATCTTTTAAAGGCTTAAAGTAAGACCAATACTGCAACAAGATTTCTGCAACTGTTTCTATATACAACTGCCTAATTCAGGATTACAGTATGATTATTATTTTAGCATTTATAGTAAAACTTTGGATTCTTCCTCATAGATACTCGATTTATGAGAATTACTTTCCAGTCAATCATGTAGACGATTCCTCCTCTATAGGTCCATTCCTTGCAAGAGAATGGTATAGATAAATACTGTGCCTAATGTTGAGGCTGGTGCACTTTACTCAATTGACAGAAGCAGCAAAATTCCTGTAGTTTACTACCAGGTTTTTTGATGGCATGGTTGAAGAGAATATTCTTTTAAAAAATTTATGTGTGTGTGTGTGTGTATAAAATGAAAGCTTAGAGACTTCTGATATTTGAACATTATTTCCATCTTCTAGTCAAACTTCAGGAAGACTACTGGCCAAGCCAATAACATGTGGAACAGAAGAACTGCTAGGTGATCTCAAAATCACTAAGTTTTGGGATGGCTTGAATGAAGCTAAGATTTCTGCCCATTTCTAAGATATGAAATTCTAAGTTCTGCATACTTTTTTCAGCATCAATACTTGCGTTCTCAGGTTTTTCACTGGGCAGATCATGAAATTTCACAGGAACATACAGAGGTTCACTCTGAAACATAAAAACAGAAAATATATATAAACAAAAATGTTATAGCTGATATATTGGCTAAAATTTAAGTGGATAGTATATAGGCACAGATACTACCCAAAACACGGCCATACACCCCCATGTTTGTATAGTGTAATTTCCACAATATACATTTTCAAGACTTAAAAGTGAAACTCAGGTGATCCACACAGAAACAATAACAGAAAAGAATCAGTTTAAAGCTTATAAATATAACAATACAGCATTGGCGCATTACAACACATCACATTTAAATGTCATAAAAGCAGACCTCTCTCTCAACTAACACATGACCTCCCATTCCTTTTCATTCATTATATTAACAAATACATATTGAGTCCCACTGTGCCAGGTGCTATCCTAGGTCCTGGGTATATAAAAAGTACATAAAGACAAAGCCTCTGTCTTCAGCTATCATGTAGTCTGAAGGAAAAGGCGGACAAGGAATAGGTAATCACCTATATAATAAATACATACATATATATATATTTGCAAAAATGACTCCTCTTCACCTAAGTTTCAACTAAAACCAAAAATTCCTGAAAACTTTTATAGGACTAATAGATAAGAAAACAATAGCTATCACTCACCAATTCTTATTATGTACCAAGTACCAAATCCAGACCAGTTAAACACACATTTCTCATTAGACCTTGTAACAACTTTATAAAATGGTGTTTTAAAGTAACTTTTCTAGAAGCTGAGATATAATAACCCATTGGTAGACAACAGAATTAAAGCCAGGTTTATTCTAAAGGTCTATATTTTCAAGTGGTTCTAAATTGCTCAACTGTTTTTACAAATATTCTTCAGATGATCTACACTTAAACAATGCTCCAACTATGCTGTTTCTTAAATTAACACAACATTGTGTTATATATCTTTGATTTGTCTTTTAACTCCTGGTATAGAACTCCACCAGTGAAAAATATTCAGTAAATGAAGACATGACAGGACCTGGAAATAGACAGTCTCTTTGTTACACTGAACTTTTCATTACACCATTTGACCTAAAACAATATGACATATCATCTTACAGATGGTAGCAAGAAATTAGTAGAAGTTAGAAGAGTAGGCAGCCATCTCAGCTGCACCTTCTACAATGAAAGAGACAACTGATAATAATCTTGTTGATGCTTAGATTCCAGAGAAAAGAAATGACATTTTCTCGGAGCTTCACAAACTCTTCACAGCACCTGGTTACCTACCTGGCATACAAATGCAGTTGTAGAAGCCAAACAAACAAAAAACTGTACTGTCAATAAGATCACCCAGCTAGTGCTTCATAAACTGGTATTAAATTTTAAAGTAACTTTTAAATTCTTCTCAGAATACTATATGTTGAAAAATACATTAAAAAGAAATGTTTTAGTAATGGTCTAAAAAGAATAGATTTAGATATACTACCTCTCCAATAAGATTATACATGCCCAAAATAAGTGAATATATTAATTACTTTGCTTGTTGATTACCTGTCTCCTCCTTTCCAAACATATGCTCTCACACTCTAGAGCATAAGCTGTATTTCTACAGTCAAAAGCAAGTGCTAATACATATTAAGCACTCTTAAAAATTGATGGGATAAATGAAAAATCTGCTTTTATATTCTCAGTGTCAAGCAAATACATTTGTTTCTAAGTGATAACCATAATAATAATAAACATTAAGTGATAGAGTTGGTAAGAAACAAAGGACGATGGACTGTCCTTTACTATTTTCACTCCTTACCTATTTCCCCTCCCCTTGCTCCCCATGGTGGCTACTTTTCTGGCCCAAAGTAACCCTAAGGAAAGGGAGTACCAAACTAAAATAATCACAGAGGGCACCCAATATTGTTTTATACACACACAAACACACACATACATATATATACATATTCTAACATAGCTGTGGTATTATCAAAGCTATTTCAGTCCTTCCCACTGTGACTCAATTCCATGTGCTCCATTCCTGAGGAGAAAAGAAGCACTTACCAAAGAACTATTCATAGTTGTATCTGTTGTGCAAGCAGCAAAATAATTTTCAGCATCTGCAAACTATTGATAACAAGACAAAAATCCAATTAAACTCATGTTACAAAGTAGGACTAGTGTTAGTCAAAGCTCAAAAGAATAGAATCAAAAATCCAGAGTAGGCCTATAAAAATATAACTATTATTAATAATAATAGCAGCTAATGTCAAGTATTCAACCAAGCAAGGGAGGTATTATCATCTTCATTTTAAAGAAATTAAGGCTGAGAGATTTCATCTCAGTAACAGAATTTTATATTCTTCATTCTCAAAAATTCAGTTTCTATTTCTATCAGCATGTTATGTTACATCACTGAAAGAATATAATTTGATTAATTAGCCAAATACCTGAAACACACCCTGAAATATGCTATTTTCACTTTAATAGATAAACCTGGAATGATTTTGCTTCTACAGTCAACTTTACAACCAATTAGATGATAGTCCTCCACTGTACAAAAGATCAAAGATCCAGATATTCTTCTTTTCCTTGCCTTTATCATCTTCTCCATATTATTTTGATTTGGGCCAGTTCAAAAATTTTTAATAACTCAGAGAATGTCATGGGGTAAGAAAAAGGAGATTATGTACCTCTGATTTCTCACAAGATATTCTGACACCAAAGTGATTAAAAGACTACAATTAAAATTTTGGAAAAAAGTAGGTTTTTCTTATAACATGCTATGTTCACTCACTTAACCAAACCACTTAAAATTGAGCTGCCCTTCAAGAAACTAACACATCTTTAAATTTTGAAAAAATATACCCTCTCTTCAACAAACACTTAAAATTAAAAACTCACAAAAGCAGCATGCTTTCCTCGAAATCCTCTTGTACACTGTTGTCTCCATGGCTTCCAAATAATAAAGCCCAAAAGGTACAAAACAAACATAGATGTTTTTGCAAAGGTGCTGAAGAATGGTTTGTTGTACTGAGTAAAAACATACTGTAGAGAAAAAAGTTATATAAACTATGAGATGACTTTGAACCTTTTACTTATCTCTAATAAAACAAGGCTATTAGATGATTTTCAATTCTAGAAGTTCATTTGGAAAAGCAGGTTCCAAAGGGACTATAAAATATTTTCGATTCATTTCTGAATATTGTATTTGCTTTGCATAAAATGGATAATTTACCCAAACAAAGCAGGGACAACTTGCAAAAAGAGTTCTCTTCAACATTACTGAAAATGTACTATGCAACAGTATTTACGCTAGGAGCTAACAACAACAAAAAAGACATATCTCCATGTACATATCTTCCTGAAAGGAGATATGTACACGGAGAGTACATAGTATAATGTGCTAAGTACCATGATAAGGGTATGGAGGGTACCATGGAAGTACCAAAGAGAGACAGACTATTTTGAAGATTATGGAGATTATGAAATTTTAAGAGCAGCTATTCTTCAGCTGTTTGAATAGTTAGCTCAAACAGAGTAAAAGGCAATGAAACACTATGTTGTGTGAAGAAAACTGCATGAAATTTAACGTTATTAGGAAATTGCATAAAACCAGAAATCGGTATGAATTCATGATTTTTTTCTGTCCTAAAAAAATTTCTGCCCTGGTATAGTTCAGTGGATTGAGCACTGGCCTGCAAACCAAAGGGTTGCCAGTTCTATTCTCAGTCAGGGCACATGCCTGGGTTGTAGGCCACGTCTACAGTAGGGGGTGCATGAGAGACAACCACACACTGATGTTTCTCTCCCTCTCTTTCTCCTTCCCTTCCTCTCTCTCTAAAAATAAAGAAATAAAATCTTTAAATTTTTTCCTAGTTATATGTACTGAAAGACCTCCCAAAATGACAACCTTGGAGTAATGAGCATCTCTAGAATCCATATAGTGATCTGAACCATTTTGCATCAAAGAAACCATGTGTTATTGAAGAAATGACTACATCCAACTATAAGGTAGAAAATGTACCAGATAAGCCTGGAGTACCTTGTGCCAGAAAGCAAATGAGATGTTAAAGACAGGACAGTTTAAGCATCAAAAGAAATAACTACAATTGTTTGAAACTTCAACTATACAAAAATTCATGAATTTATAATGATACTAAAAAAACCCCTCAATTGTGACTACTGGAAGTTTAGTAAGCAACATTACTCAAATAAATAGAGGAAAAGAATCAAGATGTATACAGCCTTTCCTATATTAATCATGTTTCAGGATAACCAAAGAGTAGTTGTAGAGAAATTCTCCTTCAAGAATTCCTTTCCAGCTAAAGAATGACCATCAGAAAACTTACCACTTTACCACTCCTAATGAAATACTCTATATAGGCAATAATCATAAGGATATTCAACTATTACCTACTGGTTGGTAAGTAACTTTATAGTTCTCAAATTGGCACTACCCAAAGCAAGACTTGCAGCTATTATGTGCCATATCATGTGATATGATAGGAAGTGCCCAGTACCACCAAGGCTACTTTTTACTAAATACTGAACTGAATCAAATTAAGACTTTATTTCTAACTACCATTTTACAATCAAACCTTGGTTCTCAAACATCTCCCATTTCTTACACTTTGTTTCTTGACCAAGTTGTTCATGGAAAAAATATCTTGTGTGTTGAATAAAACTTCAGCTCTTGACAACACTTATAGGCTGATACAGGAGAATCTCAGTTCTTGAACTTAATTTGTTCAAATTTTGCAAGTGACAGGGTAGAAAAAGGAGAAAGGGAAGATATTCCTATTTCACTAATCAAGGAAATGCTTGGGAAATGGAGAGAAATACAAAGTTTTATTGAGAAATATCACCCTGACAAGGAAATAGCAAGCCGTGACATAAACTTTTTGAATGACAATGCAATCAATGTTTTACTTCAGGCAAGTGTTAAACCTGTAAGTGGAACCTAATTGACAAAACAAACAAGAAAGCAAAATACAACCAGAGATACTGAAATGAAGAACAAACTGACAATGATCAGGGAGGAAAAGGAAGAGGGATAATGAGGGGACAGGCCTCAAGGAACATGTGTGAAGGACACATGGACAAAGCCCAAAAGGGTGGGTTTGAGGGTGGGAGATGGGGATGGGTTGGGGGAGGGGGCATGGTGGGGTAAAAATGGAGACAACTGTAGTTGAACAGCAATAAAAAAAACACAGGCAAAAACAATCACTGGATGGGTTTTTAGTGAGGCAGAGAAGCCTGGGAGCCCAAAGCAAGTTCTAGTAGAGCAAAGAAACAAAAACAGAGAAAGAACCCCAGAAAAACAGCTATATGATATTTTTATGGAAAGGGCCTCCTCTTCTAAACAATAACAGCCTTCCATTCCTCCCCTCTTACTCCATATTCAGTCATCAATAGCTCTCAACATTAAACGTAAGTTATGTACACATTAAGTGTGTACATAAATTTTCACTTCTTACTGAGCAATTCATTTCCTATATTTGTTAAATGTTCACTTACATTTCATGTCCTTTTTGTTTTTAAAGTATTTGTTTATAGATTAAACAGTATATTTGATGAGAAATGTTAAAATGGAGTCATTTGGAGGTCTGGAACAGATTAATTCATACATTATTTATAATAGAAAAAAATGATTCAGTTTTCGAACAAATTGCTTCTCAAATAGCCTTCTGGAATGAATTACGTTCAAGAACTGAGGTTCTATGTACAAGGAATAAAAGAGAAAAATGATTAAGTTGAATGACACTCCAAGGAAGCAATCAGTCAAATCCAGAAGGTGTGTGTGAGGGACTAAATGTTTGGGTTCCCCCAAAATTCATATGTTAAAATGTCAACTAACCCTCAATGTAGTGGTATTAGGAGTTAGGGCCTGTAGGTAAAGGCCTCATGAAAAAGACTAATAGCACACAAAAGAGAATCCCAAATTTCCCACCCCTTCCACCTTGTGAGGAGAAAGCTGCCATCTAAGAACTAGTAAGAGGCTCTACACCAGACATAGAATCAGCCTGTGCCTTGATCTGGGACTTTTCAGTCTCCAGAATTGTGAGAAATAAATGTTATTTGAGTCACTCAGTCTATGGTAGTCTTGCTGAAGCACCTCAAATAGACTAAGACCATGTGGTCTATCCCACATGAAAAATATCATTTCTCCAACAAATCAATGGTATAATAAAGGTGGGGCAGGGCAGGGCAGGAAAATAATAAAAGTGACTTAAAAGTTATAATAAGTGGCCCCGGCTGGTGTGGTTCATTGTACTGACTGCTGGCCTTGAGGACCAAAGGGTCACTGGTTCAGTTCCCAGTCAGGGCACATGCCTGGGCTACAAGCCAGGTCCCCAGTAGGGGGCACATGAGAGGCAACCACACACTGATGTTTCTCTCCCTCCCTTTCTCCCTCCCTTCCCCCTCTCTAAAAATAAATAAAGTCTTTTAAAAAGTTATAACAGATGCAATGTATGATCGTGTTTAGATATTAAACTAAAGATATCCTTAACACAACCAAAGAAATTTAAATATAGACTACCATATTTAAGAAATTATAATTAATTTTGTTAGAGATGCTAATGGATGATTATATTTAAAAAAATTAAAAGTCCTTTTCAGTTTGAGATGAATATAAAAAAATTTTTACATGAGATTACAACTAGCTAGAACTTGCTTTCAAATACTCCAGGAAAAAAATGGGGAAGGGTTAATAAGATTAGCAAAATTGGTAATTGTTGTAAGTGATGGGCATATAAAAATTCATTATACTACTCTCTCTACTTTGTATATATTATATATTTTCCATAACGGAAAGATTGATTTTTTTAAATATACAATTAATCTCAAAAGTTTGATAAGCATTTTTGGCTAGAGAATTAGATACATTACATATGCTATTGGATAGTGAAATTATAAAATATCCTCTGAGTAAGAGATTTTACTTTTTTAAAATAGGGGCAAATTCTTTTTCTTTGCTTAGATAGGAATTGCTAAATTATAATTTAATCAGGTGCTCTTTTGTCATAAATGTTATTGCTTGGTAAATAAAAACCAAACTTTAAAACTAAAATAAAATTTTAAAGATAGGCTTATTTTTCTGTCAACATTAAAGAGATTTATTTTTATTTACACCACAGAATATTAATTTTAAAAAAAAGGTTGTAGAAGTATGAAAGGTTAGAGAAGAGTTAAAAATAAATGGCCTGTTATGTTCCAGAGCCTACTTACAAAAGGACTAAATATTTCTGCATTGGTACAATGTCAATGCCAACTGTTTACTTAACTATGCTATGAGATGACCCCGCAGTATAAACTGCTTCTTTGATAATTAAGGCCATTTTATAAATGCTAGTTTACTTTTACATATTATCCCTAAATTTAAATGCAGTAATTTATGAAATTAAAAGTGCTTTTCTTTTTATAGGAATCACTAAACAAAAAGAAAAAATAACTACACAAGTAGAAAGAAAAACTGAGTTGTTAATTCAAAATAGCACATTACTACCAATAGGTCATCAACAAAGACATCATAAAACAATTAAAGGCATTCACTGTACTTTTACAATATGTTTGAATCAGTACACAGAAAAATGTGTGTGCAATCATGCATGTGCACAATAGTGACCTGTACATGAACACTCTGGTCACTTTCACTCTTTGTGCAAAAGAATTCTTACTTTCTACTAAATGGACAAATGGTTTTGCAGCCTAGATGGTTGTTCTTCTAGAAAACAGTATTTATAGAGAATGAAACTGAATTTAGGAAAAAAAGAAAAAAACAGGTGCACCTCCCAATATTAAGAAAATATGTGTATAACTTACTTTCTAAATAACTACCCCTAAAAGATACAAGAAAGCTGTTCGAAACAACAAGCAATATCCTTTCAGTTTCAACAAATTGACCCTAATCCAATATGAAAGAAAACAAATAATTCAACAATATTCAAAATACTGCTTTAGGTAAGCATGGGAGACAGTAATGACTAGAGATACAGTAGATGAACAGGAATATTATTATAATGCAAGGACATTCCAAGACAAGGACTACATACCGAAGTAAGTTCTGAGGATGCGACCCATATCACATCAACAAGGAGGAGAATAACAATCCCCAGAGCCATTCGCCTGCGCTGAGTGAAACTATTGCTCTGAGAGTTCATTCGGTTCATGATAAATACACACACCATTTGCAGTCTGTTTTTTAGAAAATGCAGAGAAGATTTTTAAAATCACCATAAAAATGAGAAAATCCATATAACAGAGATAGCTGACATTTGTTAGCTAATTACCTAACAAATTAAGTTTGAAAGTCACATAGTATAATTAAAAGGTGCAGAATTTACCTTGTTTTAAAGGCGTTTCTGAGATCTTCAAGGGTAATACCTGAAAACTTGGCAGATCTGTGTCTAAACGGAGGTGAAGAACTCAACGAACCTAATCGGAGGTGAAGAGCTTAAAATAAGATTCATCACATCTTTTTTACTCATCTTTAAAATGAACACAAATGAAAGAACAATACTAAAGTGTGTTAAGCATAACTGACAGTACTCTCAAGACTTCAAATTATATTCAGAGACGTACACGTTACAGAGGGGAAAAAGCCAACATTCCACAAATTGCATATATAAAACTAACTAATTACTCGAAAATACAGAACTCCCTTCACTCTCTCACCAGAGGAATCCATCCCCGGGCAGTGTCTACACACGCGGCTGTTTCTAAGTGTTTTTTCAGTCCCTGATCTCGAGTGGGATTCGACTGAGAGGAAGTAATTTGTTCCGAGTCTGGGGAGCACGTTTTCAATCACCTACGTGGCAAAGGGGAAAGATCCTACACCCTCCTACACCTAACTAACCCTGTCACTAACTATATCTAGATATTTTAGACCGAAATCACGATTCACGAGAGCAGGGAGGAAACAGCTGTTAAAGGGAATCCTCCTCCGTTTTTGGAGGAAAAAAAAAAACTGTTAAGCCAGTGACGCCTCCCGGGGTGTGAGTTAAAGTCCTAAAGCAGCGGCGCAGGAGTACTTCAACCGCCAGAGTCTGGACCAGACTCGCACGCCCCTGTCAGCTTCCCCCCTACTCCGCCCCTACAGACCGTTACCATTTTGGTCTAGGTACTGTGGCTGTCACCAAGGGCTGGGGGTGGGGCTGCTGGTGGCCACTCCGTCCCACCCAGTTTTGGCCCCTGTTGATTTCAGGGCCCTCCTCTGCCTACCTACCTGGCCTTCCTGCCCCACGATGGCTTCGTGGTGGCACCATGAGCAGACCTGGCTGGCCCTGCCGCCTCACAGCGCCACGGCCGCGGCCTCGGACTCAGAGAGCTGTTGTGGAGCCTGACATTGTGCTGCGCTGAAGGCCCAGCCCCTAAAGCCACGGGGCCCTTCTGGGCGAGGCTGCCGATGCCACCCAGCTCCACTCGGCCCCGGGAGAGTGGCAGCCAGTGAGGGGAAGGAACCGCGCAAGCTGCGATGGCCGCGGAGGCCCAGAGCCGGACCCAGGAGCCGGACCCTGGAGCCGGCCCCACCCCCGGCCAGCCAGGCTGCCTGCCCTGCGGCCCCGCCCCTTGCCCAATGGCGACTGCGCAAGGATTACGTCAGGGCGACACCGAGGCAGACCTCTGGGGGTGTGGCTCCTGGGTGATTCGGCTTCGCTGAGCCTGAGCAGTTTACTGCCAGGCGTTGGGGGCAGAGCGGGGAGACGTAGTGCCAGGGAGGAGCGGAGTTTAGAAGAAATAGAGCAGGGCGTGGTGGTTGGAGAAAGCCGGAAGCGAGAGGGCGTGGGTGGCCGGGCGGAGTTTAGGGCACTGTAAATGGCCAATCTGCCAGATGACCAAGCATTAGAACAAGAGCTAGCAACTATATTACTTACAGAGTTCTGCCACGAAACTCCATATCCCTTTCTTTCAGAAGGACCTAAAAGCAAAGTGGCTTGGGAGGTTTTTGCTTTCTGGAACCTTCTGTGTGAGAACTAGATCCCAGCTCTTGGTGCAAGAAGCTGCGTGCATATAAAGCAAGCTCTTTCACTCCCCCCCCCCCCAGCCCACAGTTTCCTCATCTGCGAAATGGGCGTAAGGATAATATCTCTCTTTTTTTTTCTATGTATGCCAAGAGTACACGTGTACCAGTGTGAACAATGCGTGGCACCGCAAATGATAGTAATTATTAAACTATAGGTTTTTCTTAACTAACTTTTGAATATCCCACAGGGGAAAAGCTTGGCCAATGTCCTAATTTGTATTTAGAAAACAAATACGAGATAAGAAGGTCCAGTAACTTAACCATTTGTAACGTCTTTATAAGATGATGGGAAGAAATTAAATTTTGTTACAGAGAGCATTTCTTACCTTTTAAATCTTGTTTTCCTGAAATTAAATACACATTCAAATGACGAAACCATACCAGTGGACTTTTTTGTGTTGACCCAAGAAATTATCAGCATGAAGCATCTCTAGTAAATCATTCAGAAGCCAATCACGCAGAGAGAAAAATCTAAACCATCTACTTAAAATTACTACTTAAGGAAAATTGGTTGAATGACATTAATCAAATTATTTCAGCATCTGCTTTCTTTCTTTTCCATGAACTTCCCTTAAGGAGTCAGGCTCATAGTACGAGAAGGCATACTCGTATGCTTAAAATTATTTTGCTGAATGTATGATATGTAAACTGAAAAAAATAATAGCATTATGAATAACTTGCAGTATCTAACGGAAACAGTAAGTTCAAATTTTTAACCTGACCACAATTTGTTATGTAACCTTAAGCTTATTATTCTCTCTACTGTGCCTCAATAACCCATAAATATGTTGATACTGTTACTCTTAAATAATGCAAATAATATTACTTTGAAATGTATCTAAATATAAATTGTGAATATTACCACCTATTTCCAGAGCATCTACTATAGGACAGTGCTGTAACATTCCTGTGATGGCTAAGGTAATTCTAGACTGTCTTCAAGTCGTCTCTAATTCTAGATTCATTTTCTATTAACCTTTTTTCCCAGAACTCTCTTGAGGGAAATTCCGATGGACTACTCTGACAATGGGACTTGGTGTGATTTCTGTACTGTGATACGATCAGATCATGTCCTTAGGCATTCCTTTCTTTTGTCCCCATATAGCTTGCCCAAGATTAAGTCCTCAGTAACTTCAAAGTCTTTGAAAACTGCTTTCTGATCTGATAACTTTTACTCATCTTTATGTGAATGTCTTATCTTTACCTTTTTCTCCCTACCAAATCCCAACTGTCTATAAATATAAAGTCCACAAGAGCAAAGAGTTTTTGCCTATATTATTCTCCACTATATCCTTAGCCTCTACAATAGTGCTGGCAGTCAATATTTGTTGAATGAACCTGAACATCCTGTTGTCTCTTGACTTTTCGAAACCTAATTCCTTTCCGATGCCTTTATTTCTGTCAGCCAGTATCACTATTTTCCTAGTCTCACAAGCTTAGAAGTTTGATATTTCATTTTCATTTATTTTCTTTTTACTCTTCAAAGTCAATTACTCTTCAAGTCCCTTTGAAATCCCTTAATAGTAGACCCCTAAGATCCATCACGCATGAAATCTAACACCTTTAAAAAATCCCCTGAAATATAGAGAATATAATTTTCCCAGTAAAGTACATATGCCGCAATATGAATATAACAGCATGGTTGTATGTATGTACAGAGCAGTCACTAACTAACTTATTCTCCTGTACACCAAGGTCAAAGACTACATTTCAAATGCAAGCCCTGGTAAAATTATAAATGACTGTTGGGGGCTGGGATAAGCCTGACACAGGCTGGTACAATTAGGCCTGAGAGATAAGCCTTGAATGGCAGGATGTTGCAGTCAGGAGCCATAAAAACCTCCCCTCCTGGACATGCAGGTAGCACACCAATCAGTGCCTTGGTCATGCGCCCACCATGCGCCCCCCGCCCAATCGTGGGCTAGAGCACGCCTTGAAGCCCCCTATCCACTGCACTTCCCCCACTGCCCTCCTCTATATAACTCCCTCCATTTTGAAATAAAATTTGCAGCTTGATCAGAATCCTTTGTCTTGCTGCCATTCTTCGCGCCTCCTGTCCCATCCCCCTTCATCCGTTACAGGTATATCGGCGGACCCCGTTGACTGCCTCGCGGGCCGAGGCAAATGACTATGTCACCAGGCAGGTTGGAGGAGCAAAATATCCAGAGATTTGAATAAAAGTTCTAAATATCTATAAAACAGGCATCCCAAGATAGTGCTTGATTGATGGCCACGCATAGTCATGCCCCTGAGGGCATGGTCCTGAGTCCTGAGGGCATGATCTTTTCTGGTAAGTATATTTAGAGAAGGGTTCAGGAAACATTTTTCAGAAGGGTTCTGCTTCATTTTAATAATGTGTAGGATTTTTGATGGGGGCAGGGGAGAGGAATGATAATTTTTTAAGAGAGTAAGAGTATGAATGCAGGGGTGACACATTCTTTTTTCTTTTTCTTTTTTTAGCCTCTTAGGTTCTTTGGTGGGGGGCCCGGTAAAATTAGGCAGATAACAAAAGAAAAACAATTTATTAACATATAGAGTGCACATCATACTGGATAAACTGTAAAGAAGAATAACTCAAATGGGTGGTTAGAACTTGGACATATACAGCATATTAACAAGACAACAGTAATTGGTAGAGAAGTGATAAAGAAAAGAAGTTTAGACTTCGAAGAGCTCCAAACCAAGGATAAGTAATACATGACTGAGAGTAATGCAATAAGGATTGTTTGTGCAGGTTCTTCTTGGCTTTCCATCTTCTTCATGGTCATAAAGCTCTCCTTTGACAGGGATTTATGACAGCCTTCATTTTTCAGTTGCTGCTTCTACTCAGCTAAGAAAAGCTCCAGGAAGCCTTCTTTCTGCATCTATTGATTCTCAATTGCCACCAGCTCAAAAGAGAGGAAAATGAGGGTGGTTTGCCAAAGTGGGTGTTTTGGGGTGGCATATTCTGGTCCCCTACATGAGCAAGAGAAAAGGGTGTGTCAGGTGGCAAGTTGGCACAGCACAAAATGTATGTAAAGAAGCAATGGGAAATAAAACAGAATAGGTGAATTCTGGGGAGGTTGCAGCATGCTCTGAAAATACAGGTCAGGGAGCTTTGACTTTTAATTTGTGAGAAAAGCCTAAGAACTTTTAAATGAGACAAATATTGTTATTAAATGAGAAATTATTGAGTGTCCAATGGATGTCCACCAGCATAATGGAGACTGCATAAGACATGGGGCCTGCCTTCAAAGAAATCATGGTATAGACAGAATTGATGATATAGTTAAGGTAGGTATTTGCTAAGCTAAAAGATACTGAATCTAATTGTACTATTCTAGTATCCTCTTAGCATGCTGCACACCAAACTGATGCTCAGTTTGACATAGTCTCATTTGACTATCACTTCCATTTATATCTTACTGAAGGCATAAACGACAAGAAACTAGATAAGAAAATAAAAGTCCCATCCAGTTGATCCTGAGGAATTTCAAATGGCACTGTCCATGCCTGTCCTGTGCCTTCAACAAGCTGACCCTGTCAGCAAAGTGACCATTTCAGAGGCTAGAGCATGGTAATGAGCTCATTGACAACCACTGCCACTTCCCAACAGGATCTAGACCTCAGATTCTAACTTGCTCTCTTATCTCCTATCTTTGGCTTGTGCTCTACTCATGAAACCTGATACCTGACATCTCTCATCCAGTACAATCTGGGTTCTTCCCTCTGTTATTTGCAGCCAACACCTAAGTTCACACCTGCTGTTAGTCACTAAGCAAATAAACCAGCCTGAGCCTCATAGTCCCTGGAATACTACTCAGCCCATGTGGCCCATATATGGCCCAGGTTGCCTCAAGTCCCAAGTGAGAAAATAAAATTAAAAAAAAAAAAAAAAAACCAGACTGAGATCTGATATATATAACGAGGTGTTGGATATGACTCTTCCTACTGTCTCCTGCACTGAGCACAGACACCCAAACACAGAACAAAGAGTATGTAGCAAGATTGTGATCAAGTAAGAAAATCTTGGTCCTTAGAAAAGAGGAACAAATCTAAGTAAAACGCTGTATTGGTCTATATCCAGTCACTTCAGCTTCACTAAAGACTAGAAGTGAGAAGGTAACAAATGAAGAAAAAACTGCTTCCTTTGAAAATTCAGTAAGATATTTTTAAAAAAGCGATACACTAAAAGAACTAAACACAAAACACAAAATAAAAACCAAACAACCTTGATATAATCAAGGGCATCAGTGGAGGTACCCAGCAGTGCAACAAAAGTGCTGGAGGTGGAAGTCCTTTATGGGGCCCCAAAATATAGTGGCTTCACCCAGCAAGAGAAGGTGTATGTTCATGTACACATATGTTCATAGCAGCACTATTTGCAATGGTGAAACAGGAAAATGACCTGCCTCAGTCCATTCATAACAAAATACCTCAGCACATGGGGACT